>NC_136462.1:191955359-193155359 GCF_902686455.1 Sciurus vulgaris
CCCGTGACCTGCAGGCACTGAGGGCGTCGTCCACCTCCTGGGTGCCCAGGGCTGGCTGGGGTCCTGTTCACACAAAGTCTTGGGAATCAGAGTTCAGGACTCAGCGCCTGGGCGCTGCAGAAGGTCACCCCGTGGCCATCTGCCCTCTTCCCGCGTGCTCTGGTCTCAACTCTGGCAGCGTGCCTGGGCAGGTGCGGCCTGGCCACCACGAAGGCTCCCTGAGCTTCGCGGAGCGTGTCCATCCAGGTCCACTGAGCCTGGGCTCAGGTCATCCAGCTGGATGTGGGCAGGTTTGGAAACCGTGAAATGTGGAATGTGGTCGCCATGACACCCCAGTGCTGCTGGCAACCTGGAACGCACCAGAGGCCACTGAAGCCCTCTGGACGCGAGGCCGCTCTGGATGGGACTCCGCAGAGCCAGGTGCAGGGACTTTGTTTCAGGGAGATGACTGGAGGAGGAGCGAGCACAGAAGCAACTTGGATGTGACAGCCCAGGGACAAAACTCAGCTAGGCGGGTGGAGCCGAGCTCAGGAAAGTGCCCACAGCTGTCGCGGAGGGGCCGCCTATCTTCTGACAATCGGCAACCCTGTTAACTGCAGATGTGGAGGGACAAGGAGGAGGACTGTCCGCAGCCCTGGGAGAATGGCACAGCTGTTCACTGCCACACGGTCCTGCCTCTGTCCTGTGCTGTGGGATGGTCAGAGGTGCCGGGCTGTCTAATCATGTCCCCTGAGTGACTGAGTGACAAGAAATAGAGCTGGCGCTGGGGAAGGGAGCTGGGGTGGAGCTCTTGCCCCGAGGCAACTCTCCAAGAAGGCTGCGCAGCTGTCGTTGACGTTGACACTGACGTGGGTAGGCCCGCCGATGGCCGAGACGCTCCCGAGGGGCTGAGTGGGAGCAGCCCTGTGTGAGGCTGTCCTCCCAGGTGCCCAGGCCCCTCCCCGTCCCTGTCTCTGACTCGCAGGGCACTGGGCAGGGTGGTTCCTCTCAGCACGCGGCCGAGGAGGGATGAGGCTGGAGAGCGGCGGGCACTTTTCCCGGGTTTCCCTGGATGCCACCCATGTGCCCACCCGCAGAGTCAGGTGGGGATCTGCTCGGTCCCCGAGCTGGGTGTGGGGGTGAGAGGTCGCCTCGACTTCTGGTCAGCCCGGTCAGAGAGACGTGCTGCTTTCAGGCTTCCTGCCTGCGCTGGAGACCCCAGTCACAGGAGGGCAGCGTGACCTGAGTCTCACCCTGCACCAGGCCACAGCCCTCCATGGGGCTCCTCTGCGACCGTCCCTGCTGCTCTGCGGCTGAGCCGAGGGCAGTGCGGCTTCTGAGACCAAGTTAAGACGCCGACCCAAACCTGTGGGAGGTCATTCGCTCCTCATGCCCTCAGGCTTGGCCTGTTCCCGCGTCGGCTCGCTTGGTGTGCCGCCGCTTTCCCTGAAATGCACTCCTGACACGCGTGGCCCGCTCTGGAGGCCACACTTCTTCAGTATGTGTTGGTATGGCAGCCAGCTGTATGTTACGGCATGTCACTGCGTCTATCACACGTGTGGCATTCCTTCTTATGTTGGGGCGTGCTATGCCACGGTTGGAATATCCGGATACGTCCCATTCTGTCATGTCGTGGTACCTTCCGTGTTGATGCATGTCACGTACCGTGTGCGAGGGCACGCTATGTTACAGCACGCTGTTGCGTTTAGCGCCTTGTTGTCCCAGTGTGTCACGTCATTTGATGTTACGGCCTGTTGTATCACGACATGGTGTGTCACCCTAGGACACTTGGTGCATGAAATCATGCCATGCCACGTTACAGAATGTCAAGGTGTGCTACGCAGAGCATGGGTGTTCCGGATTGTGTCATGGTCGTGCCGTGTTTTGCTATGACCTGTTGTTGGATGTGACATGTGCGTGGTCAGGGCTGCTTTGCTGTGCTAAGGCGTGTGACCATCAGCGTGGCATGCCATCGGGTCTCGCATGTCTGCCGCGCACGGCAGGTTGCAGCATGGGCTAAGCATGTTACCATGCTTCAGTGTGTTCTGGTGCGCTGTAGCATGTCACAGTGGAAAATAGCACGGACAGGCCATTGCACGTCATAACATGCCATAGTACGTGGCTGCCATCAATGCCATGATGTGCGTAGCTCGGTGTGTAACCGCAGGCTAGGACGCATCGTCGTGGGCCGTGACAGGCCGTTGCCTGCCATTGCACCTATGGCATGTTTCAGCACACGCCTTATGTGGATGCCTTGGTGGCTCCCTTGTGACTTGCTATTGCGTGGATTCGTGTGTTATAGCACATGGTAACATGTGGTGCAGGCCAGGAAGACAAGGGAGGCTGGGGCGGCTGGCAGGTGGGGGAGCAGCGAGGGCACCCGTGGGAGGGGGGCTGGCACCCCTGGGTGGGCAGGGGGAGGGGTTCTGGGAAACCCAGGAGAGCCGGCAGGGAGCCGAGCAGGCTGGTGTCCGCAGGGAGCCTCCACCCCTCCTGCTCTGGACCTCTGTGGAGACACCTTGGCCAAGCCAGCAGGGAGCCAGAGGGCAGGACAGCTGGGTCAGTTGGTTTGCACACAGGGCAGTGGAAAGAGGAAGGAGGACTAGGAGGACAGAGCTGGTGCTGCCCTCGGGTGAACTAAACGTGGGTCTGTCTAGTTTTCTTTATTTTGGGGAAGGGTACTAGGGGTTGATCTCAGGGATGCCTAACCACTGAGCCACATCCCCAGCCCTTTTTATTTTGAGACACGGTCTTGCCAAGTTGCTGGACTGGCCTCGAACTTGTGATCCTCCTGCCTCAGCCTCCCGAGTCACTAGGATTATAGGAGTGCACCACCACCCCTGGTAGTTATTCCCGTTTTATAAAATTTAATGCATCATTTCCCTTCCCTTCCATCTTTTATTATGAGGACTCTGCAACTTGAGGGAAGAAGATGACAGACTCCCGTGTCCTCTGGGTGTGCTCCCTAGAGGGCAGGCTCCCCATGGAAGGTCACTCTGGCTAGACATTCTGCTCAGGTTAGTTTTGAAGTTTGATCTACGTGCATGTTATTTTTTTGGTGGGAGTGGGAGTAGGGGGTATTCCAAATATTGGTATAAGAAGTTCATGTCCTTCCTTCATATTGGTGGCTAGAGAGCACTTGGAACTCTGGGGAGATAGCATTCAATGGAAACTCTATCGGCCCAGGGAGACATTGAACACTTAAGTTCAAGTTCAAATAAAAACACATGTCACACTCCACTCAGGGCTGCACACGCAATGGCTGTCATGTTCAGAGACTGGAGCCCAGTGGAAAGGAAGCAGGCTGCGGCTGGTTTGCCGTGGCCAGAACAAACCACCACAGGCTGGGTGGCGGAAGCATCAGAAATGGACTTCCCCAGAGTTCTGGAGGCTAGAGGTGGAGACCGGGTCTGGCTGGTTTCCTCTAAGGCCTCTCTCCCCGCACAGAGGCTGTCACCACCCCCTGTCCTTTTTGGCACAGGTCTGTGTCCTGATTTCCTCTTGCAAGAACAGCTCGTCACCAGCCACCTTTCACCTTCCTTACCTCTCAGAGGCCCTGTGATCATATGTAGTCACGTTCAAAGGTCCTGGGGTTATAAATTTTGAGGGCTACAGTCCAGTAACCAATGTCCATTTTTTGTGAACATAATTCTTTCCTTGTTTGTCAATGATCCTAGCTCCCACTGAGATCCCTCTCCTCCCGTTCTTAGAGCCCTGAATCAAGCCATCAGGAGGATCTGAAGGGGGACTTCCTAGCTCAGACACAAGGAGCAATGGGGTGGTGCCAAGACAACCATAAAGCAGCCACTGACCTTGGGGCACTGAGGGTCTAGCTGGAGGACAGAAATACCCAGCACCCACTTATAAGAGGCCCAGGCTGGAGGACCATGAGGGGTCCTGGCCAGCAGAGCTGGTCATTCTCAGCCTGCACAGGAACATGGTGCCCGCTCACGTGAGTCTGGACGCCAGTGTCACCCATGTGTGACTGAGAGCCAGGCTGTTCCCCTTCCAGTGACTCAGCATGAAAGAAGTCATCCACTTCAGGCTTAAATTTAACTGCAAAATGCAAAAGAGATGATCTGGCACGGGGACGGGAAGCAGCATTTTGCAGACTTAAAAAACGTTTTGGAATGAAATTGTCCTTGGAAAGCTGGAAACTGGACAGAGATCCTGCCAAAACTGTCGTGGGAAAAAAAAGAAAAAACACCCAAAAACTCATTTGGTATCTTGAGGCTCTTTAGGGATATTTTATCAAAGGATCCGTTCCCAGTGATGTTATTTTGGGGATCCTTCTGATGCCAGCTGACATGCTTCTATTTAGCATTTCATTGACTTTGAAAATCACAGCACCCAAATTACAGTCTCTAACTAAAGTGGGAAAAGGTCTGAGAGCAGACTGATTAATATATTCACTTCTCTCCTGTCTCCTTCTTGCTTTAAATGATGCATGAAAATGGTGCACGGGTTATTTATTTATTCTGGAAGAAAAGAAGAGGAAAGCGGGGGTCTGGTAGCTCCAGGATAGCCGTGTCCAGCTTTGTCCTCCTGCTGGTCATCCACGTGGAAGCAGATCCTGGCACACTGGCCTGGCTCCCGGGACAGTGAGTCAATATTTCAAGCGTGCTAACTGCTCTTTATTATGAAAATGTAGCTAGTTTAAGCAAAGGACCAGAACACAGGGCCCCCAAATCCCCCCAGTGGATGGTGACCCCTTGGAAAGCACTGGTGCCATGTTTGACATATTCTGAATTCTCCATGCTCAGAGCGGAGGGGCTGGAAAAGGAACCACCTGCCGGGAAAGCAAATCCCAACTGCCAGAGGATTTTCTTTTCAACTGGGACCTCTCAGATGGGACGCAGTTTGAATCCCCCCAGTCCTGCCTGTTGTCACAGGGCTTAGGAGGCCAAAGCCACGGAGGGGGTGCCCTTCCCGCTGTTTGGGTCCATCCATCCACCATGACTCCTTCTCTTCCCGGAGGAGAGAATTGAAAGGTATTCTAAGGCGCCGTGAATCGTGCTGCGCAGTGGAAGCAGCAGGCGCTGGGGGAGAGGAGGAAGAGGTGGAGGACCCCGGAAGTACGTGAGGAAAGCAGTGTGCGAAGATGCAGGCACGTGTCCCTGGGGTGGGGGTCATTTGCCCCCAGGATCCCCAGGAAATGTGCACTGGACTGTGTCCCCAAGTGTCCCATCGACCTTTCCTGATGATCTTCGATATTTACCAAGCTGTCTTAGGCTCGTCAGGTTGGGGACCCGCCACCCTTGAGAGATCTGGGGGTCACAACCGTCCTCCTCCCCAGCAAGGAGCACCGATCCCCGCCTGCACCCCCTGCCCCTCTGTGCGCTTGGCCACACTGAACCGCACCGGCCCCACGGTGGCGCCTCTCCTACAGAGCAGCGCTGGACCCCGGCTCCCATGGGGCCAGGACAAGGAGCAAGAGGCAGAGGGGCACCTGGCACGAGGGGCTATGTTTAGATGCTGTGTAGACGCCTGCTGTTTGCCTGCTAAGCATCTGTGCCCTGTCTTCCAGTCTCAGACCCTGCTCTCCTCTGAGAAGCCACCCTTCACCTGTCCTTCCCAGGTGGCCCGGGGACGGCTCTGTCCGGGGTGAGCCTTCCCAGTCAGCAGGATTTCATGTCACACATTTTCCAGGTTAAAAATCTCAACTAGCAAAGAGATTCTTAATTCTTTTCCTCTGGCCAACTACTGTGACCTCTTCAAAGATATTAAATATTTACTGGGAAAATCCTGTGACCTCTCCTGAAAGTGTCACTGGGCCCCTTCCACAAGCCTCTGTGGAGGTGCCTCCAGGGCCAGGGGGTCTGCTCCACCCTCCCGGTTGGTCTTTTCCCTGCAAAGAGGCGCAGAGTCCTCCCCTCCAGCCAGGCCTGCGAGGGTGGGTGTGCTACAGAGGGGAGGTGAGCATCCCACCCCGCCCGGGGCACGAGCTCTCCCTCTCCTCCTGGGACAGCCCTAACAAAGAGCCAAGGCTGAGGGTGGCCTGGAACTGCCAGAGCACCCGCCCTCCTGGCCACATAGGTGGCTTCCGGGTCACCACGGGCCCAGGCAGTGCCGGCGAGGTCCACCCCCTCCCCTGAAATGGGGGTTCAGACTCAGGTTTCTGTTGAGGTTCCTGGGTCTCAGAATCCAGGCCACGAGGAGAGGCTGCCTAGGAGTGGACCCCCAGAGGGCAGGGCTAGCCGGGGCTGGGGAGGGATGCTGCCCAGGCCTGAGGACCTGGGTTTAGCTGTGCCAGAAGCTGCACCTGTATCTGGACTTTTGAGGTCCAGACTTTACAAGCTGGTAAACCTTTCTTTCCTTTCTTCCTTACTTTCTTTATTCATTTTTTTTTTTTTTTTTTTTTTTTGAGCATTGATTAGATTTCTGTCACTTGTAACCCAGAGTGCTGATCAACACAGAGAGACCCATGCAGAAACGCCAGAGGTTCATGGTAGACATCGGCTGTTTGTGGGCCTCAGCCGTAAGGGCCCGCAGAGGACCCTTGGCCGTGAGAGGTGCCTTTGGCCGCCTTCGATGGGGTCACCTGGTTTTGGCCTTTGTCTTGCTGTTCTCACTCTGGAGGGCCTGGCTTGAACCGTGGTGCTTCACAGTCCCTCGATGCACAGATCCGGCAGGGGCTTGCCGTGAGTGTGACGTCACAGGCCGAACCGTGACGTAACTCACAGGCTAAGCAACACAACGTGCATGATGGTCAAGGTTCGGTCAATGAAAAAGATGCACTGAATTAAATGAAAATCTTTGTTTTCTCTTTGACGCTTCAGGTGACCCTTGTTCGGTTGGTCCTCTGGGGTCCACGCCTTCCTTCCCGGTGGGGTCTCAGCGTGGGTGCTCTGGTTGGACCTTTACTTTCCTCCCACCCGTTAACTTTCCTTGCTGGCAGGTCCACTGTCTACTGAAAGATGTGGGAACACAGAATGCTCAAGGTCACCGATGACACTTTGAATATTTTCTTGGAAATTGTCTTGGTTTTGGCAAGTTTCAGAATCCATTACCACATTCTGTTACATGTCTCTCCATGTTTACATGTTTCTTTTAAAAACAGCGATTTCCCTTCTGTTTAGAGTTAAGTTCCCGCCTGCAGAGGCCTTATCTGCCTCACAGTTTACTGCCACACCTAAACAAATTGTTTAAAAGGAAAGCAAACTTATATTGCTTCCACAATGGACCCTAAATAAACAAACTGTGTCAGTGGATAGATCTGCTGCTGGCGTGTGAAGTCACCTTTACACAGAGGCGTAAGGATGACCTTGGCACCATGGGGGACCTCGCGCCTTAGGGAGCAAAATCTCCAAACAGACGCACCTTCCAGCCAGAGGCTTCCAGGGTCCGAGCCACAGGACTGTTGGGGGGAAAGACGAGGCACGAAATTCACCCAGGCTGGGACTCTGCTTGGAGCGAGCGGGACGCATGCTTTGAGCGACGGTGCATGTGTGAGATTCAAAGAAGCCCGCCGTGTCCACTGTCTGCTTGCCTTTAGTTTTTACTTTTAGTCAGGAGGGGGTACGGCTACCCTGAGGCAGGGGGCCTGGCTTCTTCCTCACAGCCGACACCCTTCCGAGACCTCATCAGGAGCACCTTCAGAACTGTGTGACCGCCCCGCAGGCCGTCCAGAAGGACTGCGGAGTCTCCCTCCTCTGCCTTTGGGATTGCAGGGCAGGCAGCCTCCTGGGGCTGGGGGCAGGGGCCCCGCAGGGTGAGCGTCCATCCCGGGGCCTCCCCTCCAGGGGACATGAGTTTGCCTTGCCAGGATCCTGCTCAGGAACTCAAGGAAACCAGTGACCTGGACACTGATCACTTGCAGGCAGGCCCTCCAAGGCCAAGGTCACCAGGACCCAACTGGCCATCTGATCAGGGAGCAAAGCGCTGACTCCCTAGAGCTGCTTCTCTGGGGAAGGTCCTCCAGGTAGAGGCCTGAGCACCTGGCCACAGGGCCACCTCTGACCAGGGAAGTCCTCCCTCGACCTCCTCCTCCCCAGCAGAGGCGGCTGCCTTCAGAGGGCGGGGCTGAGCCTGGGGCCAGTGCCCTGTGCACTTCTGACGGGCGCAGGGGAGGCACCACGTCTGCTGATGCCACATCGGCCCCTCTTAGGGCCCTAGCGGTGTCCTAGAAAGTCACCAAGGCCCACAGAGGGGGTGGGACCCAGAGTGGATTCTTGGGGGGGTTTCATGCCCACGTCTAGTGGCAGGAGCACCAGCGTCTCAAACATAAGAAAACAAAACTGTTGGACGTTCAGAGTCCTGTCAAGAGCAGGCGAGAGAGGGAGGCCGTCCCTGCCTCACTGAGCACCGAGGGCTCGGTCCCTCTCCTCCCTCGGCCTCCCCCACTCGGTCCCTCCCTCCCTCCCTCCCTCCCAGCTGGCCAGATGACTGTGTCCAGCTGCGTCGGACGAGGGCCCCAGAGCTTTCTGGGAAGAACAGCCGCTGGAGGAATGGAAGCTGCGTCTCTGGAACCCTGACTTTCCCAGGGGTGAACTTCATTTCCAGCCTTTGGTGCGGGAGTGAGGAGGAGGCTGGGCTGGGAGAGCAGCCTCGTCCCCGTCCACGCGGCCATCTGGCCTGGAGGGACTGTGGGCCGCCACCCTCCAGCCCCTTCATCCCAGGGAGTCAGAGGGTCGCTCGGCTCCTCAGGGAAGCGGGGTCAGCTCCGCCCAGGCAGCGCCGGGTGCTGGGCTCCTGCGGGTCCACAGTCTGCGGCCAGCCCTCGGCGGGGCCTGGGCATGGGCATGGTCATGGGCAGGAGGGCCCCGCGCTGAGCCTGGCTTCCCATCTGGATGCCCTTCAGGAGGCCGTGGAGGCCCAGCAGTCAAAGCCCTCAGCACTTCAATCAGCGACTTTCAACACAGTCCCCAAGTCCCCAGTGTCCCCTTCCCAGAGAAGGTGCCACCCATGCTCTGCCTCTGAGGCCAGTGGCCCGCGTGTTGTCCTGGGCCTCCCGTTCCTCCCGCCACGTGGAAGCTGTTAGACTGATGCTCTCCAGTCCGCCCCCTCCTCCCCACGCCCCAGGCCTGCGCCCCCGTCCTTGCTGACAGGGTCCCCAGCTCTGCTCCACCTCCCACCCCGAAGCCCACTCTCCACATGCCCAACCTGAGCTCCTTAGAGCAAACGAGGCTGAGCCACCCCGAGCAAAGCTTCAGTGACCCTTCCACACTGGGTGACGCCCTGCTGTGGCCCCACAGGACACCTGCTGGTCCCCAGCATCGCCACCAGCTGCCCTGCTCCCTCCTCTGCCACCACGCAGCCTCCTGGCTCTTCCCCCAGTGCCCAGCACCCGCCCAGGGCCTTTGCACATGCCACATTGTTGTCCCAGCCTTCTCTTCTCGTGGCTCATGCCGCACCGGCTCCTCAAGGCCTTCCCGGCTCTGCTCAGGAGTCCTCTGCTCAGACCCGACCCTCCTGCCCAAGGAAGTCCCCGTGCTCCTGCGTCTCCTCCCTGTTCCTGCTCAGAGCCTGTCCCCATCTGAAGCTGGGTGGCTCTTTTCAAGTCTTTCTTGTCATTTGCACCCATGAGAACATCAGCCACACGAGAGAAGGCAGGTGGCCCTCCCGTTTGCTGCTGGATCCCTGTGAGGACAGGGCCCACCACAGGCCATGCTCTTGCTGAAATGCTGGCAGAGAGGAAGGAGCCCCGGGGCGGTGCTGGGAGTTCCCAGTATTCCACCGTGACTGCTGAGGTCAGAGAGGCCTCGCCTCATTCAGCCTCGCCTGTCCCTTTGACAACCGTGACGAGATGGGTGGTCATCCCAGGGGCTCCTGAAAGGGCGAGTTCAGGCCCTTCCCTCTCTCACGCCTTGTGCTGGTTCTAGCACTTTAGGCCACTGAGTGGCAGGAAAGCCCTCATCAGAACGTGGCCCCTCGGTCCTCCTGGCATCCAGAACCGTGAGCAAATAACCTTTCGTTCATTACGAACTATTTAGTCCGTGGTGTTCTCTTATAGCAGCAGCAATTAAGAGGCAGTGAGAAGAACACCAAGCAGGAGGACCCTGGGGTTTGGTCTGAGCAGTGGAGGGACCTGGGTCTCTTCATGGAGGGAGGGGATCCAGGAGGAGCAGTGGGGGAGGGGGAGGAGCCGTGATGGCGCCCAGGACCTGGGGCAGGAAGCCTTCAGCAGGAACAGCCAAGCCAGCTCCCCAGCTCAGCGTCCCCCTTCATCTCCCCTGCAGGGACCACCCACTGTGGTCACCTAGTGAGTGAAGCCGCCTGCCTTGGCTCTTGTCTCTGAGGGATAAAGGTCAATGTCACAGCGGCTCTGCTGGGATGCGGTCTTCAAGCCAAGACCTTCAGATTCAATTAGAAATCTGCTGATGAAATTTTCATTAAAGAAACCCCCTCCCTTTCCTCCCCTTGTTAGTCTGTGGCTTTGGGAACCAGGCTCATTTGAGTCTGATTAGCAGACACCTGAAGATGGGAGCGTCATTAAACATTTAGAGGAGCCGCGAGAGGCGGCCTCTCCTCTCCTGCCAGAGCACAGGGGCTGTGCTAATGATGGCCACGAGGGCGGGCGGCTGGCCGATTAGAGAGTGATCAGGTTTGAGGGAGATTTGACCCTCCGCCTTCAGCAGAATGAGCTGCTTGGCTTACAGGGCTCATGATTTAATTGATTAAATCATCTAAAGAAAATTCCAGCCTTCCACCCTGTTTTACAACTAACCAGCTGTATGTGTCCCTGAGCAGGCCCCTCCTGCTCTGAACCTCAGACTTTCCCATCTGTAGTATCAGGAGGGCTGAACCCCATGGGTGCTTAAACAGGTGGCCTGGGCTGAGTCAGCTCCGAGGGGGACTCTGGTTGCAAACTGTTTTGCATACGGTTTGACGGGCGCTTTCCCAGCATTCTGGGTCTCAGGTTCTGCAGGGTCCGTGTACGCTGGCTTGTCTAGTTCTCCAAAGCATCCCACAAGCGAGGTCCCCTTATCATCCCCACTTTATAGACAGGGAAACTTTTATCAAGAGGTCAGAGGTAGAGAGCTCCCTGTGGTCACCTGTCAGGAGTAAAGGCAGGATGTGACCCTGGCTGGTCTGGTTCCAGAGCCCCTGCTGTGAACTTCTGTACCAGCTGCTGTTATTCTTATTGGAGGCACTGTGTTTAGAGAGACATTGTTGGAATTTTTTAAAGTTGTGTGTTTTCATATTAAACAGAACTAATTGGCTAAACTACTTGCTCTGTCAATGCTTGGTCCACACCTTGCCACTGGTGGCTTGTACCAACATCCCCTCTGGGTGGGAGATCTTCCCAGGTCTGCCTCAGTCCCCCACCCTCGTTTTCCTATCACCATGACCGAATGTGACTTGTCTTTGGTCACTGGATTTACTCTTTGAGAAGGTGGATTGCTAGACTCATTTGCCTGGTCTGAAGCACTGGTAGGCACTTGGTTTGTCACCTCTAAGCGGAGTACTTTTAGCTCTGTCTGCAGTACTGCAATTTGATTTCATGAGAAACTAGTCACTGAAACAATTTACCATTTATCTAGGTAGGAGATATGTGACTCTTGAGCTCCAGAATTCCAGGTGCCTATGACTCATTCAAAAGGCCAGAGGGCACCAGGGACCAGCGTCCACTTAGGTACAATGGAACAGCTTGTATCAGACCAAGGGAACACCTAGCAAAGATGAGTTAGAAGAGCAAGTGTGAGAGAGAGAGGGTGGGGGGAGAGTTGGTCCGTCGATTAAGGCCTTAGAAGACAATTCAGGCTGTCAGGAATTGGGACCCACAGCCCCAGACTGAAATGGGGTGCTCCAGGGGAGCCCAGCATCCCCACCTCTTTTCTTGACTGTTTAAGTGCAGAGAAGCTGAGAAAGTGGCAGTTAGGAGCTCTGTGCTCAGTTCAGGGGTGAGGGGGGACCCGAGCTGGCGTTCAGGGCTGACGAGGAGGAGGTCCTGGCTGTGGTCTGACTCTCTGCAGCACTTTCCCCCTGGAGGCCTTCACGGATGCTGAAGCTGCACAGTGAGCAGCTTTCCGAGCTGCCCAGCTGCCAGGCCCAGGAACCGGGCAGTCTTCTCCAGTGTCCAGATGCCACGGCAGAGGTGAGAGGTCGAGGCTCAGCCCACAGGAAGATATGCAAGTCTCTCAGTTCAGACCCTGAAGGACCTGCCCTGCAAGGAAAGACAAACTGAGAAGCTAGGCTTTGTACAACAGCAAATCAGCCTTATTCGGTCTTAACCCCGGCTTTGATTATGTCATCTGCCCTTGCCATACTGGCTTCCGGAAGAATTTACTCTCTAAGAGCAAACATGGTCATCAAAGGACACTAAATTTTCAGAGTACCCAACACGTGTAAAAATGTTACCAGACGCAACAGGTAGAAATGGTCAGAAGTCAGGAGGTAGAAAAACAAAGGGCTGGAAAAGACCCACAGACGGATTGTTACTGAAAAGATCAAACAGACTTTGTGAAAACTATTATCGATACAGCAAATATTTAAAGAAATGAAAAGTTGGAGCATTTTATCAGAGAAATGCAATTTATGAAGCAAGAATCTGACGAATAGTCTCGAATTGAAAAATAAATTAACTAAAATGAAAACCGTAAGAGATTGAACGTGTCAATATGAGAATATGTTGAAGAAGCACTGTAGGAAGAGCTGGGAGCTGAGGAGTTTCCAAAGCACAAGAAACAGATCGAGTCGCAGGTTCAAGAACTCCTAGCTTGACTGCGACGAGGGAAGGCACCCTCCACCACACTGCGGCCAGACCTGCACAGGCCGTGTCTTACGCCCAGCCACAGAAAAACCACGCGTTTCCTGTAGAGGAGAAGCAGTGACCAAACCACCCGCTAAGTCCTCAAGAAGAGCAACGAACTGGAAGATCAGGGAATGACGGCGACCGAAGGGCTGAAAGAAAACAGCTTCCAATCTACGACTTTATACCCATCAAAAATACACCCAGAAAGGGAAGATGAAATAAAGCCATTTTTAGAAAAGAAAAGGAAAAAAAAAAAAAAAAAAAAAAAAAAAACTAGAACTAGCAGAACTACACTAAAATAAATACCGAAAGGAATTGTTGGAACCTGCCATCCTCCTGCCTCAGCCTCCAGAGCCTCTGGGATCCCAGGTGTGGGCCACCGCTCCTGGCTAGAAGGAAGGCTTAAAGTCTATGAATAACTACATTAAATATAAACCGAAGGGCAAGTCCTTTTTTTTTCCCCTGTAGAGGAAAATTGAGCTGTTTCTCATCTAATCCAAAGGGTTTCAGAGGTAGATGTGCTGGTGGGTCATCTGAGGGGCCTGGGACAAAGCCTGACCCCCCAGGTCCAACTTCAATGGTTTAAGAGCGAGACTTGAGAACTTATATTTTTAATAGGCCCAGACCACTCCCAGGAATTAGCTGCCTCTTGCATGGAATGGGAAGGCAGAGCACGAGGGAGAAATAATTATCACCATATTAGTTCCGTTGTTGGGCAGCTCAGTGCTCAGCAAGGGACAGATGTAGGTGCACACGTCAACTCAGTGCAAGAAACTACAGCAGCCGTGGGCAGGGAGGGACCTTTGCCCTCCTGTGAAGGTCCTGGAGTTGCCACTGCGTCTTCCCGATTCTTAATTGTTCAGACCTTGGTGGCCTGGGAGCAGGCCAGCTGGGCTCAGGGCTCCGGAGCAGGCCAGGGACCCACTCATCCTCACACTTCTGTATTTATCTATTTCTGCAGCTCAAGCTAAGGAAATTAAAGATGGAACTGGAGGCCGTGGGAAGGAGCCGCGTGTGCACCTGCAGGGCTCCACCTGGATGCCCGGCTCCCCAGGCCGACTCCCTCCAGCCAACTCTGCTGACTCAGGACGTGGAGGTGGGCTGCCCAGGGAGGCCTGTGGCTCCAGAGGCCCACTGCAGCTGGCAGGCGTCCAGGCTCCAGGTCTGCCGGAGGCTTCCCTGCCCTCAGCAATGACAAGGAAGCAGGGGTTGTGCCAAGGCGGGAGGGGCTGGTGCCAGCCAGAGGGAGTTCGGAAGGTCCCTTCGTGACATCCCGGCAGGGCGGCCCTGCTTCCAGATCCACAGAGCTGCTCTGATGGGGACGACCTCAGGCGGAGGGCCCCGGACGGTGGGAGGACAGGCCTGTCCTGCCTCAGGCTCCTGGGCGGCATGCCCAGGGCTTTGCGTTTCTCCTGGGAGCCCAGGAGCGTGGAGGAACAGGGAGGGAGCTCTCAGCGGCCCGGGTCCTAGGTCCTGCCCAGGCGTTGAAGGCACTGGGTCTGGTCATGGTAACTGTGGAAGGGAGGAGGAGGGAGGCAGGAGGGAAGGAAGGAAGAGAGAGAAGCGGAGGACACGAGGCGCTCCCCCTTTGCCAAGTTTGGAATTTCACGACTCGTGTTGATGACAGAGCCAACAGATGGATGTACTTTCTGGCCCCCACAGTGCTTAGGAGAATTAATTTTAAAAGACGCAGCGCTGGGAACGCCATCCTGAGTTGATAAAGATCCAGGAGGACGAGAAAACCCAGAAGCCTGTGAGGGAAGGAGCTGATCTCCACGGAGGACAGGGCTGAGAAGGCGACCCTGGCAGGGCAAGGAGCAGGGCCTGTGGTCCTCTTGGGAAACGCACTTCAGGGGAGAATGTGGCTCCCAGGAGGTCACAGGTCAAGGGCAAGGAGAGAGTAAGGACGCCCCAGACCAGCAGCAGAGACTTCTCCTCTGTGCCCTTTCTCAGGAAGTGTGGAGGAGGAGGAGCCCCCCAAACGGGGACGGATGGAGAAGGGGACCCTGTGGGAGCCCAGGCGCAGCAGGCAAGGGTCCTCGGGTGCACCTGGAGCTCACGGAAACGTCCAGATGGAGGTCCTGAGGCAGAGCTGGCAGCAGCCCTCCCCAGGGTGTGGCCTAGGAACAAAGCCGCCCCCTGCTTGCTGTGCGCCATGTTGGAAGGTGGGCAGTAGCAGGGCAGAGCCTTGGGGTGGCCAGTGACAGCTACCTGGAACCAAGGATGCAGGGGGAAATGCAGATAATTACTCATTTTGGAGAAACCAAAACACAACCAAAACCGAGAAAAGGCGAGTGAATTTCTCATTACCTTCCCGATTGTGGGCGGCCTGCGCCCATGGCAGTCTGAACGCGGCAGCACCCCAGCTTTCTGAGGCACGACTGGCCCACAAAACTTGCGGAAGGGTAAGGGGTGGTGCGACGTGTTGGTGCGCATGGGCACGGGGAGATGGCGACGTGAGCCAGCCCTGGTCCCAGCCAGCACCTGACATTGTGCCCGTCTTCCTCTGGTGGCAGGGGTCCCTCGGACGACTCTCTCAGCAGAGTTCACGTCTAAGTACTTGATGCAGGCAAGCCACGCAGCCTGGGCTGACGCGCCCGGCGACAGGAGGTCTGCAGGACTGACTCGTTCGTGGCTGGAGTCTCTGCCCTCTGACCCTCTCTCCATTTCCAGCATCCCCATATTTCTTCTTCAGACTCTGCCTGGGTGACGGGCGAGAGGGACCCTGTGGACGAGGGGCGCTGGTCGAAGAACTCAGTCTCCGCATCTGATTTCACAGCAGGGAGCAGGAGGTCAGGGACTTAAAAAAATGAGCCAGCCCCACGTCATCCTGTTACCATAGAGTCGGACACTCAGGGAAACACCAAAATTGCTGAACGTGGTTGTTTCTGGAGGGCTGGGTGGGGGTGGGGCAGGAAACGGCCACTTTTATCAACAGCCCCATAGTTCTGCGATCCTGATTAAGCAATCCTGATTAAGCAATCCTACAATCCTCAGTTTTTAAAAGTATATGCTTTGGAGTTTGATTTTATATACAAATAAAAACATGCTCTGCCTCTTTCCTCATGGCTGTGCACGCTCAAGGAGGCTTTTTTTTTTTCTTTTTTTTTTTTTTTTTTTTGGGTGCTGGGGATCGAACCCAGCGCCTTGTGCTTACAAGGTAAGCACTCTACCGACTGAGCTACCTCCCCAGCCCCGAGGATGCTTTGGAGAGTCATGTTCATACACGTAGTTTTGCACTTTGATTGCTCTCCAGAATCCCCTGGTAACCTCACCGCTGCGATTTTAGCTCATTGAATGGTGGTGGACGCCTGCAGGGTTTGGGGCTTCTCCTCTCACAGACAAAGTCACACTGAGCCGCTCTGCCTGCGCCCTGCGCACAGGGTTTCCCTGAGCTGCATTCCTAAGGCTGCCCTCGCCAGGAGGATCCACAGCGGCTTCAGTGGAGAACACCAGGGGTCACGACTTGTCCAAAACGACATGGCAACAAAGCACGATTTAAAAAGCTGACAGTCTATACTTTCTTCTTCTCCCCTCCCTCATCTCATGTTTTGCTGAGAAGTTTAGGGTTTGGTTCTTCCTCTGTGTGTCTACTCAACCTCTCTGTGCTCTCTGTTTATTTTGTCCACAAACGCTGACCGAAAACTTTCTTTTTTTTCAGGCTCTAGCTGTGACAAGACCTGCATGGTGGCAGAGGGTATGGACACCCTGTCCTGGAAGAGACATGTGAAGAGATGCTCAAAATACAGGATAAAGAGGACGATGGCCAAGGAGATCACGGTGCAAGTGTCCACCTCCATTGCAGACATGGTGGCCCCACCCGGTCAGCAGCTCCATCTAGAAGTCTGGGCCACCACCATCCCTCTGTCCCTCGAGCCCCAACCTGGCAGCACATCCTGTGGAGCCACCTCTGGCGCAAGCCCAGACGGCCCACTGCTTGGCATTCCGCCCCCACCACTGCCGCCCGCTGCCTGCCTTCCATCTGATCCCGCAGGCTGATCCTCATGGTCCCTCACTCCTCCCTGGCCACCCACAGCCTGTCCACTCCTCACCAGCCCAGAGGACCTGCCAAAGGTGAGTCACCACTCTTCAGAGACGTGGTGAGGGTCCAGTGGCCCTGTGGAGCCCACGCTCCCACCTCCCGCCTGCCCGGGAGCCTGCTGCTGGTCAGGGCCAGAAAGATGCCACAGCCTCGTAGAACCTGGATGGCAGCATAGGCTCCGGTGGGTCATTCTCTTCCCACAGCGAGCAAGAGAAGGAGCTGTGCCTGCCGCGGCCAACGCTGCTGACAGTGCTGCTGTGGAGCGGGGGTGCGCAGTGGCCCTGGCTGGCCTGGGTCGCCTTCAGACCATTTTGAGTAGCAGCCGCCACCTGCCTGGTCCACCAGCAAGGGAAGTGTGAGCTGATGGCTCCCTCCTCTTGGTCACCTACGGGAGAGACTAGGATAGAAGTGACAGATGCCTTTAAAGGCAGCCTGGGTGGTCAGGTGCGACAGACAGGGTCTCAATGGAGCACTCCCCTCCAGCCATGTTCAGTGTGGGGCCTGAGTGACCGGTGGGGAGCAGGCAGGCCCCACCTGCTTGGAGGTCTGGCTTCCCGGGGAGAGGGAGGACTCCCAGCAGGCTGGCCAGAGCAGTGCTCGGAGCTGGTTCTCAGGCTTCAGCCACAGGGACCGAGGACAGAGAGACGGGAGGCCAAGGAGGCTGAGGACAGAGAGACCGGAGGCCAAGGAGGATCCTCCCGCTCCCGGGTCATATGTCCACGCACCCCATCTGTTTATAGTCTTTCTTTCTTTCTTTATTGGGGGATGTTTTGTTTTAAATAGAGCCCACTTAAAGCAACACAGTTCTTTTAGGTCTTTTTCAGCTTTCAATTTTATTTTTAATTTCACAAATAATACAAAACTTGATTTTATTAAAACTGAAGCACACGGTTCGGCATCCTGTGCTGCGATCCCACTGCCTTGCTCATTATAAACCTTCTTGTTAGTCCAATGTGTATTCCTCTGGACTGGTTTCCACACCTGCAACTCTGTAACTGGGCAGGCAAAGACACATCTAGTAAGATGCGCTTGCATGTAAATATTATTCAGCTACTTTTTTGGCATAGCAGATGTCTTGGTGTAATTTTCCACAAGTGCACACTGGCCTGTCTGATTTCTTTGAATGATGGCCTAGTAGCCCCGTCTGGATGACCATCTCTGACCTAACCAACCCATTGTTAAATATCAGGTATTTTCCATTTATTTATGAATTCATTCATTCACTGACTTATGCTGCTATAAATATTATGTAGAGAACATTCTTAAAATTTTAATGGTGTCCTCTACTGTGTAGAAGTTTTAATATTTAATGTAGTCAGTGGTCAGAGAAACTCACCCAACTGACTTAGGTAATAGGAAAGTGTTGTGGTTGAAACATCTGAAAAGGTCAGAGGTCAGGCCTCAGGTGCTGGTGGGCTCGGGATGGAGCTGCGTGGTCAGGGGTTTATCTCTGTTCTTGCCTCCATGCGCTGTTGTCCGCGGGCTCCTGCCTGGTGGGTGGCCGCGGCAGCTCCCGAGACGTTCCTAGCGTGAGTCCACTCAGCGTGGTCTCACTAGACGGCAGAACCTGGGTCTGACACGCGGCTTCCATGCCAGTCCCCCACCCCGCCAGACGCACGTAAGGAGAACCCGGAGACAGCCAGCTCTGATGGCGACGCGGTAGCTTCACGTGAGGTTCTGGGTGCTTGCTGTGCAGCTCTGTTGGTCTTCTGGGGATGGCGCCGTGCCTGGTGCATCTCTGTGGAGGTGGAGAGGAGGCTAGTCAGGCACCGCTCTCTCACTTACACCAGACGGGGCGGATCGTCCCCAGGACACACACCCCATTCCCATCCATGTGCCCCAACAGCCACCCCCTCAGTTCCGCTGGCTGGTCTCGGTCCAGTCCAAGGCTACGCTGTGCCCTCCCTGCAGAGGAGGATGGGAAAGCCAGATCTGGTGCTCCCTGCCTCTGCCTGGGGGACTATGGCAGGGAGCTGTTGGTGGATAGCCTGCAGCACCCATCTCCAGGAACCTGGCTCCTCACTCCTGCTCCAGGGACGGCTTTGCTCTGCCTGGACCAGCTCCTGTCCCCTGCTTTCCTGGCCATTTCTGGGTCTGGGGACTTAGCAGCAGGTCACGTGCTCCACCATGAGGCCTGAGCCCCAGGAAAGGCCAGGGAAAGTGAGTGTCCCTTTACCCCCATATGGCTACCAGAGGGTGCAGAGATGGTGCCAGGAGGCCAGTTAGGAGTCAAGACCAGAGAAGCCACGTGAATACGTAAGAGTCATTACCATGTCACGTGGATGTCTGAGCCTGAATTTCTGGCTAATGCTGGACTTTGGCTAACTTTTCCTCCATTCTGTTACCCTCTCAGCAGTCGATGTCAAGAGGGACTTGTTAACCAGCTCCTTCCTCCCCTGCTCTGCCCTGCTCACCCCCTTTCCAGGGGCCACTGCCCCCCGTGGAAATGATCGCAAATCCAGGGCCCAGCTTACGGCAGCTTCTCCCACCAGGGGCCCTGCCGCACGCCCAGTGAGCTGCAGATACCTTTAAAGACCTCATCCCAGCTCCTCCCTTGCAGAGTCGCGTCCTTGTGAAGGTTAATGACCTCTCCCGGTCCTCTCAGACTTTCCGTTTCCGCATCCTGAGTGGAGGCCGTCCAATCTCACTTCCCTCTCCCCACGTGCCCATTAGCAGCTTAGGAGAGATCAGAGCTGCACAGAGGCCTGCGACGGGCGAGCTCCCACACGGGCTCAGCTACAGAAGCAATCTGAGCCTCGCCGCTCCAGAACGACTTGGCAGTCTGTCTATAAGACGTCTCCTGGCCCGACCGGAGGTGGAGACATGCCCGCATACATTAGTGAGCCATTGATTGTTTCTGGCGCTAGGTAACCTTTGTGCACCAAGATGAGAGAACAGCGGAGGCCCGATCAATCAAGCCAGCCATAAAGAATCCTGCCCCGTCCACAGGCTGTTCCAGCGCAGGGGTCCTGGGGAGGGAAATGAAAAGAGAACGGGGTTTTAGTCATGAGCACAGAACATGCAGACAGGCCTGGACAAAGGTTGGCAAGGCTGACGACCGTCCACTGCTCCAGTGGTGAGTGACTTTCCCTGGGCCCCTCCTGAGCTAAATACAGGGAGCAAGATGCAAAGTGACATTGGGGCTCCGGGACTAAGGGACACCTGCAAGGTGATTGTCCTGCCATTTTCTGCAGATTGACTTGGAACAGAGGGTGCATGATCACGGTCACATTTGTGGGAAATAAACTCATGGAGAGGAGAGGCAGAGGACTCTGAATTTCTCTCTTCCCAGCAAGAGGGTCTCTGTGGTTCTTTCACGCAAATGAACTCAAAACTCTCCACCCACGAACTATGACTGTGACCAATTCAACCAAAATACGGATGGAGACAGCTGTGGCCATTTCCTGGAGGGTCTCATTAACTGGGGTGTGAGGGGCTGTTGAGTGGTATTCTGTATTTAAAGTCATATGTTTCAGACGTTTTGATGAAATTTTCTTCAAAAGAAATTCATTTGAACTCTTAAAAGAGGAATCAGACTTTTATAGGATACTTCCTTTGTTTAAAAATTTAATTTGGGGAAATTCACACTCTGTCAATAAGATATGAAGAAGGAAGTTCATTGCAACATAGGTTGTTTTACCAAAAAGGCAGAAAATGTATTGGCTTCCTATTCTTGCTGTGATCAATTTCCAACAGCCTAGTAAAACAACACCCACTTTCACAGCTCCCAAGTCTGCCGTGGGTCCCAGGACCACTTGTAGGAAGGATCCATTTCCTGGTCCTTTCTAGCTTCCAGAATCTTCCATCTCCATCCTCCACCCTTCTCAAAGCCATCCACCAGCGTCTTCCAATCCCTCTCCTTCTGTGGTCACATCCTTCTCTGGCTCTGACCCTCCTCCTCCCTCCTATAAGGGCTCTTGAGCTTACACTGGGCCCATCCAAATAATCCAGAGTAATTGCTCCACCTCAAAATCCTTGATTGAATCACACCTGCCAAGTCAATTTTGTCATGTAGGGTCAGCTATCACAGGTCCTGGGGAACAGGAGGTGATCATTATGTAGACACCACAGAAGAATGACTCAGAATGGGCCGGATCCCGCTGCAGGAACAGGGGCTTTAACGGTGACAGCGGTCTCTAGCTCACACCACAGGCCTGTCTCAGCAGGAACACAGGCCAAGGGCAGCTCCTGCCTCAGGCTCCTGTGAGAGCCCAGGCAGGACAAAGGGGCCTGTCAATCAGCAACTGGCTCCTCAGCCCCTGCCCAGAGGTGACAGGTGGGTGGTAGGAGAGCAGAGTCCTGCCCCATCCCCAGGGTTTGGGGCCTCCAGGAGCCACTTCCAGGACCTGCTGTATCCAGTGAGCAGAGCTGGCAGGAGGTGCCCTGTGGGTGTGTCCAGAGGCCCGAGTCCTCTGGGCCTGCGGGTTAGGGACCTGCCCTGCCCCTAAGGCAGCAAGGCCTCCTCCTGATGCCGCTCTGCTTCCCACCAGGGAAGGTCAGAAGCAGCCTTGTCCAGGGCCACACAGCTGGGGAGGGGGCAGCTGGCCCTCACCAAGTCCTTGGCCCCGACCCCAGGGCCCTTGATTCTCCCCAAACCCGCACCCTCCCCCACACGCCTGTCTCTTCAGAAGAGTCGGGGCTGAGCTCCTCGCAGCCCCCGCTCCATTAATTTTTCGGCATCTGCTTCATAGACCGTTGGGCGTTGGTGTTAATTGTCCTGTCACTGTTAACGTCGCCTTCCAATTATGCAGAACGTTCCAGCACAGCAGCTCCTTAACCCCGACCCGGCTGCGGCTGACCTTTGGAGCTGGCGTCTGGGCCTCGACTGACCAAGACGGCGATGCCTCCCGTCAGCCTCGTTTTCTCCAAAGTGCAAATGACTCCAGGTCAGGGGCCGCTGAGTGGGCAAAGGGACGCTCACGGTTACACCAAAGCTGGGCTGCGTGCCGCTGGTTTCTCCAGAAAGCACACAGGTCGGGGTGCTAAAGGGGCTCATGGGCCTCTGTTTTGTGTGCCCCCCTTAAAGTCCATGAGGCCTGTTCCAGCTGGCATTTGGGACCCCAGCAAATGCTCCGTTTTGCCAGATTTCCCGTCAACCTGGATAATTCATTCCTCTTTCCCAACACAGTTATCCAGTATGTATTATGTGACAGGCACTGTTCTGTCCTCAAAGTATAAAGCCAGGGATTTTTAGAAAAACTGAAGCTTCTGACACGTGGAGGTCACCTTGTCTGTGACAGAGCAAGTGATCTGACCTGCAGTTAAACGCTTTGCTCTGAGCACGGCATTAGGATGAGACTGGGGATGGGGGACAGAGTGGGGGTGGTGCAGCCCCTTGGAGACCAGTGGGGGACAGTTTTAACTGTGGCTGTGGTCAAGTAGTAGCCATGCGGGTGACAGAAGTGGGAGGAACCAGCAAGCACACCTGTTGGTCTGAGCACCTGGAATTTTGGTGGAAATTTACGCAGGTTTCCGAAGAATTACTTTGCGTTCATGGGGTTCGTGGCGACATGTTCTCCCGAACATGCATTTTTAAATAAAAATAACGATATGCTGTTTCATCTACTAGAGGAAACTGTTGTCCTATCAGGATCCTGAGTTGTGATTTCCATCTTCTAAGAGCGTCATACAGAAAAGAAAGTGAGATCTGAATCTGTGCCAGCATTTTTCTCAGCTCCTGGGTGGGGTGGGGGATGGTAGCCCGAGGGAATCAGTGACAATAATCTGTGGGAGGATGACAAGCAGGCGGGGCCCTGGCTTGCGTCAGGGTTCCGACTCGAGTTAGATGTGAGGCACAGGAGTTGACCAGCCCGCTAGGAGAGGAAGGCGCCACGGCGGGGAGGGCTAGAGATCCAGAGGAGACAGGTGAGCTTCGGATCCAGCTGTGGGCCTGAGCCTTTCTGGTGCCGAGGTTACGGCATGACGTCTGGGGTCGTCCTGGGGAAGGAAACAAGCTGTCCCACTGGCTTCAAGTCTGCTTGTTTGTGGGACAGCCAGCTTCTGCCCCTCAGGAAGGTAAGAAAGATCATGTCTCCTCTTCCTCCTGGGGCTTGAGGTCTATGCCAGCGGGATGTGCGGGCCTCGTGTGTGGAGCCAGGGACAGGGTAGGTCCTTGGCAACGCATCCCATAAGCAAAAAACTAATAAACACCATGTGACCTCTGGAAAGCCAGCGGAGGACTGAAGGCTCACACGCTCAGCAGAGCTGTCTCCTGCTGGGATGGGGGTCAGACCCAGCCACCTGCCTTTGCCACCAGGTAGCTTTCTTCTCAAGAGCTAGTCCCACAGGGTGGGTGTGGCCAGAGGCACCTGCCTCATTCCAAAGACCTGGGGAAGGAGGAGGCGGAGGCCGAGCCTCTCCATGCTCTGTGCCCGTGTCTTCTTGACCAGAGATGAGGGTTTCCATCTCTGAGGCTCCTGGGCTGAGGTTCTAACGGGAGAGGGACAGAAAGCAGCCGGGACATGGGACCACAGGGCAGGAGCTCCCAGCCAATGCCGGGCAGCCAGGAGGGTGAGCCAGGTGCTCCGCCTGGTCATTGGTCATCACTGGGTTTTTATGGAGCAAAAGCAAGCTCTGAAATCGTGACCCCGATTCAAAGGGGCAGAGAGAGGAACCCCACCTGTGGCTCCCCTGGGGGTCTCGTGCTGCGACTGTGGGCTGAGGTGTTTGTGTCTCCTGGGAGGCCTGGGGCCCGGGCGTCCTGCACCCCCTTGCCCAGGCTGGCACTGGCTGCCGGGAGCACAGGCAGGCAGGGCTAGCACAACCAGGTCCTGGTCCTGTGTGGCCTCCCTGGTTACTAACAGCACCCCCCCCGCCCTCCACCGGTCACTGAACTGCAGAACTGCCCCCTGCCTGGCTTAAGCAGAGGCCGTCCTCTGCAGGCTGGGGAGGGGCTTTACGAGGTCATTTCCTGCCTCACAGGATGAAGGAATGAGGAGCACATGCCGTGCTGGCCAGAGTGGAGCCATTCCTGTGTGGCTGGCCCTGTGCCCAGTGCCCTCCACTCTCCAGGGACCTGTGGCCAGTGCCCTCCACTCTCCAGGGACCTGTGCCCAGTGCCCTCCACTCTCCAGGGACCTGTGCCCAGTGCCCTCCACTCTCCAGGGACCTGTGGTCAGTGCCCTCCACTCTCCAGGGACCTGTGCCCAGTGCCCTCCACTCTCCAGGGACCTGTGGTCAGTGCCCTCCACTCTCCAGGGACCTGTGCCCAGTGCCCTCCACTCTCCAGGGACCTGTGGTCAGTGCCCTCCACTCTCCAGGGCCCTGTGGCCAGTGCCCTCCACTCTCCAGGGCCCTGTGGCCAGTGCCCTCCACTCTCCAGGGCCCTGTGGCCAGTGCCCTCCACTCTCCAGGGCCCTGTGGCCAGTGCCCTCCACTCTCCAGGGCCCTGTGGCCAGTGCCCTCCACTCTCCAGGGCCCTGTGCTCAGTGCCCTCCACTCTCCAGGGCCTGCGTGGGCACCACAGCACGTGCCCTCTCAGGCACACGTCAGGAACCGCATCCAGTCCTCAAGTTCAGCGGTCATCACTGGACGTGGCTTCACTCTCGGGGGTCAGGTGAGGGTGACTTTTCCTGGGGACCCCTTTCTTGAGCTTGTTCAGCAATGGGAGCAGCACCAGCAACTTTCCCAGATGCCCGAGGTGCGGGCTGGTTGGATCAGCGCTGCCAACCTTCCCGGCAAGTAGCGCATTCCCGTTGCCAGGGCAACGCTGGGACTGTCAGGCTGGACCCGGTTCCCGGGTCCTACTCTGGAGCCTGGGGTGCCCCCACCACCATGATGGCTGGGCAGATGCTCCAAATGCAAATCAAGTGGTGGTCATCAGGTCCCTCTCCAGCTGTGTCCACGTGTTCAAGGCGTGCTATATTTTGAGCCTCTAGAACTTTATGTTCAGCAGGAGAAGCTCCTTAAATATCTGCTCGATGAATAAATATGGAGAAGGCAAATGGCAAGGCTTTTCGAAGCAGTCTCTTGTATAAACTACGACACGCTGTATGGCTCCAAACCTCTGTGAAGCGGCAGCACGAGAAAGGTAAAGTGTCACGACTTCCCCCAAGATTATCATCATTTGGTGTCAGGAAAATGCGTTTGGAGCCACTGACCCGTGGCCTACGAGGGCCTCATATGCTGGTGATGGGGACTCTCCAGGCACTTGAGGTGCTGGGCGTGGTGGAGCCATGCCAACAGGGATCAGGATGCTTGTCCGGCTGTGAAGGGACACTCCTGCTCCCAGAGCAGCAGAGGTCCTGGGCATGAGGAGCCCGGAGGAGCCAGCCTCGCCCAGACCGCCCCAGGGCAGTCAGGTCCCAGAGGGCCCCCTGGTTCCAGTGCGCATGCACAGCAGAGGAAGCCTTCCTCACTGCCAGAACGCGGGTTACCCTGGTCCCCCTGTGCGGCTGTGCCGCTCCCGGGAGCTCTTCAAGGACGGGGACCACGTCCTAGGCTTCTGGCCTAAGGCCTGCCTCCCAGGAGGCTCTGAAGAACGTGCCTTTGTGGCTGAGAAGGTGAGTTCTCCCAGTTCGGACTTGTTAGTCTCCCAAAGGAGCCCTGCAGCCTGTGTCCACGGTGAGGACTGCAGCATGAATGGGGCCCGCTAAGAAGGGGCGTCAGTCTTGGGTCCACTGCAAACCTTAGGGGAAAGAACCTTCTCGTTCCCCTCTGGAGGCCTGAGAGCTGAGTCTGCTGGAGTAAACACAGTAGCTTAGCAGAAGGAAGGCCATGCCTGGAGCGTCACAGGCATTGAGGACCCAGAAGCCCATTGAGATGTGGGAGCTTTGGACCCTCTTTACAGAGGAAAGGGAAGTGGGGACGTGGGACTTTAGAGGAAGATCACCACCTTCTAGGACATCCCAGCCTCCAGGTCTCAGGTATTTTGTTATAGCAACAGAATGCAGCCTAAGACTAACTCTGACCTCCAAAGTTGAGGCAGAATTGCTTTCTTCCTCCCCCTTATCTCATGACAACTTGTTATTATGTCTAACAATCCAATTAGTTTGGATTCGTTAGGATTTCATGGTTTTGTTTCTTCAGGTTGGAATGATGCCTCATTTATTTTTGTTTCCTCACTGTCCAGCTGAGCTCTCGACACTGAATGGAAGCCCAGTTGATCTTTGTTAAATAAATGAATGACTAAGGGAAGAAAGCCCAGTCACACCAACATGTTCATCCTGGAGGTAGGGGGAAACATTTATATATACTAAAAAAGAACATTTGAAGCTTGGAAAGAAGGTATAAAGTGGATTCAAGATGAGTGTCACAGCAGAGGACATCCAATGATTCCTTTAAGGGATAGCAGATGTCTAGCAGCACCCGACTTTGACCTACATCAGATTAAGCATCCCTCACTCCAAAGTCAGAAGTGCTCCCAAATCCCAACAGGAACCTGTTGAGCACACAGTACCCCGAATGGAAGATTCCACACCTTGAATTTTGTTTCACGCACAAAATTTTAAAAAATATTTTATAAAATGATCTTTGGTCTATATAAAGAATGTGAAACTTAAGTGAGCTTCATGTCTCGACTTGATCACCATCCCAGAAGATCTCATTAAGTGTGCCAATATTCCAAAGTCCAAAACCCTCCCAAACCTGCAACATTGCTCGTCCCAAGCATTTTGGATAAGGGACAGTCAAGGTGCGCTTACCATTGACTAGGACCCGGATGTTTGGCAATGCTGGAGGTCAGCACCCAGGAAACTTAGGAGCACAGTGGTTTTCTTTTCTCATGGTACTTGAGATAACCCAAGAGTTTGTTTGGTTGCCATTAAAATGTTGACGTGATTGTATCTAACTTAACATCCCTCCTTCTCATTGGCTACTTGGGATTCTTGTCCTGTGAAATTGAGGATCAACTCTCATCCTATTAACTCATCATTAATTAAATCGTTTTGATGGATGCTCCCCCCAGTTCAGGAGAACTGGGTTTTTAGCATTTTGAGCATCATACTTTGATACATGTCCATGTTTGGGAAACGAGAAGCTTCCTCTTCTGAAACTAAACGCTTCTCCTCACATTAAATTAGCAAGGTCAGGCCCCAAACACCTTTCCCCGGAACATCTGGAATTTATATCGTGACTCCTCACTACCAACCTTTGGCTCCCTCGTTTTTACTTCCCAAACAGGGAGTTGGAAATTTTGACACTTTTCCTTTTTTTTAGCCAGGAAATGAGAAAAGACATAAATGGTGAGTTGCAGAGCTAGGGTATGCGTGCTGTGCAGTGACAGGACACGAGGTTGGTTGTGACTTGTCTTCCAGGACCTTCCAAAAACCCTACCAAGACAAGGGACTCTCCCCCGTTACGTGTTAGGTTATCTCCAAAGGAGAGGCCAGAAAGTCACACAGCCAGAGGGCAGTCACTGGTCAGGTGCAGACAATCAAGGCTATCATTGAGAAGAGAAGAGTATAACAAGCAGGTGGCAAGCAGGGCACCTCTGGAGAGGGGGCTGGAGAGATGCGGGACGCACAGGCAGAGCTGGGGACGGAGACAGCTGGGTAGAGGCTCAGGACCTCACTCTCCTGGGTGAGTTCTAGAAGAGCTGCAGCTTTTCTAAGACTGAGCAAATCTTCGGGTGCTGCAGTGTTCTTGGTTGACGACTCTTACACGTGCTCACCCTTTTGCATAAGCAGTATCTCAACTCTAATTATTCCAGAAGTTCCAATCGGCTCTTTGATTTCCTGTTCCAAGATATCTCCTAACAAGTGCATGCAATTGAAGGGTATCTGAGGATTCATTTAGAAAATAACAATGAAATCTCCAGGGTTTAGCACACCCACCAACTGGCAAGCCAGCAGGGGTAGCAAATTAAAATACATATTCACAAATCTGATGATCAGGAAATTACTCCTGGGATGAGCTTTCTTGTCATTGACTTCAAAGAAGGATTTGTTTGTATGGTGAAATGGAAACGATACATTATAATCTGATGCTTTCTATGCAAATTAAAAAGTAGCAGAAATATCTGTCATCTCAGATCAAGGAAGGGACCCGCCTGGGAAGGAGAGATATGCACATTTTCACATCAGGAGGTGGTTTATTATGGGTGGATGAAAATTAGGCATAAGGTTTTTTGAGGCTTGTTTTGGCTACAAGTTATAGAAATACCCAACCCTTCTCCAAAACACTCAAGGGTTTATTTTTCCTTCCTGATAAATGAGGCTAAAGCCAGGAATAAAATGGTGGTTTCATGATAGCATCAGGGACCCAGGTACTTTCTGGATTCCCACTCCTCTAACTTCATTGTGAGTCGTGTCCTCACGTTCTCAAGATGGCTGCCAATGCTCCAGCCAACACCACAGGCAAGGGCACTTGCCTGCTGGGTCAGCTCCTTCCAAAGAGTTTTCCTGAAAGTCCCACACGGTGCCTTGTGTGTAGTAACCATTTGGCTAGATCTGTGTCTCATGAATATTAGATGTCAGAGAGGCTGGGGGCGGAAATTTCTTTTAAGCTGGGAATACACTTAAAAAGAACAAGAAAATGAAAAACAATTTTGCAACTTCCAGCAAAGAAAGAAAAAAGAAAGAAAAGAAAAAAGAAAGGGTAAGTGAGGGAGCGGGGAAGCCATGCCTGTCCTCCTAGGACCTGGGTCACAGGGACCCCACGGTCTCCTCTCTACGACATAGCAGAACAAAGGCCACTCTGCTGCAGGACTTGAACTCCAGAGCTCCCGATGAAAGATGAGCCTCGTGAATCAAGTAGCTTCATTTTTAAACTTGGGTTTCCATGTTTTCTGAGGCGTGAGTCCTTTCCAGGTGTATGTAATTGTATAAACGTTTTTACTCACCTGAACTGAACCGAGCAGCCGAAGGAGCTATGCTAATTGGCTGCAGTGCCAACCAAATCAACACTGACTGTTAGATTTTACTTAAAAATAAAGAACCTTAGGGAATCTGCTCACTCAAGGAATGAATATGTATATTTTCTTTAAAGATTCATCTTTAATGAAAAGGACCATCTGATGATTTTTCAAAGAACTTCTGATCTAGAAGATCAACTTAGAGCCCAGAAACCCAATTTAAACAAAGTAAGTCTTCAAAAAAAAGTAATGTCAATATTTTTTAAATAATCATGCAGTAAAATCGACTTTCTGGGTGCACAGGGCTATGGGTCGTGACACACGTGGAAGTTAGCACATCCCCCGCCCAAATCTGGGCACAAAACTCTTCCGTCACTTCCGAAACTTCTTTGGGAGTCCCCTTGGTGGCCGACTCTTCTCTCCCCCAACTCTTGACAACCCCTGAGCTAACCCCTCCGTACCGTGTTCAAGCATGTCAGAAAAATGGGGTCACGTAGTGAGTGACGTTTTAAGGCTGGCTTCTTGCTTAGTGTCACGGTGTAGGTATGAGGTGTCCCCCAAGAGCTCACGTGGGAGACAATGCGAGAAGGTTCAGAGGTGGAAGGACCAGATTTGAGACTGTGATCTATAGTGGATTCATCCATGGGTGGATGAAGCTAGTAGTGGATTAATCCACAGATGGATTAACTGAGTGGTAACTGCAGGCAGGGAGGATGTGACGGGGGAAGGTCATGGGGTGTGTCTCGGTGTGTGCCTTTGGTCCCAGGGACAGGGCCTGCCTCTCTGGCCTTGTCCTGAGCCACTTCCCTCCACTGAGCCCTTCCACATGATGCTCTGCCTCACCTTGGGCCCAGGGCTATGGAGTCGGCTGGCCATGGACCGAACCTCTGAAAGAGTGAGTCAGCATAAACATCTGCTCCTCCGAATCGTTCTCGTCAGGTGTTCTGCTCTGTGGCCATCCTGTGTGGTCCCTCCCTCCCGGCTGTGGAGCATCTGGACAGGTTGTTCACGTTCCTTGCTGAACAGCAGGTGTCCCAGCGTGTGGGACAAACCACAGTCTGCCCTTTTGTTTTTTGATTCATTCTCCAGCTGATGGATTTCGGGCCGGTTCCTCTGCTTGGCTATTCTGAACAACGCTGCTGCGAACACCCCTGTCCACATATCCGTGTGGACACACGTTCTCATTTCTCTTGGCTGGCAACTGCGGGGCAGGGGCTGGTCTCCTGGAAAACACACGGCGGATATTTTGTTTCTGCAAACAGTGTGAGCAGCGGGCCAGGGGCAAAATCAGCACGTGGCTACCCACCCAGCCCAGTTTCTTCTGATAAAGTGAAGTTGATTTTGGAGTTTGAAGCTTGCGGTTGGCCAGCTGCTCACGCGGATCCCCAGCCTGTGCCTGTTTGGACAGGCAGAGGCAGCTCTGTGGATTTCTGAAGTTGTGGTGGGGGCTGGCCAGGCAGCCTCCGGGACAGAACGTAGCCCACCTGCCTTCTCCGCCCGCTTGTGACTAGACCTGGATGCTCACAGCGTGGGCAACCACGATTAGCTCACAAGCCCAAAGGGTACCAAGCACCCGGGTCCCACAGGGTTCTTCCCACCTGTCCACAGACTACTTTCAAATTTAAATCTCCTTTTTAAAAATTTATTTATTTTTTGGTGGTGGGGATTGAACCCAGGGCTTGTGCATGCTGGGCCAGCACCCTACCAGCTGAGCCGGATCCCCAGCCTTAAATCTCCTGTGGTGCAGCTGCTAACACACATCTCTGAGGTCAGCGCTTCCAAATGCTCCTTTTCTCTTCCATCAGAATCAATGTCGGACAGCAATTCCTGGTTATCTGAAGTTAGCTGCTCTCTCCTCTAACAACTCTGATTTAATTATTAATTTTTTTTGGCCTGGAGGAATGTGATCAAAAAATAGTCTTTGGAGTGTGAGATTAGAGGATGTCTCGGGCCTTCCATGTACCTATCTATCAGATAACATGGTGGAAGATGTTGGCTGTAACAATCAGGATGGGCAAGATTATGCTGCAGTAACAAAAAAGACCGAAATCTCCATGGCTTAGCAAGAACAAAAAAAATTGTTTTTCCTGATTTACACTTTATGTCCAGTGTGGGCTGTTTGAGGGGACTCAGTTCATCACAGTCACCCAATGACCCCGTCTGACGGAGGCTGTGCCATCTCAACACATGTTCTCAAGTCCGACGTGGCACAGGAAAGCAACCTGGATTCAGAATCACGCTGCAGAGCTCAAGTGCCTCCTGCTTGGAGACAGCCTGTGGATTTCTCTCGGATTTCATTGGCTGAGCGTCATCACCTGTCCATGCAGACTCGGAGGGCCAGGGGGTCTGAGCCCCCTGTGTTCCTAGAGAAGTGGGGAGCAAGGGAGGTTGAACCTGGGCCGTGTCTGTGAAGAGGAATGGGGTGCGGAGAGGGAAACGTGGCTCAGTGAGCTGCGTGGCTCACGCGAGGGTTTCTCTGGCTCCCGGGATCTCAGCACATGATTGTGTCCCTGCGTTGACAGATTAAAGAGAAGCGTTATCTGAGGTTGGGCACCTCCGCGCCCAGGCTCTCTGGGATCTGACCTCTGTCCGCAGCAAGGCCTCCGCAGGCGTCTCCCGGGCTCCCAGCCAGACGATGCATTTTCCTCTCCTGCGGCCCCGTCTCCATGGTGCCCTGGTCTGTGCCAGAACCGAACAGTGGGCCCTGCCAGGACCTGGGCCAGGGGTCCAGACTCCCCCAAGGACAGCCGAGCACATGCCTGTGCTCTTGATGCAGCCACCCTCGAGGGGGCCACCCGCAGGACCAGGCGGCAGGCACAGTGCCACCTGGAGTCTGGTAAGTGGCATGTGGTGTGGTGCCCAGATCAGCTTGTCAGCACCCTGGAGGAGAGCCGGCTCGGGACCCTCCACGAAACCCCAGGGCCACCTTGGTTACGGTGGTGCGGGATCATCGCAGCCCCTGCTGGAAAGAGCCCGGCCCGCCCCAGGCTCTGCAGAGACCAGAGAGGGTGAGAAAGCAGCCTGAGATCACCAGCTTCCTCCTGCAGGTCAGTGGGTTGAAAATCACCAGCCACATTTGATTTTTTCTATTCTAAAGAGAAAAAAAAGGGTAAGCCATATTCTCCTGCTGCCCCAACATAACAAATGCACGAATTAGGAGACAGGAAAATTGGCCACCAGCCAGGGAGGCTCTGCCTGCAGGATTTTAGTTTTACATGACTTTGAGCCCAGTGCACACGGGCTCCTGGAAAGCCCCTCTCTGGTGTGAGTGAATCTGGGGAACAGATGTCCCCCAAAAGCGGGAAATAGAAGACAATGCAGCCTGTCAACTAGCTACAATTTATTTTGTCAAAAAATCCAGTTAGACATATTTGCTGAGTAAAGCAACCACGTTGTCTGACTGTTCTCGCTGGAAAAGCTGTTGTGAATTCTGACTCGGCTACTGGAGGAGTCATCCTAAGTGTAAATATGTTCTTCGAGGAAAACCTTTCATTAAAACTCAATTTGTACAACAGACCAGAGAGCCAGCTGCTCTGGCAGAAGGAGGGAGGGGCACTCCATCTGACGCCCCTCCCCCTCTGTCACCCCTCTCAGGGACCGCAGTCTCGGAGCCTTGAGGACGGGGTGCACATACTTAGGAACCCCTGGTGTAAGCTGGGCCAGTTCCACTCATTGGAAAACACGTGGAAGCATCTAGCAGAGTGCTTTGTCACAGAGCTGATGGTGGGCGTAATTCCTAGAACTTTAGCACGTGGGATCTGGGATCCCATGTGTGACCTGCAGTGAATGAGACAGATTGTCACCACACAGAAGTGTCTGACCAAATGCTCAGAAGCCCCCAGGATCAAACACTGGACTAGCAGCCTCCTGCCCGTCAGGCGGGGAGCTGGGGCTGCCTACCCAGCGCTCAGCCCCAGCCCCCTCCCCTGCCTTGCGTGGGGTTCTTTCTACCATAGAATCCAAGGAATGTGGCAAGCTTCTTGCCAAGCCTCCTTTGCAGCCAGGAGCAGCCGTGGGACCCAAGTCCGACCAATACCATAGGATAAATATTCTGGGGAAGGGAAAGTTTTCTAGGAAGATTTTCTTCTCTGATAAAAAGAATGCACAAGAAGAAACTCCACTTCTGGCTCTGTAAACAGTGGATTGAGGACAAGAAGCTGGAACCAAAGCAGCTATGATGTGAACCTGAGGGGACATGCTTGAAAATCCAGACGATGTGCCAAGGAGGCTGAGCAGAAAGACAAGGTGGGGGAACTGAAGTCTTCCTCCCTTCTGTTGCAGGGGACAACAGAGGCGATTCTTTAAGTCTCTTAATCAGGCATTTGGTTGTGACATTTGACATTTTTGCACTTGTACCCTGCTTGCTTCAGATTCATGGAGAAGCAGAGAAGCACTCCGAGGAGCTGTTGGACATGCACCCTGATCTTCACTGTGGCTTGTCTGTCAACGAGGCTAGACACCCTGCCCTCCCTTACTGCACTTGGTCTCTCCCTCCTGAGGGAGCGTGAGGACCTCTGGTTGTTAACTGGTTATTATATCTGAGCTCTTGAGGCTCACCTATCTGATGAACCCACCCTAACCTAACCAAGAGTACTCACTGAAGGAGGGGCGTCCATTGTTGACAACGTGGGGAAGCAGCTCCTCCTGTCCTGACAGAGACCCACGTGAGCCCAGGCAGACCAGGAGGGTGGCAGCCTGGTGCGTCCCCTGCAGGCCTTCTCCTTCCTGTCAGCTCCCCTCTTCTGTCCCCTCCCTGAGCTCTGTTCTGCCCACTCTGGGACAGACCCAAGGTCCAGAAGCCCCAGCTACACATGGACGGATATGGCTCCATCAGCCCTCCCGCCTGGGAGATGCCGGGTAACGAGAGGGACTGGGGAACAGGAAAGTCAAGGTCTGTCTGATGCTGGACTCTGGGCCCGGGCGGTGGGAGACAGGTGGCCTCACGCCTGGGCGGCTACGTGAAGGAAGACCAAGGGTCCTGCCACCTGAGGGGCAGAGGCAGGGACTGGGCAGAGGTGCTGCGACCCAGCGGGCCTCTGTGGACTTGTGAGCCTCCGTGTCCAGCCCAGGCTGTGGTTCCCCTCAGGTCCCAGCAGGAATGGCCCTTGACAATTACTGTCCTGGTTCCAGGCAGCTGGAGGACGTCCAGGGCCCTGGAGAGCCGGCCGAGTCCTGAGCGAGGATCGACAGACAATCACAAGGCCTGGAGCCCGGCGGGGAGGGCGCGATGATCCCACAGCCCTGCCCCAGTGCCCGGATCCAGAGAGGGCAGGCGAGAGCTGCTGCCAGGTGGACTGAGCAGGAGGCCTAGCGTCCCTGGTACCAGCAGGAGGTGCTCAGAGTCATTGCAGAGCAGAGGAGATGTCACCCTGACAGACTCGCCTTTGCCAGCTGACCCGCAGCCTTCCACAAACGCCTGTTTTTTTCCCTAAACGTGGCCAGGCCCCGTGTCTTCAGGAAGCAACCAAAGATCTGGCACTGACACAGCCGTCCTCAGACTGGCCATGGACAGTAGGCAGGGGGTCCTTGGTGGACCCAAGACAAACAGAGGCCCTCCTTGTTCTCTTTCCCAATGAGACCCCCACTCCCTGCCTTGAGTCGTTCAACTCCAAAGACTCCAAGGAGGGCTTAGTAGGACAGTTCATCCTCGGCTGAGCCACACTGACCAGCAGCAGTGCTGCGCTAGGACTATTCACGTGGAGGATACGCTCTGGGCCTCGCAGAGGCCCTGGAAAGGCTGGACTGAATTTCCATCAGGGCCTGCGGCGCACCAGACGATCAGAGGTGAACCTCCTGCGTGAGCCTCCTGCGCAGGGAAGACCAAGGTCCAGGTCCCGGTCTCAGGACCTTCCTCCGCAGAGGCTCGCAGAGCACGGCTCCCACCGGAGGCCCCTTCTGCGCCCTGGCATGGCCCCAGGTGGGGAGAAGCAGCAGCCCCCCGATTTCCAGCAGGCAACAAATCTCAGGAGAGCATGGCTTGACCACGTCCCCACCAGCTGGCCAGCAGTGATGGGAGAGATCACGCATGTAGCCGACCAAGAGACCCAGAACCACAGTCCATGTTTCAGATCCACTTCCCAAACACACACAGGTGAGTCTGAAAGACACAGAGGACACTCTGGAGAGGTGAGAGCGGCTGCGTGCATTTTGAATTTTCTTCCGATATAATATGAGGAGAACAAAAAGGACTTTCCTTACCTAGGAGGCCAGCATGGTGAACAGTCCTCTCCGCCTGCACCACCGTGGCTTCACGTGGGATTCCCTCTGTGCCTTCAGTGCGTGCGATCGGCAATCAGAGGCAGAGCGAAGGCCCAGAGCTAAGCCCATCAGCATGTGGCATTTCCAGGGCTAAGCCAATCACGGTGCAGCGAGCACAGGACCTGAGCTGGCCCAACCAGAATGCGTTTCGGGACGTTTCCCGGAAGCTCGGGCTCTTTGCCTGTGGTTGGACCTGGGAGGAGGAGTCGGGAGAGGCCACAACCAGCTTGCCCCCAAGGGCCGGCGGATGCAGCCCAGGACCGTTCTAAGGCTTCGGAGAAACTGAGTCATGTTGAATTGCACCCAGAATTTAGCCGTGCCTGAAAACGGCTAGGCATTTTGTTTGGGGAGATGAATCCTTTTCTTGCTGAAACAGATTCAGTTTGCATTTTCTGCTACTGGCTCCTGAGGAAAGAAGTCCTAACACACACGGCAGGCTGCACAGTGGCCAAGCATCGGCCTCCGTCTCCCCAGTTTGCTTGAGGAGACAGTTGATCTAAGATGCTTCAGCACCTGGTACCTGGAGCTTGGTCCTAGTGGTCTGGCTCTGGGTGGTTCTGAATGTCTGTCTGAGTACAGGAAATGGATGGGTGGGCTGCGTTCAAATGCCTGTGTCACCACCACGAGCTGTGACTTTGGGCAATGTCCTGTAGCCATCTGGGTCTCAGTTGTCTTACCCGAAAGGTGGAAATAAGGAAAGCACAGGCCTGGAGAAGCTGTTGTGAGAGGTGACGTCCTAGCGTGGAGGGGGTTAGAGCGGAGCCCGGCGCCCAGCGCCCACTTCATCGACGACAGCGCCTGCTGCCATCATGTCGTTGCGCTGGTGAGTGATGCTTGTCCAGAACCTCTCTGTCTCCTGCTGGTGCCTCCACTCTCTAGCACCACCCTGCCTTGCTTATCTTAGACACTTTTACTCTTTCCGCAGTCTTTTCCTGCTGTGTTCCAACACTAGGAAGATTCCAAGGCCACAGGTGCCTGCTCTGAGGCGTCCACCAGGTGACGGGTAAAGGGGCTTCACCTTCAGACAGGAGGATCTGAAACTGCCTCTGCACATCCCCTCAGCGTGTCGATGAATGTGATCTTGGCCGTGAACCTTTTTTTTTTTTGCTACACAGAATCCATTGGCCGCCCCCCTTTGGATAACCAAATCCCAGTTTCCCCTGAAAACTGTCCCCTGCTCACTTACTGGAAGGAACCACCTCTGTGCAGGTGGACTAAGACCGTTAGGGCTCCTTCCGCAGCTACTCTGATTGGTCCAGGGATGGGCATGTGACAAACTTGGGGTCAATGAGGCACAGGAAGACTTTCGCGGTGGCTTCTGGGATGGGCAGAGAGTCCCTACTAGGCTGAGTTGCTGACCTGCAGCCAGGACAGGAGATGCTCTCCAGGAATCCCACAGTGGGATAAAGAAGGACCAGAGACCAGGAGACACTAGTCAGATTCTGATGACATTGTTGGAACATCTGGATCCAGCTGTGCCAGTCCAGCATGTTTTAGTTAACTGCTGTTATAATTCCCTTGATTTAAGGATATTTAACTTGGGTTGCATGCAACCATGAGCCAAAAGTCTTTCAATTACATGATGCTCTCACTTTAAAGGAGTGTTCGGTGCCTCGGCCTTAAAGGAGTGGCGAGGGCAGGGTTGCGGGCCCCTGGCAGTCCAGGGGGCAGGCTGTGGTCCACCCCTGGAGGTGGGCTACTATTCAGTCTCTAGGTTCAACTGAATCCTCACTTTATCCTCTCCTCTTGTCTCCTGTCTCTTTAGGACGGAAGACCCAAGGAGCTTGGGGTGGTTTCAGGTAGGCCCACAGCGGAGACTCCGAGACAAAGCTAAAGGCAGGACATCAGCCAGAGACGGGGCCTGGAGCACCCCCCAGGTGGCTGTCGCCATTCAGGACGCCAGTGCTGCACTGGAGATTGGTCCCCCTGCCCTCTTAAGAGTGTTGGGTCCCTGGCCTCCAAGACCCCAGAAAGAGAGGGAAACGCTTATCTTCATGGAGGGAGAAGCGCCCTTCACCAAGAATGAGGAGAGACAGCCATCCCCCCACCACCGATCCAAACACCCGTGTGACAGTGGAGATTCTTCCCCTTTAGCCTGTGAATGAGATTCTCCACTGACTCGGAGTGAGGGTCCTGTCAGCCCTAAGAGTCAGTCATTCATCCAGGGGGCTGGTCAGTGCGGACAGGCCCAGCTGCACCACTTCAGGGGCACTTCAAGGCGCGTCCTTCGGTCTCGCTGCCCGAGTGAGGCACTTTCTCTGCTTCCCAAGCTGCACCTGGCGCTGCTGTCCGAAGGTCGCTTGCTCACACTCTTGCTTGACAGCTGTGTTGATAGACACCAGGCCTTGTGGACGAGAGCCTCTGACCCCAGTCAGGGCAGAAATGGGCTTTTGGAGAAATAGCACCAGGGTCATAGAAGCCAGGACTCAGGAAGTGACCACTATCTGAAGGTCAAAGGTTCATGGGAACTTTCGAAAACCAATAGGGTGGTGAATTTTTGGGTTCTTTCTTTAAGTTTGTCAGTTTGAACAGTTTGAAGAATTTATTTCAACAAGATGGATGCAATTATTTATTTATTTATTTATTTTGGTGCTGGGGTTTGAACCCAGGGCACTTAACCACTGAGCCACATCCCCAGCCCTTTTTAATATTTTATTTAGAGCCAGGGTCTCACTGAGTTGCTTGGGACCTCCCTAAGTTGCTGAGACTGGTTTTGAACTTGATCTTCCTGCCTCCGCCTCCTGTAGATGGAAAATTTTGAGTTGACAAAGGGTTGCAGGTTTTTTAAATTTTTAAATTTTTAAAAAAATTTTTACAGACTACATTTTGATTCATTGTACACGAATGGAGTACAAATTTTCATTTCTATGGTCCTACACGATGTAGATTCACACCATTCGTGTAATCATACATATACTTAGGGTAATGATGTCTGTCTCAGTTCACTGTCCTTCCTTCCCCCACCCACTCCAGCCCCATTTCCCTTTCCCAATCCAAAGTTCCCCCATTCTTCTTCAGCTCCCCCACCCCGCTATTATGTACACCATCCACTTATCAGAGAAAACATTTGGTCTTTGGTTTTTTAGGATTGGTTTATCTCCCTTAGCATGATATTCTCCAACTCTATCCATTTACCTGGAAATGCCATTAATTAATTCTTCTTTATGACTGAGTAATACTCCATCGTGTATATATACCACAGTTTCTTCATCCATTCATCTATTGAAGGGCATCTAGGTTGGTTCCACAACCTAGCTATTGTGAATTGAGTAGCTATAAACATTGATGCGGCTGCTTCACTGTAGTATGATAATTTTAAGACCTTTGAGTATAAACTGAGAAGTAGGATAGCTGGGCCAAAGGGTGGGTCCATTCCAAGTTTTCTGAGGAATCTCCATACTGCTTTCCAGAGTGACTGCACCAATCTGAAACTCCACCAGCAATGGGTTGCAGGTTTTTGTAAGAAGAAATGGTCACGAAGATGAGTTGAATATAGGATAGGTTTGCATTTCATAGGTTTAAGCTCTGAAGTTTCAACTCTAGTGGTTTTTTACTTACAATGGTTCAACTTTTGATGGTCTGACTTGATGATATTGCAAAAGCGTGCACATTCAGAGGAAACCATATTCTGAACACTAAATTTTGATTTTTCCTGGGTCAGTGATATGTAATAGGTTGGGTCTCATGATACCAAGCAGTGACGGTGAGCTATAGCTCCGGGAAGCCCTGAGACCATGGGTGAACCTTTCTAATGTGCCGGACTGCTAAGCTGGAATATTCTGTAGGCTAGATGTATTAAGTCCATTTTCAACTTAGGATATTTTCAGTGTACTTGGGGTTTATCAGGCTATAACTCCATTGCAGGGAGGGGAGCATCTGCATTTGCAAATTACCCAAGGCATACTATTCAAGATGGGTGAGGTTATGCTGCAGTAATAAAGAAGACCAGAAATCTCAGGGGTTTAAAATAAGAAGGCTGCATTTCCACCTGGGAATTCTATGCACTGGGACCCAGGCTTACAGAGAATCCATCTTGGCTTATTCTTCATGGTCACTGTGGCAGGAGGAACCTGCTCTAATGGAGACTGGCTTTTAAATAGTGTGCCCAAGAGGGACATTTCCACTTCCTCTTACATGTCACCAGAAAAGTCAGTCCCATGGCTGTAACTACCTTCCAACAAGCTGGGGAGGGGCCTCGGAGGAGACTGGACACACCAGTTAACTGTGGTCATTGTGCCCAGAGCCCAGGACGGGCAGTGACATGGAGCAGAGCTGGTGTGAGGACCACCAGGATGCGGATGCTGGGAAGGCAGAGTCTCCCGTCCACCTGGCACGCGCCTCAGGAATCGCACAGGTGCGCTTTCTCTGCGGAAAGCTACTGCTGAAGAGAAAGTCACACACTAGTCCTGGAAGTAAAAAACAAGTGACCGAGGTTGTAGGAGTTGGGCTTGACGTTAGCAAAGACCTCTCCTGTAAAAGACGAGGCAAATGCAAAGGACAAAAGTGACCAAGCTGAGCCCAGGACAGAGTGGCGTCCACATTGGTATTTTGCAACAAAACTGCTGCTCCGCCCCTCTAGACCTCCGGTGGAGCTGATCTTCAGCTCTCCTCTGAACAACAGCAGGCCTGCCTCACAGGGCGAGCAGGGTCTCTCCCTCCTCCTGAAAAATCCCTCCTACTTTCTCTTGAGAGATTTTTCAAAGTCTAATATATTTTAATCTTACCACTTGTTTTACTGTAGATTGGCCATGTTTGGAATTCCTTCTGGACCAGTGTGTGACATTGGAATTACTTGTGACACTTAAGTGACCAAAATGACATTAACTTACAATAAGCTTGATAAATGGTCATTAAACATCAAGGCTACGTGGTGCTGGGACTGTGTCTCGAGGTTGGTGGAGGACATCGTGGGGTCCTCGCTAAAGGATACTGGCCCCCGACTCTGCTGTTCCAGGCTGCTCCCTCCCTGATCTTGTGGGATATCTGGAAATGGGGCACCATGGAAGGTTCTGGATGGGTGAAGACGGTCATTTTTCTTCTACAATGAGAAAAGTGCTTGTGAGAGGGAGATGGGAGGAAGAACAGCAGGACTGAGCTCAGGTGGGTCCAGGCAGAGACAACAACATACGGAGTTCCAGTGTCCACACCTGCAGTGTCCAGGTCCCCAGACGTGTGGGCCTGGCCTCATCCCCAGCTCAAGCCGGGGTAACTGCTGTGAAGGAGCACCCCCTCCTCGCTTGGTTTTGCTCACACCTTGACTTGTTTGTCCTGGACAAGGCAGTTCAGGGCCAGCCCTGCCCGCCTCCGCCTGCGGCCATGGAGGAGGCTGCAGCCGGCCCTTCTCCCTCCCAGCCTCCTTCTCTCCAGAGCCACCTCCTCACTCACCTCCTCTGACTTTCTCCCCCTTCCTTCTCCTCCTCTCCACCCTCTTCAGTCTTCTTACTCCTTGAAATCATTATCACAGAACTCAGCCTTGGACGTCGTCTGTATAAAGCCATCAGGATGGGGACAGGAGTGTCATGTCTTACGGTTTGGGTGGGAGCCTCGGACAAGTGGAGCTGAACCAGGGGACCGGCTGCTCGTGTCACGTTGAAGTTCACTCAGGATCCGGGTATTTGCACCAGGTAACCAAATACACTAGGGTTGAGGCCATGAATTCCACTCCAAAACCACCAGAATGAATGGGCAGCTGAGAATTAGGTTCAAACTGGACATCCCTGTCCTTAGAGATTTCACAGTGACAAATGAGTTAGTCCCCAGCGGATCCAAACCTACTTCGCTTTCCTAGAGGCAGAGAAGACGGATGACGGCCGCCTCTCTGCAGTCCTGATTGTCCAGCCTGCCCCTCTGCTTCTCCGCCGAGTTTCTTAATTAAGTTGCGATAAGACGTGGCTCTCAAGAAACTCAAAACAACTGAGTCCTTGAGCTTATGTATTAATGATACTTTTTAAATCAAGTATCATGTTTAATTCTTATGTTGTTATTTACTATTTTCTAATTGATGGTGGTTTCAAGGAATGGCTTAGAAAGTGTCAGTTTGTCCCTTTATCACCTGGATATATGTTCTCACAAGGCCATCATCCCAGATGATGCTAAGGAAATGCATATGCAGCCTGGAGAAAGACAAGCTTGAGGTCTGTAGGAGGGAGGAGAGGGAGGGGTGGGGAGGGAGGGAGGAGAGGGTGGGGGGAGGGGAAGGAGGAGAGGGCGGGGGGAGGGGAGGGAGGAAGGAGGAGAGGGAAGGAAGGATGGGAGGGAGGGAGAAGGGAAGGAACCCAGGAGTGGTCTTCATGCCGGGCCCACTCCAGAACTCCCTGCAGTGGCTCGTGGCACAAGGCTCTCAGGAAGCAGGCAGGAAAGGCGTGTCCTCTGTGGACGCTCGGTGGCATAAGGTCAAGGTCTGAGACCCCACTTCCCCAGCAGTTCTGGTCCAGAGGATGCTCTTCTGGAAGGAGCATCCCCCTCCCGTAGCAGGTGGGTTCCTGGGACAGGCTGCTCGAGGGCTCCTCTGTGGCTCCTTGTGGACATCTAGAGGGGAAATGCATTCAAAGGCAGACCTCCCGGGCCATGTCATCTTGGATGGAGGAGGCAAGGTCGCCTGTCCCTCCCTTTGCATTTATTTTAGGGTGTGGAACAGCATTTCCCCATCTCTGGGCTGCCCCTACCCGCTGCCCATCTCTTTGCTGGGCTCTTGCCTTCCTGCAACGTGGGGACACTGATAGCAACTTGGAGAGCAAGGATGGTTCCCCAGGAATCAGTAGGCCGGGCAGGACTCTGCGAAGTGGAATTCACACGTTCGTTCCACGAATTATTGAAGTCTCGTTAAGTGACAAGCTCTTCCCAAGTCTCAGAGCAGTGGAGAGGGATAATCGTTAAAGACACACCTCTGTAGTCAAATGGCCTGGGGTCCCATCGGTTCCATTACCCACTCACGGTCCTCGGGGCAGTGTTGCCTTTAAGCGGGTTAATATTTGGGAGGCACTTAGGAGAGTGCCTGGCACAGAGCAAGCACTGCAGGAGCCTTTAATAACAAAAGGATATTATTTGATACGAACAACCAAGAAGTCAAATTACATTAAGTAGTCTTATCTAGAGGGACATGGCTGTATAGGTCACCTTAAAAAATACCAGAAGCGTGAAAAGAACAGAACAATGAACATCATACAAGCTTTTAAATAGTATTTATAACCACAGTTTTTAAAATGTAATTTAATTCTTTACCATCGGCCATTCAGAACATATGGATATATAGGATGTTTTCGTTTAGTAGGATTGGTGCTTTAATTCGTTAGCCCAAATCTCAGTAGCTCAAAGCAACAAAGTTTGTTCCTGACTCAAGGCCATGTCCACATTGGGGGAGTGGCAAGCTCTACCCTCCACCCCTTCTCCTGCATCCCAGGGATAGCAATCCTCCACCGAGGATTCGGGGAAGGGAAGAAAGCCCAGGGAAGAAACCGTAGATCTGAAAGGTGTCAACCCCAAAATGACCCCCATCATGTCCTTTCCCATGACACTGGCCAGAGTGACAGTCACATGGCCACCCACCTTCAATGGAGGAAGAAGCTGGATATCACTGCAGGTCTGAGTTCCCTGATCACTGTGATCGTGGGTAAGTCATTTAATTTCACTGTGCCCGGCTTCCTCGATTACTAAACGAAAACTTTGCTCAGAGCACTGTTACGAGAATTAATTGTGAGAATGAAGGAACATTTTTCCTGTGACGATGTCACCTATACTTACAAAGTGTGGAGTATTATTTATGTGTGTTTAACGAAAGCAGCAAGTACTTTATTTCCAATGCTAGTCAAAAGTCACGATGACTGAATCCAGTCTTCCATTTTACCCTGCAATTTCTCTCTCTCTCTCTCTCTCTCTCTCACACACACACACACACACTATATTCAAGTCAGCATTTCATTTCATTCCATTCCCATGAAAACCTTGATTGTGTCAAGAGTTTTATTGCTTTTGACCCAAGGCCTCTTAATGATTAAAGGACAAAATGGTGGCTTCATGTTCGTCACTTCCCTGCGTGAGCGACAGAGAAGGGCTGTTCCCGCGGCAGCTCTTGCCCAGGTGCCCCAGGGCCTCGGCAATGTGACGTCAGCCGGGACAGGAGTCGGGGCTCAGATGCTTGAAGGGTCACGTAGCTGGAAACCCAGAGGCTGGATGTCGGCAAGGAAAGCACGGAGAGCTGGGGACAGAGGAGGCTCAGGGGCCTTCCTGGGACGCGGGAGGAGGAGGCAGAAGCCCCGTCCTGGGAGCAGGGCCCCCGGAGGAGGCTGTGGCCATGCGGGAGACCGGAGAAGTGAGGCCCAGGCACCAAGGCCATCAGAGCACAAGGGCCCGCGGACTTCAGTCTGGCTCGGAAGACCACGTGTCTGGAAGGAAGCGAGGGTGACCGCTGTCACCGCCCCTGCCCAGCTTCACCCCGACTCCCGGCCAGGACGCTGAGTGGCTCTGGGAACACAGGCTTTGCGGGTCTCAGGCTACAGGTGGTCACGTGCCGCGGGCTTGGCCAACCAGCGCCCAGCGACTCTGGCCCCTGATTGGCTAGGAATGGCACGTGACCTAGCCGGAGCCAATCAGAGCCAAGCCTGGGCCCTGGCGGAGAAGCGGGGAGAGGAGCCTGGGATGGAAGTGGAGGTGGAGGGCGACAGCGAGGGCGGAGGAGAGTCCTCGTCCTGTCTTTATTTAAACCAGCTGGACGCGGGTTTCTGTCCCTCTCAACTCGGCGTCTCCTACAGACCGCGTGTCCCCGAGGAGTCCAGTTCTTTGCCCTCGCGATGGGCAGGTGGCCCCTTCCCTTTCGCAGGCCGTTGATGGGCGTTGGTTACCTGACCCGAATCCCTTCTGCTGAATTCTCAAAACCACCTTCCCGCTCCGTTTCCCACCCAGCGGCCATTTCCCCTGAAGAGCAGCCTCTCAGCCTCCCCAGAGTGGTCCGCGGCTTTCCCCTTCGGCAGTTGGCCCCCGAGTCATTACGGTCACTAGGGCTGCGGGACCGTCCAGCCCACGTGGTTGACTAACTCACTGAAACCCTGAATTCGTTTGCTCTGAATGCACTAAGGTGTACGTACATGTTTTCTACAAATACTTTAAAATCATTTATAGGAAGTGACTAATTGGGTATGATTCCAGCATGTGAATATTGATGCTCAAGAGAAAACTTGAGTGCAACTTTTTTACTACGTGCGGTTGATCCCAATACCATTGTGATTTGATACCCACCATAATTGATTTTTGAAAAAAATCTACATGGGAGTTTTGCTTTGTTAGGAATTTTGCATTGTTCTTTTTTCTCGGTGAACTTGTGCTTCTCTGGTAGATTCTGATTTTAATGTATCTCATCTTTATTCTTTGAAAGCTTTTATTGATCACTATCACACATCACTGACTACAATAAAAATATGCACATGAAGGGGGAAATTTTGAAATGTGGTTACAGTCTTTGTACTTGAAGTTACTTTTAATTGAATTATTCTGGTTGATCATAGAACACAATGGGTCAAAACAACATATATGCGTCGTTGCTTATGCTGAAGAATTAATCCGAACAACGTAAAATTCTTCGGGGTATCTTCTCTTAATACAATAGGGGAGACTGCCTTTCAAAGGACTGTCTGGGACTGAAGCTGGCTTGTTATTTTAAGGGGCGGCTCCCTTCATTCTCACAGTGCTGAGCCTGTTTACATAAGTAGGCAGATGGGACTGAGGGGCTCTGGTGGCACGTCTCTCAATTGTTTGGACTCCTGCCAAGATGTATACTCCAGGTCACATAGAGATATATCACAAAAACATTTTTGACAATCTGTGAGCTCCCAGTACTTCTTCAATTTCAGTGAAAGTGAACAACTGAAAACAGTCTGACTCAGAAAGGGATTTCGTTTCCAGTTACATACCCAGATGTGGTACCCAGTTATCAGAGTCATTTATGTCCTCAACACCAAGGCCATTACTAAAAACAGTGTCTTTTCTTGGTGCCCCAAAGGGCTTTTCCCAGCAGGGAAGACACCTTCATGAGTCTCAGGATGATGGATGCCTTTTCCCCAGGAGGCTGGCTGCATGGACCACATCCATGGGCTCCCTTCCCCTGCGGCTTCCTCTTGGTTTGGCCACTGGGGATCCCAGCAGTGGGTAGGAATGAGGAAGGAGAGGAAGGCTGAGCAATTATTCCATCTGTGGGTTGACACGGGGCGGCTGCATCTCTCTCAGGTAGCTGCAGCTCCTTTGCAGCCCCGGATTCTAGACACCTCTTCCCAGCAACCCTGCACAGGGTCATCCTCTGTGGCTCTCTTTACCTACATGTCTATTAAAATCTCCCAGATTACCCAGTTTGATAGTGCTTTCTGTTTTATGTCAGTGTCCTGACTGATAAGTCTACTTTCCATGTAGTGGAAGAAGCTAGAGAAAGTGGAAACTGGACACATCGGTTGCAGTCTACGGCCGATTCCCCTACAACTTCAGTGCTGGGAAACCCTAAGCCAGTCATCTTGGACCCAGGGGTCTGGGTCCTCCAGTCTGATGATGGCCGATCTCCAGTCTGATGATGTCAGATCCACCATGCATGGTGCATCCTGGCCATCCACCATGCATGTCACAGTGTAATGAGAAGGACGCACTTGGGAACCAAATAAGCGTAAGGCAAGCTGGCGGGTGCCTTTCCATGAATGCCAGGCGATACAGGCAAGTCCTATGCGCACTGTGTGTGCAGCCCCTTCCATCCTCCTCTGCTGCCCCCATGCCCACTTCTGCTCTCCTCTGCAGGGGACCACGTCCTCCTGGAGCTGGTGTGTGCCTTCAGGGCATCAGGCCCCCGGCTGCTGGGTCCAGCGCCCACCCTGGGAAGGGCAGCGGGTCTTGGTTCTTAATCTGCCTGGCTCTCTGCGGCGCTGATTTAGAAATTCCAGCAACCCGTGGAGAGTTCTTTATTGCAGCAACAGGCAGCAGAGCTACAATTACAAGGAAAAAGATGGGGGTCCCCAGGCAGCAACGACAGCTGTGGTTTAAAGTTGAAATTGGAGTTAAAATGTGCTCTGGACCCACCTGGAAGTGAGAGATGATCTCAGACCACATCCCTGCACTGGCGAGAAGCCCCAGTTCTGTTGGTGTCACTGACTTGGGGCAGATGGCTCTCAGGGTGCTAGCATTAGCTGCCCCGGTGGCTTTTCCTTCAGAATTATATCAAGATTTCGACTTTATTTCAATTAATTAATTAATTAATGCCAAAACAATGAGAATCTCACAGATCCTGACCCCCTGCTGCCTTAAATTTGCGTGGCAGTTAGATTGTTGTCCAGCAAGTGTTCCCTCTGCCCACTTCACACTGGGGGTGGGGCACTGTCCATATAGTTGGCAGGTCTGATCAGGCGACTTGCTTTGGCTGGTGCACGTCAGAGGAAGTGACAAAACATGAAATGCGCTTGGAGTTTGGCTGGCTCTTGTTCCTGGGGTCTGGCCACAAGTCGGGCGTGCCCAGGTGGCCGCCAGAGCTTGGACGGATGCTCACAGGTGGAGCTGCCCTGGGCCACTCAGCCTGCCCCCTGCAGACAGGTAGTGTGAGAGTCAGTGCTTACAGTAGCCCACGGGGTTGGCTTGGCAGCAGCTGACCAATGGGCACCTCTTCAAAACCTGTTCAGAGGGCACAGGGGGTCATTTTCAAAGCCTGGCCCTGCTCACGCCCAAGGGCGTTTGCTCACACCTTCCTTCATTGATTCACTTGTCAACAGACACTGTCTGATCCTGCTTGGCACCCCGCCTGTCTTGGGGAGCCTCCCCTACTCCTAATCTCCATCTTCTGCGTCTCCATCTTCACCAGGAACTGGGGGTTGCAGGGCACGTGCTTGAAGGAAGCCGTCCCCAGTCCCTTTGTCCTGCTCTGCTGGGAGGCAGGACCTTCTCTGAGGCTGGCTGAGGTTGGGTAAGTGGACAGGAGACCCAGACAGGCCCAGATGGCGCCTGCTCCCTACCTCCCTTCCATCAGGAGCTGAGGGAAGAAGGGAGGGAACGGGGGCGCTCAGGGGCCGGAGTTCCCCTCTCTAGCCTGGGTTCCTGGGCTCCACCAACCCAGTGGTCCGCTGTGTTTGTTTTCAGTAAAAGAAACTTGGGTATCGGGGCAAGAACTCACCCCGGTGCTGACCCAGGGGAGGAGCTGGATCCACACACAGACCCCTCTAAGCGCGAACCCGAGTCCAAACTCCACTTCCCTGGAGGGTTGCTTCGGAATCCCGTCCTTGCCTCTGCAGGAGGAGGCTGCGGGTCAAGCAAGTCACTCAGTCCTTCATCCAGCCATTGTTTGCACAGCTTCCTTTAAGTGAGGAGTGCTGGGACTATAATAGTGAAAAACTGAATTTCCTCCCTGGGGCTCTGGGAGGGGCAGAGACCAGGAACAACACATACTCCATCAGGGGGTGATGAGGACTGCGGGGAAGTAGAGTAAAAGGGAGGGGCTTTTGTTACAAGGTGACCAGGGAAGGCTGCTTTTGGAGGCAACAGCTAAACATGGACCCAAAGGAGGGGAAGGAGTGAGCTAAGTTATGAGGAACAGAAGTACCAGGCAGGTCACAGCGAGTGTAAAGGCCCTGGGGCAGGGCCAGGCCTGACTGGTTAAGGGGTCAGCATGTTTCCTCCCAGAGTCCTGCAGAAGGCCAAGTAGCTCTCAAGGGCCAGGACTGTTTGCCCAGTGCCTGTTGCATCCTTAAAGATCCGGCGCCTGCCATGGAACCCAATGTCTTTAGAACAAAAAGTTAACAAGAGGAATCCCTGTGTCCTCAGAGTAAATCTTTAGAACTGAGAGCTTGTAGCCAAAGGCAGGGGACATGGCCGAGGAGGCAAGGGCCAGTGGATGATGAAGTGGCCAGATCACTGGCAGGGCTGGGCAGCCCTCCGCTGGCCCCACAGACGGCCAAGCACCTGTCCTGGCTCCACAGCTCGCCCACGAACACAGGCGAGAGGCTTTTATATGCTCTACACTGAGGACACAGAAGCCCTTTCCTGGGTCACTGAGTCGCCCACCTGGCCTTGGTCCTGAGAGAGGGTGCACCCTCCTGACCGCTGCCCACCTGGTGCCGCAGCCGCTCCCAGGAGCAGCCGCTCCCCGTGGCCACCAGCTGCCTGTGATCCTGTCCACCCCTCGGGAGGGTGGCTCTGCCACCTTTAAGGTACGAGGCGGCAAACACGGGACACCGGGCATGGCAGACGAGCTGGAGGGCACCTGTACGCAGCCAGGTGGAAGACACGGGCCACAGGGGCCACACGGGGCCACACGGGCGGCAGGAGCAGGGGCTGCAGGAGGAGGCCGCGTGCTGGCCGGGGGTTGGAGCATCCAGCGTAGCCTCTGGGCTCCCGGGGCCCAGACGTCAAGGCAGAGCAATGTCTTCGGCTCTTAGGGTGGAGCAAAGGGAAGGAGCAGCGCCCGGGCATGCAGGAGCTGAGTTCAAGTCATGCCGGGCCGATGGCCTGCCTGGCAGCCCCTGTGCGGAGTCATTAGCTGTCCACACACAGCGGCAGGGGGCGGGCGGAGGACCAGCCAGGAAAAGGCATCCTGGGGTTTGGACAGGACATGGGATCTCCCAATCCTCAGTGGGAATTACAGACCAGGGTCACATCAGCCTCTGGGTGGCTGCACCTGGCAGTGGGGCCATCTCCATCGTGGTCATCCTGCCCCCGTCCCGTGGCGTGTGTGCTCGAGAGCCCTGGCCCCGCTGCTGACCTGCTGTGCACTTGAAGTCTGGTGACTCACCCTCTCTGTGCTCAGGCTCCTCGTTATCAGTGGGGCAGTGACAGTCACCCCCTGGACACTTGCCAGGAGACGCTGGCCACTGGAGAGCTTGGCACAAGTGTCCACTAAGCAGACTGCCCGGGAGGCTGGCCCTTGGCTCCTGAGAACATGCGCGCCCCCCCCCCCCCCCGCCTGACAGGAGCGGCTGCTGGGCCTGGACTGTCACAGCCACACGCTGAACACCCGCGTTCCTTCCGGGAGGCTCAGTTCTGGTATGTGCCAGGCTGGGGGTCACTTGGCCTGCCCCCAGTACACCCGGGCACCGCGTCCTGATGAGCTTGCCCATGAGCTGCGCTGGGTGACGTCAGGGCTCTTTGCTGGGGAGCTAAGCGGCCTGGCGGGACTCGAGGAGGAGGGACGCTGGAGGCCACACCAGCTTCCCCTGATGCCCCCTGCTCTTTCTTCCTTTGTTGATTTTGGGGGTTTTGCTGTAATAAATCAGAGCCAGGATGACTGTGGACCATGTGGTTGGAGTCCCCCCAGTGGTCAATGGTCTCGCAGCCCGTGGAGAAAACGTCCCTCGGGGTGTCTGGACGCTGCGCCTGGACTCTTCAGGAAGCCCCTGCCTTGGAGGCCTGTCCCACTGGTCCTTAGCGCTCTGTGCAGATCTCCCGAGTGTGGAAGGTCTCACCCTCTTGGAACTGCATCGCATCTCCTGTGGAAGTCACCCTGGGGCACCGTGTCCCACACCCTGCCAGCTCCCTCCCAGAAGGTCCCCGGCTGGAGTTCTGTGACATGTGACACGTGTCAGAGATGACAGCCCTTCCTCCACCTGCAAGCTGAGATAAGAGGCACCGAGTGGATGTTTTGACACTGGCTCTCCTGTCCCCACGGCTGTGCTCACCGAGAAACGGCTTTTGAGGATGGAATTTTAATAGACACCACATTATTACCCAGCTTCAAAATATTTTGACAATTCTTCGTAGACGCGGCTGTAGCAAAATCCCTCAGCGAAAGAGCCTACGGGTGGAATTAGCCTGAGAACTGGGAGCCCTGATTTTCAGTGTGGCTAGAATTTTACTCCCTCCCAATAACTGGATTGTTTTGACTTATTAATCTTGTCATCAAAAATTGATTGTGTGCCCAGTAAGTGTCGCCAACTGTGAATATTCTGGAAATTCAAAACGAAGGGCTACGGTGTGCTCTGGAAAGCCGTTCTGTGTGTGTGGCTTGGGCAGGTCCCTTGCGTGCTGCCTGGATGTCTGACTGCCCGGAGAACATCCTGGCTGTCCACCCTTCCTCAGGTAGCTCTCATCTCTCAGGGAAAATGACCCTGTGCCCAACCGCAGCAGTGGGCCCTGACTGGCCTAAGATGATCAGAGTAATCCCAGGCCTTGCCCCCTGATGGGTCAGCAAAAACAGGCTTAAACCAATCAGCACAGACCGGCACAGATGGGCCCAACCAATGAAAACATTTTTTTTCCTTGGAACCCTCCTTCTGGATGTGGAAGAAACTGTGATTTGAATTCCCAAACTGCTGAGTTATCTTGGAAGGCCAGGGTGGGCTGAGGCAGGCACGCACAGTGAAAAAGAAGACAGAGAGGGGCCTTGATCTAGCCATTCCTGATGTCCAACCCTGTGAACTGTCTCTTATCTGAGCCAATATGTCATTCAAAATAATTCAGCCAGGATGAGCCAGTGCTTTTAATGTTTGCATCAGAATCTAATATGGATCATTTCCTCCGTGGCACACATCTGTTCTTTCTCCAGTGTCTGCAGTCTGGTTTCCTTTGGGACACGTGCCTTCCTGCTGGCAGGCGTGTGTTTGGGGCAGGCTCAGCTGGGCTGGCGGGCGCATGTCAGCTTAAACCGGCAGCAGAGTCCGTCATCTTGGCTTTGACGATGGGTTTGGAGCAGACTCGGAACCCCCCTGGGAAAGGGAAGTGGCAGTTTCTGGGAGACTTTCACAGAGGGACCGCCGTCCTTGTCCCATCCCTGTGGGTGACAGCGGATGCTCAGGACACCCAGGAGCCCTCAGACTGCCTCAGACGGAGCCGCCAGAGTTCCCAACAGAGACAAATGAAGTCCTTTAGGCTTCTGGATCAGACGGGTCCCGAAGCCCGCTGCTGCGAGACTCTCTGCCACCAGGGCCAAAGAGCGAGTCCTAGGCCCCTTTGTGCTGGGTTTCCTGACTCTGGCCGCACACCTGTGTTAAGAGCTGGTCTAAGGTCGGCTCCTCGCCCCCCCTAGGCTGGGTCCTGGGGGACTCAGGATGAATGGAAGGGGAAGCTGGTGGTGGCCGAGGTGGCACACGCTGGGCGGAGCCCCAGGAGAGCTGTGGTGACCGCGGGGCAGGAGTGGACCAGCCACGCTTCCGAAAGGCTGGTGCTAACGGAGTCTGCTCGGGGAGATGGAGGAAGCACTCCACCCTGCTGTCCCTCGGGGCGAGGCCACCGGACCTGGAAGGGACGCAGAGCAGCGATTCCAGGACCTGAAATGTCATTCGTGGGTGGAACTGGAGGAGACCTGGATAGGAAGTCCCTCCACTGGGCTGTCTGGTGATTTGTTCTCACATGGCCTGACCCCAAACCGGAAGTGGGCCCTAGGGAGAAGACAGAGGGGGCCGGGGCAGCCTGGGGAGGCCACCAGTTCTGGGACAGGGACCAGGTCTTGGAAAGGAACTTCCAGCGCTCAGAGCCGGTCGGTCCCACCCTCCCTCTCCTCCGTTCCCTCGGGCCCAGTTCCTACGCAGCCCTGTGACGTTGGCAGACAAGACCCAGCGTCTTCCAGCATGAGGCAGAAAGTGTCCAGGACAAAGCCCCCGCTCCCTGCAGTCTCCCCAGGGCTGGGCAAAGGCCATGGGCAGACCCGACCTGAGAACACGGCCTCGGGATCTGAGGTGGCTTGGAGGCAGCCGTGATAAGAAGCCCTGCCACGGACAGGGGTGGACACTGTGAAACAGAAGGGACACGTAGTCTAAGCAGGGAACAGGGAACATCCCGGGGACTGTGCGACAGAAAGGCCTTCGGGTGTGGTGTCCGCCAGAAATCAGCAAGGCAGAGTCGGTACAGTCGCTTCATAAAAACCAGAAACTTCCATTCCATGAAAGACGCAGTAAAAAGAATAAAAGTCCAGTTGTCACTGGGGGGGAATGTTGGAGAGTCACCTATCTGACCAAGGCTTTGTGACTAGAATACGTAAAGAATTCTCAAAACTCAAGAGTGGGAAAACAACCCGACGGAAGAAGAGACCGTCCAGCTGACCCTTCACCAGCGAGTCCGCGGCGGCAATATCCGCTCATGATGGAAGGTCCGGTGCCATCGACCACGAGGCGGATGCAGATTCAAGCTGCCAGAGATGCCACTACCCACCTCTTGACTAGCTGCCATGAAAACCCAGCAACGCCAGGGCTGAGAGTTCATGGAGCAGACGGAACTGGTCACTGCTTGGTGCCATCATGTGGACAGGAATTCTGTGGTTTCTCATACGGGCGGACGTGCGTCCACCAGGTGACCGGCAGCCCACTCCCAGGCGTTGGCCCCAGCGGGTCTGTGCGTCACACAGAACCCTGGCTGCAGATGTGGCGGCCCCTCTCCTCAGGACCGCCTCACACGGAGCGAGCCCCGCACCCTGCCCGCTGAGCAGCCGGGCCTCCGGGACGCCGTGCAGAGGCCTGGCTGCAGGCAGCACAGAAACCTCGCTGAATCTGGAAGACGTGAGGCTGAGTGAGAGAAAACAGGCTCCGAGTTACACAGTGTGCGTTTTCCACTCAGATGACCTTCTCGATGACCCCATAGTAATGGAGAACAGAGCCGGGTCGTGGGGAGCCGCGGGGGTGGCCTGGAGGAGGGTTGGCTTTTTCTTTAAGGAGAGGACAGAACTTTCTGCAGCCCGAGTTCGGCGGTGTTTCTGCAGAGCTGCGTACACAGTGATCTTCGTGGACCTGCGCTCCACACGAAAGGTCAGTCTCATTGCCTAACAATTTTTTAAGATGGCATTTAGAGTCACACACACAAAACTGGTGTCTCTGGAAGCATTAGCTGAATTTCCCTTTAATAGAACAGAAGGACCCTGCGGGCCCCGCTCTCCGCTGGGCAAGTCAAATCCCCATCAAATTCCCGCAGAGGTTCGGGGCTGGGGTGGCCTCCAGAGGTGGCATCCAGCGCCGCGCCTGTCAGTGAACACAGACCCCGGGTCCCAGTCCCCTGCCTCGCAGCTCTGACACGGCCTGTGGACGTGGCCTGTGGAAATGAGGCTAGAAATGTGAACTTTGGGCACAAATGGGAATTTCCTTGGCAGAGAGGTTTGCGAGTGTTCCTCTTGGGCGAAGCCTCCTCCATATCCGGATCAGTTATCTGGGGGTGTAGATAAGAGGCCCCATCCCGGAGGGGTGCACAGAGGTTGATTCAGAAAGCCTCCCTTCCTCAGGGCTGTACCTCCTGGGAGTGGGGGGCATGGGGGCTGCACGCCTTTCAGGATTTGCCGTGCTCCGTGTCTCCTTGACCTTTTGATATGTTCACAAAAAACCTAGACACCGGCAAGCCCGAGCCCAAGGTGGGGAGAAGGTGGGCTTCTGCAGAGACCAGCATCTCTCACGGCCCAGGAAGGTGCTCAGGGGGTTCCGGGACCCTCCCAGAGGAGGCAGACTGAAGCCTCTGGTTGCTGAGCCAGCCATTGGGAACAGCCGGAGTAAGAAACGCTCTGACTTGTCTGCGGTTAGCTTAGTTTTCAGGGAGCCTGGGACTCGCTTTAAAGGACTGAATGAAGAAGGAAGTGCTACGTGGTGGCCAGGGGATCGTTTTAGGAGCTGCACTCTGAGGGTTTATGTGTGTTTAACCTGTTCCACTCCACCCCCTGATTTGGATAGTATGTCTGTGTACTTGTTAGGTACACTTTGGTCCTAAGTGGCAGGGATTCGAATTAAAGTGAATTAGAAGACAAGGGGAGATAGGCTTGTTTAATAGAAAAGTTCAGGGGAGGATTTCAGGCATAGCTGGATCTAGGGGGTTTTTTATCTGTCATGAGTCTTAGTTACAAACAGGACTCAAACTAGCTTATTTGAAAGGGCATATTAAAGGCTAACTTTTCATGTGGGAAGCATGAGCTCTGAAGAAGAGGAATTCGCTAAACATGGCAGGTCATTTAAATGGGGGCAAACAATAATGAAGACAATAGTGACAGTCACATCTGAACCAGGAGACCTAAAGTAACTTGCCCAGGTCTGGGGTGACCATCCGAGGAGCACCTCTCTCCAAAGGGATCCCATGAGGATCACTCAATTGACACGGTACTTAGAAGACCGCAGGAACCCGTGGATTATTGACGTCCGCAGCTCTGATTGTTCAAGCCCGCGTCCACCCTGGCTTGCCTGGGACGGTCCAAAACAGGTGAGGATGAGGAACACCCCTGTTTGCTCTCCTGGGTGGCTGGTTCTGTCCGTGAGCTCCAGGATCATGGCCGCCACGCAGCTGGAAGGCAGCACGCTGGCGACAGGGAAGCAGGAAGGTGGGGCGGCACCCCATTCTCACGTCCCTTTCCCCTCCGCCTCCGTGGTCCTGCCTCCTCCAGGGGTCCCCAGGACTTGGGCTGAGTCCCCTCTGCTCCCAACAATTCACAAGCTGCTTTCCATCCCAGGGAGGGAGGGCTCGGCTTGGTGCCAGTGGGTCACTCGGTTGAGAAGTCACTGCCCGTCTCCACTCCATCTTCGGGGGTCAGCCAAGGAGAGAGGCCCCACTGGGCACCGAGGATGTCTGTCATCCCCCAGGGCTTTCTGATCGCGCAAGCTAGTTAGGGGCCACGTCGGGACGGGACTCCAAGCCACCAGCTGCGCAGCAGGAGCGTCTCTCTCTCCACACAGTGTGGGTGTGCTTATCAGGCTAGGTCAGCGGCCCTCCCGTGTCCACGAGGGAATGCACTTTCCTCCCGCGGTGGATGTCTGGACCTGCTGGATGTCGCCGCGCAGTGAAGGGCCCACTGTGGGGCTCAGCCCCGCCCAGGCCCAGAGCCACGTGCCGCCTCCGCCTCCAAGTCTTCTGCGGCTGGCAGGCTGGGCTCTGATCGCCATCCATCACGGGCTGGTGGTGAATCCAGCCCCTGGCCCATGTGCCCAGAGCGAACAGAGCCCATCTGTGTGGACTGCTTGGCCCTGGGACACAGGCCTGCGGAGACCCTCAGGCGCGAGGGCTGGGCTGGCAGCCTCCCGCGTTCCCCTCCTGCCTCACATTACTCCGTCCAGGAGCAGCAGACTGTACGGAATGTGCCCCTCCAGAGGGCGAGAACGCTGGCCGCCTTTGAGGCCTGTCCCCTAACTGACAGGAGGAAACGAGCCCAAGACGAGGCTAGAGAAGAAGGTGGGCATTATCAGCGTCCCAGTCACCTCTTCCCAAGGGCAGAAGCCTCGTCTGCCTCTGTGGGAAGAGCCCCACGCCCTGGGGAGAAGCTGCCAGGAGTTGACAGAGGATCTGCACTTCAGCCAGCTCAGGGTCTGACCCTGGACGCTCACGTGTCCTCGACCCCTTGTGAATATCTGTGTTCTTTTTCATCTCCAGCCTTCACATACCTCTTGCTCCATAAAGATTCCTGATGAGGGTGTCAGACAAAGGCTCTCCCTGAGAAAGGGCTGCTTCTTCCCCGAGGATCCGTCTGGGCTTAGAAGAGCAGCTGTTCCACGGCAGAGCCAACCTACCAGGCCTGGTGTTTTGAAAACGCGTTCTCATATTTCAGGAGAAAAACTAAAGGAGGGGTGGAAATCTCCTGCCAGACCCCCACCAGCAAGCTGGCTCCAAGACCAGCGACCACTGAAATTCACACAAAGAAGGGAGAGGACAGGGAGACGGGATGCTGGGTGGAGGGAAGGCAAGATGGCGGAGGGGCTGGAGCCGGGTGGGGGAGGCGAGGAGCTGACCAGTGTCCAGCCCCTGCTGGGGGCACGCAGACGTGCTTTTATTTCGTTCTCACAGAAGCCCTCAGAGGCAAGAATTGTGTTATAAATAGATGAAGGCTGGCGGCTCCTCGGAGATGGGGGCTTTCTGTTGGGTGTGGCTGGTTGGTTTTGTGTTGGTCGTTGTCATATCTGTAACATGCTGGTCAATACTTGACACAAAACAGATACTCAAGAAGTGTTCCCTGAGTGGAGGAGTGAACTGTGGAAGGCGCTAAGTCGCGCCCAGACATTTCCAGGGGAGGTATGCAGATGCACGCACCTCGTCACGGCCACGTGCTCAGCAACACGCAAGTGTGACCAACAGGCGTGTCCACAGACGGATGAATAAGAAAATGCGGTCCCTACACACAGTGGCTGTTATCCAGCCTCAAAAAGGTTATCCAGCCTCAAAAAGGAAGGGAGTTTTAGCATAGGCAACACTGTGGACCAACCTTGAGGACGTCATGCTAAGTGGATGAGCCAGCCATGCGTGGCATGGTCCTCTTGTATGACGTCCCTAGCGGGCAGATCCACAGGGACAGAAAGTCGAGGGTAGTGCCAGACTGCTGGGAGGGTGCAGGGGGAATCATGGCTCACCAAGTACCACTCTCAGCCGGGCAGGACGAAGGGAGTCCTTGGGGGCGGTGGTGGTCACAGGACAGCGAGAATCTCCTTCCTGCCACAGACTGTCCACTGAGAATGCTTAAGATGGCACCGTTGTCATGCATGTCTTACTACAATTATAAATTAGTTCCAATAGCATGAACATATTAGCTTGAGAGAGAGACAGAGAGAGATCCCAAAAGTATCCTCTGCTACAAATCACAGTGCTAGTCTGAGGCAGGTGTGGAAGGATTTCAGGGCTGAAGAAGGGAGTCTCGGGCCCCGGGTGACAAGGAGAGGGAGAGTCGGGGAGAGGGAGGCGTGGAGGAGCCAGCCAGGGGCTGGGCCAGGGAGGGGTGCGGAGGCTGCGGAACAGGAGATGGCCCCCAGGGAAGAGAGACGTGGGGAGAGGGCAGGAGACCGTCACAGTGATGGGAACCCCTCCCCGTCTGCCAGGCGAGGATTGGGCCCTTGCCCACTGAGGGCTGTTCTGTGGGTCCAGGGAGAGTCCTAAGCAAGCAGAAGTCTTTCCACGTAGGTCACAGATGCCTATTTCAACAGGGGCCAAGCCAAAAAGGAATCCAGGCTCTGTGCCTAAAACACCAAGGAGTAAGATCGGGCTTGGCCTTGGCCCGACCCGCCCAGCCTTCCTCACTGCGCCCTGCTGCTCTCTCCTTGGTGGCTCTGTCCGTAAGCGGCGTCCCCTGTGAGGGCAGAGCAGACCTCGAGAAGCTGCAGCGCGTCTCGCAGCTCAGCCAGGCCAGAAGACAGGCCTCCTCCTTCAAGCGTCCATCCTGAGAGCCGGCCAACCTCTCAGGCAAACTCTCACTGGCCGGCTGCGGTCAGGTGACCGTCTCCCATTCAAGACTCCCAGGGGACTGGAATTCTGATTGGCCAGGCCAAGGTCTGGTGACCATGAGGAGTTGGTCCCACATTTGCCACAGGGACTGGGGTGTGGGGATCGTGTGGTTTCCCAAATGAAAAGTCACTGGCTGCTACCCAGAGTGGGGACACTCCCAGCAGGCAGGACGGGAGGCTCATCCACCAGCTCCCCCAGGAGCACCAGGTGCCTGAGCTCAGACGAGAATGAGGCAGAAGCCAGCGGTGCTGCCAACGACGGGGCGGCTGGGCACTTGGGGCGGATCTCTGCAGACCTGTCGTTGCCCAGGAAAGCTGTCCTGGGGCTCCCAGGGTGACCACATGCCCCGCCCGTGCTGACCAGCATCTGCCCGCAGTCCTGAGCAGACTGAGGTGGCTCTGTGCTTTCTGGCCAAGAGGCTAGCATTTGGCAGAACTGCCAGAGCTGGCAGCTGGCAGCGTTGCAGGGTCAGTGCCAAGTGGTGTGACCAGCAGGATGGAGTGTGGGACACCTGGCTTGGGTCCGTTTGGCCCAGACAGAACCGGCCTCTTTGTCTGAATGTGCGCTGGTGATGGGACTCAGGGCCAGGTGGCCAGGCTGGGGCACACCAGGGCCTCCGCAGCTGGGAGGGGACATCACCTGTGCTCTGACCCCAGATGTGGTCCCCAGGCTGGGCCAGAGGCGTGAGGGCGGGTGGGGGGGCAGGTGGGGGGCCCCGGGGAGCCCGAGGGGCAGCTGGAGCTGTCGTGCTGCTCAGTGGAAGGGACTGGGCCCCGCCTGCTGCGAGCGTCTTACTGACCCAGCGTTGGTGGGCGAGCGAACACAGTTTATGGGCCTCACATGAGGCACCCTCAGCTCTTGGAACCTGTTCCACGCCTGGCCTGCTTCTCTGAGTGTGAACCCAGAGCGCGCCCTCGGCCATGTGCCTCAGTCCAGGGGCTCTGGTCGGGTCCCCTTCCGCCGTGGCCGGGGTCGCAGGGGAGCCCAGCCTCCGGCCAACACCCTGATGTCCTCCAGTTCTGCTTCTGCAAAGGCTTTGGGGTTCAGCACAGTTTATGGGTTCTGGCTGCGGGTGTCCGCCCATGGCCACGCCATCTGGTGTGTCGGCTGAGCTGGGCCTCGCTTGGGCTTGCCCTTCCAGCACACCCATGGTGGCCATGGTGGCCAGCGTGGGAGCAGATAGGTGTGCCCTGGTCAGGCACCGGGCTGGCCTGACACATGCTGGCCACACGTCCTTCCTCTCCTCCCACAGGGTCACCGTGGCTGTCCCCCGAGACCCTCCTCCTGGCATGAGTGCTCCTGAATCCAGCGGGTCCCTCTGCTGCACTGAACCAAGGCCACATGTCCAGCTTCGGGGGGGACAGCAGGCGTGTGACGAGGCTCTGGCCAGTCCCAGTGAGCGGAGGTCCTCTGTGCAGCTTCCTGCTGGGGCCCGAGGGAGGAGGGTGACGCCCTCCCTCGTCTCTCCCTTTGGTTTGGTTGGGTCTCCACACGGCAGTGACCTGGAGGATGCAGTGACCACGGGCAGCAGGAGCTGCCTGGCACGTCCGCGGGCACTGTTACGCGGAGGCTGAGTCCCACCCAAAAGCCACCCAACTCGCTCCCCAGCCGACGCAAGTGGCAGAGAAGAATCCAGAGACTCCCTCCAACACCCCTCGCCTCCTCTCACGCAGGCCTCGTGGGAGACAGCGAAGAACGAAGACGAGACTTTCTGAGGATGAAGAAGTGGGGCGGGCACCCTGCTGGGTGAGGCTCCTTTGAGAGGTCAGAGGTGACGGTGGAGCCCAGCCAGCCGAGAGGGAGCTGCGAGGAACAGCTCTGCAGGCCGGGGAACAGCAGGGACAAGAGCCCTGAGGCCGCTCAGGCTGGGCTGGGCTTGGCAGGGAGCGCGTCCTGCTCAGGTGCTCACTCTCTGAGAGGTTTCCCGCCCGGTTTCACTGAGCAGGCGAGGCACACAGGTGTTCAGTGAGCCTTCCAGGGTCCCACCTCTGGTAAATAGGGCGCCTGGGCTTGAACAGAGAAGCACTAGTTAACACCCACCACGAGGGGCTGCGAGGGCCGTTCCAGAGCCCGTCTCCGTCTTTCGCACTCCCATCCGCTGCCCGGAGTCTGCAGTGGGTTGGAATGTGGTCAGAGCTGCCGAGGGCCGCCTGACCTGTGGCCTCTGCCCCGGCCCTGGGCTGGCTCGCTGGGCGGTAACGAACTGGGTGGGTATGCGGCTAGAGCATCCTCGCCTGCGAGGAGGGCTGCGGCAAAGGCACGTTTCCTCTTTGCCTTTTTCTCTTCTGGCAGTGGCCTCCTTGGAGGCCTGAGTCCAGCCGACCTGGTGATTCCATGATCAGCAGCCTCTGAGTGCCCGCAGTGGTCAGCCCTCTGCCAAGACGCTGGGCTACGAGGCCAACAGTCCGCAGGCCCCAGCTCCCTAAAGCATCATGGTGCCCATGCCCACAAGCCCCGTGCCCTCGATTCCTTGGAAAGCGGGATAGTGAAGACACCTGGTTTGGAGCACAGTCTTGCTGTAGAGGATCTAGGAAGACCAGGGTCCTGGGGTGAACCAGCAGGGCCCTTGCCCGCTTCCCTGGAGGGCAGGGCCCGAGGCTGCGCCTCCCTCCCCACGGTCCCTCCTGGCACGACAGGGCTCCTGTGCTCCAGAGCTTCTGCGGCTCTCCGGGCCTCACCTCCCAGGCCTTTCCTCCGGCCACAGGTCTTGTTCCAGGGCCCTGGGGTCTCCTGCTCCTTACTGGCCTCCCTGTCTCCAGTCTTAGCCTTTAAGGTCCCAATTCCAAGCTCCTGCTGGAGGAATCTAACCGGACCCTGTGAGGACATCTTCCCGGTGTCCACCCTGGGTTCAGAAGGTCTCCCTGCTGGGTGGAAGAGGAGCCAGAAGGCCACTCCCAGCTGCCCTGCTGGGGGTGGCCGTGCAGTTTCAGCTTCTCCGATCACATCTTCCCACCCAGGCTGACCTGGGGGGAAGGTGGAGGCTAACAGTGAGGTGCCCAGTTGACCCCTCGGAGCAGCAGGGGCCCCTGCTGGGGTCAGTGCCCTGGGGCAGCTCTGGCTGTGTGCTCCCTGTCCTGGGCTTTCTGGACCTTCAGCCGTTTCTCTGTGCTGCCTACCGCCCTTTACTGAATTCAAGTTCTGCTGACATGCATCAGAGTGGGTTCTGTTGTTTGTGATGAGATTGACACAGACCATGGGTTCCCTGCCACCTGCTTGCCCCAGCCTCCACCTTGTACTTTGGACTGCAAGTATGTACCAACCACAGATTTCTCACTCCTCACTCCTTTCTGCTACTCTGTGCTCTGGGGTGTTTATCTTACTGAAGGCTGTGACATGGTCATTTCCCAAAGATGTAGCTGAGTCTGGGTGACATGGTCCCATGTTTACTGTAGAGTTGGGATCAGAACTCAGATCTCTTGCTATGTTAATCAGCTTTCCATGGCTATAACAAAGTACTGGAGATAACAACTTAAGAAGAGGGAAGGTTGTTTTTCTCCTCATAGCTTTTGAGGTTTTGGTGCATGGTTGGTTGGCCCAGTTGCTCTGGGGCCGTGGTGAGGCAGCACGTCATGGCAGGGAATGTGTGTGAAGCAAGCAGAAGAGACAGGTCCCACAGTCCCCTTTGTGGGCACGCCCCCATGGCCTAACTTCCTCCCATTAGGCCCCGCCTCCTAAAGGCTCCACCACCTCCCAGTAGCACCGCGGGCTGCGGACCACGCCTCTGCCACGTGGGCCTTTGGGAACATTTAAGGTCCAAGGTTAGCACTCGCTCTTTTGGAACACGTGATCGCCTTTGGAGAAACTGTCCCTGTCCCTCCCACGTTCTGGCTGAGGCTCCTCCTCTGGGCTGAGCCAGAGGGCAGGGCTTTGGCCAGGCTCCCTCTCTGACGGACTGGTGACCCATCCGAGGGCTCCTTGAGATGGCTGGAGCTGGGACGTCACCAGGAGCCTGGCAAAGAAGCAGCCGGGCCTGCACAGGGTGCAGAAGGGAACGGCCCAGGGCCGCAGCTTGGGTCCAGGTGGAGGCCCTGCTTGTCCCTCTGGGGTGGACTCTGGCAGTGGACTTGATCCTGTGTCGTGGCCTCCTTGTCTGTGAGACGGGAATACATTTGCTGCAACAGCAGAAGGACACAGATGGATGATGCCGCTTTAGCTACGCGCCGCGAGGGCGAGAGCGCGCTTACCTCGAGCCAGCCCCTGCTCCACACGTTCAGTTCTTACAGCCTGCCCTGCGGCGGTGCCCCTGCTACCCCGTCTTAAAAATAAGCAGAGTAAAGAGAGGCCGGGTAACACAGGGCCAGAGACCGCAGAACCAGGGCTGGAACTCAGGCTTTCTGACTCAGCCCATCTGCTTTTTATTATTATCATTTTATTTTTAATTTTGAGACAGGGTTTCACCGAACTGCTGAGGGCCTTGCTTAGTTGCTGAGGCTGGTCTCAAACTTGTGATCCTCCTGCCTCAGCCTCCTGAGTCACTGGGATGCCACCACACGGGCTTCACTATCTCTGTCCTTACCTTCAAGCTGAGCTGCCATTCAATATGATGAATCTGATCAAAGACAGTCTCGCCTGAAAGTGAGCGCCAGTGGTCTATCGGGAGAGTTTTTAAAAAGGCCACTCGTGCTGCACTAACTTAGCCACACGCTGTAACACACAGGCGACAATGACCCAGCTCTTCTCCTCAAATGGAATGAGAATGATCTTGGCCATGAGTAACACCTAGCCCAGCTCCCAGGGTGATCACTGTTACTCACTGGGGAGTTTGGGTAGCAGCGTTTTGGGGGAGCCAGCGGCTCTCTCCTGCCTCCCGTTCTGTGATCTCCGGGACACCAGCTTCATCTATGTCCCTTCCCGCTCTTGACAGCAGGATGAGGGCCCACACTTCCGGGCAGGTCCAGGCGTGAAAAGTGGACGGGAGGGGGAGGAGAGCAGGCTTGTCCTTTCTTGGTTGTCTTCTTAAGGGTCTAGAGTCCCTTCCAGAGGGATTGTCTTCTTCTTCTCTAGACTCTTCCAGAAGACTTTGCATCAGGTCCCACACGCCTTCCTAGGCTAGTCACTGGCAGGAGGGGTGTGGCATTGCTGTGACTGGTCATCTGGGTCAGCTGGATGGCCACTGCTTTTGGATGCCCAGCCCCTTCCTTGCTATCACGATGGCTGACCATTTGCATCAGTTAGGAATCTTTGGGGTGCAAATAGCAGAAATCCAGTTGAGAGGGCTTCAATGAAGAGGCCCAGCGGTCACCCGTCCAGGGCCAGCGCTGTTTCAGTCGTGGATGCACCAGGCCCAGGCTGGCTGTCTTCCCACTCCCTCTCTGGCACACCCTGGTTTTTATCCGCAGGTTTGTCGCCTGCTGGTTCCAAGCTGGCCGCTTCCCCTCAGGCAGGAAGGACAGGGAAGCCCGGGGAAGGGCTTTCTCAGGAATCCCCTGCAGACGTCCCTTGACACCTCCCTGGGCACCTGTTGCGTGGCCAGAGGGAGGCTGGACGTGGGTCTTGCCTGGCGTTTGCCTCCATGCACAGGCCTGGGCAGGAGGCGGTGGGGTCCGCATTGCCGCGTCCTTAGTCAAAGCTCGGCTCACGCCGCTCCCAGGGTGAGCCCGGCATCCTTCCCGGGCCCAGGCGCCTCCTCCTCTTTCCAGAAACTCAAGTGAGAAAGGGGGGACCAACGAGCCCGAGGAGACCTTCCCTGCGCCACCTTCCACAGCCGGCATCCCAGCCAGGCCGCGCAGACGGACGGCCTGGCAGGTCAGGGGATCCGACGGTCCCAGCTTCGTCCCAGGGCTCTCCAGGAATGTGACCCTGGCCTGTCTCTCACAGGCCCCTCTTCACGCTGCACAGGGACCCCAGTTGATCCAGCATGTGGTCACTGTGCTTGGGGAAAGACCCCTGTGTCAGGGTCCCCGTGGACCCCACCTCCTGGCTGAGGGCAGAGGCGCCGCTGTGGGCTCCAGGTGCCATGCCACCGTTCAAAGTCTCCCTGGACTCTAGAGACCGAGGACGTCCCTGACTGAGCAGGGGATGCGAGCCTGCAGCGGCCTGGTTGTGCTGAGACAGGAGTGACAGACGCCAGGGCACTTTTCTCTTCCCTTCCCCCCCTCGAGGGCTGCCAGGCCGCCTCGCAGGAAGCTGTCCCTGCCGCCCCCGTGAGAAACAGGACGTGAACGCCATGTTCCCTGGAGAAGGCCTCCCAGCTGTCCCCGGCCTGGCCGCCTTGCCAGCCCCGCAGCTAGGCAGGAGGGCTGGGCTGGGGGGAGGCTCCGGGGGACCGGGAGGACGCGAGCTCCCCAGGCAGCCGCCCGCCTAGCACGACCGCAGCACCCACTGGCCCTTCTTGGGAAGAAAGTGGACATTTATTTTGAAACAGGCTCGTGATGAAGCCAAAGTGGAGAAGGTGGCTTCCCAATCCTTCACGCCAACCTTGGTGTGGCTCCTGCCTCAGAAAGTCCCTGAGGGCGGCTGGCTTCACTGTCACCGTTACTGCTAAGGGGAGGGCTCCAGGCTGAGCGGCTTGGAAGGCGACCCTGGGCACCTCCCCTGCAGCGGGGACCTGCCCCTCGGGGTAAATGGCTCTGGACACCCCACCTGCGAAGCGCAGCTTCCTGGCCTGGGAGCTGTGCCCCGGGGAAGGTGTGCTCCCAGCCAGGAAGTCACAGTGCCTTTTGCCCGGCCTCCCTTCTGGGGGGCGGAGGAGGAGATCTGGTCCCAGGGACCTCTGTGGCCCGGGCAGGAAGCACCTCCGAGGTGTCCATATCCTCCTCCCTGCAGCCGGAGGTGATGCGAGGTGACCTGGCAGAGGGGAACTGAGGTCGCAAGTCATCAAGCAACTGACCTTGAAAAAGGCAGCTGACCCTGGACACCTGAGTGGGCTGAGGTGACCACAGAGGGCATGAGGAAGGCAGGGACCTGCTGACCTGTGGAGGGAGGGGCTGCAAGCCCAGGAGCGGTGGCCCCGAAGCTGAGCTGGGCCAGGAGCCTCCGGAAGCAGCCCTGGCCAGTGGCCCTCCCAGGTTGGCCCACGGGGCCCACTGCAGAGTCCCCACCTCCAGGACCTTGGGTGACAAGTGCAAATGACTTCCGCCATGGAGTTTGAGGTGACTTGACCCAGCAGCACATGACAGCTTTTGTGCCCAAAGGCCCTCTGGTCCTGGGATTTGGAAACGGACCTCTGCCCACCGGACCCGGCCTCCACACAGCCCTGCTCAGATCTCCCAGCTGAGCGCTCTGGGGTTTTGCCTCAGTGGCCCAAGGTCCAGGAGATCACTGACCCTGCTCCTCCCTACTGTGGGACACTCTGCAGAGTGCTTGCTGGGACCAGTCCAGAGCCCCTGGCGCGGGTGCCACTTTGGCCGTGAATGACGAGCGCTCACCCCTGCCAGGCAGACCCAGGACCCTGCCCGCTTGTCCTCGCTGCAGCTTTGAGGAGCCCGAAGCTGTAGTAGCCCCATGCTGGGCAGAGGAGGCGGCCGAGGCGCAGGGACAGGGAGTGACTGGCCGGGTCACAGAGCTAGAAGACCACGCGGCAGGGAGAGCACTTCGGATCCCAGCCCGTGGTGCCTTCTCTGGTGCGAACCATGGACAGTTCTCATTCTCATCTTCTCAGGTGCAGCGTGTATGAGGGCGGCCTGGGGTCGGGGGCCACGAGCCCTGGCAGGCCTGGGGAGGCCCGGGGAGGCCTGTCCACAGAGCCTCCTAGCATGGCGTTTGGCTTGAGCACGCTCAGTGTCTGGTGGGTCAGTGCCACCTCAGCAGCTGCCCTCTTCACCCATCCACCGCCATCATGGCGAAGAGCCCAGCGCCTGAGTTCAAGTCCCGGCCCTGCCGCTTACTGACTGGTGACCTTGAGCAACTGCCTTAGTTGCTCTGTGTCTGCTTCACCACCTAAAAATGTGGCGGTGACTAACCTACCCAGTGTCGTTCTGAGAACTGGAAGACGTAAGATCTGTAAAGGGCGAGCCCTGGTCCCGACTCTCCTCCCTCTCTCTTCAGGCGTGGGAGGCTCGCGACCACCGCTGCCTCGGCCCCTCCGCCCGCCTCCCCAGGGCCTCCCTACCTCGTTCCCTACCGCGTGCACACTCTTCCCTTCAGCGGCTCTGGTTTATTGAGCTTCCCTTTCCTGGACCCACCCCTCCATCGGCCGTCTCACCCACCGGGCCACCTACCCACTCCCCTCTCTACCCATCCGTCCACTCACCCAGGGGTGCGCTACCACGGAACCACACCCCCAGCCCCTTTGTATTTTTTACTTTGAGGGTCTCACTAAGTTGCTGAGGCTGGCCTGTAACTTGGGATCCTCCTGCCTCGGCCTCCCTGGGATTGCAGGCCTGCGCCCCTACGCCCGGCCCTCCAGTCACCTCATGGACCAGCATGCCACAGCTGCCACTGCAGGCCAGGGGTGGAGGGCGGGCACTCTGACGGCCAACGAGACCCCCTCGATCAGCCCCATTCCCCGCCCAGCATTTCCTGCCTGAGCCCCTCTTTCCTCCCCTCCCTCCCTTGAGGGTCCCTAGTCAGGGGCACCTGTCCCAGGTCTAGAATCATCTGCCCCAGGGAGCCGCATAAATCAGCCCCTCCTCCCACTTTCTGCTTGAATGTTAACTTCTCATCAAAGTACTTGCAAATTCCTTTCCCAGACACGCCACTATCCCTTGCTCTTGTTCTTCACACGTCCGGACGGTTTGACGAATGCCACCTCACCTGGGTACCCTGCTCACTCTTCTCTGCAAGAAGGCACACCCAGGGGGCTGGACAGTCGGCCGCTTGGTTTTAACTGATGTGTTCCTGGCACCTGGCGCAGTGTCTGTGGCCTGGTGGGCAGTGAAGGAGTCAGGAATGAAGGCCGGCAGGAAAGGACCCCTCGGGGCACGTCTGTGGCATCGAGAAAGGAGTAAACCTGAAAGACATTTAAGAAAGCTTCGAGTGTGTTTCGTATTCCACCGACCTTCCCTTCTCGCTTTCCACATTTAAGGTTTGGATCCTCCGATTTTGCGCATTCATTTTCTTCCAGGACTTTGATGATTTCTGCATTTCATTTACCAGAGCATCTGGAGTTCATTTTGATGTATGCAGTGAGACAGGGTTTGGGTTTAATGTTCTTATCTAGATGATTAGGCATCTTCAGAATCGTCCCAATTCCACTGTCTGAATAATGTCTTTCTCCAAATAATGGAAATACGAACTTTGTGACCTTGTGAAGTCTTTTATCTGTGTGGGTCTTTTCCTGGACGTTCTTCTGAGTTCCGTCACTCTGTTCCCCGTTGACCCCACACTTCAGTTTTTACAACTCTCTGTATGAAGATACCTTGTGGCACTATTTCCGTGATTTATTTTATTTTTCAAAGATATATGTTTGTGACTTAAGTTTTCAAGTTCACTTTAAATCTTTTTAATCATGATACTTTACTGGAAGTAAGATTTTATAGATTTTTTACAGATTGAGAGGAGGAAAATGGAGGGTCATTTGTTGGCGCCATTCCAGAGCCAACACCAGGCCAGGCGGAGCAAGCTCTTCCTGAAGGTCCTTCCTTCCCATGAACCCCTGGGTTCCTTTGCTGTCCTCCTCTTCACACGCTGCTGTACTGACCGACTGAGCCCCTGCGTGCCCCTGCCGGCGTCGCAGTCACCAGCTCTGACACTTGCGGCTGATTCTCTGGGGCACAGTGATGATCTGCTGATGCTCTGTCCAAACCCCCGCCCTCTCACTGTCCACCCGAGCGTCCGGCCATTGGTCACGCACTGCCCTTTGACACGTCCCCGTCCCTACCCTGCAGGTCACTTGGCGCCTCTTTCTGTGCACCAGTGACATGCTGTGTCCTGGCTGAACCTCTTGATCTGAAGGTTCTGAGCCACCCATGCCACAGTCATCAATCATCCCGACGTCTGACAAGCGGGCCCACCGGGCGGGGCACAGGGGCCGAGGTCTTCCTCTGGGGCCCCGAGACACCTCTGGACCCAGATGAGCTCTGGGCCATCTTTCAGAGTGGGGGGAATCTGGAGCTCAGCTTGGGGTCGGTCAGTCCCGGGGAGGAGCAGGTCTTAAGCACACTTGCGGGACTCGGGTGCGGCTCTGAGCCTTCGCTCACGGGGTCTCAGAAAGATCTGGTGGATGGCACCGTTATGCGTCTGTTTTTTCCTATCAAGCTCCTCAACGCAGAGAGGTTAAGTCACTCCACCAAGATGACACAGATAGCAAACGGAGGCTGGAGTCCAGCCGCGGGAGTGTGCAGGTCCCTGTGTCAGAACCAGAAGCTGCGGATTCTGCTAGCACAGGCTCTCGCTCCGCCCGGAGCAGCAGATGAGCAGCTCAAGCAGGAGGAAGCCTGGCCTTGTCCTCCCTCCTGATCTCATCTTCAGACTCCTGCCAGCTCTGTGGGGAGCTGCACTCTCGTTCTAGGCGTGCCCAGGACAGCGCAGGGCTCGGCCTGGGTTCACCCTGCACCTCAACCCCCTTCAAGACAGATGAGAGTAACGCCGGGATTTCCAAGGTGTCCAGGGACGTTCCATGCAGCTTTCTCAACATCCCATCCCACAGCCTTGGAGTGGTGCCCAGGAGTCTCCAGTCACCGCCCTGCACCGCCCAGGACAGCAGAGCCTGGCAGCAGATCACCCGGTGACAGGGCTGCCCCTCCAAGCAGGAGCACCTGTCCCATGGGAACCAAATTGCCCCCTCCAGGTCTATAGTTCCAGTAGACAAAGAACCCCTCCTGGGAGTAGCAGGCGGGGCGAGGACAGACCGGTTTGCACAGCACCGCATCCTTAGCCCCTGCGCTCGGTCCCAGTCCTTCCTCTACTTAACCCACAGCTCAAGCGAGTGTCCCCGGGACATGACTGAGACACTGGGGCTCGCCTTGCTTTACTAATAGGGCCACCGTGGGGAAAGCTCCTTTCTTGTTTTCCCCATGCCTTTCTAGTTTGGTTTTGGGGTGAGTGGCTGGACCTGAGTTGCTGGGACCCCAGAGTCAGATCCCTGGCCTCAAACTGCAGTCACACTCCCAGAGTTCTGGCTCCTACCACCCCATCTCCAGTCCCACCCAGGGCTGCGTGTGCAGGTGCTCCTGACAGTCTCAGCCCTACCTGCTGGGCACCTCCTGACCTTGACCTCGTGGCTGCCAGGAGTTTTGAGTCCAGCCCCACAAACCTCCTCACTCTGTACAGTGGCCATGCCATTCTCTGTCCCCGGGAACAGCCCACCCGACCTACAAAGACAGACTTCTCTGTTTTCCAGCCCTGCTTCTAAAGCGCCAGCTTGGAGATGCGCGAGCATGGCCATCTTGTAAAGTCTGCATCCTTAAATGATTGAGATGGGAATCTCGGGGCCCGGGCGGGAGGGGACACCAGCAGGATGGTTTCTGTAGTACTCGCTTCGCTGCTGGGGGACACCCGCACACAGGTTTGGGGGATGTGGCTGCAGAGGTGGCTGATCCTGCTGGACTGGTTTTTCCAATGGTTCCAACTTCCTGGAGATAATCAAGGGCTTGGTTGCTGACCCTCCTGCTGAGCAGGAGCTGGGGGCTGTCCCAGGTCTCACTCCAGGGCACTGAGTTGTCAGTCCCGTGGTGACCCAGGTGACCCAGGTGACCCAGCTAGTGCAGATCAGTGCTGATATGTGGGCAGCACCCCCTTGGTCAGCCTGGACGCGTCCATCTTGAAAACCTTCCACTGCAGAATCTTGGGCAGGATGGGAAATTGTACACCAGGTGCTTCAATCCAAATCTTTACAGGCAAAGAAGAGGCTCAGGTGGTGGCAGGGGGACCCGGGGGCGGCACAGTGGCCCCAGGTCCGGGAAGAGTACCCCCTCCCTCCTGGAGAGCCGCTGCAGCTGGTGGTTCTCAGCACCTCCCAGAGGCTGGCAGCCCTGTGGTGACATCACTGGCCTGAAACTCCCCTGAACTCTGAGCTCGCCCCCGACGTCCCGACGAATTGGAAAGCAACCTGTCCACGTGAACATGGTCATGCCTTCCCTGTGACCTGAGGCTGGCTGCCCCCACACCAAGCCACGGCCGAATCCTGACCCCTCAGGTATCAGGAGGGACTCTGCGAGGGCATTAGGCCACGCGGCGGGGCTGCAGGGGATTCGTGCCCTTATCAGGCCCGGGAGCAGGGACATGTGCAAAAGGCCTCTCGGGAGCCAGGAAGGGCCCTCAGCTCCCGAGCTCGAGCTCAGCCCGTCGGCCTCCAGGACGGTGAGGGAGGAGCTTGTGTCCTGCCTGAGTACTTGGTCTACGGCATTTGGTTCCAGAGCCTGAAAGGCTGGGACAGTCTCCCTCTGCTGCTCCTGAAGCACCTCGGTCAATGCCAATGGCAAGGTCATCCTCCCAGTACTCAGGACCTAACCAGGGAGTCACCTTTGTCACCTCGCCTTCAGCAGCTCATCAGGACAATCGACCCCCCTGTGGTCCCCTACCGTCCCCACTGGAGCCCAGCTCCATCTCTCCCGGCCTCTCACCTCCACCCCGCAGGCCGCCCTCCCGGCCTCCCCTGCTCACCAGGGCTCTGGGTGATGTCCCCCTGCGTGGAGCAGAGCCCTCTGTGGACTTCTCATCCCATTCTCAGAGAAAGGGGAGGAAGAGAGCAGGACCCAGGGGTCGATCTGGCTCTCATGCCCACTTCATCCCTGGTTCTAGAAAAATGGGCACCTCTCTCCAAGACTCAGTTTCCTCTCAGCTGTTTCTGCCTTAAGTCACTAGACGTGGATATTTTAAGAGAGAGAGGAGAGGGGTTCTGGGGTCAGGGGTCCTCCCAGGCCTCCAGTACCTCTTCTAACTCGCCTGTGCGTCTTGAGCCACAGCCAGGCCTGCACCCCACACCGCCACACCGCCTGCTCCCGCTTCCACAGGCTCCGCCCCCCCCCCCCCCCCCCCGTGGGCCACTCTGCTGAGCACAGGGTCCCAGAGAGTGTGGGACAGCTGCATGTGAAACAGTGAAAGGGCAAAAACAATTTTTTTTTAGAAAAGTAAACAGAGGCACAGAGGAGGGAAAGAAAACCTGTGAGGAGCGGGCGGGCCCCACAGGCAGGAGGGACGTGGATTTATTTTCCAGGCAGGGCTTGGAAGTGCAGAAGCCCAGCCAGGCCTCCTGACGCAGTATCTGAGAGTGTGGGGAAGAACTCGTCTGTTTACCCAGAGTCCCTGACCCCTTGCTGGATTCCTCTCCAGTGACATCATCCACAGCCTCTGCTGGGCTCCACCTGCTGCCTCTGGGCCTCTAGCCTCAGTCCCCAGCCCCAGACCTTGACATTCACTGTCAGTGTACAAAACTCCCTTTCTCCTACCCACCCCGCGCGGCTCCTGTCCAGCCTCTCAGGTCTCTTCAGGGCCCATGGCCAGGTATGTCGCCACTCAGACAGTCCAGCTGTCTCTGGTGCCGCCGCTTGGTTGGGCTACAGGGAACGGCATCCCCGACAGTAAGCAGTTCCGAAAATGCCGAGGAGTTGAGAACAGGACCTGGAAGGACGATGCTGGGCACTACCTGCCCCGCCTTGCCCTAAACAAGGGAAGGGGAGCAGCCTCTTCACCCCCGTGCATGACAAGGACGAGAACCTTCCCCGGGCCCCACTGGCCAGTCAGGTCATGGGCGGCCCTGAGGCGTCTGAGACTGGGAGTGGCAGGACTGGTGTTGACCGCTCACTTCCTTCCACTTCCCTGGAAAAACAGCGTTGCTGGCAGAGGCGGGCGGGCCAGAGGCAGACCTGGGCTTCCCCTCGCTCCCTCCCCGGCACCCTGCCTCTCCTCCCCTCAGGGAGCCCTGGACCTGCCTCTGCCTAGACCCGGAGGCTGACCCGTGCCTGATCCCTCGGCCTGGTGCCCAGCTGACCCCTCCAGCACCAAGTGTCCTGGTGGCTCTCTTACCCACTGCCTCAGCTGGCTTCCCATCGCTGGCACCAAAACACCCAGAAAACAGTCTAGAGGGGCTTTGAAAAGCTCCTTTCAGAGGTTCAGTCCGTGACTGGCCGACTCCATCGCTCTGGGCTCAAGTGAGGCAGAACATCATGGTGGAAGGACAGAGGACAGCTTCTCAGCTCAGGAGGGAGAGGGAGAGGGAGAGAGGGAGGGGGGGAGAGAGGGAGGGGGAGAGAGAGAGGGAGGGGGAGAGAGAGAGGGGGAGAGGGAGAGAGAGGGAGAGAGGGGGAGGGGGAGGGAGAGGGAGAGAGAGAGAGAGAGAGGAGAGAGGGAGAGGGAGAGAGGGGGAGAGGGGGAGGGGGAGAGAGGGAGAGGGAGAGGGAGGAAGAGAGAGAGAGAGACAGAGAGACAGAGAGACAGAGAGAGAGGGAGGGAGAGTGCTTCACTGGCCAAGGACAAATATGAACCCAAAGGCCCGCTTCCTCCAGTTACATCCTACTCACCTGTAATTTCCACCCATTAACCCACCAAATGGATTAATCCACTAATTAGTTACGGCTCTCATGGTGGGATCATTTCGTCTCTCAGCACTAAGCATCAGCTCACCCGTGAGCTTTCGGGGATACCTCCTATCTAAACCATAAGATAGCACACTGGGTAAAAACCTCCTCACACTGAAAGTCAAGGCCTTCTGCAGTATGACCATTGAGAAAGTAAAATCAGTGCTGTTTGCATCTGGACCCCGAGGGGAACCAAGAGAGAAAAAAATGACCTTCCTGACATCAGATGGCTCAGCCACGACCTCCCCGAATCCACACAATGTTAATGGAGTGGAAACCTCGGGCAGGACCTGAGTGATCATGTTGAACACTAGGCCGAGGCTGACTCCGAGGCCATAGAAACCACTGGTGCTGTCCCTTTTCTAACATGAGTGACAGCTGCCTCTTTACGCACAACGACTGTAACTCTGCTAATCTCCCCTCCCCTGAGGTAAAAGTATTTAAGAGGCCCAGTCCCCAGCTGCCTCACTTCTTGACCCGTCCTGACTCCCATTTTAGCCTCGTTGGATAGAAGCTGGGATCCTCTGAGAAGCACTCCACCATGCCTCTCCCCAGCTGCTTCTGGGTGACAGTGGAGCCACCAGAAAGCTGAATAAACGGACTTCGACCCTAAGTAGGCCTAGAGGGCTGGGCTGGTGGACTGCATCATCGCCATCTGGATTTCTAATGTGATTTCCTTCAGCTCCCCCATTACGTCTTCATAATTCACGACATTTTTCAGCACCACAAACACGCTGGTCTCTGGATCCAGCTGCCATGTTGCAAGAGATGTGAGGACAGAGGAGTGTGTGGACTGTATTCTAAATGTGGGACGAGCCCAATCCAGATGTGCACCCTCCATGGGTCCCAGGCACTGCACAGAGAGAGTCCACGGAAAAGACCGCCAGCCGTACCAAGGCTTGCCAGGTGGTTCAGGGACAACTCAGCCTTGGAGCGGGCGGGCGGTGGGGCTGGTTACTCCTGGAGGGAGGAGGGACTGGGGCCGGGACACAGCCACATCGGAGGCTGGCAAGGTGTGTTCCCTGCCTTGGTCCTGGGGGTTCTACACAATCACTAAGTGACAGTTTGTGGTGTGGTCCCCACTCTCCTTGGTACTGGTGTTGCTTTCCACTACTGTGACAAACATCTGAGGCAATCAGCTTAGAAAGACAAAAGGTCTATCCTGGCTCCCTGTGTGCAGGCTTCAGCCCATGGTCGGTTGCCCTGTTGCTCTTAGGCCTGGCTCACCTCATGGTGGCTGGGAAGCAGAGAGGGAAAGGAAGAGGCCAGGGTCCCACAGTCCCCTCAAAAGCAGGCCCCCAAACATGGAAACCCCACTAGGCCCCACCTCTTAAAGGTCCCACCACCTCCCAATAGCACAGGCTGGACACCAAGCCTTTTCCGCACGGCCTGGGGGACATTCCAGATTCAAACTTCAGCGGAGGCCAGAGCAGTGGAGGCAGGGAGCCGAGGCCAGGTTCTGGATGTGCAGGAAGTAGGAACCAGTAGAGTCGTGGCCACACTGAACGGAGCATGCAGAAAGAGGAGAAGCCGCCGGGTGGAGCCCAGGGGCAGAGCACCTGCCTGGCATGCGAGGCCCTGGGTTCCTTCCCTAGCAGCACAAGAAGACTTTTGAGAAAAGGAAGAAGGAAGGAAAAAGAGTAGGAAGAGACATAGGGTCCCCCGAGCCCCTCCTCCTTCCTTTGCTGCAACCCGGATGAGCAGCGTGGGCAGCCAGACATCCCCACGAGGGGCCAAGGCCACGTGGAGTTGCTGCCCAGGGGCAGATGGTGCTCGTGGAGGGAGCTCTGGCAGCAGGTGGACGTCCTGTGCTTGGGGAGCCATCAGCTTCAGGTGACAAGGGGCCACCAGACCTGGACAGTTGCTGGACGCCTCTCATGATTCCTCTCTTCGAGGAATCAGAAGAGCGCAGAGACATCCACCTACCCGTCCCCAGGAACTGCAGTGCCGAGACCCCACCGCACACATCTCCCTCCTGCTGATATTCCAGGTCACCAGTCCCTTTTATCGGCCCTCAGTACCCATTTATCAGAAGGAACAATCCACTTCGTCTCCTGAGGAAGGTCAAGTTCATAAAATTGGGACATGGACTTTAAATATTTTAAGGGAAGAGATGGACAATAGCCAACTCTTTCACCTGAGGTCCACGTTGGTCACCCTGGGGTGAAAGGGCAACGTGCAGTAGGTGCCGTGGAAATCGACTTGCAGCAGCGAGAGTCCTAGTTCCCCTGACCTCCATTCCTGTCCCTGGCGGGTGCCTGTGACTCTTCTCTGCTTCCCCACTAGCGGTGGGTGCCCCGCCGGCCCCCAGCAGGGAACAGGCCCAGCTGGCATTTTCCTGGACCAGGGAGGGGTGCTGTCAGTCTAGATTCCAGGTGTGTCCTGGTGTCCCGTGAGTCACCAGAGCAGCCTACGGGAGGCGCTCTTGGCAGCAACGCTGCCTGCAGCTTCCAGCGCTGCAGCCCGGGGTCTGGGGAGTCTGCCGCCAGCTGCCCAGGGAGTGAGGGAATGGACCCCAGTGACAGAAGGGGCTGCCTGCTCCCCAAACTCGCATCGCTAGTTGATTGGTGAGCAGAGCAATAGAAATATCTGCGGCTTTGGGGAAAGAGGGAAAGCGAAAAGTTCTGCTTCAGGAAACCACTGTGCCCAGGTATTTTATTTAAGAAAAAGGGATTTCATTTTCCGTGACTTTCCTCCTTTAAACCTACATCCAGAGTCGAGGAAGAGAGCCGTGCAGACCTGGATGACACCCTCTCTTTACCTTTATCCCAGTTTACTTGCCCCCAGGTAGAAAATCCCGTGCCCTGTGGGGACAGCTGTCCTGGCTCTCCAGGTCTGTCTGACATCTCAGGTGGCTCACAGGAAATGCAACCTCTGGGGAAAGGCCTTAGCTCCTGGCTGCAAAGAGGAAGAGCCCAGGAGGAACCGAGGTTGGTTCTGGCCAGCGTGGCCCCTCCACAGCACTGTCCTGGGTCCCCACCGGCTGGGGATCAGACCGCAGGTCCCTGGGGGATGTCACTGGGTACCATTTCCCTGCTCACCCCCCCCTTTCCTGGGGGCTGCTTAGACTTATCAAATGCCAGTCTCCTTGCAGAGATGTCCCAGTCCTTAGCCCATTTCTTCACTGGATGATTAACTTTTCTGCTCTAAAGTTCTAGGGCTTTCCTATTTATTTTGGAAATTAACAGTTGGCAAGTATTTTCTCCATCTGCAGGCTGTTTTCCACCCTGACGATCGTCCCCTTCTCCTGAGGTTTGGGTTGATGTTGTCCACTGTCCACTGGCTGTTCTTGCTTCTGTTGCCTGTGTTTTTGGCATTGAATCAAAACAAAAACAAAAACAAAAACAAAAACATTGCCAAGACCACTGTGAAGGTTGGACAATGAAGGTTTTTTCTTCTGTGTTCTTCTAGGAAGTTTATAAACTTAGCTCACAGTTACGCCTTCCACCCCCTTTGAAGTGATTTGCATGTGGCCCAAGATAAGTGTCTTGTTTCATCCTGTGGCATGTGGGTGTCCAGTTTCCCAGCGCCGTGTGTATTCTTGGCCTGTGTTGAGGATCAGCTGTCCATACGTGCGTGGATTTATTGCTGGGCTCTCTGTACTGTTCCATCATCTCTAGGTCTGCTTTTATGCCAGTACCATGGCATTGTAATCACTATAGCTTTGTGATCAGAAAACAGGATCCCTCTGCTTCTGTTCCTTTCCAAGATTTTGTTTAAGCGATTTGAGTTCTTTTGTGGTTTTGTACAAATTTTAGAATCGTTTGTTTCTATTTCTGTAAAATAGAGTGCCACTGGGTCTTTGATAGGCATTACATTGAATCCATAGATGGCTACAGCAGTGGGAATATTTCAACAGCATTCAACCCCCTATCCATGAACATGGGATGCTTTTGCATCTGTATCTTTTTAAATTAATCTCATCGATATTGTGTAGTTTTCAATGTGCAGATCTTTTACTTTCTTAGTTAAGTTTGTTCCTGTTTATTTTTTAAATTTCTGATGTTATTGTAAAAGGCTGTTTTTCTGATTTCCTCTTTTGAGAGTTCATTATTGTTGTATAGAAATGCAGCAGATTTTTATAAATTGATTTTGTTTCCTGCAACTTTACTGAGTTCATTTGTTAGTTCTAATTGATTTTTTAATGGAGTCTTTAAAGTTGTGTGTATATAAGATCACCATATGCAAATAGGGACATTTCTGCCACTTCTTTTCCGGTTTGGGTGCGTTTTCTTTCTCTTTCTTGCCTGGCTGCTCTGGCTGGGGCTTCCAATACTATGCTTAGCAGAAGTGGCAAGCTTGGGTGTCCTTGCCCTGTCCCTGATCTCACACCAATAGCTCCCCTGTCCCACCGAGTATGATATTAACAGTGAGGTTTTCATATGTGGTCCTTGGGATGTTAATTTCCCTCTCTCTCTAGTTTGTTGAGTGTTTTTGTTGTGGAGGGTGTTGAATTTGATAACCATGTGCTTCATCCTTGGTTCAGTTGATTTGGTGTGTGACAGACCCTTGTAAGGTACTCAGCATCCCCAGTCATCAGAAAAATGAAAATCAGAACCTCAATGAGACACACCGAACACAGTACATCTCCTTGTGTTCTTTTCAAAAACCCGCAGAAGACATCAAGTGCTAGTGGGGACAAGGGGAACTGAAATCCTAGTCCTCTGTTGGTGGGAGTTCAAAATGGTGTGGTTGCTATGGAAATGAGTACGGTGGTTCCTCAAAAAATTAGAACTAGAACTCTCAGGACTGGCTGTACCACTTCTGTGTGTTCACTCAAAAGAGCTGAAATTGAGATTTTGAAAAGGTGTTAGCACTCCGTATTCACCGTAGCACGAGTCACAGGAGTTGGGACGAGGAAACACTCTAGACGTCCATCAAAGGATGCATAGGTTCTCAGACTGTGACCTGTCACACGAGGGAGCCTTACAGAAGGAAAGGCCTGCAGCCCGTGACAGTGCAGGGGAGTCACAGAAGCCAGGAGGAGTGGGCCAGTTCCAGAGCGAACACTGCGGGGCTCCACCCACAGGAGGTTGGTAAGATGGTCCACCTCCCAGGAGCAGAGGTAGATGCCAGGGCTGGGGGTGGGACCTGCCAATCACCGGGTCTAAAACTTCAGGGATGCAGATGAAGCAGTTCTAGAGAGCGGCCACACAGCCGGGGCCTGCAGGTAGCCGGGCTGCACTGCTGTGCCCTGGGACTCAGTGAAGGGGGCCGCACCTATCTTCAGCGTTCTTACCAAAATCTTCCAAGAAATGAATAACTTGAAGTACCGTCACTTCCACGGAGGGCTTGGAATATTTTCTAAACAGAACCCATTGCCTCCTTCAGAAATTAAGTTCCTACCTGTACCCATAGATGTTTGCATACTTTCCCCCAAATTTAAGAAAGATGTTCAGTCGTAAAAGACAGTTTTTCCAAAAGTCATACAGTGCAGGATTTTAACTGGGACTCACATCGGGCTGGGCAAGGCCTTCGACAGGGAAGGACACCCAGGCCTGAGCTTTCAGAGTGCAGGGCCTTCCTGGGGGGCCGTGACTTGTTTGTGACCTCCCTGCCACACACATCGTGGAGGCCAGTCAGTTCCCAGACAGAGAAGCTGAGGAGTGGGACCAGGGGAGTCTGATTTGGTCTGATTGGCTCCAGTGGCCATAAGCAGGAGTTTCTAGAATTTTCTGGAATGTTCTTTCGTTGCTCTGGAAGTTCCGTCTAGACCCTCATGGGCCTGGGATTGGTTGTGCCCGAGAGCCACTGCGTCCAGCAAGGCGGTCCTGCCAGGACCTCGGGCGTGATGAGCTTGGTGTGGAGCTGCCGTGAGCCTGGGCAGCTAGTGTGCACAGCCTGACCGTTCCACAAGCTTTTCCTCCACGTTTGCAGTGTTTTTGAAATCAGGGATTGAGTTCAATTCACCTCAAATCCTATGGGCCTAGAAAATTACCGGCTCATGAGTGTGGCTCGACAGCCTCTGTCGTTGATTTCTTCATGAGCGAGACCCTGCCGGAGCTCACTCTGAACGGAAGATCCCGTGACACCGGGAATGTGCTTGGCTGCAGTTGCAGAACACCCAACAAACTCTCTTAGGATTTAAAAGATACCTTCTTGTCCCATATGAACAAGACTCCTGGAGCCCTGAGTTCCCAGGGCTGGGGTGGCAGCAGTGTGATGTCACTGTGGAGGCAGGTCTTTCCTTATTTTGCTCTTTCTCAGCACATTAGGTCTTCCTCTCTTGCCCGCGCCCTCATGGTCACAACATGGCTGCCAAGCTCCCACTCCTCAGTTCCTCGAAGGGAGAGTGAGGCTTCCTCAACTCTGTTCGATATGCAGGCTCGTCTCAGTCACTTCACTAGTGCAGAACAACCGCCTTCCCACTCTGAAAGCACCCCACAGCTCCCTGGCACCTGCTACGGCCTACCATACTCCTGGTTACGTCCTTCATAGCATAAAGGTATCACAATACAAAGTTACTCTTTTCAAAATAAAAGAGGCTGCTAATCCAAAGGGTTGCACTGTGTAGGCGAGTCTTTGGCCTGTGACCTTGTCATGGAGAGTTGGGGATCACAAAGGCCCTTGTGCTGTGCCCTCCTATCAGACTGTTCTCTGGCCATTGTGAGGCCAGCTTCAGGGGAGTGCAGGTTTTCTCACAGGAAAAAAAAAAAATAACAGGGAGTTTTGTCGTTGTTTTTGTTTTTTAACGGTCTGCAAATGGCAGATTTGTCTGGTGGCTGAATAACCACCTGACGACGGCCATAGAAATAGACTCCGCCATTGTTCCAGGCCATGTAGCTTGTCTGCTACTTCTAAACAACCGCGGCTCACACAACGAAGGCTGTGCTGTCTTTCAGGAGGCCTGGCAGGAGCATCCGGGGCAGATTGGAGGTTCCAGGTGGCGGCAGGAAGAAAGATGTCTGCTCTCGTTTCACTCAGCATCGTTGGCTGCATGTGCCTCATGGACATAAGGTGGCTGCTGGTGCGCGTGTAGCTAAATCTGTCCCCTTCACCCAGCAGCATCCAATTCTGCCTGTTTGGTCACCTGCCTAGGCTTCGGAGACAGGTTTTTTTACAAACGTGCTGCATAGAATGAAATGCCAGCTAATCCATCTCAAAGCGTGGAGGGCGGTTGCTCTAGAGGGCGAGAAAACTGGGGACAAAGGGAGCTGGAAAGGGGTTTCCTGTCCTAACCTTGGAGAGCCATTGGTGTAGTTAATCCGTGTGCCCCCCTTTGATTAAATAAATAGCAGGGGAAATTAGGCGGGATCATCCCTGCGCCCCAGCGTGACCCTGTCACCTGGGAGCGCGGGCGGCAGCACTGTGGGCCTCCCTCCCTCCCTCCCTCCCCCTCACATCCTCTGGCTGCTGCTTCTCAGCTGGAGCAAAAAGCCAGAAAGAAGCAATTCCACGCAATCACCCAGGTCATTTTCTCAAAAATCGCTTTCTTTTTAACCTTTTTTCACGGACAGCAGGAAGGCGCATGAGAGGCAGCTAAATCGCTGTCCCTGCCAGCTTCGCTCCCGGGGACAGCGGCCTGAAAGGACACGGGCCTTTGGCGTGGGCTTCGGTTCTCTCTGTCTGGAGCACTGCCGCCTTGATGTGCTTCACGCAATGAAGGGACACTGCGGGAGGCACAAAAGTCAGGAGGGCTTTGTCACAACCTGAGAGAGCAGCTACTGACCTGACCGGGATGAGAGGCCCCGATGGAGTCCCATTAACTCCTGCAGCTCAAAGTCTTTGATGGTGTCTTCAGTCTCCACAGCATGAAGCAGAAGTTGACTCGCAGGACTGGAGTTTGAGGCCAGCGTAGGCCTAACCTGCTGTGTGACCGAGGAAATGTTACTTAACCTCTCTGGGCTTCATTTCTGCATCAGTTGAAGGAGGCAGAATGATGTCTAATGTGAGTGCTGGAGGGGGCAACAGAGAAAGCGAAGGAAATCATAGTAATTCCCCCAGCTGGGAATTACTTTATGGGAAATTGAAAACATCTCAGGCTTCCTTCACAGACTGATGTTCTTTATGTGAGGCCTGTAAAGGAGGCTGGTGTGCTATCATCATTCCCTAGTGCTGGGTGGTGTGCACACACAGGATGTGCCCAAGGATGGTGACGCACAATTTAGGGTGACACCTCCCTGTGCAGGGGAGGGGCGTTGGGGGAGCCGCACAGAGGCCCAGAAGTCTCCCGAGCCGGTGGAGACGTGGATACTCACTAGAGCACTTTTTTAAAAAAAATATATCTTTTTAGTTGTCAATGGACCTTCATTTTATTTTATTTATTTGTATGCGGTGCTGAGGATCGAACCCGGGGCCTCACACAGGCCAGGCTCCACCGCTGAGCCACAACTCAAGCCCAAATAAACAATTCATTCATTTTAAATAGCTGTTTATTACGGCATATTATTATAATTTTGGGGGGAGTATTGAACCCAGGGCAAGCACTCACCAGCTGAGCTACATCCCAGAGCAGTTTAGTGCTTTTAATGCTCTGTGGCAGCGTGTTTAGCAGCAACCACAGGTGTGACCTAGCGTTTCCAGACTTTGCCAGGTGTCTCACAGGAGTAAGACCACCCATGCTGAGAACCGTGGTCTAGAGAGACGAACCCTGGGCTCAGAGGTGTCAGATGCTTCCCCAAAGTACAGAGCCAGTGCGGGGTGCAGGTGCACAGACCTGGCTGGACACATGGAAGATGAACCACAGAAGACACGAGTACGGAGCAGACGTCTGCTAGTGAGTGACATGGACACGAACGTGCCTGTCAATAGTCCAGTCGGCCCTGTCCTATGTGGGCCCTGCAGTGGGACGGGGACCGGCCCACAGATTGGCTATCCCATCTCCATCTTGGTGCCCTGCACCTGCCTCTCAGGGCTGAGGGACACAGTCTGCAGAGGGAAGCGGCTCAGAGGCTCTTGGTTATTTCTTGACTTTCGGCACTTCACTGGCTGTGCATAAAATAGGATTCCACTCCAAAACAAGACGCAGGTTTGTCTCTGGTTTTTGGAAAAGTTCATGAGGCAGGACGATCTTGGATAAGACAACCTGAAAACAAGAACTAGCAAATCCTCCTGTGAACACTAACCGGGCCCAGGAAACCAGGATCTAGAAAGACACGTCACTACAGAAAGAGGTCAGCCTGGGAAGTCCCCAGAGAAGGGAGGGCATGCTCGGGGTGTCCCTCAGGGGATCGGGGGGACTGGAAAAGCTGAGCCAAGGAAGAGGGAAAAGAAATCGGCAAATCACACACCAATGCCACCCGCAAGAGACGCACCCGTGTCGCGGAGAAGGGCCGTCTCCGCCGCTGGCGACGCTCTCGAGTCCACAGGAAAGGCTGGGGAGGCCAGCGGAAGACATACAGGCTCATGCAGGCCAGGCATCTGCCGGCACGCTGCAAATACGGATGAATATTAATAACCATTTGTTCCCAAAGACCACAAATCAGCTAATTAGGGGCCTGTCAACCTGTTTATATTATCTATAAATGAAAACCCATCAGCAGTCAAACATGAAATTAAGCCAGCCGTGTGTGGGCGGCCGCTCTCTGATAAATGGCACTGCCAGCTCCCGCGCCCGCCCGCCGGGCGGTGGGCATCTCTCCTCCCGCCTGGTTTTAATCAAGCTGGTGGTTCCAGTGGGCACATGATGGACGCGCCTCGAGGCTCCTCGCTGAGCGCGGGGGATGATTTAAGACCGTGGGGAAATGAGCTGCGACCCGGCCTTGGAGGAGGGGAGGGCGGCCATGAATAACGTCCCCACCAGGTGGTCAGCCCACTCCAAGCTGACCACCCAGGCCTGGCTCCTCCGCCTGGTCTTCCCGGGCGGGGGTCTCCAGCCTCACCTGGTCTTGCTGGCTCCCGGACCGTTCAGCCCCCCGACGCACCGTCTTAGCTCAGTGGAAGGAGCCTCCTGAGGCAGAGAGGCAGAAACAGATCCGACCATCAGCCAGCTGTGCCCAGCACTGCGCTCAGTCCAGAAGCTGCGAGGGCAGCAAGGGAAACAGACAGGGAGGCCCACGCCAGAGCCTGCCCCCCGGCGGACCCAGGCCAGAGCCCGAACTTCCTCCTCATGACGACATGCTGGCTCCTCTCCGAAGCCTTCTTCCTGAAATCCCCCGTGGGACAGACGCTAGTGACATTTCTCCCTTTGGGCAACAGGTTGTGTGACTTCCCAAGCACCCTGATGCCAAGACCACACTGAAATCCAGTGTGAGATGGGCACCGTCCCCTGGAGAGGTCGGGCCCGTCAGCCGAACACCCAGCAAGACTCTGCCCTCCTGAGCAAGTCGTTCTGGAAGCTGCAGGGAACTGGGAGTGATCTTCCTGGTTCAACTCCAGGCTTTGCCGATCCTGTGCTGCTGACCTCAGGCAAGTGACTTCACCTCTCTGGGCTTCATGCCTCTTCTCCTCCTCTGTATCATGAGGATAACAGGATTGTTCTCATGGGAGCATTAAAGGAGCTAATGAAACAGAACATGGAAGCCCTCTGGGAATTGCTTGCTTGAGGGTCGTAGGTAGTATTGTTTAGGGTTCTCCAGTCTAGTTCCAGCACAAACCAGCTGTGCAATCCTGGGAATTTAATTAGCCTCTCTGTTCTTCCACTTTCTCTGCTTCCTTCCAATGGGAGGAAAGATCTCAGGAGCCAGGTTTGGCCACAAAGATAAGGACTGTTCATCTACATTGTAGACTTGCTGGCTTGGTTCTTGCTGCTCTCCCACTAAAATGGAAGCCCTGGGGGTCGGGACGTGGTGTGACTGACTGGTCACTGCTGGTCCTCTCCCTGGGGCTGGGAAGCTGGAGTTCCAGGCCCCAGCTCTGTCTGCCTTAGAAAGGCCCCCTCTCCCGCACAGCTGTGCGGGGGACATCCAGATGCTTTCCAGGCGTTCCGGAGCCACCCCGATGCACCGCAGTCCCGAAGCACCCGGCACCGAGTGGCTGGTGGTGGAGAAACATGGCCGCCTGCGGTCGCCGCCTTCCTCTGCATGGGCTTCCTCATGATCACCTCACCTGGGTGTCCTGGAACAGCCGCACTCTATCCTCTCCTCGTTTCGGAGGCCGGAGTCCGAAATCAGGGTGTCTGCGGGGCGCGCTCCTTCCCAGGCTGCGGGCGAGGACGCTCCCTGCCCCTTCCAGCCCCGGTGGCCCCGGGACTTGCCTGGTGTTCTGCCAGCACTGCAGGCTCTGCCTCATTGTCACATGCCTCCTCTCCACGTCCCTGTGCCCTCTCCTGCTCTGTCTCTTGTGAGCACGCCTGTCCCTGGACCTAGCCAGCTGCTAGCCCGGGTGAGCTCACCCCTCTCCGAACGCCTGCAAAGACCCTCCCTCCGTTCACAGCACGGTGGGCCTGGGTGCTCCATCCTGGAGGCTGGCCGACCCCCGCACAAGCCAGGAGGGCGAGGAACCTGCCGGGAAGGCGGGAGGCACATGGGAGCTGGCTGGTGGGGCAGCGCGCTGGCAGGACCTCAGCCTGCAGGACGGTCCCCCCTCTTGCCTGCCTGTGAACTCCTTCATGGCCCCAACAGGTGCCAGGCACCTGCCCATTTTACTGATGAGGAAACCGAGTCCCACGGAAGCACCTCACCCACCTCAAGTCAGCCTGCAGTTGAAACCAGCAGGTGCCCGTCCGTCTGCGGAGCCCGAGCCCCCACCACCCTGAGGTCCCGTTCCAGTGCAGTTGGTTGGACCAGGCAGGTGACGCGGAGCGAAGATGTCCCCAGGGAGAAGCAGAGGCCGGGTGACCCAGAGAGGCCGGGAAGCCACGCCCCCCGGGGCCAGCCCCAGGCAGGGCTCTCAGACTTTCCTGGTCTTCAAGAAGAGGGTCAAATCCAGACTTCCCTGTGGAGACCCCTCGGTCAGAATTGGTGACATTCACATTTTAGAAACCAAACGGGACACATCAGGGTCTGCGAATCAGCTCTGGCTTCAGGGCGGGGCGAGGCCGCGAGTCCTGGCTGGGGGAGACTGGAGCCCCGGGCCTGGCCCCAGGAGACTGAGGGGACGGTGGTGGCCCCGCCATGCGGGCTCTCATCTGCCCTAGAGGAGCCACCGGCGGGAGGCGGCAGCGGCCGTCACTCTGTGTGATTGCAGAGAGACGCTCATCTGGGCTGAGTGGCGCTGAGACGGGAGGTGATTTAGGGCCCCACGGGGGATGGGGAGGAGGGACGAAAGGCGTTTTCCTCCCAGGTCTGTGCTGGCCGAAACGAGTTTGGTGGAGGATGCTGATAAGAAGCAAATCATTTTATTCTGTGCACAGTCAACTCCGAGTCCAGACTGCACGGTCCCCCAAGAAATAAGGCATTAGCACTTATCGTGGGAAGCCGGCTCTTGGAGGAACGGTGATCCTTCCACAGGCCGAGCAGACGCTGGTTCTGAACCATCCGCGTCCAGCCCTGAGCCCCTGACCCTTCCTAAAGAGCCACGCGCCGTCTTGAGGGGGTGGCGTGTGCGGCGAGTCTGGGCCTCGGTCCCCAGCGGCACTCCTCCCCAGGGAGGCGTTTCTTCCCCAGGTCCAGGTCTGGGCCTCGGGCCTGCGTCCTCTCTCCTGTCCAGCCGACCGTCCAGTGTCTGTTCCTCCATCTCTGGTGACAGCAGACTGCCCCTCCCCTTTCACGCTCAGTCCATGTGCTTTAAAGGGGGGTCCACACATGGACACGTGACCCGGGCCTGGCCCTTCCGCCGTCACTGGTCAGGCTGTGGGCAGTCACATGGCCTGCGTTGGTCCAGTCAGAGCCAGGTCGCTGGCACACTGGGGGTGAGGCTTCGCTTGCTGGAAGAGCCACCCTGAGGGCAGGTGGGACCCCGAGGCCACACAGACCTGGACCTTCACCTCCTAGGACTCTACGCTTTCACTCCCGGCTGACGGATTTGGGCTCCTGTCACTTGCAACCAGCGTCCTGACAAACACGCCCCGTGACACGGTCCCCTCTGAGGGCTGGTCTATCCCAGAGCTGCCCCTAAAGGAGGCAGCACAGGGACAGTGCCCCTCTGCTCAGGCAGACACCTGGACTAGGTTCTCGGCTACTCTCCCTCCTTCAAACGCACAGAGCTCAAGTCCTCCCTCACAGTCCCTCCTGACCTTGCAACTGACCACCATGCTCCCCTCAGGCAGGGCTGGCCTCATGCTGGAAAGAGCTGCACCTGCCCCGGGAGACTCCAGAGCAGCACGACTCTTGTCCCCCGCCCGCCATAGCGTCCTTGCTGCCCCAAAGGCCATTAGAGCGTCTCCACAGGAATTTCCAGATCAGAATCACCCGGGGTAAAAGTAAGACTTCCAGCCTTGAAGCCAGCGTCTCAGGTGACAAGCCGAGCCCTGCTCTCCACGGAACTGCTGATAAGTTCCGTGAGGGCTGAGGGTGGCATGGTCCTCTCTGGGAGCAGGACAATCCCTGGGGATGCCACAGCAGGGAGTCTGGCATCCGATTCTGCTGGTGGCTCTGTTCCCAACCAGGATGCCGGGAATGTTTCTATGCACCCTGGTCCTTGCTAAGTGCCAGCTTGGGAGTTTGTGACTTTGGGCAACCACCTTTCTGAGTTGGGGGGCTAGAACAAAGGCAGGGAGCATGAGGACATGTGGGCCACTGTCCCTTGCTGCTCCAGGGCAGACGTCACCAAACGGTCTTGACACTGCATCCTGCTGGGACTTGGGATGGTTCCGAATCCGATCAAGTGGCTCCGGGCAGCCTGTGCCTGTCCCGATGGGCTGGGTTATGTGGCATGAAAACCAAACGAATCCTTTCCAGACTCACAAGAACAAAGGTGCCCTTTTCCCTTGGGCTACAGGCCCCCCAGGTGGGCTGCCACTCTGCCCCCAGAACCCCGGGCTCCCTTGCTGGGCTCCGAATCTCAGCTCGAGTCTCCGCACAGCTGTGCTGAGTAGTGCAGGGTGTTTAGCAGCCTCTCTGTCCCCCAACCTTCCTATGATGAAGTCCCAACTCCTCCGCATTTGAAGAGCGGGTGGCCACCGACTGGATTCACTCAGATGAGGTCATACTGCAGTCAGTGGCCCCTCATCCAAAGACCCGTGGCCTTATGCAAAGGGGACGTTGGACGCAGACGAGCACCCAGGGAGATGCCAGGCAAAGGAGCATCAAAGTCTGGTGGCCAGCCACCGGGGACAGCGAGGGGCACAGCGAGGGGCTTCCTTGCAGCCCTAGGAGGGGGCAGCCTCAACCGCAGACTCCCACCTGCAGACTGGGAGGTAACACCTGCGCGTGGCTGAAGCCGCTGCCTTGGGCACTGTCAGTGCTAGCAAATGAGCTCAAGCCTCTAGATGCAGTGACCCCTCCCCGCAAGCCTGGTGACCAAAGAGGTCTCCAGGCCTTGTCAAACGCCCCTGGGGGCAGAATCCTGCTGGGCTGCACAGGAGCAGCTCTGGGACAGTGCACTCAGTCCCACCTGAGCAAGGTCACTTCCCCTCCTTCACTCCGTCAGCCAAAGCGAGTCACAGGCCACAGCTGCTTCCATAGGCGGGGTCTGATGACCCTCCTCAGGGCCCGGCACTGTAGGGTCAGCAGTGGTCCACTGTCCCCAGAGTAAGAGGAGGCAGGCGTGGCCAGCCCTCCCTCCCCACTCAGGGCTTTGCCCACGTGACCCTCCCTGAGACCTGCCCAGGCCTCCCCACAGGTCCCCTTCCCTGCCACACTCTGCGCCATCGGGCACACGGACAGTGCCCCCCAGGGTACTCTGTGTCCTCTGCGTCTCTCCCTCCCAGGTGTGCCAGGTGTGCCAGCCCCCCGAGGTCAGGCCTGGCACCCCTCAGCCAGCTCCCTGCAGACCTCCTGGCCCAGTGCAGACGCCCCACGGTTGCCTGAGGAGACGGAGCGAATCACGAACACGGAGCTCCCGTGGCACCTCAGGGCGCGGGACTGCACAGGCACGCTCGGCCTTTCCCCCTATGGCAGTCCAACAAGAATCGGAGCTGCCCCTCCTGTCCCCATGCCACCCGCCGCCTTGCTTCTGGCCAGAGTGACAGCTCCTGGCACTTTTCCAGGAGGGAGGCCATCCTTCCTTTCCCGCGAGCCCGTCCGCCTGTCCCTGCAGAGAGGGTGCTGGTATTCAGACCCTGGTTGCAGCGCCGCGAGGCAATGCATCTCGGTCAGCCTGCGAGCCACCCCACTGGGCCTGCTCACCGCGTCTGGTCCCATCCTCCCTTCCACCAGCCCTGGTCATGGGAGCCTGGGGCCTGGGAGGCCTTGTACTGTGCAACAGCATCAACAGGCCTTTATTTGCTGTGTGCTGGGGCCTTCTTCCTCCAGAGGAGACACCAGGAGCCCCAGCGGGGCGGCCCTGGGCGCGTCTGGAGCCTTGCTGCCTGGTTCAAGTCCCAGTTGGCCATTCTCCTGCCATGCATGGTGGCTTCACAATACATCTGCAAATTCTTTGACATTCTTTCCACTAGAAATAGTTTAGTTTCCCTTCTGTTGACAACAAATGAGTCGTCCTCGGGGTGGAATGTGACAGAAGTGACGTGGAAAATTTCCGAGCTTGTCTTAGAAGATTCTCTCTCTCTCCCTCTCCATCCAGACGTGTGCCTCAGGCCTCAGGAGCCCTGAGCTGATGCGTGGGCAGCTGTCCTGGAACTGTGCTGGAGACACGGGCGGGTCAGGGTGGGAGAGAGGTGGGCCCTGCAGCTCCCAGCTTCCGTGTTCCTGGGAAAGTGAGCCTCCCACCGGTGCCCGAGCCTGCAGATGGAGGAGGGACACGCTGAGCCACCCAGGCCTCCCAAACCACAGATGCCTGAGCAGAATAAAGGTTCTCGGTGTTTTCTGCTGTTCGATTGAGGGGGGGGGGCATGTTATGCAGCAATAAATAAAACCAGAACCGGGCACGAACCGGGAAAGCTATCACCCTCCTGTCTGCCAGATCCCAGCATGGCCCTCCTGCAGCTGTTGGGAGGACTTGGTGCGTCAACCAACCTTCCCTGGTGCACAGCCACCAGGGTATGGTCCCCGAGAGCCAGGGGGAGGACCTCAGCGAACAGAGAGCCCAGAGAACGAGGCTCTGGAAGGCAGCAGCCCTGGTCAGGGTCCCCAGGACACAGGGCCAAGGTTCTGCCTATTGGAGCTAAAATACCTGGCGGGAGAAGAGGGACGGAAGCAGTGGGTTTGAAGGAACTCGCCCTCCCTCTCCTGGCTCCCATCCCCAGAGGAACCAGTTTCTTGGATGGTCTTTCAAGATTGTTTTCATATACAACATCTATGCAAAACATAAAGGCTGGAAGGCAGGAAGGCGGGAAGGAAGGAAGGAGGGAGGAAAGGAAGGAAGAAAGAAAGGAAGGAAGGAAGGGAGGGAGGGAGGGAGGGAGGAAGGAAAATAAAAAAATTTACAAAGTCCTGCATCTGGCTGTTTCTTTTCCTTCTGAGTTTTCAGTGTCAAAACCAGTGCCAGGCACCTGATTTATAATCAATAAATCCGTGAGGAATGGGCAGAGTCTTGTTCAAATGTCAAGTGGGCAGCACACCCACCTGCAGCTTGCCGCCTGTTGGAGGGCAGGTCTTCTTGAGCAGCTGAGGTGCTTCGCGGTCTCCATGGTGGACAGGTTCAGCGTGTGGCAGGTTGTGGTTTATCAGCCACTCTCCCTGATGGAGACACAGCCTACGTGGGCCCCCAGCTGTTGCTACCCCAGGCAGAGCTGTGCCACACAGCTGTGCGCAGATGTTTGGCACACCTGGAGACAGATAAGCCTCCTGGCCCTTTGTCTCTCAAAGACAGAGCGTGTTCTGTTTGTCCCGTCTCTGATTTCTTCCTCTCTGAGGCAGACACAGCTCATAAGAACTGGTGGACCCCAGGCGATGCGGCGCGCTCTGCCGCGCACGTCCAGGGAGCCTTCTGGAGGAGAAGCACGGACCCTGGGTCTGGAAAGGAGGGCAGCAGGGACGGTGGCTCTGAGGCTGCCTCTGGAAAGTTCCTCAGATGGGAACTGCAAAAGGCCAGCTCCACAACCTCTGGGATGAGGAGGTGCCTTTGGTAGGGTGGTCCTCACGCCGCCCTTGCAGACGGACCCCAGCTCAGGCTCCAGAGACACCCACAGTTCTCTCGCCACGGCAGTGGCAGGCAGCAGCTGCGGGAATACTGCCACACACTGTCGGGAGGTAGCACAAGGCCCTTCGGCTCAGAGCCCAGGGCCCAGGTCACGGCCCCGGGGTACACTGAGCAGGGCTGGCGAGCTTTGTCTGAATTCACTGACCGATTAGAATGGACACTGGAGCAGGTCCTAGAGACGCTGCCCAGGCCCAGCCACCATACTTTGCTTGACGTTAACCCTTCGCTTGCTGGGGCACGGAGAGGCTAGAGGTCCAGGCCTTACTGCTGGGCAGTCATTCCTGGATTCCAGATGTTGCTGGCCCTGGCTGTGTCTGGAAGTTCAGGCTCCAGCATTGCCATGTGCCCTACAGATAATCCAGCTCAACCCTATCGGTTGACAGGTAGGGAAACCAAGGTCAGGTCCTTGTTCAGATGCAAGCCCAAGCTCGTGTGCAGAAAAGGAAGGCGGGTGGAAGCCAGACCCAATCCAGCCCACAAAGTGCAACTCTGTTTTACCAGCTATTTCGCTGCTGGGACTAAAAGGTCTGACCAGAATGATTGTAGAGGAGGAAAGGTTTATTTGAGGGCTCACGGTTTCAGAGGTCTTAGTCCATAGAAGGCTGGCTCCATTCCTTGGGGCTCGAGGTGAGGCTGAACGTCATGGTGGGAGAGTGTGGTGGGGATGCAGCTCGCATGAAGGTGATCAGGAAGCAGGGAGACGCCACTCTCCAGATACACATATATACCCAAAGCCTCACCCCATTCCCACCTCCTCCAGCCACACCCACCTCTTCAGTTACCACTCATCAATCCTTATCAGGGGATTTAAATCACTGATGGGGTTAAGACTCTCACAACCCAATCTCTTCTCCTCGGAACCTTCTTGCATTGTCTCGCACGTGAGCTTTTGAGGGACACCTCACATCCAAACCATAACGCCGTCCGCGTGAACGAGTTTAAACAGAGATCTGTATTCCAGCTTTAGAAACGCTGGAGATTTGACCGTGTTAACTTCATGCACCTGTGCATGCTGGTAGTCAGCTGGAGCTGAGCGGCAGGTCCCCTGCAGCCAGGGCTCTCTATTTTGCCACAGTTCCCACCCCCCTTACTGTCCTGTGTGCCAGCTTGTCCCTCTGCTCATTCATCTCCCTGGCCTGGCCCTGAGTTGTCTGGGCTTATGTTCCTGCTGGTGAACAAAGAATGTTCTCCAACTTAACTTCTTTCCACACTCTTGTGATCTGGGCAGTGATCAGACGTGGTTTTCTGATGGAAGCCATGAGCTTAGAGAGGTGAGATGTGCCCAAGGCCAAGCGGGTCACCCCCGTCTGCAGGGCTCCTCTGCACGGACTTCACGGGCTCCCCCACCCTGCCACGTGGAGAAAGCCAGGAGACGGAGCCCTGGTGGGGGACAAGCTGGCTGTGCAAGATAGGACCTGTGGAAAGGGCAAGGGGCTCCCGGGGCGAGACCAGGGTCAAAGCCCGCCAGGAACAGCCAAGGCCACAGCAGCAGCTTCTGCTCCTGCTCCCGAGACCCCGATCCCTCTTTGTGGTGATAGGTGGGGCAGAAAGGGACAGAAACAAGACACATGAAAAGAGACAGAGACAGAGGGAAGTGCACAGAGGAAGACGGGCGGAAAGAGACAGGAAAAGAGGTTGTGGGGGAGGGAGGCCCTCCAGAGAGCAGCCGAGAGGGAGAGGGCGCTGGGGTGGGCAGAGCCCGAGAGCTTCCGAGAGCTGCGGCCTTAGGCTCCAGGGACAGGACTCCGAGATGAGCTGCTTCCACCTCCCAGGAAGGCCCCGACCCCCTCACAGGCCGTGAGTGCTGTGTGCCTTGGACACCACAGGCCTATGCCTTCCGAGGGTCGCTCTGTGCCCAGCCCATCTCCAGCCTGCTCTCCCAGGCTGCCAGCTGTCCCGCTCCTGGAGGGAACAGATGCCCCATCCTTCCTGCTCTCCCACAGGCAGGGGGATCCCCGGGGTCCTGGGGAAGGTGCTGACCCGCACAAGCCTCCGGGTCCTGCGTCATGGACGTAGAACAGACGCCCTGCCCAGGAAGTGGGAGGGAACAGATGTGCACCCCTGGTCTCCATGGAGACCTGCCAGCAGGGCCACCTCCCTGGGCGGCTGCCGGGGAAGCTTTTGTCTTTGCAGTTTCTCTTTTGCATTTGTTGAATGCAAACCCTAAAAGCCAATCTGCCAGGCGTCCTGAGGGACAGGAGCTTCCCTCCTGCCACAAGGAGCCTGGCCGGCCAGGACACCCACTTGGGTCCCTTGATGAACTCTCTGGGAACTGTAGGCACAGGTTCCGCTCGACGGAGGCTCAGCACCACCTGCAGTTTTCAAAATAGGCTGTCCTAATATGAAGTCTCCACATGGCCTTGAAGAAGGAGGACGGCCCTGGGTGCTCAGGTGGGAAACCAAGGGCGGGTTTGGGAGGCGGAGGCAGAAGCCCAGGCTGTGGTGGGCTGTCTCTTCATTCAGCGAACGCCAGAGTCTTGCGAGGAGTCGGCAGGGCAGGGAACATTCCAGACACCACCTCTTCTCTCACAGAGCTGGCTGGGCCCCCAACACATTGTCAAATGCATAGGATGCTTCCAGGCCAGGTGACAAGCTTCACGGGCCACCGTGAGCTGGAGGGTGGTGCAGCATGTGTCACGGGGGACATACAGAGACCAGGGACTTGTGAGTGGAGAGCTAGGAAAGGGGGGACCAAGCTAGAGCACAGGGAAGAGCGGCCGACGAGGGAACAGCCAGCGCAAAGACTCAGAGTCCACCTCATGCGGAGTCTAAGGCCTTCGGGACAGTTCCCCACTCTCAGGACGCTTCTTGGCCTCCAGAGGGTGGAGAAGAGCCTGCCATCAGAGTGACCTTGTAAGATCCCTTCTCTTCCAAGAGCAGGGCGGGGGAGGGGTGCAGAGAACTCCACGGGGCCCCTCTGGGTTAACTTGCCCACAGCCTGATGACCAGGCCCTTTGTGCCTTAAAGCCACAGAGTGTAAGGCTCCTTCGTGGTCACCTAGGCCAGCGTTCCCACACCTGGGCACCTACCTCCGCCCACAGTCTGGTGCCTGGGCGCACACCCACATTCCAGTCTCGTGCCTCCTTTCTAGTTAACCTGATCTGTGGAAATGATAATCGTGACCTTATTGCTGGTTCTTTTCTTGTTGAGAGTTACTAAAATAAATGCTGTTGGGCCACCACCTGAAACCCGCCTGTTTTAGCCAGTTTGTCGTTGCTGTGACCAAAAGATCTGACTAGAACGACTTCGAGGAGGAAAAGTTTATTTTGGTTTCAGAGGTTCAGTCCACAGTCGGCTGACTCTGTGTGTGTGTGTCTGTGTGTGCGTGTGTGTGTGTGTGTGTGTGTAAAGGTGTGTGTGTGCATCTGTGTGTGCATCTGTGTGTGTGTGAGAGCGTGCTTGTGGGTTTTTTCCTTTATGCCACCCACGCATGTGTACGAGTGTATGTGTGTGTAGGAGTGAGCTTGTGCTGCTGTGTTTGCGAGTGCACAGGGTCTGGGCTTCCTCTGCTGACACACCCACTGTGCAGAGCCCCAGGGCCTGGGGTCCACATGCCTGCAGGTCCCTCTGCCTCCTTGGTCTCACCTCCCTGGTGAGTGTCCCTCCTCCTCTTTCAGTGTAAGAGCCCGATGGTGGCCTCCAGGGGGGACGTGCCTCAGCCTGTGGCAGCATGCTCGCCTGGCCTGTCCCACACACCTCGTCTTCCGGCTCTGCTTAGCCATGCGTGCAGACCTGACCCTCTGGCCACCCCACGCCTGCAGCACCACGTCAGAACCCCCTCCTGGCGCTCCCCACGCCTCCCTCGGCCCCGCACTCTGCTCCTCAACCAGCAGCCCGAGGGGCCTTTTGCAAACGTAAGCCAGCGCCCGCTGCCCCATCTCGCTCCATGTGAACACCAAAGCTGGACGGTGGCCCGGGGGCTGGGAGCTGCCCCATCCCAGCCTGCTTGGCGGCCCATGGGCCACGCAGGCCCCTTGCTGTTTCTCCTGCTTCAGGCCCTGATGCTTGCTGTCCCTTCTCCCTGCTGTCATCAGGATTCCACAAGGACAGGGATGATTCTCATTGTCCCTGGAACCTGGAACTGAGGTGGCACCCGGCCTGGCCCGGGGCCTTGGGTGACCCCTCACCATGGCAGGATTGACACACCACTCGCCACGCATCTGCTTTCCTCCATCTGACAGCCCTGAGGGCTCCTCGGCAGGGGAAGAATGACCAGGGACTCCTGTCCCCACAGGGAACAAGCCAGGCGGGTGGCTTTCCATCCGGCTTCAAGGCTGCATCCTGTGACCCCTGGGTGATTATGGACATGGGTGGGGGGTGACAGGAGGGCTGGTGGGGGTGAGAGGGAGGGAGATGGGGTCCTGCAGGCGGTTCTGAAGAAGGCAGAAAGGGTAGGCTCCGGGGCCTGAGGCGCACAGGGCAGTGCGAGGGGCGGCTCTGCGGAGGAGTTTCTGTCCCCAGCGCAGCACAAGGTCCTCCTTGACAGACCCAGGGAGGGGGCAGCACCGTGACAGGGGCCCTCACTGCTCCTGGGTCCTCCTGGGCTCACCCCCTGCCAGGTGCTGTGCTCGACACCTCCCGAGGGTGGAGAGGCTCATCACGACAGCCCGGGAGCCGAGAGGGACTCTTACAGAGGGGGACGCTGAGACGGAGGGTGACGTTCCTGGGCCACACGGCTCCTACGAGACAGCGCTGGGGCTTGACCCAGGAGGACAGGCTCCAGACAGCGACAAGGGGCCCTTTCCTTGAGCTGGATCAGTCCCTCAAATCAGCCCTACACTGAGAGTGGGCAGGAAAGGTTGAGTGACAGAGTGACAGCCAAGCTCCTGCCAGAGCAGACAGTGAGAATTTGCAGAATGTGGGGGAGCTAGTCCTGTCTTAGAGGTCCTGCCCCTCTGACCCACCTGTGTGGATGTCGCAGCTGGTCCCCTGCAACTCTGAACTCTCCTGCTGTGAAGCTCAAGTCCTGGGCATGCTGGTGGCAAGGCCTTTCAGGAGGGGCTGGTCTACACTGGGACAGGTTCCAGGTGGGGGCGATGCCCTCCTAGGTAGGAATGCCCCTCCAGGTGCACCTCACAGAGCATCAACCCCACTCCCGCTGCCATGCCACTCTGGGATGGGAAGGTACAGAAGGAAGCAGCGGTGGAGAGGAAGCAGAATTAAGAGCATCAGGATGAACTCCCAGCTCTGCCAGGAAGTAGCTGTGTAACTTCAGGCAAGTCACTGAGCCTCTCTGTGCCTCAGTAGCCTCTTGTATAAAACGGGCACAAAAGTAATGGCACTTCCTGCAGAGGGAATCGTGGGAATCAGCAGGTCTGCGTGCTCAGTGACACAGTGCTGTGCACGCAGTTTGCACCCTGTGAGGAGATGGACTGTTTCATCTGTTTGCTTCAGGCTTTAATCCTGTCCCAACCAAAGCCCAGGAGAAGCAGATAAAACCAAACCCAAAAGAATGCGGTCACCTCATTCCCCCAAAGTGCCTCAAAGCAGCACTGGCCACTTGTGGTTCTTTCTGCAGGGTCAGGCACAGAGCACTTGTCCAACAGGACAACCACCCAGGTCACACATGAGCCAGGAGGACCAAAACTGGCCCCAATCTCAGACCAGAAAAAGAAGGGCAGATAGCCAAGCAATGGCAAGGGAGCCCAGGTGCAGCAGGTACCCCGCGTGGCTTGCTCCTCCATGGCCACCAGGGAGAAGATGGCCTCATCCTCAGTGAGGGTGGAGACAGGCTGGGAACCCGAGGGGCATCTTCAGGAGCAGGTTTCTCTGGGCAGCTACAGGAACCCAGCCATCCCTGGGGGCCAGAGTGAGTTTTCATCATCCCAGACGTGTCCTCTGTTCACAGAGGAGAAAACGAGTCCTGTTCTGGAGCTGAGGCTGGAGAGCCGGCTCACGGGGAGGCCACCCCGGCAAGAGAGGGCCCCGAGCTCCTGAACACTCTGACCCCGGGTGCAGGCCAGAGTGTCCTTCTGTGGAAGCCGCAGCCTGTTTTTGATGAGGAGCAGAGGCAAATGTGCAGTTGTGGACAAAGTGGCCCAGAGTCGCTTGGGCACAGAGGGGGTGTCATGGATAGTTGGTGGGAAATTAGGGATCCCCCAGGTGGGAGACCACCAGGCTAGGAGACCACCACCTGTGTTGGTGGGACCATCGTTTTTTATTTAAATTTTATTTAAATTGTGCAATAGATCACACACCCAGAAAGAGCACAATAGGCCTTTGTGATCTTAACAGGCAGGTGAAGTGAACGCTCAGGTGCCACCTCAGGACACAGGTGCTCCCAGAAGCCTCTGTCCCCTTGCCCAGCCACAGCCTCCAAGGTCATCACTCCTGACTCCGGCAGCAGCTCCCCGCATTCCTGTTTCCACGCCGCCCAATCCCGCTTGCTGACGCACGTCTGAGTTTTGCCCGATTCAGACTTTATGTACTTTCTTTCGTGTCTGATTTTGCTGGATGGGGCTTCATCCGGATAGTCGCAGTGGACCCTGGGCCTGCCCAGGTGCTTATCTGTCAGCATAAGCGGCTGCTTGGGTCATCTCCAGGTCTTCCCTCTGCTGCGGTTCTGTGGTGGACATCCTTGGACATGTGTCCATGGCATTTCTACTGAGGATACTCCAAGGGTATGTTTCTGGGCCCTAGAGTCTCCACAGCTTCAATTCCATTAGACGACCAGCTTTCCATGGGGCTGGCCAGCACCCATGCACTCCATGGACACAGAGGGTTCTGGTCACTCTACGTCCTCCCCAAAATGTCAGGAGCATCTGTGCTTTCTCAGGTCCCTGCACTTGGCCGCAGGCTCCCCTGTATCCGTGGAGGCCAGGACACAGGACAAGCCTCCCCAGGCAGCAGTGGGGACAGTGTGTCCAGTCTGCTCAGCAGACCAGTCCTCAGAACGGCTTAGGAAAGCAGCCCTGGAACTCCCATCCTGGCTGCCCCTCCTGCCAACTGTGCCATCACGGGTGATTTAATTAACCTCCCTGTGCCTCCATGTCCTCGGTGTGCAGCAGGGGTGAGAACGTGCGCCTCCCTGGGCCATTGTCACCTTTAATGAGCGAAGGCCGCAGAGCATTGGGAGCGAGGCAGGTGTGCTGTGAGGGTCTGTGAGGCAGAACTGGAGCCGTCCCAGGGACAGCGAGGACTGTGGTCCACGGGGGGCTTACGAGACAGAAACGGGCCACACGGCCAGTGGAGCTCTGTGTGTCTGGGTGTCCCTCTCAGGGAGGGACAGGCATCAGCCTTTCCTAGCTGAGTCCAGATGAAGGAGCTGGCTGTCTGCAGGGGCCTGTGCCCATCTGCTGTTCATCACTGTGACCAGATACCTGACAATAACAATTTACAGGAGGAAAAGTTTATTTGGGCTCCTGGGTTCACAGGTCTCAGTGGGCGGCTGGCCCAACTCCACTGCTCTGGGCCTGAGGTGAGGCAGAACATCATGGCGGCAGGGTGTGGCAGAGGAGAGCTGCTCAGCTCATGCAACTGGGAAGAGAGAGGGAGGGAGGAGCTTGGGGGACAAAATGCAATCCCCAAGGGCATGCCCCTTGACCCGCCTCCTCGGCCGCGCCCCACCTGCTGCAGTTACCACCTAGTACCGTGGCCTTCAAGCCCATCAGATGATCGACCCACTGATCAGGTCTTGGTCCTTGCCATCTGATCGTTTCCCCTCTGAGTACTGCTGCATCGTCTAACGTGGGCATTCGGGGACACCTGACACCCAAACACAAGAGGCCAGTCATGTTGCAGGAACAGTTTCTCTCTCAAAAGCAAGGGTGCTTCCTCTGCCAGATGGTCAGGGCCCAGCACAGGGGCAGCCACAGGCTGGGGAGGAGCTCATGGGCTTCTGGTCCACACTCACCTGGCCTGGTGACTGGCGGGTGACCCAGGTGGCCAGTGCTGGTCCTTAGGGATGAAATGGCCTCAGGGTGACAGGCAGAGGAGGACATGACGGTACTCAAGACGAGTGGAGGGGTCCGGGACCCGGCACTCATGAGCACAGCCCCTCCAGCCTGGTCCTTCTCAAATTCACTTCCAACCTTGTGATCACATCAGGAGGAAGTTCCAGGGTGGTCCTGGGAGTCCGTGGCCACGAACACTTGTGAACCTACCTTGAGAAAAAAGAGAAAGCCAGCCCTGCCCGGAGCCACCAGGGCCCGTGTCTGCACGGAGTGTCCCATCAGCGTTTGTCTTCCCGGGTTAGGGGTCTCTTTGTCCTGGCCAGCATCTGAGGCTGTGGGTGGGCATCATCCATGGGACCTGAGACTCTGCAGCTGCTTGAAGGTGAAATCCAATGGAGTCGCCCCAGCCCTGGAAACCCGTAAGCAGCCTGGCGATCTGGGACCTGCGTGCCTAACCCTGCGCGGCGTCATTGTGCACCTGCACCCGGCACGGTGAGGCTCAGCAGTGACTAAGTTTTTGTAGAGACCTGCTTCTTTGCAGTTTAACCCCCACACCGTTAAATCCACCCCTTCAAAGCTATTCTCTTTCCCACTCAGGACGAGTCCTGTGCACAAGCTCAGAGGTCCTGGGAAAGCAGGAAGCTGTGCAGCCTTGACCACTGTCTCGTCTCAGAGCCTCTCCATGCGCAGCACGTGCCCCACACCCACTGGCCTCTCTCTCTAGCCCTCCATCCTCCAGCCCCAGGCAACACCAAGCTGCGCCATCTCCATGGACGTGCCTGGGCTGGACTCTTCATCCAGGTGGGATCAGACCACACTGCCTGTGTGTCTATCTTTAATTTCTCAGAATATTTCTAAAGTTGATCCATGGAGCATGAATGACTTCACTCGTTTGTATGATTGATATTGCACTGGACGGAGAGAGTCCATCTTGTTCATCCATTCAGACAGGACGGTGTATTTGAAGGAGACAGAGGCAAAGAGAAACAGAGACAGAGACAGAGTCCCACCCTCCACACACCCTGCCCCTCTGGACTCCTCCCCTCTGCTCTGCACCTCCCTCTGTTTCCCACCTCCCCAAATCTTCTCTCCTATCCTGGCCATGAGCCCCAATGGAGCCCACGTCTGGGTCCTTGGAGGGGACTGCCCACCGGCCTGCTGCCAATCCCACTGGCCTGTCTGCAGGGGAGAGGGTACTGACAACCCAGAGGCAGCAGGGAGGGGCAGGGGCACATCCAACACCCACGTTGCTCTCGCCTCTTGGGCCATATGCCACTGAAACAAGACTCATAAATATTTGTACCAGAAGCCATCTGCAGAGTTTAATAGAGAGGAGCTTGGTACAATTTGTGACATAAGGTGTTTACTGAATATGTGTTAATTATGCTTGTATCAAAACAAATCCTGCTCTTCAAAACAGGAGTGTGAGGCGGGGGTGGGGTTACAATTGATCTCCCCCCTTCTCTACGCTTTCTGCGGTTTCACTTATGCACAACTGTCAGAAAGAATTAAATGGAAAATTTCAGAAACAAACAATTCATCATTTTAAATTGCATGCAGTTCCGCGAAGTGTGATGAGATGTCCCGCAGTTCCACCCCATCCTGCCTGGGGTGTGAGTCATCCCTCGTCTGGTGTATCCATGTGGTATGCGCTACCCACCCATTAGTTGCTTAGTAACCATGTCGATTATCGGATAGGCTGTCTCAGTCTTGTAGTGCTTGTGTTTAAATAGCCCTTATTTTTCTTAACAATGTCCTCAAAGATGCAAGAGTAGTGACGCTGATAATTTTATTACTCTGTGCTGTTATAATTGCTCTATTTTATTGTTAGTTGTTGTTGTTAATCTCTTATTATGCCCAACGCGTACATCAAACTTTATCCTAGGTATGTATATGTGGGAAATCACGGTATACCTAGGGTTTGGTACTGTCTGTGGCAGGCTCTGCCAGACAATGACACCAACAGACCCGCAGGGACTGTTCGAGAGCCTGCTTTGCGGCTGGGGGCTGCCGTGGGCCATAGATTCTCACCAGCAGAAGCAGTGGGAGGAGGTGCCAGCTTCTTACAGGCCTGGCCCAGGGGCACCTCCAAGGAACACCCTCTCTGTGCCTCCTCTTCCCTCTTCCAGTCAGAATCAGAGCATCTGGTACATTCTACGGCCCTAGGAGGTGATGGGGCCAAAAGAAGGGAGGAGCTTGGGTCCCTGAGTCACTGCATGGAAGGTAGCACCCGACAGCGGTGGGGGCTGGAACTACACCTGAACCCTGGTCATGAACCCTCCTGGGCTCCTTGAAGCCTCTGTCCCTGTGAGATCAGTCAGCTCTGTCTTAGAGCAGTTTTCCTAGCTGGATGGAGATCCCACAAAGATGGAGACCCTGTTGTATCCTGGGAACCCAGCACTACCCTAGTCTAGTGTAGGTGCTTTAGAAATGTTTATCATGAGACCCAAACATTTATCCAGAGCCGAAGAAAAGAGCAGAAGAAGGACACACAAGCTGGAAAAGCAGAAGAGCTTGCAGAGAAGCTGAGAAAGACATGACAGAACCAGGGTCGTCATCGCTGGGGGCCATTTCCCCACAGCTTACAAGAGATGGCGTCCAGAGAGGCCCGGGAGGCTGAGGCAGGCACTGCAGCTGCTAGGCGCAGCCACCAGCCTTGGGAGTACTCTGTGCTGCAGGCTTCCAGGACAGGCTCCTCCGAGCAGAGACTTGCTGCTCCCGGTCATGGTGGAGGGTGGTACGAGGTGTCCCGGCTGTGAACCCGGGAGCCCAGGGTTCCCATGTGGGTTTGTCAGGAGGACCAGCCCGCTGGGGTCCCTTATTTCCTCCAGGAAAGAGCCTTCCAGGGACAGGACAGAGGGCCTGAGCTGATCGGGCACAGCAGGAGGAAGGATTTGCTCTATAGTCGCTGTGCGGGCTCCTCGCCAGTCTGGAGATTTGGTGGACTGTGGAAGGATCCTCCGTGTGAGATGGATCTGGCCCACCTGTTCCTTCCATTCCGCTCAGCCTGGTGACTGGTCCCAGGTGATCACAGGTTGATCCAATCTGTGTGAATTCCAGGTTTTTTGCAGGGACTTTTGCTGGAGGTGCTTGTCATGTGGCAATGCAGAGGAAGGATTTGCTCTTGTTGGGTACCTTTGTCAGTTCAAGGGCAGAGCCTGTCAGACAGTGAAGCCAAGAAAGAGGGAAGTCAAGAGTTGGAGGGTTTCCTGAACACACTATTTATGCCCCTGGATCTAGCTGTGCCTGAAGCTGTTCCCTTTGTCCCCGATCATAGCTTAAGTCCGTTTGAGAAGGAATTCTGTCACTTCCATCTTAACAAACCTCTCCCTATATTTTTTCTATGTCTATCATCGCTGCTGAGGTCAGCCTAACTGGAAAAGATAGCCAAGGAGGGACATAGAGGGATTCCAGGGACAACCATACCCCATTAATAGGATTCAGAAATCCACATCAAGAGCCCTCTGTCAAGGCCCCACTTCCAGGAAGGCTGGTTATTTAAATTGCCTGATGCTCCCTCTGTGCTGGACAGGGGCACTGTGTGTTTGCCCTCGGGTCCCCGTGAGCCCTTTTGCTCTGCTGTGTGTCACAGGGGTCTGAATCCCTGCTTCTCCAGGGTCCCCGTGTCAGGGCACTGGGCCAGTGGAAGGTCCCGTCTGGACACGGGAGGGTAGAGAGGAGACACCAGCATGCTTCTCGTCCTCTCTCCCTGCAGGGCCAAGCTGGGCCTTTCTGTGGCCCTGGCTCCCTCCGAGGCCTCGCGGGCCAAGCCCAGCCGCGTCCGCCCACCTGCAGCCTAATGATGAATGATTTCTTTGCTGGGAAACCGGGTGTGCCAGTAGCGTCCCCCTCACTGCAGCCTCAGTGGCCGGGAGAAAACACTGAGCCCGTTTCAGAGCAAAGACCTTGAAGCCGAACTTGCTGGAGATGGAGCTGAGCTGGTTTCCACCCCGTGAAGCAGACAGGCCCTGCTGTGTCCCAGACGCCCGCCATCTACCTGCTACATGGAAAAGTGTCCTCAAGGACAGCGCCATTCTGGTTGTTGGAGGAAGGCCTGTTGGGGGGGATTTCCAGGGCAAGGGCTCCAGTTTGGGGTTAATCTGTATGTGAAAGATCAGTTACAGTGATCTGGATATGGGGACGGGCACGAGCAAATAGCTGAGCTGTGCTTATTTCTTATGTCTATTCCATATTTACATCATGAACCAGAATCACCCACAAATCCGTGTCCTGTGTGCCCTTCCTCTCGAGGTGGGGAAGGGGGGAAGGAGGAGGGGCGGAGGGAGAGGAGCGAGGAGGGGGAGGAGAGGAGAGGGAGAAATTACAAGGTCAGCCAGGCCCAGACCCTGAGTCTGGGACCAGTGTGCCTGTGGTTTGGGGTTCAGGAGGAACCTGTCACTCTGTGTCCCTCATCTGTCTGCTGGGGTAGGGGCCAAGCTGAGGCCTGGTAGGCTCCTCCCCTCTGTCTCCAGCCACGGCCTCCCTTGTCCCCAGCGAGGGGCACAACTCCCCCGCTCCAAGCGAGGGACAGCTGGGGACCAGTGGCCAAGGAGCTCTTCATGACCATGTGCCCACACTCTGGTCCTGGGTGGGGGAGTGGGTGGCCGCCTCCTGCCTCCTCCACCCCTCCAGCCTCCGGCAGCAGGATTAAGGGTCTCGTGTGACCTTCTAAGAGTGGCACTCATTTCCCAGCCCCACCTGAAGGCCCCGGGCAGGAAGCGAGGAGGAGGCCGCAGGTCCGCAGGGTGGTTCTGCAGGCCGCCCGGGCCGTGCGCTCCAAGCCCAGGCACAGAACCTGCAAGATGCTCCCCTCTCACGCCAGCAGCAGGCTCAGGGCCCTGGGCCTCCACACCTCGGCCAATTGGCCACCACCAGTTATCCAGGGCCATCGGGGGGCACAATCCTCCAGAATATGTAACTGTACCTGTAAAGTGATTTCCCAAGTCCAGGGGTCTTCCTTGAACCTGGTGCTGGTCACGTGGTCACTCTTCTCGGGATGCAATATGCTCTTCAAGTCGATAATTGTGAATCTTTTTCTCAATTTTAGGAAGAAGTTTAGTTAGGATTTTGTGTTTTTTTTTTTTTTTTTTAACTTCCCCACTTTTTGTCCCCCTGATCCCCCCCCCCCCCCACTCTCTGCTCTGCTGCTGGCAGCTCTTGAGTTGAGTGGCTGTTTGTTATTAGTCCTCTGTCCTCCCTGTTATCTTCAAATGACCCTCACCAGCCTGACTGGACCTGGCTCTGAGGGCAGGTGGCCGGGGCGGAGGTCAGGGTCCTTTGTCTCGTCCCCGTGCTGTCTGGACACATGGCACTCACTGCCCTGCCTCAGTGGGGACTTCAGCTCTCCCTCTGTCCTCCCTGCCCTCTGTTTTCCTCCAGCCTTGCCCAGGGCCTCCATGTCCACCAGGGTTCAAATCCTGGCTCTGTCATCTATGAACTCCCTGGCCTTGTCAAGCGGCTTCCTTTGCCCGTGCCTCAGCTTCCCGCTTTGTGAGACAGGACGGCAGAGGTCCCAACAGAGATGTCGCCAAGGCTGATTAGAGCATGCTCTGGGCGGGGCGGGGACGAGCCGCTGGCCGATTCTCAGCAGAACTCCCTGATCTCACCCAGCTCGCAGACTGTTTCCAAACTCTGAGATAACGTCCCAGAGATATGGATTTATGGGCCATTCAAAAGAAATAACGACAGCTTTCACCCCCACGTAGGAGCGCTTATTCATTTTACAAGTGGGCTTTACTGTTTCTTATTACTGACCAAACTGGCTGGCCGCCAGCCTGCGGGGAGAAGCAGCCACTCCTAATGACGGGGCGGGAGCAGCGGCCTTTCCTGCGTGCAGCTCAGCGATCTCCGACAGCTGGCCCTTCTCACTCCCACAGATGTGCCGATGCCACCTCCCTGCCCACACCTGGTCAGGCCACCCCAGCCCACCCTGCCCTCTGCACCGCCCCCACCCGCACATTCTACCTCTGGGCTTCACGTTTTCCAGAAGCCATTTTCTGAAACCCTGGTCCTCCCTCCAGACTGATTTGTGACCAGCAAGTACAGCCACGGGTACGGCCTCATCGTCCACGCAGAGATGATTCACGGGCTCCACTCCAGAGCCGCGTGGAAAGCGATCTTCACTCCCCCGCCCCTAGGGCTATGAGCTGCCATTAATCACCCCCGGCCTGCTGAGTGACCGCCTCGTCTTCCTACCTCCCACAGCTGATGTAAGTCACTGGGTTTGGGCTGCTCGTGTGGGTGGTGGGACAGAGCTGTCCAGGGGCCTTGGCCTCCCTCTGAATGCAGCACAGACACCGCGGCTTCACCCCAATTCTGCTGCTTTCTTTCCTAAGGCCGGGCAGGGGTCGCCTGCAACTCAAAGGTCCATTCTTGGGGAATCAACAGAGCAGAATTTCCATTACACCTCTCGCCGCACCACCCAATCTTGAATTTATTGACTGGGGTGAATAATGAGGCCACTGTAGGGTGGACAGCAGCCCCGTCTAGGATAGTGATCTGCATCATAGCAGGCGCATCGGAAAACAGACTGGAATTATGTGTCGAAGCGCAGTGGGAATTTCCTCCTGAGTGTTTTATGTAAACAAGTTCATTTGTTCATTCAATGAATCCACAGCTCTTCAAAGGCCCTGTTTATAGTAAAAGAAAGAAGCAGAAAGATTTGGGTTGGCGGGCAGCCAGCTCTCCACCTACAGAGCTGTCGAGCTGTTGGAGCAGCGTCCCTGGAGCTCAGATGTTTATGTCGAGATGACGCTTCAGCCAAAAGCAAAATATTGGTTTTGGATGCAACAGTCAGATATGTGTGCAATGGACTCACATCTTCAGAGACAAGAGGCCAGTGTTGTGCAAAAGGGCAGAACGGAGCTGGTGACAGACCTCAGACCTGGGGCGGGCCTACTGACTTGCAGTTCTATGTCTGCTGAGCACATTTTACATTTGACAACTTTAAAGCAACAAAGAAGAGAAAGTGCCCAAGCTCAGGATCTCAACACACAACGGTCTTGGGTCCATCCTAGGATCTGAAGGGGAAAAAAATCTGCCCACCAAAGACTTCAAAGTCGGGTCCTTTCCAAGTTCAGTGTTTTGTATTTCCTGTGTGCAAGAGCATGTGATAAACAGATACAGATACTAACATTCAGGGAGGGGTCGTGAGAAAGTTGTATCAATCAGGATTCTTGCAAGTGACAGAGAACTCGAGTTGGATTAAGCAAGCCAAGGATTTTATTGAGTCACAGATTTGAGCAGGGTGGGGATTTCAGCTCCAGATACGGCTGAATCCAGAACTCAAAGGATGTCACCATGTGGTTCTCTTTGGCCATCTTTTAACTCTGCAGCCATCTGGTTTGGCTACATTTCAGAATAGATGTTGTTCACCTATAGTAAGGTGGCCACCAGCTGCTTCAACTCAACACTAACTTCTCAGCCACAGTAGGGGAAAGAGAATAGTCCTCTTCAGCTGACAGCTGAGAAGTGGCCTTTGTTAACTTTGATTGGTCAGGTGCCCATACCTTAGCCAATCGCTATGGTCAGGGGATTCAGACTTCAGATTGGCCAAGGACAGAGAGCAGGAGAGGGTATCTCACCAAGGAAAAAGGCATTCATTACAAGGAGGAAGGAAAGTGGATTGGGGGCCAGGAAAACCTAGTCTGCAAAACATGTCACAGCAGGAAAAAATAGAAGGAGGTGGGCGTGTTTGGTTTGAGCACACTCACGCTCACGGCGAATCCGGGAATCTTAGACCTGGAAGCATCCTCCTGGATCTAGAGCAATAGTTTCCAAACTTATTTTTGAAAGCAACAGATCTCTTTTGTCAAATAAAACCCAAAGTCTATGGAACGTCGTTATGACTGCAGCCAGCCGTGTGGCTGAGGGAGGGAAGAGGAAGAAGGGAAGCCCGAATCCTGTCTCCTGCTTCTCCCAAACCTAACATCGGGCTCCTTGGAAATGAAGGAAAGGCTTTCAAAAACTGCTGGAGGGACTGGAAGATGACCTCGGGGCTGGGCGGACACTGCCTTAGGACGGCATCCATGCGCCCCAGTGACGTTGGCAGTTCTCTTCGGCCTCCTTGATTTTCAAGGAGAAAGCCCTAGTGTCGTGTCTGCGTGTTATGATCTATTTCATAGCCCTTGCTAATACTTGTTGGAAAATAAGAGGTCACTTCAGGCTCAGAGTGCCCTGTGGGTGACAGTGATAGGTAGAACTGACTAAGAATATTTCATTTTCATTGGTTTCGTTTTACTCTTTTGATCTATTGAGAGAAAAGGTCCTGATTTTTCTATGTTGTGAGGGTGACATTTGTGTGTGTTTTCCTTTTGAGTTAAACATTTTTGCTGTGGTAAAATATACACATGCAATTTGCCACTGTGATCATTTTTAGGTGGAGCCCGGGTGCCATCTCCACCAACCATCTCCAGAACCTTTTTATCTCCCCAGGCTGCCACCGTGTCCCCGTGAGATGGTAACTCCTCAGTGCCCCCTCCCTGGTCCCTGCAGTGTATATTTCTTTTAAATACATGAATAGAAGGAAACCACATACGTGTATGCAAGTAAAAATATTCAGTAAGTCAAAGTACAGCGAGTGCACAAGGCAGAGGGTAAAGTTATCGGCAAGGTCTGGAAAACACTGGAAGGCCCACCCCCAGGATGGCAGAAGCTTCCCCTGCATACCCCATGTGGGAACCTCGAGGAGAGTGGAGCAAAGTGTCCTGCTGGGAAGGTGGCCTGTTGAAGGACAGGGTTCACTGCTGGAAAGTTCCTTCCTGCCTCTTCTCAAGCCCAGGTCTGAGGGCTGGCACTACCCAGAAGGCTGCTGCTCATTCTCCTCTCACACCGCGGTGACCCGGTCTTCAGATCTGGCCAGGTGCCCCTCCTCGGCGACAGTGCGTCTCCTCACAGATCTAGGCCCAAGGGTACGAGTGACCCAGGATGGAAGACACGAGCAGCCTCGTTGATGCTCTGCACCTCACGCGGCCATCTTCTGCTCGCTGGAGGAACCGCCCCTTGCTACTGTCACTCTGGTTGATTGGCGAGGATGATTCCACCTGGTGACCCAGGACAAACCAATCAGCTGCAATCCACTGCTCATTCAGTGGCCGCGCAAGGACAACCGTAAAAACACGCGGGTGGCCTCTCCAGGCCTGCCCTGCCACCTCATGGGCGCACCCCAGGGGGCTCCTCGCCCTTCCCCGATTCATGGTTTCGGCCTCTCCGTGCTGGAAACACCACTGCATCCAGGGATCAGGCCCTGCCATCATTCCCAGCAGCAGCTGCTACCAGGCTTGACCTGTGTAGCCACAGCTGTGTGCGGGGGTCACCCATCAGCCTGCGGAGCAACCCTGGGGGCACATTCTAGGACTCTATTTCCAGGCAAAGAAACCGGGGCACAGGGGCGGAGTGACCTTCTCTGGGTGGCACCAGCAAGGGTCTGAGCAGGGGGCCACTCGGGCAGCTGACTGGGGGCCGCGCCTGGCACCGCGATGGCCTGGTGCTAAAGGCTGCTCTGCTCCAGGCGAGCAGAGCAGGGCGAGCCCCGCAGGCCGACAGGGTTTCCTGCCTTTCGTAATGAAGCGTGCTACTGCCTGTTGCTTGGCAAGGCCCCTCAGATCGAATGTCTTTGATCTTGAACTTTTTTTTCTTTTGAAGCCTCCGAAGGACACAGAGTCCTTCATCATTAGGTCTAGGGGCCACCGCAGGTGACCATCTCTCCCGCACCTCAGCTCCTGCTCTCCTGCCCTTTGTCTGGCCCAAGGGACTGCCATCAAACACCCAGGATAAATCCCGTCCTCCCTCCACGGAATTAGGAGCTTGTGAAATTGAAAACTCAAGCCGGATGCCGGTTCCCAGGAGGGAGCAGAGCGCTTCTCTGAGATAACATCGCTGCCCGCACACGCAGGGATCAGGGACTGCAATTACGGCTGTAATCTGGAGCCACGCTTTACCTCACAGGTAATTGCCAGCACCGCTGCCGGTTGAGGCCTGACCCTGGCGTGTGAAGATACCGGGAGTTCCTATCCCACCTGCCATCTCCCTCCGCGGCACCTGGCGTCCTGGGAGGAGGCGCCTCTGCACACGAGGCCTCCTGCCCCCAGGCAAGGCTGGATTCCCCAGCATCCGAGTTAGCTAAGGAAAGGGGCCCTGGAAATGTCCCTCAGAAATCAGGGCACTGTGTGGGAAAAGAGGGAGCGTGGGGCTCTGGAGGTGCAGGAGATGCCAGCAGTGTGGCCAGGCCACCATCGGAGCGCAGAGGGCAGCCAGAAAACCCGGCCTCTTCATAAACAGGAGGTGAAACGCATTGAGGGCACGGTCTTCAAGGAGGTGGCAGGACCAGACGTGTCATCCTGGTCAGATGTGGGTCTCAGGATCGGGCTGAAAGTCACAGTGATAAGCCAGAGAAAGGAGGGCGCTTCCGGGCAATGCTGAGCCGTGGTGCCGGTTTCCCTCAAAGATCTTGGAAGAGACAAAATCTGGGGTCTGGAAGGAACTTCTTGTTGCCCAGCCCACACCTGGTCTCCTCTTCTTCCTTGGAAACAGAACCCCTAGTTTAGATAGATACATGGCTTCCTAAGAGGGAGATGACTTTGCCACTCTCCTTGGTACTAGGTCAAGGTCATATGACGAAGTGAAGGCCATCATATCAGAAAACATTTGTGCAAGATTTCAAGGTAGAGAGCAGATACCTGGGAAGCTATGCTTTTGTGCTCTGATTGTGTATTCCTCTTTCCGGCTTCCTGGAATGTAGACACTCCGGCTGGTGCTCAGCAGCCATTTTGGACCATAAAGTGACCACAGGTGGAAGTCATCCACAGTGTAGCAGAAGTAGAGAAGATCTGTGGTCCCTGATGATTTTCATTATTGGCCATGGACACTTTGTTCTCAAAACAGAATACAAATATGCACTTGGGTTGAAGTCACTCTTACACTGACTTTTCTATGACCTACCCTTTTTGAGATAGGAGTCAAAGGATTGATGAGGTGGTTCAGGGTGGGGAGTTCTGGGGGTCAGAATAATGCTTTCACTTTAGGTCTTTCACAATCAGGACCAGTCCCCTCCCCGACACACCACCCCATGGCCACCTGTCCCAGCACCACTGGCCCCTCCCTGCAGGTCCAGGCTTCTCAGCACTTCCTCTGCCGCTACAGTCTCTGCTACCTCTTGACCTTTGCCCTTGCAGTCAGCCCTGCTGGGTTAACTTCCCTACCTCCTGGCCACAAATCTCCCCTAACTTTACAGTCTGATCTTTTACTTTTAGCTCCTCAATCTTTCCGGAACCTTCTGGAGATGTCTTGCAGGATCGTCTTACTAGTGCTGAGTCCTCTTGCTCCTTAATTGATCTACACAGGCAAGGCCCCATCCCAGGCCAGTGACAGCCCTCAGGGAAGAGCCGGCCCTCTCTCCCCTTTGCTTCCCTCAGGTAGCACAGGCCTTGGTAGGGAAGGCTTCTCTGAGTGCAGATCTGACTGCCTAGAGGGCTCTGTCTCAAGTAGCCCCGGCTGGGCCCCCACCAGATGATGAACCAAGGAAACGTCCAACCCAGACAAGTGCAGGACAGAACTCAAGTTCACCCTGGTGAGTGCAGGTCGGGGACTCCCTGGGAGAGTTTGGTGTGACACGGAACATGCTTCCTGCACACTCTGTTCCGTGGCCCAGCATGCTTGTCCAGTTCCTGGGTCAGATCTGGATGCTCATCACGGTCTACAAAGCGATCAGGCCTGGCAGCCTCTCCTCTCGCTGTGCCTGCCCGGGGCCTGTTCCACCTCTGTCAAATCGGCCTCCTGCTGCTTTCTGGACAGTCACCCTGTGTTCCTTTGTGCCAACTGTGCCCTCTGCCTGGAAGGTTACTCCCAAGTCTCAGGCCACATCACGTCCTCAGCAAGGCCTTCGCTGATCAGCCCAGTTAAAATAGCTGCCCCTCCACACACAACCCAGTCACTGTCACGTCTGGCTCTTTCTCACCAATGCCACAATCAGAAGGCATCACTGCAGACTGTCGGCTCTGCAGAGCGGGGTCCTTCCTCATCTTTTCCTCCCTCTGTCCCCAGTGGGCAGACCCCTTTCACAGGAATGATCTGCGGATGCTCCTGGCCTTACCCTGGGGTCCCATCCCAGCACACCCACTGTTAAGTTGAAAATACCACAGGTGGAAATTCACTGGACACACCAGCTTCCGGGCACCACGGCTGGGCCTGGCCTACCCGGAGCAGGCTCAGGACACTTCACGTTAGCTACGGGGCCCAAAGTCACCTGGTGCAAGGCCTGCTTTATAATAGAGTGTGGAGGCCTCCTGTCCTCAGTTGCATGAGGTCTATAACTGTACCCAAAGTGAGAAAAGAAAAAAAATCTGAGTCAAATGGTCATCAGCCAGGGACCGTGTCCACCAGTGTGGACTGGACGGGCGAATGGACGAAGAGGTGAGCGACCAAATACAGTGCAGCGTCTCCCTCCGCCTCATGCGACTGAGCAGGTCTGGGCAGGAGGAGCCTCACATTCCGCACCTGCAAAGTGGCGCTAATTATAGGGGACATTACTCTTTCCTCCAGCACTTTTACAAAGAGAGGCTCTTGCTAGAGGTTATTTAAGTCAATTAAATTAGGCTTCCGCACATCTTGCCAGGAGTCTCTCCAGCTGTGCCCGTGCGTGGGTGGTGTGTGCCCAGGTCAGCCGGCAGAGCCTCTTCCCCACGGGCTCCTGGGCTCCCTCCTGGTTACACTGATGCCTGGGACAGCATTTCCTCATAGGTGTCGGCTGAGGACCTACTGTGAGCCTGGCCTTGGCATGGACACTGAGGCCCAGCGTGGACAGCAGGCCTCCCTCGGGCTACGGGAGGAGCAGGTGCGGGGAGAGTAGCCATGCCCGTCCCTGGTCCCAGCCCTGGGGACCCCCCTGGGCCTGCCTGTCCTGTTTCTCCCTGTCAGTGTCATCTTCCATACCTGTTCCTTCACGTCACTGTTTTCAGATCCCATCCGCCTGTGGCCTGGACTCACTTGTGGTAGAATCACACCCACGGGACACGCAGACCACTTTTTCTTTTTTTCCGGCGCTGAGGTTGAATCCCAGGTCACCGCTCCAGCCAAGCAAGTGCTGGGCCACTGAGCCACGTCCCCAGCCCCTGTACCACATTTCGTTGTTATCCGTTCATCTGCAGATGGACATTTGGGGTGCCTCTCGGTTTGGCTGTTACGAGCAAAGCTGTCTTGGGCGTGTGTGTGCAAGTTTTAGTGTGGACGTATGTTTTCGTTTTCCTTGGAGTTGTGTCTGGGAGCGGAATTGCTGGGGCATTCCGTAACTCCTTGTTTAACTTTTGGGGAGCTGTCAAACTGTCTTCCCAAAAGGGGCTGCACCACTTACATCCCCCCAGCAGTGGGTGACGCTCCCGATTCCCTCTGACGGCCTCTGATGCTTTTGGTCTTCGGTTCTCCTCACGGCGAGGCTGAGGTTTGCACTCCCTGGTGGCCTGTGGAGTCACTAACTTCTCTGAGCTCGGCAGTTAAATCCCAGGCATGCAAGACACGTGCGTCTTCCCGGGGTCTGTCCCCTGCTGCCTCCAGGGGCTGCTCTCCCTGCCCAAAGTTTGGATTCCAAGGCTAGGACAGTGCCGGGCAGGGAGAGTGGGTTTAGGCCAAGTGCACAGGGGCCTCTAGCTCCGAGTCTGTGCTGGGAGGGTCTCCCACCTCTGGCGGAGTCGGGGAAGCCCCTCCAGGGCCAGGCCAGCCTTCCCTGGCTTTTCCTGAGAGGGTCAGGTGGAGGGTGGGTCGGGGCAGGGGCACGCGGCCTGACAGATGGCGGTGGGTGGGCAGTCAGGTGGGCTCCGTGTTGCGGACACAGGCCCTGCCCCTAGCCCTGCCGTCAACCCGCCCACCCACATCTGCTGTGTTGCAGGAGCTCCAAGGACGAGGCCATGACAAGTCCTGGGGGGTCTTGGTCTGAGCCAGAGGGGTGCAGGCTCAGGAGTCGAATCACATTTCGATTTTGGAGAAGTTTTTTTTTTTTTTTTTTTTTACTGGGATCATCAATCTGCATGTGGCCCCAATCTGCCTCTCCAAGTTCACCTCCCACCACTGACGATCCCAGAACATCCCGGGCACTGAGTGGCTGAGCAGAGAGACGAACGGGCAGGCGAGCAGGCGGGCAAGACGGACCACAGCACGCTGCATTTATTCCTGCGAATGAGTCTACCAGAATCTTCCTCGAGAGTAGGTTTCATGAGCAGGCTGAAGGCATTTCACAGACACTTAGCACCAGAGCCAGGGGGGAGAACCAGGTGCTGACAGCCAGCACTGTCACCAGGTGGGATTCCCTTAGGAACAGTGACAGGCGAGGGCACAGAAAACTCTGCCCCAGGACCACTTCCCTGGAGTGACTTCAGGACTGGCAAGCAGCAGGCGCCCGGTAAATACTTCTAGAGTGAATTCACTGAAAGAATGATCACAGGCCGTGAGCTAGGTACTGCCATTATGCCCATTTTCCAGATGGGAAACCAAGACCCAGAGACACCAAGGCGCTTACCTTCCCTGAGGGACACAGGGACTCAGGGGCCCAAATCTGCCTCGCACACCTATGGTGACAATCTCATGGTCCACCTCTAACTCAGATTGGATCAGTAACCCAAACTCAGGGACTGCGGACATCCTCTGCCAGCTTCGCTCAGATTCTCCCAACATTACCCTTCCTTTCAAACCGCAGTCCTCCCTGGAGGAGAGTCGACTTGCTGGTGACCCGGGTCAGGAGGGCCAGCATCGCTGCGGCCCTGCGCCTCGGCCTGCCTCACCACCTGCCTCACCACCGCCCCAGCCAGGAGCCAGCGCCTTCACCAGCTGTGCCTTTTCCCTCTGGCCCGGGAGAGATCTGTGGTTCCCAGGGCGCCCCTGCGGGGCCTATGACCATGGTTTAGTGCTGTCTGCAGCCGGTCCCTCCTCCTGCTGCCTTATGGCTCCCGTAAGGCCGTTTAGCTCAGGCCCATATTAATGGCTTCTCAGCGTCAATGGTCAATTCCCTGATTTACCATAAAACTGCCTTGGATGGAGCCCCAAGGACAGTGCCAGGGGACAGGGGATGGTTGAGAGAAAGCGCTTGGGGACCAGGGCACACATCTGCCTGCCCACCTTCCCGTGACCAGGGGCCTCCTAGTCACCCTTCACATCCCCCAGTTCCAGCCTGCTGCCGACCTCATATTGCAGGGGTCGTGACTGAGCTGGGTCCCACCTCCTGGCCTTTGTCCCTGCAGAGTCTCCTGCCCGGCAGTCCCACAGATGGCTCCTGGTCCTACAGGACTCTGCTAAAACGCCACCCCAGCCCAGGGTTGCTTCCTGAGCACCCTGTTGACAGCTCTGGGGTCACCCTCCCACGTCAGCCTGCCTGGTGGCCTCCGGGCGCCCTCTCCACTTGCGTTTCCTTCCTTGTGTGTTCTGTCGATTGGGCCTGGATGTCCCTTCCCAGGGGCTCCTGTCTCCCAGTCCTGCTCACTGTCTTCCCTGCACCACGAACCACCTGATTCATTCTCTACGGATTAATTTGCTAAGAATGTGCTCGCCCCATATCATGTATCTTAAGAAGAAGTCACAGCAATAACCACCCCTGCCCTAGCTCTGTGCCCCGTGCTCAGTGGGTAAAGCACCATTTCCGTGCTCAGTGCATATTATCTCATTTAACCCTTCAGCCATGTGAGGAAGTTGCAGGTTATTATGTCCACTTCACACCTGACCCATGTTTGTGCTTCAAATTCCCGTGTAAGTGGCCCTCCAGTGTCACCTTACTGGGGTGCAAGAGTCACTCAGAAATTCTTTCCATAGTGCCTGCTTGGAGGAGGAGGAGCCACAAGAAGCATCCCCCAAGGACCCGGGCCCAGCCCAGTCACTCAGTTCTGCCCCTCCCCTGTCTGCTTCCCACTGGCAAGAAGACTGAGGCCTCTCTGGGGAACTTTCTGCTATGAAAGAGTCAGAAACCTTTAAATCACACAGCACTTACCTGGGCCTGTGTGGCTCTGTGCTTTATATCTATTAATTCACTCTGTCCCCAAGCCCTACAGAATAGGTGCTATCATTACCCTTGTCTCTTCAGATGAGGAAACCAAGGCACAGAGCAGCTGAATATCTTCCGTGAGGTTATGGAGCCAAGAGGTGAAGCCAGGCAGCCTGGTGTCTGAGTCTGTGCCCCCAGTCAGTGGCCCCTGGTGGGAACAACAGTCACTGAGACAGTGACAGGGCTGGAGAGGTCACCAGTGAAGACCCACTTAGTTACAAGTAGCAGGAAGTCACTCCAACCGGCTCTGGCTAAAAGGACAAGGCAGAAGATGTCTTGCTTCAAGCACGGCTGCCTCCAGGACCCCAGGCAATGGTATTAGCCTGAGTCTCTTTCACAGTTCAATTGATGACCTTTGTGTGACTCTAGTCTCAGGCTCTGTGGGTCTGGAGATGGGAGCCAGCAATTCCAGAACCACTATTGATTCCAGCCTTAATCCCAACAGTGGAAAGCTTGGAATGACCTCTCTTTGAATCTCATTGGGTAGCCTTGAGTCAGGTGCCCACTGTGAACCAATCATGATGGCAAAGAGAACAATGCGATTCTCTCATTGGCTGGGATCATCCCCAGGTAGACCGTGGAGGGTGGTCCCTGGGATAACACTCTGCCCTGACCGGGACCAGGAGAGGGGAGTGGAAGTCAGCTGGGGAAGCAGCACCTGGCATCCGTAGGGAGCCTGGGCATGGCCTCTCTCCCATGCAGAGGTAAGCACAGCAGATGCTTTCTACTGTATTTTGAATTTTTAGTGTCCAACAACATATTTTTCTCTCTTCTCCACAGCTGTTTCCTTAGTGAGTGACAGCATAGGGCATCCTGGTCCTTCTGGGAGATGAGTGGCTAATGGGAGAATTTCAAGCACATGACAGGGTGAGAGGAGAATTCTACGGGCACACTGGGGGGACAAGGATGTGACATCAGTAGGTTGGGAAAGAGGTGGACTTGGGCCCCCCTAGCAAACAGGGACAGTGCTGGTCAGCGCCGGCCGAGCTCTCCAGCGTGCCAGACACTGTCCTGAGTCCTGCCAGCGGCTCTCCCTTCAGCCTTCCGACAGCTCTCAGAGGCAGGATCCCCATCTTCCCAAACAAACAACCCCAGGTGAGAAACTGCATCCTGGGACCTCACGCAGGTCAGGATCATGGTCCCCGCCTCAGACCTTCCTCCTGCTGAACAGACCCACTCACGTCCTGAGCCAGAGGTAGACACAGCTGTTCAAGGCCAGTTACTACGTTCCGCCCCTTTGCCTGTGATTGGTGGATGTCACTCACTTCTGACCAAGGAGGCACAAGAGTCCTGGGCTGGGGATTCTGGGAGAACCTTTGTCTGTAGCCGGACCCCGAGGAGCACCTTCTCTCTCCAGGTGTCCCTCCGCCGGCTCTGCAGTGGCCGGTCTGACTCCCTCCCGCTACTGCCGGCACCCAGCCAACCCAGCACCCCTGTTTGGAGCGTTCCAGTCCCTCCCTGTTCCCAGCCTCACCCTCACCCCCGCCCGCAGCCGAGGGAAGGGAGGTCAGGCCACGCCCTGCCTCTGCTCAGGACCCTCAGGGCTTCCTGTCGCTCCCCGAAGCTGAAGACCCCGCCCTCCCTTAGGACGCTGCCCGCCTCCTCCTCCTCACACTCGCCCTCCTGTGTTCCATCCGCTCTGTGCTGGTGGCGGAGGCTCAGCCTCCGAGCCAGCAGGGCACAGGGGGAATCCAGGCTCCCGCCTCCCAGTGAGCTGGTGGCACCTGTCCAGTGCCCTGAAGAGGTGGATGGGGTGTGGTGTTAACTGAACACCTACTAAGTGCTGGGCACGCCGTTCAAGCCTCTGACCAGTGCTGGGCTCTCGTACCTGCTCAGGGGAGGCTGCCACGGTCATTCTGCCCCCAGCCCCAGGCTCTCTGGGACTCCAGGGGACGCTGCCTCACTTGAGGGAACTGGGAAAGTCTGAAATCCAGGCCTGTGGTGACAGGGAGGCCACCCTGACAGGCTGGGCCCTGGGGACGAGTTGCATCCATTGACTTCACAGAGAGGCGTGTTTATCTGGTTCCACCTCGATGCTCCAGGGAGACGTGGAGGAGGCTGCGCCCAAATAACCTGATTTCATTTGCGGAGCTAATTAGGCGGAATCGGCGGGTGGAGCCCAGAGAGGCCTCTGCAGACAAAGGCGGCAGAGGAAGGGGAGCTGCCTGGCGGGAGGCGGGGAGGGTGCGGTGCAGAGCTGCCCAGGCCACCCCCACCTCGGGCAGCAGCAGGACCCGCAGGCCCAACGTCCTGGCGGCTCTGACACCCACAGTCCCCGGGTGGCGCCCTCGGGGCTGGAGGTGGCAGAGGCAGGACACCGGCCCTGGGCTCCTGCACCCCAGACCTGCCCAGCCCTCAGCACGGCCACCACGGCGCTCCAGGTGACGTCAGCATGAACCCGACCTGAGCAGTCGGGTCCCGGGTTCACACTCGGGTTCTGCCTCTGGCTGGCGCACGGTCTCAGGTGGGCCCGGGGCTGCTCGGAGCCTCAGTGTTCCCGGCTGCCCAATGGGAGCAGCCCCAGGGACCTGGTGAGGCTTGGAGAGGTCACCGTGTGCGAGGGCTTGGCAAGGGCCCGCCTTTGAAAGGCTCGGTGGACCTGTCAGCGGTGACCGTCCCTGACGGACGCCTCGTGGAGACGGGCGCCCTGTGGCTCCTCACTCGGCTCTCTCCTGGACCAGCCTCGCTGCCACAGCGCAGCCTCTGTGCGAGGGAGGGAGGCGGACGGTCTGACTGGCAGCAGTCCTGCCGTCCTCGTCAACCCGAGGTCTGCGTCGAGGACAGCGGGGACAAGGGCAGCCTCCCTCGGGATGCGGTGTGAGCCTGTGTGTCCTAGGGAGTGTGGTGGGGGTACCCGGGTGTGTGTCCTCGTGGCTCAGCCGCTCTCCATTTGAGTCCCCGTCCCCGCCCCTGCGAGCCCCGTGAACCAGGCTCAGGAGCCGCCCAGGACAGAGTGCCCGGCAGCCGGGTGCCCGGATGTCCCGATTCCTGCTCACTGTGGCAGAGAGCTCTGCACCCGGGAAATGGCGGCACCGTGAGCAACAGCTGCTCCCCCGGAAGGCTCCAGCACAGGCCATGCTGCTGGCCCTGGGTCACCGGGCCCTCCTGCCTGGTCCCATGGTGCCCCCAGGTTCAAGCCCCTGTCCTGGTGTAGGTCGGGGTTCTGTCCCTGGCCTCTGGCTTCACCTGCCTCCTCCTTGAGGGGCCACAGCCTGTTCCTCCTGCCCAGCTCCCAGAGGCCCCTGCTGGGCAGGGGGAGGCCTGTCCCATTGGGGTGTCCCCTGCCTGACGCCCTGCTGCAAGATGACCCTCTGGCGTGGCTCCTGTGGCCACCTGAGCTGCCCACAGCCCAGTGGTGGGACGTGGGACTGTCCCCGTGCCCTCAGCGCTCCGTCTTTGTTCTGGACGACTCGTCCCGGGTCTGTTTTCTCTCTGACACCAGCTCCCGCCTTCTGGGGCCTCTGGCCAGTGGGAACATGGCCACAGATACCTGTCCTCCTGGTGGCTGCCCCACCTGGGGAAGGCTGCTCCTGTTCCTCCTGCCTCCTGGGGTCCTGGATCCCTGGCCCCTGCCCGTGGGCAGCACGTCCCCCTGTCCCATCCAGTCAGCACCTCCTCCATCACCTGCCCACGCCACCGTCCCCTCGTCCTGGTGACCATGGCCACCCCTCCAGGGCCTCTTGCTTCTGCTGCTGCCCGTGGGCCCCAGAGGGGGCCTCCTGCAGGGCACCTGGTGAGCCATCTGCCACCTGCATTTGAACGACTTCCACGGCTCTTGGGGTGAAGCCCTGACTCCCACTGTGGCCTCCAGGGCCCCGTGTCTGCTGCCCTGGTCACACTCCTGTCCCCGCTCCCTTGGCACCAGCACCCCCCACCCCGGGCCCTGCGCTGCTGCCCCTGCTGCCTGAGCGTCTCCCTTCCCAGGCCTGTGTCTGGCTCCTTGTCATCTTCCAGTCCTGGCCAAGTGTCACCTCCATGTCAGGGGACCTGCATTAGTCAGGGGTGTGCAGAGAGAGACTCATGGTGTGTGTGTGTGAGTGGGTGTGTGTGGGTGTGAGAGTGTGGTTGAGTGTGAATGTGAGTGTGAGTGGGGTGTGTGAGTGTGTGAGAGAATGTGTAAGTATGAGTATGTGTGAGTGTGAGTATATTTGTGAGGGTGTGTGTGAGCATGTGTATGCATGTGTGAGTGTGAAGGTGTCTGTGAGTGCATTCACCAGTGTGTGTGAGCATGTGTGTGTGAGTGTGTGTGTGAGCGTGTGTATGTGAGTGTGCGTGAGTGTGCGTGAGTGTGTGTGTGCGTGTGGTGTGCGTATGCAGGACACAGCATGGAGGACAGGGGGTGAACCCGCGAGTGGATGGAGGGGTGAGTGAGGAGAAGCGCCCGGGCGCACGACCCATCCAGCCCACCTGCCTGCCCATCCCTTCCGCGTCCTGCCGCTGCTCCTGAGGGACACCCAGACACACCCTTGGGCTTCCCTTACTCTTGGCTGACTTAAATATCACTCTCTTGGAGGTCACACAGCTGGGAAGTCCAGTACTGGTCTAACTTTGCTGCAGTTGACACCTCTGTCAGAGGTGGCCCCGAGTCCCTGAGGCTCTCCCCTGTCCTCCCTCTCACCCTGGCCTGGCCTATAACCTCTTCAACTCCCAGAGTTCAGAGGTCGACTGACCCCAGCAGCTCCACCTGCTCCATTTGTTGGTCACTAAACCAAACTCTTCCTTCCCCTGTCACTACATGTCCCAAATCACTGGCTTGATCTAGGGACAGCAGAATGGGACCCTCTCTGGGTGATACCACCTCTGGGACCTGAAGAATCCCCTGGTTGGTGTCTCTGGGCACCTGCTCCGTCTCCCTGGTGGGCCAGCAGTGAGCGAGGGGGTCCACGTTGTAATCATTGAGCCCCAGGAGATCATTCCGGTAAGGAGAGCAGGGGACAGGGGTGGCGGGTGTGTGGGGCTTGACGTCCTGAAGAGACCTGAGGATCGCAGAATCATGGAGGCTTACAGGGTGCAGGGGAGCATTGCTCAGGACCATGGCCAGGGCCCACATGCCCACCCCTGACCTTGCGGGGTTTTAGCCGAAGCACAGCTCCAATGTCCGGCAGTTACAGCTTTTACTCACCGAATGGAAGGGACCGTGAGCACAGGAAGGTGGTCCCGCCTGTCAGAGGCGGTATTTCGGTAACAGCAAGTCCAGGTGGAAGTGGATCGTGTGAGCCGGTTGATGCACCTTACAGACACCCTCGAACTTGTCTGCTCGGGCTGCTCCCGCCTGTGCCCTCTGAGCTCCCCTGGCACAGGGCCTGGCCTGCCTTTTCTTTCCTCCATTGCCTCCCAAAGCAGAGGCAGAGGCCCAGCACGGAGAAGGAGTCCCGTATGGATTCCGGCGGGACTCCTCTGGCCCTGAAGCCACAGGTCCACCTACCTGTCTTCTCATTTATTACCAAAGAAACAAAAGCTGCCCAAAGGTCAATCATGGGCTCGGAGTCTCTAAGCCGACAGAGGACAGTGCCAGCCATCCTGACACTGGGCTCTTGCCACACCCTGGGCATCCTGATGACCTTCCAGAGCCTGCCCCAGGTCAGGGAGTGTGGGGGCTGGCTGGCCCACCCCAGACAGCACAGGAGGCTACCCAGGACATAAGCCCACCGTCCTCCATCTGATGATTTCACTAGGGCTTTAGTGACAGGGCTTGGTCACTACAAGCTGACTTGTTCTTCTCCTAAGCACCAAAATCTCGAGGCACACATGCACCCGGATGATTATTCCCTGATAGTTTACAGTATCCAACCTCCTTTATTTTCCCCCAATAAATCTAATGTATATGTATTGGCAGATCAAACAGTGCCTTTCCTGGTATCCGGAGGCGATGAATCATTCACAGTGATTTGGGGAACCTGGGAAGAGGAACACTTTGCATAATGCAAATCCGAGTGGCGGCGTATTTGGTCCGACTTGCTGCAGATGTAATTAGAGCGATGAACACGGGGAGAAATTCTTTCTCCTGAGACGCAGAAAGGTCTGCTTGGTATGCAAAAGAGCGCAGTAATTTGCGACACAGGAGCGCAGGACGTGGTTAGCACAGCACCCAGTTTGATTTGCAGCTTTAAAGCTTTCAAAGATGAATAAAACATTGAATTAATTGCCGAAGAACTGTCACCAGCCTGCACGAGATCCAAGCAGCTTAGAAATCACGAAAATCAAAACCTCGGAATACAAGAGCACCTGGGGAACACTGCTCCAGGCCCAGAATCCCACTTGGTTCTGAGGACTTGGTCTTACCTGGGATTTTTTCATGCCAACTCCTTTGGTGCCATGTCCGCTCTGGTCCCCAGAAAGCCCTGTCTGCTTATCCTGCTGTAGGGACTGCTCCTTCTGCAAGCTTCAGGATTTGCTCCTCATTGAGTCAATGTTTACTAAGCACCTACTGTGGGCCAGATGCCCACGATTGCAGAGCTAACCACTCCACCACCTGACCCTCCCCTGCCTTCCTGCCAGGAGAGAAGCCATCAGCACAAGAGGGAAATGAGCGTCCTAGAAGATTCTGGACACAGTGGGGAGCCACAGCCACGGGGTGAAGAGGAGGCAGGAAAGGCAGTGGGGGGGATTGCCAACAAGGTGGTCAGGGTGGGCCTGAGAGCTGACATTTACACAGGGGCCAGAGGATGGTACGGGCAAGCATGAGGTGACCTGGGAAGAGCCTCCCAGCCAAGGAGCAGGTGCTGTAGCAGGAATGTCCCAGGTGTCCCGGGAATAAGGCCCAGGTAGCTGGAGATGGTGATGGGCAGAGCCCAGGAGCAGGGCCAGGCCTGGCTTGGAGGCCCTGGGGTCCAGCAGAGACTCGGCAGGCGGGGCTCCTGTTCTGCTGGGAACGTGGAGGAGGAATGGCACCCAGGACGGGCTTCCCGAGGGGCGGGCGTGACGGTGGCGTGGTGGAGCGGTGGCGGGACACCCAGCCAGCGGGCTGGGACGTTCTCCTGGTGACTCGCTTCCTCCTCCCAGTTAGCAGAGGGGACAGCGAGGCTCCTCAGGGCCTCACCCGGCTTCTGCTCTTTGGTCTCCCTCGACAGAGTCTGGGGCTCGGGGAGGAGAACCGGTGGCCCCTCCTTCTCAGGGGCAGGAGCAGGTCGTGGGCTCCTCAGAGGGGACCATGCGCAGGTCCTGGCCCTGGCCCTGTGCTGGCCACAAAGGAAGAGCAGCTGGGCTCTGGCAGGGGAGACCCCTGGCTGGAAGGACCCCCCCTCCCCCCTGCTCCGTGCCCTGGGGCGAGGGCTCCAAGGCTTCCTGGGCCCCACGTGCTGGTGGAGGATCCGTCCGAGGACAGGGCTGCCAGCCACTCTGGGTGGTCAGGCCGGGTGGCGGGCAGAGGGCTGGCTGCAGGCGGAGGCAGGGCAGGGGCCTTGGGCCCTGACCTCGGGTGAACCCCGGCTCAGCCAGCTGGGCTGTCTGCTGGGCCTGGGCCTGCTCTGCCCTCACCATGGACGCTGAGGCTCCAGAGCCGCGGGACCTGCTGAACCAGACCCCACTGTTTCCGCCCTGCTCAGGACCCCGTGGCTCCGCCACACCTAGCAGCGACCCTCCCCAAGCCAGGCTGTGCCAGGGCTCCCCCAAAGGTGGCCCTGACCCTCCAACCAGCATTGAGGGACCGTCGCTGTCACCACTGTCCCTGGGAGGCCCCGCAGTCATTGAGTGAGTGAGTGAATGGATGGGTGGAGCGCGAGCCGGGCAACCCGCCGCTGTTCCTGAGCTGGGGTGCCAGGGCCCGGGGGCCTGCAGGGGGCCTGGCGCTGCCCCTGAGGGCCATTTCTTCTGGGCCAGCCCTGTCACTGCTGTGCTGCGCTATAGGCCGCAGTGTCCGTTTTAAGCGAGGGCCTGGCCCATTTGAACATTCAGGTGCCAGCTGTCCTCGCCGTGGCCTTGGGACGTGGGGAGGGAAACAGACGTGGTTCTGTCCTGATGGAGGCAGGTATGGATGGAGGCCGGGGCGTGCGAGGCCCACAGAGGCTGCCTGTCCAGGGCTGCTCTGCAACCTGGCATGGACGTGGCCTTGGGCCGCAGACTCAGGCCGGCTTGGTGGACATCCGTCTGGCTGTCTCCCCTGGTGGGGACGAGACTGGGGCTGAGCCGCCATCTGCTCTGGGAGCCCCACTGTGCTGGGACCACAAGTCCCACTGACGGGGCAGAGGGGCCACGGTTGTGGCGTCCACAGGCGAGGAGGCCGCCTTGATGGCCTCTCTGCAGCCTCTGACTGGGCTCCCTGTGCTTGGCGGGTTCCGGAAGCCCCTGGTGAGACCTTCCTTGCAGCCCGCCCAGGCAGATGGCCGCTCCTGCCCAACACTGACCTCAGCGGCAGCCCTCGACCATCTCAGTGGACACTCGGCTGCCCTGTTCCATGGGGCTCAGGTGGGAGGAGGGGCTGCGGGAGGGCACGTGCTGCCCCTGGAGCGGAGCCCCAGGAGCACACGCAGGCTCCTAGGTGGTGGGCAGGGGTCCCCTGGGCCCAGGCTCCTGGCCTGCACATGTGACAGAGAAGGGGACCGCTCACCAGACCCAGCGTGGCTCCCGCCTGGCTGTGGTGCTGGGACCAGGTGGGACAGTCCAGGCCCGGCCACCCCTCAGACGGCCCAGGAGTCTCCCTGCACACCCGCTGCTCACTCCCAGGGAGCGGCAGACACGCTGCGTGTAAGTAAAGCCATCGGATCACCCAGCGAGGCGGAGGCTCCAGAGTGGACACTGGAGCGGGTCCTGGCTCTACCCACAGCGTCTCCTCAGCTCTGCTCGGACAACCGGGAGGCCGAGGGGCGGAGGCCCCACGAGGACCTGGGGGCCTTCCCAGGCCGAGGTCACAGGCCCCAGTGCCCAGGTGGAAGGCCAGGACACCAGACCCAGGGTGCCCCTCGCCCTGGCCAGAGGGAGAGGAGCAGAGAGGTGACTACCAGGTGCAGCAGGTCAGCCCACTCAACTGGGCAGCCCGGGTGTGTCCTGGGCCAGCCCTGGCCATCGGAGCCCATGTGGAGAGGGATGGTGACGATGGCGCCTCTGGCTGCTGCTGGGCCTTCACCACCTGCTGAGGGTTGGCTCAGACGTCCCTTCTGGGTGAGGCTGTCCCTGGCCACCCCACTGAAGTCCCCTCCCCGGCTCCTCAGGTCTGCCCCTGGCCTTTATGGGCTCAGCACAGCTGGTGCTTCCTCCTGTCACTGTTGGGACCCCTGTGGAGTCGAGGTCCCTGAACATGGGGTTCTATTTTGCTCTTTGGGACATTGCAGCCCAAATGTGCCACTCGGTTGCCCTGAGCGGTGGTCTGAAGGCACTTGAGCAGCAGCAGGTGGAGCACTGAGGAGGCCACTCACCTGTCCAGAGCCTGGTGGGGCTGGACCGGGAGGCAGGGCCTTGGGACCTGGGCCGAGGTGGCATGAGGGGGGCCGTGTGCACAGGGATCGCGTGCCCCTCCTCTCAGGCCTCCAGCGCCCCTTCCTGCTCCCTCCTCGCACGGTCTCCTGCCACTCACAGGTAGGGGCTAGTGCAGCGGCCCTGGGTGGCACGTGGCTTCAGGCCAGGCTGGGGGTCCTGCAGCAGAGAGAGAGGAGGCCTGTGGGAGAGGAGCCACCCAGAGGACCTGGGCCGCAGAACGAGATCCGGTGGTGTGAGTGAGAAGTGGCCTGGGCCCGCGTGTCCTTAACATGGGGTCACTGGGAAGACGGGGCTGGCGCTGCGAGCTGGGATCCCAGCACCAGGAGCCATCGCCATCAGCAAGGGGATCTCAGAGGTGAGCAGGGCACTCGGGGACGTGAGGCCTGAGCCATATGGAGCAGGTCCCGCTGGGCCTGGTTGCATCTTTACGCCCCAGAGAGTGAACAGCACTCCTGTCCACTTCCTGCCAGGAGGCTGCCACGGGAGGATGCCAGGGTTGCGGGCTGAGCCAGTGGCAGTGTAACCAGGGCCTGGCTCGCCCTGGAGTCTTCTTCCTGTGCCAGCTCCAGGATGCGCTCTCTACCTGGCCCTGGGAGGACAGGACCCTGAAGCCGAGGGTCACAGAGGCCTTGCAGGAAGCCAGGGGCTCAAGGCCCCATCCACCCTGTCTGCTGAAGCTCCCAACAGGGTCCAGTCCCCAGAATTGGCCCTTAGGAGGAGGGCTGTGCAGGGCGGGGACACTGGGACCTGCTTCCTGGGTGCCCTGGCTGGGGGTGGACACAGGCCTCCGAGGGCGGCTCAGACAGGAACCTCTGCAGTCCTGCAGGCAGGCGAGGGCGGGTGCTCAGGGCGCCTGCGGGAGCAGGGCTCACGCTCCTGTCACCGCTGGGTGGCGCTGCTCAGACCAGGCCGCCGTCTGCCGACTCCCCAGTTGCTGGACCTGTTCGCACGCACACTCACGGGCTGGGTCTGAGTCCGGGCCTCCCAGCTGTGACTCGCGCGTGGCCCTCGGTACACGTCTGTAGGATTGGTGGAGGCAGCTGGCCTGTGAGGCCTGCCCGGGGCAGAGGGGCCCTGACGCTGGGAGGGGCCTGCAGGATCCTCTGTGTACCTCCTCCTCCCTGTCCCTCCCGCTTCCTCCTCCTCTGGGCAGACACGACCTACTGGGGCCCCTGGAGGCCTGGGGATTATGGCGTCTGGCAGACGCATGCCCAGGGCTCAGGAGTCCCCAGCAGCCAGCCGTTGGCCCAGGGGCAGGATGTGGCCTACAGACCCTGCCCCTGACCTGTGCCACACAGAGGCACTGGACCTTCACCAGGGTTGGGACTGGGCTGGTGCAGGGGACACAAGGGAGACACAGATCCTGTGCCCACCTTTGGGGACACCCAGGTCACAAAACTATGAGCATAAGTCAGACTGTGGACTGAGCCTGGGGCTCGTGCTGGGGGAGCAGGAGATAAATAGATCCTGCCCCTTCCCTTCCTCCCATCTGGTCCCTCACCCCAGAGCGACTTCAGGGGAGGGGGACCACCATCTGGACATCATGGAATTGCCCAGAGTGGGCAGGCCTCTTTCGGGCTCTCTTGGTGGGTCCTCAGTTCCCACAACTCACCAGGGACCCTCACCTCCCACCCATCGCTGCTGCCACCCGGGTCAGCTGCCTGACCTCCTCCTCCCTGGCTTTCTCCACCCCTGCTCCATGCGCAGCCAGCAGGGCCCTGTGAAGACCTGAGAGGGTTTCCGTGCCTGCCCTGCACAGCAGCCAGGTCTCCCAAAACCAAGGTCCTTGCGGTCCTTCATGTGCTCGGCCTCAGGTGACCCTGTGCCTGGCCCTCCTCCCCCTTCTCCCCTGCACACTCCCTTCAGCCTCTCCAACTCTGCACCAGGCACAGGGCCACCTCAGGGCCTTTGCACTTGCTGCTCCTCTGCCTGGGCTGCTCCTTCCCCAGATATGCAGCCCACTGAGCCAGGTCTTCCCTCAAATGTCCCCTGCTCAGTGAGGCCTGCCCTGATCACAAACTAAGAGTTGCACACATCCCAGCCCCTGGCCTGCGTTGTCTCTCTCCCACATGCTTCTCCTCTACCCAGCACGCTGTTACTTAGTGCTTATTTCTTGCTCACTGTCTGGCCCCCTGCTGGAATACCAGCTCTGGGAGGACAGGAAATTTTCCCTGTCCCCACAACTGTGCCTGTCTCATCTGGTCCTCAATGTTTTCTTTGGTTCGAAGCTGGGCTGGCCAGGCGGATTATGGCTGGCCATGACCCTGCCAAGCTGACTGAGACGCTTCCCCTTCTGGGCCTGTGTAAGGCACAGAAACCTTAGGGAGACTGAGTTAAGTGTCAGGGAGATGGCCAGTGTCCCCAGTGGGTGTGGCTGTGAGTGCAGCACAGGCCGGGTGGAAGCAGAGAGGGCGGCAAGGCGCGCCCTGGGCACAGGTGTTCCATCTTTGGCTCCCAGGGTGCCTTTGAAGTGGATTTTTGCCCGTATTTAAAAACCAGGAGATTTCACATAAAAATGCTGCCTTCTCCCGAGGGCCGCGGCTTGGGCTCCATGACCTCGGCGCCTCACACAGTTGGTCCAGCGCAGCCACAGGCCCCGTGCCTTTCATGGCACTGCGACCCGCCAGCCCTGCGCCCTCTCGGGCTGGCCTGGCCCTTGCCCACATTCACATGCACAACCCAGCCAGGGCTGCTGGGGTCGGCCGGGAGCAGGGGCTGTGGGTGACTCCGAGCCCCCAAGTACACAGAGGGAGCAGAGAACAGCTGGGCCAGGAGGCCGCGGGACAGGCCCAAGGAGCATCTCCATGGCAACCACGACTGATCCCTCACTCTAGGCTGAAGGACAGGCTGAGCACCTGCCAGCTGAGAGGGATGGGGCCCGAGGACCATGCTGGCCCCTGCTCTCACCTGGTACCCGGTAAAACTTCAGAAAAGGAGAGGGGTCAGCCCCAAAGAGTCTGAGGTCAAATTTGCAGCATCTGTGCAGAACAGGGATGGAAGAGGGACAAGAATAGCTAACACTGCAGGTCCAGACAAATGCTTCTGACCTTTCAGCCACTCTCGGATCTGTTACTTTCCCTTTGAGGAAACTCGGGTACAGCGAAGTCCGGAAAGCCCCCAAGGTCACACTGCTGGGGGGAATACAAACCCGGCTTCTGGGTCCGGACTCCAAGCGAGCCATCTGGCTCTGACGCCAAGATGAGGTTGGGATTGGAAATAACTCAAGTGGCCTTCCACACCAGCGTGGAGGGCAGAGGGGAGGTCTGGTCCTCTCTAAATAGGGCCTGTCCCCACGCCGCCTCCCCACCTCCCCACAAACATCTCTGTGCGGAGAGGAGGGTCTGCTCCAGCCTCCACGCCCGCAGGGAAATGGCCAGGCCGGGGGCGGCTCCAGGAGCCCCTGGGACACGGGAACAATTGCTCTACTGAGGAGGGCTCCGCGCCGGGATGGACGCTGGCTGCAGCTGATCAGGGTCGTGGGCTGCGTCGGAGGCTGGAGGAGGGGCCCTCAGGCTTTGCCGGCAGCCCCCGGGGTTCGAATCCCGCCCTGGCAGGCCCTCCAGTGAGGTCAACATCCCCTGTGCCACTGGGAAGTGACATTCACAAGATGGCCTTGCCGCCCAGCGCTTGGTGAGGGTCAGCATCACCCCACCCGTGAAGGAGAGCAGAAACAGTGACCCCTACTGATGCTGTGGTCTGTCAAGTGTCTCCCGGTGCAAACCTCAAAGCTGACCGCACGGGGCAGGCCTCAGGTGCTCACACGTGATGCAGGACAGCGAGCAGGGGTGACCCACACAGGCTGGCACTCGTGAAGGGCAGGGGGCCAAGCCCAGGCAGCTCTGGCCCCTCCACTGCCTGTCAGAGCTGCCCAACGGTTACAATGACCAGACAGTCTCCATATTTTCACAACCCCCCCGGAGTCAGGACACCAGGCTGAGAATTCCTCCACCTGATCCCCCAAACCAGGGCTGTGGAATCCAGCCTCGGACAGGTCATCTGCAGGCACCAGCCTGTGGGGAGCAGGCACGGTCTACCTGTGGCCTCCCACACTTCCATCTGCTCCCCCTTCCCATTTCAGCAGGCGGGGAGACTCACCAGGCCCAGGCCCGGGCCCAGGCCCTTGCCAGCGGCTGGCCTGGCTGCCTTCCTCCGAGGCCGTGCGCACTGGTCCACAGGCCCAATCTCACGTTCACAAAGATGGTGGTAGGTTCATAATGCTTATAAGAGTTCACATTTTAGAAGACCCACTTTTAGCCTTCTCCTGATCAACAGGAAGATCTGGGACGTGAAGGTCATGTTGGCAAAGATCACTGGAGCCAGGTCTCTGCTGACCCTCCAAACAGGGCCCATGATGCCCAATCTGCCAGAGTCCCCGCTCCTCTCTGTTGTGCCGCACCTGAGAGGAGACGAGAGGGCAGTGAGCACACACAGGTGCAGGGTGTGTCACGAATGCAGGCTTGTGCGCCGTGTGCTCATTCATTCGTGAGTCATTGGTATTGACTGAACACTCCAGTACGTACCTGTGTTCAACCCAAGTTCAGTAGAGACAGCAGCAGGCGAGACAGACAGGTCTCATCTTCACCGACCAGGGGAGGTACTTGCATGGTGACATCGGCGTGAGAAGAAAGTAACAGTGTGAGGTCTTAAGAGGTCAGGGGGTCAGCTGACCCTGGAGGACACGCCTCGGCCCAGGTACTCCCAGATGCCACCCTCCGCTCAGTCCCTTCCCTGGACCTCCCGCGCTGAGTGACAACCACCAGCCTGACATGTCCCCCAGGTCTATGCTGCCCATTCCTGTTGCCCAGGCCGCCTTCTGGCCTTCAGCCTGTGGCCACCTCGCTACCAAAAAGATGGGAGGGGCAAGGAGGAGAGGCTGGCAGAGGCCAGGGCAGGCAGGCCAGGTCACTCTGCAGGAAGGAGCCTCAGTCCCTGCCTGACAGATGGGCCTCCCACGAGAAGGATCACCACAGCCAGGGGCAAGGGGCCCCGCGGGGCAGGTCACAGAGCAAGGTGGTGCGGGGAGCACGCTCTGAGAGACTCGTGGTTGTCCTGTGTAGACTGTGGAACCCCTGAGCAGATGGGGATCTCAGAGGGCAGGACTCGAGCTGGAATGCGGGCTTGGGCCTCTCTGGCCCTGCTGCCCAGCAGAGTCCCTGTGGCTTTGGAGGGAGCCAGTGGAGGGACGGTGCCACCTGCCACTCTCCTCAAGTTTCCTCCTGCTCCGAGGATGCAGCCGGCCTGCAACAGTGCATCCCGCTGAGAACAGGCCCTCAACCTCCCTTCTCCTGGCCGCTCAGGCGACCCTGATGGAGAGGCAGGTGGCGCCTGCCTGAGGTCCCTCAGCTCCTGCACCCAGCTGCACCCACCTCTGAGTGGATGTGTGACTCTGAGCCCCTCACCCTTGTGGCTTCACCCCCTCCTTGGGGGCTGTGGCCTCTGCGTGGTCCAATCTGGGTCGCAGTCACCCAGGGGCTTTGCCAGACTCCAGAAAGGGAGCGTCCCACTACCCCGGAGGCTGCAGAGCTGGTGGAGCCTGGAGCTGCGGGGCATCCACCCCCGGGACACGACTCCCCCAGGGCCATCAGAACGCTGCTCTGGTCCCCCACAGACCAAGCTCTCCTTGGGGTCCTCCTCACCAAGGACGTAGTACCAGACAAATCACAGGTAGGGCCATGCTATGGCACCATGGGTCATAAAGTAAAGACACGGCTTTAAGCCTCTGTAAATACTTAAAAGTAATGAAATGACACCTCAAGACTTATAAAACATCCATGGTCTCAAAGGCCCCCGGCATAATGAAAATGAACACACATGCATTAAAAATAGAACTCTCCAGAGCCACAAAAATGTCACAAAATTAACTGTGAGCTAAGGCGGTCATTACAACTTTCATTCCCACTGCTTGGTTCACTTTCCGGAGCGCGCCCGTCTGTTCTGGAATAACTTATCTGGTCCAAGACAGGGTTAGCTGCCGGGGAGGGCCTGGGCTTTGGAGTCAGCCGGGCTGCACCAGGGCCGAGGCCTGGTGGATCCCAAGATCTGCGCGACCTTGAGAGAAAACCTCAGACCCTCCAGTTTTCGCGTATAACGTGGAAATGGTTTGAGATTGGCCTGAACAGGGTCTGAGGACTCGGTGAAATCACACTGGGCCGGCCGACCAGGGCCTGGCAACTCCTGGTGAAATCAGAAGGCTTCGGTTCTCGGCTCCTCCTGGAGCACCCCCAACGCCCCCGGCGCTGCTCACTCCCAGGACAGATGCTTCGGTACGTCTTCATAAATAGCCACAATGATAAAAATGGGCTACAAGGCATATTTTTAAGAGAACATCGGTTACACAGGGGACCCAATGTCATGAAAAGCCACATACAGCAGATAAAAAACAGCTCTCTCTGGTCCATGAACTTGACCTAAAACTTGCTTGTGAGCTGCGAACATCAAACTTTCCATTAGTGCTTATTTGTTGGGCTTCTTAGAATTTGGAGTGAGGGCCAGGGACACTTGTGTCTTTCTGCGAGGTGAGCCAGTCCCCAGCAGATCCATCTGTGGCCTCCAACCTGGATCTGTACTTCTGGAATCTGTGATCCAGCCCCTCCCCGCACCCCAGGAGCTGCTCAGGACTCAGGGGAGCTCACCCCCTGGGCACAAGCTCATGGAGCACCAGCCTGCGCAGAAGGTCCGGGCCAGGGCGAGACCCTGAGCATAGGAGAGGTGGAAGTCACCGCTCTCTTGGAGCGCTCAATCTAACCAGGTGGGTGAGGACGAGAGGCAGGAGGGCAGAAGGGGGAAGGCCGCGAGGAGGGGGAGGATCAGGCCACAGAGCGCTGGAGGCCTGGCCTGTGCCTGCTAAGGTCCTCCACGCAAGGCGTCCCCTGGAGCCTCAGGGCAGCCCAGGTGCAAGCGCTGTTTGTGCCCTTGGTTTAGGTGTGGAAAGTGAGGCCCAGAGACATTAGAGTCCTTGCCCCAAGACACCCAGCTAGGAAGTGTGTGGGCATGCTTGAGCCTGGTCCACCTGGATCCCCAGCCCCTCCTAGGTCCGGAGCGAATGAATTCTGCAGTGGACGCGGTGCAGGCACACGCCACGGTCAGGGTCCTGCCAGGCAGTCCAGCAGGCTTTTCAAAACCCCAGAGTGTCCAGGGCTCTCTCTGCCTCCTGCTCCCTGATTTCAATTCCCAAGGATAATTCAGGGTCAAGATCAGACAACCGGGCCCGCTCTCTGCAGCACATGTTCATACGCACATGCACGCGCAGGCACACGCACGCACATGTCTGCCCTAGGAGGCCTCTGCCTGGTCCCGCCTCCCGCCTCCTCCCCCACTCAAGCAGAGGCCTGTGAGATGGCGGGCACACAGCCCCCTGCGCGGAGCCCGCTCCCTCGGCCCCAGAAGGCACCTGGTGCTCACCTGGGCTGGGGCTGCGTGGCCCGCCTCACCTCTGCCCCAGCCCCCTGGGCTCAGCCACTGTGGCCTGCCCGCGTCCCTAGGCACTGCGCACTGCCATGGGGATTCTGTCCTCCGTCGCCTCAGCCTGGAAGTCCCTCTCGGTGTCCACCTGGCTCCCTCTGACTGCACCCCCGGGGTCTTTGCTCCAATGGGTCCCCCTGGTGAAGCCCACCTCAGCATCCCCCTTTCTAACTGTGACCTCACCCCTTCCATCCTCCGTCATTCCCGGCATCTGTCACCACCTGACATTTTCTGGCGCATCTCCACTGCCCCCTCCCCCTCCCCTCCCCTTCGACTGGCAGCTCGGAGGGCAGGGGCCTCCCCGTCCCCCTGCTTCCCTTCCCGGGATCCCTCAGCTCAGTCAAAACAAAAAACAAACGTCCACAGAAGCCTTTGCCCAGCAAGCCCCTCGTGCAGGGGAGGCTGCCTGTCACCAAGGCCCAGGCCAGGCCTCTGCTGGAGGCTCCCTTCTCACCTGCTTCCTCTCATTTCTGTGAACCTCGTCTCCGTGCATGGCCCACCCACATGTCCTTCTGTAAGCAGCTCATGTGAATTCACTGAGTCACCAGAAACAGGAAGTTCCCTAAGGCAACGCGGCCCTCTACATCCCGTCTAGTCCCCAGAAAACCAAGGCTGGTGCCTGGAAAGCAGGGACTTTTTTACCCCTCTGCGGTGCTCATATCTATACTCTCCGCATGTAGAACAGTGACTGGTATACAGGAGGTACTGGCTAAATGCTTCGGTTTGTAAAAGAGATAAACAGCAGCTGAGGGGAGTGACTTTAACCTGGCTGGTGAATTCATTTAAACTGAGACATGAAGGATGGGAAAGAACAGGAAAAGAGATGGGAAATAGCAAGTGCAAAGGGCCTGGGGCAGGAACAAGCAAAGTGAGTCGCAGGAACAGTGTGGTCAGTGTGGCTGCAGTGGAGGCAGCCAGGAGGAGGCTGGAGGGAGATGAGCTGGGGAAACCAGCCACACGAGGCACTGGAAGCCCAGATGGGGAGTTTGGATTTTATTATAAGAGCAAGAGGGAGCCGGTAAAAGTCTCAGAGCAGGAGGACAATATGATCTGGCTTACATATTTAAAAGCTCATTCTGGTTGCAGGGTGGGCATGGATTGAAGGAGCCCCAAGCAGACACTGGAGACCAGAGAGGAAGCCGTTGCAGTTATCCAGGAGGCCGCGATGGTCGACGGGGCTCAGCCCAGGAAGGCAAAGCAGCCTGCGCACTGTGGCAGGGCCCTGTGGGGTCGGCGCCGAGCTCTGGCTAACAGTGCATATGGCTGTGTCTGGTAACTGTCTCGTTCCCTGGACACGTTCACCTGGGCGCCCCGTAGGAAGGAGAGGTGCCATCACAACACAGCCACATCCAAACATCACAACAGCTTGTCCAAAACGCCATCACAACACAGCCCTGTGTGACCCAGAGTGCCCCGCCCGCCAGATGCTTGCAACCGGGCGTTTGCCCCTGCCTCCCTCTTCCGAGGACAGCCTCCACCGCACTTGCTCGCAGTCGTAAAGCGTGTTTGCTTTGCTAATTGATATAAATGACCCTCCCTCCGCAGCCACGCACGGGCGCCGAGCACGTCCACAGTAATGGGCTGAGGAGGAAAATGAAGTGCTTCTGTTAGCCATCCTTCAAGATGAAAAATAGGAAGGAGAAAGTCACTCTGCAGAAAGAGAGGCGCTGTGCGCAGCTGCGACTCCCTGGGGAGGGGCAGAGGCTGCCTGTGGAGGGGCCCAGACTCCTGCAGGACAGAGCCAGCCCCTCCGGCAGGCATCCGAGACACACAGGGCCCAAACATTTCAAAGGCAGGGCTCAGCCAATGCTAGCAGATGTCCTGCAGCAGGGCACTGTGACCCTGACCTCTGGGTCAGACCAGGCCTAACACTGCAAGGACAAGGAACCCACCCCCAACAGACCTAAACTACAAGGGAGTGTTGGACTCATAACACTGAGAAGTACTGAGGGTGATCCAGCCTCAGGTAGGGCTGGATCCAGGGACTCAAGTGGTTTCTCCCTTCCTCCTCTTCCCGGTGCACCTGCAGACTTCTCAAGATTCACCTGATTGGACCCACGAGGCCACATGCCAGGGTAAGGTCGGGGTGGCAGGATGTGCTCATGGCCAGGGCTACCTCCTTGAATGAGTTAGGAAAGGGTGCCCCTTCCTTTCAGGAGAAGCAGTCCAGGATGCAAGGCTTGGCAGGCAGGGGTCTCAGGGGCTTGGTGGGCACAAATGCCCTGCAGGTGCCAACTGCCAGGCCTGGATGGTGCCTCCCCTGAGCCTCGGTTTCCTCAGACCCCAGGACCTACCTGGGGTGCAGCTGTCCTGGTTTATGTGCAGTAGCTTCCCAGGGTCCATGGAGCGGCCACACCTGCCTGGGTGCATACTCGCTTCCACGCTCAGGCGCACACCCACACATGGAGATGCACACTCACAGATGTGCACAGGTAGCGTCTCCAGGGTGCACACGTGCATCGTGCCCAGCACTCATGCAAATCAGCTCCCGCACCTGTGCACAAGCCTCCCCTCCCCAGCAAGGCCACCTCCGCTGTCCCCTACCTCCTGCAGCAAGTGTGGTGCCCGGCAGACCTGGCTTCACCAGGAGCCCTGGGCAGACCGGTGGCTACCGCTGGCTGAGCTCAGAGGGCCTGGGTCCCCCCTTCCCACCTGCCCACCGGGTCACTGTGGAACTCTCCCAGAACCTGTGTGGACTCAGACTCATGGACCCTCAGTGCTGGGAGGACCTCTGCCTGACCAGGTGTTAGGCTGTAAAGGAGACAGGCCCAGGGAGGACACTCACTTGTCCCTGGTCACCCATAGAGCAGGTGCCCAGGCCAGGAACCTGGGCTCAGCCTGTGGGCGGGGCCTGCAGCAGGTCGAGCGAGGTGTCCCGGATGCAGAGCCCAGTGATCAGCATGCTACCCATGCTCCTGTGCGGCAGGTGAGGCGCTGAGGCCCGGAAGGCTGGGTGGCTCTCACTCACCATCGGGACGACCCTAGCTGCTCAACGGCTGTCTCCACTCCCTTCTGTTCAGAGCATGTCAGGGCCTCCTGGGTCCCTGCTGGTTGGTCATTAGGGAGACACCGGTGGCCTAGGCAGGCTGGATGGTGCGGTGAGAAGCCAGGACTGTCCTTGGGCCTGGGAACTGCACTGGGGACAAGACCATACCAAGAGGGCCAGCAGTGAGCACCAGGGAGACCTCGAACCCAGGCCTGGAGCCTGAAAGAGGCTGAACGTCTGTGAGCAGCCTCGGGGGAGGGGCTGGTGGCGCTGGGGTCACACTGTGGACTCAGGAGTCACCAAGAATGCACAGCTTGCTCTCGTGTGCATGCTGTGGCTCGGGCTGTGTGAGCCTATGGGATGGAGACACCGCACAGCCACGTGTGCGCGCAGGTCACAGGGGGCTTCTGACCATCTCTAGGGTGGCAGGCCACTCCCCAGGACGCTTGCTCTCCAGTCCCGTGTGGCTCCCACGCCTGGTCAATGCCACTAGCTAGGTATTTGCCAGGGCTGGCTGGCCCAGCCTTGTGGGGACCAAGAACCAACTCTCCCTCCCTGTGCACCACCGCTCAACTGCCCCCGAACCCACCAAGGAAAAGCAAGGCCAGCCTCCCGTGCTCCCTGCCCTGCCCACCCTGGGACAGGCGGTCAACAGGACGAAGCTCACGGCTGCAGTCAAGGAGTCTGGGAACCAGGTCCTTGGCCCAGGAGGTGGGCGGTCTCAGGGTGGGTGGTAGCAGCTGACCGGGTCTGTGGTGTGTGAAGAGCCTGTGGTAACCACCAGCTCCCACGGTCGGGCCATGACTGTGTCCCTGAAGCTCTCAGGTCTTGGACAAGACCCCGTTCTGCCACCATGTCCCACATATGCCAAAAGCAGGGGTCAGGCTGCAGGAGGAGCAGTTCCAGGTGGAGAACAAGGGGCTCAGTGGGAGGAGCCATAGGAGGGGCCATACCCTCCCTAGGGCAGTCCAGTGCCTTGGAGACCAGCCTGGGGACCCGAGGCTGGGGTTGGCCAGCACCTCCTAGACCCTCTGAGTTCTAGGCAGTCATGGTGGAGGGCGGGGGCTTGCGGGCCGGTCTCGTCCTCACTCCTTCCTGACGCTTCCCTGAAGCCCGCGAGGGGCTGCCCCTCAAGCCACCCCAGTCCTCCCGCTGCCTGGCGCTAAGAGCGCAGCCTGGTGAGACAGACACTGATACGCCGCCCCGTCAGCGCACCCGCACCTTCCAGCTGAGAAGCTCCTTCCCTGGGGGTGGCAGCCACCCAAACACAGCCTCCGCCACCAAGCTGTTAGCACAGCTAATTACCCTCTTCCAGCAGGGAGGTGACAGACTTCCTGAGGCTTCGGTAGAAGCGGAGTCGCTGACGGCGACTCGAGGAGGGTCGACAAACGGGTGTGGATGTCCCAGGAGGCCTTGGGACCAGATCCCTGCCCCTCATCTGACAGAAGGGAAATCTGAGATCCGCAGACGGGAGGACTGCTCCCATTCTGCAGGTGCAAAAACCAAGGCAGAGGGTGGAAACGACGGTGCCTCCAAGGCATCCCAGGCGAGGCCTGGTGGCCAGACTCCGCCTCCACCCTGGCTCCGCCTCCACCCCGCTCCACCTCCATCCCGGGGCTCCACCTCCACCCCCAGGGTGCCACCTCCATCCCGGGGGCTCTTCTCACATCTTCTCTGTCAAGTAGAAAGACCTTTCCTCCAGTACAGTGGGCAAATGGGAACCAGGACTCTATGTGGTCACTGGTGCTTGGAGAGGGAGAGGCTTGCTCTCCGCCTCTGTCCACTAAGTCCTAAGCCCCTCCCACCCTTCCCAGCCCCTCCTGGGGCCCCCAGCCTGTCCCAGGGTGCTCCTGATCTGCCTGATCAGGCCACCTCTAACGTTCGGCTGCCTGCTCTCCTTGGACCACATCCCCCTCCATGACTCAGTCGTGCTGCCTCAAGCTTCTGGGGCCTGGGGGGCCGCTGTCCAGGCTTGACCAGGCATGAGTTCCTGCAGGTGTGCTGAGCACTCAGACACCGGAATGCGCCCAAGGCGGCCCATGTTGAAGGACAGCTGGAAGGAGGGGAGAGGAATCACTCCTTCCCTGGGGTTTCGCTGAGGCTGCAGGGACAGCTGGGTGGCAACACATGAGGAGCCTGCTGGGAGCCAGCCCAGAGAGGCCAACGTACCAGGACACGTTGGGTTAAAAGGGACAGAAATCCCACTCAAAAGGCTTTTAAAAAAGAAAAAGAGAAATCACACCAGCTCACATAGAGCTCGGCTCCATCTGCTGCTGTTTTCGCAGGACCTTTCTCCCCAGCGCTGGGCTCGCCTTGCCTCTCACCCCCAGCCCAGGGTTCCCTGGAGGTGGCACGGAAGGCCTTGCACCTCAGGTGCCCTAGCAGGAGGGCACATCTCTCCCAACCACGTGCCCAAGTCCTGGGTCTTGACCAACGGGGTCCCGAGAGCAACCCAGAGCCAAGAGGAGGCAGGGGGTGGGATGCTCTGATTGGCTTGGCTTCGAGCACGTGATCACTAGGGCGGCCAATGATGTCGCTCCTTCCGGCCCCCACGATTTACAGACCCAGGAGGTTGCTTAGCAACCCATTGGGGCTTTTTTCCGGCACCCAGGATTTGCAAAGCTCTGCCAGGGTCCTGAATATTGAAGTGCCGAGGAGAGATCTTCGGGGCTGGATTTCAACTGGCTGTGGCTCTTTGGAGGCGGGGACAGCAGGGTGACCTTGGTTCAAATCCTGGCAGTGATTCTTACTCGGTAGGACAACTTGAACAAATGACTCCACGTCTGTTCCCTCTTATGTAGAATGGAGATGATAACAGCGCCGCTTCCGAGGGCTGACGGGGATCACGTGAAGTGGCTAGTGCTGGAGATCGGAAGAAAGGCTCGCCCGCAGCGGGCTCTGCAGAGAGAGCCGAGAGGGGCCGCGTCTGGGCAGGGCGGCTGCGGCCTGGGCGGGGCGCTCCCCGCCTCCCCGCAAGCCCCTCCCTCCGCTGTCCCTGTCACCTGCTCCACGCCACCTCTCCTCTCCCCGCCCCAGGAGGGGCGGAGCTCTAACAGGACCATGGGCCGTGCCCCTCCTCACTAAGAGCCCCGAGTCACTCCTAGTGCTCCAGTTCAGGGTCCTCGCCCTGGTCCACAAGGCCCCGCAGGACCAGTTCCTGGTCTCTCACCCCGGCCACAGGGGCCTGTTTTGATTCAAACACACCAGGCTCAGTCCGGTCTCAGGGCTTTGCTCCCATCTGCTCCCTAGGGACTGGTCCTTCCTCCTGTGACTTCCTGATTCGTACAGGTCTCTTGTCAAATGTCAACTCCCGAAGAACCTTCCCTACATCTTCTCTAAGGTAGACCACCTCCTCATCCCCTCTCCGTCCCCTGCAGCCAGTTACTCATTTCTTTGTGTCACTTGTCATCTGAGATTGTCCTATGACTGCATGTAAGGGGACACCAAGGCAGGGAGGGCACAGGTCACACAAGGCAAGCCAGGAAGGGGAAGGCCAGTCCTCGGGCACCATTAGTGGATGGCCGAAGGCTGCAGTTGGGGGGAAGCTCTGCTGGGCCCTGGCCAACTGGCTCATGGGGTCCTCGGACAGGGGACCAGTTTCTCCAGGTAGGCACGGAGGCCGCTTCCCCTCCCCACGCACCTTCTGGGTGGCTCTGGGCATCACGGAGTGAGCCTGGCTGGCCGGCAGCCTCGGAGAGCATTTGGGGGACAGTGTGGTTCCTTGGGTTCTGGGGTGAGGAGCACATGGCAGTGGAGTCAGACCTGGGTTGGGCCCCGCTCCACACTACAGCCACGGTTTATCCAGCCCCTGTGGCACCTGGCAGGGACTCTCCCCACGGGTATCAGCTCAGGCTAATGTCTGTGTGTCCACTGTTCATGGTGACGTCTGGCTTTAATCACCGAACAGACTCCAACGGTTTTTGTGAGCAGCACGGTGGACTCTCAGAGTAAAGTCATTGTCCTTCGTGCCTCTAACTGCAGGGAGGTCCTTCCACTGCTTGAAGCTGGCCTCCATCTCCTGTGAACCCGCTTGGCCACCCTCAAGTCCCTGTGTCCCCACCCCGAGGCCCTCTGTGCGTTCCAAAGCTCAGGTGGAGGGAGTGTCCTCCCCGTCTCTCCCTCCCAGATCCTGGAACCTCCTACTTTCAAAAATGCAGTAGTTGGACAGTAGTTGGCCTCTTCCTGTCAACCCCACACCCTGCTCTTCCACCCACCGCTGCTGGAGGCCGTTAGCTCTGGGTGTCCTTGCCACCCCTCTGCGCATCTGCTTGTTCCGGTGCCCAGAACTTGGTTCATCTGCCCCTAAACTGCCATTTTTAGCAGGCCTCTTCAATGAGGGGGCATTTGTGCATGACCAGCGCATGGAGCCTGCCCCCGGAACACTAACCTGATTACCGCCTTTCCGTGTCAACAGCTTCAACACAGAAATACCTGACCCAGTCCCCCGCCCCAGCCCTGGAGCCGATGACGGCTCAGATGGGAGAAGAGGAGCTGAGAGACGCTCAAGGGGTGGGAGAAGCAGCTTTCATGTGTCCAGAGAAGCCAGCGGCCAACCCAAACTTGCTTTCTCCAACAGCGGCCAGGGAAGGTGTGGGGAAAACAGACCCGATTTCCTTCCATGACTAACCTTCCCCACCTCGCCAGCCCGTGGGTGAGTCACTCTCTCTGTGACTCCGATGGACTCGGTGCAGGGAGGGTCACCTAGCCACCAGAACGCGGTTTCCCAAGCCTCTCCCACTCACACCCCCTGAGGCCTTCATTCTGGGTCACCTTGGGGGGCCACCTGGACAGCTATTTAGCTAATAGTGTTTTAAAACGGATCTGCCTTTGTACGGAGGATCACAAACCACCACGCAGACTGAGCCAAGTTGAAAGGGAAAAAGGTCCTTCCGGAGCAGGCCAGGCAAGTGGCTGGGAGCAGGCAATGCCCCAAAGACCTCCCAGCGCTGAACCTCGGAAGGACAGTTCATAAAGGCAAAAGCCACAAAAACCACAAGAACAATCGAGGCTCCTGTAGGTCAGAAAGACCCTGTGGAGAGAGTCATTTTGATGGTTTCAGAGAATCGTTTTGATTGTACATTTTGGAGTCATTTGTTACACATCAGGGCCACAGTTGGGGACGTGGGAAGGTCCGCCTGTACTGTCAGCGTAGACACAGCCTCCGAGGCGGGAAGGAGGGCAGTATAAGCAAGCGTGCAGTGCAGTCAGGGAGGAACCAAGTGGCGTTTCTTTGGTTCTTTTCCATTTCACCTTCTACATCTCCACCTCGAATCAAGCAATACCGTCTAGGAAGCCATAGTGGGATGCGTTCATGATACGTGCGCTTTTTTCAAACTTCAGGACTACACAGTGGCAGGCCCCATGTTTGCCGGCCCGCCAGGTCCTGCTGGTGTTACGTGCAGCACACCAGGAAATGCTGAGCAGACCCCAAGTCCAGAGTTCTAAGCAAACACAAAAATACATGACCTAGCTTCCTACCGCCCAGCCCTGGTACAGCCGGACTTTCAGGGGATCTGGTATCTAGAAGATTCGAAAGGGAAGCCTTCATTTTCCAGCCCAGAGACTTGGGTCCAAGCCACTGCCTCAGCTGGAGCTGATGCACACAGCGCCCCCTCTGTACCAGACTCCTGCAGCCCCTCCCCTACCACGAAGGCCCAGGGACACAGCAGAGGATGGACAGCCCAGGAGATGACAGCTTGTTGTGCGTGTGTTTAACTGTAAGTGAATAATTTGAAATGGTGGGATCAGGCTCTTTAAGAACATGGGGGGCCAGGAGGTGGGACAGTGACAATAATGGAGTTGGCATGCCCCAGGGCTTGACCTGAATCCATATCTAACCACTGCCCTCCCTCCTGGACTGTGGCTCAAGTCTTCCAGCACCTGCCCTTGACCCTTGGTCATCTTCAAACATCTTGTAAGAGCTCCTGCCTCAGGGCCTTTGCACTTCCCAGTCCCTCCGCCTGGAGTGCTCTTTGCCTTGGACCTGCCTCGTTCCCTTCCTCAGCCTCCTCAGAGCAAACCTCCCGGGTCCCACTGCTCAGAGGGTATCCTTTGCTGTCACGTGGCTCAATCTGCTGCATCTTTCTTCGTGGTGTGTTTTTCTAATGCGTTTCCGGTTCACGTGTGTACGTCTGTGAGTCAATGAGGGAAATGTTCTCCGCAGTTCTAACGGCAAGCGACTGGCCGCCGGGAGAGGTATGTCAGTGGCAGGGCAGAGAAGGGCTTCGTGTCATTTCAGTACTTAAAGGGCAACTGTCTGATTGGCGTAAGGAAGACATGGGGGCACTGAGGAGAAAGAGCCTGGGAACAGACACCTGGGTGAGATCCCAGGCGACCTCACCTGTCACCCGACCCACATCTCACACCTGAGGAAGCACTGACCCCTGCAGACCCTGGACCTCTAAAGAAGGCCCTGGAACGGTCATTCTCCTCTGCCACCAGGAGCGCATCCTTCATGTGTGATGTCCCCTCAGGCTTGGAGAAACAGCTGGGAGGTCAGGTGACCCTGCAGTGTGCACCCACACACACCTGCTGATTTTCAAGTGCCCTTAACTCCTAGTAGCCAACAGGCCGAGCAGTGTGTCTTGAGGTGGCACGTGCTGACCCTTCAGGATGGACTGGGGAGACCTATGTGACGCCTGCATGCAGTTCAGTGCTAGGCATACAGCAAGCACTCAGTTCGGGTTAGCTTGTAGAGTATTAAATGACTCAGCTCCCCAGCGTAGTGTAACCCAGGCTGGCTTCCACATCCTGTTACAGCTGAGTTTGTTTTGGAATCTTCCCACGAAGTATTAAAAGAAACTTTTAAAATGAGCAGTCAACATTTTTGTTTTTGATTGAGGGATTTTGCAGCATCAGAAGACCTGCTCCTATGTCCCCTTTCCACATGGGGAGATAAAGGGGGAGGAGCATCGCAAGACTGGGCGTGTCCTCACCTGCCCATCACCTTAGCCCCCGCCCACTTCTCCACTGTGCGCCTGCCCAGCCCCAGCCCCAGCCCCTACAGACACTGACTGGGCCTGAGCTCTAGAGGTCAGAGGATAGACCTGTAAGTAGGCACTCGGGTGGCACAGAGACGCCGGCCACATGAGCCCGGGGTGTGCACGGGAGGGAAGCAGTCACGGGTCTAGCACTGTGGTTTCAGGCACAGAGGTGTGGGCCTTGACCTGGGCCAGCAGGTGAGCTGGGGCCCAGGGAGGGGCAGCACCTGTGTCCTGCACTGTCTGAAGCCACTGTGTTCTCCCCTGACTGCAAGTGTCCCTGGAACATCCATGATGACATGGGATCCGCTTGGGAGCCACCCGCCCCCAGCAATGCCCGTGCTAGGGCCACTGTAAGAGATGTGACTCTCCCAGTGTAAAGGAAGGCCTGGGGGACAAACTGCAGCAATTGAACCACGTCCAGGCATGGGGACCTGTTGGTTGATACATGCTCACTATTGTCCCCGTAACGATCCAGAACAATCACCCTGGATTCTGGGAGCTGCTTCCCAACAGCGTTTCTGCAGTGATGCAAAGGAGACCTCGCTCCTGACCCTGGATGTTCCAAGATCAATCGAATGTCTGCGGGTTTGGCTTTAGCTATGAATATCCAAGGCTCAAATCTGGCTGCTAAACTCCAAATCAATTAAGCAGAAGAGGAGGCGGCAGTGTTGAGCTTCATTAAAAGACAGTGAGTGAAAAGTCATGCCGTAAATTGTTTTGTCCTTCGCCTTCTGCCAACAATAGTTGCAGAATCTTCCGGAGGAAAACTGCCATGGTCACTGTCAACACAGGGAGGTGATGAGGGGCCTGGGGGGGACTGGGCATGGCGCGATTGCTGGGACTCGGAGATCATGTTGGTTCCTCTCTGAAAAGCTCCACCCAGAAATCATCGCTTCCAGACCATTGCATTGCCACTCTACAGCACACTGTCCTTGGCAGCAGGGTCTCTGTTCAGCGAGGCAGAGCCTAGTGGTGTTCCCAGAGCTGGTCAGCATGCCCTGGCCTGGTGGACTACATCTGCTGGGCCTCTGAAGTCCACCCTGCCCCTTGGCCAGTCTGCTCCCAACTTCTCGTGTCCTCACTGCACCACCGCCTGCCCAACTGCTCTGTCTGAAACCTAGGAGCCCCCAACCTCTCCCTCCCCTCCCACCTGAAGGCAGCCACTCCCACCTCAGCGGCACCCCACCCTGCTCCATGCCCCAGCACCGTCCCTGGACCCCTGCAAGGCCAACTGGTCTCCCTGCTTCTGCTCTTGTCCCAGCCAGCCTGTCTCCTGCAGCCAGGGCCAGCCTTTGACCACAGGAAGCAGAGGCTATTTACCTGGTAGAACATGTCAGCGACTGCCTCCATCTCAGAATCAAGGACAAACCCCCTTGCAGGCCTTCCGGGGCCTGTGTGGCACGCCTCTGCTGCCCCAGCTTTCGAAGCCCATGACTTGCACTTGAGAAAGTTCTTTCACCTTCCAGTTGCCATCCTGCTGACCGGGTCGAGGGGAAAGTCCCAGGAGCCGCCCCTCTTCTGCTCAGTGACAAAGCCAAGGTCACCGTGGGAGGAGGCAGCTCGCTGATGCCTAATAACGGTTTTCATGTCTTCGTTTTTGCAACGACCTTCTGTTTATGTCGGTGGATACTGGTTTCCTATTCACAGCCTAGAGTTACTTAGCATAAAAATGCAAGGTCCAGTTCAGAAGGCCCTGGGTTACAGCCAACATGGTGTGGCCGGGTATGCGTAGCTGAGGCTGGAGGCCTCTGCTCCGCTCTGCTCTGCACTGGCTGCTTCTCCAGGCAAGGCCCATGAATCATCACCTGGGTGTCCCCAGGGCCTGACCAAGCCCTGGCCCCAAAGACGCTCACCAGAGGTTTGTGTGGATTGAATTAAGCAATAGCACCTATCCAGAGAATGTTCCTCAAAAATCCATGATCACAGGTTTCCCGGCCAAAGGACACAGTACAGACAGGGTCTCCGTGTCCCCTGTTCCTCTCCTGCAGAGAGGGGAAGCTACTGGGGTGGCCGTTGCCACCTCCACCCACCTCGCAGCTGGGAACCAGGAGAACTCTCTTTCTGTCCCAAGCCCGTCCTCCCAACGAGGTGAGGCAGGTGTCCGCTCTAAGGAAGCCCGAGTCGGTCTCAGGCAGGAACCCTGCAGCCAGGAGGACCCGCAGAGCTGCCGCGGGGAGGAGCAGAAAGCAGCAGAAGACGAATTCTTTCCAGACCCCACCTCTGTGAGTGGCTGTCATGGGGAGTGGGGACATGTGCTCAGTTTTGGGGGCACAAGGATGGTTGACCTGCGATGAACCAGAGATTCCAAAGGCCCAGCTCCCTCCTCATCTGCCATCTTTGGGAAGGCCCGGCTGCGTTCAGAGGCCTCTTCAACCTTCAGAGACGGGGAGTCCGGCCTCAGTAGAAGGCCAGGCAGCCAGGCACTTGCTGAGAGTGGGGGCTGCTGTGGGAGCTGACAGATGCCACGGCGACCCTGAGCCCTCTGTCTCTTCCCGCAGCTCATCTCCAGACATGCAGGTGCAAAGACGCATGCCTCCAGACGTCCCCGCAGCAGGCTGTAGGGCAGCGAGGAACAAACTTTCAAACGGGGGCGACTCAATGTTGACCCAGAAAGTGGTTAAACAGCACAGGCTCAAAGCTTGGGCTCTGGGTTCAAATCTCGTGCACACAATATACACGTGGAAACGTACATGCACACGTGTGCAGAGCGTGTAAACACGTGACATGTGGGTAGAGTCCCACCTCGAGCGGTCTTCCCTGCCCTCTGTGTCCCCATCATGCCCGCAGCTCCTTTTATCATCCCAGCATTTTCTGTTGGTTTGTCGTGAGTCACCAACATAAAGCTGCACACCAAGCTCAGCATTCAGTCGATTCCAACCCCAGATCCTATAGTAGACACGTGTTGACCCCAAGAGAGAGGCGGGTGCTCAGTCACCAGCCTGGTCCAGGTGCAATTCCAGGGGCGCCCTCCTTCCTGTTCCCCACCTGGGTCCCCAAGGACCCCCGGCCCTTCCTACCCCTCCGCGGCTGTGTGTGCATCTGACTGTTGCCATGGCTTCCTCTGTGGATGACCCTCTGTGGTCTCCCTGCTTCTGCCCTGAGCCCTGATAATCTGTCTCCACTTGGAGTCAGAGTGTCTCGTCCCTCCTTTTCTTGAAGTGCTTTCACCTGTGTCCTCAGGATGACACAGAAGCCTGCACAGCCTGTGAGGCCACATCAGAAGGTCCCCACCGGCCTCTCCAGGCTCAAGTTCACTCTGCAAAGCTCTGCTGAGAAACAGGACTCCGGGAACCATGTGCAGGGCTGCCAATGCTCACCAGTGGCCCCCGAGGCCATTCTGATGACGCCCTGCTCTTGGGTGCCAAATCGTCAGCGCAAGCCCGAGCTGATTGCTTCCCGGCTGCAAATTCTTCTTGATAACCGCCTGAGAACATCCATATGCATGACCCTCCGCACACCCTCCACGGTGAGCTTTAGTACAAATCATCTACTCTGGGCAGCTCAGTTCTGGTTCACGACTTTAATAATGCGTTCAAAAAGGCTCCAGGTTCGCAAGGGATCAGCTCCGGCGGGAGAGCCAATTGCAGAGTCCCAGCTAGGAGATCTTTACATTTGCTGCCAGCAACAATATTCACGAATGTCCAGACTCCCTTGTCCTTTGACAGTGGACACAGGCTGCAGGCCACCCCTAACCTCATGGATGATTGGCACTTCTTTCTACCACCCGGAAGGGAGGTGTGGCCAAGCCCCCTGTCAGCAAATCCCTTCACAAACATGACTCTCGTTAGATTTAAGTTTAAGTTGTAAACAAGCAAGATGATTTTCTTAAAAAAAAAAAAAAAAAAAGAGAGAGAGAGAGAGAGAATTCAAGGGCTCGAAGGTCTAGGGAAGAAAACTATCCCATTCCACTGAAGAACTGATCCGTGTGGGGGCAGCCATCTCCGCCCCGTGGGACTCTGATCTCACTCTGTGCTTCGCTTTCTGCGGTCATTTTTCTACTTCTTGGGGAAGTGAGCCTGCAAGTCCTGTCCAGAAATAGACTTTTGGTCTCATTTATTTTAAACAAGAGAGAGAAGTGTTGGGAGGAGACCAAGGACCTGGCAGCCGAGCTTCCTTATGGTTGCCATGACCTTGAAGGAGTCTGCCGGAGTCTGCCTGTCCCTGCTGTCCTTGGGAAGCCCCAGCCACCACCCAGAACCCCAGCTAGGCACTCAGCAAGGCCTCCTGGATGCTGCCTGCATCCTCTCTCCTGGGGACTTTGATGTGACTGGGGGTCTCCTGCCCCATTCGGAAGGCTCCCCAGGGCAGCTGGAGGGGTCTTCCCAACGTGGGACCACTCAGCAGGGACTGGACTAGGGTAAGAGCCCCAGGGCTGGAGGGGTCCAAAATCAGAGGGGCCTCACTCCCAGGCCATGGAAGTTCAAGGCCCAAGTCTCACCTGGTGAGAGCACCTCAGTACCCCACTTCCCCACCCTGCCCCCCAGTCCTCGCCCCCTCTCGTGGCTTACAGAATGAGTGCAAACTCCTGCCCCAGGCTCTCCTGCTTCCCCTCTCCAGCCCCACCACAGGCCTCTTTCTATTGCTGGACTTATTTCTGCCCCAGGGCCTTTGCACTGGCTCTTTTTTGACTATGAGTTTTTCCTCAGGGATTGTATGACAGAGTCATTCTTCTCTGTTGGGTCTAAGTGCAAATGCCACCTGCTCCGAGGCCTGCCGTGGCACTACCTAAGCAGTAGGCACACCCATGCACTCACTGGGTTTTGTCTCCTGCTTCACTCACTGCTACACCCTACTTATTACCTGGTACCCCTACTGGGGCTTGGCTTCCTAAAGTAGAGACAGGGTTTGTGTTGGTCACAGCATCGTCCCCAGCACCTTGCACAGCACACAGCACACGCTGCCATTAACAACATTATGGGCTTTCTTGGATCAGCATGATCCCTGTACCAGGGTCTCTCAACCTGGTTGCTATTGATATTTTGAATCAGATCTTTCAGTATTGTGGGTGGAGGAGGGGTTGGCACTAGAGGGAGGGACAACGGATGCTGCTAAGCATCCTGCAATTACAGGATACCCCCACGTGACAATGCACTTTGGCTGAAGATGGGAACCCTGGCTTTCTGGTCCAGAGAGGGAGCAGAGCAGCCAGACTCCCCAAGGGCCTGGCCCTGCTGTGTTCTACCTGTGTGTGGGAAAGTGCTGATTATTCAGGGCTTGTTGTGTGTCAGGCACTGTCCTGGGCATTTCCTAGGCAGCAAGTCCATTATTCATTGCAAAGACCCAAAGAGGCCAATGCCTTTACTGTCCCTGTCACATACAGGAGGGTTGTGAGGCACAGAGGGCTTAGGTGACTTTCCCAGGCCCAGGGAGCAGCATCCTGGATAATGTTGGAGGTTAGAGCTCTGCACCTCACTGGAAACAGTGGGGTGAGACACGAGTAGATGGGGTTACATAGAACAGCAACTGAGAAATAGCACAGGGAGACGCATTGGAAAACGCACAGATACGTCAAAGCAGAACTCTAGAGAAGGTCCAAGGAATGCACAGGAAGACCCAAAACCAACCGAACAACCAAACAAAAACCCAAAAGGTAAAAATTAAAACCAGAAGGAACAGGCCCTCCCCCCACAAAAAAAAAAAAAAAAAAAAAACATGAAATGACAAACTTTAATCCTGGTAAAGCAATTACATTAAACGTTAATGGCCTAAATACACCAATAAAAACACAGAGATTGGCAGAGCATATTAAATTATATGTTGTCCATCAGGAACTCGATTCCAATGTAACTATGGAGGCAGAAAGAAATGGGTGTTCTTGAAATTCCAGAAATGAAAGAATTTTGAGATGGGTAACAAAAAGGGTGTAAATAGAATAAACTCTTCCTCACTACTCAGTTTCTTAAGTGGTATGAGATAGCCGAAGCACAGATAGTATTGATGCTCAATGTGTGCAAAGCAAGTTTAAGACAACTCCATTTTAGGACTGGGCAGGGGAGTGGCCTCTCTGGAGCCTCAGTGCTGAAGCACTGATAGCCGCGTGCTGCGGCAGCCAGGGAGTGCACATGGTGGTGCCCAGGTAGCGCTGAGAGAGGACACAAGGCACTGCTCCAGAAAGTCAAAGTGGAATCACAGAACTCAGAGGGAAAAAAGAGAAAATAAATAATAGAACAGCAGCCCTGACCCCTAACATAGCAATACTTACTCAAAATGTCAACGATCTAAATATACCATTTGAAAGAGAGAGATGACAACAGAGCTGATTAAAAACCACCAGCCTATGACGTGCTGTATAGGAGAAGTTCACCTCAAGCACAGTGACCTGGGGCTGGCAGTATAGGAGGGGCATGTCGTGTCACATCACTAATTTAGTAATGCAGCAGTGGCCAGGTTAGTGCCAGATTAGTGAGCTTTACAGCAAAGAAAATGACTGGGGTCAGTGGGGGACATGACCCAGCGAGGAAAGGGTGGCTCCCTGCCGTGACATCTTAAATGGGTAAGCACCAAACCACTGAGCTTCAAACCACAGGGGCAAAAGATGACCCATCTGAACAGAGAAATAGATACATCCTCAATCAGAATCAGAGGCTCCGACACTGAAGATATTGGCACTGGACACTCTGTATCAATAATTGACCTGATAAGTACACAGATCTAACAGGCAGGAGTCAGTAAGGACAGAGTGAAACTGAACAGCCCCATAATCTGCAGGATCTGATCAACACTCACAGGCTGCTTTGGGCAACAACCATAGGCCACACACTCTTGCCAGGTTCGCGTGGAGCATTTGCCAAGAGAGACCATCTCCGGGTTCACAAAGTAAACCTCAACAACTCAGAAGAATCGAGGTTGCAAGGAGAATGAATGTTCTCTTCCCATCAGGAAATGAACCAGGAGTAAACAACAGGACCCCAGGAAGCTCTTCACATGTGAATATGAAACAGCCATTCTATATAACCCATGAGCCAAAGAGGGAGTCCCCAAGGACATTTTTAAAATACACAAAATCAAATGAAAATGAACATATAACAAGAGGACTGACGAAGATACAGAGGGAAAATATGCGCCACCATCAGCATGAGCAAACCAGGGGAGTCCCTGAGCCTCCCACCACCACAGGAAGCAGCACAGCACAACCCAACACTTGGAGCCCACCTTGGAAGAAGGAGGGGCTTCTTTGAAAACCATAAACTACCAAATTCAGTTGAGAAGAAGGAAAGTGCGTAACTCTATAAGCTCTGGAAAGAAGCCTCTGGGCCCAGATGGCTTCACTGGAGAACTTTATTCATCATAAAAAAGACATTAGCACCAATTTCATTCACTCTAGTCCAGAACACGAAGATGGAGACCTTCCCTGCTTGTTTTATGAGACCTGTTTCCCTGACACCAAAACCAGACAAAAACAGCACACAAATAGAAATTACAGACCAATATCTTTCATGAACTTAGACACAAAAATCTTCAAATATATTAGCAGATTGAAACCAACAAGGTGGAAAAAGACTTACGCAACATGTGGGATTTATTCCAGGTATGCAAGGTAACTCAATATTTTTTTAAGAAAAAAGCAATCGGGGACTGGGGAGATAGCTCAGTTGGTAGAGTGCTTGCCTTGCAAACACAAGGCCCTGGGTTCGATCCCCAGCACCGGAAAAAAAAAAAAAAAAAAAAAAAAAAAAGCAATCGGTATAATACAACCAATACCAACAGGTGCAGAAAAAACAAAAATCTCACAAACAGCATCAACAAAACCCTACGGCTAACGTCATCGGTAAGGGTAAAGGGCTGCATTGCTTTCCCCTGACACCAGGAACACAGTACCAATGTCCTTCTTCATTCCTTTAATGAAACACAGTGCTGGAAGTTCTAGACAATCTAAGCAAGAAAAAGAAACAAAAGGCATAAATATAGAAAAAAGAAAAGTCTTGATTTGCAGATGACATGATTGCCTGCAGAGAAAATCCCAAGGAATCTACCAAAAAACAAACAAACCAAAAAAGAAAAGTTCCTTGAACTAATTAGTCAATTCAACAAGGTCATGGGATATAAGATCAGTACATAAAAATCCATTGATTTCTACACACTGACCATGAACCAATGGAAACAAATTTAAGATGCAATACCACTTATAATTGCTACAAAGAAAATGAAATACTTCGGTATAAAATTAGCAAAATAGATACATGCTTTTTTGCCAAAAACTAGAAAATCTTGATGGAAGAAATAAAAGAATTGGAAAGACGGTGTTACGCACTGGAAGCCTCAACACAGTGGAACTTCCAGTCTTTTGCTGGTTAATCCTTGTTTAATGTAATGTCTGTTAAATTCCCGGGAGGCTCTGGGTAGACAGGGCTTCCTACTCTCGCTGCTGGTGCCACCAGGGGCTGAGAGCTCCTGCCGGGCCCCTTCCCTGGCTGGTGGGTGAACGTGGCTGGGGGCTGGACGGCCCTTGCCCCCGGGTAGGAGTGAAAGACCTTGGGCCAGGGTCACCTTCTGCCAGGTGGAGGGCAGGAGACACCTGATGAAAGTGAGCTTCTGCCATTTGCTGGGGGGCAGGAGACGCCAGGTGTGCTGGTGCCCCAGAGAAGGAGCTGCGTGTGTGAGCTGCTGCTGGGTCCAGGGCGGGGACGGGTCAGCAATCCCCGGGATCGCTATGGGAGCCTCTGCTCATCAGCCTGCACACTCTGCCCGAGGAAGTGGTGCCCTCCCGTGCAGACGCCCACGGCCCTCGACCCAGAGGCACTGCCTGCCCCCAGCTGCCCCTTCCGGCTCTAAGTATGGGGGGGCAGGCTGCCCTGAGCTTTCCTCCTCCACAAGGGGACCAGGCTCCGGGGAGGGGTCTTCAGTGCCCTCCCCCTTTCTGTCTTTAATGGATGGCTTTAGTTAACCCTCTCCTTGGGTGTGGGGAGGTGGAGTCACGGCGAGGAACCCCTTCACTGCTAACTGCAGGAACAGTTGGGGCAGGACAAATCTGGGGGTGTCTTCCGGGAAAGCTGGGCTCAACTGCTCCCTGTCACCCCAGAGACTTGGCTCCAGAGCTGCCCGGGGACACTGTGGGAAAGGGGCAGGGGACAGTTGGAGGGGTGAGAGGATGAGTCCCAACAAGCACAGATGAGCAAATACCCAGATTCAAACGTAAGCTGAATGTAATTACTTGGTTAATTAAATATTGATTTTTAGCTCAAAAAGTGATTAAAACAAGCTGCAGGAAAGGCTGTCCAGCAAGGGGGCTGGGCGACCCAGAACTTTTAAGAAGCGGGGAGAGGAGGAGGGGGGCTGTGGCAAAGAAGGCTGTGCCGCTGGCCCTACTATGTGCAGGGGTTGGGTCCTCAGCGTCCAGCAGGGAGGGACAAGTGGGCAGGGGCCACTGTGCCAAGTCAGGCCTGGGGGTGTCCCACACACCCAGTCTGCATCTCCCCAGCTGCGCTCAAGAGATGGGGAGCGTCTGGTGCTCGGTGGGTCCTGTTCACCCCGCTTTCCCTGGGGCGGAACTCAGTGCCTGAGGGGGTCTCTGGAAACGCTCGTAGAAAGTGTGGATGACCTGCATCTCAGGAGGCTGAGGCAGGAGGACTCTAGGGTCCAGTCCAGCTTCAGCAATTGAGCCAGGCCCTAAGCAACTTAGTGAGACCCTGTCTCAAAATAAAAAATAAAAAGGGCTGGGGCCATGGCCCAGTGGTAAAGTGCCTCTGGGTTCTGTCCCTGGTACCAAAAAGAAAGAAGGAAGAAAGAAGAAAGAAAGAGAGAGGGGTAGGGGAGGAAGGAAGAAAAGGAGTGAATGAACTGCCACACAAGCAGTGGCAAGATGTGCGTGTGCGAGTGGCTCCCACGCGACGGTGACCACACACTCCCTGCTGCGTTTCTGCGTCTCCAGCACGAGGCTGACATTTAACTGGGAGCCTTTTCCTCTAGCGCTTCCTGGGGAGGCTGGGTTGGGGTCGCTGGGCTCCACAGACCCGCCCTGAGGGACACCCGTGGGAGGAGGGCCAGACACCCGTGGGAGGAAGGCCGCGGCTGCAGCCTGGGGGTCCCATGGCTCTGAAACGCAGCGCTGGAGATGGCAGCCACTCCGTTTGGCCAGATCCTGTCTTGCAGGACTAAAGGCTCTGCAGTCACCCTAGGGACTGTGTTCCAACTTCTCAGCCCCTGCGTGGGGACAGCAGTGCCCAGGGTTTGATCCAGGAATCCTAGCAACATGGACACCGGCGTCAGAATTGTGGTTAACCCCGCCTGAGCCTCATTCAGACTCAGCTGTCCTGTCGTAGAACTGCAATCGAATTAGGAAGAAAACATCTATTTATATGTGTTTTGAGAAATTATGATAATGAAAATAGAAGCATAAACCACCGTGAAGCCAGAAAGATAATGGCAGGTCACGCCGCCTCCCCGGGCCAGCTCACTGACTCAGAGATGGATTCACTTTAGCGAAAAGGGGGCTCCTCTTGGCGGCTGGCACCCCTCCCCCTAGCTGCACACGATGATGGAGTCTGACTTACAGCAGGGTCCGCTGGCTCCACGCCTCGCCCAGCAGGCCGGCTTGAGAGGGGAGTTCACACCAGCTTCACTGCCTCATCCAGGAGCCACGCGAGGCACGATGGCTGAGAACAGTGGTCACCTGAAGTCCCCACGGAGGAAGGCAGCAGGTGGCCATCAGTCAATCCCTGCTCAGGAACACAGAGGGAGGAGACGGTTTGTCTGTTTTATTATCCAGCAATCATTCTCTTCAGGAGTGGGCGGGGAGGTTAAGCTCAGGATGGCACTGAGGACAGAAACGGCAGCACAGGGCATTCCGCGGTAACCGGGTGTGCAAATGAGGGCCCAGGGGCACTGCTGTGGACAGCAGAGCCGCGGATCCTCGGTGGACAAAGGCATTCTCCAGCAAAGGCAGGGTCATTAGACCCTAGTGCAGTCAATTCAGGGTCCTCTGGGACCAAGCACTTGCTCTCACAATCCCTTCCGGAAAGTTCGAGGGGTGGTAATGAGTAGTGATTGGATAAAAGCAGAGCAGCCAGAACCAGAGTTCTAACCAGCTCTGTTCCCACTGCTGGCGACTCTTAGCTGACCTCACGGGACCTCAGTGTCCTCACCTTGTGTGGGGATAGTATGAAGGGCGGCCTCTGGCTGGTCACAGAGGGCGGTTCTGCTGGACTCTCGTCTGCCCTGGACTCCCGGTATCGCCTCACCTGCAGTGAAAGTTCAAGGGCATCCGCACATATGCATAGCTAGCTGAGACGTGAACATGGACGCAGACAGACACGAACCGATTTTATAAAATATCTAAGGGAAGGAGACGTGAGGACGCTCAGGAAACGGAGAACCGTTTAGCCAGGGTTTGAGATCAGGAAGAACCAGGGATGCAGCGGCCACTGTCAGCGCTGAGCGTGACTGCGCTGCCTGAGCTGGGGAGCAGAGGACAGGGGACAACTCGACCCAGCATCCTGGGCAGCATGCACAAGCCTCGCAGCCTCCTGCTCATCTGTCCGGAGACCCCCTGGGACAGCCCTGGGCGCTGCCATGGATGAGCCCCACGTGGAGCTCAGGCAACAAGGGTGAAGGGAACATGAGGCTCACGATTAGGGTCCAAGGCCGCGTCTGATTGCTGCCCACCAAGAGCGAGGAGCCCTGGACAGGCAGGCAGCCCGTGGAGCCCAGGGGGCCGGTGCAGAGTGGCCCACATTTAGCTTAATTCTCTGCATCCTTCAGACTCCCCGTGAGTCCTGAGCGAGGCGCCCATGTTTCCACCCATGCCAGGCCCTGCCTGGAAGCTGCCTGGAAACCGTCTTTCTCGTCTTCGTTTCACTTGCTCGAACCCCTTCCTCACGCCTGGGGACCCTCCTGGGACTGCAGTGTGGAGGTGTGGTGGTCCTGGGAGGTTGAGGGTGGGCACGCTGGGGACATCTGCTGAATGAGACCCGGAGGACAGCCTGCAGGTCCACTTCCAAGAAGGAGGGTATTATTTTATTCGAGTATAGAAAATCTGGGGCTGGAACAGGAAGTGCCCCTGGCCCAAGCCCATCAACAGAAGCCAAGGCTCACTGACGCCCTGATCAAACCTATCCGGAAGCAGTAGAGCAGGACTGAGAAGTGGGAGAGGAAGAGACCAGGCAGGGACCTCCTGGCCCCTCCCCAGGGAGGCTCCGCCTCTCATAGGGTTGCTCCCCCCTTGACTTGCAGGGTGTGAGCTGAGCAGGGGCAAGACTTGTGCTGTTCAGCAACTCCATGGTGCTGACGAATCCTAGTGACTGTCCCTTTGACTGGCCCTTTCTCAGCAGGACCCTATAGGGGATGCACCCTATAATGTCGACTGCACCCTCATGGCAACCTCTTCCTCATACGTGGCACTGCCTGACTCGCCAACAGTTTACCCGGACTCCCTTGTGCTGCCGCTCTCCCCTGGGACCTGAAAAATGTGTTCTTACCCAGCAACCAGTTATGTGTAACTGGTTGGAATGGGACTGTCCCATATTTTATGGGAGTACACTCACCTGGAGTCCGATTGGCCTGCTTATCTCCACCCCCTAAGGCCTTATATACGCCTGACCCTACAATAAAGTCGAGATTCCTGCTGTGCCTCGTGTGCTGACAGACCTCCCGGCTCTGGTGTGTTTCCATCGCCGCCGACACTCATCATCCTGCTTGGCCCCATATCCTCTTCAGGCAGGCCCTGAGGAGGCACATCGGACCTTGTTGCCTGACAGGGAGCAACAACTGGTGCCCTGTATGAGGAAGACGAAGTCGCCGACAGGCCAATCGGACTCCAGGTGAGTGTACTCCCATAAAATATGGGACAGTCCCATTCCAAGTCTGACCCCTCCCTTGACTCCCTTAGGATTCTCCTTAGAAGTAGAGGATTGGAACTCTCGGATAGCCAGGTGTTTCAGACCTGGAAGGCCCTCACTAAGGCAGCCCCTTGGCTGCCTGAAGCAAACTAGTTTGACTGGGAGACATGGGACAGAATCGAGCAACTTCTTTATAGGGCGCAAGTCAATAAGGGAGATATCCCCCTTCTTGGGGCCTTCCCACTATTGCCGCCCTTAAGAGCTGTTTCCCGCCGCATCCTACCCGCACCCCAGACAAAGATAGGGACCTCTCCAAAGGCGCCAATTCTCCAAAGGACCGCCCTGAGGCTCTCCCAGGCAAGGGCCAAGAGGAGCTATCACAAGAGGCAGAAACAGGCTCCCCTCTTGATCCCTTTGATGCAGCCCCATGGCCACCTAGGGAGGAAACACCCATACCCTTGAAGTGGTCATCTCCTGAATCCACTTCCTCTTCTAACCGTTTTCGGGCTCCTTCAGCCCCTCCTCCGCCCTATCTGGAAACGAAACTTAACTTGAGCACAGGGCCACTCCCTGCCCCTGCCTCTGAAGCATGTCACCTCTTTCCGGTGAATGCTAACCCAAGAGGTAACAGGCCTACTGTCTGGTACCCATGGGAGGCCCAAGTTTTTTTAAAAGAACTAAAGAAAGCTGTCGCTGAGGACGGCCCAAATTCCCCCTGGGCGGAAACTATCCTTCAAGGTCTTGCCCATCAAAATCGCACCACACAGGACTGGAAAAACCTGACTAAGGCCGTTCTTCCAGGTCCAATGTATATTAAGCGGTGTGCCTTTTTCAATGACGGTGTCATGCTCAGGCAGAGGGAAACCAAGCCGCTAATCCACCTATCCCCATCACCTTTGGAATGCTCTCAGGGTCTAATGATCAATTCTCTACGGGCCCACGGCAGGCAGCCATACCCGCTCCTTATCAGGAACAGGTACGCGCCTTAGGCTTGGCGGCCTGGAAGAAACTTGAGGAGGGCCCCTCAGAACCCCCAATCTCAGGTATCACACAAAAAGCCTCTGAGGATTTAGCCACATTTATAGACAGAGTGGAAAAAAGCTTACAGAGAAAGTTCCCCCCAGGCCCACTGAGAGATCAGTTTGTGAAGATGTTAGTATGGGAAGGCATGACCACTGATCATAAACTGGCCTGCGCAGGCGTAAAGGACAGCTCTATGGGACGATGGATCGTTGCCACTAAGGACATTGGCACCATGTCTCATCAAACTCAAGCCACGACATCAATGCTAAGGGCGTCCCAGGAAGATAATATGGCCACTCTCATCTGCGCGCTCCAACAGGCCTTCCCTGGGAGGGGAGAAAACCTGCTTTGGGTGTGGACAAGAGGGTCATTTCAAAAAGGAGTGTCCTCAAAATGAAAAGGGAACTACATCCCCCCAGGAGACTCTTCTTCTCGGCCACCACGCACTCCTTGCCCCAGATGTAAAAAGGGGTTCCACTGGGCCAAGGAGCAGATCCAAAACAGACATTAAAGGGAAACCTTTAAACTCCCCTCGGGGCAGCCCCCAGCCCCATTAAATAAGGGGAGACCCTCAGTTAGGACTCACTGGACGGTTCCCCTGGTGCCAAAGATGACTGTTACTGTAGGAGGAAAGAACTTTAAACGCCTCATTGACACTGGGGCTACAGAGCAGTTCTGAGGAGGGAGGAACCCCCAGTGGAAGCTTCTGCCTGGGCCTCCTTTGTTGGGAGTAGGCGGGCAAACAGTCTTCTCAGACGGTCCATTTGCTCCCCGGGAAGGACCCCGATGGCAATCCTGGTGGCCTCAGGATTAACTGCTCATCTCCTTGGACAGGATGTACTAGGTGAGGCAGAGGCCTGTATCACCACAGATCACAAGGCCTTTTCTGAGGATTTACTGGAAGAAGAAGAATACCAACAGCATTTTAAGGAAGGGCGGGCTTGTCACCCCAACTACAGAGATGACCCCTCCTTGGAGGCAATAAGGAGAGGGGAACCAAGGCCTTCTGTCCGGCCGTACCCCCAATCCTAAGGGCCACTGCTCACCCGGGGCCTCTTACAATTAAATGGCTTTCGGGCCCCCCTATCTGGGTAGAGCAGTGGCCACTTCCCCCACATAAGCTTCAACAACTTCACTTGCTTGTGCAGCAACAGCTGCAGGCCGGTCACCTTAAACCCTCAGTCAGTCCATGGAACTCCCCGGTTTTTGTCATCCAAAAAGCTAATGGGAAATGGCGACTCCTACATGATCTGAGGAGAATAAATGAAAGGATGATACCTTCAGCACCCCTCAAAGGGGACTTCCTTGGATCCCAGCCGTTCCTAAACATTATCACCTCATAGTTATTGACATCAAGGACTGTTTCTTTTCCATTCCCTTAAGCCCCGAAGACTCTGAGAAATGTGCCTTCTCCATTCCATCCCTTAACTTTAATGGTCCTGACCAGAGGTTTGAATGGACCATCTTACCCCAAGGAATGGCCAGTAGTCCCCCCATGTGTCAATATTTTATGTCTAAGATCCTTGCCCCTCTTGTTGGGCAAGCAAATCACGGGCTTTATGTCTACATGGATGATATTATCCTTGGAGCAACAATAAAATTGATTGTTATATCAATTTTTTGAGTCTTGTCTGCAATTGCTTACAGAACATGGATTCCAAATTGCACCTGAGAAGGTTCAGAGGGTCCCCCCGTTTAAGGTCTAAGGGTCCATCCTGGAGCTAGATGTGGTCTCTCCTGTTCGACCTCAGCTCCAAATTCAGGAAAGTTATTCCTTACCCCAGTTACAAAAACTTTTTGGGGAGATTAACTAGATGAGGCCCTGGACCTCTATTAGCACAGAGGAGCTCACCCCCCTGTTCAATCTACTCAGGGGACCAAACCTATCCACAACAATCACTTTGGAGTCCATTCATAAGAATGTTCTCCTTAAAGTTCAACAGGCCATTGACCATTCCTGTTTGAGGAGATATGACCCTTCCTTGCCTCTAACCCTCTACATCTTTGGGGGAAAATCCCTTCTCACAGGCCTCCTGGTGCAAGAAGGGGAACCCATCCATTGGATTCACCTGTCAGTTGGGGGAATACCCCGGGTCTATGCCATCTTAGACCAACTTGCTGACTGCATTATAAAAGGGAGGGATTTATCTCTCCGTCTTTTTGGCCATCAGCCACATGCTCTTATTGTCCCCTTCCGACTGGCTGACTTTACTTGGTTGCAGAAAAACAATAACCGCATCGCCATTGCCATGGAAGGATTTCTAGGAAAAGTTGATTGTCACTATGGCCCCTACAAGTGGATGAGTTCCTTCTCACAACTGGATTGGGCTCCACCAAGGTCGTTTCTACCTGAGGCTAATCCTTCCTTTCTCACTGTGTTCTGAGATGGGGGAAGAGAGGAGCAGTAATAGTTATTTTTCCACCTTCTATGCAGGGTGACCACGAAACCCCCAGGACATTTGTCTGTGACATTCAAGGTTCAGCACAATTCAAAGAGCTCTATGCCATCGTTCTAGCCTTAAGCGAGATACAAGAGCCTTTCAACCTGTTCACTGATAGCCTCTATGCTGCCAATCTGCTCCCTAACCTCCCCTGGTCATACATTAAACTTGATGATAATCCCATCACCCCTTTAATGCTTCAGGCAAGAAACCTGTTAAAGTTGAGGACTAAACCTATATTCCTGCAGCACCTCCGGGGCACCAACGCCTCCCAGGTATTTTATCTCGGGGCAATACAGTTGCCGACTCTTTAGCATCCTCTTCACAATGCTATTCTCTTCAAGAGGAGGCTACTTCCTTTCATGAGCTTACTCATGCTAATTGGCGGGGCTTACACCACAGGTATCCCCGGGTCCCTATTAAGGAGCTCAAAAATCGCCCAGACCGGTAAATTTTGTTCGCCTTTTCTACAAGTACGTCCTTTACAAGAAGCTGGAGTCAATCCCCGTGGATTAACACCTAACCATCTGTGGCAAACAGATGTCACCCATTATGCTTCTTTTGGAAAGCTCAAATACATCTTTGTAACCATTGATACTTTCTCACATGCCTGCTGGACCGCCATGCCCGAGAAAAGACAAAACATGCTATCAATCATTTGCTACAATGTTTTGCAGTCCTTGGCCTACCCAAACAACTCAAAACTGACAATGGCCCTTGCTTCGCCAGTAAATCATTCTCCACATGTGTAGAATGCTGGAGCATCCAGCATAATACGGGCATACCCTACAATCCCACTGGTCAGGCAATTGTTGAATGACAAAACAGAACCCTAAAGACCCAGCTATTAAAACAAAAAGGGGGAATATCATCCCCCCATGATCAATTAAGGATGGCACTATGCGCTCTAAGTATTTTAAATTTTTCCAAAAATGATCATCTCTCCCCTTTCCAAAAGCATTGGGCAACCGCGGTAAAATATCACACCATCAAAGTCCGATGGAAAGACCCTCTCACAGGGGCCTGGAGAGGTCCTGACCCTCTCCTGACTGTTGGGAGGGGATTTGGTTGTGTATTTCCTATTGATGAGGAAAAGCCCATTTGGGTCCCTGCAAAGAACCTCCTCCAAATAAATAATATCGCCCTCCTCCAAATGATGCCCTCCCCTTACAAAATGATAATACTGAGCCAGGGAGCTCGGCCTCTTGAGGGATGGTATTCTCTTGTCTTTGACAGGTACGCAAAAACCTTGGTGGACTCTCTGCCTCATCATCACCAGACTGCTCATCATCTCCCTGTTGGTGTTCATTAGTGCCACCATCATCCAAGCTTTCTTGGAGCACCTGGAGCTGTACCATAAGTATCAAAACCATACTAAATCCTAAATCCCTCAGCTTACCATGGGACCTTTACTTCCCCTTATGAGCCTCGTGATCGCATATGAGCCCCTGACTCAAGCTGGTTGTTACTATAAACTTAAAGACCCATGTCAGGATTGCCTGATTGTTCCCTCCCTACCTATTTGTTGCTACGTATCAAAAAAGTCCTGCCATGCCAACCCTCTAATTCATTCCCTCACGGTAAATGGGCTGCCACAGTTATTCAATCAGAGTGTCAGCGTGCTAAAGTAGGTGACGCTGCCTGCTGGGCTAAGCTGGCTCCCATTCCCTCTCAACCTTCAGGACCCCCATCTTGTCCTGCAGTATGTAACTCTTACTACACCTTTAAGGCAGCCTTTTTCTATGAAGAGGCTCAACAATGTAAACACTCATCAGGCATATTGCTTTGGACTGGTGTATCCTCTGGGTCTAATGCAGGTATTGGCCAAAAATGCCCCAGCAAAGGGTTCCAAACCATGTGCTGGACCCTCCGCCCTCAAGCAGGAATGAGTGATGGGGGCAGAGTGCAAGATTGGACACAAAACCAACACATTCAAAAGGTCATACAAAAGTTAGTGGGTCCCAGCCCTTTCCCTGTTTAAACTGTTACCTTTCCGCATCTCAGTCTAATACTTCTGAGGATATGGGAACCCTTAACCCCTTGATGTGTGCACAGAGCATTACCACTAAGCACTCAGAAAAGCCTATATGCGCCCCAAATGGAACAGTCTTTTTCTGCGGAGGCCTTGCCTCTAATGCTCTCCCAGTGACTGGACGGGGCTGTGTGCACTTGCACTCTTATTTGCAGACATCACTCTCCTCCCCAACCATTAATCTACCCTACCATCGATGGAACACTTTAATCCTCGAACCAAAAGAGCTATTCAGGCCCTCCCCTGCTCTTAGGATTAGGGGTAGCTACTGGGGTGGGAGTCAGCGTTTCTGGCCTAAGCACCTCTCTTACCCTATATAATAAACTTTCACAACAATTAATAGATGATATGCACTCAGTGGCTAGTACAATCTTAGCCCTACAGGCACCATTGGACTCCCTTGCAGCAGTGGTCCTCCAACATGGGAGAGGATTAGACTTACTAACTGCCAGGGAAGGAGGACTCACTTGTTTCTTCAGGAGGAATGCTGCTTTTATGCCAATCGGTCTGGAATTTCCATGACAAGATCAAACAACTGCAAGAAAATCTGGAAAAATGGAGTACCGAGCTTCAATCTAGCTTCCTCTGGACAGGCTTACATGGCTGGCTCCCTTACTTACTCCCCTTGCTTGGTCCCCTTTTCCTTCTCCTTATGGCACTTACCTCTGGCCCCTGCATTTTCAATAAGGTTATACAGTTCATACAAAACATTTGGAGGCAGTACAATTAATGAATGTCCAAGTGCAATACCAACGGCTAGCCACTGGTTACGAGGAGGCATATGATGATGTTGCAAGGTTGACCCCGGAGACCCCTTGAGCTAATGACAGGTAAGACCCCAGGTGCACTGGGACAACCTAAGACAGGCTCTTGATGAGGTTTCCCTCCCCCCTGAGCTGTTGAGGTGCTGTGGAGTATTCAGAGACGGGGAAGATCTCTAAAGAGGGGACAACCTAAGACAGAAGCGCCACCTTCCAACTGGCTCCAGGGGGGCTAATAAAACAAAAAGGAGGAATTGTAGGGGACGCACCCTGTAATGGCCACTGCACCCTCATGGCAACCTCTTCCTCATACGTGGCACTGCCTCACTTGCCAATAGTTTACCCGGACTCCCTTGTGCTGCCGCTCTCCCCTGGGACCTGAAAAATGTGTTCTTACCAGCAACCAGTTATGTGTAACTCCCCGAGTGGCCTGCTTATCTCCACCCCCTAAGGCCTTATATACGCCTGACCCTACAATAAAGTCGAGATTCCTGCTGTGCCTCGTGCGCTGACAGACCTCCCAGCTCTGGAGTTTCCTTTGCCACCGACACTCATCATCCTGCTTGGCCCCATATCCATCTCAGGCGGGCCCTGAGGAGGTACACTGGACCTTGTTGCCCGACAGGGAGCAACAGGACCCTCCTGGGATGTAGCCACTGGTCAGACCCCCGAGGGCTCCTCTTGAGGATGCATTCACCTTTGGTGTAAAGTCTGGGCCTGAGGGACAAGCCTGGCTCCTTGGGAGGTGATGGGTGAAGCTACATAACTTTTAGAGTCCAGTGCAAAAGAAAAATGTAGAGTCCTTTATCCAGAAATCCTTAATCACTCCAGGTGATCGATCGCTCCAGGTAACAGCAGAGCCTTCGGCCACGCTCAGGACCTTCTGAGCACAGGGTCTGGGTGGCTCACACGCCCTTCCAGCTGGCCCTGGAGCGGGGCTGGGTGTTTGTAAGTGTCTGGAGTTGATTCAGGCTCAAGGTCAGTGAGAGGACATGAGCTCCAGCCCAGGGCCCCACGAGAGGCCCCCGGCAGAGCCCTGAGATTCCCAAGGAGGCCAACGGCTCCACTGTTGGAAGGAGACGTCACCTGGACCCCACTCCATGGCAACCAAGAGGAGTCGCAGAACATGTGCCCGTTGCTTTGTTTTAAGGGTCAGCCTGAAGGTCACAGTTGCCGGGGGCCTGGTACAGCGTCAGGGCCACTGTGGTGACCAGAGGGAAGGATCTGGGGACCTGGGAATAGTAGCAGTCTGGGCAGGTGCCTCGGCGTCCCAGCTGTGAAAGGCGTGTGACCACAGGAGCCGCCTCCTGCACCCCATGAGGGGCAGGTGAATCACAAAGCCTGGCAGGTTATAAAGCTGTCTTGTCCCCTCTCCTTCCAGACGGAGCAAGAGTGAGCTGTGTGCATGTCCGCCTATGTGTGACTTCACCTATCTCCTCCCTGAGAGCTGGGGCCTCAAGGCCTGAGGGTCCCGCCATGCACCCAGCAGGGGAGACGTGTCTGGACACCTCTGCACTGGGTGTTAGAAAGACCTTCCAGTCACTCAGTCCCTACGCTTGGCTCGCAGATGAGGTCCTGGCTGGAAAGCCCCCAGCGCTGTCCTGAGGCCTGGCATGGGGGGAGGGGACAAGGCCCTTTCCTGGCTTCTTCTCCAGCAGGTGGGGATGCTCAGGTGAGCGGCTGTTCTGACCACACCACCAGGCGGCCAGTGGGTGGCTGGAACATGGTTTTCCCCAGGACGGAAGCCAGAACTGGGGCTTCTGGGCTCAGAGGTCCCTTCTAGACCCCAGCACAGGGGATGGGGAAGCAGTGACATCCTCGTGCTTTGTAAACCTGCTCAGGAGGGAGCCAGGGCCCAGGATGGCCCGCCCTGCACCCTGGTCCCCCAGTGCGCACCACATCTGTCCTGCGGAGCCCCAGTGTGTGGCCCCGTCCCGCCTGGCCAGTGTTTACTGTCCTTCTCCTTAAGCTCCTCATCTGCACCGGGGCTCAGGCTGGCAGCTCCCAGAAGCTGCTCTCCCCACATGTTTGCTTATCCATCCACAGAAGCTGGCTTCCAGAATGAGAGGTCAGGTCCTGCCAGCAGGACAAACGAGGAAGGGACAGACACAGCTCATTCCCCAGAGGGAAGCTTCCGGTCTAAGCTGGGCAACTGCACTCCATGCAGAGGTGGGGCGAGTGGCCATCCCGCCCCAGCAGAGGGGCGCGCATCAGGCAGTGTGTTTGGTTTTATGACTGGTCTTAAACTCTCCACAGGTAATGCCAACTCCTGGGGCAGGGTACACGTGAAGTACACGTGAAGTTCCTCATTATTTCTCCCACTTGCAAGACTCAGGCCTGTCTCAGGGCCTTTGCACTCACTGTCACCTTGTCCTGGAGCTTCTTTCCTCCTCTAAAGGTCTGGCTCCCTCCATTACCTCTCCCAGGTGGTCACGCCCCTGACGATATTATTAAAAAGGCACTCCACCCCAGGGCGCTGCCCCTCTGGCTTATTTTCCCCACAGCCCTGAGCAGTCCCTGAGGAGGTGAACTGCTCCTTGCCTGCTCATCACAGCCCACCCCTTAGAAGACCCTCCACGAAAGCTGGGTGGATGAAGGAATGAAAGAGCATTCATCCTGGGTGCCGATCGTGCTGCTGGCCTGTGCCACTGTGACCTTGGTGAGTTAACTGCCCTCTCTGAGCCGATCACAAAGTGGCTCAGCCAAGGAGCCATGCAGTGGTGGACGTGCCCTCTCCTAGGGCCACGCTCCCTCCCGTCTCCAGGCAACTGGATTCAGTGCAGGGGCAGGGCGGGGTCTTCTGAGCTGGTCCAGGAGTCTCCACCCAGCAGGCTCCCAGGGTCACGTGGCAAATGGAGCAGACGAGACTGGGAAACAGGCTGGACTCCTCCTGCCCTCCCGCCCACGCGCCCTGAGCATGCGCACATCTGTAACTGACTGCCCCCAGCCCAGTGATGAGCAGGTGGATGCAGAAGTGGGGCCGCACGTGAGTGCGAGTCCAGCCCGAGACTGGACAACAAGGACAGGCGCATCCCAGGGCCCCTGCAGGAGCACGTGAGCCTCCCGGGCAGGCTCCTCCTGAGCTGGGACCAGGTCCAACCCTGCTCCATGTCCTTGGAGGAATACAGAGGGCTGGGAAGAGGGGAAAGGACAGGAGGGGGAGGAAAAGGAGGGAAGAAGAGAAAAGAAGGAAAGGAAGGAAGAAAAAAAAATGAACGCTACATTTTAAACTAGAATCAAACTTGAGTACCTTCTTAAAGGACCGAATGTGAATCTGACCATTAAACGCTACCCGATGTTCCCTTTGCTCGTAGAATGAGATCCACACCCTTCTCCTGGGCTCACAAGGCCCTGCATCCCTGCTGAGCACCCGGGCCTATGAGGAGATGCCTCTCTCCTGTCCCTACACCCCAGCCGGGCCAGTCTTCTTTCTGCTATGGACTTAACCAGTCCCTCCCCTGCCGCAGGGCCTTTTTACCTGCTGTCCCCACTTCATAGGGCAATTCCTTTGGCTGTTCCCTTTTTTAGGGTCATTTAAGAGTCTCCTCCTAAGAGAGGCCCTCCTTGACCACTACTTTGAAGGGACCACCCACTACCCTGACCCTGTTCTGCTCACTTTCTTGTTGCACCTCAGCCACAGCCCCACCAAACCCATGTGTCTGTTCCTTTGTGTATTCATTTACCTGTCTCTTGGCAGCCTCCTCCACCAAAATGATCAGACCCCAGAAGGAGGGACCGTGGCTGCCCCATTAAATTCCAGATCCTCTGAACCTAGAATGGCACTGAACATCTAAGGGCTCAGAAGATAGGAGGTGAATAAATAAGCGCATTTAATAAATAAATGCATGAATGAGCACACTCTGGATTTGAGAAGGGGAATTTTGTACACACGCACACTCTACTGCAAACTCAGAGATTGACAGTAAGCACTGGTTCTCAGTCCCACAGATTCCCCGGGTCAACTTTGGCTCCCCTGATCTGGCTGGGTTTCACCGGGAGTGGCCGCAGGTCCACCTGCGTGTCCACATACCCGCAGCCCAGCACAGAGGCACGGCGGCTCTTCTCTGGCCCATCCCTGGGGAGCTGAGCGATGCCAGCTGCTCGGGCTGATCTAATGCCTCTGATCTTGGCCCTTCGTGGACATCCAGCTGGTCAAAGCGAGGCCTGTGGGGACAACCCCGTGGGGCGGGCAGAGACAGTCTGCTATTTGCTGAACAGTAACAGAAACTCCCACCAAACTCGTGACCACAAACTGATTACAGAACTGCATTGAATGCAGGATGGTTTGTGACCCACGAGGCTCCCAAACAGGTGGCTGGGACAGCGAGAGATGGGGAGGGAGAACTTCTCGCCTTGAAATCACCCTGGAGGAAGAACCTCCTGGCAGCAGGTGGGTCCAGAGCACATTTTAACTCCAATTTCAACTTTAAACCGCAGCTGCCGTTGCTGCCTGGGGACCCCCATCTTTTTCCTTGTAATTGTAGCTCTGCTGCCTGTTGCTGCAATAAAGAACTCTCCGTGGGTTGCTGGAATTCCTAAATCAGCGCCGCAGAGAGCCAGGCGGATTAAGAACCAAGACCTGCTGCCCTTCCTGGGGTGGGCGCTGGACCCTGAGCCTGGGGCCTGGCGCCCTGAGATCTGTGCCCTCTCAAACGCCAGCTCCAGGGGTGATCTGCTCTGACCGGGGGCCACGGGGACACAGGCCGTGGCTCCCCAGGGTCCTTTAGACTGTATGGCGAAACATTGACCAGCCGTTTCTAGCGACTTTCTATCCCCAGCTTGGTTCTCGCCACTGTGGAGCGAGGGAAGGGAAGCCCAGGCGGCGCTGAGCACGGCACCGCGTGCCTGACGCTCTCTAGGGCCCACGGGCGCGGGCACTTTTTAGAGAACCGGTTTTCAGACCCTCAGCTAACACATGCCCCTTGGGCTCGGCTTTCACTGCTGCCTCTCCTCACGTGGTGAAGCCAGGTTGTCTGGCCAGCGCTCTGGCGGGCTCTGAGGGCACGCCCAGGTCAGCTCGCCTGAGGATGGCATCCTCTGGACAGTTTAAAACCCACGTACGGCTGCAGGGAAGCCATAAGGCAGAGGGTGGCGCCCGCCCTGGCCTGCCGGCAGCGGGACCCTGGGCAGGGAACGGGGAGCAAGGTCTCTGGACTCCGGAGACAGAAGGGCCCATGAAGTGTGGGCCACCAGATGGCAGCTGTGACCTCCTGGGGCAGCCTGGGCGACTCCACCACGGCAGCAGCGGGACAAAGGCCGTCTCACCCCTCACCCACCCTCTCGGGCGGGTTCTTCTCCCACCAGCAACCCAGCAAAGCCAGAAGGCAGGGGAGCCCTGTGCAGGGCAGCCTCCAGCCCCAGCTGTTTATCCAGGTGAACAAAGGTCACCAAGCCACAATTCTAAAGTCTCTTCATGACAATGGACAATATTCGCTCATGAATACATGAATTAATGGCCGCAGTGCCGTGCTCAGCGGGGCTCTGGGGTGGGCTGCAGTCAGGGTCCTCGCTGATGTCCAGCCTGCCCGGTTTCAGCAGGAGGTCAAGGGCACGCAGACACCCTGGTTGGGCAGGTGTACGCAAGGCCAGGAAGTTCTGCTTGTGAGCATGCGCTCACTGACCTAACCTGTTGGCCCCGGGCTTTCTTTGTTTGGCCTGCACACAGAGAGGCCTAGGGAAAGATTTGGGCGCCTCTGCCACCCTCAAATAAAGCGTGTCTGCCATCCCAACTGTGCCTGGCATCTCCTTTCACCTGCCAGGATCCCGAATCTGTGTCCAGGGTCTGACCAGCAGGACGTGGCTGCTACTCACCATTATAGTGGTAACTGAATTCAGGTCACACATTTGACATTTGAGGGGTTAGGGTCACAGATGTGTGCCCATTTCCAGTGTCAGTACATGCACGCTCTGCTTGCAGGGATGATCAATGAAAGACTCCCCATGATAGAAATATGATCTGCTTCTACAGAAGTCCCCCCGGGAGGGACAAGTTCAGGGGCAGGGGTGATACAAAATGTCCAACAGCTGGAGCTGAGCTGTCTAGGTGTTTCTGAAAATCAGAGGTTGTGGGTATCGATCACTACAGTACTGAGTTTCCGCTGGACTCACTATAAAGTGGTGCAAGTTTTCTTTTTAGAATGTAAGGGTTAAAGTGTGGAGGGCTTGCTCTGGGGTTATCGGGAAACCCTGGAACCTCAGGGGCACTGGGGCCTGGTGGGAGGATCCTAGCTAACTGAGGACATGTCCCGGAGGGGATTATGATGCATGATCAACCCCTGCCTCTTTCTCTTTTGTTTCCTGGCCATGAGGTGAGCAATTCTGCTCTGCCATGAAGGGCTTCAGATCCAAAAAACACAGGGCCAATAGTTCATGGGCTAGAACCTTCAAGACTGTGAGATGAAATAAACCTTTCCTGTTCCTAAGCTCACTGGCTTGGGTTATTTTGTTATGGTGATGGAAAGCTGACTAACGATGGGTCCGAGAGTTCAGCGGGGCTAGACATTCATGGGAGATCTTGCTAGTCCTTCTTGTGTTTGGGCAACAAGGGGACAAAATGAGATGAGAATCCAGAAGTTGCACAGGACAGCCCTCATCCAGCACCGGATGACGCAGTGATGAGCTGTGAGAGGAGAAGACTGCCACCCAGCAGAAAGGCTGTCCTGGTGAGGACCAGAGACTCACCCAGGGCTGCAGGGGAGAGCTGAATATGCTGCCAGGACATTTGGAAAGTGGAAATTTGCAAAAGCCCCTTGAGACTCCTGCCTGCCGTGAACAACAGCCATATGCGGTTATGGCTCCGCTTCCTGACCCTGCTGTCTTCCAGGCGCCGAGCTAAGCACTGAGTCCACCCATCTCTCTGTCCCTCTTACTCACCCCTCTCTACAGGAGAGGCTCCGTCACCATCGTGGGCAAATTCTAGCCCGGGAAGCTGGCTCAGTACCAGCTGCTCACTCCCTGCTGCTCGCATCCCAGCATGGAAACCTCGTGCTCAGTTCTAGACCTAGGCCACCGCTGCTGAGCAGCCCTCTCTCATGCTGGTTAGTTGCTCAGTCATTGCCCTCCACATGAGGCGAGTGCTCACCGAGCTCCGGCTACTCAGTGGGGGGGTGGTGCAGCTTAGCCACTGGGAGGCCCCGTCCAGACAGACCTCCCTGGACACCCGCTCTGGGGGTCCCCACTCTGACTTGGGAGTAGGGACAGACTTTTTCTGAGTCTCACAAGGTGGCATGCCTCCTTCTTCCTGCCTTCTCCCCACACCCTCCAGCTGATGCCCCGGTCACCCGACTTAGAGCCCAGGCACTCCGACCTGCCCCACAGCACCGGCCTTGGTCCGAGGCGCAACGTGCAGTCTTTTAACCAGATTTCCACTGCCGCTGTGCATTGGGCTCTTCCACGCCTGTTTCCTCTGCTCCGGTTCCAGCTGTGCTGAGCAAATGGCTGCTGCGTTCACCGAGATGACTTCTGTTGTGGGTCTAAAACCCAAAAGTGACAGTACTAATGTAAGCTCAGCGGGTCTCGGCGAGCACAGTTAGCAGCCAAATAAAATGGGACAGAAAGTGGCCGAAGCAAGCTTTATTGGAATTTGGCTCTCGGGCGAAATTCCCAGACCCCCGGGGTATAGGGACCCAGAGAAAATCGCACATGGCCCTGGCTGCCCAGGGTTTTTATAGACTGGGATGGGAGGGGGTCCTGTTGAGTGACAGGTGGGTGTGAAGGGTCAGTGGAACTTTCCATCCACCTTGCTGCGAACTTTCTGGTCACCTTTGGCGGGCTGGTCTTTGTTCCAGCCACTCAGCTTTGCCCCCTACAGTCGCGTAATTTCCGACCTAACACCTAAAATAAGATCAGAACGTATTCTGTGTCATATACATGGGGACAGTCCCAGGCCAGCCCTTCCCTCTCGGTGCTCAGCCGCTCAGTGCCAGGCTCCTCCTGTGGCTTCTGTGCAGCAGGACAGAGCCAGAAGGGGCCTCTCGGCAGGCTGCTCTCCCACTAATGGGAGCGTAGCATGTGGCCAGAATTACCTGCAGGGTGTTCTCCAGGCCGCTATGGAGGGGAAGGAGGCCATGGTTACTGAGGGGCAACCTGTGGGGTTTGCAGAGTGGCCAGTACTTCTGGTCCCTTTGCCCGACTTTTCTCCTCCCCTGGCCCCCACCCTCTGGTCCCACCCGTCATGGACACCCAGCCTCCTGTCCAAGAACGGCCCAAGTCCTCCTCCCCACCCCCCAGGAAAACCTTACCTTAGTCCGTCATTGAGGTGGATAATCAGTGTTTTCCAGGGACTTCCTGTCCTCCAACTTGTAACGTAAGAATTTGTGAGGGGTTCACAGATGGGCTCTCCATTGATTTACTATCCAATTGCACATTCTGGGCAAAAGTAAGTATTTCCTGCCGGGTTCATCTGTCAGAACCGAGGTTTCTGGAAAGGCTCTTGCCTGTCAGACGCTTGGGTGGCGTCTCCTTCAGACGTGGAAGGGATGAGCCCTGTCCCTGAAGGGTGCTCTGTCACTAGGGTCCTCTCTAGCTGTTTAAGAGGGACAGGAGTTGAGCAAAGGGTTGTTGGGAGCTCACAGACTCTCTGAGAGGCTTCCTGGAGTCTGTGTCTCTGGGAATGAGGTCTGAGTTACACTGGAGAACTGTCAGTGGGGACACCACAGCCCCAAGCCCTGGAGTCCAGGGCTTCAGTCACAGCTGCCTCGGGAAACAAGCAGCCACACGGTGCAGAGGAGACGCCTCCCCACGCCTTCTTCACCCCAGTGATCCTTAACGAAGTCTCCACGCAGGTCCCGAGGGCCAAGTTCGGGTCACAGACCTGGGCTCTACCTGCAGGGAAGTTGAGAAGCAAGTCTCCAGATTCCCCTGCTGGAGACAGGGTGGCTTCTAAACTGGGAAATGCCCCACACCACACCCAGGGTTCCCCACAGACAGGAAAGGCGCCACCCAGCTCTCCCAGGGTTCTGATTCAAATTCATTTCCAGGGCTTCTGAGAACAGTCTTATTAGATCTCCTGTTAGTTCTCAACCACTGCCCATACTGTGTCTCCTGGGCTCGTGGGTACAGAGAGGAGAAACCTACTCCAGTTCTCTTAAGGAAAAAAGAAAAAAATATATATATATATACACACTCATATACACACACACACACACACACACACACAGCTTTGTTGGGAAGACATGTAAGTTATAAGTGAAGCAAAGTGTCTGTGAACTGAGTTTTAGGAGTGACAGGGGCCATGGAGGTTTCAGGTCTCTGGAAAACAGGGACTAAATGGCACTGTCCCACTCACTCTGTGGCATGAGACTTGGTTCTATTTGCTCCATGGCGCTTATCGCAGCCTCAGATGATCTTGTTTGCATGTTTGATGTTCCTGCTTTTATTTATTTTCTTCCTGTCTCTCTGCTGAGACTGGGCAGAGACCAGGTCTGGCCTGTTCGTCAGTGTGCTCAGGAGCTCCAGTCAAGGCCAGGCCCAGAACAGCCATCGGGAAATGCTGGCCGAACACTTGCCCAGATGGCTGAGTGAAGCGTGCACTGGGCCCCAGAACCTCTGATTCTCCTGTAACTCAAGAGTGCTGTGATCTCCAAGATCAGTACGTGGCACCAGGGAAGGAGAACATTCAGACGCTGGCGAAATACCCGCCCCTGGCCTTCCCTACTTTTCAGGCTCAGTCTGGCCATCCATCTGCAGGAGATAAGTCATCGGTCTCTTGCAAAGAATCTGTGTTGCCCTAATCAGATCTTTTCCAAATGCCAGCAGGAGACTGAGGGGGAGTCTCAGGAATTAAGGCGGTATTGGGTCACATCTGTCACTCCATGGGAACTGTCATTTCCACTCAGTACTAAGGAGAAATGACCTGGGGCTGAAAACCCTGAGAAACTGTAAATTTAAAACACACAGGGAGCTTAAGTGGTGGTATTTGAATTAGAATGAATTTTTTCCCTGGAGTCTAAGTTGGAGACATTGATGAGCCACCCAATCAGGGAATTATCTCAAATATTTAGTTAAAGAAACAGTGCGAGTTATGTTCAGTTTCATACCATGTTAAGTCTACTTGTTTAACGTGGATATTTACATTATCAAAACTGTCATATCGCCATTCATTCCTGTTGCTTGTTATCCTCCACAAAGTCCCGGAGAGCTGTTTGGAAGAAGGTACACAGAAAAGAACCATATTAAATTAGGAGCCTATTTCCCCAAGCCACCCATGTACCCTGCTTGACACTGCCATTCTTTCTCTGTGTTTATCCGCCTTGTTTCCTTCCAAGTAAAACTTATTACACAGATTCCTCTGGGCATTTTTTTTTTTTTTTTTCCTTTTCTTTTTCTTTTCTTGACTCTGGTTAAATAAACTATCGATTTGTTTTCAAGGTAATTTAAGGGGGTAATACAGTTGCAAGTTGATAAGCGCAGCCATAATGCATTCAGTGTAAACACACTTCAGGGGTTCAATTAGGACTTCTTATTTTGTTAAAAAATCAAATCGACCAAACAATGACTGGCCAGCATAGGGATTTCTGAGCAGACTGGATGAGCATGAAGCTCCATGTGACATTAATAATGCAGGACGCACGAGCAAAAGGAAAACTGATATTAGAGGCCAGGGAGGTTCACCCCGATGCACGCCCTTCCCGCCAGAATTAACACCAGGATTTGTAAAGAGGATGCAAACGGTCACTTAAGAACACTTTCGAGTGGACCAAGAAAGGCCGTCAGCCGTGCGTGCAGGGGGTCGTCCACCGTCCACTCAGGACAACGAACATCACATCACAGCACATGGGCCCTCTCAGCACATACTTGTTCTCAAGTAGCTAGAAACCCAACTCCGCTGATAAAATGAAGAATTTATTTCTCATGCCAATTTTATTTTATTTTTTGTCACGGACAGAGCTGGCCTTGGGTATGCCCAGTTCCTGAGGGTAAACTTCCTTGTCAGGGTTCAGCCTCACCCTTTCTATCCCAAAACAGCAGCCTGGAGTGACTTCACAGGGAGGCATAAGCCATCCCACGGTGGCTCCAGACAGCGCCATCTTCCACTTCCATCCCAGGCCCCTCTCCCCGCTCCTCCGCCAGGGCCCAGGCTTGGCTCTGATTGGCTGCAACTGGGTCGCGTGCCATTCCCAGCCAATCAGGGGCCAGAGTCGCTGAGCGCTAATTGGCCAAGCCTGCGGCACGTGACCACCTGTAGCCTAAGATCCGCAAAGCCTGGGTTCCCAGAGCCGCTCAGTGTCCTGGCCGGGAGTGCGGGTGACGCTGGCCAGGCGTGGTGACCCGGTCGCCCTCGCTTCCTTCCAGACTCGTGGTCCTCTGAGCCAGCCTGAAGTCCGCGGGCCCTTGTGCTCTGATGGCCTCGATGCCTGGGCCTCACTTCTCCGGTCTCCCGCATGGCCACAGCCTCCTCCGGGGGCCTTGCTCTCAGGACGGGGCTTCTGCCTCCTCCTCCCGCGTCCCAGGAAGGCCCCTGAGCCTCCTCTGTCCCCAGCTCACCCTGCTTTCCCTGCCGACATCCAGCCTCTGGGTTTCCAGCTACGTGACCCTTCAAGCATCTGAGCCCCGACTCCTGTCCCGGCTGACGTCACATTGCCAAGGCCCTGGGGCACCTGGGCAAGAGCTGCCGCAGGAACAGCCCTTCTCTGTCGCTCACGGGAGGAAGTGAGAAACGTGAAGCCCTGTTGCCTTTGTAAATTGTGCTCATATCAAAAGCGGCAAAACTGTGTGTCGTGAAAACGGAACAGGTGGTTTGTATATTTTATCATGCTTTATTACACTACGTTCCGTGTATGAATACTACATACATATACTCACATACATACCCTGAAATTGTGGAATATGATGGAAGATTATTCTATTTGCATTAAAAATTCAGCCACTTGTAAATTACACAATAGCACCACAGTAGTAAATCCCTCTTCAGGGTACAGAATATTTACCAGGGACAAAACATAACATCATCGTGGAGTACCTTTCAAAGCCCTTTACATTTTTAAATGTCACTTACTTCTCTTAGCAATCCTCTGAAATAAATATGACATTCTGTTCTCAGTTTACAAATGAGGAAACTGAGGGATAGAAAAATCGGGTGCCTTTCCTGAGATCCCACAGCTGGTATGGGGCGAGTCCATGGGTGGCAGGATTGACCAGCCTGGCCTGTGAAGTTGAGGGTGGCCATATGACCAGCTCTGGCCCTGCAGGCAGTGTCCTGGACCTGGGGAGGTCATCCTTATACTCCTGTGCATGCATTGTTTTCCTGCCCTCATGGAACATTCTAGATGGAGGATCTGCCCTCACAGGTGTAAGAGTGTTGAGTAGAGATTCACACTCCCCTGAGATGGACACGGATTTGAACAATGAATAAATTTTGTTGCATTTAATTGCCAAGATTGGGCTTCTTCCTTTCATGCTACTGTGTAATAACACCAGATGTCCCTGGGGTTTTAGTCTCGTGAGCGTGTTTTCATTATATTTCATTATATTCAATAAGGAAATGTCTCATGTGTCACTTGTGTGATTAAAGTGGCACTTAATAAAAAGAAACCTAAGGTGCTGTCGTGGCAGCAGAATTAATCCTAACCCTGTAACCCTAATAAACTCAGATACTCCAGATATGTGTGTGTTCTCAATGGTAATGATGAATAATTAAAACCTCGTTTTATAGTTAAAGAATTTGGGTTGTAAATCTTTCTGAAAGGTTATACTGGTGTCTACTGCTCTATTCTTTTAGCTCTTCTGGCATTTTTTATGCTAACATTCAGCTTTGCCTTCTTAAAGTGTAATTCAACTTCTCGGTTGTTCGTGTCAGAGAAAATGATCCTTCATTATCAAAGGCTTCTGAAGCAAACCTCAGCGCCAGGCGGGCTGTGCGTGTTGTACAAACGTGAACTCCCTTCGTGACAGCAGCCCTTTGATTCAGGTGTGAACACAAATCCGCCACCCCGGAGTCGCTGGGTGAGGGAGCTGGGGTTTGGGCCAGCCATGGGTCCAGGACACCCATCTCTGAGGACGGCGTTCTTCTGTCCTGCTACACCCGGGGTCTGGGACACCACTTGTTCCAGGATGTTCCGTCCATGATTATCTGCAGCGTGAAGGAAGGAAAGGAGGGCTGAACTGCACTTCCTGAGTCCTACCTTTCATTTCATTTGGACGTCACAGCCATCCGTTGACGAATGAGGAGACACAGTCTTTGCAGACTGGGAGGCAGTCCCCTCTCCAGGAGGCAGGCTGGGTGTCAGGTGCAAGCTCGAAGCTGCTGACTGTTCCGTCCACTGCCACATAGTTCAGGGAACCCGTGGCCCCGTGCTCAGTGGAGACCTCAGGATATTTGTGACGTTTTTAATCAGTTTGGTCACTCCAGATAAAATGTCCAGATTTCCAATTTGTCTTTAAAGATGAGAGATCCAGAAGCACAGGGTGTCGTTCTTGCAGGTGTCTGTCCCCTGCAGCCGACCCCCACCCCCAGGCCTACAAGGACTCAAGGGCCCTCACGCAACCTAGAGAGAGGAGGGATTCAGGAAAGTGAGGCTCGGGCTCCTTGCCCAAAGGCAGCCTTGTCCCTCACTGTGGCGGGCGCGAGTCCAGGGACATCCCTTCAACAGCTCCTGTGCCAGGCTCAGCCTCTGGGACCTGAGTGTGGGCAGGGGAAGGAGGAAACAGGCCAGAGAGGAGAAGGGGTCCTTTCGAAAGGGCCAGGGATAGGCGGGACGTACTTCCCCTCTTACAGAAAACCTGCCCTCACTAAGCCCCCCGCTCGTCAGGGAGGTGAGAAGCGACTGTCACATGTCTCTGCTCACACAGCAAAGGGCTTCTTGTCCTCTGTGCCAAGGGGACAGATGACTCAGGGTTCCTCCACCTGAGCCAGGATGAACTTGGAGGTCTGCATTGCAGCGTGCCCCTTCTGCTGCCTCCTTGTTCTTCATCCCACAATAAGGCACAGAGAAGGCCCACGCAGCCTGTCCCAGGACCTAGGTCCTGCAGGAAAGGGAGTTCCTTCCAGGACAGCATCCTCTGGGCCAGAGTTGCTGAGAGCTAGGGCGCAGACCTTGACCTTATGTGACGGAGGGTCCACAGAGGACGCGCCTCCTGCCCACTCCTGAGTGGGGTCCTACCTGCCGCCACTGTGTTCTCCAGTGGGTGCAGCGAGGAGGGTGGCAGGAGGCATCCTCCCCCTCCCCATCCCACTTCCTCCTTCCGTAGCCACTACAGACACCCACCGAGTAGCTATGTGTGCCAGACACCGAGGTTAAAGCAGAACCCGAAAGAGCCTGCGCAGCCCTTACATCCCTGTGTAAATAGGCTGAGCAGGAACCCCGTGATGTCCTGTCCACAGGTGGCATTTTGAAAGAAAAATGGTAGTAGTGACCGTGGGGGATTACAGAGTCATTTCTGAAATGCACTGGAAAAGCTTTCTCTAAGGTTGCCACACTGTCCCCCAGCTGATAAGAAAGAGATGGGGGAAAGGCATTCCTGGCAGAGAGAGCTGCTTGTGCAAAGGCCCTGGGGTAGGAGTGAGGTTTGCATGGGCAATGAAATGGCACACAGCCTGTGTGGCTGGAGAAGAGGGGTAGAGAAGAGGAGTGGGCAGTGAGGGTGTGTCTGTTGACACACCTGCCCTGGGAGCTGGCCTGCTCTGGAGGCCCCTCCTATGTCCTCCTCTTCCTCTTTCTCCTGCTTCTGGGTCTTTGGGCCTTGGACCTTCCTCCACTTCTACGGCTCTCTCTCTTTCTTTCTCTCTATCCCCTCAGGCTTTGGGGAGTACCTGAGACACCAGAAGTCCCTGTCCTGACAACCCACCCACTTGACCATTCATTCACTCACAGACACGGACCAAGCCCAGCAGGCGCCCCTCCCTGGGAATGCAGTCTGCCTCCCTTCTCAGGCCCCCTGCCTATGGGGGCCACATGTGTAATGAAAACTCCAGTGCCACCCAACCAGTGCCCGAGAGACGAGAGGGCCAGGCAGCCCTCAGTGGGCCCTGACTCCCCTGGGAGGCCAGGGGCATCAGCGCAGAGGTCCTGACATCTGGCTGGCTGGAGCGGGTGGTGGTGTGGCCTCTGCAGGAGACAGCCTCTGTCCACAGGGGACCGAGGTGTGTGACTGGTGGGTCCCCCACTCTTGCCTCCGTCCCCGCTCCTGTGAAATGGGGCACCACGTCCTGCCATGAAGCTGTGTGTCAGGATGCGGCGTGCTCAGAACAGCACTTGGCACGTCACAAGTACTCGAGAAACACTTGTCACATGAGGAAACACTGAGGGACGAATTCCAAGTCTCCTTTCATGACCATCCCTAGATAAGATCAAAGCAGGATGAAAATTGATTTTCCTTCTTCGATGGCCTCCAGATGACATCATTCTCCCTGTCTGCTCTGCCCCTTACGTTCAGGCCACTGAGCGACTTCCCAGTGCTGGCATAATGGGAAGCACGTTTTATCTGCTCTGAGGCGACATTCCAGGCCGGCACACCAGCTCAGGGGCTCTGCCTTCCACTCTGATGGCAGCGGCTACCGCCGGGAGGTTGATGCAGCGAGGCAGAAGCCCCTGGCGGCTGAGTCACACAGGGCGCCCTGCCACAGGCCACCGGGACCTTCACGGCTTTATGAGAAAAAACGTGAGTTAGAGCAAAAACGTGTCTATGTGATCACCTCTGTGGATTGCCATGGTGACAGAAGTCCAGATTCATGTTCAATAAGAACCATAAAGACAGGTGTGGCACATTTGTCTTGAAGCCACCCAGGTAGGACCTTCGGTTTCTACTTGGAGCATGTATCTCAGATAAATAAAAATTAAAAAGTTCATAACGATTGTTTTATTTCTCCTTGGCAGATACTCCGGGTGGGACGCCAATGCACATTTGGAGCAGTGACTAAACTTTCCATTCCAAGGCATTTCTTGGCCCCACAATGAGTAAAGAATATTAAACCAGGAACTCAGGTGTTTGGGGATTTCTTAAGGGCCCACTCTTATTGCAACTTAATTAAGAAGCTCAGCAGAGAAGCACCAGGCTATTAGGCAGAGGAAGACAGGCCCGGCATGATTCAGGGCCGCAGCCCTTATTCGTCTTCTCAGCTTCTATGGAAGCAAAGTGGGTTTGCGTTCCACTTGGGGACTAATCCATTAGTCACTGCAAAATCTCCGAGGACAGGCAGTTCCATTTCAAACCTAATTTGCAGTTGGCTTTTCATTTTAGTGGTTTTGGAATGGAATTCATCTGCTGAACCCTCGAGTGTTGGGTTACCTCGTGCAAATATTTAATACCCACAGCGAAATTTCAATATAACACTAACAATTTGTTTTCCTTGCCAACAGCCTCATTCGTCAAAGCTATTGACCCAGGTCCATAAAGAAATGTCATCCTGGCCCCCTTTGTAATGGTTTTATGCAAATAACTTTCAGGACTTAATTCTGTGGCAATGTGTAGGGAGAAAGAAGACAGCAGGCTGGACCAAGACAGGCGCCGGACAGAAGGGTGGCGGGAAGGAGGAAGGAAGAGGGGAGGCAGGGCCCTGGGACGAGGGAGGCAGAGGGAGGGACAGAGCAGAGTGCCTTGAGTGTCCTAAGCCAGACGCCCCCTGCACCCTGGAGAGGCTGGTGCTGGCGTGGGGGGAGGGGTCGGCTGCCACCGGGTGCACTTGACGCTTGACACTTGACGGTGCCACCAGGAGGAGACAAGGGAGACAATGACTTCTGGAAGCATCAGCTGTGACTCTCATCTTTTTGGTGCTTAGGGTTGGAGCAGAGGGAAGCCAGAACAAAAATTCTTTGAGTGAGCCCAGCTGGCCTGCAGAAGAAGGTACAGCTGGGCCTACCTTCACACGGCACGATGGCTTCAGAAGTCCCCACCTTCCCAGGGCCCTACGCTTGCTGCCCCAGAGCATGCTGGCCGCAGGTCGCAGGCCTACTGTCTTCTCCCCTGCCCTCTGCCCAACATCACACCTCCCTCTGCACTAAGAAGGGCGTGGTTTCTGCAGGCCCCAAACCTGCGGAGGTGTGTGCGCTACCTGCATGCGCCTCCTAGGTATCAAAGGGGGTGACTCAGGACGTTAGGGTCCTGGGATCAAGAGTCCATGGTGCCTCTCTAACTCTGGAAAGATGTGCTTCTGAACAAATACTCTTCTGTATTGAAAAATCAATACATGTCACTCTTCATTCACATTGTTTTGCTCAGTTGGGTAATACCCGTAACTCCACGGGTAACTCGATCCAAAATGTAATTTTAAATCCTTAGAGAGCTATGTCCTCAGCAAATTAAAATCACAGGTATATGCAAAGCCTACAGCAGCAAGTGCCCCAAGATATGTTCTACTTCCAGTGACCTGAAGCTTCTGGGCCTTCTTTTTGTGCAAACTCATCTTCCCTGAGCAATCAGATCCTGACTCCAGGGGCCCTGGGAGTCCCTGTACATGCAGACCATTCTGTGGCCTAGATGTGTCCTCATGTAGATCAGCTGTTTTGTAGGTTGCCCTCCCACAGGAACAGATGCATACCTGGTTTCTTGAGCATCCACTCAGCACAGAACGCGGGCACCTGTGTTTCATTTCTGTTCGTTGCATTCACGTCTCACTGTTTCACTTTTCTCAAAATGAAGCTGAGTTACTCCCCCCCGCCACCCCAGCTTTGCAGTGGAAGAGTCACATCTGCACTTCAGCAAAGCTGCATGTGGATGGGGGTGCACAGATCCAAATATGCACAGGCCCCTTCCTATCTCTCCATAGAACTGCACTTCCTTCCTGAAGTTAGTGAGGTGCAGCCGTGTGACGGTTTTGCCTACGATGTCTGTGTCATTCTTGAGCCCGTGTTCATTAAACTACATTAGTAACTGCCTGCTTCAGTGCCTGGGTCCATGGGCAAATGCAATGCACAACCCCCGCTAGCATACCAGTATTGGTGTCAATGTTTCTTATTGTAAGCTGCTGTCTTTTGTTACTGCAGCATAAACTACTCCATCCTGACTAATATGCACAGCCATTTACAACTATTTAAATCTTCAGAGGGTAAATCTGAGGATTGAAAAGTCTTCCCATATGCATTTCAATTTGGTAATTGTGGGATTTTTTTCACACGGAGCTCCTCAGTCCTTCTTTGGTTCTGAATTTGATGGCTGCCTTTGGAAGAAATTCTGTGTAAACTGCCAAGCTGATGTTCTCTGCTCAGTGTTTGACTTCTGGCTAGTGCAGGAGATCATTTCCAAATGTTTTCTCTGCCTGCTAGCCCCCTTTGAGCAGTGGCTCTGTGCTTACAGAGCTAATCCTCAAAGCCCATGACCTCTGTGACATTTCCTTGAAATCCTATTTTCTGTTCTGACCCAGTGTCAGAGGCACTGGTCAATAAGCAAGGCTGGTATCCATCAAAATTGCTTTCAATAAGAATGTGAACAGAAAGGTCTTTGCAAGAGAAAGAGCATGTGCAGCTAATGGAAACCAGAGAAAGACAGTCATTACCCCAGGAAACTCGGAAAAACCGATTAGCAAGACCAAAGGTCAGGACCCGAAGCCCAGCTACCCAGTGACAGACTCGGATGCCAGCCCATATGTTGGCTTCTCTCTGCAGAGAGAGCAGCCCTAGAGGATGCTGGGAACCTTCGCTGCCTTAACAGCATTGACACACCACCCGAACAGCAATTAGACAATCACCAGTTGCAGAACAATTAAGTCTCCTTGTGACCAGAAAGATCTTTTTCTTTCCATGCACATAATTGTCTCCTGGTGTGTCTGAGACCTCAGCAGATTAGCGATCCAGCATCATTAACCTGAGTGGAACCAGAGCACCCGACCCAGCATCAATATCCTGAACGAGGTCAGCTCCTCTGGAAAATTCTTGAGAGAACACATCATCACATTCCAACGGTTGTGGCTTCAATTTTTCCATCATTCTTAAGGTTGACCTAATTGAAACCACCCAAAGCTCTGTGGGCACTCGGTCTTAAAGGTACAGAGGTTCACCTTCAGGAGAAATAAAGGCAGAAACTAGATAAGGTAATGGGTTCCTGCAGAACCCGCTGAGCCGAGAGAGGCACTAGAGGCCAACACCCTGGCGTGACTCCAGAGGCCCTCGAAGTGTCTCTGCCTTACTCCTGGGCTCTCGTGTGTCTGTGATCCTGTTAGCGCTTCTCCTGTCAAGTGGCAACAAACCTGAACATAAAAGCATCACATACCATCATGCAGTGTAACGCTCCAGTCGGTGGCAGACTGCACGTGTGCTGGAGGTTCCTAACGTCGGCCGCCTAGCTGGGTGCCGTCATGTTAGTCTGCATAAGCACGCTCTACCATGGTCTCACAACAGAATTGCCTAATGATGATTTTTCAGAGCCTGTCTCCATCATAAAGCAACGCGTCACTACAACTGAAAGACTTTATCAGTCAGCATTCTTAGCTGCATGTAACAGAAAACTTGAGTTAAATATCTTTAAGGGAATTACAGCATCGGTGAACTTCGATGTGCTGGAGTGGCTGGTTAGTTTCAGGCACAGCTGGATCCAGATACCTTAATGATGTCATCAGAATCTGACTAGTGTCTCCTGGTCTCTGGTCCTTCTTTATTCCACTCAAGGCCATTCCTGGAGAGCATCTCCTGTCCTGGCTGCAGAACAGCAACTCAGCCTAGTAGGGAGTCTCTGCCCATCCCGGAAGCCACCGCGAAAGTCTCCCTGTACTTCATTGGCCTCAAGTTTGTCACATGCCCATCCCTGGACCAATCAGAATAGCTGCGGAAGGAGCCCTAATGGTCTTAGTCCACCTGAGACAGAGGTGGTTCTCTCCAGTGAGTAAACAGGTGACAGTTTCTAGGGAACCCTGGGATTTGGTTACCCAAAGATGGGGCAATGGATTCTGTGTAGCCACAAAACTGTGCCCTGCAGAGATCACATTCATTGAAGGGACCCACCCACTGAAGGGGATGTGCAGAAGCAGTTTCAGGATCCTCCTGTCTGAAGGTGAAATCCATGTACCCATCACCTTCTCAGATGTGGACATCTCAGGTCAGCTACCTGTGACCTTGGAACGGGAAGCCTCGTAGTGTCGGGACACAGCAGAACATTCAGGACTGTGGAACAGAACGAAAGGGCCTAGAGTGGAGGAACTGACCAAGACTGAGGATGGGGAGTGGATTTTCCCCTTGGGTGCTGCATCCCAGGCTATGCAAGAGAGGAGGCCGGCAAGGAGCAGGACCACCAGGCCCGCGGCGTCTTTTTCTCCATCCACCCTAAGTGACCATGTGGTCAGGGATCACTGGTCACCAGCAACAGAAGCCAGCTCCTGTCAACCTCTAAGTATGTGAATCAATGGAGGTTCTCAGGCTGGAAGAAAAGCTGGAAGGACATTCCCCAAAAGGACGAGAACTGAGTCAGCTCTGGAGCTCTAGGGAGAAGCAGCCAATCTCTTTGGTGACCCAGAAAATGCTACTGTGTCCCTTCTCCAAGGGACAAACTCACAGGGGAAGAGAGCCTGACCTGAAGTGGGGTCAAATGCCCACTCCCGGCCAGCACGGAGGAGGGAAAGCCAGGTCCACTCACACATCCACAAGGACACCACCCACTGGAGGTAGGAAGAAATCCCTAACGTCAGATCAAGGTGCCCGTATGAGAGACCTGGTGGGGAGGTGGGTGGGGGCGGGAGCAGATTAGAGGATCTAGTCTTTTTCAAAATCCTGGATGTAAACCAGTCTATATCATCAGCCACCATGGTTCCAGATCACTGCCTCTAGTCTCCATTTCTTCTTGCTTTGCTCAGTTGAAGCCACAGGAAGCAAGCCCCTTCTACCCATGCTAATGTACCTGAGAGCCAGTCTCCCGCACGTGAACAAACACCTGTGTTCCAAAACATTCATCAAAGCTCCATCTGCAATAGTTTAAAAGTGGAGCCAGCTTGGATGCCCATCAGCTGGGAGCAACGGCATGGAAAACCAGAGGCTGAGCTGGAGTGGCGAGGTGGCAGCTTGAGCAGAGGCACTAGAGGTGAGAGAGAGGCACCGGGCAGACGCTGACTCCGGTAGTTCTCAGAGGGAGGGGGGGCAGCGGGTTGGTAGAGGGTCTCGCGAGAAGCTTCGAGCGTACTTGCAGAGCTGGCTCTCTTTAGAGGGTGGCTTGCTGTGTGACACTTTGTGTGTGTGTGGAGGGGGGGGGGTGCTGGGGATTTGAACCCAGGGCCTTGTGCTTGCTAGGCAAGCTCTCTACCACTGAGCTATATCCCCAGCCCTGCGTGACGCTTTTCTACCTGCCTAAAATACTTAAATCAAGCCACAGGGACCATTCATCCAGGCACCGTCTCCTCTGCCCTGCCATGATGAGGTCCTTTGCAGGCCTGCGTGTCCTCCTTAGAACACTCAGAGATGTGAGGCCTCCTGCTGTCCACCTGGCAGCAGCTCTCGCCTGCCCTCTCTGGATCCGGGCACTGGGGCAGGGCTGTGGGATCATCGCGCCCTCCCCGCTGGGCTCCAGGCCTTGTGATTGTCTGTCGATCCTCGCTCAGGACTCGGCCGGCTCCCCAGGGCCCTGGACGTCCTCCAGCTGCCTGGAACCAGGACAGTAATTGTCAAGGGCCATTCCTGCTGGGACCTGAGGGGAACCACAGCCTGGGCTGGACGCAGAGGCCCCGCTGGGTCACAGCGCCTCTGCCTGGTCCCCACCTCTACACCTCAGGTCTCTTAGTCTTCCTTCACGTAGCCGCCCAGGCGTGAGGCCACCTGTCTCCCACCGCCTGGGCCCAGAGTCCAGCATCAGACAGAACTTGACTTTCCTGTTCCCCAGTCCCTTTCCTTACCCGGCGTCTTCCAGGTGGGAGGGCTGATGGAGCCATATCTGTCCATGTGTAGCTGGGGCTTCTGGACCTCGGGTCTGTCCCAGAGTGGGCAGAACAGAGCTCAGGGAGGGGACAGAAGAAGGGAGCTGATAGGAAGGAGAAGGCCCGCAGGGGACGCACCAGGCTGCCACCCTCCTGGTCTGCCTGGGCTCACGTGGGTCTCTGCCGGGACAGGAGGAGCTGCTTCCCCGCAGAGTCATAGGCAAGGCCGCACCCCTCGCTGGCAGCCGGCTTCTGGGGGACAGGCTCGCACCAACGGGCGAGGTCAGTGGTTGTCAAGGAGTCTTTCTGGTTGGCAGCAGGTCCCTCAAGGGCATAATGAGCAGGGGTGTCTATGGGGCCCTTACCCCTGAGGCCAGGGCAGCTCTGTTTGGGCCTGATTAACACATGAGTTTTCTGTAAGTTTTCCTTTGAAGGAAGTCTTTACTCCCAAACTTGAGAATGACCTTTCAGTCTAAGCTGGGATCCTTTGATTTTAAAACTATCAAAAAATCATCAGCAGGAAAATTCAGTCGACTCGCATGGTCTGAGTCAGGGTCCTGCGGCCCCCGAATTCATTCAGCCGGTGTGTTGGGGGCCAGTCACCTCACACTGGAGGAGTTCAAGCCACAAACATTTGTTACCTCACAGTTTCATGGGTGAGAAGCCAGGAAGTGGCTTCACTGGGTCCTCAGGCTCTGGGTCTCTCAGGGTTTACAAAGTGCCACCTGGGGCTGTGCCCACATCTTTAGGTCCCTCCAGGACTGGAGGGCCTGCCTTCAAGCTTAGTCTTGAGCCCGTTGCAGGACTGAGATCCTTGCAGACTGGAGCCGAGGGCCTGGCCTCAGTGGCCGTGGCCTCAGTGGCTGTGGCCCTGTGGCTGCTCAAGGAAGCCCAGGCACACAGCAGGAGGGCCAGACAGTAAGCCCCACCTTAACTTTGGAAGTGACAGCCATCACTTCTCATTGTTAGAAATTAAGTCCCCAGGTCAGCCCTCACTCAAGAGGAGGGATCACCTGAGGACGTGGTAACGGGGGTGGGGATCACCAGGAGGCCTTTCAGAAGCTGCCCCCCACGCCATTTCTGCCTAATTTTGGAGAGTTGTTAGACTAAATCGTGAATAATTTGACAGACTGCATGTTCTTCTATCTCCCTATTTCAGGAGGCAGCTCTCTGCTGAAAATAGCCCTTCTTCACACCACAGTTGTGAACAGAAATTCTTTCGCTGGCCTCAAACTCATAGGAAAGTGTGACATCTCAGGCAAAGCATGTCTCACTTTTTAACTGAATTGTGTTTTTTTTTTTTTCTAACTGGCGATTTTAGGGAATGTTGAGAGGACGGCAGTGAGGTTGGTTCCTTTTCTTTTTTTCCCATTCATTATGGACAGCAACGTGGTTGGGGTTGTGCACTGCCCAATCTGCAGGAGGAAGCTGGCTCTCTCAGGCTGCTTTCTCACCCTCTCTGGTCTTTCCAGAGCCTGGGGTGGGCCGGGCTCTTTCCAGCAGGGGCTGTGATGATCCTGAAGGCGGCCCTGGGTTTTATGGAGATTGATGAGTCCGAGCCGGCTCTCCTCCAGGGTGCTGACAAGCTGATCTGGGCACCGCACCACATGCCACTTACCAGACTCCAGGTGGCACTGTGCCCGCCGCTTGGTCCTACGGGTGGCCCCTTCAAGGGTGGCTGCATCAAGAGCACAGGCATGTGCTCGGCTGTCCTTGGGGGAGTCTGGACCCCTGGCCCAGGTCCTGGCGGGGCCCACTGTTCGGTTCTGGCACAGACCAGGGCACCATGGAGACGGGGCTGCAGAAGAGGAAAATGCCTCGTCTGGCTGGGAGCCCGGGAGACGCCTGCGGAGGCCTTGCTGCCGACAGAGGTCAGATCCCAGAGGGCCTGGGCGCGAAGGTGCCCAACCTCGGATAACGCTTCTCTAATCCATTTAGAAACCCAGTCGTGTGCTGAGATCCCAAGTGTCAGAGGGGGAACCAGCACATGCTCGGCTGTTCTCCAAGTCCATTTTTCCCTCTGGTGGTTGCTACGCACGGGGTCGCCATCCCCGGGCGCTCTCCGACATTCTGGGTTCCCCTCCCCGGCCAGTTCCACAGCAGGTCAGCTTCCCGCCCGTGGAATCGCGTCTGGACATGTGATCTTGGTTGAGCTTGTAGAGGAAGCACTGCATGTTGTCTCCAGGCAGAATCATTTAGGAGCTGGGATAAGATTCCCCATGCTGTTCAGAGTGGTGTGGGGAGGTGACAGGGAGGGGCTGCGGAGCCTCACCGGCCCAGACTCCCCGGGAGCAAAAGTGCATCAGGCTGGCCAGGGACCAGGTCAGATGTGCAGAATGTGCGTGCTGGGCCAGGCCGCAGGGATTCGCTGCTGTGACGTGACCTTGCCGTCCTGACTAGTGAGCCACGTGGAGGGACTGCCTGTAGACAGACTGTAGTCAAAGCTCTGACTTCCTTTAAACTCACCCACAAAAGAAGACTGGGTCACAGACCCTCCTGACAAAAACGGCCTTGTTATTGACAAGACAGCAGCTGACTTCAGCGAGCAGGAATGGAGCCCCCAAGGCTGTGTAGGATGAGAGAGAAAGGAGCATTTAGAAGCTCTGACGTTGGGGACAGACACTTTAATGGTTCTGTCAATGGAGATTTAAAGTTGAAAACAGGCCAACATATACTGGTCAAGGTCTGTATTTCAAATAAGGACAGGAGGGACCACCCGTGGGACTTAGGTGCTGGGTACCACTTAGGGTTACTTGAGCTAAATAACTGCTGTCATCCAGTCTGATGTACATTTTATTTCAGTGTTTTAAGAAACAGGAAGGAGAAGGTAAGAGAAAATATGTTCTACAACGGGACTGGACAGCTGACCACTGACCACAGCCTCCTAAATCAGAAGACCTCCAGTTGAGCCTTAGAGACGTGAAAGGTTATGAAATCATAGATGTGAAGCATGAAGGCTGTTCTTAGGCTATAAAGCTGAAGCGCACGCTCAGCATGCTGGGCGGGTGGCTTCGTCCCTGGGCATTCCTTCCTGCCACTCTGAATGAAATCATAGCCCCCGGGCTCCACCCCAGCCCACACTTGAAAGGATTGTCACCACCTGAGCCCACATGGCTCTTTGGGCTTAGATCCAAAACCAGTTCATCCTCCTAGCTCCATGATTGGTTCTGAGAAGGACATGAAGCCAGCAAAGCTCTGGGACAAACAGCTCCAGGATCCTGGTGGCTTAAAACAAGCCAATATGCATTTTCCTCTCTCGAAGGTCTGCAGCAGGGCTCGAGCGGTGCCAGGAGCTGGGCCTCTGGTGCTCTGCCCCAGGGCAGGGGCCCAGGCATCCTGCCAAGCACGTCCTGACTGCTTCTCAGGTTTCATCCTCCCGGGGCCCAGGGAAGTCACGTAGCCGAGACAAAGCCCTGAGATGTGGATGCCGCTCTGTCCACCCTCCAGAGTTCCACCTCGGAGAGCAGAGAAGGAGCAGGGACAGTGGCCCCCTTGGCTCTGAGCCCCTCAGTCCTTGCGTTAGTGCCTTCCCTCACTCACCTGTGACACAGGGCTGCTGGGTGGGGCTTGGGGGGCCCCTTCGCTCCTGGACACCCTTGCAAGTGTGTTCGTCCCTCTTCGAGAAGAACCCCAGAAACCCTCCTGGTGGAGCAGAGCACCTGTGCAAGATCAGTGGCCGGTGGCACCGGAGGTGGGATCAGATCCCAGCTTGACCTCCTCTTCCTCCCACAGTGGTGTTTATTGGGCGCTGCCTTCTGGCTGTGAGCAATGATGCCAGAAAATTCTACCTGAGGCCAAGGCCACCCTGATTTAAGGGTGTGGCTGAGTCAAAGGTTCACAAAATGGAATAAGCGTCTCTTCCTTTCAGACATTCATGGTCACGGAAACACAGCCCTCTTGTCCTGTGGACTCAATCAGTTAGGGACTTCGGTCAGATGGCCGAGCCAGGCCTGCAGGGGAGAAGGACCTGCCCTGTTGCTCCTCCTCCACTCCGCCCTCAAAACATCTTACACTTAAATGGCGTTGGTCAGACTGCCAACCGTGCACTCTGCATCTTCAGAACCAGGCCCTCCGCAGCAGGGCTAGGGGGACTGCGGAGCTGGCCTGCCAGGGTCTGGCCCCAGGTCCTTCTCTTTCAAGCTCTGAGGTCTCAAGCAAGTGTCTCCACCCCTCTGAGCCAGCACAAGCCTCAAGAAACCTTATTCCTGCTTTTAACTAGCCATAACCAGCCACATCCTGATGAGACAATGTGTCTATCTCTCCTCTTCCCAGGTGGGTGCCTTTTAGAACTGAGATGACAGATATTTCTGCTACTTTTCCATTTGCATGGAAAATGTCAAATTATAAAGCATCCTTCACCTCCCACACTAACATCCGCCCTTGCAGTCAGCAACTAGAGAACTCATCCCAGAAGTAATTTCCTGATCATCAAATTTTTGAATAAATATGTTTTTATTTGCTACCCCCGCTGGGACATCTATCAACAACCATGCTGCACCCTGAAGATTTCATTATTTTTCTAAGATTGATACAAGTCAGCCCTCAGATAACCTTCAAATATATGCCTCTGTTAAGAGGCTCCACAGAATCACTACATCAAGAGGTGGAAGGAGCTCTGAGCTTCTTAGAATTGAGATTTGCTTCAGTAGGAGGGTGGAAGTGTGCAGAAGTCGGCAGGTGACAAGACACATCAGAGCCTTGTTCTGTCCTATGAAAACCGTGTGTGTTCCTGAATATGTTTAGAGGAGCCTCTTGCTCCTTGTCCGGAATCCTTCCTTTTAAAAAAAAAATTTTTAATTTTATTTATTTATTTTTTTATAGGGGGCTGAGGCTCGAATCCAGGGATTCACAGGTGCAAGGCAAGCGCTCCATGACACTGAACCACAAGCCCAGCTGTCCCGAGTCCTGATTTAATTGTCACAGAGGTTCAGTTCTTCCCAGGTATTCAGTTTGGATCAGCTCTGCGTCTAATGGAAGGTGATGTGGTCAGACTCCATCCAGGATCTTTTGTGGGAGCCACCAGAGAGCCAGCCCTGCCTCTGGGAGAATCCCGTGGACCTGAGGTGCTGGCATGGCGCCTTGGCCCCAGTTGGTCCCTGAGATTGTATTTGAGCACCGTATCCAGCTGGAACTGACACCCGCCTACAAGAACTACCTCACTGTCTAGCCCCAGATGCCTGTGGACACAAATGGAAGCCATATTCCTCATTGTCGCAATGACTAATTAACAGGCATAAATCAGGATTGTCCTAAGCAAAGTCTTGACTGACTTCTCTGAGTCCCATGAGACAAGAAATCCTTTTCCCGATAAAGCCGCCAAAGGATAAAGAATGAGGGATCCTGGCAATGGATGACTTCTGCTTCCATTAGCCAGAAAGCAGTTGTGTGAATAATTGGTAGGTGCAAAATAATTTGAAATTCCAACTGGGCCCCTTTGGAGATCAGAAGGGATGGCTATTAATAATTAAGAAGGCAGGGGCTGGGTCCTGCTCAGTGATAGGGTGCTTGCCTAGCATGCTCCAGGTCCCGGGTTCGATTCCCAGCACTGCTAAATAATGATGATGATGACGATGACGATGACAAAAATAATAAAGGCAAACAGACACACCAGGGGACACCTCATTCAGACCAGAACCCGTGCTCCCCTGCACACTGAGGGCGTCCCAGGTGGCAGCCAGTTCCCAGGGAGCTTGGTTTCTTAGTAAAAGGCAAACACAGAAGCCCACAAGCACAGCACAAGACACCCAGGAGAGCCACAGGCGGGGCACCTGTTCTCTGTCCCTTTGAATCATGGTCACATCTTCAGAGTTTGCCTTTGCTCTGTAAAACTCCACGATAGTGAATTACCAGCGGAGCACCTGGCTCACCCTCCTGGCTGCCCAGCATTGGCTGGGAGCTCCAACCCTGCAGTTCCACGTCCTGGCTGCTTTCTGTCCCTCTCCAGTTAGCACCTCAGCCTTGGGGCCTCAGAGATGGAAACCCTTCTCTCTGGTCAAGAAGACACGGGGACAGAGCACAGAGGGGCTTGGCCTCTGCCTCCTCCTTCCCACCATATCCACGGCAGCTTAAAGGATCTTCTGATACCAGGGAGGTGGCCCTGGCTCCCCTCCGGCATCTTTGCTTCTGAAGCTGATGCACGGGCGTGACTCTCCTCCCTGTGGCTCTGTAGAAGTTTGATGGGAATTGTTTTCTGAACAGACTACCCCACACAGTTCTGGGTTGCATGGACCATGCTTCAGGGCTGGCCCAGAAGCCAGCAACAGGCGTCAATGGGAGCTTAGCATGGTCATCATGTCCTTTGAGTCCTGAGTCAGGAAAGCACAAGAGTTTCCCTGGTTCTGCTGTCTACTGAGCCCTACTAATGTGTGGTCCTAATACTACTGTGGACTCTGAACAGGGTCCACAGTAAAGGGTTTAAAAACCATCTGCCTAAGTTTTTGCTGGGAAACACTTTCAGGTGGCTTAAAAATCAAAGTAATATAAAATAATGCATTAATGGGCTCACCCCACTAAGCATGCCACTCCCCACACAGGTAACCACCTATTAGTTCCCAATGTAACAGGCATAAGCAACATCAATGTACATTACATTATCTCCATTCACATGCCAAAGCAACCTCCTATACCTTTGCTCCAAAGCACACCTAGATCTTGCACACACACAACAATGATTTATTCCATGGCTCCCTTTCAGTATTCTATCCATTCCATGTTTTTCAATATGTACTTATTCCATAACTTTTGTTTGGTTTTGGTCTTAGTTTTAATCAGTCTCCTACAAAGGGATGTTTGGAATATTTGTCCTTTGGTCCTCTCAGTGTTCTGACCCTTGATGGTAAGTGTTCGTATCCAAATACCCGCAGAATGAATCCACAGGAGTGGAGACACTGACTCAGAGCTAAAAGCATTTGCATTTTATAGGTGTGACCAAAATGACCTCCACAGGGGAAGCAGGGGGTCACCCTGCTGATAATGGTCAGGAAGCACCTGTTTCCTCACAACCTCATCAACACAGAAATAGTCAAACTTCTGGAATTTTCTCTCACAAGGTAAGTGAGAAATGATCAATCAATATGTCACCATCAAAGCCATCTATGTTAAAATGGCAGCAAGGGGCACAAATTAAGTATCCATCTGGCATCACTGGTCACACTTGGGGAGAAGGAGGGAATGGTGTCAACCCTGATGGATTCTGCCACACGGAATCTGCAGGGACAAACAGCTACGAGTGTGACCCATCCTCTGCCAGGCCATCTGTTGTGGGAGGGGCCCTGGAGTTCAGCGACTTTACCTTTTATTAGGTGTGTGGGTTTAGGGAAGAAACAACCCAGTGCCGACGGCCTGCTCTTACTGACGGCATGCGCACTGGGCCAGCACTCAATGCCAGAGCTCTCTGGAACTTGCTCCTCCCCGCCCCAAAAGAGGATAGGTACAATTACTCCTGCCTTCCTGAGCGGTACAGGCTTGTGTCAAGCTCGACAAAGTGTTGTATACCTTGCCCTCTGACAGTTAGTGGCCCATTTCCCTTCCTGGGATAATGCTGAATTTCATGGGCAGAGCACCAACAGGAGAAAGGCTCCAGCCAACAGCTCTGGGCTGCAGAACGTGGCTCCGCCCCCTTGGTCGCTCCGCCCCCTGGTCTCCGCTCCCTATTGCTCCGCCTCCTGGTAGCCCCGCCCCTGTCCCCACCCTCCTGGTAGCTCCGCCCCCTGGTCACTCCACCTCCTGGTCGCCCCACCCCCTGGTCGTCCCACCCCCTGGTCGCTCCACGCCTTGGTCCTCTCCTCCGTGACTTTTTCTGCTGCGCTTGGGTCTGACTCCGCTAGGACTTGAGTCTGTTGGGTGATGCAATTCCTGGCCTTCGTGTGTGTGTGTGTGTGTGTGTGTGTGTGTGTGTGTGTGTGTGTGTGTGTGTGTGTGTGTGTGTGTGTGTGTGTGTGTTTCCACAAAGCCTCGCAGAGATCTCATATTCTTTTTCATGTTGTTCTAAGTGAAAGATGTCAGTTCGTTACCTTATGAGATGTCATAAATAACATGCTAGTTGTTTGTTTTTAAGAGCATAATGCACGAGTTCGTATCTGCCTTTACTTCCTCAAACACAAAACTCGTTCTTTAGAAGCCTGTATATTTCTTGATAAACTCATGCCTGACTCTGGCAGCTCAAGGTCCAAGTTGCTCAGTCCAGCAGCCTTGGCACTAGCCCAAGGCGCAGGTAGTTTCGCTGCTCAGACCTTAAAAGTGTCTCCAACTTCCTGCCTCTTCCACTCCTGCTGCTGTCAAGGTAGTCCCAGCTGCTATGAAGACTGTTCTCACTGGTCTCCTGGAGTCTGCATCCACCTGGACCCCTTCCCCAGTTTGTTCTTAACAAAACCTTAAAAGGACTGCTCTGACTTGAGAACAGTTTTGACTGTCCTTTTAAGCGTAAATCAGATCAGGTGACTCCTCTGCCCCAAACCCTCTGCAGTCCTCCCACCTCACTCAGATAAAACTCAAATCCTCACAGAGGCCCATGAGGCCCTGCGTGGTCCACTTCCCTGCCTCTCTGGCCTCCTCCACACACTTGTCTTCTTCTTTCATTCTTCTGTGGTCTCCTGCTGCTGCTCAAACATGCCCCCAGGGCCTTTGCACTTGCTTTCCCCGCTGCCTAAGAGCATTTTCCCCAGACAGCAGCTGTCTCCCACTTTCTCAGCTCCATGCCACTATCCTCTGAGGGTCCCACTCACACCCCACCCCCACCATTCCTGACTTTTCTTGCCCCCTTAGCAACTTCTGATGCACACTAATACATTGGCTCTGTTTACTGATTGTCCCTGGCCAGAACATGAGCACCATGGGTCAGAAACTTCAGTTTACCCTTTGCTTTAGCCTGGAAGCCGAGGACAGTGGCTGGCATGGAATAGATAATAACTTCTTGAATGTGTGAATGAGGTTTAGTTGGAAACCAAGCTCCAGAGCGCTTCTTGGTGTCCCAAATGCCCAGTGAAATGCAGGCCATGAGCCTCAGGGCATCCACAGTTTTTAAACAGCCATTCTTTATTTATTTATTTATTTTAAATTGTAGCCAACCTGTGTGCTTTTTGGAGAAACGAGCAGCACGCAGCCCAGCATTGGTGTAACCGTGAGCGTCCCTTTGCCCACTCAGCGGCCCCTGGTGCTCCTGGGCCCGCGCCCCCTGACCTGGAGTCATTTGCACTTTGGAGAAAACGAGGCTGACGGGAGGCGTCGCCGTCTTGTCAGTCGAGGCCCAGACGCCAGCTCCAAAGGTCAGCCACAGCCGGGTCGGGGGGTAAGGAGCTGCTGTGCCGGAACGTTCTGCATAATTGGAAGGCGACGTTAACAGCGACAGGACAATTAACACCAACGCCCAACGGTCTATGAAGCAGATGCCGAAAAATTAATGGAGCGGGGGCTGCGAGGAGCTCAGCCCGGACTCTTCTGAAGAGACAGGAGTGTGGGGGAGGGTGCGGGTTTGGGGAGAATCAAGGGCCCTGGGGTCAGGGCCAAGGACTTGGTGAGGGCCAGCTGCCCCCTCCCCAGCTGTGTGGCCCTGGACAAGGCTGCTTCTGACCTTCCCTGGTGGGAAGCAGAGCTGCGTCAGGAGGAGGCCTTGCTGCCTTAGGGGCAGGGCAGGTCCCTAACCCGCAGGCCCAGAGGACTCGGGCCTCTGGACACACCCACAGGGCACCTCCTGCCAGCTCTGCTCACTGGATACAGCGGGTCCTGGAAGTGGCTCCTGGAGGCCCCAAACCCTGGGGATGGGGCGGGACTCTGCTCTCCTACCACCCACCTGTCACCTCTGGGCAGGGGCTGAGGAGCCAGTTGCTGATTGACAGGCCCCTTTGTCCTGCCTGGGCTCTCACAGGAGCCTGAGGCAGGAGCTGCCCTTGGCCTGTGTTCCAAAGCAGGGGTGGCGGGAGCAGGGCCCCCACCCTGCTGAGACAGACGCCTAGTGAGCCAGAGACCACCTCACTGGCAAAGCCTCGGGCTCAGCGTCCTTTGGCACTCCAGCCGCATCTTATCCGTCCCACTGATGCAAATCCGTCTGCCGTTTCTGTGACATAAACCATGAGGCAAGGAGCAGCCTTCTCACTTCTCCTTCACACGGGTGGGTGTGGCTCAAAGTTAGTTTTTTTTTTTTTTTTTTTCAACCAAAAGCATATCCCACAAAATTGTATTGTCTTTTCGAAAAGAATTAACTTTCTGCTAAATAAAATTGCATTCACAACCTCTGAAATGCCTAAGCTTAAATGCTAATTTAATCCATCACTCCCATTTAATAAAAAGGTCCAGGTTATTGCCACCATTGTCCCCACCCTAGGCACAACCACGGATTGAGGCTGGCCTGGGGGTGGTGAGTCTCATACTTCTTGAAAGACCCCATCTTTCAAGAGTCCATCTTGCTGAGAAGAGAGAAATTCAGAGTCCTGTGCCCACCTGACCAGAAGCACGTTCGCTCGGTTGCATATAGATCTTCAGCTGTGGGAAGTGGCAGAATAGTCACCCTGCAGGTGTCCCTCGTCCCAGAATCCCAATGTCACTTTGCATTTTGCTTCCCTATATTTATCCTAGGAAGGGGCCAGGCAAGGTCACTGACTACAGGCTGCAGCCTTCCCAGCCCTTACCCAAGCCTGTCTGTGCGTTCCCTGCTTTGTCCCTGGAGCCCCTTCCTGTCCCCCCAGGAGCCCTGAGATGCAGACAGCCAGTGGACTAGGATTCTTAGCCACTGACTTGATTGCTCGGGTCTGAACTGGTCTCTCCATGGGTCACAAAGTTTCATCAAGCTGCGACAGCTGATCAATTAATCACTAACAAATGTGGGCAAGTTTTCATTCCCTGTCAGGCCGCAGGACATGCTATAGACAAACTGCCAAGTCGTTTTAAAGCCGTGAACGTTTGGACTGCCTCTGAGCTGAGTCTATTCTCGAACACAGCAGTTTTGAGGCTTCCTGCCTCGCTGGCTCTTGGCAAAGTGGGAGTGGATATGGGGGGAGCGTAACCAGGGTGAGACGGCCTCCAGTGAGGACAGCAGCAGCAGAAGTGTGGACAGAAGCGGAGACGACATCACTGACCTTCCCAATGACCCTCCGCCTCTGAGCAGGAAGCAGGAGCTCCAAGATACTTGTCTGTACTGGGCCCTCAGCCTGGCATGTGCCGAGGTCAGACAGGCCCTGTGTTGGCACTTAAACTGCCATCCTTTGCAGGCCTGGCTGGGGGCGGGAGGCACGGGCCCTGCAGAGAGGAAGCAAATAGCTCATTTACAAGTCCCTTTCATGGTTCATTGACAGCAGGGATGAGAGAATGGCAAGAAAGCTAGCGTGTGTCCAGCAGGAGCCAGAAATTTGCCCTCAGAAATCGACGTGACACTAATGATGATTATCACATGTTCACGTGGCTTCTCTAGGGTTAACTCCTAACTGAACTCCCTGGCACCATCTCTGCATCCTCTGGTAACCGAGCATGGGTAAATAAGCACTCACTGACCCGTCTTTTCGTGGGGCTCAGACCTAAGGGTGGAGCATGTAACTGGGTCCAGTCACTCAGCTGGTAAATCCCCCATGCTCAGTAGTGGTCAGGAGAGCAGGGGATGGAGCTGGTCTACGTGGGGCAAAGCCGTCCCTGGAGCAGGAGTGAGGAGCAAGGCTGTCCACCAACAACTCCCTGGCGTAGCCCCCAGGCAGAGGTGGTGAGCACCAGGCCTGGCTTTCCCATCCTCCTCCTCAGGAGGGCACAGCATAGCCTGGGGACCAGTCCCAGCCAGCGGAACGGAGAGCAGCTATTGGGGTGTCTGAGTAGGAAGGGGGTGTCCTGGGAAGATCCACCCCGACTGGGTAAGTAAGCGCTGGGCCTGCCAGGTCTTCTCTCCTGCCTTCAGGGAATGCCATTGCTGCCAGTCATTTTTCATAAGCGAGAAAGGAAGAAAGGAAGCTCTTCAGACCTCTCACACTTAGAGTTTCGGATTCACTCTCAGAGCTACCTGCCTTCGGGCTCCCTGCGTGAGGAAAAGAGAGCTTTATAATTAAGCTACTTCTAGAAGAGACTGTATTACTTACATTCACTTCCAAAAAATAGAGCCACCGGGAGTCAGGCTGCTCTTCACTGAGCACTGACAGAGTGAAAGTGTGTCCCGGAGGCCTCGTGGGGGCCCCAAAATCCACCCACCCCACGGCCCGACCTCAGTTGTTCTGTCCCAGGAGCCTGTGCAGCTACTCTGGCTGATCCCGTTAGCGTCAGGTTTCTCTCAAAATTGCCTGCGTCAAACTTCTGCATGACAAAGGACAGCCCCCTGCAAGACGAGGAGCAGCTGTTTGGCTCAGGCCTAACAAAGGACTGATTTAATAGGATGTAAGACAATAAGGAAAACATAAATAATTAGATAGAAAATGGATAAAGGATGTGAATGGATGGCTCACAGAAAAGCAAATAACCAATAAACATGTGAAAAGACGAGAGTCTGGTTTTTTAATTAGACAAATGAAAATGCCTGTGAGATTCCCTTATCAGATTGGCAAGGCGGGGGCCTGCGAGATGGGGAGAGACACTCCTGAGGCCTAAGATGGTTCTGGCCTTTGACAGACAACTTGGACATAGCCTTCAAATTAAAATAGGAGCGTTCATACTTTTTATGCAGATCAGGGTCTAGGCAGGAAAATAGGAACCATTCTGATCTGAAAAACAAAGAGCAAGAATCAATTCCACGGCCAATGGAAGGACTGGGGCCCAGGGCAGATGCCGAGGGAAGCCGGAACCAGGGAGCCGCAAGCAGCTGCCGGGAGGATGAAGAAGCAGGGCTGGGCCCCCCGGAGAAGGCAGGGCCACCCCGGGACTGTCCTTCAGAGGCCCTGCTCAGGGCAAAGCACAGGACACTCAAAAACAGTGTCCTGGCCTCCATGTCCAGAAAGACCCAGTCACAGGGCTCCCTATTCTTGCTAAAGTAACCCCCTGGGAATTAGGTATGAAACAAGTACAGGACTCCGGTCGGTGGCGAGGAAACGGCAGGTGGTAGGGGGCTCGGGACTGAGGAATGCCAAGGTGGCGTGCGCTTGGGTTTCTTCTCGCCTCACATGATCTGGGCTGAGCTGGCTGCAGGGGATGATGGCAAACAGGAAGTGCCAGCAGGCCAGACAAAAGAAAACCTCAGGGAGAGCTGCTTTCCTTAGCCGAAGAGCCAGAGCTGGGGCAGCGTGGCAGGCAGAAAGCTGTTAGCACCAAACGCTGACTCCAGACAACACGCAGGACAGCCTCGGCCCCAGCCACCCGGCAAAGGCCAAGTGAGAAGCCTGGACTGCCATCCCCACCCAGGGGCAGGAAGGCATCCAAATCCCCACCTGGTGGTGGAAGGGAGGGTGGCGGGGAGCCCAGACTTCCACCCCCGCCAGATGTAAAGAGGCCCCCCCTCCATGACACCAGCGGAGGCCAGATGAGGAGCCCGAGGAATACACCCCTGCACCCCAAGCCATGGTGCTGCCAGCAGACCTAGGGGAGCTGAGCCCCCAGCAGTGCTGAGGAACCCTCTCGCCCTCAGTGGGGCTAAACAGGGAACCAGGACTTTCACCCCAACTCCAACCAGGCACCGTCAGCCCTCCCCTGCCAGCCTGAGGTAGGGAGGGCCCCTGCCACCAGAGACGTAGGCGCGACCTGGGGCTCCCAGCATCAAACCCAGCACGTCGAGGACTCCACCCAAAATCGCTCATCCTACCAAGAACCAGTGCGGTTTTAGCTTGAAAGGGAAAAGAACCCAGAGAGAATCACACCGACGAGGGATCGTCTCACAACCCACTTCCATGTGCCGCTGCAGATGCCGCGGAGAAAGAGACGCAGGAGTTGAGCGAGGAGGTGGAGAACTTAGCAGAAAACTGGAAAAGTGAAGAAGAGCCAAATGGGAACGGGAGAATGCTGGGCCCCGGAACTGACCTTGAAAACCACTCACTCGGGTGCTCCCTAGGGGAGGCCAGGGCCAGGCCAGCAGGGAAGTGGTCTGCTCTGAACAGCGTGAGGACAGGGAAAATGGAGACCAGGGCCTCCCACCTCTGCTCCCACCACTGACTCCTGCTCCCCCGAACCCAGCGTGGTCGTCCCCTTGGCTGTCACTCAGCCACCTGGTCACGATGCTGGTCCGTCCTTTCTGTATTCCAGCCTCACCTGTTACCTGCTGAATGGCTCTGCAGTTCTCAGGCCCCACCGCCCCTCCCTCCATCCCGACAGACTTATCCAGACTCCCTGCCGTGTGCCCTAACGGAGTGGAGTGCGTCCAGCACGTGCAGGTAATGGAGACGAGTGACCTCTGCAGCCTCACATCCCCCTAGAAATAACTCATCTCCTGCCACGTCCTTGGTGTTCCAGGTAGCTGTCACTGGCCACCCCCGAGGCTCTGCCCTGCTACTGCCCACCTCCCAACATGGCGCACAGCAGGCAGGGGATGGCTTTGCTCCTAGGCCACACCCTGGGGAGGGCTGCTGCCAGCTCTGCCTCAGGACCTCCATCTGGATGTTTCCGTGAGCTCCAGGTGCACCCGGGGACCCTCGCCTGCTGCGTCTGGGCTCCCACAGGGTCCCCTTCTCCATCCGTCCCCGTTTGGGGGGCTCCTCCTCCTCCACGCTTCCTGAGAAAGGGCACAGAGGAGAAGTCTCTGCTGCTGGTCTGGGGCATCCTTCTCTCTCCTTGCCCTTGACCTGTGACCTCCTGGGAGCCACATTCTCCCCTGAAGTGCATTTCCCAAGAGGACCACAGGCCCTGCTCCTTGCCCTGCCAGGGTCGCCTTCTCAGCCCTGTCCTCTGTGGAGATCAGCTCCTTCCCTCACAGGTTTCTGGGTTTTCTCGTCCTCCTGGATCTTTATCAACTCAGGATGGCGTTCCCAGCACTGCGTCTTTTAAAATTAATTCTCCTAAGCACTGTGGGGGCCAAAAAGTACATCCATCTGTTGGCTCTGTCATCAACACGAGTCGTGAAATTCCAAACTTGGCAAAGGGGGAGCGCCTCGTGTCCTCCGCTTCTCTCTCTTCCTTCCTTCCCTCCTGCCTCCCTCCTCCTCCCTTCCACAGTTACCATGACCAGACCCAGTGCCTTCAACGCCTGGGCAAGACCTAGGACCCGGGCCGCTGAGAGCTCCCTCCCTGTTCCTCCACGCTCCTGGGCTCCCAGGAGAAACGCAAAGCCCTGGGCATGCCGCCCAGGAGCCTGAGGCAGGACAGGCCTGTCCTCCCACCGTCCGGGCCCCTCCGCCTGAGGTCGTCCCCATCAGAGCAGCTCTGTGGATCTGGAAGCAGGGCCGCCCTGCCGGGCTGTCACGAAGGGACCTTCCGAACTCCCTCCGGCTGGCACCAGCCCCTCCCGCCTTGGCACAACCCCTGCTTCCCTGCCGTTGCTGAGGGCAGGGAAGCCTCCGGCAGACCTGGAGCCTGGACACCTGCCAGCTGCGGTGGGCCTCTGGAGCCACAGGCCTCCCTGGGCAGCCCACCTCCACGTCCTGAGTCAGCAGGGTTGGCTGGAGGGAGTCCGCCTGGGGAGCCGGGCATCCTGGTCCAGGTGGAGCCCTGCAGGCGCACACGCGGCTCCGTCTTCCCATGGCCTCCAGTTCCATCTTTAATTTTCTTAGCTTGAGCTGCAGAAATGGATAAATACAGAAGTGTGAGGACGGGTGGGTCCCTGGCCTGCTCCGGAGCCCTGAGCCCAGCTGGCCTGCTCCCAGGCCACCAAGGTCTGAACAATTAAGATTCAAGAAGACCTCAGCTCTGCTGGGCAGTTTGCAGAAGGACTTGTGTCCCTCACTGCTCATAGCCATTGTACAATTTCTTGCACTGCGTTAATTATCTGCCTTTATCAGTCCCTTGCTAAGCACTGAGCCCCTAATAACTAAACTGTATGTTTCCAGTTGATGGCTCATTTCTCTCCCCTCCCATTCTGTACAATAGATTATTATCTCTCAAAAACAGGTCTGGAGCTTATTAAAAATGCAGTTTCTCAAATCCCACTCCCAATTCATTGAAGTTGGGCCCAGGGAATCAAACATCTTTTTAGATCTTAAGGTGTTCATAGATACATCTACCTTTGACACACTTAGGTAGATGAGAAATAGACCTCCAGGTAAAGAATAAGACTCGTCTTTAGGAATTTAACCCATTTACATTTTATGTAATCACCCTCACGATTCAACCTTACCTTCTTACTGTTGCTTTTATATTTCCATCACTTGTTATATCACCTTTCTTGCCTTATTTGTATTGATCAAGCATTTTAAGAAATTATCCAACATTGTAATATTCCATTAGGTTGTCAGTTTTAATTCTATTATTCTTTAATTAATATCCTACTGATGATAACATGAATCTATGACTTATTCGAGTCTATCTAGATTACAATTTCACCAATTTGACAATGGAAGAACTTTCTCTTTAAAAGCATTTAACCTCCTTCCTGCCAAATAATTTAATTCTCTGTATATTACTAATCTACAAAGCCAATTATTATAGTTTTGTGCACTTATACTTAATTCAATATCAACACTTTGTGTTGCTCTTCAGTCTTCCTGAATTTTTCCATTTAGAATCATTTTTTTTTCTTTCCGAAAAACTCCATCTAGTTTTTATTTTAATGCAGATCTACTTACCGTGAATTACCTGGTTTTAATTACATGAGAGCATTTATTTCCTACTCACATCCAAAGGTTTTTTTTAACAGAATGTAATTGTAGATTGACGGCTGTTATCTCTTGGAACAAATATGTTATTCCATTATTCTCTGGTTCCATTGTCAGTGTTGAAAAGTTAGCCGTCTTTCTAATAATCAATAGATTCTCCCTTAAAGGTAATGTCTTCCCTTCTCAGTTGATTTTCCATATGTGACCAGAGATCCATTGTTTTCTGTTTATCTCACTAGGGGTTTCCACTCTCTGGCTTTCTGCAGCCTTTCGTGAACTTTGGAGAGTTCTCAGTCACACAGCACCTCTGCTTGTTTCTCCCCTCTTTCTAGGATTTGTGGCACTATGTTAGTCCTTCTTGTCTCATGCTCTTTGGGGCATATGCATCCCTTTTGGGTCTCCATGGCTCTGTGTGATACTTTCATAGACCTGTCTTCTGCTTCATCCAATCTGCTGATACACTGATCTACTCTATTTTCAGTTACTGTTGAACTATTCATGTGATTCTTTTCCAGATAGTACTTTCTCGAATAAAATTCCCCATCATTTCATACTTTTATTGAACATGTTAAAAATAGATAATTTCAAGTTATTTTTGATGACCTCACTAACCAACATTCTGTGAACTTTTTCTTCTTATTTTTTTTTGTTGTTGTTCTCTCTCTCTCTCTCTCTCTCTCTCTCTCTCTCTCTCTCTCTAATTTGGTGTTCTTTCTGATATGCCTTATAATATTTTATTAATGCTGTTTTTTTAAAAAAATATGTGTCTCTGGATGATATTACTTTTCTACAGGGAAAAAAATACAGCTTTTTATCCCTGATGTCCTATTCTGAGAACAGAGCACTGTGATCATGATATTTCAAGGCTGACTTTCATCGTTCCAAGATCTGCTTTATTTCAGTTTATTGTTCTTCCTTAGATCACATCTTAGGGGGACTCAACAGAAACCACTGTGCATTCCCCAATTCCTGCACTCCAAGTTGTGCTACTGGGGCCCCCTGACCTTGGGAAAACATTGTTTAGATTTTCCACCGCTCAGCAGCACACTTTCTGTTTGGCTTTGAGATGGACTCTGCAGCTTAGGACTCAGTGTGCCAAGAGGGGATTCTGCAGAAACCCAGACCCATTCTGAAGACGTCTGTTGTCTCTGTCATGTCTGCCCTCAAACCCTGGCTTCTTTGGTAGTCTTGAGCTTGAGGTTTTAATGTCTCCAGATTCGTACTCTTGCTGAAAAGTTCTCAGGTCCTGTGACCCTTGGCCCTTTTCCACTACAAGTGGGCCCAGTCCTCAAAGGGGATCTGATCTCAGGGTGTTTCCTGCTCTCTGGGGCAAGTCCTACCGGCCCAGGTTGAACTCTGAGCCTTCATATAGGTTTGATTTTCTTCCCAGCATATCGATAGTCACTCAGATGTTCTTTTTGGAAAATAAGGCTCTTGTTGAAAGCTGCCATCTCTCCCAACAGATGGTCCCTAAATTACATGAGCCTCGAGGAAGTATGAAGTAGCAATCCTCTGAAGAGAAGCAAACCCTTACAGGGCACTTAGGTGGAGTGTCCAGTTTTCAGTGTGCAAGTTCTATTTGTACTGAAAAATAGAAACATTTAAAATTTCAATACCTAATTACTGTCAAAACACTGCCTCAAAAAAACTCAACAATATTTTTAAAATTGAGGAATTATAGATTAGATGATAGACTGCAGATTTTAAGTCAGGCCAGCAGGCTGTCATCGGCCTTTACTCCCGCCCTGTAGCTGGCCATCATAAGTTATTTAACCCTTCTCGGTCGGAGTTTCGCATCTGCGAAGTGGGAGTGGTGGGAACCAAGTTCCTGGGATGTGGGGGAGAACCAGAGGAGCTGACTGACACACACACACCTGCACACCCGGAGGTGAATGACAGGAAAGCGCTCGTCAAACCCACAAACGGCCCCTACATAGGTGCAATATTACATATTAAAATAAATGTGATTTTAAAAAAACATATAAACCAGTTTGCAGACAGAGTCCCCCTCGCGCCGACGCAGCCCCAGGCCACCTGCTTGAGCATCCGTCGCCTCCAGCCCTCCCAGCACTGCAGAGGGGCGAGGCTGGGGGTAGAGAAGGGGGGGCCTGGCCAGGCACCCATACAGCTGGGTGATTGTAAAACTAGGTCAAGGACTGGAATAATTTTCTTTAGATGCTTTAATCAATTAAATCATGAGCCCTGTAAGCCAAGCAGCTCATTCCGCTGAAGGCGGAGGGTCAAATCTCCCTCAAACCTGATCACTCTCTAATCGGCCAGCCGCCCGCCCTCGTGGCCATCATTAGCACAGCCCCTGCGCTCTGGCAGGAGGGGAGAGGCCGCCTCTCGCGGCTCCTCTAAATGTTTAATGACACTCCCATCTTCAGATGGCTGCTAATCAGACCCAAATGAGCCTGGTTCCCAAAGCCACAGACTAACAAGGGGAGGAAAGGGAGGGGGTTTCTTTAATGAAAATTTCATCAGCAGATTTCTCATTGAATCTGAAGGTCTTGGCTCAAAGACAGCATCCCAGCAGAGCCGCTGTGACATTGACCTTTATCCCTCAGAGACAAGAGCCAAGGCAGGCGGCTTCACTCACTAGGTGACCACAGTGGGTGGTCCCTGCAGGGGAGATGAAGGGGGACGCTGAGCTGGGGAGCTGGCTTGGCTGTTCCTGCTGAAGGCTTCCTGCCCCAGGTCCTGGGCACCATCACAGCTCCTCCCCTCGCCCACTGCTCCTCCAGGACCCCCTCCCTCCATGAAGAGACCCAGGTCCCTCCACTGCTCAGACAAACCCCAGGGTCCTCCTGCTTGGCGTTCTTCTCACCACCTCTTAGTTGCTGCTGCTGTAAGAGAACACCACAGACTAAGTAGTTTGTAATGAACGAAAGGTTATTTGCTCACGGTTCTGGATGCCAGGAGGACCGAGGGGCCACGTTCTGATGAGGGCTTTCCTGCCACTCAGTGGCCTAAAGTGCTAGAACCAGCACAAGGTGTGAGAGAGGGAAGGGCCTGAACTCGCCCTTTCAGGAGCCCCTGGGATGACCACCCATCTCGTCACGGTTGTCAAAAGGACAGGCGAGGCTGAATGAGGCGAGGCCTCTCTGACCCCAGCAGTCACGGTGGAATACTGGGAACTCCCAGCACCGCCCCGGGGCTCCTTCCTCTCTTCCAGCATTTCAGCAAGAGCATGGCCTGCGGTGGGCCCTGTCCTCACAGGGATCCAGCAGCAAGCGGGAGGGCCACCTGCCTTCTCTCGTGTGGCTGATGTTCCCATGGGTGCAAATGACAAGAAAGACTTGAAAAGAGCCACCCAGCTTCAGATGGGGACAGGCTCTGAGCAGGAACAGGGAGGAGACGCAAGAGCACGGGGACTTCCTTGGGCAGGAGGGTCGGGGTCTGAGCAGAGGACTCCTGAGCAGAGCCGGGAAGGCCTTGAGGAGCCGGTGCGGCATGAGCCACAAGAAGAGAAGGCTGGGACAACAGTGTGGCACGTGCAAAGGCCCTGGGCAAGTGCTGGGCACTGGGGGAAGAGCCAGGAGGCTGCGTGGTGGCAGAGGAGGGAGCAGGGCAGCTGGTGGCGATGCTGGGGACCAGCAGGAGTCCTGTGGGGCCACAGCAGGGCGTCACCCAGTGTGGAAGGGTCACTGAAGCTTTGCTTGGGGTGGCTCGGCCTCATTTGCTCTAAGGAGCTCAGGCTGGGCATGTGGAGAGTGGGCTTCGGGGTGGGAGGTGGAGCAGAGCTGGGGACCCTGTCAGCAAGGACGGGGGCGCAGGCCTGGGGCGTGGGGAGGAGGGGGCGGACTGGAGAGCATCAGTCTAACAGCTTCCACGTGGCGGGAGGAATGGGAGGCCCAGGACAACACGCGGGCCACTGGCCTCAGAGGCAGAGCGTGGGTGGCACCTTCTCTGGGAAGGGGACACTGGGGACTTGGGGACTGTGTTGAAAGTCGCTGATTGAAGTGCTGAGGGCTTTGACTGCTGGGCCTCCATGGCCTCCTGAAGGGCATCCAGATGGGAAGCCAGGCTCAGCACGGGGCCCTCCTGCCCATGACCATGCCCATGCCCAGGCCCCGCCGAGGGCTGGCCGCAGACTGTGGACCCGCAGGAGCCCAGCACCCGGCGCTGCCTGGGCGGAGCTGACCCCGCTTCCCTGAGGAGCCGAGCGACCCTCTGACTCCCTGGGATGAAGAAGCTGGAGGGTGGCGGCCCACAGTCCCTCCAGGCCAGATGGCCGCGTGGACAGGGACGAGGCTGCTCTCCCAGCCCAGCCTCCTCCTCACTCCCGCACCAAAGGCTGGAAATGAAGTTCACCCCTGGGAAAGTCAGGGTTCCAGAGACGCAGCTTCCATTCCTCCAGCGGCTGTTCTTCCCAGAAGGCTCTGGGGCCCTCGTCCGACGCAGCTGGACAGAGTCATCTGGCTAGCTGGGAGGGAGGGAGGGAGGGAGGGACCGAGTGAGGGGGGCCGAGGGAGGAGAGGGACCGAGCCCTCGGTGCTCAGTGAGGCAGGGATGGCCTCCCTCTCTCGCCTGCTCTTGACAGGACTCTGAACGTCCAACAGTTTTGTTTTCTTATGTTTGAGACGCTGGTGCTCCTGCCACTGGACGTGGGCACGAAACCCCCCCCAAGAATCCACTCTGGGTCCCACCCCCTCTGTGTGCCTTGGTGACTTTCTAGGACACCGCTAGGGCCCTAAGAGGGGCCGGTGTGGCATCAGCAGACGTGGTGCCTCCCCTGCGCCTGTCAGAAGTGCACAGGGCACTGGCCCCAGGCTCAGCCCCGCCCTCTGAAGGCAGCCGCCTCTGCTGGGGAGGAGGAGGTCGAGGGAGGACTTCCCTGGTCAGAGGTGGCCCTGTGGCCAGGTGCTCAGGCCTCTACCTGGAGGACCTTACCCAGAAAGGCAGCTCCAGGGAGTCAGCACTTTGCTCCCTGATCAGATGGCCGGTTGGGTCCTGGGTGACCTTGGCCTTGGAGGGCCTGCCTGCAGGTGGTCAGTGTCCAGGACACTGGTTTCCTTGAGTTCCCCGACTGGAGCCTGAGCAGGATCCTGGCAAGGTAAACTCATGTCCCCTGGAAGGGAGGCCCCGGGATGGGCGCTCACCCTGCGGGGCCCCTGCCCCCAGCCCCGGGAGGCTACTCGCCCCCCAATCCCAAAGGCAGAGGAGGGAGACTCCGCAGTCCTTCTGGACGGCCTGCGGGGCGGTCACACAATTCTGAAGGTGCTCCTGACCCCTTGCCTCGGGGTGGTGGTACCCTCTCCTGGTTAAAAATAATTAAAAGGGAAAAGACATAGTATGTGGCGCGGCCTTGGGCTCCAGGCAGAGCACTGGCCTAGCGTGGCAGGCCCTGGGCTCCACGCGGGCATCAGGGAGAAGGCACTGCACACGAACCATCCTGCTTCCGTCCTGAAGGGCTCTTTTTACTATACAGATGTGATTCCACGCTGCGGCAAGCTTCCCGCTCACCGTCAGGGAAGTTCCAGCCTCAGCGAACTCGTTTCTCCTTTTCTAAGTCCCTGCCTCCTGGGGTCCCTCTCTGGTGGGAACGTGCCATCCGGTCCTCATTCTGTGGCTCCGACAGGCCTGAATGGAAAGATTCTGGCACCTGCGAATCTCACCTTCCTGCGAAAGACACACCGTAATACAGATTCTTAAGGTCCAGTTTAATCCTTCCAGAGAAGCAGAGGCTTCAAACACTAATGACTGACTTGTCGTTTACATATTTGGAGGTCACTGGGGAAGGGGAGGTAAATTCTTCTTCCTTTTCAAACATTTTTGTTTTTTGGCATCTAACTAGAAACAGGAGGAAAATTCCTGATTTTAAAAAAAATATGTAAACACTAAGAGAATGCTTAACAGACGTTTTTATGGATACTGAATCTTGCCAAAACTGAAATCGTTTGCCAGAAAATTTCCCAAGCCTGGTGTAAACCTTGATGCACTGTGTTCAGATGAGTTCAGGAGACTGAACTCATGGTTGGATGGTGGGGAACTCAAGCCAATCTTCAGGAAGGATACCAGACTTGACTTTTGATCTCAGAATAGTTGCGAAGAAAGGATTTGGAGGGTTTTTAAAAAAGCCCTGACAAAGCAATGCCCATTTTTAAAGCATCAAAAAATTTAAGACTTTTGTTCTTATGTACTTATTTTTGGCCAAACATTATTAAATATACACAGAGTATGGACTTTTCTTCTTCTTATAGGAAAAAATAAATGATGTAGAGGCTAATGAATTTCGGGATGGCTAAGCCAGTGAGAGTTCGCGTTCGCAGAACCACGTGCTCCAAGAGCGAGCCAGGATGCTCCCTTCCGCCTCCCGTCCTGAGGTTCCGCCTCCGGCAAGCTGCTCTGCCCTGGCCCCTGTGCACAGCATCGAGAGCCCTGGGAGAAAGATGCCTTTCTGTCCCACGGTTTCAACGAGACTCCCAGGCGTGGGTCTCACGTGTTCCTCCTTAACCCAATCTCCGTGGCCAAGGGCTCCGGATTTTCAGGTGGCTCAAGCTCTCTCTGCTGCAGAACCCAAAGGCAAACTTGAAACAAGGCTCCACAGTGTGGAGCTGAGCTCTAGAAAGAGGGAGGGAAGCCTCCAGCTCCTCCGTGACTCTCTATGACCCCGCCTTGGAGAGGAGCGAGCAAAAGAAGCCCACTCAGGTTCAGAGAGGGCACCTGCACCCAACTTTCACGGGCACGTGCGGGAAACAGACTGGTGGAGAAGCAGCAAGCAGCACTGGGAGAGAACTTCACACCCGTGGGCCCAGAGGAAAACAGAACTCCAAGTTCTGAGCCCTGATGCAGTTTCTCACGATAGTTATAGATTATCGGAAGTCATCTTAGACCCGTCCTATCATTGGGGCTTTTTCCTCTTTACAAAAAAAATAATAATAATAATCCTAATCTCCGCGGCTGGAGGCTGTGCAGGGTCTCTAACACAGAGCTGCTCACAGACAGAGGAGAAACGGCTCTTTCCACAGACACCTGTTGCGGTTCAGGAGGGAGCAGTCAGACTCCTCGGGCAGTTACTGACCACGCAGAAGGCAGGGCCCGTAGCTAATGAGGCTTCCTGGAGAAAGGCCGAGAGGGCAGCGGAATGACCCTTCCCCAGGCCGGGTCTCTACCATGACGTTCTGTCATTTCATGTCACTGCCAGGTCCGGTTTTGCCGTCACAGGCAGAGTGTGCAACAGAAGGCAACCTGAGTTGAAGCCACCGCACCGGGTACGTCTGCTCACTGCACCCTGCCCTGGTCTTCTGCTTTCCCGTTTCATCCTTTCCAGCCCCCAAATCCAGGCCGAGGGATCACTGAGGGACTGACAGACTCTTATCTCAGCCCCGCTGGTTGGTGGAGGATCCTGAATGAAGGCATTTGGCAGAGCATCAGCCTCCAGCAACTGGGGGACTCTCCAGCCTTGTTTGACACGGCCTGGTTTTGAGATGGAAATGAATTCTAGATTGATCCACTTCAGAGGGAGCTTGTGATCATCCTTGGGAATTAAAGAAAACTCACCCACGGGTAAATTCGGACATGGACATTTTCCACTTCCTTCCGCAAAATCACTTTATCTTTCGCTTTTCAACTCTCTCCCGGGAAGGGCGCCTGCGTTCTCTGAATCTTGCCTTACTTGGGAGAGCTTTTTAATTGTCTTGTAATTCCCTCTCACTTTTCTGATGCATCAGCATGTAGAACAGGGAGATGAGAAATCGCCGCCTCTTCTATTTGGCCTCGTAACTCCTTCATTTCAGTGGGGCTGGTTTGACTCAAGAGGCACCGCGCCTGAGTAGCTCCATTGAAATGCAGTCCCGGGGCGTCTCTCCGCTGCTAGTCACTTGATCCCAGAGGTCAAACGCAAGGCTGGTGTATTTCTAAGTGTCCACGGATGGCCAGGGTCATTCTCAGGCCCTGATTTTTCTTCCTTTTCTTAAAGAAGAATTTCTTTTAGCCCTTGAGAGAGGTTAGCATGTTTAAAATCTTTGCTGATTTAAAAATGATTTCAGACACTTTCTGCTTGATTTACTTGATCTTATTTAGAGGAAACTACTTTTTAAATGAAAGTTATTTTTCATAATTTATTTTTATAGGGTAACTAACTTTGATGGTGCTAAGTTGCCCCAGGTCACAAAGACCCCCAGACTCCCCAAGCAGACAGGTGAGACACAGACAGAGGGTCGCCACGTCCAGGAAGTCCTGTCCACCCGTCACTGAGGGAACCCTAAACAAACCCTCTGGCTTCCTTACCCTTGGTTGACTTAAATTTCATTTCTTTGGAGAGGAAAGAAGAAAAATTAAATGTGTGACACTCTGTGTGCTGTGTAACTTGCAGAAAGTAACTTGAGTGCTCTGTGCTGTGATGAGGTAATGATGTGGTGTTGCCTCAAGATAAGATTGACGCTGTCCCAAGCTAGAGACATGTGCAACTGACCCTGAGTAAGATGACTGACTTCCCCCTGACCAAGACCAGCTGGCAGGGTCAGATAAAAAGGATTTAAAAGGACTCATGTTGAACCTAGCTTCAGTCTCCGGTTTACACCACAAGCCTGGAGGAGACTCACTGACCTGCTCGTCACTTGCTGGAACATCCGTCGTCCTGACCGTGACCGAGATGCTCCTGTGGAGGTGACCTCAGAGCTGCCCGTGTGCATCCTGCTGAGACGTCTCCCCCGACCTGCCTGCGGTGACCTGCCACCCTCCTTCGCCTCCCAGCCGTCCTCGCCATCAGGACTCCGGCCGGAGGGAGCTCCCCAGCGAGACCTCCTGAGCCGTCTTCCTGACTGACCTCTGGGAGTCGCTGCCCTTCGACTCAAGACACGTCACACAGGAGTGGACCTTAGGAACGGGTCTCAGTAAGGAGTGAGTCTTGCTTATTCGGGGCTTATAGTAATTTAGTGATTAAGTCATGTGTGATATTGGTGTGGCTACCGTTAAGATGACAATAATAATTGTGTGATTAGCATCGAATAAAAGGCAACTGATTTTGGACCAAATTTATTCTCCTTGACTCCTCCTTGCCGCTCGTGGCAGGACGTCACACAGCTGGGAAGTGCATTGCTGGTCCCCCCACCCCGCTCTGTGTGTCTCAGGAGCATCACTATTGTCTCGCTTGCTCTTCAGGGAACTGACGGCTGCGTCTGCTGAACTGCCGCCCTTGAACCTGCCGGTTTCCCTGGGACACTGGAATCAGTTAAGGCTTGGCCTCTCTGCCTTCCTGTTGTGCCTTCCCCTTGCGGCCTTAGCCTTTGAGTCACATTCCACTCCGCTCGGCATAGACACGTTGATCATTTGAGAAACGCTGTGTTCAAAACTAGGAGGGATCCAAGATGGCAGACTAGAGGGAGGCTGCCTTCCTTGTCGCTCCGTAACTCCCGTTTCAGGCAGAGGATATCTGTTTCTAGGTGAGGCAGTTTTTGCTGCTTATGGATCCCTTGCTCTTTACCCCATTTGTCTGCTGTGATCCCCTGCAGTCTGCAAGCATATCGACACCTTTTTTGAGTGCAGGTTGCTCACAGTAAGGTGCCTATCATCTGCCATTTGCCTGCCTCTTGCCTGTCCATTGCCTGCCTTACACCTATCCATCACCCAACGCACAAGGTTCACCTCCCGATCCTCCGACAACAGTCAGCAAACTGATCACCGACCGCCAGTGGAGCACCAGCCGCCTGCTGTTGCCTGGAAGTTCACTGTCACAGTACCTGCAGGTTTGATTACACGTGGCTGCCGCCATTTTGAGACAACAGCCAGGCCCCATAGGACCCCTGGCCAGACTGACTGAGCCCCATCTCCAGGATCCCTCAGCCCTATCGATCACTCCCTGCATCTGGGACCCTCACATCCACTGACTGCTCCCCGCCTCCCGGATCCCCAGACCAACCGACTGCGCCCTATCACCGGGACCCAGACTGACTGATTGCACCCGGCCTCCAGGATCCCACAACCACACCAAACGCACCCGACCTCCAGGACCCTGCCTGGCCAACCACATCCTGCCTCCAGGACCTTATGCTGATGACAGCCACACCCTGAGCTTCAGCTCTTCATTTGCCAACACATTTCAAAGCCAGAGCAGCCATCCTGGATAATCCTGGAAGCCATAGCTCCCATCTTTAGGTGGGCAAATCCCATAGCTGGAGGCTTGAAACTCATTGTCAGGGGCTATTTGGTCTAGGATTGCATAGTGTCTGAACTGGGCACTGTTAATATTGATCTCCCCTTAAAGAAAGGGTTTTGGAAACCTATAGGGCCACTATAAGCCTATAGGGGGAAATCTGCAATACCCCAGATCTGCACTGCTAGAGGGTAAGATACGTGAACAACATGAAAAAACAAGGGAAGAAAATGATCCAAACAAATCTAGATTCTATAGTAATAGAAGCCAATGACAGTATGGTAGAAGAAATGTCAGAAAAGGACTTCAGATTATACATGATTAAGATGATTCGCGAAGCAAAGGATGAGATAAGAGAGCAAATGCAGGCAATGAATGATAATACCAATAAGCTGAAAGAGCACCTGCAGGAAGCAAAAGATTATTTCAACAAAGAGATAGAGATTCTCAAAAAATCACCAAACAGAAATCCTTGAAATGAAGGAAACAATAAACCAAATAAAAAACTCAATGGAAAGCATCACCAAAAGACTAGACCACTTGGAAGACAGAACCTCACACAAGACAAAATATTTAATCTTCAAAAAAAGTTGCCCAAACAGAGAAGATGGTAAGAAATCATGAACAGATTCTCCAAGAACTATGGGACATATGAAAAGACCAAATTTAAGAATTATTGGGATTGAGGAAGGCACAGAGATACAAACCAAAGGAATGAACAACATATTCAATGAAATAATATCAGAAAACTTCCTAAACCTGAAGAATGAAATGGAAACTCAAATACAAGATGCTTACAGAACACCAAATGCACAAAATCACAACAGGTCCACACCAAGGCACATTATATTGAAAATGCCTAACATAAAATAAAGATAGGATTTTGAAGGCCGTGAGAGAGTGAGAGAAAAGCATCAGATTACATATAGGGGGAGACCAATATGGATAGCAGCCGACTTCTCAACCCAGATTCTAAAAGCTAGAAGGGCCTGGAACAACATATTTCAAGCTCTGAAAGAACATGGTTGCCAACCAAGAATCCTATACCCAGCAAAACTAACCTTCAGATTTGAAGATGAAATAAAATCCTTCCATGATAAACAAAAGTTAAAAGAATTTACAAATAGAAAGCCTGCACTACAGAATGTTTTCAACAAAATATTCCATGAGGAGGAAATGAAAAACAACAATGGAGGTCAGCAAAGGGAGGAACTACCTTAGAGAAAAACCACTCAAAGGAGAAACCAAGCCAACTTAAAAACCAAAAATAAGCCAAATGACTGGGAATACAAATCATATCTCAATAGTAACCCTGAACGTTAATGGCCTAAACTCATCAATCAAAAGACATAGACTGCCAGAATGGATTAAAAAGAAAGACCCAACAATATGCTGCCTGCAAGAGACTCATCTCATAGAAAAAGACATCCACAGACTAAAGGTGAAAGGATGGGAAAAAACCTACCACGCACATGGACTCAGTAAAAAAGCGAGGGTTTCCATCCTTATATCAGATAAAGTGGACTTCAACCCAAAGTTAGTCAGAAGGGATAAAGAAAGACACTTCATATTGCTTAAGGGAACTATAAATCAGGAAGACATAACGATAGTAAATATTTATGCCCCAAACAATGGTGCATCCCTGTCCATCAAACAAATCCTTCTCAATTTCAGGAATCACATAGACCACAATACGATAATTCTGGGTGACTTTAATGCACCACTGTCACCACTAGATAGATCTTCCAAACAAAAACCGAACAAAGAAACCATAGAACTCAATAACACAATCAATAACCTAGACTTAATAGACATATATAGAATATTCCATCCATCAATGAGTGGATTCACTTTCTTCTCAGCAGCACATGGAACCTTCTCAAAAATAGACCATGTGTTATGCCACAAAGCAGCCCTTAGGAAATGCAAAAAAATAGAGATACTGCCTTGTATTCTATCAGATCATAATGGACTGAGAGTAGAAATCAATGACAAAATAAAAAAGAGAAATTACTCCAACACCTGGAGACTAAATAATATGCTATTGAATGAAACATGGATAACAGGAAACCTCAGGGAGGAAATTAAAAAATTCTTAGAGGTCAATGAGAACGATGATACAACATATCAAAATCTCTGGGACACTATAAAAGCAGTACTAAGAGGAAAATTCATTGCATGGAGCGCATTCCAGAAAAGAATGAAAAGTCAACAACTAAATGACCTAACATTACAGCTCAAAGCCCTAGAAAAAGAACAGAATAACAGCAAAAGTAGTAGAAGACAGGAAATAATTAAAATCAGAGCTGAAATCAATGAAATTGAAACAAAAGAAACTATTCAAAAAATTGACAAAACAAAAAGTTGGTTCTTTGAGAAAGTAAACAAAATAGACAAACCCTTAGCCACAGTAACAAAGAGAAGGAGAGAGAAAACCCAAATTACTAAAATTCGTGATGAAAAAGGGAATATCACGACAGACACCACTGAGATACAGAACATAATGAGAAGCTACTTTGAAAATCTGTATTCCAACAAAATAGAAACTACCGAAGACATTGACAAATTTCTAGAGACATATGCTCCTCCCAAACTGAACCAGGAGGGCATACACAATTTAAACAGATCAATATCAAGCAATGAAAAAGAAGAAGCCATTAAAAACCTACCATCCAAGAAAAGCCCAGGACCAGACGGTTTCTCAGCCGAGTTCTACAAGACCTTCAAAGAAGAACTCATTCCAATACTTCTCAAAGTATTCCAGGAAATAGAAAAGGAGGGTACCCTACCAAACTCATCCTATGAAGCTAATATCATCCTCATTCCCAAACCAGGCAAAGACACATCAAGGAAAGAAAATTTTAGACCAATATCCTTGATGAATATGGATGCAAAGATCCTTAACAAAATATTGGCAAACCATATCCAAAAACATATTAAGAAAATCGTGCACCACGATCAAGTGGGGTTCATCCCTGGAATGCAAGGATGGTTTAACATCCAGAAATCAATAAATGTAATCCATCATGTCAATAGACTTAAGGATAAGAATCATATGGTTATTTCAATTGATGCAGAAAAGCATTTGACAAAATACAACACCCCTTCAAGCTCCAAACACTAGAAAAAATAGGGATAGTAGGAACATACCTGAACATTGTAAAAGCTATTTATGCTAAGCCCATGGCCAACATCATTCTTAATGGAGAAAAACTGAAACCATTCCCTTTAAAAACAGGAACAAGACAGGGATGTCCTCTTTCACCACTTCTATTCAACATTGTCCTCGAAACTCTAGCCAGAGCAATTAGGCAGACCAAAGAAAATAAAGGGATACAAATAGGAAAAGAGGAACTTAAATTGTCACTATTTGCTGATGACATGATTCTATATTTAGAGGATCCAAAAACCTGCTCCAGGAAACTTCTAGACCTCATCAATGAATTCAGCAAAATAGTAGGCTATAAAATCAATACGCATAAATCTAAAGCATTTTTATATGCAAGCAACGAAACAGCTGAAAGGGAAATGAGGAAAACAACTCCATTTGCAATAGCCTCAAAAAAAAAAAAAAAAAAAAAAAAAAAAAAAACAACCTTGGGAATCAATCTAACCAAAGAGGTAAAAGATCTCTACAATGAAAACTTCAAAACATTGAAGAAAGAAATTGAGGAAGACCTTAGAAGATGGAAAGATCTACCATGTTCTTGGATAGGCAGAATTAATATTAGAATTAATATTGTCAAAATGGCCATATTACCAAAAGTGCTATACAGATTCAATGCAATTCCAAGTAAAATATCCCAATGATGTACCTTACAGAAATAGAGCAAGCAATCATGAAATTCATCTGGAAGAATAAGAAACCCAGAATAGCTAAAGCAATTCTTAGCAGGAAGAATGAAACAGGGGGTATCGCAATACCAGAACTTCAACTATACTACAAATAAATAGTAACAAAAACAGCATGGTATTGGCACCAAAATAGACAGATAGATCAATGGTACAGAATAGAGGACATGAATACAAACTCAAATAAATACAATTTTCTCATACTCAACAAAGGTGCCAAAAATATGCAATGGAGAAAAGATAGCCTCTTCAACAAATGGTGCTGGGAAAACTGGAAATCCATATGCAACAGAATGAAATTAAACACCTATCTCTCACCCTGCACAAAAATAAACTCTCAATGAATATAGGACCTTGAAATCAGACCAGAGACCCTGCATCTTATAGAAGAAAAAGTAGGTCCAAATCTTCAACTTGTTGGCTTAGGATCAGACTTCCTTAACAAGACTCCCATAGCTCAAGAAATAAAAGCAAGAATCAACAACTGGGATAGATTCAAACTAAATAGCTTTCTCTCAGCAAAGGAAACTATCAGCAATGCAAAGAGAGAGCCTACAGAGTGGGAGAATATCTTTGCCACTCATACTTCAGATGGAGTACTAATTTCCAGAATCTATAAAGAACTCAAAAAACTCTACACCAAGAATACAAATAACCCAATCAACAAATGAGCTAAGGATATGAATAGATGTTTCACAGAAAAAGATCTACAAGCAATCAACAAACATATGAAAAAATGTTCACCATCTTTAGTAATAAGAGAAATGCAAATCAAAACTACACTAAGATTCCATCTCATGCCAATTAGAATGGCGATTATCAAGAATACAAGCAACAATAGGTGTTGGAGAGGATGTGGGGAAAACCGTACACTCATTCATTGCTGGTAGGGCTGCAAATTAGTGCAGCCACTCTGGAAAGCAGTGTGGAGATTCCTTAGAAAACTTGGAATGGACCCACCATTTGACCCAGCTATCCCACTCCTTGGCTTATACCCAAAGGACTTAAAATCAGCACACTACAGAGATACAGCCACATCAATGTTCATAGCGGCTCAATTCACAATAGCCAGACTATGGAACCAACCTAGATGCCCTTCAATTGATGAATGGATAAAGAAACTGTGGTATATTTATACAATGGAATATTACTCAGCTATAAAGAATAATAAAATTATGGCAAATGGATGAAATTGGAGAATATCATGCTAAGTGAGATAAGCCATTCTCAAAAAACCAAAGGACGAATGATCTCGCTGATAAGTGGATGACGACACATAATGGGGGGTGGGAGGGGGGCAAGAATGGAGGAAGGAGGGACTGTATAGAGGGAAAAGAGGGGTGGGAGGAGTGGGGGCAAGGAAAAAATAACACAATGAATCAAACATCATTACCCTATGTAAATTTATGAATATGCAAATGGAATGCTGTTACTCCATGTACAAACAGAAACAACATGTATCCCACTTGTTTACCATAAAAATAAATTAAAATAAAAAATAAATAAATAAAACATAAAAAGGGCTGGGGATGCAGCTCAGTGGTAAAGCACCCCCGAGTTAAATCCCCCGTACTGGGGGGCGGGGGGAAGAAGACAGTCTTTTGGGAAAAAAAAAAAAAAACTACCACTAGGGTTGTCTTGTGCTAGACTTGCCCAGTCTGTGTCCCTCACCCCCGAGTCTACACCTACCAGTGGCCCTGAAGGAAACGCCAGGCCCAGGAAGGAGGGGAGGGAGGGGCTCCCGAGTTCAGAGATGCTCACCGCTCCCCTCCTGGGCGCCTCTCTCCCTGCGACTCTGCCCTGCATCTGTGACCTCTGGGCCCTGCTGCTGAGAGGCCACCTGCAAGCCCAGCTCCCTCGTCCCCGTGCTTTGGCCGCTCTTCTCTCTGGCTTGGTTTCTCTGCTTTGTGACACAAAACCCAAATGGCACCGTGGGTTGGGAGGATAGGACAGGACCTGCGCATCGGGAAACCCCGAGTTACCAACGGCATTGAGTGAGCGTTTGCTCTGTGCCCAGAGGCCCCCTGCCAAGTGCTGAGCCTGCAAGCCCTCCAACCCCTCAGGAAATCCTGTCTCCTATCTCAGACATTAACCGGAGAGACCGAGGCCCAGAGAGCGCACATAACTGGCTGGTAGGTGGTGTGACCTCACCTCGAACCCAGAGCCCTGGGCTCTGGAGCTCAGAGGAATCACCCTGACCCTAACCTGCTAGGACTCATGGAAATGGGGTCTGTTAAGGTGACCTGACCCAGCACACAAGGCACAGGTCACCTTCCCAGTCAAACAAGGAATATTTAAATGCCACTTAGTCCTGAGTTTTATCCAGAACCTTAGGTTCTGTCAACAAAAGGAGAAGGGGTGAGGACTTTAGGGGGCTGACATTTGGCTGGCTTTTCAGTGTTGGTGACCCTACGGTCATCCAGTTAGGGTGCAAGACTGGCCAGTGGGTCTGACATGCCACCATGACCTGTGAAGAGGACGCCCAGCAAGACCGAGAGGACAGAGGATGGCTTGAAATACGGGGGTGGGGGTGATACCAGCAGCCTTGGGAGGTGGTCCTGGTCATCTGAATTTAAGCCACTGGGTGAGAAGTGGCCTCACACGTACTATGATTTACTTAATCTTTTTTCTTTAACTTGTCTTGCCTTTTGACACAAAGGTGTTCAAGCAGAAAACCTGAGTCAGCCTGAGTCAGAGGTTATACCTCACCACTGTGGCAGGAACACCTGCGAAAGGGGAAGCGCTCTGTCACAGCAGAAGGTGACATCCATCAGGGAACTCTGGCTCCAGGAAAGGATATTGGGCCTGCAAATTGACACCAAAGGGCTGGAGATAATATCGTCACTCCTTAATTTGACTCCTTAGGCTATATCTGGTCAAAATTTTAACTCCATTGAGTTATCCTTTACTAATCACTTACAATCTTAATTAGGCAAACTTAACCCGCCAGAGATCCAGACTCGAGATAAGGCCTGACAAACCATCATGGCGGTCACGTCTCAGGCTGAGTCCTCTTAAATGAGTGTCTCAGGAGCCGTTTTCATGGAGTCTCTGGGGAAGTTAGTGCTTCAGTCCAAAGACATCATCTAGGGTATCACTACCGAAGTGGACAGCTCTGAAATTACTTAGGGAAAGGAGTTCCTTGTTGAGGACACACTGCAGGGGCAGGTGGTTCCTGAGGTTTATCTAGTAATTGAGCAACTGCCCTTTTTGCCATATAGTTCTGCAGGGACCGTCCACAGGGCAGAGTGGGCCTCCCATCCCACGCACTAGGAGGTTGGTCACATAACTTGCTTTAACCAATGAGAGGAGGCTGTGTAGACCACAGTGAGTAGAGGGTCTACACTACAATGTCCTCCTCTACTCTGGCCTCCACAGAGGAGCATGCCCTCTTCCAGGCAGAGTCCTAGAGCAACAGACACATAAAACCAAACTGAGGCCATCCCGTGGCTGAGCTTACCTGACAAAGTCAGCCAGGATCGGCCAAACCACAGCCTATACTGCAGACCCTTGAGGGTACAAAGTAAGTGTTTGCTTTTGTAGGTCACTGAATCTGGGGCTGACAGGTGACCCTTCACCACTGTGGCAAGATCTAATAAACACCTTCCTGCGTGGAAACAGCCCTTTCTTGTCTGCCCTTACTGAAGACGCTCCTGGAAGCCTCCCCCCAAGGACTCTGTTGGGGGCTGTGCTATGTGGGCTGAGCCGGGATGGCGCCTGGTGGCCAGCTGGAGGTTATTTTGATCACATCGGCGGTGAGGAGGTCGGTTAACATAAAACACACTCAGGTGATTTATCATTGGCCATATCCAAATGAGTCCATGCACACAATGCATGCACAGGTGTTCCTGAGTGCTCCTGCTCGGGCCTGCTCATAGGGCAGCTGGCTCCTCGCCTGATCTCAACTGGTGTGGCCCCGCCCTCCGCCTCCTGGAGGGAATATAAGCGGGCAGTAGGTAGATGGAGAGAAGAAGCAACTAGCAGAGAGAAGAAGCTGCTAGCAGTAAGAAGAAGCAGCAGCAAGCACAAAGAAGCAGCTAGCAGAGAGAAGAAGCAACAAGCAGTAAGCAGCAGTCTGCGGCAGAAGGCAGATCATAGAGCGGAGAACTGAGAACACATCTCTGTGTCGTAGATAGATAGCACCTAGTTCACAGGATGCGGGACCTACCTCTAAGAAGCAGCAGAACTCTAAGAAGAAATGGATCTCTGATAAGCGTAGAAGCCTGTCTTTCTCTAAAACTTCCTCTATAAGCAAAGCCTATCTTCCTCTCAAAGCCTCTCTTTCTCTAAAATCAAGCAAGCTTTTCTTCCTCTATAAGCTAGAGAATAAGCAAGCAAGCAAGGAAGCAACACACTAAACAGAAAGATAATAGAAGTAGCTCAGTTTCCAGTCCACCTCTGATAAATACCCGCGCAATTGTTGCCGCAGGTGGTCACTAATATCCGCAGGACTGTTGCCGTGGGCGGCGACAGACTCCTCCCATGTGTCAGGAGCACATGGTAAAGAGGGTTTTCTGTTGCCATCAAAAGGAGAAGTCCCAGGTCCTCCTGGTTTTCTTAGTCCTTCTACATCAAAGCGACAGTTCAAGTTCACGAACACCTCCCCTTGGTCAGGCAGCGTCCAGCAACCTCCCCCTAGGAAGACAACCCAGAAGGAAGAGGATGAAGAAGAAAGCACGTGCTCCCTGGCTCCCTCCTCCCACTCTCCTCCTCTTTGATTTCAAAACAAATAATCCGTGAACATTTTCATCTTGATCATCTGAGCTGAGATGGAGAGATCAGCATAGAAGTGAAAGTGTTGGCAAGTCTCTGTTCCCAGCCGAGCTCCCTCTTCTGTAAGAAGCTGTGATAAACATTGTAAATGGAAACCCATCAGCTAGTACGGAAGAGGTCCCCAAAACAACACCACGGGAGGATCTTTGGATAATATATTCCTAAGGAGCTTCAAGCAGCCAGATGTCCTCTGCCCCTGAAGTGGCAACTCTGGCCTCCAGTTTGCAGACTTCCAGATTTTCATCCCAGAATGTTTTTTATGTTGCAAAAATGCGCTTAACACTTACCTCCCCCATGCTGCCTCATTTGGCATTTTGCATTTAATTTTATACCTTAAATTGATGATTTCTTTAGTGCCAAGTCACTGCAATAGGCATGACCTAATTTTTATCTCTAGATGGACCAAAATAGGAGACCTGTACCTAACAGAGAGCAAAGCTCAGCAGATCCCTTAAGAGGCTACGAACAACAACCCAGCAGCAAGTTGAATCTCCAGGGCGCAAGAATGATTCCCCCCTTGTAGCTTTTTTAGGGAACAGAGAAAGGGAGTATTTTGGTCACCTGTCAAGATCTAGGCAAGCCAAAAAGTATTTAGTACATGTCATGGAAAGTTTTAGGGGCTATGAAAGAAATACAAAGAGAAATCTCTCTTCTATGAACCCATAAAATTTAGACACAGGCAGGATTTTAAAACATAAAAAAGATAGGTGTGGGTTGTTCCTGGGCCAATGAACGTGTTTAAAACTCAGGTTCCCGGAGTCCCAACCTCCAGAAAAGGGTTTCGATGTGTTTTAGTTGGGTATCCCTCTTCCCCAGCTTGACCAAAGATGCCATGAATTCAGAATCTAAGTTTTAACAATAGCAGCATCATGCACTCCATCTTGAACCAGAGGATAGAGATCCTCGTCCACTTCTGGTGGACAGATCCATGATCCACGACACCCAGAAGAAAGCTGGAGAGTTAAAAAGGAGAGTAAGTCTTCATTCCATGAGGAACTTGAGAAATTAGAATATTAGAATATGAACCCACGCTTGGCTCACACTGAGCTGGCACTAACTCGGCCTTCCTAAGGCCCAGCCTCCCTCCTTCCCCCTCCTCACAAGCCTCCAGATCCCCGCCTTGTCTCCTCTCCAAAACCCACCTGCCTGTCCTGGCAGGTACCCCTGCATGTGTTCCTGGACAGGTGTGGGGGCGTGGTCCTCAGGCACCGGTGTGGGTCACTCTCCCCCTCGCTTCCCAGACCCAGGTCCCTTCTCTGCTCTGTCCTGGGACCCACCCCGAGAGCCACCTTTCCAGACTCCTGCCTGCAGCACCCAGTTCACTTCAGCCTAGGGCTGAAGGAGAGGGGTGGGACGCTGCTCCCCACTCTCCCCTGCTGTCACCGCATGGCCACAGCCCTGCAGGCAGCCTGCCCTGAACCCTGCAGGGCTCCCCTGGGCTCTTCCAAACACCCTTTCCCTGGCCTTTGGCCGGGTCTGCCCCCAGCTCCCCTCTCCTGCTGGTCCCCTTGCTGCCAAGCCTCCTGGTTCCCGTAATGCTGCTCAAAACCCTGTGGAGCCAGCGTCTTCTTCCTTCTGGGCTGTGTCTCCCAGAACCTGCTACACCAGGGTCCCAAGATGAGCAGAAGCTGAGCCTCCCACCAGTGGGGACTGGCACCGAGCAGGGGGCCAAGTCTACAGCTCCTCGTGGGGCAACTCTGGCTGCTGCAGAGAACCAGGCACATCCCAGCTGCCCTGTGTCTCCACCCTGAGCCTGGTCGGCCCTGTGCACACCACACCGTGGTGCCCGGAACCACAGTGCAGCTTTTCTTGTGAGGTTTAACAAGCCCCTGGAGTGGTAAGGGTCATGGGCTATGCTGGGGCTCCTTCCAAGCTGTGCGACCATGGGGATGTCCTTTGCCCTCTCTGGACTCAGCCTCCTCCTCTGCAAAGTGGGTATCTGATAGACTGGCCTCACGGGGTAGGTAAGGGCTTCAAAGAGCTCTGCAGGCAGTCTTGCCATCTGGGCGTGCACCTGGAGGGCTTGGTCAACAGCTCTGGTTATTTTGGTGTATCTGGGATTTCCGCTGTCAACCTGGCTCCTATGGTACAGGCCTCACTCTGTGCCCAAGTGCCCCACTGCCTGGGGGCATACTCTCCAAGCCCCCTTCCAGCTCTACCCTGCCCCTTCGAGACCAGCTAGTGTCCTGGGACCCACGGCCACAGCCCCCGCCTCACTCCCATGCCACGGGGCCCCAAGCCCTTCCCATGGAACTTCTGCAGCCAGTTCGCCCAAGCTTCACACAGGGACCTGCCCTCCTTCCTGATGTGTCTGCAGACAGGCCGGGGCCTCCTTTCCTCCTGGGCTGCTCCCCACGCCCCCACCTGCCTGCCTCCTCAGCGTCTCTGGTCACCTTGGCCTGCCCTAGACACAGGGTCTCCTAGGTTCCACCAAGTCTGCCTTCTTCCCTCTGCTTATCCTCTTGAGGGCTTGGTCATCCCACGACCTCAGGGGCCACATGCACAGGGGACTCCCTAACCACACCCAGCCCAGGTGGCTTTCCTGGGCTCTGGCCCTGTGTGGCCACATGAGTGTCCTTGGGCATCTGAACTCAGCCTGACGCATTCAGTCCCAAAGGGGGGGCTTTAAATGTCCCCACCTCAGTGCTTGGTGACTCCATCCTCCAGGTCCATACTGGGACCCTGGGAGTCTCGCCTGTCCCTAAGTCCTATTGCTTCAGCTCCTGAATAGCTCTGGACCCTGGTCCACTCTTCCCTCCTCTGTGGTCTCTCTCCTGGCTCAAGGGGTCACTCTGAGCTCACCCACATGACAGCTTCCCTCTCATGGTCACCCTGACCCCAAAACCCCAGGCCATAGAAGAGTGAGCTTTCCAAAGGACAAGCAAGGTCATGCCGCATCCCCGCCTGAGCCTCCCAGAGGCCCCCACGGCTTCCAAGGACATCCTGGTTCCCCAGCCTGCTGGGCAGAGTCATGCTGTAGGTCACACGGTGGCAGCAAGCTAGACTGCAGGGACCTGGGGTGCTCTAGAATCCCAAGGAGGGGCTGCTGCAAACACCCCAGCCAGCCCAGACGCTGGGCCCTGTGTTCTTCATGGTGACCCCAAAATGACGGGGCAGTGGAGAGGAGGCCTCAGCGCCCTGGGCTGGGGATGTCTTCATGGCTGTGACTTCCACTCTGCCCTCTTGGCGGTCAAGCCTGAACTCAGCCAGGCGAAGACACGGAAGCTTTGGCCCTGTTCTCCTGCGCCCCTTGGTCAGGTAGCCTCTGACTGGCAGTGCAGGGGGCCCCGGCTCCGGGGCGCCTCTGGCTGTTCCCACCAGCATCTTGTATTTCTTCAGAGGAAAGAAGTCCTATATTTTCCCACCTTTAATAGTATTTAAGTATGTATGTAAATATAGTTAAAATATCTCCTGTGTGTGCCCAGCAGCCAGCTTGAGTTGGAAAACACGCAGACACAGATGCCCAGAGGCACATTTACAGTGATCAAGCGGATTTGTCCCCTCATCGAGTTGGAAGAAGCCAGACCAAATTGTCGCCCAGCCTTGTACCCACAGCAGCGATCCCTTTCCAACATCCCGGGCAGCTCCCAGCCTCCCTCCCCCTGAACACCAGGAGGGAAGGAGTGTACCACTTGGCATGTTTGGGGCTGCAAATAGCAACACTAAAGTCAAACTGAGCTAAACATTAAAGGGAACACATCGATTCTGCGTGTGGGGGCCCCGAGTAGTTTCAATCAGCCCTGGGCTCTATTTCTTCATGTGTGTCTTGCTCTGTCCCCAGACGGGGGACCCATCATCCCTTCTGACTTTCCTCAGAGTCACATTCAGGTTGCTGCTGACCCAGCTGCTGTCTGTGACCTCCACTCCCCCCAGAAGAAAAAGGGTCTACTGCTCAACCTTTGTCGCACATCGGAGGTCCTGCCTTGCACCCCGACTGACCAGCACAGACACGTGTGCTTTCCTGGACCATCATGGTGGTCAAGGCAACACCCTACGTTATTGGTGTCAGCAGTCACCATGGTGAGCACCACAAGATCCCACTGCAGACCCTTCTGCAGATTACTAAGGTTCTCATGACGAAATACCTCTTCCTTCTTGGTGAGTTCAGATGCTCTAGACTTCAGAAAGTGATTGACAGCGGCTCCGGCTCCTGCTCTGCTGTGGGGCCACAGGAACAGCTAGCGCCTGGGAGGGGGGACCCCCAGGGCTTGCAGGGGATGGACACAGAAGCCTGACCCCCAGGGCCTTCGCGGCACAACACGCACACAGGAGGCACATGCCCCCGCACGCCACGCACACATATGGCACCTCGCACCCATGTCCCTGCACACATACAGACTGTCACTGTCACAAAGCTTTATGGGGAGTTGGCTCAGGGCAAGAGCTCCACCCCAGCTCCCTTCCCCAGCATCAGCTCTATTTCTCATCACTCGTCACTCAGGGGACATGGTTAGATACCCCAGAACCTCTGACCATCCCTCAGCATGGCCCAGAGGCCAGGACCATGTGGCAGTCAAAGGACAGCTGTGCCATTCTCCCAGGGCTGCGGACAGTCCTCCTCCTTGTCCCTCCACATCTGCAGTTAACAGGGTTGCCGATTGTCAGAAGATAGGCGGCCCCTCCGCGACAGCCTCGGCTCCACCCGCCTAGCTGAGTTTTGTCCCTGGGCTGTCACATCCAAGTTGCTTCTGTGCTCGCTCCTCCTCCAGTCATCTCCCTGAAACAAAGTCCCTGGTTCTGCGGAGTCCCATCCACAGCGGCCTCGCGTCCAGAGGGCTTCAGTGGCCTCTGGTGCGTTCCAGGTTGCCGGCAGCACTGGGGTGTCATGGCGACCACATTCCACATTTCACGGTTTCCAAACCTGCCCACATCCAGCTGGATGACCTGAGCCCAGGCTCAGTGGACCTGGATGGACGCGCTCCGCGAAGCTCAGGAAACCTTTGTGGTGGCCAGGCCACGCCTGCCCAGGCACGCTGCCAGAGTTGAGACCAGAGCACGCGGGAAGAGGGCAAATGGCCATGGGGTGACCCTCTGCAGCGCCCAGGCACTGAGTCCTGAACTCTGATTCCCAAGACTTTGTGTGAACAGGACCCCAGCCAGCCCTGGGCACCCAGGAGGTGGACGACGCCCTCAGTGCCTGCAGGTCACGGGCCACATGGAGACCAGGGCCACCCAAGGAGACCGGGCCACAGTGCCTGTGGGACGCATGGCCACAAGCGCTGCCCCGGCTCAGACCCCGCAGGACAGAGCCGCTCGGCCCCTGCTCCCGCTGAACGTGCACAGGACACTGGAAGAGCCGGTGCCTGTGTTTCCCAAACCCCGAGAACTGGACACAGGTGCCCGTCACTGTGAGGGGCAGTGCAGGTGACAGCCGCTGCAGCTGCTCTGGGAGCCCAGAGGGCGGGGAGGTGGCGGCCACCACGGGGTGTCACCCAGGCCTTGGTCCCACTGGTCCCTCAGAACTCTGCCATTCGCTGCAGCCGGCGAAGGTGACGCGAGGACCTAAGCACTGGCCCGCCTGGGGCTGGCTCTGCGTCCACACAGGCCCAGCGGCGGGGCTCCGGCCAGCAGAGGCTGCGAGGGCGCAACTGCAGGGGCCCCTCCGCCCAGACGTCCTGCACAGCGTGGGGACACTCATGCAGAGCGGGCGGCTCTCCTGGCTGGTTCCGGCTGGTAGTGAGGCCACCGCAGACATGAGGACTTCAATAGACGTCACAATGTCACTAAGTCTCTGTGGTGCTTGAGGTTCAGAAAGGGAGTGGCCCAGGGCCAGGGCCATGTTCCCTCTGGGGACTTTTGCCAAGGTCCAGATGCAGTTTTGGTTGTGGCTGGGAGAGGGAGTCACCAGATCTGCTGGGTGGACACCAGGGACGGAGCAGACACGCCACACTGCACGGGATGACCCCCACACACACACACACCAACATGATTAACCAGCTCAGGGGCGGCAGGAAGCCAGAGACGGCAGCATCGTGGTGGCATGCTGGCAGGGGACTGGTGCTTGTGGGGGGTGTTAAACAGGACCTTGAAGGACCCCGAAAGCCGGAGGCACAGGAGGGGAGTTCCCAGGACAGGATCTCGGCACAGGCACCGATGAGGGGAGGGGCCGACTATGGGCAGCCAGCTCAGCTGCAGGGTGCTGGAGGGGGAGGACTTGGTGGGTGTGTGGTTTGTCCTTTCTTCTGCTGCTGACAGAGGACCTCTGCCTCCTGTCCAGGTGGGCACGGTGGGACTTCCAGCCAAACTCCAGATCCTCCCCGTCCAGGGTTCTCATGCCACTAAGGAGGGCCGATCCAGTCCTCTGGGAACCGAATCGCAGCCTCGCAGGGTTCACAAGGGCTGGAGCAGATTCCCTGTGAAGGTGGCACAGGGACCCGCAGCTGCCCTGTCACCTCACCCCCTGAGCCTGGCTTTGCAGTTAATTTCCTCCTGCCTGTGACTTGCCCCAAGTCCTCCCGACAACTTTCTGCAGGAACTTTCTTCCCCAGAGCTGGTTTATGTTGCTTGCACTCCACGCTGGGGGCCTCTGTGGCTTGGGACCCCCTCTCCTTCCTCCCACGTCAGCAAGTCCTTGATCCAGGCTGTGGAGAGAGCTGGGTCTGCCCAGAGTAGACGGACAATGGAGGACACGAGGACAGTGAGCCTCGCCCTGATGGCAGTGACAGAGAGAGAGACAGAGAGACAGAGAGAGAGACAGAGAGACAGAGAGACAGAGAGAAGACACACAGCCAGGACACCGAACGCCACTCTCCGTCTTCCGTGGTAGCAGAACTCTGCCTTTGTCCCCATCTCTGGTAGAACACAAGGGGCTAAGGGAAGAGAAGAGCCTGTCCCTCGCTGGCCCTGTCCCCAACATGATTGGTCAGCAGTTCAGAGCCAATCACATGACTGGCTTGAGCGGGCATGTCCTCCAGTTTCAGCAGGTGGAAACCAAGGGCGTCTACAAGAGGCTCCGGGAAAGACACCCCAAGACACACATGAAGACAATCCCGGCTCTCCCCTTCCTCTGTTTTGGACACAGCCTGATGGTGCTTGAGCCATGGCAGCCATCCTAGGACCCTGAGGCAAAGCCCAGAGGATATGAGCCATGCAGAGAGAAGCCTGACACCCCTGCGCCTGGCTACCAAACTGGAGGTGCTGCTGGCCTTCCTGTGAGGCGAGCTCATAAATGCCTTTTTAACTGAACCAGAGCTTCTCAGACTGCAGTGTGCACATGCCTCCCAGGGCCCTCATGAAAAATGCAGCTTCTTCCTCATTAGCTCCAAGATCAACCTGGAGTCCAAGTTCTAACAGACCCTTGATGCTGATGCTGAGGCTGCAGGCACGCCGGCCACACTTTGGCTGGAAGGGGGCCAGCCGCTCTTGGGGGCCCTCCTCTCACCTGCTGCAGGAAGCTCCCCACTCATAACATCTGCATGTTAACCAGCCTCTGAGTGGAGCTGTGTCAGCTTCCCACCATTGAGGTGCCCCTCCTGCATCTGTGGGCGGAACCAAGATGGGGCGGTCGGGGGGGGGTGGGTAGGATGTGGTCCTCCTCCCTCAAGGCAGGAAGGCTTGTTGGCTGAGAGACTGAGAAGGAGACAGAGTCAGGAGCCAGGCGACATGGGCAGGAGGTGATTGGGGCTGTTCTGGTTTTCTGTGGCCTCTTTATGGTCAGTTTATCACGTGGTCCTGACATTCTCATGAACACAGATTGGTCAGGGTCGGGTGCCCATATAGGCTGCACATTCGGGATATCTGAGGGCATTAGAGGTTCCCACACTGGGTGCTGCACCCAGAGGCTTCCACTGGATAGCGCTGGGATCTGGTTTGGGCACCCGGAATGTTTAGACCTTCCCCGAGGTTTCTGAAGCACAGCAGGATTGAGAGTCGTGAGCCAGACCCGATTTCACAGAAGAGAAATTGAGCTCGCATTGCGATTTCCCATCACAAATGGACAAAAGTCAGCACCAGGAGAGAGCCGGTGGCTTGCCGAGATCCAGGAAGGGGGAGAACAAAGAAGGAGGCAAAGGCCAAGCACTTAGGAGACCTGAGAGCAGCCAGCGCCCCCACGCCAAGGGGCTCCTGCTGGGTCTTCCTACATCAGTTATTGACTGAGCCCTGATTTGTCCTGGAGCCACCACAACAGAAGGGCATGCAGTCCCTGCCTCGGGGGCTCCCTAGGAATAAGGCAGAGTCTGCGGGGCCCCCGACGTTCCAGTGGTCGAGCAGGTACACACAGCACCTCAAGGCCTCTCGCTTCCAGTTATGCCTGTCCTGTTGATGATGCCCACAGTTTTCTGATTTAAAATGTAATAGGAAGTTTAGAAAATAATCCTAAAAGTGGAGAAAGCAGCACCCAGCCCAGCACCTTCCTGCACATGGAAAGCCCCCAGGATGTGGAACAAGGATTCGGGGATCACTCCTGGTTGGTTTTGTGCTACTTGGCATCAGGTAGATGTCTCAGGGCCATCGTCCTGAACTACGGGACATCCCAACCCAGAGACACAACAGCTGCCTTCGACGGTCCTCCTCCCTGGACCCGAGGTTGTTTTCCCCTTTGGTTTTTCTTCTTCTTCCTTGGTTTTTGGTCATTATAAATAACCCTGCAGTGGATGCTTGAGCGGAGGAATCTGGAATCCCCCAGTTGTGACTTCAGCTCTCCCTGGGGAAGCGGGAAGCCCTGACCGGAGCAAGACAAAGCCTGGGGCGTCTTCATGATCCCTCTGCAGAGGCGAAGGTGCGCAGGAAGAAGGTTGTCCACCCCATAAGCCGCACCTGGCCCCGAGCCGGAGCCCAAGCTCCGCAGCATCACCCAGCACCACCCTCTCCTCTCCCAAGCCAACCTCAGACCCACCGTGGTGCGGGGCTCAGGCTCAGGCTGTGTCCCACCCTCCTGCAGGAGGACGTGCTGAGCTGGGGAATGATAAATAACCAGTGCAAACCAGTTTTCATACAGAAAACCTTTCCTGTTCCTCTCCTTCTATGATTTAGCTCAACAGAAGAGAGTGTTGGAGGGCAGGCGAAGGCTCTGGCCCCCGAGAACCCACTAAGGTACAGGCCAGCCGTGGTTCTGCCTCCTCCCACCTGGATACAGGGGACAGGGTACCTCCTCAAAGCCACCAGGAGTGAGCCTCCCGGGGGACATTGCTCTCTCCCACTTCCTTACACCAGGCAGAAGAATGCTGGATGACTGATGTCTCCAGCTTTAGAATTCACATCTCCAGTCTGTTTGCTCCAAGGAACCACCTAGAATATTTTAAAGCTCATTTTTACCTAATATTAAAGCTCATCCTTTCGGGTACTCCAACTGAATTGTCCCTTGTGTAGTTACCCATGGATACTTTTTCATTCACCTTATTTTCTTCAGAACTCCTGGAGAAAGCTCTGGGTCTACTCTGACTTTGATAAGTGTCTCCAACAGTCCCAGGGTGAAGGCCTGGTCCATCCTATGGTGCTCTCAGAAGGTGGTGGCACTTTAAGGGGTGGGGCCAAGCTGGCTGTCTTCCCATCATGTAGGGCCTATCCCTGAAAAGCTAGTGGACCCCGCCCCTGCCTTTCCCCTTTGCTGATTGGCTGCCAAGCCCAAGTGGCTTCCTCCACCATGTGCTCCCCCTTGGTGTGCTGCCTCACCAGAGGCCCAAGGGAAAGGGGCCCACTAACCCCAGAAAGCTACACAGCTGTGAGCCAAAATAAACTTTTCCTCTTTGTGGGCTGATTATCACACTACTTTGTTGCCCTGGTGCAAACCTGACACGTCATTCCTTCTCTTCTGATCTGTATCACCCTGGACAGATCTTTGTTTTCCCTCCTTTCTATTCCAAAGGTGCACGTGAAGATGACGTTGATGGTTATTTAATAACACAGTCATTGTCAGGGAACACGTTCGGATACTCTCCAGCAACGATGTCAGAGGGAACAAGAATGTAGGGCTCCAGAGGACACAGCCACCCTGTTCTCTTCTTGTCACCAGGAAGAGGCCACCTGGAGTTTGACAAATGCTTCATGAAAGAACATTTGGAAAAGTCCGCGTGTGCTGACTCAGTGCTGTCCCGGCCTCCTGCATGTGAGTGGCTGCCCCATCTTTAACGTCTGATGAGAGAAAAATGAAACCCTCAGTGGTGGAGCCACTGAGCACAGGCCAGAAGCGCCGGGGCCCGACCCTCGGGAACATCGCCTGGTGGGCAGGGACCCGTGTCCAGTGCAAAGCCACTCCAGGGCAGAGGAAAGGCAGGGCGGCACGAGGAGCGTGCTGGGGGCGGGAGGGTTTGGGTGCTGTCGAGTCACTGGTTGGCACCCGTGTCACCACGGGCTGCGTGGCAGACTCAGCTGCAGTCCGCAGAGGCTTTCCTTGTCCTGCTCACGTCCTCAGGGCTGCCAGGCATAGCACACCTGGCCCAGGTGTGGCCCTCCTTGGCTTCAACCAAGAGTGGCCCAGTCGGAGGCACCCTGGGCCTCTCAGCTTCCTAGAACCAGAGACAGCCAGCATCCACTTCTCAGGGTGAACAGCACAGCTCAAAGGACAAGCCCGCCACGCAAGCACATTCCACATCTGTCCCCATCACACTGTCACCAGCCAAAGCGAGTCACACAACCAGGGTTGACACCAATGAGACAAGGAAAGCATTCCACTTCTACAGGAAGAAGCTACAGTCACATGATGAAGGGCCTGGGACCAGGGAAGGTGAGGAACTGGGAACAGAAATGCATGATGGCATGAGCTGCCACTGAGTTCAAGTCCCTCTGCTGGGCAGAGGGCACAGGCTCACATCCTGGGGTCAGGATGGGGAAGGCCTTCTTCACCCCTCCTGAAGCCTTCTCTCCAGGAGAGTCCCCTCGTATCCCCCCTTGCACATCTGTGACGAGGCTCAAGGGAGCACGTGGCAGAAGCTCACCCAGAGTGGGGTCAGGTGCAGGGGACAGACACCGCGTCAGCTCCCAGGGTGACCACAGAGCCCGGGTTGTACAGATCCCACGCCAGTCACCCAGACTTCAGTTATTTTCCATTAAAATATGAAAGGGTAGAACATTCTCTCAGGGAGCACAGGGCACAGCCGAGGAGCGCTGGGGCCACACAGCCCTGCACTGAGACGCTTCCTCCTCCCCACCTGCCTCTGAGCCTCAGCTTTCACCAGAGAGAGGGGCTGAACCACCTTCATGTTTGTGGTCCAAGTTCAACAGGCTGACGATTCCGAAGTGCTCAGCACAGGCTGGCTCGGGAGGATGGCGATGGGCAGTAAGAGGGCACCTGGGGTCCTGGAAGTCACTCTCTCCCACGCCTCGTCACCCATCTGCTGATGAGTGGCAGAGCCAGGCAAGACAGTGGTGGCCCTGCCAGCTCTCTCCATCCTCTCTCCAGCTTCCAGAGGCAGCCTGGGCAGGCCCCCCACTACCCAGATGCTCCGTGGTCCACGTAGGGTCAGAGGTACCTGTGCGGCCACCAAGGGCCCAGCCACACACAAGGATGCTGACCTCAAGGTCTCCAGTCAGGAGGCCCAGTCCCTCCTGGTCCTACTCTGAATGATGACACATAGAACCCACACCAAGAGCCACAGCGTCACTTCCAAGCCTAGCACAAAGCCTGTCCTGCCCCCGTGCTGGGCTGGGGCTCCCCAGGGCCTGTCCCCACAGGGACCATTCCCCTTAAGCCCCTCGATTCCAGGTCCCAGATCCCACATGGTGAAGAGCCCCAACACACACGGCCACCACGTGAGTCGGGCTCAGGTAGAGGACGCTGCAGCAGAGAGACCACATAGCGGTTCTGAGCTGCAGGGAGCGTCTGGGATGACGGATTCCGAGGGAGCACAGCCTCCCTGCTCCTGGGCAACCACAAGAAGCAGGTGCAGGAACCACGTGGTACAAGGAGCCATTGCTGTGATCCTCCTGAGGCTGGCGGAGACCGAGTTTGACTGTGGCCTGAACAGGCTTCCTGAAGCCACCTGCAGGGCCAGGTGGGGACACACAGAGGAAGAGCGGAGGGCACCTGCCAGGTCCCAGCGCCTGGGCTCCAGACTGTTCCACTGCAGGGAGGAAAGCCACCTCCTTCCTCCTCTGCTCTTCTAGGTGAGGGACAAAGGAGGCCTGGCCTGTGGGTCTCCGGACAGCCCGCGCCCAACACCCCTAGCTCAGAGCAGTGACATCTCCTCCCACCACACAGCTCCTAGCCAGCAGGAGCACAGTGACTCAAAGCAAGCATGTGGAACTCAAGGGATCCAGCAGGAGGGGGCTGCTCCTGCCGCAGACCTCAGTCTGCTCCCACCCAATCGGAGCCGCAGGAAAAGGCATGGCACGTCTGCTGCATGCCAGGCGTGTGCCCGACCCACGGCCGTCGCAGGAAGAAACGGCTTTCAGTAACAGAGCGGCACCACGCACACCTCACACGGGGACCCAGCCTTGGAGCAGGACGCTGAGATGATTGAAGCGCTGAAGGGCATTCAAACGACTCTCCAAGGACAATCTGCCCCAGATGACAGTCACGTCAGTGGTCACGACGCAGGCACACCACATTCCACCTGTGCACAGCGTGCTCAGGTTGTGTCTCCAGGTGCAGGAAGAGTCAGGAGGCAACGGGCAGGTGAGCCGGATGCATGAAGAATCCAGCCAGGGTCAGCAGCTCCCGCAGAAACTGTTGCCAGGGTGCACAAGTGACGTGTGGGCAGGGGGCACCTGAGGGAGCAGATGCAGGTCTCAGGGGAAACGGGCCCTGGATGGCCAGCTCCAGGTCTTTCTGTGTCGTTGTTGCTGATTCCACCCCATCAACCCTGTGCCGGTTCTGCGATGTTAAAATTCTGGTCATTGGAGAGAATGCACCTGCCTCTGGCTAGGGGTCCCTAGGCACAGCTGGTGGCTCAGATGAAGGGAGGTGGCCACTCGGGGCCTGCTCTGTGACTGACAGCTCCTCAGGAGCGGAGTCCTGTTCAAACCTGACGCCAGGAGCGGCGGTATCGGGAGCAGCCCCTGCCATCTGCAGAAGGAATTCGTAAGTGGATCTCAGACTCCCACTGAGACTTTGGTCTCCACCCCGTGGCACGGCTTGGTTAATCAATTGTCCCAACAGCATCTGTGATCACTGCTTCCAGACAGAACAACTCAGATGTTGAAGCAGAAAGAGAAATGGCAGCATGGCCCCGCGGCAGCCTGGTTCCGTGCAATGGCAGCTTCATGAGCCCCAGAGGAGGCTAGCCTGATTTTCTGGGGAGTCTGGGAAGGGGTGGCAACGCCAGTCCTGAGGCATCAGGGTCTTGAATAACTCAGAGCAGGCAAAGAACCGCCCTCAGCAGTGACACTGAGTGCAGGAGAGTTGGCCTGGAGCAGGCCGGAGCCTGTGGGGGAACAGGGCTACGGCTTCCGTGTCCACATGAGGAAGGTGGTAAATTACAGGTGTCAGATAATTGCACTCCAGCGCGGCTGCTCAGGATGCGATCGACCAGCTGGAGCACCAGCTGACACTTGATCAATGGGCCGAGATGACACACGGAACTGCAGGCACAGGCTGGGTCAAGCATGGACAGAGTGCTTCCCACAGGGACAACCAGCCCCCTAGGGGACAGTGACAATATCTGGAGACAGATTTAGTTGTCACAAACCTGGGGGTGGGAGGCTGCTGGCATCCAGGAAGTAGCGGTCAAGGATGCGGCTAAGCCTCCTAGGACAGCAGGACAGCCCCCGAACAGACTTATCCTGCCTGATCTAGAGCCCCTTTCCCTCCCACCTCTGGGTGACACCAGAGATGTGCACAGAGGGATGTCTGACTCCAGCCGGGGGTCGCTGGCCTCGTGCAGAACCAAACCGGAGCATAAGCCGCTGTTCCCCTGCCTCTCCTGCTTCCTGCCTGTTCTATTCCTTGTCCCACTTTTGTCTTCCGTTAACAGGGAAATGGCCATACGTACTGGAGTCACTGAGAGTGTTGTTTTCCTCAATGAAAATAGTGGATTGGAAGTGACTCGTAGAAAGCAGAACATGAATGGACGGAGAAGACGTGAGAGCCATCGAAAACTTGAGCAGCCCAGGAGAGGCGCAAAGACGTCTCCAGATGAGCACAGCGGGTCCAGGACCCCCCCCCCCCCCGGGTGGAGCTGTGGGCAGGGAGGCAGGGAGGCCCGGAAGACTAGGGCTCCTCCACAAGCCAGTGCAGCGCAGGCTGCTGGCCGCCGGCAGCGTGGAATGATAGCGTCGCGTAGAAAGCGTCAGAGAGCGCCATCGTGGTGAAGAGAAATAATGTTTCGTGAAATTTCAGATTCGTGTGTGTGTGTGTGTGCGTGTGCATATGTGTGTGCGTGTGCGTGTGTGTGTGCGCGCGTGTGCGCATGTGTGTGTGCGTGTGTGCGTGTGCGTGTGTGTGCGCGTGTGTGTGCGCGCGTGTGCGCATGTGTGTGTGCGTGTGTGTGTGCGTGTGTGCGTGTGTGTGTGTGTGCATGTGTGTGCGTGTGTGCATGTGTGTGCGTGTGTGTGTGCGTGTGCGCATGTGTGTGTGCGTGTGTGTATGTGTGTGTGCGTGTGCGCGCACTGTGCTCCATGGCAAATGTATCCCTCATAACGGGTCACGGTCTAAACAGCTTGGAGAACACGATGGGATTAAACGATGGAGGGTTTGGAAATCACCCAGCATCTGTCAGCAAGTTCTGCAAGAAAAAAGAAGGAGGAGACGACAGACTCGAGGGAAATGAGGCAGAATAAGAGAGCACAGCCACGTCCCAGCCCTCGGCTGCGCAGAGGGGAGCCCTTACCTGTCGCCCCACCTGGACACCCGCCAGCCGCCGACCCGTTGCTGGCAGGTTTTGCGGGCTCTGCACAAGCTGGTGGGTTCATACACCAACACACGAGGGCACAGTTTTTCCTTGAAGAGCTGTTTGTGCCCTTGATTGTGTTCTAGGGGGAAATCAAACCTGGGGTTCCATGGGTGACAGATAAGGACAAGGGTTGGTGCCACGTGCATGGATTTACTGGTCAGTTGGTTTGGCTTAGGGGAAAACGAGGTGAGGGGTGGGCCTGGCTCATGTCTGTGGATGGCCCTCGAGGGACACAGCTTCGGAACCCAGAGCCCTACAGGCCTCCTCACAGCTCAGGGGAAGGCTGGTCCCTGGCCAGCCACACCACATCCTCTTGGGAACAGTGACAAAGTGACGGACCTGGGAACAGCAAAGCCAAGGGCGTGAGGGGTCCCGGGCACCCAACTTCCTCTCGGACATCACACATGAACAACCAGCTCCTCCACCGAGCCCCCTGCTGACGTGGAGACCCAGCCCCAGAGCCTCCCAGATGCGCGGCCCATCTGAGACAGGCCTGCTCCCAGGGCAGCCGGGCTGGTGGCCTCCTGTAGACGTTTGTCCCAGCACCTGCTCCGCCAGCCTGTCCCCCGACCTCCCAGGTCACTGGCTGAGTTTGCTCAAGGTGACTTCGACGCACAGAGACCCCATCATGAAGCCCTGGCTCCCGGCCCAGTGAGCCACATTCACACAGAAGCTTCCATTGTTCCCCAGGGTCCAACTCAGGCCTGCCCTGGCCTTTGGTTTCCACAAACGCCCACCTCCTGCCTAGGGCCGGGGTCATTCCTGAGCACCCACGCCCCTGGAGTTTGTCGTGTGCTCAGAGCTCCCCAAATTCCTGCAGGATTCCAGCATGTGCACAGGAAGTCCTGGCCCAGTGGGAGGAACGGGAGCCCAGAAGTGAACCAGACAGCGTAGCTGGTGCTGGGTGACGTGGGCATCGCCAGCAGTCCACCTGTGACCAGGCCGGCCCCTCCCTGACTTCAAGGGACCCCGTCCTCACTGACTATGGAGAACAGTCTGGAATAAAGGGATCAGTCCTGAGGCGCCATTGGGACCTTCGCTTTGGCTGGTCCTGGCCGTCTCTCCACGCCAACCTCACACCTGAATCTGCCAAGTGCGTCCATTTGGTTTTGTTCTGTTTTTTTGAGACGGGGTCTGGCTGAGTGACCCGGGCGGGCCTGGAACTTGCAACCTGCCACCTCAGCCTCCCCAGCAGCTGGCACTCAAGCACCCCTGGAGCATGACTCGTACCCACCTCCGTGAGACAGCCAAGTTCCCAGACTGTGCTTCCCCCGTGCAGGGTGGGAGCGATGGCCACGCCCCCCGTGGGTGTCAGAACCACGTGAGCAACTCGGGAGCAGGAGGGCCACTGTGGGAGCCCAGGATGGCACCACCGCCCCTCAGGGAGGAGCCCCTTCTAATTCTGGTCAGAGGAGGGAAACTGAGGCCCCCGGAGCTGGAGAGGGACAGGAGCAGGTGCAGGCCCCCAGGGGTGGTCATCCATTAACACCTGCAGAGAGAGACAAAGCCCGTCCCTGCTGCTGCCCGACCGGCGCCTGCCGTCTCTCTGCACCAGGGGTCCTCCAGCCAAGAGCCAGGTGCTGAACGGCCACGGCACAGACCCGGAAAGCTGACTCGCAGGCAGTGAGTCCCCTGGATGGTTGACACTGCCAGACCGGCACCGCATCAGGCCCGGAGAGTCCAGGGATGTGGCTACTGTGCTCCTGAGGGTTTGACAACTTAAGATTATTTCTGAGGTTCGGGGGGTGACATTGGTGTGCGGCACCTAAGCTGGTTTGTGATGGAGGATCCAGAGAGCACCTCACTTCTTTTGGTGTCACTTTGTCACGAGAACCAAGGACTCGGCAGGACTAGAGGCTCCCTGTAGGTCATGGGGTCGCTGTCCTGGTCTGCACTGAGGCTGCCTGGTGACCTGGTGTTGGTCAGCACAGGAGGGCAGGGGGCAGGCTGAGGAGCTGATGGAGAGGGAAGGAAGGCTAGCCCAGCCCCCTGGGGTCCCCAGGCCTCCACCTCCAGGGCCCAGCGTCAGCCTGCCCTGCTGCCCCCTGCTGACCACACACCTCTGGGCAAGTCCAGCCAGCATGGGGCGGGTCCCAGGACCTCAGCCTGGGTCGTTCTGGAAACCCAGCCCCTGAAGGCCCTGTTCACCCTGGGTGCTCGGCCATCTCCTTACTGACTGGCTGGGATGGTTTCCCTGGTTCCTCCTCTTATAGCAGCCCTGGGGACATGGGGTGCAAGAGCTGCAGAGCTCAGGGTGACATAACATGCCCTGAGACCCCTTGTGAGAGGGCACAGAGTGACATTACTGCCTTAAATGAACAGCTTCAGCAACGTGAGCAGGTTCCAGCGGTGGAGGCTGAGCTGTTTGGTAAAAGGCTCATTAACTGTTTGCAAACATTCCATGCGCTGAGGAAGGGCCCGGGGCTCTGACAAGTGATAAATGAGAAAATTAGAGGCTTCAGGAAAATGTAAATACCATCCTTTGTAAGTCTGTCCCTTGGCAAGAATAAAAAAAAATGTTTCCTGGAAGCAATGAGGCATCTCTTTTCTCCTCTCCACCACCAGGGTAATGGCTGTGGCTACTTTACATACTTTTACATACCTCGGATCTCCTTCCATACTCCTGCCAGCCAGCGGGACAAAGGCTGTGGTTTCCCTGTTCCTCGGCCTTTGTTCCAGTCACATGCCACACACCACTCAGCTCTGCGATGCCTGCCTGGCCCCCGACCCGCATGCTCCCAGCCAAGGCCGACTGAGCCTCTGTTCTCAGGCGGTCAGAGGGCTTTTCACCAGCCTCCCCCTGCAGAGGGACCTGTCCAGGCAGGAGAGCTGCATGTCTGCCACACAGGCCTCCTGCCCGGAAGGTACGGAGGCCCCGTGCCAGTGCCAACGGTCAGGCGGGTACATTCATCACCCAGCAGACCCCGAGGTTCCTGGAGCCACCCTGCACAGCTCAGTCCTGGCTGTGCCCCCGCGTCAATGACTTCACCACCTGGCCTCAGTTTCCCCACCAGTAGCAGCGGAACTCGAATAACAGGACATTACCTAACGGGCTGGCATGAGATTAAATGAGCAACAGCCAAGCCAGGGCCTGCCAGCTCCTGCATGCCCAGGACTGAGCCTCCCACCAGCAACGGGGGACCAGAACCCACTGAAACAGCCTTCACGGGGAGGAGCTGCCAAGGAGCGCTGGGCAAAGGGAAGATGGGCCGAACCTGTGCACAGACATGGACAGAGCCCAGTCTCGGCCTGGGAGGAAAGCAAGCGCAGGGTCCCACGCGCATATGTGCACACATGTACACACGCACACGTGCACACATGCACACGTGCACACGCACACATGCACAGGAGTGTATGTGTGCTCCAGAGTCCTCCAGGCCGCACGGCACCAAGCAGGACTTCTACATACACATCAATTCCCCAGGGCCTCTGGTGTCTGGGCAGCCCAGACGCCGCTCTGCCCTGCCCTGCTGCCCTAACCCCCGCCCCTCCTCACCCCACCCCGTTCCCACCCTCAGCCCGGCCCTGACGTGCAGCACACTCTGCCACAGGCCTCCTCTTCTCCCCACGCTGCAGGGCCACCCTGCGACCCCTGCCCTCTGCTCACACCCGCCCTCCTCTCCCTCCCCCTCGCCCTCTGTGTGCAGCTGCTTCTCTGCCTCATCACAGCTGTGCCACGGAGGCCCCTGGGCACAAGGTGCTTGAGGAGCATCGGGTGAAGAACCTGAGATTCATGCATCTTGTGAGTGGCCATCAGGCCCTGGATCGGAAAAGCCCCAGAGAGGCCCCACCCCACCCAGCAGCCACTGCAGGTGAGCAGTGGCAGCCTGGGGCAGGGACAAAGGGCCTGGGGCTCGTCCATTAGATTTCGGCTTTCTAACAGAGGAATTCACCTGGGTCTCATCGTGGCATGAAAATTAACGTTAATTAAAAATCACTTCCTGCCGTACTGAGTTCACAGTGGAGGAATGGAGTTTTAGTTCCCCTGATTGACATGTTTGACACCAGGCAGTGTCGTCCTGAGAGCCGGCTTCACGCAGACCAGTCTTGGTGCCTGACGACAGTGACAACGACAGTCCCTTCTGCTGCTCCTGTGGATGCTGCGGGCGGCTTTGCTGGTCCCCAAGTGCGCTGCCTGCAGGACCTCGTCTGATCCGAGACAACGGGGCAAGCGGAAGAAGAGGGTCGCCACAGCCTGGCTGGCACGGGTCAGGGTCCTAGCGACTCCGAGGGCACGAGGCTCCCAGGGCAGGGGTCCTGAGTGGAGCCGCTGCGGAAGGGGCTGGGACTGAGGCCACTGGGCCCCGCGCCAGCCTCTGCTGGGCCTTGACAGGAAGGGCACACCTGAGGGACGCCCAGCACTCCCCGGCCTGCCAGAGCGACCGTGGTGTGCACCCCGTTCTCAGCTGGGTGGGGACAGCTTAGTGCAGGAGCAGAGTCCTCGGCAGGGACTCCGGGAGGGCGGGTCCCCTTCCCACGGGCTTTTCGTGATCTTACAGCCAACGAGGAAAAACGGACTGCGTGGAAAGTCTGCAGAACAGTCACCCAGGGAGTCGCCGTCACAGCAGTGGTGCTGGTTAACCCGGGAGCTCTGGGGCCAGGGAGGTCTGTGCTCAAGTCCCTGCTCCAGCAGACACCTGCCATGAGACCCTGGGAGGACACTTCCTGAGGACACTGCACACCCGACTGTCACCCACCTGAAGAGGCCACTTCCCCGGGAGGCCTTGGGAGAAACTTACCTGAAAGGCCACAACTGGGAACGTCAGTTACCTGAGAGGCTATTTCCCTAAGAGGTCACTCACCTGGGGAAGCCACTTCCCTGAAAGGCCGTTCACCTGGGAAGCTCACTTACCTGAGAGGTCACTCACCTGGGAAGGACACGCACCTTCAGTGAGCGATTTCTCTCAGGTCAGAGATGTAGTGAAGGTTCAGAGTCAGCATGGAAGGCCTTCCCTTGGCAGACCAAGGCTATTTCCATCATTGGTGCCCACTAAAAAGGCCACTCCAGAACATTCCACGTCTCCCTGAGTGGGGACCCAGAGTCTGGCCACGCCACAGGCTGGGAGCACCTTCCTGTCAATCAGTCTCTTCCCAGCAGCCTGCTGGGGACTGGTGGGTTCCTCCTACCTGGGTCCACTCCCTGTTACACTTTTTCTCACAGGTGACAGTTTTTTCCTGCTGTTTTACAGCTTTTACAGACGATCACAGCCCTGCAGGATTGAGGTCTCCATAATAGGATCTACATAATAGGAAACCAGGGTTTCTCGCCTTCTGCTGGCAGGTGGGGTCTGTCAGGCCGCAGCCAAAACCTGCTGCAGCTCGTCATGCCCTCACTCTTGCAGCCGCAGCCAGCCCTGAGTTTCTTCTTCTTTCTGGGCTCTTTTCTCATGTTCAGAGTGAAATCCACACCGTGAGTGAGTGAAGAGCAGGTTTATTCATGTGTGCATGGAAACAACTCCCCAGAGAGGGGGCCCGAGGGTTGCTCTCCGAGCGTGCTCGTCTAGGGGGTCATAGAGCACCTGGGTCAAAGCTGTTGGTCCAAATTGTGCTAATTAGGGTCTGGAACCATCCTGCCGCCCCTGGTTAACGCTGGAGTCCAAGCTCCCACGCAAGTCTGCTCACTTCCATCTTCTCGCCATTCCTGCGCAACTCAGCGTCCCAACAGGTGCGTCCGTGGATCGGGCCCGGGCCTGGCCGCTGGAGATGGCAGCCGGTGTGCCTCAGGCAAGGCCCAGCACAGGGGCTCTGCCCTGCCGCAGCCGAGCTTGCCACCTGCGCTCCAGCTCGCCCCAGGGAGCAGTGGCTGGCGGCTGCGTGACGGCCAAGCCGAGCCGATGATTCCCTGAGTCCTCACAAGTGCCTGACACGCCTGTTGCCCCGTGTCGTTGGCTCGATGACTCTGCTGTTGAAAGTAGCCAGGCAGCGCCCCCCAGAGAGAGCTGGGCGGGTGGGTGGAAACGAGAGAAGAGAACAAAGCGTCAAGTCCAGGGCTTTGGATATGCCCTGTAAGGCATCGTCCACTAAGTAGCAACCCTCCACCTGACCACATCCCTGGGCAATGGTGGTGGCACAGACAGGTGCCCCATGGAGGCACAGAGCCACAGAAGCACAAATGCTCAGGTCACTCACCTGGGACGAGCATCTGGAATTGTCCCCCATGCTGCTGAATTCTCTTGGAAAGGGACATTTGATCTGAGAGCGCTCCCTCTGGGCACTCCTCTGTGGGGACCAATGACACTCAGGATGCTCAGGAGCTGAGCCACCGGCCACAGCCCCAGCAGGGCTGGGAACCCAGGCTTCTCGGCCCCTCCTGAGGCCACTGCAGTGCCCCCGCCTCCCGCCTCAGGGTCCTCTCCCAGCGCCCATGTCGCAGGCCCAGCAGTGGACCTGGTGCTGCCCTGGGGACTCACTCGCGGGGAGGCCTGGGAGCTGTGCTTGGGCAGAAGCCACCCTCGGCTCCCCATGGCCTGTCCAGAAGGCCAGGGTCCAGTGACAGGAGGGTCCTGGTCGTAGGTCCACTCACCCTTCACTGTCCCCAGTCGGCAAGGACAAGCGGAGCCCAGCTGGGCAGAGAGGTCCCAATCCTGAGCTGGACATCCCATGGGCACTGCCCCACACAGGGCCAGCTGCCGAGCGTGGTCACAGTGCCAGGACTGGGGCTCCTCCCTCTCCAGAGCTGTCGCCAGTTTTACCCCAGGTCACAACTCACACAAGCCCTCAGAGCCGGGGACTGGTGTTCTAGAGCAGCAGCAGGAGAGTGAGACAGTGTGTGAGTGTGTGTGTGTGTGTGTGTGTGTGAGTGTGTGAGGGTGTGCGAGTGTGTGAGTGTGAGTATGTGAGAGTATATGTGTGTTTGAGTGTGTGAGCGTGTGTGTGTGAGGGTGTGTGAGTGCGTGAGTGAGTGAGTGTGTGTGTGAGTGTGTGTGTGAATGTGTGAGTGTGAGTATGTGAGAGTGTGTGCGTGAGTGTGTCAGAGTTGTGTGAGTGTGAGTGGAATTTGTATGAGTGTGTGAGTGTGCGTGTGAGTGTGTGTGTTGAGTGTTGCGTGTGTGAATGCAGTGTGTGAGTGCAGTGTGTTTGAGTGTGTGAGAGTGTGTGTGTCAGTGTGTGAGGAGTATGTGGGAGTGGGAGTGTGTGTGTGAGTGTGTGGGAGTGTGTGAGCGTGTGTGAGTGTATGTGGGAGTGTGTGTGAGCGAGTGTGTGTGAGTGTAAGTGTGTGAGAGTGTGTGTGAGTGTGTGTGATGTGTGAGTGGTGTGTATGTGTGTGTGAGTGGAGTGTGTATGAGTGTGGGAGAGTGTGTGTGTGAGTGTGTGGAAGTGGGGGTGTGTGAGTGTGTGGGAGTGAGTGTGTGTGTGTGTGAGTATGTGGGTATGTGCACACAAGGGGGTCCTGCTACAGGGGAGGGAGGGGAAGGGAGTGAGGGAGGGCCCAGAGGGTCAGGAGGTGAGGAGGGGCCAGAGGGGCAGAGGGACGTGGGGTCCTCGGAGCCTCAGAGCTGTGGGGAACTGGGGTCAGGACAGGAGGACCTGGGTCCGGGTTCCCCTGTGAACAGGGATGAGGGGAATGAGGTGGCTCTGGCTCAGGGAGATGCTGAGCAGAGGCTGAGGGCACCAGGAGGGAGTCGGGGTCTCAGGGTTGGAGGCCTGGACTCCGCTTCCCCCAGTCCTGCGGGGCTGACCTGGAGGAGGCTGGGTCTCCAGAACATTCCATCATAGTGTGGCTGCATCCACGGAGTGTCCAGAGCCCCCAGGTTGCTCCTTAGGACCAAGCATCTCCCAGGACCAGAGGAGGGAGAACCCAGGCCCCCTGCTTCTGGAACATTCCCCACAGAGGCAGCTGCAGGTGGATTCTCTCCCTCCAGAAACAGCATCACTCAGAAAGGCATCAATTAGACACCATGGAGGAGAGAGTTGACCTGGGCTGGCAGTTGAGCGTGACTGGCAGCCTCTTCTTTCTGGGGCTCTGAGCTCCCTCCCTGGGCAGGTCCCTCGGGAGTCTGAGAGGAATTAGGACTGTTTCCTCTCTCCTGGGGGCTGAGGCGGTTCTGGGATGCAAACATCCTGAAGGCCAGGGCAGGTCACTAGGAAAAGCAGCTGGTGAATCCCGCTCAGAGATGGGACAGGAGGAGGAGGAGCGGAGGGAGGAGGAAGAGGCCACCTGATCTGGCTGGAAATGCAGGTGGGAAGGAAAGGAAGAGACTCCAGGAACACCTCCAGGTGCCTGGGGAGCGAGAGGCCTCCTGACATCCCCGGGGTGGGCGGAGCAAGGTGGTCACTGGCATAAGAAAGGTCTGCCCAAGCTCGGTGGAGTTCAACCTGAGAGAAGGAGCTGCCCAGGGCCCTATGGCCGCGATGAACCTGGTGCTCCCAGAGGACCAGGCCACGTCCCGCCATTTATAACTGGGATCTCTGCTTCCCCAGCCTGATCTGGAAATGGAGTCCGTCACAGAGATGTCACTTCCCAATTAAATCCAGAGGGTCTTTATTTTCATATTCCTTAAGGGAATGGAAGTCAAGGTCACAGCCCAGCTACCCATGAGCAGACTCCACCCCACCCCCCCCATAGCAGGACTTCTTGTGAAGGCCATCTGCAGCTACTTTGGTTGCCATTCACTAATTCAGATAAAGAGGAAAAGCCACTCCTCAGGAAATGTGCTGGGGATGAAAAGGAGACAGGGAATGGCCCCACCTTGGAGGGGCCCAGGACGACCTCTCTGAAGACGGACATGGGCCGGGGCTGGACACTAGAAGATTCCAGCCAGGCCAAGGCTCTCAGAGCTTGCCAGGCAGGGCACAGCAGGTGCAAAGGCCCTGAGGTGGGACTGGGCTGGGCCAGTACAGGGGAGGCACAGGAGGCCGTGGAGGGGCAGGCGGGAGGGCTTCAGGCAGGGACTCCAGGGCCAGGGCGAGATCCCGGGGTTCACGTGAGGAGCCCTGGGAAGCAACTGGAGGAGGTTTTGTGCCGGGGGCTCATCATGGCTGAGCTGCATGTCCCTTTGGCTGCTGTTGGAAACCGCGGTGCGGGGGACAGTGGAAGCCGTGGATCCAGGCTGATCCCAGGGGTGCGAGATGCAAGACCTTGAGCACATTCATCTTCCCAGAGCCTCACGGCCCCGTCTGTGCGTGAGGGACCTCCAGCTGTGCTGAGGCTGTGGAGGAGCTAAGGCGCTGAGGCCCAGGGCAGCGGCCAGCACCTCAGTGTCTTCCTGTAGCTGGGACAAGTGGACTTGACCTCCCAGACTCATGCCCGGGACCAGGGGGTCAGCCAGGCCGAGGGTCCTTGGGTGCCCTTCGGGGCCTGCCTGGGGTGTGAGGCTCCTCCACGTGCTGCCTCGCGCTGCCGTGGGGCTGTGAGGCCACACTGCCGTCTCCCTGGGAGAGTCGGGCGGCCGATTAGAGTGACCGACCCCCGTGAGCTTCAGCGAATGAGCTGGGGAGGCTCGGGACACCCCAGGCCTTGCGGGTTCCACGCGGCCCTGGAGCCTCAGACGCGCAGCCTCTCTCCCCGGAGCAGCCGCTTCAGGCCCAGTCCCGGCAGCCCAGCCGGCTGTCACGGACGCCGCCGCCCCTCCCAAGGTCGCCGGGTGGCATCCACTTACCTTCCAGGTGGAGGAGCAGGCGGAGGAACGACTCCAGGATGAGGGCCTCCGCGGGGCACCTCCTCCTGACCTCAACAGGCCACCACCTGAAAAGCAGGACCACCTGGGGAGGGGACAGAGTCACTGTCGACCCAAGAGACCGCAGAGACCTAACCTCCAAGTGCCACGTGGCCCTGGCTGAACTTCTGGAGGAGCCACCAGAGAGAGGCGCTGTGCGCCAGCCGGGACTCAGTGCCAGAGGTCCTGGTGCTGCTGCAGGTGACAGAAGCATCCTCGGGGCCCGGGATCGCTCTACATGGGTGGCAGAGGCGGGGCAGCGGCGGAGGCAGGTCCTGCAGCTGCTGACGGGGTCCACGCTACGACGTCCTGGCTGAGGTCCTCGGGGCAGCTGTGCCGTTTGTGCTGCGGGTCGCGGGGCGGGTGGGGACGACTGCGCCTGGCGCTCGGCCCCACCCTACCCAGCACAGCGGGCCGTTCCTGGGGCTGAGCTGGGACATGGTGTCACGGCCCTCCTGACCCCGGCCGCGTCCTTCCTGAGGGGCAGGGACTGTGTGTTCACTCCGTCTGAGGGACCGACGAGATGTTGCGCGGGGCTGAGCACAGCTGCCGGGGCCTGTCCCCCAGCCCTCCAGGAGGAGCCGGTGTCTGCAAGCAGAAATCATGGCCCCGTGGATTCTAAAGAGCGCCCTTCATCTCTGGGACCACAGCCAGCCTGGAGCTGCCACGGGTGGTGCAGGAGCCCTGGCCATGCGGAGCTTTGACCTCGCTGTCCACAGACGGAGGCCCGCTGAGGCTCGTGGGCCAGGGCACTAGAGCTGGGGCGGTCGGCGGGGGCGCCCAGAACAGCAGCTTGGTGCTGCTGGAGGGCGGTCGGGGCTCCTGCTGGATCTGGCGCTCACCATGGCTGCCCGGTGGGATGTTGCAGGAACCCTTGGTCCAGGGGCCCTGAAGCTGGACCCTGTGCTGTGCTGCTCTGAGGAAGGACAGCCGCACAGGCACCTTGGCAGCCTCTCAATGAGACCGGGACTGGCACCGCCTGTCATCTGCCCACAGGCTCTGGTTCCTTCCTCACGGCCCTGATGGTCACCTACCGTAAGCAGTGTCCAGCCCCTGGCCACTAGGGCCACGTGGCATGGTTGTAGCCATGGGGTTGAAGCAGATGTCTTCTGGGGACGCTGGGAAGTGAGACTTCCTGCCCGAGCCGCTTCCTCCCCTCCTGCTGGAGACAGGAGGCCGAGGAGCTGCGGCACAGCAACCGCGCGACCCCACGGTGCTGAGGAGGCTCAGGAGGGCCGCAGAGGCAGCAGGAGCCAGGCCCCGGTGGCACCATGTGTCCCCTGCCTGCCCCGCACCTGTTAATCTGGAATAAGGACAATGGCCATTCCGTTGGGCTAAGGGACCTGGACTTCTGTGGCTTAGAGTCGAGCGCAGTCCCGCCTGGGAAACACATCCGCATCCTGCCCTTGATCATCCGGGTCCTGACGGCCACTCACCAGCTGGTTTCCGTAGCAGCCAGGGCCACCACACTCATCAGTTCTAGGACGTAGACTGTGACTGCCACAGAGCCAGGCACCACCTTCCCAGGTACAGATTCCCGGTCAGCTGGAGCCTTAGAAGCTGAAGCCAGAATTGGGAAGCTCTGCGCCCACTCTCTGAGTCCTCCGAGTTATTCGTCCCTGCCGCTGGGTCAGCCTGCACGTGCCCCTCCTGGAGGATGTCTGTGGCCTCCTCCAGCATCTGCCTCCCCTCGTGGGACAGAACTTGGCTGTCACTGGGGACAACCCCCTCGACGCCCCTCAATCCATGAGTTTGGAGTGAGCTGAGTCAGGACCCCAGGCCCAGGTGGGGAGGCACAGGTCGGAGGCAGGCCTGGCCCATGGGCACCCCTGGCCTAGACCGTGGTGGCTCTGTGAAGAGAGGGACCCAGGTGACCCATCAGGGTGACTCTGGGGCTTCCTGGGACCAGCTCTTATCCCTGCATTGGAGCCTGAGGGTGTGAAGCTGGAGCCCCGTGGACAGTCCAGCAGCAGGGACGCCAAAGGGGCAGCAGGAGCTACCCAGCCCTGAGTGGAGCCTGCAGCGGGGCTGCCGCAGAGGTGGGTGGACACACGAGGCCAGCCAGATCCAGGGGGGCAGCAGAGCCCCAGACCCGGCTCTGCCTGAAGCCCCGGCACCGGTGCTTGAGCCTCTCAATGCCCTGCTGGCTGAGCCACCTGCTCCCTCGTCACCTGTCACTGAGGGAATCTGCCAGTCACGTGGGCTTGAATATCACTGGCCCTCGGGAGGACTCCAGCCTGCCGCACTTCAGAGACCTCGTTCCCCTGCGGAGGTCTCCCATCCCGATCGTCCCCTGTGGGCTTCATGCTCCACCACATGGGGTCACCTGTCTGCAATCAGTGACTGGTCTGGGAGGCTCGGTGGGGCTAGTCTGCGCACTTCCAACCAGGGGAGCCCAGGGTGGGCTGTTTCTGCCCCTAAACGAAGCCGTCACGCCCTGCATGGCTCAGGAGTGGAAGTTCCTGTTTCCATGGGAACCACAGGATCCTCCATTTCCAAGGACCTGCCCTGAGCCCATCCCTGGGGGCAAGGCAGCCCTGCAGCGGGTGACCTTTGGCCCTGACCCGCGGCTCTGCCCTGGTCTCCACCTGCTGGCCTGTCTGCGGCTTTGGATTCAGTTTCTACAATTCCAGGAGCCGATTCCTTAAATCTCAGTCTACACACACACACACACACACACACACACACACACACACTCCCTGTTGGTTCTGTTTTCCTGGAAAACACTCACTCACACACGTCCGCACCAGGGGTGCAATCTTCTCTGCTTTGTGGATCTTTCAGAGTTGGTGTCAGAAGAACGAATGAAATCATATATAAAAATGTGCTTTATCTATAGCGATACTCGTAATGATTACTCTGAGCTTAGGTCAGATATTAATTCAGTATTCATTACTGTCACCTCTGTGCCACCAGCTTCATCAGCTTCTGGCATAGAGCTGGGTTCATATCAGAAGCCCCCAAATGCTTCAGAGGTGTGGGGATAGGGCACCTGCAGAAAGCAAATTCATTCCCCCGGTCGAATACGCTGTTCATAAAAGGATCCTTCTCAGAAGGGCAGGCAGGCCAAGGAACAAACAGGGACATCAAGGCCCACAGACAGCAGCAGCAGGTAGCTGTCCCCGTCCCTGAGAGGATGGGACAAGGGAGGAAACAGGTCCCCACATGACAGTCTTTATGGAAGGACCTGAGGGACAGGGGGAGCTGAACAGGGGGAGTCAGGGGGAAAGACCCACCTTGTCACCTACCACTCCTGCTGCCCAGACCCGACCTGAAGCCAGAGGTGAAGGAGCCAGAGGGTCTGCAGGGACAGGCCCCAGAGCAGAGAGGCAGGCTGGGAGAGGGGCTGAGATGGGGCAAAGCCCACAGGGGCCCGGCAGGGCAGCGCGGAGCTCCAGGGCGGAGCCAGCAGACGTGGACAGTGCTGGCCTGGGTGGAAGGTCCTCGTCCAGGTACTGGAGGAGGGACTGGCTCTGGTGCAGCAGCACAGCAGTGACCAGGAGGATGGTATCCTCTACCAGGTGCATGAGAACTTGGACAGGCAGCAGGTCCATGCATGGGTGGTACCTGCAGCCAGGCTGGGGTCCTCTCCTCCCACAGCTCCAGCGCCCCTCCAGCAGCACCCAGGTGGCCTGGAAGGGCCCTTAGGCCCAGTCCCAGTTCTGCTCCAGACCAGTCCCCAATGGATGAAGGCAGGTCTTACAGCGGCCAAGGCCACCCAGGGTCCCAGGAGGCACAGAACCCGTGGACAGGCAGCCCCAGGCCACCAGTCGCAGGTCACCCAGAGCCTCTGGTTCGGTCCCATGGGGCCTACTGGCCCCTGCTCTCATCTCCTCTCCCTTTCCCTGGGGCTCTGGGGCTCCCTCTGCCTTCTCCAGAAGACTTTCCATCCCCACAAAACCGTCCATCACGAGGGAGAGGGGACAGGACAGCCTCATCACACATGGGCTCTTGAAGTCCCTCTGAGCAGAGGCTGGCACTGCGTAGTGGTCAGAGACTGGAGTGCTGCCACCACCCTCCCCGCTGCATGGGACCTGCACTGGGAAGAGTGGCAGCTCCCGAGTTCCCGTCCCCCCAGCACCCAGCCCCGCCCGCTCCCTAGCTGCCCCTGCTGCCCCTGCTGCAGCTCGGGAACACCAGACTGTGCCCAGAGGGTGAAGCCAGGCAGGGCGCTCCCTTCCCGAGCCATCTCTGCAAACCGCTCATGCACAGGTGCCACCACGTGGTGGTGGAGTCACTGGGGGCTAAGGGTCCAGACCAACGGGGAGCCCAGGGCAGTCACCGTCAAGGGCAGATGAGAGGGCGGCAGCCCTGTTCACCGGCCTCCAGGGACCAAGTTCCTGTTCTGGGCTCTCAAGACATTAAATTGAGCCAAACGAAGCGGTGACAGTGGCCCACGTGATCATGAGCAGCTTCACACGGGTCCCTAGGTTGCCTCCCGACGCCTCAAAGCCACTTCCTTCCCTGCCGGCTCACTCATCCTGCAGACACCCATGGAGCAGCCAGCAGGCGCCCATGCTGGTGGTGGAGACCGGGACACGGCCCCGATGGCTGGCCCTGTTCCACAGGCTCACCGGAGGCAGGGACGAGGAAGGGATCCTGAAGTCACAAGTGCACTGTTTCCCCTTGGCAGACGGTCCCCACCTCCCTGCGGCCCACGGCCATGGTCACAGCCCAGAAGGCCTCATGCAGCTGTGGATGAGAAGGGGACTCTCAGCATCGTGTATTTACCTGTGAGTTTTATGATTTATTTTTAAAATGCGGGAAGCGATGCAGGTTCTATGGAAATGGGTGCCATGCTCTGTAAGTTCATGGATTGGGGGATTCCAACCCCCAAGCCCCCAACACCACGAAGAGTGGGCATCTAAAGGGACCACGGGGAAGCAGTGTCCTGTCCTCCAGGGACGTTCACCAAGTGGCTGCCTGGCCCCAAGCTCTGTGTTGGGCTGGCTTTCCGGGCTCCACCCAGGGTCCCAGCCCCTGAAAGGATCCTGGCTCAGGCTGGAGGCCTTGGGCTTCCTCCCAGCCCCTCAGCCTCCTAGCAGCCCAGCCAGGCACCGCCTGCCTCTCGATCGCTCCCCAGATGGTGGGCCCCTCCCTGGGTGGCTCCACCCACCATTAGAAGGTCTTCCTGTGTTGGAAAGACCCAGTCCCGACAATCAGGCCTGGGGTGCAGGAGAAGCTTTAGTCCCAACCACGGTCCCCGTTTCCCCCCGCAGACACCCAGGTAAGCTAGAATCCATGTCAAACAGGGAGTTTGCTGTTCAAAGGCCCCTGGAGTCCCCTCTTACAGGACCGGCCCCTGAGCCCCAGCTGAAGAGGAGCCCTGGTGTCTGCTCTGCCCTCGAATCCTGCCATCCTTCGGGACTTTGAGAACAGCACCCCTCTGGCTGACACAGAGCCATGGGTGACCCCATCCTGTACCTAGAGTGCAGAGCGCCCTGCCAGGCAGAGGGGCTGAGGGAGAAGCGAGGGAAGAGCCCCAGGTGCTGAAAGGCGAAGGCGGTCGGGGAGGCCACACCGAAACCCTGAGCTGCGCCCCCACGGCCCCCACCTCCATTCCCACCTGAGCCATGTGGCTCCGAGCAGGGGGCCAGACTCTGTGTGTGTCTCCACCTTTCCAAGGTGTCCCTCTAGCCCAGGTGGCCCAAGACACTCCCCACAAAGCCAGCATTCTGGCCAGCAGGTAGAGGGACAGAAAGCGGGAGAAGACTAGAAGGTGCTGACCTGGACTTCAGCCCCCTTCTCGCTGCTGACTGGAGCCTGCTGTCCTGGCCGCCCTGCCTGCAGTCCCTGGAAGAGGTGAGCTTCACTCCGACAGCACAAGCTTCTGTCCATATCAGAGAAGGGACATGGGAGCCAGCTAGATGTCACTGCCTAGAAACGGTTGGCTGAACAAATCACCTCTCTACAGGACCAGCCAGGCCCTGCCAAGTCCAGGGGAATCAAAGCAAATGGCGCCTGCGGGGATGTGGCTGGTTTCCTGTCTGCTTCCAGCTGGGCCTGGCAGAAGCCAGCTCTTTAAAGCCATTTGAACAAGTCCTGTCTCGTGCACACAGGGAAAATGCCACCCTGCATAGCCCAAGGTCACGTGCCTTCCATGTGTGTGGGGGGGTGCTTGGACATGCCTTCGGAGCATGGCTCAGATCCCCGGATGCTGGATGCTGGATGCCGGCTTTCCGCTCTGGGCGCAGCTCACGCTCTCACATCCCATGGCCACTCCACATTTGGTTTTCCAGAGGGAGAATGTGGCACAGAGGCAAGAGGAAGGGATTCTGGAGCCCACCAGCCAGTCCGGGGCCACCACAGCCCACTGTACAGCCGCCAGACAGTCCCCGAGCCGCACGTGTAGAATGGGAAGGATGACGGTCGCAGCAGGCCTGGCGGTGAGAAGCGAGTGACGTGACCCACGGGAAGCCTTGGGGAGAGCCTGGCGTGCAGGGAGCACTCCCCACGGTAGAGGGAGCACCGGGCGCCTGTCACTGTGCTGTGCCCTGCACCACCTTCCCAAGCGCAGCAGCAGGACAGCATGGTGGCTTCCACTGCCGTCGTGGCCAAACATGGTGCTGAATGTCACCCATCAGGGACAAGTAGAGGACGTTTGAGTATCCACCCCATTCCAGAGAGGAGAAAATCCCCAGAGGAGGTTCATGCCCCTCAGCCAGGTGCCAGTGAATGGCCCTGCTAGGGTTTCAGCCCAGACTTTGATGCCAGTATCCCCAGCCCGTGCCAGGCAGTGCCTCTGTGCCAGATGCTGACATAACGGTTGGGGACAGAAAGGCAAGTCCCTACCTTGGAGCTTGTACTCAGGTTGGCAGGGGGAGAGATGGCCCCTAAGTCAGTTCATACTCTAGGTCATTTCAGATGCCGTGAGCTGTCCTGGGACGGGGTACGGGGTACGGGGCTGCGGGCAGACAAGCCCAGCTGGGAGGGCTATTCTGGACCGGGTACAAGGAGGAAGTTCCCCCAGAGGACCTGGCAGAGCCCTGAATTCAAGGCAGGAAGGGGAGGCCATGCACAGGGCTGGGACAGCCGTAGAGGAGCAAACCCAAGCAAAGCCCCGGAGCAGAAATAACAGGCCAGGCTCCTTCCCCACCAGGCCTCCGCCATTGGTGGGCATCTCAGAATGAGCAGCAGGAAACTGTGCGGTCACAGAGGAATGGATGCCTGGGACACATGGCCTAACCAGGTAGCAGCCCGAGGCAACTTACAGTGTCCAAGTGGCAGCACACCGACCAGGGGCTTCCCTCCCTCTGGGTTCTGCCCAGGGAGGCCAGGCCATTGCCTGAGCACCTTTTCTCTATTTGGTTTTCTTACTCTACAGGTAAAAGATGAAACGTCAAAATATATGCATAGCGCATAATTCGAACACCTTGACGTGTCCGAGTTTGTGCCCGCAGCCTGCCTAACATGGTGCAGGTAAAGAGCACAGAGTGAGACGCAGCCCTCTTCAGGGGAAGCTTGTGACTATGGCTTCCTTACCCGGTGAATCCTCATTTGGTCTTTTGCAGGGATTGTGGGTCCCCTTCTGCAGCTGCTCGTGACAACGCGACGGTACACACACACACACACACACACACACACACACACACACACAGCCCCTTGTGTGTATTTACACTGTAACTTTGTACCCTCAATGTCCCCTGACGTCAGAGGCGCCATGAATCACCATGACAGCTCCCTGGTATCCAAGAGACCTCTGCAGGCTGCTAAGTCACCGTCCCCCCTGTGAGAACAGGTCACTAGATTGGAGCCTCCAGCTGAAGGGACGAAATTCCATCCCGAAGGACCCACATTGTATCACAGCTAATGACCCAGTTAACCTCCGGCTAATTTCCTGCTTCTCTGTGTCCTGGGAACGGGTGGTGTTGACTGGGCTTGGGACAAACCTTTATGAATGTGCGGGAGCCCGGCCGCTCTGGGCCAGGGTTTTCATGGAAATGGGCGGAGGGCCAGGCCCTGAGTTGCAGAGAGTGAATGCGCCTTCTCCCACCCCTCCTCCGCCTGATTTGCATGACTGGGCTTTCTGCTCTTTTCCTTTAAAGTGCTGGTTTGTTGATTATTGATCTGTCTCCTATGGAGGGACAAATTATTAGCCCACCAGGCAGTGGCCTCAATTTGGCAGAAGCCCCAGCTGCGTCTGCAGCAAACTAGAGCCAGCCAGTCACACTCATCGGCAGGAAAATTCCAGGAGAACTTTGATGGCCCAAGGATGTGAGGATCAAAATTGCACTGGCCTCCAGCAGAGTCCTCAAGAGGAATCTTGGCGAGGAGAACTTGATGGGTAAGAAGGGAAGAAAGGATCCTCTTGTGATAAAAATCTGGCTCAATTTAACAAAAGGCTCAAAAGCCTCTTTAAATAAGCCTGCTGGTTCCCTGGGGAAAGAGGTGCTTCTGAGCCTTACCAATGTGGCTCTCAGCCAGGCACGGCGCCTGGAGCCGGCTGGTAATCCCAGGGAGGCTGAGGCAGGAGGAGCACAAGTTCAAGGCCAGCCTCAGCAACTTAGTGATACCCTTTCTCAAAAACTAAAAAATAAAAAACAAAAAAAGGCTGGGGATGTTGCTCAGTGGTGAAGGGCCCCTGGGTCCAATCCCCAGTACAAAACAAAACAAAACAAAAAGACTCTCAACTCTCACGAGGCCTGATACCATCTTTTTTTAAGCAAATACTTTATCTTTCCACATTAGTTTAAATTTTGAGTTGAAATGAAATCCTTGGCTAACATGGTCTAACTACATGTCTTTTAAAAAATTCAATGTAGTGCCCTAATGATATCACAAAGGGGAAATTCAGAAAAGCGGTTTGCAATGAAGTAACACCTGTCCCAGCATTCAAATACCTGGCGTTGGAATCACTGGTCAAGCGGGACGTGGCCTGTGGCGAGCACAGTGAGGTGGCTCCTCAGACCCCGGGGCCAGGCTGCCCCTGGTGACGTCACCACTGGCAAGTCACCACTGCCAACGTTTTGCACAAGCTGCCCTTAGTCTATCCGTCATTGCCATCCCAGGAAACTGAGGGAAAACCAGGACAGGCCAAAAGCACCCCTTCCACATAAAATGGATTTTCTCTTTGGGGTTCGAGGGTCGTGAGGTGGACTGGAAGAAACAGGAGGGAAGGCAGCAAAGGGGATGAACGAGCCCCTAACTGGGAATGTAAAGCACCCTCCCACCATCATACGTGCTCCTCAGACCGGCTTGGTCCCCTGGGCCGGTCACTCCCAAATTTCTGAGCCTCAGAGTTACTGTGAATTTCCTCCTCTGTGAAAATCGCCGCGTTTTGATGAGCGCCCCGCACTCTGAGCCCGCATGCCTGGTCGTCCCCCTAGGGTTCATGTGTTGGGTCCTGTAAGGAGCAGGGCCTAGTCGGAGGTCATGAGGTCACTGGAGGTGTGCCCTCAGAGGGGTTGAGGTGGCCTCATGGGACCATCCCAGTTTTCCCGAGAGGGTTGATGTAAAAGAGTAGGGCTTGTTATAAGGCCTAACCCCCCACAAGCAGCTGCAAAAGCCCCCCCACCCCTGGGAACCACACCTCGGCAATATGGCGCATACCCTGCTTCTCTTCCGGAGTGTCAGTTTCCCGCCGGTGCGGCCCCGCACCCAGTCACTCTCCACCGCCCGGCCTCAATCCCCAAGCGACAAAGCTTGCCCAATCACCTACCGCCCCATCCCATACCCTGGCCTGTGAGACTTCTCTCCACTCTGTGAAAGTGCGCACATTCTCTGAATAAAGCGGAACTTCTCCGCTGGACGGACAGTTGGTGTCGCCTCATTCTTTCACTTGTTCCTCCCCATACTCTGGCTGTCTGTCTTGCCATGTCATCTCTCCCTGTCACATGAATTCTCACCAGGACACAATCTGCCATGCTGTGAGGGTAGTGGAGGTGGAGGGATGGTCGAGGTGGGAGTCTGCAGTGCCAATACCATGCTGTTTGGACTTTCAACCTCCAGAACTGAGAGCTAAACAAAACTTTTTGCTTTATTGGTTACCTACCTCAGGTATTTTGTTATAGCAACTAGAAAATGGACACATTCTCTGGATATACTGGCTGGGGAGAGAGGCCCAGCCCTGCCGTGAGGGGGACGTGCCTGGGAAGGTGGGGCAGAGGGACAGCGGCTGCGGGCTGGGAGGGTGGCCATGGGGTGTGTCAGGGATCAGCAAGGCCAGTGTCCCTGAGGTGGGGAGGCATGGGGAGGGGCTGGCCTGAGGGTCAGAGCCCTGTGGGCCCCGGGTGGGGACACGGGTCACTCCACCTGGGGATGCAGTGGGCTGAACCCCCTTTCTGTCCCTGCTGGGAGGGCCCCTCCACTCCGACAGGACCCCTCTGACAGGACAAAGGACGGGTGACATCTCATTGCACGTGGGCTGTGGGAGCCCTTCCAGTCATGCCCCCTCCCAGGCCCACTCTCTCCCACCCTCCCGTCTCCACCTCCCGCCTCGCCTGCCCACAGAGTCGCGCCAGCCCTTGACGGAGTCCCCAAGCCATCGGCTTCCTGTGCGTTCCTGAAGTATTGACACGAAGCCCAGGAACAGCTGCCGGCACCGTCGTTGCTCCATCCAGACAAGAAGCAGGCCAGGCGGAGACACTGAGGGGCGTCGCTGCCCCGCGCAGCAGGACAGACGGTGAAGGTGGCGTCCCATTGAGGGTGGGGACAATGAGGCTTTGGGGGCAGTGAGAGCAGCCGTGGTGCTGGCCCTGGGCTCCGGGCTCTGTGGCTTCAGAGGCAGACTTCACTCCCTCAGCAGACCTCGCTGAGCCTGCGGTGCCGCAGGGCTCTTGCACGTCACAGGTGCCTCTCGCTCAGTCCTCACTGGAGCTGTCGCCTAGCGAGGCCTTGAAGGTGAACCCCTGACTCTGGTTCCTCGCTGGAGCCCCAGCCCGGCTGAGAGCTTGGCCGGGCCAGGGCTGTGCTGGGCGCACTTTTGCGTTTTCCCTCCACGAGGCAGGAGCCCCGGAGACGTGGCAGACCTGGTGCTGTACACGTCACGCCGTGGGTGATCCTGCAATGGGACGGGCACATGAAAAGCCATCTAGGAAATTGTGTCTCTCTGGGGTTTTCAAACAGTCTCCAGCAGCAGATCCAGGCCTGGCCTTTCTTCACTGGAAATCTTTGGCTTTGGTAGAAAGAAGAGGCTAGGGAACACCTGGGGCCAGCCAGCGCTGAGGCCTGTCGCGCTACAACAAATAAAATAAAACATATGGCGTGGTCAGTGCCCCTGGTGACCTGCCCTCCACAGCCCGTCTCTGTCTGCCCCGGGGCTGCTCTTGGCATGTACAGGATGCAGGGCTTCCTGGTTCGCCACACGTGTGCCTGTGAACGTTGCGCCACAAGCCCCACGGTTGGCAGGTTTAAGCCACGTGAACCAAGCGCAGCGTGTGTGGTGACAGGGCCGGGGCAGCCCAGAGGGCAGCAGAGGGCATGGGGTGGTGGGCGGGGCTGTCACTCAGCTGGTGGTCAGGAGCCCTGTGTGAGGAGGAGACACCTGTGAGGGCGGCACGCATGGCCAGCTCCGTCCAGTTCGCTGGAGATTTTCGCAGCACGAAAGTCTGTGTCCCCCAAAACCCTCAGCCTCTGGGCAGCCAGGACTGCCCAGGGGCAGAGCATCCAGAGGAAGGGACGAGGAGAGGACCGACTGCTGGAGGGAAAGGAGGTCCACTGGGGCCGAGGCTGGAGAGGGAGGGGGAGCCCTTGGAGCCGAGGGGGAGAGACAGTCCACGGCACAGCTGGCGGGCACTGACGTGCGTGCCGGACACCTGTGTGGAGTCCAGTGTCACTCCATGAAATGAAGTTCTTACAATGGTAGAAATCTGTCACCCAGGAACACCGACATTTTGGTGATCATTTCTGTGAATTCTACTACATTTAGAGATTCTTGTGACCACCCCCAGAAATAGAACCCAGAACAGATTCCACGGCCCCCGAAAGCCCCCTGTGCCGTTGAGCAGGCTGTGGCTTGCCAATCACTCTCACACTCTTACCGTAAGCTTGCTTTACACTGTTTTTCTTTCGGGTATCACTTCGTAGTGACCACATTCCTTTCTTTGATCCTCCTTCACACGACGGGTTGGGCAGCATCCTGGTCTGTCTTTATGTGCAGAGATAAATTATATTAGTTATGAATGTCACTTCAGAAGAGCAATGTTGTCATCAGAGAGGACTGAGCGCCGCTGGGTCGAGAACAGCTCTACCAGGGATTCTGCTGTGGCCCTTCCACCCGTGCGCAGACCCAGGCCAGCTCCTCACCATTCTGAGGCCCTGGAGTCCGACCCTCAGTCCACTCAGCCCACGATGTTTACTGAGCACCTGCTACGTGACAGGAGCAGGAGCAAAGTACCGCGACCCTCACCGGAGCAGCAGGAACGCCAGCCCACATCACGAGGCGCACTGTCACCTGTGGCTAACGCTGCTGCCCCAGGCACCCGAGACACCTCAGAGACTGTGCCGGTGCTGGGGTCGCTGATGGCCCAGCCTGTGTGCCCGCTGACCACCAGCACCCGAGTCCTGTGCTTGCTTGCTTGGGAGTCTCCCGCTCCCCTGGGCAGGCGGCAGGCCTCGGGGGAGCGGACCCCACCCAGCTCCAGAGCTGCTAGAGGCCCCCCGTCTTCCTCCGCCGTGACTGGTCTAGCAGGCAGGTGACCCGGCCGAGGCTGAAGACCTTCCTCTGGGCGGCGTGTGCTGGACATCGTGAGCAACGCCCTGCTGGTCTGTCTGAGAGAGGTTCCCGCGACCCTGCTTCTCCTGCCGGACAGGAACAGGAGGCCAGAGAGGAAAGAAGCAAAGCCCAGACTATGGACATGGGGCAGAGAGACGGAGGGACCTGGTCCTGGGGGCACGTCGGGTGGCTGGGTCAACCTGGCCTGCGGCCCACCTGCCACCAGTGACATGAAATGGTTGATCCTGACTCACGCGTCCTCCACCCCACCCCCAGGACAGCTGTGGGCTGGGAGCTATCTCCTTTTTGCTGTTGCTGTTTATTTCCGTGTGGTTCTCGCTGTTCGATTCGACTCTCCTCTCTCAGCTCTAGACCATGCCTGAAGGGTCCCCAGTCCCTCACGATCCCATGGCCCCAGCACAAGTGAGAACCCTCCATCTTAATGTAGAGGCGATCCTTTAACGGTCGTGAATGAGTGGGATTTTGACACGTAATACCACTAAAAAAGTAATGATGTGACCACTCAGTGGTGGAACACTTACCTTGGCCTGTGCTGGGCCTGGGGTTCTGTCCTCAGCACCTGAAAATAAAAATAACGGAAGTAATAACAACAACAATAAACATCACCCTGCTTCCTAAAATGAGAAGCCGACCAAGACGGCCTGAAATAAGACCAGAGCTTTCTCTGGCTCTGTGGGCAACTAGTTCCTTAAAAGCATCTCTTTTTCCTAGCACGTTCTGTTTTTGATTTAGTTAACAGACTAGTTTTGTACTGGAGCAGTTTCTGCTCTGCAGAGAAATGGAGCGGAAGGTATGGCATGCCCCGGCCCTTACCTCTGCACCAGGGTGACCAGACCAGGCTCTCCTCTCCTGTGGCCCTGCCGGCTTCGGGCTCGGCAAGTGGGAGGCGCTGGCCAACAGTAGGAAATGCGATTTCATTTTTTCTTCTTAATCAGACTTAATATTTTTTAGAGCAGTTTCAGGTCTGAAAACACAATTAGCAGGAAAAGAGGTCAGTGTCCCCCTGCCTACCTCCCCGCCCTCCAGCTCCCCTCGAATTAGCATCTGGCGTGGGTGGGACGTTGGTCACAAATGATGAGTCAATGTGGATCCATTACTATCAACCGAGGTCCACCGTTTCCCGGAGGGGTCACTCCTGTTGACCAATGCGTCGTGACAGGTACCTGCCGAGTGTCTTACAGAACATCACGCTGCCAACAAACCCCCGGGCCCCCACCTCTGCCCTCCTCCCCGAAGCCCCTGACAGCCGCTGATTTTAAGTTTCTCTGGTGTCACCTTTTATGAATCAGCCACCTGACCCTAGTAAGCCATGGCAGCAGGAGGAGGTTAGAGCCCTGTCACACCCTCTGTTGACAGCGGTGTGTGCACAAGGCTAGTGCAGGGGGCCCGTGGAGCCAGGGAGTGGGGAAGGGACGGCCACCACCCCCCACACTGAAATCAGCTGAACTCCCTCAGACACACACTCGCCCCCAGGACCTGGGGTGTGATGGAGACGCAGAGGACAGTCCTCCACGGCGTCAATCCTAGGGCCCGGCCCAGGGAGAACCTCGGGAAGAGTTTAATGCTTGACCTTTTAGCTCTATTTCCGTTTCCTACGTAGTTCCCAACGTCAACCACGTGGACTTTTTAAAGAGAAAATGTGCGCTTGGTGTGAAGGCCGGTCTGCAGGATGCTCGCCCGCGCAGCACCAGACTCGCGCTTGGGACAGAGACTGTCTTCCATAAAAATGCAAAGCGCTCCAGACGCTAGGATTATCCCAGCGTCGCGGACGCTGTGCAGGAGTAGCGACAGCAGCTTGCAAGTGGGCAGGCCTTGGCGGAGAGTCCCCAGGGCAAATCTGCTGCCGCTCCGGCGGCGGCACAGGGTTGTGAAATCGCCTTCAAGTGCTCATTTCACACCCGGGCAGAGCGCGAACAGCTCTGCGCTGACCCTCATTTTAATCAGCTTCCTTGACCTTCACACACCCTCTGATGGCTTGTTTTTTGGGGGGGCTACTTTTTAAGAAATTAAAATGTCCTGTTCGGTTAAGGTGAAATCTCAGGTTTGCTTTGGCTTCATCTCTTTCATTTTGCGACTCTACGAACTGCAGAAGTTTTGCTTCGTCTCTTGATATTCCGCAAAGCTCTCTGGCTGTGGGCAAGAGTCGTTTATTCATTCCACGTCCGAGATTCCTCTGTGCCACCTCCACAGCGCAGGGTGCTTCCCGGGAGCGCGGCGTGTTTGCGGTCCCTGCTGAGACCTGCTCTTCATCCCCCTGCGACGCACAGGTGAGCCTCCTTGCCTGGGTTTGTGCGGACCTGAGACAGACTCATCTTCCGGGACGCGCTTCAGGACACGGGGAGGGAATGAGTCCGAGTCAATTCGACCAATGGGAGTGACAGGTGAGCTGGTGTGGCTCCCAAGAGGGAGAGCTGTGGCTATTTCAGCTGCAGGTTTATAAGCCCCAAAGTCACCCGGGGGCTGGGGTTTGGTTGTTCCTGCCATTGGCTAATTCATTTGTTTCCCCACCAATGACTGAGGGGTCCCCTGAGAAATCACTCAGACAGAGGACTCGGTTTACTCCTCGTCTAAGTAAGCTCGTTAGCGTTCTTCTAATGAGCCGGGGTTCTCGCGGCTGTGCATTTTAAAATGAGGTTTGAAGTCAAGAATGGACACAGTCTGCCCCGTCTTGCTTCCTGGTGCAGTTCCCTGCAGGGCTCAGACTCAGGGGAAATCCCTTCCTTGCTTCTTCCAGCTCCGGTGGCCGTTGGCGGCCCTTGGCTTGGGACTGCGACGCTCCAGTCTGCCTGCGTGGGCACCTGCCCCTCCTCGGCTGACGGGGGTCTGGCCTCCCTCGCACCTGTCTTGAAAGGACACCTGTGGTGGCATCTGGGGTCCCCACAGACTGCCGGGATCTGCACAGCGTGGCCACCAAAGGCAGCCGTCACTCTTGCCACGCAAGGTCATCTCATAGGCTGTGGGGACCAGAGGTGGACAGACCTTGGACAGGACTCTCAGCCTCCTGCTGTGTAGATGTGAAGACGGTCTCCCCCGCTGGGAGGGGCGGTCCAGGGATGTTGTGTCCATTTTTCTATTTGCTGCATAGCAAACGACCACAGAATTGGGAGCCCGTGTTTTCTCGGCATGTCCCTGCCTCTCCGGTCAGTAACCATCCCAGTGAGTCTTCCTTGTGTCCAGTTGGGATCTTCTCGTCCTTTGCATTCTCGAGCCTCTACCAGCCTGTTCCTCGCCCGGCCTTGCTGACTACTGCAAGCCCACCACCTGACGGGTCTCCTCTGCCCGGCCCCCGTCAGTCCACTCGGCTCCCTGTCCACCCGAACAACCACCACGTCTTCCAGCATATTCCCTCCTCCATCAAAGCCCCCCATGGCTCTCCCTACCCCAGCAACCTGGCCCCAACCAGACTCCCAAGGACATCCAGGATGATGTCCCACGAAACCCAGACCAGCGTCTCCGCAAAGGCTATGTTTGCTTTCATGAATTTCGGGGGGAAATGTAATCAGAAAATAAAAACTCAAGTTTTCTCAAACATTTATGCCTAGGATGTAGTTACTAGCTTAAGTAGAGAACATGGAATCCGTTTAAAGGAATACGATAAGTGAATCGATACACAGAGTGCAGGTGAGGGAAGGGCTGGTGGGGAGCAGACCCCAGGTGTGGAAAACCCTGACCCACAAGGCAAACCCCACACTGGTTTGGCCCAAAGGGCATGGGCTGCCGGGCTTTCCTCCACTTGGCGCTACTCGCTGGTGAAAACAGACGTCCCTCTGGCCAGGCTCCCTGGGCCCCTGAGCTGACCGCACCGTGCTCGCGGGCCCTCCTTCCTGTCAGGGCGCCCCTCCACCTGCTCCCAGGACCCCCGGCCCCACCCCTTGCCCTCCTGCAGGATGCCCCCTGCCACCTTCTCCTTCCCTGTCCACCTCTGGTGCTGAACATCTCACTTGGCCAGATGGACACAACCCGTCAGGCCCTCCCCTTGCTGACGGATGTCTGAAGTGCAGACTTGCCTCTTAGCGTGGACGATGCAGAGGTGGTCTCTCTAGAAGGCTGAGGGTCTCCACTGCTGAGGCCACACCTACCGCTCCACCATTCTCCTCTGGCCTCCATGCCCTGACGGTAACAGGCCCTGGGCCTCTTTCCCACTAGATTTTATTGGGCTGTTTGGGTCATGTGACTGTCCATGATTTGCTCTGGCCAAGGAGAAGGGGAGTAGAAACGCCAACTGGGCAGGCCTGGGTCACCAGCAGAGCTAGGCTGGGAGGCCGTGGGGCCAGGGGCTCCCCAGGGAGGGAGGGAGAATGCAGAAGTTAAAGTAAATCAGGGAGGGCTTCCGGGAGGAGGAGGAGACACAGGGCCAACAGAAGCACCAGCTGTCCCCTGAGGTGAGTGAAGGAGGAGAAAAGAAACTCAGAGTCCAAGCAAGAGGGAGGAGAAAGAGGCAGGAGGGTGCCTGGCAAGAATGGCCCAGAAGTCCTGGGCATCTTGTCATTGTTGCTGGTCAAGAAAAGAACTGCAAAGATGCACAATACATGAACACCTTGAAAAGAAGGAGAAGCTTTGTAAATGTGATGTATTTGCAAATAAAAGGCCAGGTGGAAAAGACTGCCCGAGACTGACGCCAGTAAATCCTATTTCCCCGAGGAACCGTGGCCTCTCTAGGGAGATTAATTTGTATTTACCAGTTTTGAAATATTGAACTTTCAGTTTGGCGGCTTAGTTCTTTAGCCCCAAGAAAGAATGTGCATTTTTGTGCAGAGTGGATTACCAGCTGCACTGGATCTGAGCTAACGCTCTCGCTGGATCTCCTCTCTGATCCAGGGCTGATGAACTTGGGTGTCTCTGCTTTTAGCCTCTATTAAACAGAGAAGCCTCCCAGGCTGTAACTGGGTCACAGAAGACAGTCTTCAACAGGAAGAAAGCTAAGAAAGAAAAGTTGGCTGTTTGTTGGCTCTTCTGATAAGAGAAGACCAAAAACAGAGAGAAAAGATTAAGGATCCAAAGCCCACTGTGTCTGTAGGAATCAGCTGTGAAGTGTTCCCATATCCCTACCTCCTGCCACTGTCCCTATTCCCTGTGCCCCAGCACACTGGTCTCCCTTCTGGTCCTTCAGAGCAGGCCCACTTCATCCTCTGGGCCTTTTTACTTACTGTTCCCTCTGCCTAGCACACTGTTCCCTGTAATCACTCCATGGGAGTCCATTCTTATCCTTCAGGACTTAGCCCACCTGTCCCTGCTCAGAGAGGCCCTCCCAGACCACCCAGTATGAGAGAGTGGCCCACTCCTCCATTGTTCTTCCTGTCACCCAGTCTGTTTCATTTATGCGTGTGTCACAACCTGAGAGTGTGTTCACTTGTATATTGCCCACCCTCCGCCAGCAGACTGCAGCTCCTTGAAGCACATGGTGTTCATCTTGTTCACTGCTCTTGGCTTTGAACTTAACATCTTAGTCCCTTTGGGTCTGTAACAAAATATCATAAACCGGGTACCTTACAAACAACAGAAATCTGTTTCCCACAGTTCTGGAGGTCAGGAAGTCCAAAGCCAAGTTCTTGCCGCGTCACACCTGGTGGAAGAGACAAGGCAGGTCTCTGGGACCTACTACTGCTATTCAGGTGGGCCCACCCTCAAGACTAGCTCACCTTCCAAACTCAGTGACTCCTAACACATCAAGCAGAAGATTCCATCTCAGCACATGAACTTGGGGGGACGCAAACACTCAGACCACAGCGCCTGCACTATAGAGAGGTGCCAGCATCCATGAACTCCAGCCATAGCAGCCGGTAGCACACGCGTGCACACACGCACACACACACACACACACACACACACACACACACACAGAGGTATTACAACCAGAATGTCTGTCGGCATTGCCACGGTCCTCAGGGTGGCAGGAACTGCCCTGCAGAGCCTCGGTGGGCACCAGCGCCACATGTGCACCCGGCTGCCCCAGCTGGGTGGGAGGTCTGCCCATTTTACTTCCCCTGGGGTTCGAGTCATCACTCTCCCAACCCGACACCTTTGCCACCTTGGTTCACTCGCCACACCCCCTGTGAGTCCCCAGGAGATGGGGCACCTGGAACAGCACAGCGCTGCCCCAATTCAAAGACTTGCCTGTCGGGGCAGATGCATGAGAAATGTCGGCTTGAGTGGTCCTGTCATGGAGGCCACGGGTGACAGGGCAGCAGGAGGGACCGCCCGTGGGGGGTGGGCCTCACGAAGCACTACGCCTTCCTTCACCCCAAAGAGGCTCTGCAGAAACAGGAGCAGCACGTCCAGAGGGGCACGCTGGAGCCCAGCGCTCGGCTGGCTGCTTGGACTGTCCTCGTGGGGGGCCTGTTTTTATTCCAGACAGAGGTGGGGGCCTTAGCTCCAGTAGGGGCTCTGGAAATGAACAGGGACCAGACTGGTTCTGGGAAACCAGACCAAGCCCAGGAGAGGAAAGACGCTCGGTGCCACCAGAGACTCAGGAAATGCAAGTCCAGATAACAGCCTGTCCTCTGGGATCATCTGAGAGGAGAAGGCACGGAGGCTGTTGTGGATTCAGATGTTCTAGGAGTGCATCTAAGCCCCGGGCAACCTCAGTGCGTGTCAGTGGTAACGGGCTCAGCAGCAGCTGACGCTGAACGGGAGTCTGCAGGGCTTGTCACCTCGATGATCATTTCCACAGGGAACCTGTGGTGAGGTTACTGCCTGAATCACTCACCTGGTCAGGGTCACAGCACTGGCCTGGGCACCCCGGCATTGTACAGGCACACCCGTGCTCTCAGCCACAGCTGCAGAGTGTGAACGTGCCAAAAGGACTTTGACAGAGAGCTCTGGCTGTTTTAGAGAATTTAGAGGAAAAATAGATATGAAATAGACACAAAGATGGAATATTTCAGCAAAACAATTAACAACTAAGATAAGGCCAGAAGAATATTCTAGAACTAAAAAATGCAATGACTGAAATTGGCAGACTGCACACAGAAGAAGAATCAGAGAATTCAAAGTCAGGTTGATGGTAATTATCCAAACTGAGGTCAAGAAAGGAAAAGTGAAAGATTTTTTAAAAGAAGAGAGCCTTCAAGACATGTGGAGCAGCATCAAACACTGTAACATACGTGTGAAAAGAGGTGCAGGAGGAAGGGAAAGGGAAAGAGAAGGAAAGAAGGAAGGAAGAGTATTGGCAGTTAACGTGGCTGAACACAGCCGGGCACAGTGGCACACACCTATAACCCCAGCTTAGGAGGCTGAGGCAGGAGGAAAAGTTCGAGGCCAGCCTCATCCACTTTGCAAGGCCCTACGCAACTTAGCCAGATCCTGTCTCAAAATAAAAAATAAAAAGGGCTAAGATGTAGCTCAGTGGTAGAGCACTTGCCTAGCATGTGCAAGTCCCTGGGTTCAATCCCCAGGACTGAGAAAATGAAAATAGAGCAACCAAGAGGCCCAAACCCAAGCTCGGGACAAGAAACACTTCATGTACGTAGAATTAAAAAGCAAATAGCTGATAAAGGCCGTGGCATGGAGGAGGCTCAAGAGCCTTGCTGGGCAGGAGTGGCCGGCCACCTGTGATTGAACACGTGTGAAGTTCAATGTCAAAGATCCACCGTGGCCGTGCTTCCTGCAGGAGTGGAACAGCCGAGTCAGGGGCTATTACCGACCAGAAGAGGCCGCAGGAGGATTTCTGTCAAGGAGCAAGCCTGCCTCATCCTGCGGCGGGTGGGGAATCACAAAGGTAAATGCATGTTTTAAAATCAGCGAGCTGCATATTTAAGATCTGTGCGTTTCTCTGTGCTTACATTTTGCTTCAGGGCTGGGGTGTAGCTCAGCAGCAGAGCTTTCCTGATATGCGGTTCTGGCCTCAGAACCACAGGACGAAGATATTCCCTAATCGCTCCATAAAAAGGTGTTACACATGGTGTGTGCGTGTGCATGTGCATGTGTGTGTGCATATGTGTGCATGTGCGTGCGTGTGTGCATGTGTGTGTGTGCATGTGTGTGTGTGCGTCCATGTGCGTGTGCGTGTGTGCGTGCATATGTGTGCATGTGCGTGCGTGTGTGCATGTGTGTGTGTGCATGTGTGTGTGTGTGTGTGCGTCCATGTGCGTGTGCGTGTGTGCGTATGTGTGCGTGTGTGTGCATGTGCGCGAGCCTCTGTGCAGGACCCAGAGGCTGAGGAGGTGCCTGGAGGGAGGGTGGGGTGGGGAGGGGAGGCGCCCTGACCGTGCAGAGCAAAGGCCCAGCGAAGCCCTCTGGCTGTGGGCATGGGGGGCAGGGAGCACCGAGTAGCACCCACGAGGACTGGGAGCGGGTCTTGGCACTCCAGGCCACCCTGTCGCAGGCCCTTGGCCCCTTCTGGGGAGAGGTCGTGCCCCGGCTGGCCGGTCCTTCCCACGCTGTCAGCTCCCAGCCTCGCTTCTTGGCGCTGGCACAGAATTGCAGGCAAACCTGACTTTAAACTCAGCACAGGGCATGGCGGGTATGGGGGCAACAGCAACAGCACTTCCTGGGGGAGGTCTCTGAGCTCCTGGGCCTGTCAAAGAACTCCACTGAGCCCTCGCCACTTCTGCAAAAAAAAGGGACGCTACTGACTGAGGTCATCCAAACATTAGACGGCTCTGACGAAGCTCGAGGGACCGAGGGACGGAGAGACGGTTTCATGGAATCAGCCCAGAAGCCCTGGAGCACCTCCTCTGTGCAGGCGCCCTGGCAGGAAAGGCAGGAAGGGTGCTGTCCCGGGAGGGGGCTCGGGTAGACCTCAGGTGCCGTCCGAGGTACCCGGAAGGAATGGAAGAGGAAGGACTCTTCAAGCGACAGGGCGGGGGCGGGCGTGTCTGCAGACAGTGGTGTGAGCAGCGTCCCTGATTCATCTCACGTTAGAAGGGTGGGCGTCCTCGCCTGGGATACCAAGGCCAGTTCTCACTGCAGATCGCCAACAGAAAGGCCTGGAAGCACTGGCTGAGGGGCCCTCCACAAGCGGCTGCTTTTGCAATAATTGATCCTTCAACAGGCCTGAGACGGTCGGGACGCGAACCTCGGAGGAGAGCTTGGCAGAGGCCACAGCCTGCAGCGACCGCACCCCACCTGTGCCCCGTGTCCTTCCGTCTGGATGACCCCCAGCCACCCCGGTTGGCAGGACAGAATGGTCCTTCTCTACTGGCAGGACAGTGAGGCCCTCAGAGGTCACCCCGGGAGGGCAGAGCACCAGGCCTGGTCCCGCAGCCCAGGACCCAACCCGGCAGGGTCCTGCAGCTCCAGTGCCACAGGGAACAAGTCCACCCACGGCCACCAGCACTGCAGGGAACACTGTCACCACCGGACGGTCTCCAGGCCCCACAATCAAAGCAACAGGCCAGGTGGGGCCCGTTGGGGTTTGGAGAGAGACCCCAGCGGGAGCGGGGTGCTCACTGCCCGCACTGCTCCCCGGGCCACCCCTCCTGTCACACTGCCCACGTTTGTCCCTGCCTCCTCAGCTGTCAGCCCCTCTGGAGGACCCCCTGAGCTCAGGAGGTGACAAGGAAGCCCCTCTCCAGGGGCCCATCACTGCCCAGACCACGCGGGGAGACGTGAGATGGAAGAGGGAAGGCCCAGGAGGGGCAGCTTGCAATTGCCCTGGCCAGGTGAGCACCCGCCCCTCACACAGTCCCCCACCAGGTGACAGTGCCATCCCATCTCACTCTGTCTAAGAGGCTCCGTGCCACGCTGGCTGATGGGCAGTGTCCACAGGGACGTGTCCAGTGAGGCCGAGCCTTGGGCCCAATGGCCTTGCTCCTCCTGGAAGGCCGAGGGCTCCAGGGCAGCCTGAGTGCTTCACGTCCCCGTCACACGTGCCTGTCAGGCGGGCTGCCCAGGGGCACAGGCACGGCTCTGGGGCTGAGCCACGCCCACCGCTGTGTCCCCAGTCCTGGGTACCCGAGCAGGGGACCCGACCATCTTGGGGGCGTCTCCCGGCACCTGCAGCAGCGACACATCCTGCTCACTCTGAGCTGTGGTGGAGCACGTGCTCTGGGCCAGGCCCGGGTCCAGCCCTGAAGACGCAGCCGCCTCCCCTCCCTGCACCCTCGGACGTGACGCTCCGGGGCAAGGAACGAAAGGGGCTCAGAGACGCCGTCAGAGGGCCAGACGGGTTGCAGGACCCAGCAGGCTGAGGGCCGAGGTGGGCGGGTGACCTGCAAGGAGACTCCGGACCCGGGGACACTTGCCTGCGTCCTGGAGGGGGGTGGGGGGAGGGGCTGGGCTCCGGCAGAGGCAGCAACAGGTGGGACCTGGGCACAGGCCACCTCCCCGCCAATGGCGGCAGTAAGACCCCAGGAAAAGCCCCACCACCCAAAGCGAGGTCCCTGGAGTGGCCGCCGGGCTCACTTTGCCCACGTGGGGTGGACCTGGCCGGGTTCCATCTCAGCCCTGTCGCTGACCAGTGGACTTTGCTCGCCTCTCTGTGCCTGTCCCCTCGTGGTAATGGCAGAACCACACAGAGGACCAAGGAATGACCTCGCACAGAGCCCCGGTGCCTGGACACCGCCCACTTCAGCAGCCGGACGCCGGTCCAGCAGACATCCTGGGAGGCCAGGCCGGGCTTTCAGCCCAACCGCCATCAAACTGGACCTCTGCCACAACGTTGGTGACAAACTGCTCCTCTTCAGAAGGAGCCGGGAAAAGACTGCTCAGACTTGCAAACATCCTGAGCTGTCCTGACAGCAAGCCATGTTCCAGAAAATTCCGGCTCCCTCTCCTGGCTCCGGCAGGGCGGCGAACGCCAGGCTGTCTCACTGCGAACCTCAGAGCTGAGTGTCCCGGAGGCGGGGGCAGACGCTGCCTAACGGGATGAGGGCAGTGGATCGAGGCGGAACCAGAAGGACCCCGGGATCATTGTGGACGATAGGCTCCGTGGCCAGTCAGCAGGGTTCGAATCCCAGCCCCACCACGCACCGACTCTGTGACCTCCACAAGATTCAGCGGCTAAGCCTCAGCCTCCCATCCGTGGAACGGGATGGCCGTCATTGAGTGTTTGTAAGGAACAACTGTCCCACGCCCGCCCACCCACATGTTCACAGAAGGCAGCGTCCCACGAATGTCACTGGTTCCTGTTATCGTGCTTGTCCAGCACGAGGACGTGAAATCCTGGATGCTGGCCGGGTTTGCAAACAGGACCTCGGAGGTGGAGGAGGGAGCCCCACCCACAGGAAGCAGAAGGTCACAGGACGGAGAGAAGCCACGGCCACGGCAGCCCGGCTAGCCCGCAGCGTGGAGGGAGGCCAGGTCGCTGGGCTGAGGCGCCTCTAGAACTCCCCACCCGCAGGCGGTCGGCCCTCAGGTGAGCTCAGGAGCCTCCACTCGGCAGGGAAGGGAGGCCCGTGGACTTGCAGAGTGGACCCCAGTCTGAGGAGCCCTCTGCATGAAGTAACTGGGCCTTCACAGCTGCACCGACCCTGCGCTCTGCTTTGACACAGCCTGCCCCTCGGGACGCGGGGGCTGCCCGCCAGGTCCTCGCCGTCTCACCTTCGTCTCGTGCGCTCTGGTCTTGTGGGCTTCCTCATTCCAGGCGCCTCACGCAAGATCCTCTGCAGGATCCCAGCAAGGACCCGCTCGTCAGCAGGACCATGGGCACATTCCTGAAGCCCAGCAAGCCAGAAGCCGAGGGGCAATCGGGCGAGATGTCCAGGTCCCTCTGCAAAGCTTGCGATGACAACAGGACAGGAGCAAGTGACACCCCCGTCACGTTACTGGAGCTGCATCTGAAAGCTGCACACGTGACGAGGAAATTAATGACAGAGAGAGACATCTCCAAGAAAGGCACTGCCCTGCCCCCCACCTGGCTGAGCGCCTCTGCCCCAGCCGCCCGCCAGGGCCCCCGGGCGCCAGGGCCCCCAGGCCTGTCATTCCCGCACATAGCCCAGCCCCTCCCAGCTCCCAGGAGCTGATTTCCAGCCCCATCCGCCCAGACGTGGCCCCTGAAGAGAGCGGAACTTGTGAGCGGGACCTGCTGAGGCTGCTTCCTGCAGAAGGAAGGGGGACACAGGCGGGGTCTGTGGGGTCTGCGGGTCTCAAGTGGGACTTCCCTGTGAGCAGCCAGGGGTTCCCACAGACACAGGGAGGGTGTGGGCCCAGGTGGGGCCCCTGCAGCGGCAGCAGAGCTGAGCGGGGGCTGTGAGGGCCTGGGCGGCCCAGGCCGAAGCCACACGCACGGGGTCCGAGGCCACCTGGGCTCAGGAGAGTCATCGGGCCTCCAGGGGAGACCCAGAGCCCGGGAACACAGGGGAGGGTGGAAGCCGCAGCCCGCAGCCCCTCTCCCTGTGCCAGGACCGGGCAGTGCCTGGGGCAGGACGGGCAGGCTACAGGTGTCCCAGCCAGAGGGCAGGCCTGGGCGTCACTGCAGAGGACACTGCCAACCAGGAGGAGGGGACAGGCTCGGGGCAGGGCCTGGGGAGGGCAGGAAGGCGGCCAGGGAGAGGTGTCCCCGGGCACTGGGAGCATCTGTCTTGGCAGAGACTCAGGGGCAGAGCCAGGGACAGAGACCGCCCGGTCCTCAGCGGCTGCTCCTCCAGGGGCTGGGGACGGAAAGCGAGGCGCCACGGAGGTTTGAGGTCTCTGCGGCCTCGCCCAGGAGTCCCCATCAGCAGCTCAGGGCTCCCCTGTCTGGTCCCTGCAAGGAGCACTGGCCTCTCCCGCCTGCTCTCCGCCTCTGAGGGACAAGAACAGGGCTCCTCCCCTGACACCCCCATCCTGTCCCACACACCCCAGGTCACAGAGGCCAGAGGCGTGGCCTGAGGCCCGTCCTGATGTCGCAGGAGACGGGGCCCCGTCATGCCTGAGGCCCGGGGTGACACACCATCCATGGTGACACACCAGAGGATGCTGGCAGGGAGGCTGCCCTGCAGTGACCTCCTTCAGTAAGGCCAGGAGAAGCGGCAGCCCAGATGACCAGGCGGCCCCGTGTCAGAGCCCCCACCAGGCACAAGCAGCGACCCTCCCGAGAGCAGGCGCCTCCAAATCCAGCAGGTCAGGGACGCCTGCAGCGTCAGCCGATGGCGGCCTCGGGAAGTTTGCTCACAGACACACTGTGCCCTGGAGCAGTGCCCAGCCCTGGCTGCGGGGCCGGCCCTCTGGAGGCTGTTCCCAGGCAGAGAGCCAGGGGCGTGGGGACCCCTCCTCGTCCTCTGTGGCTCTCGGGGTCTGCACGAGCTGCGGAGACCATGGGCCAATTTCACAACCCAGGCCAATTTCACTTGGCGGGCCAATTTCACGGATGTTGGTGGCCCGTGGGAGGCCATAGCTCAGCACGGCCCCTCCTGGTTCGAGGACAGGGGCCGGTCGTTCTCCCTCGGCGCTCACAAAAGAGGACTGCGCTGGTCCCCAGGGAGCGTCAGATGCCAGAGTCTGGCGCCTGCCCCCTGCCATTCTCTGCAAGTGACCCTTTAAGGAGAGGCGGCCACGGTGAGGCAGAGGGCATTGTGGGCCTCCAGTCCAGCCTGCCTGCCCACTGTGGGGCAGGAGGACAATGTCCTCAAACTGCCACTGTCCTTCCCAGAGTCGGGGGCTGCCTTGCCTCGGGGGTTGGGGAGACGTGGGCCCCGAGTGCAGAGGCAGTGGACACGCGCAGGATGTCCCCTGATCAGGAAAGCTGGTGGCCCTGTGGAGACACAGGCCGTCCCTGCCTGACCCCTGGCGTCCAGGACAACCCAGGAAAGTGGGCCTCAGGGTCCACTCTGGGCTGCTCGGGTCAGGGCTGTCCCAACCCGGCCCGGTGCCTGGACGCCTCCCTCCTACCGATTGGCTGCCCAGGGCCCTCGAGTCCTCCTGCCTGGCAGGTGTCCTGGGCCACTCTTCCTCCTCAGGATCAATCATGTGCCCAGGGAGAGCGTGTCTCATGTGACGCTTTGTCACTTTGGGCAACTGTCCTCCTTGGCCACTGTCCCCTCTCCTGAGCACCCCTCCCCACGCCTCGTTCCCCCTGCTGTGACCGCGACCTCCCGTGTGCCGTCGTGCAACCCTCATTATGGCTCCTGACCGAGCTGTCTCACTTCTGACACTAACTCAAGTAGCCGGACCAGCACTTGCTGCGTCAGCCGGCAGGAAACGCGGGAAGCAGAGGCCATCCTGCCTTTGTGAGCCGCGGTGGAAGGCAGGTGATCAACACAGGAGACCCCCGAGATCAGCTGGCAACCGGCGGCCCCAGCGGCCACTGGAAGACTGAGTCCCTGCCCACTGGGGCCAAGCGGCCTTGTGAGATGACGATCCCGGGTGAGACCCAGGCGAGTCCATTCCCTGACGCGAAGATGGAACAGCTGAGAAACGCTGAGGCGGGCGCGGAAAGCAAGTTGTGTTTAAGGGCGGAACAGAGGCAGGCTTCTCCGCAGAGAAGCTGCCCGGGTCGGGGTGTCTGGGAAGGGGGTGTCCTGGCCTTTCACACATCTTCGAATTCCTTTGTTCTCGTGCCCTCTCTTCCCCCACCCTGCCAATGTGACTAGCGACCAAAAGTTGAGAAGGAGACTTCGAGGGTACAGGCAGGAAGGGAGTGGCCCAGGGGACATTCATCAACAACTCCTACAACACCCTGCAAGGACAATCCCTGGAGGCAGGTTACCTCGGCAACAGGTGGAGGAGGGGGAGGGCTCTGGAGGTATTAGCATTTCCTTTCTCCTAAATCAGCCCTCATCTTCCCCATCTGATCCAATCATTTATTACCTTCACTGTCTCCCCGCCCCCAGCCTCAGTGATAGAGCATTTGAGGCCTCGAAAAAGCAGATGCAAAGGCCCTGAGGCAGGATAGAGCTTGGGAGATTTGAGAAGCAGAAAGGAAACCTGGGGTTGAGAGAGTCTATGGAGATCCAAGAGCCACTGACTGACCACGCTTGGGTCATGTGTGACCCACTGAGCCAACCACCACGGCTAGAGGACTTCAGGGCTCTGACTGGCTATCTCCTGCACATGCTCCCTCCTGTGGGCCCAAGGCTGAGAATGGGGAAGGGGTAGGTCGTATTGTGAGGACAGGTGGTCTGCAGTCAGAAGAGGGCAGGGGCTGGAGAGGCAACGCAGGACTGTGCTCTGCTTCCCAGAACTGGAGCCCAGCCTCCCTCCCCCTCCTCCCCCCTCCTCCTCCTCCCTCTCCTCCTCCCTCTCCCCCTTCCTCCTTCTCCCTCTCCTCCTCCTCCTCTCTCTCCTCCTCCTCCCTCTCCTCCTCCTCCCTCTCCCCCTTCCTCCTCCTCCCTCTCCTCCTCCTCCTCCTCTCCCTCCTCCTCGTCCCTCTCCTCCTTCCTCTCCCCTTCCTCCTCCTCCTCCCTCTCCTCCCTCTCCTCCTCCCCTTCCCTCTCCTCCTCTTCCCTCTGCACTTCCTTTCCTTCTTCTCCTGGCTTCTCTTTGGTCAAAGACTCACAACTGCCAGGCTCCAGGCAAAGAGCTTTGCACACGTTACCCATTCAGTCCTCAAAGCCATGGAGAGGGGCCCGTTTGGCTGTTGGCCACGCACCTCCCAGACAGTGACTGGAACCCGGCAGTGAGCAAGCCAGTGAAGCCCCTGCCCACAGCACATCCTCCGGTGGAGGGGACATGCTGAGCAGACAGACTGCCACAGTGCCACCTAGAAAGGGCGAGGAGGAAACAGAGCTGCCCTGCAGCTGGAAAGGCAGGGGAGGCACTTTCCGGGGGACGGGTGGCCAGCAAGGGCTTCCAGGGAGGGCAGCTGCAGAGAGCTGAACCACATGGGGGGAGAGACAAGCAGAGGAAATAGCAGGTGCAAAGGCCCTGAGGTGAAAGCAGTCGGTGTGGGCAGAGTGGAGGGACAGGGCGAGGAAGGTCTGACTGCCACACATGGACTCTGTGGGGCTGGGGTTGTGCTCAGGCCTTGGCAAGGAGCATGGAGTCTCTTGAGGGGAGAAGCAGCCCGGAGGGTTCTGAGCAGGAGAGCAGGGGGGCTCATTTGCATTGGCCAAGCGCACTCCCTGTCTCCATCATGATTTTTAAGATAGCTATATCCCATCTGTAGCCCGACCTGTCAAACTGTGTCTCCAATTAGTTACTTACTTTCCTCAAATAACATTTTAAAGGAAATTTGATATTCCCCCACTGCAAATGAAAAATCAATATTACTTGCCATAAATAGAAGAAAATCCATAAAAACAAATCCAGCAAAAACAAAGCATGGCTGCTGCCTTCTCAGTAGGGACGCAAAAGCCCCAACCCTGGAGCCCGCCCCACCTCCCTCCTCAGGGTCAGGAAGCCAGGAGAAGGAGCAGGTCACACCAGTCCCCAACCAAGACTCCAGCGGCACGCGAGACCCCAAGGCTTGGGACCGGCGGCGCTCCACGCGGTGGGACTGGCTCCGGCGCCCCCCGCGCACCTCAGGCCCCGGCCTCCGTGGGGACACCATTCGAAACGCACTTTCCATGCAATGTTCAGGTGCATCAAGAGGATCACGCATCGTAATATTTTTTCTCTCTCCCACAGATGGGGGGTCCCCTGAGGGACCGTCGCCTGGCCACAGCCACGTCCCCAGCCCTGGACCTGGACCTGCTGAGCAGAGGCGTGGGCTGGGGATCCCGTAGTCGCCCACCCACCGGCCTTGGCAGAGCCCAGCTGCCTCCTGCTCGCCAAGCCCACCCCTCCTCTGGGCATCAGGGAGGGGACGTTTCCAGCCTCTTCCCAGGGAACGTGGGCCACACGGCCGGGTCCTGGCCAAGCGAGAGCACAGGGTGTGAGTCACTCGGGGGCCGCAGGACGCTCTGCAGGAGCCTGGCCTCATCCCCAACACGGCGGCCCTGGACCAGGGGCAGAGGAGACCCCGCCCGGAGCCACCCACCCAGTGGGACCGGCAGGAGGGAGCCCCACGTGTCCCCTGAGAGGGCAGCTTCGTGGCCACGGCTATGGCTCGTACTGTCGGTGATGTCACTGGTGCTGCCCGGCCAGGCGGTGGGGTCCACCTGTCCACACGGAGCCCACTGGGCAGAGCAGGAAGCAGGGCCGGGTCCCCTGGTCCCTCCCCTGTCCTGTGCTGTGTACAGCACACGCAGCTCCCGGGCCTCGCCAGCTTCCCAGGCCCCGAGGCCGCCCTGGGCTCTGGTGGGCAGGCCAGGAGCTGGGAAGGGGTCTGGTCCTCTACCCACGTCGTCAGAAGGAGCGTCTGTGCCCAGCGGGCTCCTCTCCCTCCACAGTGGCCACTGGCCTTTAGGGAGATTCGTTGCAAGCCACTTGCTGAATCTCAGGCCTCGGGGGAGTGAGGCTCAGAAACGGGCCAGACTCGGGAGGGAAGATGTGACAACGCCACAGTCAGAGCCCGGGCAGAGCAGGACCCCGGGTCACCACGCAGGTGCCAGGTGCGGCTGTGTCAGAGGCCATCTGGCACTTCCCTCAGCTGAGCCTCTGGTGACTCACTCTTACCAAAGAAAAGAGTTTGCCGGAGCCAACCATGAAGGAAATGCCAAGGTCAGTTGCTGGTCCTCTGGTCAGAATCTGCTGCTGCTCCCCTGGACTCAGCAGCAGCCTGCAATGGCTGCCTGAGTCAGCCCCTTCTCCCTGACCCGGTTCTCTTTCCCCTCTACCCATTATCTCTCTCCTCCAGAGCCCCTCACTATGCACCCAAATACCAGGTCTATGCCCACCCCAGGGCCTTTGCACAGTCACTTCTGCTGGGCAAGTTTCTCTTCCAGATAGTGTCAGGACTGCCTCATCTCATGCCCTATCCCAGCGAGGCCTCCCTGATCCCCTTTGAAAACAGCAGCTCCCCACTCGCCGTCCACTCTGACCCATCAGACCCAGCATGCTGCACCCTTGACCAGGTGTGCCCGTGGGCATCAGCGTGTGCACCACACAGGGCAGGGAACTTTCTTGGTGGTGTTTGGCTCACGTCTGTGTCCCTGGTGCCTCACACAGTGCCACGGGTGCGGCAGACACCGTCAGTCATGGTGGAATGAAGGAGCAAGCGAATAAGTGATTAAGATCACATTTGAAGGACAGCCCGAGGCTTGGGAGAACTTGCTGATTGAAGCGGGGGAGGTCAAGAGTCTCCACCTCGCCTTTTGCTGACGGGAAAGAAGATTAAGACCAAGTCGTGAGGTCTGGAGTGCAGAGCGCGGCCCGGCATGCGGGCGGCCCTGGGCTTGATCCCAGAACCCCACGCCAAAGTTATAACAATGGTCAACGGGGAACAGCCACCTAGGAGGCGGCGGACTGGCTGTTGTAGCAAAGCGCCGCGTGGGAAGCGGGCAGAGGCAGGAGCAGGCAGAAGCCGCTGTTTACCCATAGCGACATCCTGCGACTTCAGAGTCTGTGGGGCGCCGTGCCTGTCCTTTGGGCTCTGCTGGACACCTCTCCCCACAGGGCCTGCTCCTTCCGTCATCGGGTCTCACCACACAGGCTGCACCCTCCGAGGGCCCCTCCCTGGCCCCAGATCCGGGTGACCTCCCGGTTCCTCCTCCATGCCAGCATGGTTTATTTCGTCCCGCACTGGTCACTCACTCCCTGAAATCCTTGGGTCCACTCTGTCCCTGGGGTTCTTCTGCATCTCTCATCACTCCCACTCCCTGGCCCCGGCTGCGTCGGGTCCCCAGAGCCCCTCCCACGACGCCATGGTGCCTTCCCAGCAAGGACCACCACAGGTACAGACACACCTGGCACATCGTGTGCAGACACGTCCTTGTCACCCAAGACGACTCATACCGAGGAAAAGGCCTTTGAGCCACACAGGCTCTAATCCCAGCCACTCAGGAGACTGAGGCAGGAGGATCACAAGTTCAAGGCCAACCTCACCAACTTAGTGAGACCCTGTCTCAAAATTCAAAATAAAAACTAAAAAGTGCTCGTTCCGTGGTAGAGCACCTGAGTTCAATCCTAAGTACTGCCAAAAGACAGAGAGAGAGAGAGAGAGAGAGAGAGAGAGAGAGAGAGAGAGAGAGAGAGGGAGAGAAAGAGAGAGAGAGAGAGAGAGAGAGAGAGAGGGAGAGAGAGAGAGAGAGAGAGAGAGAGAGAGAGAGAGAGAGAGAGGGAGAGAAGCCCCCAAAGGAAGTCCAACAGCGCTGGGTACTGAAGTTACTGAAGTTTCCAACATGCTTTGTGATTCACTCAGTAAACATTTCCAGGAGGCTCACTGAGGCCGGGCCCTGTGCTCAGGGCCTCCCTGTGGTATCACTTCCTCCTCCAAAGAGGCTACCACCGTCCCTTCACTGCAGACAAGGATGCTGAGCATGGACAGGTCGCACACACGGCCACGGGTACCGTCAGCACTGGGTTGTGGGCGTCTGCTCAGGTCCCTGCCATCACCCTCCGCTCTTGCCACCTCCCTGGGAGAGGGCTGGATAAGGACTCCAGGGAGAAGAGTAAAACAGAACGTGACGAAAATCACTCTGGTGGCCCGTCCAGCAGCACTGAGGTCCCCGTGGTCACTGCGCCTCTGTTTTTAGGTGACTAAAGATACATCACATGCTAATTTTTTCTCAGAATTCTTCTGATAAAATCTCAGCCACAGATTGCTCACGGTCAGGCGCCTATCATCCGCCATTTGCCTGCCTCTCGCCTGTCCATCGCCTGCCTTACACCTATCCATCACCCAACGCACGAGGTTCACCTCCCGATCATCCAACAACAGTCAGCAAACTGATCGCCGACCACCAGTGGAGCGCCAGCTGCCTGCTGTTGCCTGGAAGTTCTCAGTCACAGTACCTGCAGGTCTGATTACACATGGCTGCTGCCATTTTGAGACAACAGCCAGGCCCCATAGGTCCCCTGGCTGGAATGACTGAGCCCCATCTCCAGGAGCCCTCAGACCAACCGATCACTCCCTGCCTCTAAGACCCTCACATCCACTGACTGCTCACAGCTGCCAGGACCCCCAGACCAACTGACTGCACCCTATCACCGGGACCCCAGACCGACTGATTGCACCCGGCCTCCAGGATCCCACAGCCACACCAAACACACCCGACCCCCAGGAACCCTGCTGACCAACTGCACCCTGCCTCCAGGACCTCCATCCGACCACGTCCACCCCTGAGCTGCAGCTCCCCAATTGCCAATACATGTGGAAGCCAGAGCGGCCATCTTGGATAATCCTGGAAGCCGCAGCTCCCATCTTTAGGTAGGGCAAATCCTATCCTGAGACACCTGCTGGAGGCTTGTAGCTCATTGTCAGGTACCTCTCATGCATCAGGCTACTGAACTCTGGGAGGTTTCATTCCTATATGACTGTTATACTGTAGATTTTCTATTTTTTCCTTATTGAAAAATTTTAACTTTTTATTTCTTTACTTTTCTTGCTCTCTTTCCTTTTGTTCACCTGTTCTCCCAGAGTCTCTTTCTCTCGTTTTGCATGCTAACATCCAATTTCTTTTGATTACACTCTCACCCTTTCTATTATCTAGAACTTCTGTATATTCTTTTCTTATCCCATTAACAGCTACATGCTACATCCCTCTGCATCCTCTTTGTCCTCCATTAGAAACTGCAGACCTTATTGCAAATCCGTTTGTTTTACTGAAGATAATATTTGAACTCATTCTGTTTATTATGACAATTTTGTTATTGTCCTCATAGGGGCTATTTGGTCTAAGATTGCATACTGTCTGAATTGGGCACTGCTAATATTGATCTCCCCTTAAAGAAAAGTTTTTGGAAACCTATAGGGTCACGATAAACCTATAGGGGGAAATATGCAATATCCCAGATCTGCACTGCTAGAGGGTAAGATACGTGAACAACATGAAAAAACAAGGGAAGAAAATGATCCAAACAAATCTAGATTCTATAGTAATAGAATCCAATGACAGTATGGTAGAAGAAATGTCAGAAAAGGACTTCAGATTATACATGATTAAGATGATTCATGAAGCAAAGGATGAGATAAGAGAGCAAATGCAGGCAATGAATGATAATACCAATAAGCTGAAAGAGCACCTGCAGGAAGCAAAAGATTATTTCAACAAAGAGATAGAGAGTCTCAAAAAAAAAAAAAAAAAACCAAACAGAAATCCTTGAAATGAAGGAAACAATAAACCAAATAAAAAGCTCAATGGAAAGCATCACCAAAAGACTAGACCACTTGGAAGACAGAACCTCACACAATGAAGACAAAATATTTAATCTTGAAAATAAAGTTGCCCAAACAGAGAAGATGGTAAGAAATCATGAACAGATTCTTCAAGAACTATGGGACATCATGAAAAGACCAAATTTAAGAATTATTGGGATTGAGGAAGGCACAGAGATACAAACCAAAGGAATGAACAACCTATTCAATGAAATAATATCAGAAAATTTCCCAAACCTGAAGAATGAAATGGAAACTCAAATACAAGAGGCTTACAGAACACCAAATGCACAAAATCACAACAGGTTCACACCAAGGCACATTATAATGAAAATGCCTAACATTCAAAATAAAGATAGAATTTTGAAGGCCGCAAAAGAAAAGCATCAGACTACATATAGGGGGAGACAAATACGGATAGCAGCCGACTTCTCAGCCCAGATTCTAAAAGCTAGAAGGGCCTGGAACAACATATTTCAAGCTCTGAAAGAACATGGTTGCCAACCAAGAATCCTATACCCAGCAAAACTAACCTTCAGATTTGAAGATGAAATAAAATCCTTCCATGATAAACAAAAGTTAAAAGAATTTACAAATAGAAAGCCTGTGCTACAGAATGTTCTCAAAAAAATATTCCATGAGGAGGAAATGAAAAACAACAATGGAGGTCACCAAAGGGAGGAGCTACCTTAGAGAAAAACCACTCAAAGGAGGAACCAAGCCAACTTAAAAACCAAAAATAAGCCCAAATGACTGGGAATACAAATCATATCTCAATAATAACCCTGAATGTTAATGGCCTAAACTCATCAATCAAAAGACATAGACTGGCAGAATGGATTAAAAAGAAAGACCCAACAATATGCTGCCTGCAAGAGTCTCATCTCATAGAAAAAGATATCCACAGACTAAAGGTGAAAGGATGGGAAAAAACCTACCACGCACATGGACTCAGTAAAAAAGCGGGGATTTCCATCCTTATATCAGATAAAGTGGACTTCAACCCAAAGTTAGTCAGAAGGGATCAAGAAGGACATTTCATACTGCTTAAGGGAACCATAAATCAGGAAGACATAACAATAGTAAATATTTATGCCCCAAACAATGGTGCATCCCTGTCCATCAAACAAATCCTTCTCAATTTCAGGAATCACATAGACCACAACACAATAATTCTGGTGACTTTAATGCACCACTGTCACCACTAGGTAGATCTTCCAAACAAAAACCAACCAAAGAAAACATAGAACTCAATAACACAATCAATAACCTAGACTTAATAGACATATATAGAATATTCCATCCATCAATGAGCGGATTCACTTTCTTCTCAGCAGCATATGGAACCTTCTCGAAAATAGACCATGTGTTATGCCACAAAGCAGCCCTTAGGAAATGCAGAAAAATAGAGATACTACCTTGTGTTCTATCAGATCACAATGGACTGAGAGTAGAAATCAATGACAAAATAAAAAAGAGAAATTACTCCAACACCTGGAGACTAAATAATATGCTATTGAATGAAACACGGATAACAAAAAACCTCAGGGAGGAGATTAAAAAATTCTTAGAGGTCAATGAGAATGATGATACAACAAATCAGAATCTCTGGGACACTATGAAAGTGGTACTAAGAGGAAAATTCATTGCATGGAGCGCATTCCAGAAAAGAATGAAAAGTCAACAACTAAATGACCTAACATTACAGCTCAAAGCCCTAGAAAAAGAACAGAATAACAGCAAAAGTAGTAGAAGACAGGAAATAATTAAAATCAGAGCTGAAATCAATGAAATTGAAACAAAAGAAACTATTCAAAAAATTGACAAAACAAAAAGTTGGTTCTTTGAGAAAGTAAACAAAATAGACAAACCCTTAGCCACAGTAACAAAGAGAAGGAGAGAGAAAACCCAAATTACTAAAATTCGTGATGAAAAAGGGAATATCACGACAGACACCACTGAGATACAGAACATAATGAGAAGCTACTTTGAAAATCTGTATTCCAACAAAATAGAAACTACCGAAGACATTGACAAATTTCTAGAGACATATGCTCCTCCCAAACTGAACCAGGAGGGCATACACAATTTAAACAGATCAATATCAAGCAATGAAAAAGAAGAAGCCATTAAAAACCTACCATCCAAGAAAAGCCCAGGACCAGACGGTTTCTCAGCCGAGTTCTACAAGACCTTCAAAGAAGAACTCATTCCAATACTTCTCAAAGTATTCCAGGAAATAGAAAAGGAGGGTACCCTACCAAACTCATCCTATGAAGCTAATATCATCCTCATTCCCAAACCAGGCAAAGACACATCAAGGAAAGAAAATTTTAGACCAATATCCTTGATGAATATGGATGCAAAGATCCTTAACAAAATATTGGCAAACCGTATCCAAAAACATATTAAGAAAATCGTGCACCACGATCAAGTGGGGTTCATCCCTGGAATGCAAGGATGGTTTAACATCCAGAAATCAATAAATGTAATCCATCATGTCAATAGACTTAAGGATAAGAATCATATGGTTATTTCAATTGATGCAGAAAAGCATTTGACAAAATACAACACCCCTTCAAGCTCCAAACACTAGAAAAAATAGGGATAGTAGGAACATACCTGAACATTGTAAAGGCTATTTATGCTAAGCTCATGGCCAACATCATTCTTAATGGAGAAAAACTGAAACCATTCCCTTTAAAAATGGGAACAAGACAGGGATGTCCTCTTTCACCACTTTTATTCAACATTGTCCTCGAAACTCTAGCCAGAGCAATTAGACAGACTAAAGAAAATACAGGGATACGAAGAGGAAAAGAGGAACTTAAGCTGTCACTATTTGCTGATGACATGATTCTATATTTAGAGGATCCAAAAAACTCCTCCAGGAAACTTCTAGACCTCATCAATTAATTCAGCAAAATAGCAGGCTACAAAATCAACACACATAAATCTAAAGCATTTTTATACGCAAGTGATGAAAGAGCTGAAAGGGAAATGAGGAAAACAACTCCATTTGCAATAGCCTCAAAAAAAAAATAAAATAAAATACTTGGGAATCAATCTAAACAAAGAGGTAAAAGATCTCTACAATGAAAACTACAAAAGATTGAAGAAAGAAATTGAGGAAGACCTTAGAAGATGGAAAGATCTACCATGTTCTTGGATAGGCAGAATTAATATTGTCAAAATGGCCATATTACCAAAAGTGCTATACAGATTCAATGCAATTCCAATTAAAATCCCAATGATGTACCTTACAGAAATAGAGCAAGCAATCATGAAATTCATCTGGAAGAATAAGAAACTCAGAATAGCTAAAAGCAATCCTTAGCAGGAAGAATGAAACAGGGGGTATCGCAGTACCAGAACTTCAACTATACTACAAAGCAATAGTAACAGAAACCGCATGGTATTGGCACCAAAATAGACAGGTAGATCAATGGTACAGAATGGAGGACGCAAATACAAACCCAAATAAATACAATTTTCTCGTACTCGACAAAGGTGCCAAAAATATGCAATGGAGAAAAGATAGCCTCTTCAACAAATGGTGCTGGGAAAACTGGAAATCCATATGCAACAGAATGAAATTAAACACCTATCTCTCACCCTGCACAAAAATAAACTCTCAATGAATATAGGACCTTGAAATCAGACCAGAGACCCTGCATCTTATAGAAGAAAAAGTAGGTCCAAATCTTCAACTTGTTGGCTTAGGATCAGACTTCCTTAACAGGACTCCCATAGCTCAAGAAATAAAAAGCAAGAATCAACAACTGGGATAGATTCAAACTAAATAGCTTTCTCTCAGCAAAGGAAACTATCAGCAATGCCAAGAGAGAGCCTACAGAGTGGGAGAATATCTTTGCCACTCATACTTCAGATAGCACTAATTTCCAGAATATATAAAGAACTCAAAAAACTCTACACCAAGAATACAAATAACGCAATCAACAAATGGGCTAAGGATATGAACAGATGCTTCACAGAAGAAGATCTACAAGCAATCAACAAACATATGAAAAAATGTTCACCATCTTTAGTAATAAGAGAAATGCAAATCAAAACTACACTAAGATTCCATCTCACCCCAATTTGAATGGCGATTATCAAGAATACAAGCAACAATAGGTGTTGGAGAGGATGTGGGGAGAAAGGTACACTCATACATTGCTGGTGGGGCTGCAAATTAGTGCAGCCACTCTGGAAAGCAGTGTGGAGATTCCTTAGAAAACGTGGAATGGACCCACCATTAGACCCAGCTATCCCACTCCTCGGCTTATACCCAAAGGACTTAAAATCAGCATACTACAGAGATACAGCCACATCAATGTTCATAGCTGCTCAATTCACAATAGCCAGACTGTGGAACCAACCTAGATGCCCTTCAATTGATGAATGGATAAAGAAACTGTGATATATTTATACAATGGAATATTACTCAGCTATAAAGAATAATAAAATTATGGCATTTGTAGGCAAATGGATGAAATTGGAGAATATCATGCTAAGTGAGATAAGCCAACTCAAAAAACCAAAGAACAAATGATCTCTCTGATAAGCGGATGACGACACATAATGGGGGGTGGGAGGGGGGCAAGAATGGAGGAAGGAGGGACTGTATAGAGGGAAAAGAGGGGTGGCAGGGGTTGGGGGGAGGGAAAAAATAACAGAATGAATCAAACACCATTACCCTATGTAAATGTACGACTACGCAAATGGTATGCTGTTACTCCATGTACAAACAGAAACATGTATCCCATTTGTTTACAATAAAAATAAATTTTAAAAAAAATTAAATTAAAAAAAAAATTCAGCCACAGTCACCCTCCCTCCCTCCGTGTCTGGGTTTCGCAGCCTGATCAAGAGCAGTTTTCCAGAGGCCCCAGTCCTCAGCCTCCTAGGCCACCCTGCGTCTGAGCCTCGGGTCTCTGGGGAAGCCGCACCCTCTGCTGGCTGGTTGGCCTAGTTGGCCGGCTCCACGCTCTCTTACCTGGGGTGTGAGTCCAGAGAAGCTCTGGTTGGCAAGCTCACCACAGAGGCACCTGCCCGGCGTCTGCTGAGAACCCCTGAGAGACGGGTATGGTTCCTCCCACCGGCGGGGAGCCCGAGACTGGCAGCTCCTGGGTCCACTGGGCAGTACGGAGGAAGGCCTGTCTTACCTGCCCACCTCCCTGAACTGACTCCTGGGCCACTCCACACTTGCCCCGTGACCACCTGCCCCATGCCCACCAGCCTAGGCAGGCTCAGGTGTGGCCTGCTCTTCCCCTTGTCCCTGTTCCCACTGGCTGAAACACAGGCAGCAGTGGGGTATCTGGACCAAGCAGAGGAAGCCCAGGGCTGAGGAAAATGGAGCAAAACCATACAGGGGACAGGGTCCCTCAAAACTCCATGAACCCAAAGGCCCACACCACTTCAGTCATTGACACCAGTCACCGTCTCTGTCATAGTGACCAGAGCTAAATCTTAACTCGGAGCCCAAAGACACTGGTTGAAGACGGTGAGACGGTGGGACGTTCGGTGTGGGCTGTGGAGCCCGGATCTCTCGGGGTATTTTCTGCACAGATAAAACTCAATGGAGGAGCGAGAAGTAGATTTTAGAGACTTTGAACATACAATGCAGCAGAAATAGAAGGAGCTGATTTTAGGAACGGATAAACTGCCTTCTAAACAGATGGAGTGAATCACACGCCCAAGTTAGAAACACATTTTGCTACAAAAGTGTGCCGATCAGGGGTCTAACCCAAACAGCAATGAAGGACTGTAGGCCACATCCAGCCAGGAGACACGTGACCAGCCCCCAGCACGCTGGTCTGGTTGGTTTTTGACACTGGAAGTGAAAAGTTTTCCTGTTAAGCTCCAGATTTCCATCTTCCACTGGCAAATTGGACGCGCCACCCACAGGGCATCCCATGACGCACGCCAGTCAACGGCTGACCTCCTGGGACCAAGCAGTGAGCTCGCACCCACCCCAGCCTCCACTCTCTGCTGTCCCTCAACAATGACGTCCAAGGGCATCGCTGTGTGTTTTCATTCTGACTCCGATTTTCTTTTTCCATCTAAAAATGAATCTCAGACGGGGGTTGTGGCTCAGTGGCAGAGCACTTGCCGGGCATGTGTGAGGCACGAGGTTCAAGTCTCAGCACCACGTATGAATAAATAAATAAATAAATAAGTAGATATCCATTGACAACTAGGAAATATTTATTTTTTTAAAAAACCAAACTCTCTACTTATCTCTCTTAAAAACGATAAAACGAAAGATCAAAACAACCATGTGCACCAACAAAAATAGGAGCACCCGTTTTTCTGTGAAAATGAATTCTCTATATATTTACTATGCAAATAACTTCACCCATGTTTAAAAAAAAAAAAACCGGCTCAGCTCCCACCCACTGGCCTGGTCTCTGCTGGCACTTGGGTCTGACCTTGGCTCCCACCACCCCTGAGTCCAGCCTCCACGCTCTTCACGGCTCCCCTAACCGGCGCAGGGCTCTGGGGCCGCTTGGTTCCTGGGGACCCTCCTGCTCACATTTTCCAGTGACATCATCCCTGTTGGCGCCAAGTCTCTATTTGAAGGTATTTTCTTAACTCTTTTTTTTTTTCCTTAGACCCAGGAAGCAACGAAGCAATGTTGCCCCTGCAACGTGTCAACACCAACAGCTGCTCTGCAACCAGGGGCACTGTCCCCTGACCACAGGTCAGCTCTTACTCCAGCGCGAGACAACCCCCCCATCTGGGCGGAAATTAATTGTACACAAACAAGAACACGTTTCACCCTTAATTAAGTTCTTCAACGCTCCGTTGGCAAAGAAGTCTCTGGCTGTTTCTTTTCTGTTTGGTATCAAGTCTCTCTGCTTCCCTGGGAGAATTTTTGGCAAGTGGACCGAGCTTACTGGTCCCCCAGGGTTGTGCGGGTCACCTCCCTTCATTGCTCCTCCTCTTGCCCATCGAAGCTGCCATTGCTCCAGCCCACCTTGAGCCGTGACCCTCCCAGCCCAGCCCGTCCTTCCCACACAGCCCCCTCCCCTCGGCCTCTGAGAAGTGGAATGGTCCCCAGTCCACAACACGCTGCCCCTCCAGGACACCCCGAGGTACAGGAAAGATTAACCATGATGAATCGCAGCCAGCGGAAGACGCGAGGCGGGGAGAGAGCTTGGGCCAGCCGCAACTCCGAGATTTATTGCTGAGCGCCACGGATAACGGGGCCATCCATCTTCCCCGGACTGGAAAGGGCCCCACAGCAAGCTTGAAAAGCAGCGAGGAAAGGGCTGCCTCCCCGTTGGGAGCTGGCTGTGATCTCCTGCCCGCAGCCAGTCCCGGCAGCCCGAGGACAGTACACAGCAGGCGCCCCAGGTCTGCTCTGAGGAGAGAAGTGGGGTTATCAACCCCTGACCTGCCACCTGCAGGGCCGGCCTGACCCTGACCTCTGCCTTGCTTGGGACTTATTCCCTGAGCCCCCAAGACGAGAGCCAGGCCAGCCTCTGCCTCCTCAGTCACCCTGAACATGCTGCAGACGTGAAACAACTCGTTGTCACTTGCCTAGGGACATCTCAGTAACGCTGTCCCTGGAATCCTGGAATCTGAGAGAGAAGTGCATTTTAAGGTTTCAGGGATCAGGACACTTCCAGAACTTTCCATCATCCTAATGCCCCAACTCTTAGCACGTGCTTCAGTTAGAATCCCAGCAGCAGCAGGAAGAGCAGCCCACCTCACCACCACCATCAGGGGCCTGGGAAGCGCGGGTTTGCGCTCAGGGAGCGAAGGAAGGAGGTGTCAATCACACCAGCCTCAGCGGGAGCTTCCATCCTCTGCAGAGACCCAACCCACACATGCACTCTCCTGAACCCACAGTCACGAGAGTTCGCAGATGCTCGGCATCAGCACCTTCAAACTAGGAGCTTCCAGGTGTGGGACCCGCAGTGATCATGTGGCTCTAGAGAATTCTAGAGATTCACACGCTGAGACCTCACCCCCAAGAAGAGGTGGGGCCTTGGCGGGCAGTGATCTAAGTGATTCTGAGGGCTGTGATCTCCTAAGACAGGTTGAAGGGCCTGCCTCCCCGCGTTCGCTCTTCCACCAAGGACAAGAGGACATGGCAAAGAGGCGCCATCTGTGAGGACCAGGCCCCGCCAGACAGTAGATGGGCTGACACCCTGGCCGTGGGCTTCCCAGGTTGGGGACTCTAAGCAACAAATCATTATTAAGCCACCCATCTAAGCGAGTTTGTTATAGCAGCCTCAACAGACTGAGACCAGATGCAAGGAGGGCCGGGGAAAGGGTGGGTGGGCTGGCTCTTTCTCCCGAGCCTCCACGCCCAAACCAGCAGCCCCCTTTCATTGGTTCCACAAATTAGAGTCCAGTTTAAGCTTCTCTTTAGCAGAAAGAGCTTGGAGGCTACAAAGAAATGTGATAATAACCAATCGACATCATCTCCTAATTAAACAGCTCCCTAACTCTAGTCCAAGGTTACTGAAACTGGAAGATTCCCACAAAGGTACTTCTGGCACTGTTAATAGATGACCTGTATCTGTTTTGGTTTTCTGAGAATATTTGAAAACAAAGTGGTACATCAAACACACGGCTTCCCGATACTGCCACCTAACATGGATACAAAGATTCTTCTAAGTAAATTTATCTGAAGGAAATGTGTTGCTAATATCAGAGGTAATGCACACAAGGGTTCAAAGTCAAGGAGGCAGCCCTGCAGGGTCTTGGGAAACTCAGCTGCACAGAAAAGTCTGAAGTCTGTGAGCCTCCACTACCACTGCAGCCGGGCGTGATGCTGGACACGCTGAAGAGACTCCCTGGACGGCAGGTCCCTGGGCGTGACACTGTGAGGTCGCAGGGCTCTCACCCTGTCCTTGAAGCACACAGCCTGCTTGGTCATGGCTTCCAGGGGTGGCCTGTGCTGGCTGCCCCAGTGCAGCTCCTGGGCGAGACCTCCTAGGGCAGCCCTGATGTGTCCCTTCCACTCTGGTCCCCAGCCTTCTCTGTGCCTGAGAACACCCCCATCCAGCCCATGCTGAATCTGCTCACCTGGATCGGCACCCAGCGACCTGCTCTGGACTGCACACCCCACCGCCGAGGAGTCCGGTCTGCAGCATTTCCACGGCAACCATTCAGGACCACCTTGGGTGGCTCTTGACCCCTGTCTCTGTCTCATTGTCTTCAACTGATCAGCAAATCCTGTTGGCTTTGCTTTCAGAAGAGAACTGAACCTGACCACTCTCCCCTGCGGCCTCCCCTCTCCCCACAGGACATCACCTCTGGATCTTCCCAGCACCTCCCCTCTGTCCCACATCTCCACTGCGCCCCCTTCAGGCCACTCGCCATATGGCAGCCTCGCCCTCAGTTAAACGGACCTGGGTCCTGCCCCTTCTCTGCCCCTTCTCTGCCCCTTCTTGACCCCGCCCCAAGGCTCCCAGGCGCCTGAATAGAATCCAGGCCCTGGCCACAGGGTCTGAACAGGGACCAGTATCCTCTAACTCTTTGACCCGACCCCCGCCTCACTTCTCACTGCCCACCCTGCCAGGCGCCTTCGCAACACCCACCCAGGAAGGGCCCTCACCAGAACACACTTCCCCCACCGTCCCCCCACCTGTGTGTCAGTCAGCTTTTTGTTACTGTGACCAAAATAGCTGATAAGAACACCCTAAAGGAGGAAAGATGTGCTTTAGCTCAGGGATCCAGAGTTGTCAGTCCCGGCCAGCTGACTCCACTGCAGAAATGTCACGGTGGAAGGAGTCTCAGCTCCTGGCAGCCAGGAAGCAGAGGAGGCCAGGGAGAGGGTCAACCCTTCCACGCACACCCCAGGACCTGCTTCCTCCAACCAGGCCCTGCCTCCCAGGGGTGCACCCAGCCAACAGTGAATTAATCCACTGAGGAGGTCAGTCTCCAGGCCCAGTCATTGCCTAAACACCCAGCTCTGGACCTTGCTGTGTTGAGGACCGGGGTCTCAGTGCATGAGCTTTTGGGGGACATTCTAAACCCAAACCATAACAGGTTGTGCTATGGCTCAGCTGTGACCACACAAGGGGGCCCTTCCTGGCGCTGGCCCTCTGTATGTTAGGGTGGGACTTGTCCCACCAGCCCAGGACTTTCCTGGCTCCACCACTAAAGGACTCCTCATTCCTTGGCAAACCAGAACCACAGAACTGCAGGGTCTGTCCCCTGAAGCTGTGTGACGGCTACTTTCTGTCTGCCTCTGCGGATTCACAGTCCACTCTCCTCAAGCCTGCTTTGGCCCTGAAGGCTGATCTCAAGAGGTGGCCTCGTTCAGACTCCTGGCCTCCAGACCGCTACTGGGAACTCGCCTAATCAGAGGGACCCAAGAAGATCACACAGGGCAAGATGTCCACTTCCTGTCTCCTGCTGGCCTGCAGCTCCCACAGCGGCCACATCACCTGACGCCCTGTGTTCCTGGGAAATATCCTCTCATCTAGGGTCTGTGAAGTTTGAGGAAGCAATTCCCGCCACCTAATCTCAGATACTTTTTTGATACAGGCTTCTTCCACCTTGATGTGAAAGAGTTTAAATCCCTTCCTTCAATCTTACTTACCGACCTGCTGAGGGGGCGTGTGTAATTCTCGTTTCCGTCACACCTAATCAAGTGCCACCTCTAAGGAGATACTGTCCCTTCCGTCCGCATCTATCGTGGTGAATTAAACAGCTACATATCCATTTCGCTGGCTGCACCAGAGTCCACAATCCTCTCTGCTCCCCGCACCCTGAGGCAGAGCATCGAGTAATAGCTTTTGATAAGGGCATAAACGATTGTGGTCATCTCTCAGCTTAAAAGTGCAACACCCGGTACGGTCGCGTTCGGAAGGGCTGGGAAACCCGGGAATGTCAGTGGACGAAGAATGGCAGATGGACCAAGAGACGAGGCAAGGCCTGGGGGAGCTGAAGGGGACCACTGGAGCAGGGCCTGGAGTGTGGAGAAGCCACGAGGAACCCTGAAGCTGCCAGCAGAATTAAGATTGCTGGAGCCCGAAGGCGCCCGCACCCCATCAGGACGCAAGGAGCAGATGGTTCAGCCAAGTCTCTAGGCCTTCCAGGAGATAGCGGGAGTCATTCAGAGAGAGGCCCAACCTTGTGAAAATCTAAATTAATTCTTTGCTTGACTGTTCCTGGAGGAGGATGAGGAGGCAGTTGCCAAAATAAAAGATAATCAAAGTATTTTTTTGAAAGAGGCAAAATGCGCCTGTGTACTTGTGTGCGGATAAACATCCAGACAAGCGCACAGGAGACGCGGGGGGAGGAGGAGAGAACGACGTGATCACAGGAAGGGAGGCGACTGGGCTCCACAGCTTGGCTGGGGGTTCCTCCAACAGGAGGCACTGGAAAGCAGCCTGAGCAGACACCCACTGGCAGCTCCCAGGCCCTGGCAGGAACCAGGCGGCCCTCCGCACACGGGGAGCCCGCACTGAGGCCCCGTCTGTCTCGTGAGTCCTGTGCCCCCACTGCCCACACAGGGGCCACCTTGGCGCTCCAGTGTGGGGGCAGCACCTGCCCCGCCCCCCCGCTCCCTTTCCCTCCTCAGAGCTTCAAGTCCCACTGTGATCAAGTCACAGGACAAACCCAGGTTCAGTCACCCTCCACGTCCTCTGCTGGTTCTTTTCCAGAAAAGAAAACAGGTTGATTTGGTGCTAAGAGCCTTTAGCAGCTGCCTAAGCCCAGCTGATCATCCTTTGGAACACAGAAAGGACAGGCAGGCTTGGGCCCCCTGCAGGCTTGGGTCCCCCACAGCCTCTGTTGAGGCCCTTCCTTCTCCTGGCTCCTGCTTTGCCCACTTCTTGCTTGCTCTGAGGACAACATTCCTCTTTCAATAAAAGTTGCTTAGCGACAACAAAACGGGTTTATTCAAAGAAAACCATTGAGTAAATCAGGGATCACCGAACTGCCTGATTTGTAAAGCACCTTTCTCTGGGACATGGACCTCCAGACAGTTCACACATGTCTTGACCCTGGCCGCCTGCTCACCGTGACAGTGTGGAGAAGCCACTGCGCAGGGACTGTGCACCACAAAGCCTGAAGCACTTACTCTCTGGCCCCTTTTAGGAAACATTTGCCCCCACTGGGGTGAAGGCTCATCCAGGGGGTGGGTGGAGGTAGGGAGAGGAGGCAGTGGCCAGTGAATGATTTAAATTGGGCTATGATTGAACCCATGTGCAACAACACCCAAGGAACCCAGTGCCCACACTGACCACCTTCTGCTGACTGACCTCAGCTGCCCCAAGGGAAAACAGGCCTCCACTGCAGGTCCCTGCACTGTGGTGCCATGCTGGGAAGCCCACCTTACAGCTGGGATGAGAGCCGCCCGAGGAGAGGAGCCTGCACAGCTCAGGACTCCATCCTAAGAAGCCATCCGGGCTTGGAGAGTGTGGGCCCCAAACTGAAAGACCAGGAGGCAACAGCTGCTCAGGACAGCGGGGGCCGGAGCTGAGGTCGGAGGGAGCAGGGGAAGGGGATGGGTTGCTAAGCAACGCATGCTGATGCAGCGTTGGCAGAGATGGGCAAGGCACCAGGGCATCGGTGACATCACCCCGTGCTGCTCCAAAGTCACCTGTAAGCACTGTCCTTCACAGCTGCCCCTGGACAGGGAATCAGGGAAGGTAAAATCAAGGAACCCACGCCACACTTGGAGGGACGGATGTCCACAGAAGCAGCGACTAGGGCACAGGGGGACCCAGGCTGGACAGGAGAGTGAGGAGCAGGAAGGACACGACTCCGTGAGCAGTAAAGTCCCCAGAAGACGGCTCTGGGTGGCCAGGGTCCCTGCACCAGGAGACAGGCGGGGCACTGAGGGCCCAGCAGGCCCTGTGGCAGCTCCAGACACCGCCTGCCTGGCAGGGCAGCCGTGAGAGGGCAGATGACCTACAGTCCACGCCAGCATGGCCAGCATGGCCAGCATGTCATGGGGTCCAGGTCGACCCCCAGGACAGCACTGGCTCCGGGCAGGATCTGGCCAGAGGGAAGGCAGAGGGCCAAGACAGGGCGTCCACACGGCCTCTGCCCTTCCTGGGCTCCAGGGCCCCTGCATGCACCAGGCATGGAGAGACGCTGAGAGGAGGGGACCTGTGGCGGTCACTCTGCCCGTGACGGGAAACGCCACCTCTGAGGGGTGCTGATGGCAGGGCCTGAGAGCAGCTGCTGCCTGCGGAGAATACACCGCGCCTTCCTGTCCTGAGGTGCCGCGTGTTGGGGGACCAGGTCGTGCCCAGCACTGGCCCAAGCGGCCCTGCCTGGCTGCAAGGGATCTTGCTCCTGGAGGGCCAGTGGTGGACGGGCCTGGCCAGCAGGAAGAGGCTCGGCAAGCAGGGACCCCAGGAGCACAGCTGGTGTGGGGAGGCCTCACCCTGGACACGGGCCCAGCTGCCCAGAGCTGGAAGCCTCAGCTGAGGGGAGAGACGCTCTTCAGCCCGGGCAGAGGCTGTGGAAGCAGAGCAGGGTCCTGGGGCCAGAGCCACCCGAGAAGGCCAGAGAACAGGGATGCTGGAGGCTTGGGCCCTAGATAGGGGAGGAGCAGGCGTGGCCGGGGCTGGGGTCCTTCCGTCCTTCACCCAGGGATGGCCAGGCCCCGCGCTGTGCTGGAGGGAGGGACAGATAGGACAGCTGTCCGCACCCACTCGTCACGTTAGCGTGTCGACAAGCTCACGTTGAGCCAGGAACTGCCTGGGCACAGGACTCGGCACAGGAGCCCCCCGAGAGCTGCATTCCCACGGGGTCCGACTCCCAGAGCAGAGGACTCAATGACAGGAGTTGGGCCCAGGACCTCAGGCCCCTGCGTCTCCAGACCCTCATTCCCGGGTCCAGGAGGCCTCGACGCCCCACCGGGCAGCGTCTTCTGCCCAGCCCACCTCTGTGTCCCCCCCAGGGCTCCACCAACACCTCAGCCTGACCAGCCCCCTCTCCGGGCACAGAGCAGGGTCCCAGCCAGCGGGAGGCCTCCCCTCACTTCACCCAGACCCAGGCCAGAGGGCGGATCACAGGACTGGGTTCGCACCGGAGCCCGGCTGCTGGGGACTCTGGGACGTGCCATCTCTCACGTCCAGGCTCCTCGGGCGGACGCAGGGAAGAGAGCAGGGCCAGGCAGCGTCCCCAGGACTCTGGGCTGCCACCACCCAGGCCTGCCCTTCCCCCCTCTGACCTCTACAGCAAGGCCCCTCCCACCTCTCCCTGCCACACACCCTGGGGTCTGTGCGAGGCCAGCACACCCGCCTCCTGGGACCCCAGAGGCCACTGTCCCTAAGCCACGGGGGCAGTTCAGGGACAGGCAAGGGCCCACGAGGACACTGCTCCCTTCCCCAGAGAAGCCCCTGTTGGGGGCAACCTGAGAGGACCAGGGCTCAGGGACCCCCATGTCCCCGTCCTCCAACACCCAGGGAGATGCCTCAGACCAAGGGCACAGCCACTGGGCCCTGCCCCTGTGTGCACCTGCCAGTCACTAGCAGGCAGGGACTGGGGTCTGGGCTGGAGCCGGGGGTCACAGAGGGACGACAGTGTCTGGGAAGAGGAACCCCAGGGAGCTGTTCGCATGGTGTCCTTTCAGAGCCAGATGTCGGGGGCAAGAAGTTCCACTTGAGGTCAGGGAGCGAGGACGTTCTCACAGAACGTCCCACGGATGAGGACGGCAAGACCAGAACCCTGAGCTTCCTCAGCACAGCCCTGGGGCGGATTCTCTGGCTCAGATCCCAGACCCCAGCTCACGAGCTGTGTGGCCTCAGGCCAATTATTCACCTCTCTGTGCCTCCGTTCCCTCATCTGTGAAGATAAGGAGAGTCACGATGTTGATGGTCCCCAATGCCAGAGATTGTTGCTGATTAAGGCAGAAAGTGCCAGTAAAGAGCTCAGCACAGCGTCTGCCACGGGACACGAGGACTTAAAACGTCAGGGGCATCGCCACCATCCGCTTGCCTCTGAGTGGGCAGCGAGCACTGTTTCCCGTGGGTTCTTTTGGACTGGACTTGATTATCACACTACCTCTGATCGCACGCTGACGACCCTCATTCCCGGACTTCTCGGCTTCCTTCTGGGATCAGTGCTGTCCCTCGGGTCGGACTCTGCCCCACAGGAACAGAGGCTGAGAAGGACTCTGAGGTCGCCCCTCGTCTCCATCACTGTCAACAGCGCAGGATTCTCTGGACATCACTGAGCCCCAGGCAGAGGCTGGCCCATTGTCCCCTGGACGGATGGCACTCTACGGTGTGCAAAGCGCACTTCTTGTTTCAGCCACCTGGTATCCGCTGACCGCTGCAGCTCCCCGTCTCACCTGGCTTTCCTGCCTCCTTCTGCTGGACAGCCCCTCAGTGGCCTTGGGCTGACCTGTGGTCCTCCAGGGCCTCTCTTCCAGGTCTCAAGGACAACTGTGGAACGTCCTGGGGGCCAGCTCCTGAGCTGGGAGGACCTGCGGAAAGCAGCCCAGCCGTGGCCTGCACTTCACAGGGGACGCCACATCCTGGGACAGGGTGTGTGTGTGTGTGTGCGCGTACACTAACAACCTGGACAGGGCCCCCAGGGCAAGGCCAGCCTGCCTCACCCCCTCCTGCTCACGAGCAGCCCTCTCCCCAGAAGGCCGCTGGAGGGACCTTGCAAAGCCCATACCAGAGCCCAGCCCCCCTCTGTGTGCCACCACCAGCGTCCCCTCCCAGGACCAATAGCTCAGGACGTGACTCCTCTCAGAACCCGTGTGGCTGGCTCCTGCCCCGCTGCTGCCCAGCCGGCAGCCTGGCCGCTGTGCACACCTCCTCGCGTTTGCCCCGCTTGGGTCCTTGGAAGCAAGCTGCCTGGGTACCCCTGCCTGGGCTGGCTCCTCCCTCCTCAGAGATGTGTCATGGTTTAGACATGAGGCGTCCCCAGAAGCTCACGTGCGACCACGCCAGACAGCTGAGAGGTGACGTGATTAGGGTATAAGATCAGCGTGTTGATGCCCTTGGACGGGTGAACTGGGTGGTAACGGTGGGCAGACAGCATGCGGCTGGAGGAGGGGTCCCTGGGGCGTGTCTGTGGGGTTTGCATTTTGTCCCCGGCGAGCAGAGCTCTGCCTGGCTGTCCTGTCCTGAGCCACTGTGCCCCACCACACTGTCTCGGTGTGCTGCCTCACCTCAGGCAGACCAACGATGTCCGCAGTCCACAGACTGAGACCCCTGGAACCGAGAGCCCCGATAAACTTCTCTTCCTCTGAGCTGTTCTTGTGGGGTCTTTTGGTCACAGTGACAAAGGGGCTGGCTAAAACAGAGGGTCGAGGGCATCTTTCCAAAGTCCTCCCCATTGGCCTCCCCTCCCCCTCGTGTCCCTCGGTCCCTGCGCCTTTCCTTCCTGGGACACAGCACTGATGTGGCTCTGGGCTTATCTCTGGACACTTACTCTCGGTCTCTCCCACGTGAACGTGAGTTCCGGGAGGTGAGGATGCAGGCAGCGCTGCGCTGGTCACCACTGGTCCTCAGCAGCCAGTAGGTGCTCAGGGACGGGTGTGGGCACTGGATGAATCGTGTGGCCAGCTCTGGGGCCGGCACAGCAGGCCTGGCTTCACTGCCTGCCAGGGCTCCAGCCCCCCCCCACCCCTGAATGCAAGAGATAAACAGATGGAGGCGGCTAGCCGGAAAACGAAGGGCCGAAGGTCTTAAGGGAGCCAGGGACAGTGGCCAGCACCAAGCAGGAGCATCTGTCTCTTCCCGCCTGGCCACCTGAGGGGAGCCCAAGGAGAGCACACTCCAGAAAGACCCACGTCGCCAGCGACCGGCTGGGGAGTCCACAGAAATGAAGGCTTTGAACCATGAGTGTCAGAAATCAAGAAGCAGGAAGAAAGGCAGCCGGCCCCAAGCCTCGGACCCAGGCCCCTGCTGTCCTGCTGCGTCTGGGGCCTGACAGCAGCTGGCAGGGCTGGGCACCTCGTGCAGGGGTCCTGGTCACTGCTCTTCCCCAAAGCTTTTTCCTCTCTTGGTTCAGGAGTGACCAGTGTTGTCGGCTGTCTCTCGAGAGTGATTAGAAGTCAAGCTGCCAATCACAGGCCGAGCCTCCAAGGGCTCCTACAGAAACCTCACTTCCTCAGGCCCAAGCCCTGAAGTCAGGGTCAGCTCTGCATGTGTGCACCGGATGCATGTGTGCCCCCAGTGCTCACCCTGTGCTGGGGACTGCAGTGCTGAGCACTCAGGGGTTCTAAGTCCGGGATCCTCGCCTGGCCATAGTCAGAGGGTGAGGGCAGCAGGACACGGTCGGGGTTCCCTGGAGCCTGGGCTTGCAGGACAGCAGAGCTGGGTTCCAGGCCACCAGCTGGCACCTGTCCCCAACCCTGGCCGCTGACCACCTCCGCTCTCGCTAGGTGGAAGAGGCACTCATCTCCCCTAGCGTGGCGTCCAGGCCCACCCGTGTCGCCATGAATGGCAGAGCTTTGCCTATTTTAAAGGCAAGTGGCATCCCTTATGTGTGCCTGCCGCCGTTGCTTCACTCCTTCATCGAGAGATGGGCCCAGGCTGACTCCGTGCCCTGGCAGTGAGCTCCGGGCAGCAAGGGCCTCCTGGACCCGCTGACTCCCTTCCCTGGGGAGGGACCCCGGTCTCCGCCTGTCTTTAAACCGCTGTCCATTATGAAGCATTCCCAAACACTTTGACTTGGTTTTCACAACAGCAACGACTCCGGCACCCGGCTGCTGGGTTTGGAGCACGTATGTAATGACAGCAGCGGTAAATGCAACAGGATCGGCGTGTTTGGAAGCGAACCCGTGGACCTGGACTGACCAGCAACTCAGTGGGAACACTCCAGAGGGAGGCCGGTGGCCCCGAGCTGCGCACGGGCTGCTAAAAACAGAAGGAGGGAATGAAGTGTCGGTCAGTCCGCTGGGGGGTCAGCTGGTGTTAGGTAGAAGAGCCACACACAGAGCTCCATGCAATGGCTGCTGGGTAGCAAGCACACCGACCCAGGAGTGGCCCTGGCCTGTGCATCTTGCTACTCACCTCCATTCCTTCCACACAGACCCCGCTGATCCCCTGGAGCTCTGCTGGGCTGTCTGCCCGGAATCTTGCTGCAAATTCTCCTTTCTTTTGTTTTGTCAAGGGCTCTCCCTCTTTCCCAGCGCCCCTCAGGCCAAGGGGAAGCAAACTACATCCCTAATGTCCTCAAAGGCAGGGTGACCCTCCGGCCGGGGCCATTTGTGTATGGCACACCCGCCCCCCACTGGGCTGTCCCCCAGAATGGGCTAAGTCTACTGAAAGGAAAGACTCAGAGTCCTTGCGTCAGGAAGATTCTCTTCTCTCTTTGTCCCAGTAAACTGCATGTGGTGACATGTGGCCTTAGATGCTCTGCCAGCCATCTTGTGCCTAGGAGGTGAACCAGCATTAGAACAAATCCCACAGAGTGAGCCACAAAGCAGAGAGGACACATATCCTGAACCCCTGGGGACAGGGCAGAGATGCCCCTCGCCCACTGGCTGGCCTTGTCAGGGGAAATAGCAAATCCCCTGACCACGTGCGTCACATTCATTTGGGGGCGTCAGTTACTTGCAACCAAGAGCAAACTCATGGACGCTCCACTTCCTCTCTGACCCAGCAACCAGCATCGCACTGGACCCAAGTCCAGGACGTGGTCTCCTCTCTCCAGTCACGTTGTATCCTCTCCCTGGACAACATTGTCTCCTCCTTCCAGTCACGCTGTCACCTCTCTCTCCACACTGTCACCTCTCTCACCACACTGTAACCTCTCTCACCACGCTGTCACCTCTCTCCCCCCACACTGTCACCTCTCCCCCCACACTGTCACCTCTCTCCCCCCACACTGTCACCTCTCCCCCCACACTGTCACCTCTCTCACCACACTGTCACCTCTCTCACCACACTGTCACCTCTCCCCCTACACTGTCACCTCTCTCCCCCCACACTGTCACCTCTCCCCCCACACTGTCACCTCTCTCACCACGCTGTCACCTCTCTCCCCCCACCCTGTCACCTCTCTCACCATGCTGTCACCTCTCTCACCACACTGTCACCTCTCTCACCACGCTGTCACCTCTCTCCCCCCACACTGTCACCTCTCTCACCACGCTGTCACCTCTCTCACCACGCTGTCACCTCTCTCACCACACTGTCACCTCTCCCCCCACACTGTCACCTCTCTCACCACACTGTCACCTCTCTCACCACACTGTCACCTCTCTCACCACACTGTCACCTCTCCCCCCACACTGTCACCTCTCTCCCCCCACACTGTCACCTCTCCCCCCACACTGTCACCTCTCTCACCACGCTGTCACCTCTCTCACCACGCTGTCACCTCTCCACCATGCTGTCACCTCTTTCTGGACTGTGACAGTTGTCCACTTGTGGCCCTCCCCGACTCCACCCTGAATCTCCATGTGATGCACCCACACGCAGCCTGAGGACCCTGTTTCCACGCCCACGGGCCACATGCCTACATGGCACCTCTCACTAGCACCGGATCCCAGTGTCTGTATTGTGCAGAGTGAAGGATATGTCCTGGCTTTCCCGGGGTTTTCCAGTTTGTCCAATGAAAGTTCTCTATCCAGGAAGCCCCTCATCCCAGTAGAAGGGGATGGTTGGCCCTGCAGTGTCCTGACCTAGCTCCCATGTACTTTGACGGTCCTCCCTGCTGCCTCCTCTGCGGCGGCCACAGCAGCCTCCTTGAGCATGGAGGACCACAGGGCCCTTGCTTGTACTGTTCCCTCTGCCTGGAACAGGCCTCCCCCAATGTGCACATGGAAGGTCCTTCCATTCCTTCAGCCTCTGCTCAAATGGCACACCACAGAGGGGACAGCCATGGCTCCCAAAACAAGCAGCTTGAGACACCCTCAGCCGCAAGGTCCTCCCTGATTCCCTGATAGCAGCCACCCTCACGCACACGTGTGAATACCTGCCTACACACCTGCGTGGTTCTGTGCACACGTGTGTCTGCACATCTACTCATGGAGAAACACGTGTTTCTCTTATTCAAGGCCCCACCCGGGACAGCAGCCCCGTGAACTTGGGGTCCTGGCCTGTGTCCTGCACAGTCAGGCAACCACAGGTCCCTGTCTTTTCAGTCTTAATTATTAATATCTGCAACACTCAAGTCGCACACCACACTTCACACAGTGACACATAAAGGCTGCAGAGAGGCCAAGAAGGGTTAAGGCTGCCCCAGGGCTTCAGGGGCCATAGCAAGAGCAAAGGCAGAGAGCATCTGGCTCCAGATGGTCAGCGAGGGTTTCCACCAGCTGGTTCCGCAGTCGAGGGTGAGGAGGGTCTAAACAGCAGGCACTTCAAAATGTCCAACTAAGGTGTCAGCTTGAGTGGTCAAAGGCCACTCTCGTAGGCAGGAGCGTCCACACTGAGCTGAATCCCAGGACAGAGGGTCAGAGGTCCATTGCCATGACAGTTTTCCTGGGCGAGGCTCATGAAGGGTAACCAGGCCACAGGGTTGGTGATGCACTGCATTCAGTCCTGGGTGCCGCTCCTTCCATGAGCCTCGGGTGAGGGGGTTCATCTGGTGAGGTTGGTGAGCTCCCCCATCTGGTGTTTCTAATAGGATCACGTATCCCAGGTCCAGGTGCTCCTGATGCGATCTGATAAATAGACATAAATAGATCATTCCTCCTTCGAGCCATACGGTTGCTGGGCAGATAGTGGCTGTTTACCTGGACAAACAAGATGTAGAATCTTTCTGCCTTGGCGCCTGGACGCAGGATGGTGTAGCCCATGGCAACCTGCTGCTTTTTAAGGTGGGTAATTCAGGGTCAGGCACAGCCTGAAAACTGCCTCTGTACCTCGTGGAGTGACCGCACTATTGTATGATCCCACTCTTAGGAAATGTCCAGAACAAGTAAATTCATACAGTCAGAGTGCAGCCCAGGGGCTGGGGCGGGAAACAGGGAGCAACGATTCCACCGTGTTCCACACTGGCCAGAGGTGGTCACCGAACACGTGCCGAGCTGCGCCCTGGGAGCCTCTGGGGAGGCCCTGGGCCGACCCGCCACCTCACCCCGAGCCCAGGACTCGAAACACACCTTGCCAAGTCCAGGAAAGAGCAGCCCTTGAAAGAGTGGGGTCAGGACGCTGGTCATGGTCTTCCCGTCCTCCTCTACACCAGGTCAGGGCCCAGGCCCAGGAGAATCAGGCCAGGAAAACCCTGCAGGCACCTCATCCGTGAGAACTGGCCGTGGAGCCAGCCCAGGAAGGGAGAGCCCAGCAGGGCAGGCTGCCCCGAGAAGACCCTCAGGGACGCTGGAGGGTGGACCCAAGCAATGTCCGGGGACGCGTGAACCCGAGCAGGAGGTTACTGCAAAGGTCCAGAGAGATGGTGGGCATGTAGACAGGAGGTGACGGTGGAGAGGGACAGACCTGAAATCAACAGGGGTGGGGGACAAAGCCAGGGTGGGGGCCAGAGCACAGCTCCCTGGGGCACGTGGAGGAGCAGACAGACGGACAGAAGAGAACCGGGCCAGGGTCTGTTCCTGGATGTGCTGAGTCTGAGCTGCCTTTGACCCTCCCTGGCCGGGAAGCCAGGCAGGCGCAGGGGTCTGGAAGTGAGAGGAGAGGCGTGAGCTCTGGAGGCCACCCGCCACCTACAGACATGCAAGGGGAGGACGAGGACCTTTAATTACAGGGAAGCTGAGGCACGGAGCGGGGGCAGGGCCCAGCCGGGTTCACGGGTCGGGAGGCTAGGGACACAGTCCGGGGCGTGGTGGTGGCTGAATGACGACCCTCCAGACTCCACAGAACTTGTCAGAGCACTGCCTCACTTGGCAAAGGGATTCCCGATGTGATCAGAGGAGTTCTGGAAGTCCATCCTGCATTCCAGAAAAGGGGGTTCCGTTAACTCGGAAGCATTGGCCTGGCCTAAATAACGGTGAGCAGCCAGAAGAGGAGGCCGCAGGTTCTTCGCTCTCTGGGTAGAAGATTCCAGCTCGGTGGTTCTCAGCCGGGCGGACTGTGTCCTGCAGGGCCTTCTGGCAACATCTAGAGGAACCCCAGGTCATCACCCCAGAGCAATGCTGCCACGGCACCTACGGCGCGGAGGCCCGGAACGCTGCCGAGACAAAGCCTGCCTTGCACCGGAGGGACCCCGTGGCAGAAAACGGTCTGGTCCCACCGTCAACAGCCGACACCACTGATCAGACATCTATCCAGCCCTTGGAGCAGGACGGCGTTGTCAGATTTATGAGGGACATGCTGGCATTGACAGTAGAATCCTGCTCGCTCTTTATGAGAAGTTCAAGTTTGACTGGGCGGCCTGTGTTTTATCTGCAGCCCTAGCACAGGGTGGTCTCCGCACCCAGTGTCCTCTGTGGCCCTGAACCTAGTGTCAGAAGCACAAGGCGAGTGGACACAGGACCCTGTCACCAATAGGCTGCTGCCACTCTGGTGGCCCTGATCAGCACGCCCTCCCCCACCTCTTGCCTCCAAAGCTCAGGCCAGCCTCTCCCCTGCTGAGCTCAGTGACACTACTTCCCCTCAAAGCAGCCCAGGTGGCTTTGTCCTCCAGGACACCTGGCTTCCTGTTCTGAGGTGACAGGAAGAACCGATGCGGGATCTGAACTCAGGCTGGGGGTCTCCCGCGCGCAGCACCAGCTTGCTGCTGTCTACACTCAGGCTGAGCAGAAGCCTGAGGCCATCCGTCCCCCGTAGTATCTGGTAATGGCCCACAGAGGTGTGGTCCCTGCTCAAGGCAGAGACCCCAGGAGGATGCGGCAGCTGACCGGCTGCTGACCGGCTCCTGACCAGCGGCATGCAATGTTTATGCTCAGGGAGCCCCTTCGAGGTCGATGGGGAAATCAGATTCATGAGGACCCAGGTCTGGATTTACCACCCAATTTTGCAGGAAATGAAAGAGGGTCTCCCAGGGCCTGTGGCCACCGGTTCCAATTCTGATTCAAGCTTCACTCACTTCTCCTTCCCTAAGCCAAGCACTGTGGGTGCTTGTCACCTTCATGATGCCACCTGACCCAGTGACAGCAACCTACGAGGTCCTCGATACCATCACACACACACCTTCTTTTCCTTTTGTGGCGCTGGAGTTGGAACCCAGGGCCCCACACATCCCACGCCAGGCAAGTGCTCCACCTCTTGGCTACTCCCAGCCCTGTCGCCGTCCTTCAAATGAGGAAGCTGAGGCCCCAGGAGGTCAGCTAGGGAGTCACCAGCCAGTGGGAGCAGAGCCCCGGTTAGCACGTGGTCCCCGGGCCGCTCTGCTCTGCTTTAATTAAGTCACCGCTCACCAGCTCCTCGGGGAGTTTTATGGGATTGTAGCGGGAGCACCATCCCGAGGGCCCTGAATCGACTTGCATCATGGTCTGATGCTCCTGCCTTTCCCTGGAGGACACTGTCCTACAAGGACCCAGGTGCTCTGCCTCGCCCGCAGGGAGCCACCGCTGGGCCTGGCATTGAAACTCAGCCGTGTGGACATTAGCGCCATGGCCCGCGTGTCCTCCCTCAGCGAGACCCACGTGCTCAATCTCCCTCCCTCACTTCTTGTAAAAAGAACGGCCGGTGGATGGTTTCACGACGAGACAAGCCGTGGCTGGCATCTGTTCTTGAAGGAGTTAAAATTTAAGTGCCCATAATTAAAGCACAGAATCTGTAGTCTAGCAAATGAACTTAGAAAAAGAAACAAAGAGGGACAGGCCTGAGGGCTGAACATACCTAAACAAGCCTAAAAGAAGACTGCCAAAGCATCAAAACTAACTGGCCATGGAGGATAAACATCTGGTGTCACCCACTTTCCCCCTTCTTCCCTTTTCTTTAAGGTTAACTTGACCCTTGCTAACCAAAATAAACTGCCCTACCCCATTGCTGGAATGCCAATTTGCACGTACTACTTGCTGACGTAATCAATGCAGTCATGTGCCCGCTTATGTTTGAATCAGCCAATTATGTGTACCCGCGCCAAACTCCCTAACTTTTCCTACATAAACCCCTGATTTCTGAGCCTCAGGGTCAACTCCTCTATCTCCTGCGTGAGACACGTGTTGGCCCGGAGCTCCATTATTAAAGTGCCTCGTGCTTTTGCATCAAGCCGGTCTCTCGTGTTTCCTGGAGCGCGCCATCCTGAGACTCGAGTAAGGGTCTTCCTTTTGGGGGGTCCTACATTCTGACGGGAGGCAGCCCCTCACCCTCCTGGGCAGTATTCTGATGGAGTCTCCTGGCTCCCAACCCAGGAGACAGTGGGGACCCCTGATTATGGCTTCCCACCTCCTAGACTGACCCCTGCTCCTAAGCACGCGCTTCCAGGCATCGGGCCTTAGAATCCCCCCCCACCACACGGTTATTTGTGATTAAGGGAGAAAACGTGAACCGTGCTGCAAAGCTGAGCTATTTTGCTGAGGTAAATCACGTCTGTGCCAGCGCATGGCCCAGGGAGATGACGTGAAAGAGATGACACTGAGCCCCTGGGTGGGGCTGGCTGACCCCACCTGCCTGGAAGGGCCCTGACCAAACGCTGAGGCCCGAGCAGCGGAGCGCCTGGGAGACTGCTGGGAACTGTGGGAAGACACGAGGCGAAGGGCGCCTCACATTGCACAGGCCTGCCCACGTGAACACAGGCCACAGTCAAGGCCACGGCTGCCCAGGAGGGTGGGGCAGGAGCACAGGTGGCCAAATGGGTTTAGCACAGCAGCCGTGGGGGGAAACCAATCCTCAGCTGAGAGCCGCTCAGCCCAGGACCAGCCTCTCTGTCCAAGTCCCAGCCTCTCTGCCCACCAGGCACCAGCCCCTCTGCCAGGAGACACCAGCCCCTCTGCCCACCAGGCACCACCCGCCCAGCCCTGCCCAGCCCTCTTGCTCATGAAACACAATTTGCGGTGTCACTGTTATTGTATTTCCCTTATTGGACAGAGGGACAGAGCAGGCAGCCATGGGCAGTGCCCAGTTTGGGAAGCTGGGCCTGGAGAGGCGCAGCTTGAAGGTTTCAGGGTCTTTTGCCCCTAGACACACATTGTGCCAGGGCCGCCAGATCTAGCAGGAGATCCATCTCAGAGGAACAGGAACGGTTTTGTTGGGTAACTGCAGCCCCGCATCGCCGGGACAGGTACACCAAAAATCTATCGTTATTCATCTGAAATTCAGTTTTTTCTGGAAATTCTGTATCGCGTTTTGTAGAGCAACTCCACCACCTCTGCACACACACGCACACAGGCGCACAAACACACGCACATACTCGCACACAAACACACACAGTCGCACGCACACACCTGCGCGCGCACACACACATGCCCACAGGCGCACATACACACTCACATGCACACACACGCACACACATGCACACACGCGCGCGCACACACATACTTGCACACACTTGCACACAGGCACACACACACGCGGGCACAATACACACTTTCCTCTGATGACATCTCATCTAGGACCCAACACAGAGTGACTCAGCCCTCCTGCCAGGTCCCGTCTCCTGGTCCCTGCGGGGTGGGAAGGCTGGCAGCCCGTCCCCTGTGGTGGCCACCATCTGTTTCCAGACGTCATTGCTCTCCACGTGGGGACCACGCCATCTTGGCTCCTTGGCCTTGCAACACATCCCCTTTGCCGGGCGGGGCTGGCTCAGTGCTGGCCTGGGCCCTGCTGGAGACTTGGGTCAACTCCTCCCCAACCCCAGCGTTGTGCGGGGCCGCGCTCACACGTGCGTTGGCGGGCAGTGCCCGAGAAGCCTTGGCCAGGGGACACCAGGCCGGAGGGGGCCAAGCCTTTCTCAAGGCCCAGCCAGCGAGCTCCTTGGCAGAGACTGAGAAGCCGTTCCCACTGAAGGACAGGAGCCCAGGTCACCTAAGGCCCTGTGTGGCCTGCTGTGGAGGACACAGAGCCAAGGCATCAACCCAGGGCAGCTGACCTGCCTACCTCGGTGGGTGGCCCTCCACTGCCTGAGACGCTTAGTGCTGGGAGCACTGACCACTGGGATGGGGACCAGCTCTGTCCAGCTACGCTTGGAGCAGTGACGCAGGCGTCCGGGTGCACACAGATCACCCGCCCCTTGTTCCACAGCAGCTGCTGGTTTATTGGGTCTGAATGAGGCGCAGAGGAGTCTCTGGCAAGGCCACACCTCTGTCCAGGGACTATGCTTAAGCCACAAAGGGCTGAACTTTGCCATCTCCAGGAGAGCCAAGCCCAGCCTGAGCACACCTGATTTAATTGGTCAGGGGCTGGGGTGCAGCCCGGGCTTTGGTGTGCATTAACTCTCCCCAGGTGCTTCTATGCAGCCTAGGCTCAGAAACACTGGCTCAAGCAATAGGGACATATAATCACCTCGCCTCTCAAGAAGGCCAGGGGAGGGTGTTCACCAGGCCCATGGGCAGTACGACCATAGTCCCTCCTCCTGCTCCACCACCTCATCGTGTCCTCAGACTTAGTGTCTAATGGTCTCAATATGGCTGCACAGCTCCAGACGTCACATCCTCACCCAGGCAGTAAGGACGAGCAGGACACTCTGCTGTTAAGTGGAGTCTGAAGTCCTTTGTGGAACCTAGCCACACGGCCCCCTTCTCCCTACAGCAGCTAATCATTCTGTCTCTTTTGGCTCACAGTGGGTTATTTATATAGGTTGCTGTATTAGCAAGGAAAAATGTAGACCATTCCAGATTTAAATTGGAACATGATTATAATTTTAAAAAAATTAATTGTCAGAAATTCAAATTTAACTGGACCTTCTGTATTTTTCTTCTGGTCCTAGTTACACATCTACCCATAAACAATCATTGACAAAAAGAAGTAAGACCATCACACTTGGGGTAGCCCCCAACCAGCCGCAGACTAATCACCCCTTACTCTTTTCTGAGTCTGAATCCCTCCCTTTCATTGGCCAGACCTGGGTCACGTGCCTGTCTCTGAGCCAATCACTGGACTAGGGAAACATGGGCTGCCTGAGCCTCAGGGCCCAGATGTCCCCCACCCTGGGCAGTCACTGAGCCATGATTCAGCCTTGAGTTCTGGTGAGCAGCAGAATCCCAGGGCCCTGGTGGCCTCCGAGGCCTCCAACCACGGCTGCCTCCACCCGCCGCATCAGGGACCGCCGTCCTCCTCTCTTGTATTTCTGTTTATGTATATTAGAAGAAGCAGGAGCCGAGCGCGAAGGCGCAAGCTGTAGTCCCTGCAGCTCTGGAGGCTGAGGCAGGAGGATGGCACGTTCCAAGCCAGCCTCAACAACTTAGGGAGGCCCTAAGCAACTCAGTGAAAACCTGACTCAAAATTCTAAAAATGTTAAAAAGGGCTGGGGATGTGGTTCAGTGGTAAAGTACCCCTGGGTCCCATCCCCAGTACTGAAAAAAGGAAGGAAGGAAGGAAGGAAGGGAGGGAGGGAGGGAGGGAGGGAGGCAACCACTGACCAACGGCAGCCCCCTAGCCTGCAGTCGAAGACCTGGGAAGGCTGAGTTGGGGGCAGGCTGGGTGGTTCAGTGTTGGGATAAAGTCTGGGACTTGGCAGGGGCTGGGTCCTCCCCAGCCCTTCAGAGTCACACACACAGGTGTCAGGGTGACCTCTTCCCAGCCCACTGGGGTGGGAACGTTGAGTCATGGAAAGAAACTTGATCTGTTTTTCTCCACACCTCCTCAGGCTGCTGTTAGAGAAACAAATTCTGGCCGGTCACCGACTTCTCAAATCTGGCGTCCCCCGCTCCCCCCGGCCCTGTACCCTGGCTCTCTCCTCTCCTGGACCCTGTCCCCTGGCTCTCTCCCCCCCGGGGCCCTGTCCCCTGGCTCTCCCCCCCCCCCCCCCGGGGCCCTGTCCCCTGGCTCTCTCCCCCCCCCCGGGGCCCTGTCCCCTGGCTCTCTCCCCCCCCCCGGGGCCCTGTCCCCTGGCTCTCTCCCCCCTGGGGTCCTGTCCCCTGGCTCTCTCCCCCCCCCCCCCCGGGACCCTGTCCCCTGGCTCTCTCCTCCCTGAGGGGCCCTGTCCCCTGGCTCTCCCCCCCCCCCCGGGGCCCTGTCCCCTGGCTCTCTCCTCCCTGGGGGCCCTGTCCCCTGGCTCTCTCCCCCCCGGGGCCCTGTCCGCTGGCTCTCTCCTCCCTGAGGGGCCCTGTCCCCTGGCTCTCTCCTCCCCCTGGGCCGCCCGTCTGCATTGGACGGTGCTTTGGGTCAAGACGCTGTTGTAGACGCTCTTGCCATGGCTTCCCTTCGCCCAGTCGCCCAGGGAGCCTTCTCATGGGTGCCGCGCGTGGGCAGATGCTGCTCCTTAGAATCGCATAGCTGGGCTCCAGTGGCGGCTGCCAGCGCCTTGGACCAGCTCACTGGGCAGCGGCCAGGGCTCAACCACCTCAAACCAGCAGACGGGCAGGAGCCTCCCCCACGACCCCTCTGGACCGGCCGTCAGGGACCCCGCCAGACCCTGGACTTCAGCCCTGCAGCCCTGTGGCCAGGTGGCCGCCCGCTCTGCTGCTCTGGAGAGGGAGGACTGAGGTCCCCATGGCCTCGCTCGCCTGTGGCTTGGGAAGCCAGGACGAAGGGCGGGTTCTGCCGGGGGTGCCCAGGAGCGAGGTCCACAGTGCCCATTGAGCACCGCTGTGTCCCCCGCACTGTGCTTGACCGGGACGCTCGGGCTTCAGTGGAGAAATCGCGTGGCCTGCAACGTGCCGGTGCAGGCGTGTCCCTGGAGGTGGAGAGCGCGGGGGTGAGCGGCTCTGGCCGCCGGCTGTCCTGAGCCCCAGCGCGGGCCAGGTCCCTTCCCAGCCGTCCACTGGAATTGCCCTCCTCTGTCCTCTCAGCCCCAGGAGGACCAGCGTGACAATCTCCTGGAGGCGAAGTGTGTGACCCGGTGGGCACAGGGGGCAGCTGGCACGTGGAACCCGCGGCCTCCGCTCTGCACTCCAGTCTGCCTGAACAGAGGGCCCGTCCTGCCGCCCAGGGTCTTGGCCGGCAGAGCCAGTGCGCCCTCCGCCATCCGAACGGAGGACCGGGCCAGTCACTTCCCAGAGGTGGGTCCTCTGTGAGTCCCGAGGCAGGGCCGGCTCGTCCCCTGTCCTGCCCCCGATGGCTCTGGGCACAGGGTGCCTGCCCACGGCCCCTCCCCCTCAGGGACCACTCGGTCCCGCGCAGGTGACCGAGCCAGCCCAGGGCAGCTTCCGGAGAGGGTGGGATGTGAGCGGCTGCCAGGCCCGAGCGTCCAGGGTGTGCGTCCTTGGTCCCGTGTCGCTCTCCTCCCCTCGCGGCCTGGGGGAGCACCAAGAGGGCAGGGCAGGGTGAGCCGGGCCAGCTGCAGGGGCGCCATCTCCAAGTGGGTGGCTCCAACCTGCAGCAGCTCCCAGCTGGCTGGAAGAAACGCAGTCCTCACGGTGACCCCCAGGCTCCCCCACGGGCCCGTGCTAAGAGGACGCCCCCTGGGCCTTGGCGCTGCTCCTCCTCCACAGCGAGCCCCTCCTTCCATTCCACTCCAGTGTCTCGGGCAGCCCCGGGGCCGCGAGGCCACAGCACTGCTGTCGCCATGACACATTGGTACTCTCCCCGAGCTCGGCGTGCACGTGTGGACGACGCTCTCCATTCCCTGAGGGCCGGGGCCGTCACTGTCCTCAGCCACTGTCCTTGCCGTGTGTGATGGGCGTTTTCTCAATAGGTGACTGAGCACTCCCTCTGGCCAGTGTGCTGACCCTCCTTGGTGGCAGGACCCCACCACCAGCTGCCTGGAAGGTGGGGTCCACTCTTCCATGACCACCAGGGGGAGACCCCCAAGACCTGTGCGCTCCTGAAAGGGGTGGGCAGCTTCCCCGTCTGTGCCAACCACCCTCAGGGGTAGGGGGAGCTCTGGTCACGGACAGTATGGTCCCCACTCCTTGGCTTCGGTGTTTGGGCCAAGGGTGGGCATGTGGCCACGTTGGTCCAATCGGGTGAATCAGGTGAACCCCGAGAAGTCCACAGGTGTCACCAAGAAGAGAAACTTCCCTCTGGAGTTGCTGCCTGGCAGGCGGCATCTCCCCATAGCAAGGAGAGGAGGGAGCCGCTCTGCCAGGCTCAGAGAAACTGACGTGGGCGCCTGGATCCAGCCCTACCTGAGGCTGGCTGCACCCTCGGACTTTTCAGTTCTAGGAGCCGTTGGCTTCTGTCTGTTGGGGTGGGTTTCCTGTCACTGACCCAGGAGGTGAGGCAGTGACACCAGCAGGGCACCTGGTTGCCCTTGAAAAGCGCAGTCGCTATGGTTCCACGCTGTGCGTGTCCGGGCAGGCTGCTGGAGGAGGCAGCCCTGCGATGCTGTCCCCGGCCTGGCCCCTCCCTGGCCCCTCCCTGGGCGCCGCAGCCCTGCACAGCCCTCCCCCGGGGAATGGCTTCCTCCTTCCTGTCTCCATCCGAGCCAGTGGTGGCAGCTGAAGCACTTCATTTTCCTCCGCAGCCCAATTAGCCGCAGCGCACGTGCCCGGGGCGGCAAGAGGAAAGCAGTGTGTCAATCAGCCCGCGAGCTTCGTGAGCAGGCGGGGAGGCCTCAGGGAGGTGCGGGCGGGGAGGGCCCGGTAGAGACTGGCCCCTGAGGGAAGCGAGACCTGGGTGCGTCAGGAGCGCAAGGTCCCTCTCCCTCCCTTGGGCCCCAAGGGAAATGGGCCTGGGGGTTGAGACCCCCACAAAGCCTCATCTCGCTGCTCCCGGAGGTCACCACGACTCCCCACAGCAAGTCCAGTGTCCTGTCCTCCGCCATGGCCCCGGCCTGCTCCCAGATGCCTGGCCTTTTGCCATCCACACCCACATCTTCTCACAGCATCTCGCACTCACGTTGAGCTTCAAGAGTGTCAATCAAAGCTTGTTACCCTCCTGCTCTGAGACCCTCAGTGGCTCCCTCTGTTCTTAGAACAAGATTTAAACTCCCCAAGGCCTCCAGGGCCTGCAGTTTGGCCCCGGCTGACCTCCCACAGGCCTTCCCCCACACCTCCCGGGCTCGCTCCCCTGGCCTCGCTCCCCTGGCCTCACCCTGCCCCCACACTTGCTGCCCCCCTCCTCCTATGCAGCTACTCACTCCTGCCCCAGGCCCTTTGCACTGGCTGTTTCCTGGTGACTCTTCCCTTCCATGTCTCAGCTCAAATGCGACCCCCCCCCAGGCTGAGGTCTCCCTCTTCATCTGCCATGTACCCAGCCCCCATGTCTGTTCAACTCACAAACATGCATTGAACAGATTCCGGTGCCAGACACACCTGAGCCCTGGGCACAGGGTGGCAAATAAGGCAGGAAAGACCTCGGTCTCCCGGAGCAGCACTGGTACAGAGGTCCATGGACCCAGTAAAGGGGGAAAAAAAAATGCCAAAGAATGGCAAGTGCATAGGAAGATGGAGAAGGGACAGGTCAGGGGTCTTCAGTAGCTGGGGGTCAAGTGGACTTCACAGAGGCGACACCTGAGCAAAGCCCTGAGAGGGAGAAAGGGGCCACACAGGTCTCTGGGGACAGTGCCCCAGGCAGAGGGCAAGCGGGTACAAAGGCCCTGGGGCCAGCACATGCCTATGGTGTCTGAGGAGCAGCAAGACGGCCACCGTGGCTGGTGCGGAGCCAGAGAGGGGGCCACACAGGACCGGAGACTCTGGCTTCTGCTCCAAGTGAGGTGGGAGCCGAAGGCAGGCCACGGGCAGGAGCAGGCCAAGCGGAATCCGCCTCGAGGGCAGATGGCACCTTCTGTCCGTGTGGGGAAGGGGAGGAGGAGCAGGGCCGTCCCTGGGCTTGGGAGGGCTCTTGGGTCTGCCTGGGATCCGTAGGTTTGTGCCCCCAGGTCCACTGGGGTTGAGGCCTGGTGCCAGGCGCCCTGCTAGGCGGCAGTGGGGCTGGGGGCCCTGGGAGGTCCCGGGAGACCCTCAGTGTTCTCACGAGAGGGCTGCTGCAGGAGGGGCCGCTAGCCGGCTCGCCCCCTCTGCTCCGGCGCAGGACGACCCTGCTGCTCATGCTCAGCTCCCACCGCTGCTGGCTGCCCTGAGGGCGCGGCCCGCAGACCCTCGAACCTCCCTGCCGGCCCAGTGACCTGGTCTCCTTAGGAGCCTCGGGTGTCCCTGGCAGGAGCGCCAGGCTGGCCGCTCGGGCGACTGCGCGCTCACTCAGCCGTCCGCCCCAAAGCCACTCCATCCTGCCAGATCCAGCAGAGGCTTGGGGTCTGGGTGCGCCTGGGTCCGGTCCCCAGCCCACCTCTTCCCAGCTGGCCTCCCCCCAGTGAACCACATGGTACTACTTCCCCTTCCACCACCTTCCTGCCCTCTTTCCCTCTTCCCGTCCCTCCTGGCCTCCTTCCTGGGGTGTCACGGGGATTAAACGGGACATTTAGATGCTTAGCAGCGGGGACCCGAGGGTGGGGGGCTGCCCTCGAGGAGGTGACGCTGAAGAAGACACGGTGGCCCACGCAACCCGACATCTGCCTCCAGCTCAGGTCCCCCCTCGCTCCCGGCACCACCAAGGTCCATTCTGCCGCCAGGTCCCCATCATCAAAAGGAAGCTCCTTGTCCTCTTGCCCACGCCACCCTTCCCTCCCTCAGTCTTCCTCATCCGGACCCAGGCTGCGCCGCCAACTGAAGCAGGGGAGGAGCCCGGGAAGGAGCCCTCCAGGCAGAGGGAGCAGCAGTGCAAAGGCCCTGGGGCAGGCGAGATCTTCCGCAGAGAGTCCAGAAAGGGCCAGCCCTGCTGGCCCGAGGAGCCGATGAACCAACACCCGATGTCACCAGCCCTGGTTTCCTGCTGGGCTCCCCTCAGGTCATGGGTCAGCCTTGCAGGTCAGATGAGGGCTCACGGGGAGACTGGCCCTGGGGACAACTGAAGATGTGTGGCTCAGGCTGCAGCCAAGGCCAAGGCTGTGCTGTGGACTCTGACAGTGGGCAGTGAGCAGAGGGGGTCACATGTTAGAAGTGTCCTCCACCATCACGGGCACAGGGACTGCAGAGGCCCCATGGAGGCAGCCGAGGTGACGGTGGCTCTGGCTAAGAGCTGGCAGGGAGGTGGGGATGTAGGGCTGCCTTGCAGTTAGGGCAGAAAGGCCACACTGAGGCCTCGGGTGACATGAGGACCCAGGTGGCTCTTCCTTTTGCCCAGCAGCAGCTGCCGTGCTGTGAGCTGTGGGAGGCCCAGCAGGGAGGCTCAGACTTTCAGGACTCGTGGAGTCAGAGCGGGACCCTGAGCACGGCCTCTGCGACCCTGGCCATCCGAGAAGCCCTGTAGCTTTGGAGGGGTGGACGGAGGGCTACTCCTCCGTCCCCCTCTCAAGTTCCCTCTGGTCCTGCAGACGCAGCAGGATGGGGACCACAGATGAGACCCTCGGCCTCGGTCACCCAGCCACTCAGGCAGCCTCGGTGGGGAGGTCGTGGTACCCTCCCACCCCTGGGCACAGCCCTGCAGGACCCGGGGCCCTGCTGTGCCACCCCAAGCCACGCCCTCAGAACTCAGCTCCCTGGGAAGGAGGCTGCAGAGAGCAGGGCTGGCTGCCCCGAGTCCCTGCGCTGGTCTGCGTGGACAGCAGTGAGGGAAAGGGACCTGCCTCAGGGTCTCTGGGGGACCAGGAGGCCAGGAGGAGGCTGTGCAGGCAGCAATTGTAGAGTCCCAGGGTGGGGCAGGACGCAGGGCCAGGACATGCCTGGGGTCAGTGCTGCTGTGGGTACAGACGCCCCTGCTGGCATCCTGGTCCTGGGGTCGCAGTGGAAGCTCCCCTCACTCATCCCTGTGGCTTGACCCCACCTCTGTGTGGAGCAGTCATGTGACCTCAGCCTGGCCAATCAGATTCTCTGGAAATCACCCTACAGCTCCTGCCCCAGAGGCAGGGAACCCAGGCCAGGAGCTCCCTGCCATCCTCCAGGACAGGAGTTAGGATTGCAGGTGCCTGAGGGGTGGGCAAGTGGCCTCAGCAGGTGACTGAGGCTGGGGGCCTGCAGGAGAGCAGGGGCCTGTGCTGGGCTGCTTCAGCTGCTCTTCAGCTCTGCAAGGGCCACTGTGAGGGAAGCCAGGCCCTGCTCTGCCTCCTGTTCTGCCCGTGGAAGAAGTCAGGGTTTTCATGTGAAATAACTGTTTGCTAACTGCTTGCTTGTTTTTAATATTTGGGGGGAAAAAAACAATTTTTCGAAAGAACCATATGAAGGCAAGAAAACAAAAGGCAAGGTCAACACAGAAAAATCAATCATAGTTCTAAATAATAGTAATGTACTACTACAAAAAAATTAATACCATTTACAAAAGCTTCCTAAAATGGAGTACTTAAATATTAATCTAACAAGCTGGGGCAGGATTCATATGCTGTAACCATCAAAACACTGACTGACTAAGGAAATAAAAGAAAACTTAAATGAATGGAAAGACATACCATGTTCATGGATTGGAAGACTAAAATAGCATAGATCTGAATTCTCCCCTGGGTGATCTACAGATTTAATGCAATGTTAGGCCAGCCGCATTGTTTATACATATAAACAAACTAATTCTAGGATGTGTAGGCAAAATCAAAGGAATTAAAACAGTTAAAACAATTTTGAAACACATCAAAAAGACTGGAAAAATTATTATCCCAATTTAAGACTAAATATAAAGCAACGGCAATCAACAGTGTGACACTGAAGGAAAACACAGCGAGTAGAACAGAGTTAAGAAAGAGACCCACGTAAAGATTGCCCGTCGACTTTTAACACAAATAAATCAAGTTGATTGAAAACAGTATATTTAATAAATGGTATTGGAACTAGTCATCTATATGCAAAAAAAACCAACCTGTATCTCAACCTGAATCTCACGCCCTGTGCAAACATTGATTTAAGATGGGTCATAGGTCAAAACGTAAAGCACAAAGCTTTCAAATGCCCTCCTTTCACTGCAGTGAGGGCGGAATATCACCGTCCACGGAGGAGAGGGTGAGGACGTATCTCCTGCTCACCCTGTGAGCACCAGGCTCAGTCCACAGTCTGACTTATGTTCATAGTTGTGAGACTGGGATGTCCCCAAATGTGGGGACGGGATCTGTGTCCCCTGCACCCATTCCAGCCCCAGTCCTGGGGTGAAGGTCCAATGCCTCTGTGTGGCACACGCCAGGGACAGGGTCTGGAGGCCACATTCTGCCCCCAAGGCTGGAGCTGGAACAAACCCAAAGAAGCTGCTGGGGACTCCTGAGCCCCCCTCGGAGACCTGTGTCCACCCTCCAGCCAGGGCACCCAGGAAGCAGGTCCCAGGTGTCCCCGCCCTGCACAGCCCTCGTCCTAAGAGCCACTTCTGGAGACTGGACCCCATTGGGAGCTTCAGCAGACGGGGTGGATGGGGCATTGAGCCGCTGGCTTCCTGCAAGGCCTCTGTGACCCTCGGCTCCAGTGTCCTGTCCTCCCAGGGCCAGGTACAGAGCGCGTCCTGGAGCTGGCACAGGAAGAAGACCCCAGGGCAAGCCAGGCCCTGGTTAAGCTCTGTCACCGGCTCAGCCCGCGACCCTGGCATCCTCCTGTGGCAGCCTCCTGGCAGGAAATGGCCTGGATGCACCGAGGCCAGGGGCCCTGCAGGACTGCCCCACCTTGACACAGGCTTCATCTCCTCCAGCCACATGTCGCCGATGGCGACTGTCCCTGGTGGGAAGCTCTCTGCCACAATGCCAACTTTGTCTTCTCAATGGCCCCTGGGGCATGGTCCCCATGTGGAGGGGACCCAGCAACATGGATCCAGGACCTCCTGCTGCTGAGGCTGGTCATGCGAGCATGGCCCTCCTGCTGCAGCTGACCCGGGACCCACGTGCATCCTACCACGGAGTAAAGACTCTGGGAGGTCAGTGGCATGTGACATTCCTCGCTGTTAGGTCCACGGAAGCCTTTGGAAGCGGCGTGGTGGCTAAGTGCTGCGTAGGGGAGGCTGGGCCATGGCGCCTCCAGCGGACACTCCAGGAAACCTCCCAGCGCCACCCACGCATCCCTCTTACTCAGGCATCCCTTTACTGTTCCCCCAAACGAGTCCTTGCTGAGCACCTACTCTGTGCCAGTAGCTGCCAGGGGCTCAGGAACAGAGCTGGGAGGGGAAGCACTGGCCTCCACCCCGGAGGGCCTCTGGACAGGGGACAGGGGACAGAGGACAGAGGAGCAAGAGCGGGCCAACAAGCTCTCCCACATCTTTACCTGAGAACAGGGGCCGTCATGAGAGAATGAGCCCACAGAGCTGGCCAGATGTGACATTTTTGCTGCTTTTAGACAAAAAGTAACAAATTTGTAAACGAAGGGCAAATCCCACGCCTGTGGGAAGCTGGGCACTCCTGCAGGTCCCCGTCCTGCCCATCCCCGCGCCCCTGCCGTGAGCGTGTTCTGTGCTCCGAGCCCCACGGGGCACATTTGGGGTGAGCTCCGTAGGCCAAGAGCAAAAGACAAGACCACAGGGGTCCCGACAGTGACAGGAGGAAGCACCGGCTGTGCTGAGCCCATAAAGGCCAGGGGCAGACCTGAGGAGCCGGGGAGGGGACTTCAGTGGGGTGGCCAGGGACAGCCTCACCCAGAAGGGACGTCTGAGCCAACCCTCAGCAGGTGGTGAAGGCCCAGCAGCAGCCAGAGGTGCCATCGTCACCGTCCCTCTCCACGTGAGCTCCGATGGCCAGGGCTGGCCCAGGACGCACCAGGGCTGCCCAGTTGAGTGGGCTGACCTGCTGCACCTGGTGGTCACCTCTCTGCTCCTCTCCCTCTGGCCAGGGCGAGGGGCACCCTGGGTCTGGTGTCCTGGCCTTCCACCTGGGCACTGGGGCCTGTGACCTCGGCCTGGGAAGGCCCCCAGGTCCTCATGGGGCCTCCGCCCCTCGGCCTCCCGAGCTGAGGAGACGCTGTGGGCAGAGCCAGGACCCACTCCAGTGTCCACTCTGGAGCCTCCGCCTCGCTGGGTGATCCGATGGCTTTACTTACACGCAGCGTGTCCGCCGCTCCCTGGGAGTGAGCAGCGGGTGTGCAGGGAGACTCCTGGGCCGTCTGAGGGGTGGCCGGGCCTGGACTGTCCCACGTGGTCCCAGCACCACAGGCGCCAGGCGGGAGCCACGCTGCGTCTGATGAGCAGTCCCCTTCTCTGTCACATGTGCAGGCCAGGAGCCTGGGCCCAGGGGACCCCTGCTCACCACCTAGGAGACTGCGTGTTATCCTGGGGCTCCGCTCCAGGGGCAGCACGTGCCCTCCTGCAGCCCCTCCTCCCACCTGAGCCCCATGGAACAGGGCAGCCGAGTGTCCACTGAGATGGTCAAGGGCTGCCGCTGAGGTCAGTGTTGGGCAGGAGCGGCCATCTGCCCGGGCAGGCTGCAAGGAAGGTCTCACCAGGGGCTTCTGGAACCCGCCGAGCACAGGGAGCCCAGTCGGAGGCTGCAGAGAGGCCATCAAGGTGGCCTCCTCGCCCGTGGACGCCACAACCGTGGCCCCTCTGCCCCGTCAGTGGGACTTGTGGTCCCAGCACAGTGGGGCTCCCAGAGCAGATGGCGGCCCAGCCCCAGTCTCGTCCCCACCGGGGGAGACAGCCAGACGGATGTCCACCAAGCCGGCCTCACTGAGTCTGCGACCCAAGGCCACGTCCATGCCAGGTTGTGGAGCAGCCCTGGACAGGCAGCCTCTGTGGGCCTCGCATGCCCCAGCCTCCATCCACACCTGCCTCCATCAGGACAGAACCACGTCTGTTTCCCTCCCCACGTCCCAAGGCCACGGCGAGGACAGCTAGCACCTGAATGTTCAAATGGGCCAGGCCCTCGCTTAAAACGGACACTGAGGCCCGTAGCGCAGCACAGCAGTGACAGGGCTGGCCCAGAAGAAATGGCCCTCAGGGGCAGCGCCAGGCCCCCTGCAGGCCCCCGGGCCCTGGCACCCCAGCTCAGGAACAGCGAACAGCGGCGGGTTGCCCAGCTCGCACTCCGCCCGTCCATTCACTCACTCACTCAGTGACTGCGGGGCCTCCCGGGGACAGTGGTGATGGCGACGGCCCTCAGTGCTGGTTGGAGGGTCAGGGCCACCTTTGGGGGAGCCCTGGCACAGCCTGGCTCTGGGAGGGTCGCTGCTAGGTGTGGCGGAGCCACGGGGTCCTGAGCAGGGCGGAAGCAGTGGGGTCTAGTTCAGCAGGTCCCGCGGCTCTGGAGCCTCACCGTCCACGGTGAGGGCAGAGCAGGCCCAGGCCCAGCAGACAGCCCAGCTGGCTGAGCCGGGGTCCACCCGAGGTCAGGGCCCAAGGCCCCTGCCCTGCCTCCGCCTGCAGCCGGCCCTCTGTCCGCCACCCAGCCTGACCACCCAGAGTGCCTGGCAGCCCTGTCCTCGGACGGAGCCTCCACCAGCACGTGGGGCCCAGGAAGCCTTGGAGCCCTCGCCCCAGGGCACGGAGCGGGAGGGGGGGTCCTTCCAGCCAGGGGTCTCCCCTGCCAGAGCCCAGCTGCTCTTCCTTTGTGGCCAGCACAGGGCCAGGGCCAGGACCTGCGCATGGTCCCCTCTGAGGAGCCCACGACCTGCTCCTGCCCCTGAGGAGGAGGGGCCGCCGGTTCTCCTCCCCGAGCCCCAGACTCTGTCGAGGGAGAGCAAAGAGCAGAAGCCGGGTGAGGCCCTGAGGAGCCTCGCTGTCCCCTCTGCTAACTGGAAGGAGGAAGCGAGTCACCGGGAGAACGTCCCAGCCCGCTGGCTGGGTGTCCCGCCACCACTCCACCACGCCACCGTCACGCCCGTCCCTCGGGAAGCCCATCCTGGGTGCCATTCCTCTTCCACGTTCCCAGCAGAACAGGAGCCCCGCTTGGCGAGTCTCTGCTGGACCCCAGGGCCTCCAAGCCAGGCCTGGCCCTCCGCCGGCTGGGCAGGAATTTGCTAGAAGAGTGGCTGAGCTGGGAGGTGAGCGGTGACGGACAGGGGCCTTCCAGGCCTGGGCCCTGCTCCTGGGCTCTCCCCATCACCAGCTCCAGCCACTTGGGCCTTGTTCCCGGGACACCTGGGACATTCCTGCTGCCACACCTGCTCCTCAAGTCTGCCTGCACCTCTGTCAGACCCCCATGTCAATCCCCTGTGGAGACCGCAGGCCCTCCGGCCCTGGCCCTCCCTGCCCTCTCCACAGCCCACCCCGGCTTGCTCCTCTCGGGGCACCTGCATCTTAAGACGCGAGACCTCTCACTCCCCACGAATCTCAGCCCCAGCAGGGCTACCGCCCATCCTGCCAGCACACAGAGGGCAGAGTTTCTGAATGAGTGAGTTGGAAGGAGACTAAAGATCTGCGAAGGCAGGCAGGAGTGGGCACAAGGACTTCCTGAGAGGGGACCTAGGTGGGACCCATGGGTTGGGAGAAGCAGAACACAGGTAGGAGACAATCCCAGGGCGCATGCAGGTTCAAACCCCGGGTCCAGAGCACCACCTGGGTGCAGTCTGGACCTCTGCTCCTGCCCAGTGCTTAGATCTGTGCCGTTTGATGACGGTTCTTTAGAAATTAATTCAATGTTATATTCATCCTTAATTCTTTAAAGCTGCAAATCAAAGTCACTGGGTGCTGGCTCCTGTGTTGCAAATGACCGAGCTCATTTGCATACCAAGCAGACCCTTCTCTGTCCGGGAAAATGAATTTCTTCTGGTGTTCGTCGCTCTAATTGCAAACACTCTCTCCTCCTGATTTGCATTATGCAAAACCTTCACCTCCCCAAGTTCCGAAAAGCCTGGGAATAAGCAGAGGATCCACGGCCCTCGGACGTGCTCTTTCCTGTCTGCTGCTTCCTGGGCTCTCCCCATCACCAGCTCCAGCCACCTGGGCCTTGTTCCTGCCCTGATATTGTCCTGTCTCTGTCACCACAGTGCCCCTGAGCATACCAGCATCTTCTCCGAGCCAGGGCGAAATGACTCTCAGTCCCACCTCTCGGGCTGCAAGTCCAACTGCTACCTCTGTGACAGCCCTTGCGGTCAGTAAACTTTTGCCCAAAAGTCCACAGGATAAATATTTTAGGCTTTTGGGTCACATGATCTCTGCTGCAACTAGTCACTTTGGCGCTTGTATGACAGCAGACATAAATGGCATCTGGCCAAAGGGGCACAGCAGCACGGGACAAAACTCAGTTTACATTAACAGCCCTGTCGTTTACCAACCCAGCCTTAGCGTTGTCTCTTTGTGTCTCAGTTTTCAACACTCAGTTAACGGTCATATAGAGAGATGGCTGAGTTAGTTTTTATTGCTAAAATAAGTGGCAAGGTTTCCGTCTCCTGGCTGGACCCAAACTCATACTGAAATTGGAACCACAGGTGGGGCTACATTGTTCTCACTAAATAAGAAATTTAGCATGCTTGCTTCTTTCAGTTCATCAATTCCAAACAGCCAAGCATCATCAGCATCTGTGATGTTTCAGATGACAAGAATGTATCAAGAATCCCTGAAGACTGCCATGCTGAGGCTGGAGTCAGCACCTTACCAGTCAGCTGACAGTTCTTCCGCTCCATTTGGACAGAAGTTAAATGGGCAAAATACAGTTCCCTTAGCATTAGCAGCTCTGAGCTTTGAGCGCCAGTTGCTCTCAGTTCTGAGTGTTAGCAGCTCTCTTTGCTGGCTCTAAGCAGCTGGAGCCCACGGTACCAGGAGCTGGGAATTCTTCCTGCAGCTGGAGCCCACAGTGCCTAGTAGCTGATAGCAGCTCTTCATTGTTCCCTGCTGACCCCTGGCTGCCATCCATGCTCGCTGTTACCAGCTCTTCTTGAGATAGAAATCACAATTAGGCAAAACAAAACCACTGTGGTACAGAGGTAAGTGACACAAGGGCTTGTCCCATGAGGGGAGGGTTGCTCGGATAAATAAAAATGCTCAGCGTGTGCAGTGTCCTGCTGGCCAGAACCACAGACTTCCTGCTCAGTCATGGGGAGGGGACCAGCGTGGGATGTCTGAAGTAGCTGTAGCGGCTGGAGTAAACCAAAGAGGTCATGGGGCAGATTCATCTGGGATGGACCCAATGCAAGTGTCCATGGGGCTGCGAGGTGTTGGAGCATCACACCTATTAGAGACGGAAGGAAGAATAAAAAGTCCCTTCTGGGGAGCCTGGGCGGCCTTGAGGCAGGACTGGTAACATGCCCTGTGGCTCTGACAGGAAAGCACCACTTCTCCTGTTTCTCATAAATTGCTCCAGGAAGATGACACACCCGCCAGGCCCGCAGCTGCAGGGAGGGGTCCAGGTGGGGTGGGCGTGCTCACCACAAGTAGCGTGTCTGGGACAGCAGCCACAATTGGCATTGCCACCTAATTGTGTTTAAAGTCACTCTCCAAAATCTGTCTGTCTCCACACCCCAAGCTAAACTGGGGGTTGAGAATCACCCCTTCTGCACCTTTCGAGTCCCCGAGGCTGGATGGTCCCACGGCTCCATCCAAGCTGCTCCCTGGCTGGGGTAGCAGTGGGGCGGGTCTCCACTCGGCTGTTTCTGCTTTACTGGATTTTAATCCAGTAAAATTCTTCCAGTTGCCAAGAAACTGGTGGAGTGGGGCCCAGACCTATGGTCCTCCAGGATCTGAATGTGGGTCAACATTCCATTGATTGCTTGACCTCGGTAAAGACACTGGGCTCCTCACTGTGGTGGCCTCTGGCCACTGGGTCTGGAGCTTCTCTATTAAATAGGTCAAGTTGCATTTTGATACACCATATGTTTATTTTATATCTAAGGGTACAGTGACAAAATTGCAAAAGGTTCCGAGGGCCGAACGTTCCAGTGTGTCTGCTCCATGCATCCTGGTGACTACTGCTGATCTCCTGGAGAGCACGTTAAGTGTGCTGCCTTGTCTTCAGGGGGATGCATGCTGTCCCTTGACCCCACTCCCACTGATGGCCCCACCACTATCCCTGGCCCACTTGAAAGCCCACAGAGCTGTCCAAGGCTGCAGGTGCTCCCTGGGCATTCTCAGTGCCTGGGTGAACAAGCGTCTGCCCCGCCCTGTGGGGGCACAAAGTGGGTTTGGAGTGACGGCCTGTGTCAGCAGCTCCTCCAGCCTCCCTAACCTGGCAGTGCGACCTTTACGTCATGCAGGGAACATTCTGTCATCCCCTGTGCACTCACTGAGAGCCACCATTGAGCCCAAGAGTGAACATCAACCAAGTAAACACCCCCCAGCTTCCTGACCCACCACGAGACCCCAAGTCTCCCCAGTTCGCTGGCTCGATTCTGGGCTCTGCCGCGCTGCTGGTCCCTGCCCGCACGCCATCCCAGGCTTTTCCCTGGGTGCTGGCACAGTCTGGCCACTACTGCGGGGTGCGTGCTACCTCCTCCCGGGCCAGGCGCTGGGCTTGTTCCCTGGAAGCTGCGACCAGGGGGCTCCCCACAAGGAAACTTGAACAGCCTCGTAAGGACCCGTGCATGGGAGGGAGGCCGACGCCTCCGCTCCCGCCCCTTCTTCTTGTTCTGCATGTTTGTGTGATTTTTACGGCACAGGCAGTAACAGGAGTGGACAAGTATTCTTTGGATGAATGGATTTAAATATTTGAAGGGTAAGAGACAAGCATGTGAATTCCATTTTATTTTTTTAATCAATAAAGCAATCATCGAAATGTAGCCCTTTCTCTCAGGTAATTTAAGCAGAATCTCCAACCGTCCAGGTCCTCAAAAGCAACGTCACTTGCTGAACACGAAGCACCTGGAACAGGCTCAGGTCTGAACCCTGACCCTTCACACCTGGGCACAGGATGATCTGCATTCAACAGACGGCTCCGTGGAATGCTGATTGGGCACGTGGGGACCGCCCACAGAGGGTTCTTCTGGAACACTCCACCACCGTCGGGCATGGGTCAGACCATCCGAAGTGACAAACTCATCTTTCATTCCTACAAGTAAATTCTCTCCCATCAGAATCAAGGCAGTCCTAGTGACCAACAGCCAGGAGGCCATGAGCATGGCGGGTCCCCGCCGTCCCCTCTCGGGCCCCGTACAAACCAAGCACTGCCTGGTTACCAGCAGCCAAGACGGGGAACTGGCAGGCTGGATTTGGCCACAAACAAGCGAAACGAGGTAAAAAGGAAAATGAGTTTTATGCAGCGTGATCAAGCCGGAGAGAAGCCAGGAGATAAGGTGAGAGGGTTCAGCCAGGCTGCGCCAGCCAGGGGACAGGTCTGCTGCCCCAGCGCCCAGCCTGGTCAGCGGGTAGCGTCTCAGGTTTCATCCTCTGCCAAGCCTTTGGGATGCAGCGGAGCAGGAGGCAGGGAGTGGTTGATAGTCCTAAAGTGGCTGGAGAGGTTTCCACCTCTCCAGCTCCCCAGGTGCCTCCTGCCTCAGCTCCTTCCAGACGTCCACTCGCTCAGCAGCAGCACAGGCAGCCCCGGAGCTGGGCACAGGTGGTACCATCCCAAGCCACTCAGCCAAGCCCCACTCACACTTGCAGCCCAGGTACAGACAGATGTGCGTTCCGGAGCCAGGCGCCCTGTCCCCAACATGAATCCTAAGGGACCCAAGCCCGCGGTTCTCCCCCTTATCAGACCCCATGACCTCTCCACGGACGTGCTTCATGGTCCCTTTCCTGCCCTGAAGTGAAAGTCATGCATAATTAACCTACCCTATCCCATGTCGACTTAAAAACTCATTACAAGGCCCTAAGTGGATTATAAAAAAGAAATAAAAGGACAATAATTTGCAATGAAATAAATAATATTTCAATAAGCAAATGAGCAGATGCAGAAGCAGCTGGCTCGCAGGGGAGAGGCGGGTCCGGCACAGCGGGCCACAGTGGGAGGAGAGCGCCCGTCAGGTGAGCACGGGTGGATCCTGGACACTCAGAAGTCTGGCACGAACACTGCGTTTCCATTTAAAGCTGGCGGAGGCTGTAGGCTAAGAGGGTGACACAGCCGGACACCAGGGAGTGTGCACAGGCCTGGGGCTTGAGCAGGAAACAGGGGAGCCTGCCCAGGCGACTGTCCTGCCCCTTGAGGTCATCCAGCGTCCCTGTGCCTGCCCTACTAATCCCAGCAGAGTCGCATCGTCGAGAGCACACGCGCACATTCCCAACATGGCCCCAGGAGCCAGCTTTCTGGTGGCCAATCACGAAAATTCCATTTTCTCTGCTGCTAACAGGTCTATGGGTGCAATTTTGGCCAAGTAGTGAGAGGAAATCTGGGGCTTCGGAGGGGAGCTCCCTGGCTCTGCAGAGAGGGGAGGGAAGAGGTGCACAATCCTCTGCCTCTGGGCATTGGTGCATGAGCCGTGCCTGGAGCTGGGAGCAGCCCGAGAGGAACAGGGTGGAAGGAACAGGTGGCTCTGAGCTAGCGGGCCCGGGACCAGAACTGCCCGCCTACTGTAGGACTCCTTAGTCAGGAAGCCCACAGCTGTCCTATGTGCTGGCTACTCATTTTGCTCCAAAATAGCATCCACCTGCACCGGGGGGCACTTAGCTTCCCACTAGAGTCCCTTCTGCGTGCGGAGCAACCCACCTAAACCCTGAGGTCAGGGTCCCGGCTGACAGCCAAGGAGGAGGGGAGGGGACTCGCCCAGTGTCAGGCCAGGTGTGGTGGCCAAGCATCCCTGGGCTGTGCTGACCCCGGGCAGCCCTCCCACCAAGGGAACCAGGAGGCGCCTGCAGCTCTGTGACCTGCCACCTCTGGGACCACCACACCCTCCTCATCGCTAGTGACGTTCTCGTCATTGGGGTGACGTCCCGGATGGAAAGACCGTGTCTCTAGACATCCCTAGTAAAACACGCACACCTGACCTCAAAAGAACCAGCGCAAGTTCATCAGCACAACCCTGTGCGGGCCTGAGCGGGGCTGGGGAGAAGGGACCCCGGGCCGCGGTCCAGATGTATCTGCCACGGAGCCCGCGAGCTCTGTGTGCTCCCCCACTCGTAAGCACCCCAGGGCGCCCTGGGTGCTGGACACTGCTGTGTCCTGAGGCCCCAGCTCCCGCCCTCCTGGAGCTGGCCGTCCCTGGGAGGCACAGGAAGAACTGCAGGAGAGGACGCAGACACCCAAGAAGGAGGGGTCAGCCCCATGGAACAGGGGACGGGCCTCAGACAGGTGGTCACTGGGCCTGGAGAGACGGCCTAGGGAGACCAGAGTGTGGAGGCAGCAGCCACGGGTGACCCGGGGACAGCATGTCGCCAGCAGGGACAGCAGCGCAGGGCCCCGGGGTGGGGGGTGCTGGTGCCAAGGGAGCGGGGACAGGAGTGTGACCAGGGCAGCAGACACGGGGGCCCTGGAGGCCACAGTGGGAGTCAGGGTTTCACCCTGAAAGCTGTGGAAGTCGTTCAAATGCAGGTGGCAGATGGCTCACCAGGTGCCCTGCAGGAGGCCCCCTCTGGGGCCCACAGGCGGCAGCAGAAGCAGGAGGCCCTGGAGTGGTGGCCATGGTCACCAGGATGAGGGGACAGTGGCGTGGGCAGGTGATGGAGGAGGTGCTGACTGGATGGGTCAGGGGGACGTGCTGCCCACGGGCAGGGACCAGGGATCCAGGACCCCAGGAGGCAGGAGGAACAGAAGCAGCCTTCCCCAGGTGGGGCAGCCACCAGGAGGACAGGAATCTGTGGCCATGTTCCCACTGGCCAGAGGCCCAGAAGGCGGGAGCTGGTGTCAGAGAGAAAACAGACCCGGGACGAGTCGTCCAGAACAAAGATGGAGCGCTGAGGGCACGGGGACAGTCCCACGTCCCGCCACTGGGCTGTGGGCAGCTCAGGTGGCCACAGGAGCCACGCCAGAGGGTCATCTTGCAGCAGGGCGTCAGGCAGGGGACACCCCAATGGGACAGGCCTCCCCCTGCCCAGCAGGGGCCTCTGGGAGCCGGGCAGGAGGAACAGGCCGTGGCCCCTCAAGGAGGAGACAGGTGAAGCCAGAGGCCAGGGACAGAGCCCCGACCTACACCAGGACAGGGGCTTGAACCTTGGGGGCACCGTGGGACCAGGCAGGAGGGCCCGGTGACCCAGGGCCAGCAGCATGGCCTGTGCTGGAGCCTTCCGGGCAAGCAGCTGTTGCTCACGGTGCCGCCATTTCCCGGGTGCAGAGCTCTCTGCCACAGTGAGCAGGAATCGGGACATCCGGGCACCCGGCTGCCGGGCACTCTGTCCTGGTCGGCTCCTGAGCCTGGTTCACGGGGCTCGCAGGGGCGGGGACGGGGACTCGAATGGAGAGCAGCTGAGCCACGAGGACACACACCCGGGTACCCCCACCACACTCCCTAGGACACACAGGCTCACACCGCATCCCAAGGGAGGCTGCCCTTGTCCCCGCTGTCCTCGAGACGCAGACCTCGGGTTGACGAGGACGGCAGGACTGCTGCCAGTCAGACCGTCCGCCTCCCTCCCTCGCACAGAGGCTGCGATGTGGCAGCGAGGCTGGTCCAGGAGAGAGCCGAGTGAGGAGCCACAGGGCGCCCGTCTCCACGAGGCGTCCGTCAGGGACGGTCACCGCTGACAGGTCCACCGAGCCTTTCAAAGGCGGGCCCTTGCCAAGCCCTCGCACACGGTGACCTCTCCAAGCCTCACCGGGTCCCTGGGGCTGCTCCCATTGGGCAGCCGGGAACACTGAGGCTCTGAGCAGCCCCGGGCCCACCTGAGACCGTGCGCCAGCCAGAGGCAGAACCCGAGTGTGAACCCGGGACCCGACTGCTCAGGTCGGGTTCGTGCTGACGTCACCTGGAGCGCCGTGGTGGCCGTGCTGAGGGCTGGGCAGGTCTGGGGTGCAGAAGCCCAGGGCCGGTGTCCTGCCTCTGCCACCTCCAGCCCCGAGGGCGCCACCCGGGGACTGTGGGTGTCAGAGCCGCCAGGACGTTGCGCCTGCGGGTCCTGCTGCTGCCCGAGGTGGGGGTGGCCTGGGCAGCTCTGCACCGCACCCTCCCCGCCTCCCGCCAGGCAGCTCCCCTTCCTCTGCCGCCTTTGTCTGCAGAGGCCTCTCTGGGCTCCACCCACCGATTCCGCCTAATTAGCTCCGCAAATGAAATCAGGTTATTTGGGCGCAGCCTCCTCCACGTCTCCCTGGAGCATCGAGGTGGAACCAGATAAACACGCCTCTCTGTGAAGTCAATGGATGCAACTCGTCCCCAGGGCCCAGCCTGTCAGGGTGGCCTCCCTGTCACCACAGGCCTGGATTTCAGACTTTCCCAGTTCCCTCAAGTGAGGCAGCGTCCCCTGGAGTCCCAGAGAGCCTGGGGCTGGGGGCAGAATGACCGTGGCGGCCTCCCCTGAGCAGGTACGAGAGCCCAGCACTGGTCAGAGGCTTGAACGGCGTGCCCAGCACTTAGTAGGTGTTCAGTTAACACCACACCCCATCCACCTCTTCAGGGCACTGGGACAGGTGCCACCAGCTCACTGGGAGGCGGGAGCCTGGATTCCCCTCGTGCCCTGCTGGCTCGGACGCTGAGCCTCCGCCACCAGCACAGAGCGGTTGGAACACAGGAGGGCGAGTGTGAGGAGGAGGAGGCGGGCAGCGGGAGGGCGGGGTCTTCAGCTTCGGGGAGTGACAGGAAGCCCTGAGGGTCCTGAGCAGAGGCAGGACGTGGCCTGACCTCCCTTCCCTCGGCTGCGGGCGGGGGTGAGGGTGAGGCTGGGAACAGGGAGGGACTGGAACGCTCCAAACAGGGGTGCTGGGTTGGCTGGGTGCCGGCAGTAGCGGGAGGGAGTCAGACCGGCCACTGCAGAGCCGGCGGAGGGACACCTGGAGAGAGAAGGTGCTCCTCGGGGTCCGGCTACAGACAAAGGTTCTCCCAGAATCCCCAGCCCAGGACTCTCGTGCCTCCTTGGTCAGAAGTGAGTCGACAAGAGACCCTGGGCCTCCGGGGAGGAAGACAGGCCGACTCTCCATCACACCAGCTCAGGACCCACTTCCTCGACAAGACCCCCAAAGCACAGGAAGTAAAATCAAGCATCAATAAACGGATGGCATCGAACTAAGAAGCTTCTTCACAGCAAAAGAAACAATCCAGAATGTGGAGAGAGAGCCTACAGAGTGGGAGAAAATCTTTAACACGGGCACCTCAGATAGAGCATCAATTTCCAGGATTCATAAAGAGCTCAAAAAACTTAACACCAAAACCACAAATAACCCAATCAAGAAATAGTCAAAGGAACTGACCAAACACTTCATAGAGAAAGAAATATCGATCAGCAGAAATATGAGGAAAGAGTGTCCAACATCTCCAGCAGTTAGAGAATAAATGCAAATGAAAACTGCCTTGAGATTTCACCTCACTCCAGTCAGAATGGCGATTATCAAGAATACAAGTAACAGTAAGTGTTGGCCAGGATGTGGGGAAGAGGTTCACTCACACATTGCTGGTGGACTGCAAATTGGTGTAGCCACTCTGGAGAGCAGTATGGAGATTCCTCAGAAAATCTGGAATGGAACCACCATTTGACCCAGCTATCCCACTCCTCCGCATATACCCAGGGGACTTAAAATCGGCATACTATAGTGACGTGGCCACATCAATGTTCACAGCAGCTCAATTTACAATAACCAAGCTATGGAATCAACCTAGGTGCCCTTCAACAGATGAAGACATAAGGAAATGAACATCCACAATGGAATATTACTCGGTCACAAAGAAGAATGAAATTATGGCATTTGGTGGTAAATGGATGGAACTGGAGATGATCATGCTAAGTGAAATAAGCCAGTCCCAAAAAATCAAATGCTGAATGTTCTCTCTAATATGCAGATGCTAACTCACAACAGGCAGGGTTATGGGGGGTTCAGCGGATTTGAGAGGGGGAAGTGGGGAGAAGAGAGAGAATGGGGGATGGGAATGGGAAAGATATTGGAATAAATCAGACACGCTTTCCTGTGTTCGCATGTGAACTCGACCCGTGGAACCCACAGCACGCACAACCACAGGAGCGGGAAGTCATACTCCACGGCCGTGTGATATGTCAGAATGTATTCCGAAACAAAAAAGTGGGCCGACCTCACCAACCACAGGCACGGGCCGGGGTCCTGAGCTGGCTCTCCTCCCGTGGGGCCCTTGTTCCAAGATCACCACACAGGTCAAGACGGCAGGGCGGAGCCTAGGCCGAGCACCAGGCCCTGGAAGGCAGGTCCCTGCACACCGTGAAGCAGCCCCGTCCCGAGTCACCTCCTAGGCCGCACCTGCTCAGGGCCTCGGGCGGCAGGAGGGGCCCAGGCAGCGAGGACAGGCGAGCCACGGTGCCGCGCCCGAGGTCCAGCCCCCGAGGTCCAGCCCCCGAGCCCTGGCCTGGCTTGTCCAGTGCCTACACAGGACCAGGCCAGGCCTGTGGGAGCCGTGGCCAAACACACCCAGGCTTGGACAGTGTCACCTGTGCTTGGTCACCTCGGGGACGGCTCCACCTTGGTGGCCCCCAGTGCCACACAGCTGTGACCCAGGACTACAGCTCCCCTCACCTCCCTCACCAGTCCCAGGGCCCCAGGGGCTCTGCCCGTCTCCCGGAGCTCTCCGCGCCGATCTGGAGACCACCAGCTCAGCCGCGGGGACAGAAGTACCGCGCCAACCCAAGGTCACACGCTTCACAAGACAGAAGCCACGGGACTAAGAGGCCCAGCACTGCCTCCGCCCTGGAGGGGCAGGCCCGCCAGGCGGGGCAGGGACGGCCATTTACAATGAGGAAACGGCCTGGCCTGTGTCAGGACCAACGGCCTCCAGACAGAAGTCCCAGTGCCCAGGCCACCTGCTTGCTCTGGTCCCTGCCCCCTCCAGGGTCACCTCCCCTCCCCTCACTGCTCCAGCTAGTGGCCTCCTCACTCCAACTCGCCAGGCAAGCTCCGACCACAGGGCCTTTGCACAGGCTGCTTCTGATGCCTAGACCAGATGTCTCCGTGGACCGCTTCCCCTTTGGTCCCCATTCAAGGGTCTGCCCCAGAAAGTCCTTCCACGACCTTCTACCCCAATGGCTTGCACACCGGTCCTGGCCTCTGGTCGACTGTATTGGACTTCTGCAGCTGCACCAGCTGACATGCCCATGTGTGTATACATACGAAACCTGTTTTCCTACAGCACAACGTGAGCGCCGGGGGCTTCACGCATGAGGCTCTGGCCTAGGCCAGGGCTGGGCGCAGAGCAGGCCCTCGACAAGTATCTGTGAAACAGTGCAGTGAGGGCCAGGGAGGGTCAGACCAAGAACCACGGTCAGGTCTCTCAGACCCCTGATGACCAGAGTGCTGGGCGGGGACGCACTCTGACAGCACATGGCACAGGCGACTCTCCCTTACCGTCATGAAATGCCGGAGGCAGGCTTCTTATGAAGAAAAGAGGTTCACTCGGCTCAGTTTAGGCACTGAAAGGCCAAATCACACAGTGCGGGCCTGGCAAGGGCCCCCTTGGCTGTGTCACCTCAGGATGAATGGTCTCTTCCTGGCAGAGATCTGAAGTGGCACGTGGCACCAAGGGACAGGGTGTGTGTGTGCCCATCAGACAGCAGGAAATGCTATGAAGAATAAACTGGGGCAGGCAGAGGGGAAGCAGGTGATGGCGACTGAGCAGACCTGGAAAAAATGATGGAGCAAAAGCAAGAGGCCATGGGAAGTGTCTCAAACCACGGGGACAGCATGTGCAAAGGCCCTGAGGCAGTGTCCACGACACGTTGGCAGCAAGGCTCCCTCTGCTTCCCGGCTGACCACCTTGCACCCTTGCTCTTGGACAGTGACCTCTCCAACCCTTCCCCAGCCCCACTTCTGCCAGATCCCAGGACAAAGCTCTCTCCTGTGGTCCACAGTCCTGGCCACCGTGCTTCTCACTTGCCAAATGTAAAGCTGCTCCCTCAGACCTGGAGCCACACAGGGGCTGGTACTTCTGAGGTGCTCGACTTGCCAGCTGTGTGATCTCAGGAAAGCCACTTAAACTCTCTGAGCCCACTTCCTCCTCTACAGAGTGGAGAGGCTGACCTGGTACGATGCCCGCCCAGCAGTGAGCCCAATGGACACTCGGCACTCAGTGCACAGGAGCGGGTCTAAATGTCCACTGCTCCTTCAGAGTCCGGGGGGGCCAGGTGGATCCCTTCACAGGTGGTGGAGACCCCAGCCTGGCAGGAGCCCCTAACTCGGGTCCCAAGCCCTGACTCCAACACCCTGCCCTAGCGCGAGGGGTGGGGGTCCGGGGGTGGAGGGTGGGCAGCGGCAGCTGGGCCCTCCCCCTCGCCACCGCAGTCCCAAAACACCAGGACCTTCCTCGGGACGGCCTGGCCCACAGCGCCACCTGGTGGCCATGGCCTCCACGGAGCCGTGGTTCCCGAGCGATGTGGGGCACATCGGCAATTGTGGGTTCCCGGCTACAACCCTGCGGGGACCGCTTGTCCAGGGAGGTCATTCACTCCCGCCTCACGGGTCCACCAGGAAGAAGGACGACCAGGGAGAGAAGGGAGGACACTAGAAAAACGGGTAGAAATAGTCGCGCCTCCAGCCACGTTCCGGGGCAAAGAGAAACAAAGGCGGGGAAGAGAGAACAGAGGGAAAGAGACGGAAACCAAGGAGGAAACGCAAAAGGCAAAGCCAGCCCAAGAAGGGCAAGGGCAGACTCGCCAGGCCGCCCGCAGGGCCAGCGCCCCTGTCCAAACGGTGCCCGCGCTGCCTCCTGGCTGGCCAGGGGCCTCTGGGCCTGAAGCCTGGTGGCCAGCCAGGACCCAAGCTCAGGAACCCCGACTCTGGGCACCTCGCAGACCCTGGCACCCTGGCTGGACAGGCTGGGCACCACACGCCTCTGGGAAGCCACTGCAGGGCCTGCTGGCACCCGGCATCGCAGCAGCGGGTGGAGAGAGGGACAGTGACGCCCAAGAGACACCACTGCACTGCAGGAGGCCGTGGGGTCCAGGAGGCAGCCAGGAGCCGAATGTGGAAGGTGTCTGCCAGGCCCCCGCCACAGCAGTCCAGCCGCCACAGACCCACCCGAGCCAGAGCCGTGGTCCACGGCACACGCTCCCGGTGCCGGCAGCTATGGCCTGCCTCTCTGCAGCCGAGACTCGCGGGTGCCCGCTCAGGGCTGGTGCTGGGCCGCCAGCACAGAGGCTGGGGCAGGTTCCGGGCTCTTCCTGGGGGCTGCCCTCTCCATACACAGTTCGGTCTAGGTGAAATCAGAGTGGCCCACGCGCTGGTCCACCTTGGGCTTCCGAGGGCCCCAAGTGCAGGGCCTGCGTCTGACAGTTCAAACGGCGGCTCGGCTTGCAGAGCTTGCGGACTCAGCCCCGGGGCCTGCTGCCCGCAGCGGGAGGAGGAAGCCGCGGCGCAGGAGCCAGAGGCTCTGAGAGGCCTCGCGGTTGGGCGGCCGTGGCTCCTGGCCACCAGCTCCTGCCCTGGCTGGCACTGACGTGGCGACTCCCAAGCCCAGGCCCTCGTAGGTAGGAGCCAGGCCACGGGCGCTGCAGGAACTGAAGCGCTGGGACCCCCTGGAGGCAGCTGCTCCTCACGCCCGCTGCCCGGGCCCGGCGGGAACGCGGACCAGTGTGACCAGAGCTTCTGATTTGCTAAGAAAACGAAATCGAGAATTGAGAAGTGAAATCCGGCAGCTGGTGAGAGGAGCCAGTTACAGGAGCTCTGCCTCGGGGAGCAGGGCGGGGACCCAGCCGACTTCCAGGCTCCCCCGGCCCCCAGCTGGGTCCTCCGGCCTCCGCAAAAGTGCCCCTGGTTCTGAGGAGCTCTTTGTGCCCCACTCTGTACATTAAGAAGGGTGCGTCTGAGAGGGAAGTGGACCCCGCTCCCCACTCAGCTGAGCCCAAGGAGGGGCCCACAGCTGGGCAGCAGGGCCGCCTTGTCCAGCACTCCTCTGCGGGTCCCCAGGGAGAATCCAGGCTGCGACGGGTACTTCCTGCGGAAGCGTCTGCCTGGAGGAAGACATCCAGTGCTGCCGGCCCCAACTCCAGCTGGGGGAGACAGCCCTTCTCTGAGTGTCCCTGGATCCAGAAACTGGCCTCCGATAATCCCAAATACTCAATCTATCACGACACCCCAAATCCAAAAATTCCAAGAACTGTTACGGCATTGAGTCTTTTGAAATCTCAGTTGAAAGACCCTAAGATGCTTCTGGAAGGGGCCCAATCCGGGCCTTTGCGAATGGACGGGACAGTCAGCCTGGACTCTGAGTGGCAGGAGCCCCGCCCACCACACTGAGCTGCTGATTCCACTCCCCCCTGGGCCAGTGGTCCCTGCAGGCAGAGCAGAGGGTGACCAGGTGCTGTCCCCGGGCCTTCCCTAAGCCCTGGGCACAGTGAGACACCCAGCAGGGGACAGCAAACTGCTGGCAAACAGCAGCCATGACTTCACCACGCCGGCGAGACAGCCGGTCGGGGTCCTGGACAGCGCTCAAGTCCAGCCCAGGAGCCATCGTCTGCAATTCAAGCTGGGGTCGCAAACCCGCCCTGCACCCTCAGACAGTCCTCACCCGTCCCCAGGAGGAGGCCACCCTGTCCCCAGGACCTGGAGAAACCCCAGCACAGGTGGCCACGTCGCTGGCTTGGGGCCACTGGCTCGAGGCCCCAGCAGTGGAGACCTGACCATGCCAGTGGCCGTCAGAGGTCACCCCACCAGGGCACTCGCCGCAGACCAAGCGGGCTGCAGCCTCCTTGGCATCACAGGCTGGCTGACAGTGGGCTTAGAGCCTCCCGCACGCTGACCGAGAAGAACCCGACATTTTAAGGGAACCGTGCGCGGTGCCCGCCCTGGGCCTCACCTCGCTCACCAGGGCGGAGGCGGGTCCTGGGCTCTCCACCTGCAGCAAGATCCAGCAAGAGGCACCCTGCAGGCCTGTGCAGGGTGACAGGAGGGTGGCCTCCGGGCACCCCGGGGACCGAGACGCCTCGTGGCAGCCCACGCCCATGCTCCCAGCCAGCCGGGTGACAAGAAGACAGGACGTCCCCCTGCTCCCTGCCCCCCCCCCCACAGGCGCCAGGGCCGGACTGCTGAGGGGCCTCTGTGGGTCCCTCTGCCCAGAGGGCAGGTGGTTTCCTGTCTCTGCGGCCAGCAGAGGAGTCCCAAACGCCCTGCTCTGAGACATGGACATCAGAAGAACCAAGTCCACCAGGGCAACCAGTGCCCCGCGCAGGAGGCCTCTGGGGGCAGCCCCGGCCCCGCCTCCCTCCTGGGCTCCCTCCTCTCAAGCCCTTGCAGCCACCATCTAGAAAGTTCCAGCCCTGAGTTGACGCTGGAGAACCAGGAGTGGACGGAAGGCATCAGTGGGGACCCGAGATACCTTGCAACCCCAACATTAAAAAAGAGCACGTGCTAATATTTTTAAGTTTTTCAATAATTTAGTTTTCCTTTTTTAGTAGAACTGGGTAAAATCGTCAATGCTACCTTACGTTGGTCCCTGTTAGACAATATACCTTTCTTTGAAATTTAAAATGTCAAATATATACTCATACAACCTTAGAAAAAAACCTTGAAGACGAAACAACAAAAAATAAAATAAACCACGCCAGTGACGTGGCGCCTACGAACACGTCGGAGCGCATCTCGCGCCAGGCCGAAGGCGCCGGCTCCCCTGGGTCGGGCTCGGAAGCGGAGGCTCACGAGTCCTCTGGGTGGCAGGCGGCGCCCCGTCCTTGTCCCTCCTGGCAGAGGCCAGCTCTCCGAGTCCGCCCAGCAGGTTAGTACGGGTTAGGGGTGCGCCGGACGCTCGGGCCGAGACCAGCGCAGAACCCGGGAATGTGCCTGCAGGGCCCGGGGTTCAAAGTGCGGCTGCGCCAGCCGAGGGCTGCCTGCGGGCCCCGGGCAGCACCCCGTGCCGGGCCCTCGGGGATGGCGGGTGGAGTCCAGGTGCCGGGGTGGAGGACGTGCTGGCCGGGATGACCGGACGGTCAGACAGAGTAGGCCCTGTCCTTGCAGGAGCTGGTAGAGGAAGCTGGGCAGGTCCCAGGACAGCTAGGCAGGAGCCACAGGCCAGCTCTCCTGCTGACCGGGTCCTGATGTGTCCTCTTACACGGCAGCCGAGGTGTGGCACGTTGGTGTTCAGAGATCTCCGTCCACCGGAGGCTGGCAGAGGCGGTAGAGGCTAGCGGGCGGAGGCAAAGAGGATGAGGTCCGGTGGCCAGGACCTGTGGCCCTCTCACCTCTACTTCTGCATATCTTATGGGCGATTTGCGCCAGAGAACAGGCTCAGCAGCCTCAGGAAGCCTGTGAGAGGACGTGCCACGCCGTCCGGCTGCCCGGTCCCTCCCCGCAGGCGGGGTTCATGGGCACAGGAGTGTCTGGAGCACATGTGTGTATTTAGACAGGGGTGCGGGGCGCTCTTCTGCACCCTGGGAGGCTAAGAGACCCCATCCTGCCCGAGCTTCTCCCTCCACGGAGCCCGGGACTCGCTGCAGGACGGGACAGAGCGAGGACTCCGAGCTGTGTGCTCATTGAGGAGCCACTGCTGGGCCTGCAGCAGGACCGGTGGCCAGAAGGACCACGAGGGGTCAGGACTGTGGAGGCAGGAGTGCCAGGCATAGGCCACCGCCCACGGGAAAGCCAAGCCTCCAGGTGACTCAGGTTGGAGCTGGGCCTGGGTTCAGAACCCAGCTCTGCCGGCTGCTAGCTGTGTGACCTTGGACAATATACTTAACTTCTCTAGGCCTGAGCACCCCCACCTGCCAACTGGAAATAACAGCAGGACCTTGCTCACAGCACTCCTGTTTGGGTCAAACGGGCCCCCACGGGTTAAGAGATGGGCCCAGGGTCTGGGGCAGGGAAACCAAAAAAAAATTAGAAAAAGAGGCTGAGCAAGCACGTGTGGAGACTCTTGGGTACAAACGAGGTTTGCGAGGGGGTCTGAAAGGGCGGCCTGGTCCCAACCCCGTGCTGGGGCCACAGGAGACGTGGCCACTGCGGAAGCGGCCAAAGGGTGTGTGGGAACGCGGCCCTACTTCCGCGTACTCAGACTACTTCAAAATAAAACGCTTCTTAAAGCTTGTGGGCAGACGATGAGGAACCGGGCGGGGCGGGAGAGCGGAGATGGGCTGAAATGAGCCCAGATCCCAGGGCTGCGGAGCTGCTGAACACCACGGGAGCCGCCCCGCGGCCACCTCAGGGCCTGCAGGGACCCCTTCCTGCCTCCCCCGAAGGGGGCCCTGGTGACGTCACAGACTGCGCCAGGCCTGGCGCTCCCGAAGCAGAGTGAAAAAGCAGAGCGGCCGGGGAGCACCAGGGGTCTGCCAGGGCCGAGGGCCCCCTGGAGGGAGAGGGGGGCCACTCACCGGGGTGCACCCTGGGGCATCTGGTCCTTGACGCGCAGGTTTTTGGCCAGAATCTCCACCCTGGGGCCCTGGAAGGAAAGAGCCGTCAGACTGGGGCCCCTGGAGGAGCTCGGGGCACGCGGGACACCTGGCTGGGGGCGCTGCTCCAGAAGCTGACACCCTCGGCCCCCAGGCGGGCCAGGTCTGGGCTGAGGGCACCCAGGCCCAGGTGGCCAACCCCACACAGGGCGCACGCGGCCGCCCGCAGCCCGGCCTGGCGAGCCTCGAGGCCTCACCTGCTTCCGCATGATGTCCGTGGCCTGCATCATGCACTTGGGCAGCAGCCCGTGGCTCCGCGCCAGGATAGCCGCCTGCTCCAGGGACACGCTCAGGGTGCTCCTGCAGGCGGGGAGAGGGCATCGGACAGCGGCCACCCCCGCAGGCCTCACCTCCCTCTCTAGGGCTGTGCAGCCACCCGTCCTGCGTCCTCTCCGGGCTGACCTTCCCCACCTGCCTGCTCCTCCCCACCGGCCCCTCCGGCAGCCTCCACCCCTCAGCCTGTCCCTGCTCGGTCTGCACCCAGGACAGCAGTGGGGCCCTGCTCTCTGTCAGCTGACTGGTGACTCCCGAGGCCTGGCCCCTGCTCAGCGGCCCCGGCAGCCCTGTGGCTCAGGCTGTTAGGACCCGGCTCTGCGCCAGGCCTGGGGCTCCAAGCCACCCTGCACCCTTCTCCCTGCGGCCCTGACGGAGGAGTTGACCTCTGGGCACCCCGGTCTCCCTGACTAGAGTCAGGACTGGAGCAACAGCGACAGGGGACCAGAGAGGCTGCCCCGTGCACTGTAGGGCGCCCAGCACCAGCCCCCACCCACCAGATGCCACAGTCCCCGGCTGTGATGACCACGAATGTCTCCAGACACGGCCAACGTCCCCTGGGGAGCAAAACTGCCCCTGGCTGAGGACCCTGGGATAAGTCCTTCTGCACCAGCCACAGCAGGGGACACAGGCTGGGGACGCAGCACCACAGAGCACCCGGCACGCAGGAGCCTGCCACCACTCGAGGAGACGCGACTGGACGCCTGTCCATTGGTGCCAGGCCGGATCCGCTGGGCACGGCGGAGAACAGAGGCCCCGCCCTCACAGACAGCCCGCGCCAGGGTGGCAGAGCTGTCGGACCCGAGAGGGAGTGGCGTGAGTGGCAGGCGCGGGGACACGTGGCCGGGAAGGGCTCCCAGGAAAGCAGCTGTCTATCCCTGGGGCCAGCAGCCGGGTAGAGGACAGGAGCGTCCAGGGAGGCCGGAGGCAATTCTGCCCTGCAGGTGAGGCCTCCGTTGGCGGCAGGGATGGAGGCTGGGAGCTCCGGCTCCCTCACGCCCTCCGGCCAGGACCCAGGACGCGCAGCCCCGCTGCCCGTCACTGCCACCGTCCCATCTCACAGACAGCCTGGGGACCGGTGCGGCCCACCTCTGCATGCCCGTGCCACACATGGCGATCTGGCAGGCCCCCAGGCGGTAGCAGAGCTCGGAGGAGACGGGGACCAGGCCGGCGCCCAGACTCCCGCTGGTGCCAGGTGTGGGGTGCACGAAGGACTTCACGAGGCGGCAGAGCTCGTCCAGGGCGTTGATGGGGCGGATCAGCTGCAGGCGAGGGACAGACACGGGTGCTTGGGCACGGCCAGCGCCCCTGCCCTTCCACGACCCGGCTCAAGCGCAGTCGGGCTCCCCGCCACCCCGCAGCCGGCGCTCCACATCCGCCACGTACTCCAGGTCTCGCCCCCGGCCTGCGCCCTTCCCAACTGAGCACCAACGGCCGCGCTCCGATGCCTCCCGGCCCTGCTTCCCGACCACGTGTGCGGAAAGGCGGTGGCGGCTCCTTCCTGTGCCCCGTGAGAGCTGCCGCCTCGCCACAGTCCCAGAGCACGTGCCCACACCTCCCCAGCAGCCCAGGCCCCGCGGCCAGCACGCCCGCCCAGGGTGAGGCCTGCCTCCACCGGGAAGGCCGGCCACCAGGCACTGAGCGGCAGGAGGCGAGGCAGCGGGGCCCAAGGGGCAGCAGGCCCAGCGCAGGCGGAGTCCGCGAGTGGGACGAGCCCGCGCGGACGTCACGTCTCTCCACTGCTCGGAGCAGCTGGAAGCCGCCGTGGCTACCAGAGCTTTCGACCGCTAAGCGCTAGTAAAACGCGAAGAGAGGACTCAGAGCGGGGCCGGCCACGCCGCAGGCTGGGGACACACCTGGTCGATCTTCACGGCAGTGGTGCTGGCGTCCGTGGGCAGGTTCGACCGCTCCAGGTAGAAAGCCCTGAGGGAGAGGGACGGGCGAGGGCTGAGGGCTGAGGGCTGAGGGCCGAGGGCCACCCTGGCCCTGCCACGCCTGGCCGCCCTCTCCAGGTGGATACAGAGGCAGCCTGACAGCCCCGCTAGCTCCCCACCCAGCCTGTGTTCCTCTCCTCGGAGCCCTGTCCCCTCTGGCACTGGACGCTGCTCTGTGCTCACTGGCTCCCAGTCTGTCCCCCTCTTCCACGGGGGCCGACCAAGCCATAAAGGCCCAGGCCCTGGGAGCCAGGGTCTCAGGGACAGTGCTCAGCCGGGCTGTGGAATCAGCACAGGCCGCAGACGGGTGGACAGCAGCAGCCGCCCTCCTGCTGACAGGTCTATATTCACAGCACGGCGGGCTGGTCTTGGCAGTTCCTGCCCCAGAAGAGGGCAGACTCCCCGCACGGGGACAGTGTGTGTCCCATGTAAGGTCCCGATGAGCCCGTGCTGGGCGAAAAGGAACGACCAGAGCTCGTATTTAAAACGCTGCATAAGCAGCACAGAGACTCGAGGCCTGGTCCATAGGGACAAAACGGAAGCGTCCGTCTCCCATTCCCAAATGGCAAAGCCAGGCCCAGAGAGGATAAAGCCCCTCCCAGCCACCCTCTGTCACCGAGGCAGGGCTCGGGAGGGGCCATGGGCGAGCTGCTGGGGACTGGGAGCTCCTCCCCTGGACCTGGCTTCCTCCTGGCACAATCCGTTCCCCGACTTCTCCCTGCAGGGTTGTGAATGGGCACCCCCTTCTCAAGGCCCAGGGCCCCATCTCAGCTCTGGCCCCCAGGCAGAGTGGACCGGCCCCTCAGCTCAGCAGAGAGGACCTGCTTTGAAGCCAGACTGTTGGCCTGTGACCTTGGGCATGCTGTGCGTGCTCCTGGCCTCAGCTTCCCCTGAGCACGGGTGAGCGCACCCGCCGTGCACACTGCCATCAGATGCTCACGCAGGCACGTGCTCCAGAAAGAGCGTCTGGCCCGCTACTCACGCCGAGGGTCTGCCTGCCACCTGCCGTGGCAGCCTTCTGAATCCTGCCCCCGACAGAGGCCCAAGTACACACCTGAGCTTGCGATAATACTGCTGGACCTTCTCCAGGGACTGGGCATTGATCTCCTGCTGCAAATCCTCTGCTGCCTGGCTGCCTGGAGGAGGCGGCCCTTCCACATTCTCCAGAGCTGAGGAGGAAGAGGAGGTAGGGCAGGGGCTGGGTCCCAAGGGCTCAGTGGCCTTGGCTTGGCCCTGTGGTCCCCCACAGCCCGCAGCCCACCTTTTGTGAAAAGCACAGTGTGCAGTCGGAGGCTGGCCCCGCTCTCCAGGCGGGAGGGCAGCTTGGAGAAGTGGTAGCTGTCGAGGTAGAAGACCACCTTCAGTGCCTGCCGGCTGCCCTCGATATGGTAGAAGACGTTGGTGTCTGCAGGGGACGAGGAGGCAGGGGCCTCAGAGCCCCACCCCTCTGCCACAGCAGCTTCAGATCTCCCACCCCCAGCACCTCCCTGCCCTCCCCACTCCAGAGGGATAGCCTCAGACCTGCCTGTCCTCCCACCCCGCTCCAGAGGGACAGCCTCAGAACCCCTCTCCCCAGCCTCACGATGGTACCCTGGGACTTCCATGTCCACTGATGCCAGAGCAGCATCCTGTGAGCGCATGTTCCCTCCAGCCTAGAGGGGCAGCCTCAGACTTCCCACCCCACAGGGGTAGCCTCAGACAGCCCCACACTCTGCAGAGCAGCCTGTGACCTCCCTCTTGGACAACTTCAGCAGGTGCTATTCTTGGCCCTGACACTGACTGCCCAGCAGGGGAGCCCGCAGTGGTCTTCAGAGCCCCCCCACAGTGCTCCAGTCACCCCTGGCCTGGTAGCTCAGGGCCCCACCTGGCAAAAGCTGCCCTCAAACAGCGCCTGCGTCTTATTCGCCCCATGAGGAAGAGCTTGAGGTGGGAGGGCAAACTGCGGTGCTCAGAGCCCCTGCTGCACCCTGCAGGCATCACTAGCCGATCGGGGTTCTCCTGAGCCCAGCCCAGCCCCAGACAGGCAGCCACTGCAGTCAGCTCAAACTGGCCCCCAGAAACCGCCCCCATGCGCAGTCTGCGTTTCTGCCCCAAGGAGGTGCCAGTCGGTCCTTGCAGGGAGGGAGGGCAGACCTCGCAGAGCCAGACACAGCACAGGGACACGCAGGCCACGGTGGCGCTGCAATTTCAAGCGGGTGTGGGAGCGAGGAAAAGGGGTCTCAGGGGCTTTTCCTGGAGTGAAATGAAAGGAAGGGAAGCGCTGATCTAGAGCGTGGCCCTCAGCCTCGCGAGCGCTGCAGTCCTGGGGACAGCTTGTGACACAGACACCCCAGTTCCACTCCAGAGTTTCTGAGGTAGGAGATCTGGGGCGGGGTCTGAGAATCAGCATTTCTGGCAAGTTCCCAGGACCCACGCTCAGCAGCAGAGCTCTGGAAGCAAGCACAGGGTTCTCAGCCTCGGCTGAAGGTCACCCGGACAGCTCCCCAGGGACCCCGGGACACGGGGACCCCTTGCCCAGGCCCCATGCCACAGCAGCCAGCAATGGGGATCTGCATCTGGGATGCCCCCAGTTGACTCCAGGTGAGATGCACAGGGAGGGCAGGGGCCATGGCCTTGCTGCTCCACGTGGCCCAGATCCTGTCCCTGAGTACCGAGTGCTCACTGCTACGGACGTGCACATGGTGGGTGGTGGGTGGTGGTCAGATGGATGGGGGGGGGGCAGGATGAAGGGAGAAAGAAAGGACTAAGGACCGTCCATCAATTATGCCGTTTGTCCTTAACAATCTGAACTCTTCGCTCCACATAAGGAGACTCCAGGGTGGAATTTAACGAGAAGTACTGTGGACCTCTTTCAAGACCTGGTGGGGTCAGCTGGGTTGACATGAGAGAACCCCTTTTTCCACTCAAGCTGGGGCACGAAGCTTGACGTGCTGAGTTCAGGTCCGCCTTGGGCAGCTGGCCTGCACCCACAGGGCCCCAAGTGTCCCTTTGGCCTCAGCATCCAGACTCCCACCGCAGGGGTGGGAGGAATCACTCACTGGCCACACAGTTCTCGTCCAGCTGCTTAAAGGAGAAGGTGACACTGTCCAGCTCCGACAGGGTCCCCCAGATGTCCTCCAGCATGGTCTGTTCCTCCTTCTGCAAGAAGATACAGTGGAGGGACCTCAGGTGCCACCCACCCCAGGTCACCTCGTGATGCTGGGATCCGAATCTAGGCATCGGGAGACACCAGGGGCCTCCTGAGCCCCAGGTCCAGGGTGCTCTGCCAGCGAAATCATGGCTCCCCATAGCTCGTCCTGTGCCCCACAAGCGTCAGAACTCTCCTCTGCTCTGACTTGCTGAGTGACCTGGTAACGCCACCTCCCAACCCGGACAAGGGTTCCTGACTTAACCATCCCACCCACCTCCCTGGCTCCTCCAGGAGACCCCAACACCTGATTTCTCCCCCACACCCATACACAACCAGGGCCAAGCCCCGACAGGTGGACCATGCTCCACATACCCCCAACTTCCCAGCCACCCCCACAGGGGCACTGTCCACGTCCCAGAAGGACCCCAGGTCTCCCCCTCATCCTCCCCCAAACAACCCACCCCTCCTTGGGCTGTTCCCTTTTTAAGTCAAGCCCAAATCCCATTTCTCGCCTGCCTCCACACCTGCAAGCCTCCTCTGCCCAGAGTAAAGCCCCAGCCCTACAGACGGGGCCGCAAATCTCTCCTCCCAGCTGCCCTGCCTCCGCTGGGACCAGCTCTGACCCTGGGTCCCCAGGCAGCTCCACGGCCTTCCACTTTTCCTGCCGTCTCCCCTCCCTCCTCCATCCTCTCTTCTCAGATTCCCCAGCTTGAAGGTGAGCTGTAGACCCAAGCAGGCAGCACCTGGCACCTCCCAACATCAGAGACAGAGTGGACCAAGCAGCTTCTGGCTTTGAGAAGACATTGAGGGTTGGTGTCCCTGCTGCCTTTTGGGTCCAGGGAGAGCAGACCTCTCGCCAGCAGAGGGCGCTCCGAGGCCACGTTTCCCACCCACCAGACAGTGGCTGGGCTTGGCCACCGCAGAGCCAACCTGCACCACAGGTATTTGTCCTGGCGACTGTGGTAGGACACTAAGCAGCATCCCTGGCCTCTGCATACCAGGTGCTAGTAACACCACTCCCGGATCCCTCAGTAGCCACAACTAAAAATGTCTCCAGATGCAGCCAGTGTCCCTGCCCAGCTTGAGCACCACTGGTCTACGCCACGTGGTCTGTTTCCCTCCCACCAGGAGATAAGATCCCCAGGCACAGGGGCTGCTTTGCTCACTGGTAGACCCCAGATCCCTAACAGTACACAGTAGGTGCTCAATTAATAACTGTTGCGTGAACAGACTAGGCCATGAGCACAAGCTGGGAGGGACACTGGCAGAGGGGCCTCCCGCCCCCTGGCCCACTCACCACCACGGCCGGCGCCAGCAGGGACTGGCAGTGCAGCAGGACCCCGGTGGCGGCCACCTGCTCCAGCCACTTGCGGCTGGCGTCGCGGCTGCTCTCCTCGTACTCGCCGTTGTTGTTGTAGCGGTAGCTGAGGGCGGCCATCAGCTGCTCGGAGAAGGTGCACACGGCGGCCACCAAGGCCTGGCAGAAGAGGGCGTCCCTGCGCAGCTGCAGCTCGGTGTCTGCGGTGGGGACAGGCCGCTGAGCGGTGCTACGAGTCGGACCCGGCCCCCCGCAGACCCCACGGGGCGAACTGGCCAAAGTTCACTTGGGGCCAAAAGCCAGGTCCACAGAACTCCCCTCCGCGAGCAAGCCAGGTGGCCCCAAACCCCGACCCAAGCATCTGCCCAAGGGGCGGGCCTGTGGGTTCCCTGCGCCCCCGGGGCCCTCGTGCTCTCTGGGGCACAGCACTTCTCGGCCTGGCCGGCTGGGTACCTGTGGTACTGCTCTGCCACCAAGTGCCACCCGTGAAGAACGGTCTGCCTGCCTTCAGAACTGGGCCCGCCCTCGCTGGCCCCACCCAGTCCCGCCCCGCCCCACCCAGCCCTGCCTCCTTCTCAGGCCCCGCCCCACCCCTTTGCCCCGCCCACTAGAGGCACCAGGCGCCAGGGGCTCATCCGCGGTGAGGAGTTACTCTCAACTTCTGGCCACTGAGTGCAGCAGCCTATTTTGACCTGGACCCTCCCTTGGCCGAAAACTTCTGAGAAGAAGGGAGGGACACCAGTCGTCTCCCAGGGTCCCCCACCCCACCTGCAGTCCTGGCTCCACTATCTGCTGGGGCTGGAGTTCTACCGACAAAGAGCCTCCCCACCCTCCATCCTCTATCCTGTGTCCTTGTCAACAGTCACCCAGGTAGCAGGGCCCAAGACAGGGCTCCCAGCTCCAGGGTCCTGAGACTTGTCCCTCGGACATGAGGTTCAAGTCGTTCCTGGAGGGGCAGGAGGCCAAAATATTGCTTTCCCCAGTGCAGGTCCTGATGGACCAAGGACAAGTCACCTTGGCCACAGAAGAGGCCTCGGGGGCTGTCCTCATAGCCGCCCACAGCCAGGAGGGCCTCACTGGTGCACCTGGGCATGTGCACTCACCTGTGCATTTCAGCAAGGCCAGGAGCAGCTGGTTCTTCCCATCTGGAAGAGGGGCACAAGAGGGAGGACACTGTGGGGCTGGCAGGGGACAGCGGAGCTGGCCCAGCCCATGTGCCTGACCCTCACAGAAAGATGGTGCTAGGGCTGCGCTCTGGTGGTGTTTACCGAAGGCTGGTGCAGGTCCCCATCCAGCAGGGACTACAGTCAGCGCTTCTGTCTCTAGAGTCAGAGCCCCTGCAGACACACACACACACGTTTGTGATACACCCACTCACAGCAGACCTCAAGTGCACACAAGTGCACACACATGCTCAAGCTTGCACATCCTGGACTGCAGGCTGCCCTGGGGAGGAGGCCCTCCTGGTCCACCAGCCAGGCGCCTCTCCTTCAATGGTGCCCTGGGGCCAGAAGAGCCTTCGAAGGAAGTCTGAATGGCCTCCGTGTGGCTTGAGGTACTGTCTTCCCTAGAAGGCCAGAGGGAGGCCTGGCCAGGTGTGGCGACAGCCAAACCAGATGCTGTACTGAGGGCCTGCCCCCATCAGGCAGGGCACTAAGCACTGATGGGTACAGACTGGCTTACCCCCATGACCGCACAGGGTGGCAGGAGCCCTGGGGCTGCACAAGGGCAGACGTGGAAGACAAAGGTGTGCCGAGGTCCCATGGCCAAAGGTGTGTGGCCTGGGATTCAAGCCCTGGCCCTCTGGTCACAAAGCCCACACCCTTTACCAATCAGTTTCGTAAACAGGACGGCTCAGGGTCAACAGAGATTCCAGCTCAGAGGCAGCTCCTCCCTGGGGGTCGGGCCCCTGGGCCGTCACCTCCAGCTCTCCTGGTCCAGTGTACCCTGGCTTGGGTCCTTCCAACCCAGGAGACCTAGACTCAAATGCCAACAAGGACCAGGGTGGTGACATCAGAGGTGTGGCATAGACACCAGACTTTGGGGACTGGAGAGCACCCTCCCCACCCAAAAGGGTAGCTGCCACTCATGAGCACAGAACAGCTGGCCTCTGCCACCTCAAGCAGCCAGGAGAAATCCAGCTTCCCAGGGAAACCTGAGTGGACACCAGCACTCCCTGTTCTGATGCTGTAGCATCAGATTCGTTGGTGGCCCCCACCTGCCAGTTATGACCTCAAGGATAAACAAAAGAACTGAACCAAGCCCCGTTTGGAAGCTGTGAAGAACAGCTCAGCCTCTGCAGCCTCGACTCAAGAGAAAGGCTCAGCATGACTGGCGACTGGGATCAGCAGCCCCCTAGCAAAGGGCACACAGCCCAGGTCTGCCAGGCAGGTCACTCAGCTGAGAAAGCGTACCTACTCTTCTTGCCCTTCCCTGAGCATGCAGGGGGAGGGGCGTGGAGATGGACCCCGGCAGGACCCCGCTGCATTCAAGCCCCAGGCAAAGGCCACAACCCCCACCATGACCCTCCCTGCCTGCTGACCTTCCACATATCTCTGGATGTTGTCCACCAGGGTCTTGATGGAGCTGGGGAGGTTCCAGGGGTCCTCCTGGATGCTGATCTGGATCAAGCTCCGGCCACGGACCATACACTCTTCTTTCTGTTTGAACTCTAGGGTGGGAAAGTAACATGAGGGTCAGGGAAGGGACAGAGGTGGCTTTGGAGAACAGGGGCAAAAAGGCCCATGCCTCATCACCAGATTCCAAAGCTCAAAACCCTAGATCCAGGGAGTCAGCAGGACTCTAGGATATAATCCAGGCCTCAGAGGACAAATACATGGTAAGTGTGCTACGATTTCAATGTGCCATCCCCATCACAGACATCACTCATCAATCTCAGCACCTTCCTGCTGGTCTGAGGCCATGATCCACACCCACAGCCCATCCAGTGCAGACAGCACTAATCAATCTCGGCAGTCTTTGCTCCCAGATCTGGACGTTGTAGCCACAGACTTCTCAAGTACTAGGTCCTCATGCCACAACCAACTGAGCTGGCACATGAGTTGTGATCTAGTCCTAACCCTTCCCTATATAGAGGAGGAAGCCCAGGCACAGTGACTTCCCTAAAGTCACACAGGGTAGTGGGAGACCTGGAATTGAATGTGGCCTTAAGAGGGCCAAAGGCCACGCAGACGCAGGCCCCTGTTCTCTTGGCGTCTTCCCGGGTTTCTGAGATGTGTATGGTTTGGGGCCCTCCCTGCTTTTCTTCCTGAGGTTCACCCCTGGACAGGGGTCCTGACACAACAGAGGGCCAGCTGAGCAGGAACTGACCCCTGCCTGGAGGCAGCTGCCGTCTGCATTCCTGTCTCCTGCACACCACTGGGTGCCCCCGAGGCCAGCAGCGTCCATCCTCCTCAGGGTCACCAGCACCCAGCACCAGGCCTGGCATGGGTTGGCTCTGGGGAGCTATTTACTGGCTGCCGAGCTGCATGGATGGACTGGCAGCCGGGGGATGGAAGGGTGGACAGACAGTGGGCAGGAGGGTGGCAGGTGGGAGGGAAGGCGGGAAGACAGACATTCCACTTCCCATCTCAACTACTGCAAGGAGGAAGCCTCGGCACGGTGCTGCTGCGGCCTTAGCTCACAGAGCCCCCTCTGAGGAGGCCCGGGCAGGTAACAGCGGTTGCTGCCCCTTTAAGTTCTTCGTTATGGCTGCCATTAATTTATGGTCTACTACGCTGGTTCTTCATATATGGGGAGGATAAGACCCTTTAGAAATTAAGTTTCCAAAAGGAAGATACCTTTCTAAAATTTACTTATTCACTCATTTTACTGGGGAATTGGACCAGGGACACTTCACCTTTGAGCTACATGCAATGCATCCCAGTCCTTTTTTATTTACTTTTTTTATTTTTTTGAGACAGGGTTTTGCTAAATTACCAAGGCTGACTCAGACTTGCAACACTCCTGCCTCAGCCTCCTGCGTCACTAGGATTACAGGCACGCACCCCGTACCCAGCAGGAGATACATTAAAAAGATAAAAGTCGCATCAATAATAAACCAGGCGGCAAATGCACACGGTCGGCAAGCATGAAGATGGAGCCAATCCTGCAGAGTGACTGAATGGGGGAGTGTGCTACAGGCCTGTCCCTGTGTCCCCAATGAGCAGGCCGAGGGTCCAGGGACCAGCCTGGGCCACCAACTGTCCTGCAGAGCCAGGCAGCAGCCAGGTCAGGCTTTGCAGCGCCTGCAGCTTCCACTTCACGCTGTTTCATTTTTATGATGCTTTAAAAATAAAAAATAAAAATAAAAGACATCATCCGATTCTGAGCAAAAGCAGCCGTGGCTGGATCTGGCCCACGGCAGGAATCCGTTAGCCTGGACGAGCAGGGCCACCCAGCAGGAGTGCGTCCCCGGTGTCCAGCCTGCTGCCCCCACAGGGCCCTCACCTTGGAGGCTGTGCTCCATGGGGAAGTGCCTGGTCTCCTCGAAGGCCCTGCCCATCACTGGACCCTTGAGCAGCACGTTGATGGCGTCCACCTGGAGACACAGCCCAGTGAGTGCAGCCCTGCGCCCGAGCCCACCCAGCCCAGCGCCAGGGGCTGCAAGGACCCCCCAGGGACTCCGCCCCCCCGCCCCCGGGACCAGGCCGACCTGGTTGAAGAGGTGCTCCAGGCAGCCATGGAGCTTATCCTGCTTGTCCCACGGGATGCGCATGTCACAGGGCAGCTCGTCCCCTGGCCGGAGGAACAGCAGCCACTGTCAGTCACTGCTGCCCACCCTGCTCCTCCAAACCCACAGGGGACATGCAACCTGCCAGGACCAGGTCCCCACTGAGTCACTGGGAAAATCCCTAGACCTCTCTGAGCCTCAGTTTCTTCATCTGAAAACCGGGCAGGAGGCACTAGCGTCCTACAAGATGGCGAGGTGTTGATATTCCCACTCCACAAACGAGGGCACTGAGAACAAAGAGCTGGATCCCAGACCCACTGGGTCACTGTCCACATTCCAGCGAAGCCAGCTGCCACTGAACCTCCCTGGGGACAGACTTCAGTGGCCCAGTCTCATCATGAGACATTAAAGTCCAGTGACACATTCCGTCTTCCTGACCTTCCTTTTCCTCCGCTAAAGTGACGTATCATAAAGTTGACTTCTACACAGAGACTTCCTCTGGCGGGACCCAGCGGTGACAGTGGGAGGGACTTGCCGCTGGCCCACCCTGGTCTGCGAGGATGCCTGACCTATTTATTCACAAAGTGCGTTTTTAAGTCTGAGCGAACGAGACTAAAATCAAAAACACGTCAGGCTTCCAGTAAACGCTGCAAGGTCTCATCTGTCTGTCTGCCCAGCCGCCGGCCTCCTCCATACATACGCCCATGGCCTCCAGGTACCACTGGTGGGCGCACCTGTGGGCGTGAGGGTTCAGGGCCGAGGGGACTTGGTCTTGGAACCTTCCTGTGCTTCTTGGACCTCTGGTTGGCATGTGCGTCAGTTCTGCAGGTCCCCTCGATTCCCAGGGTCTGAGGGACCTCACAGCACCCGCCACGCCCATACCCCACGTGACCATGCGCCATGATGCACGATTGCCCCAGGGACCTTGGTTTCACTCACTAACCCAGAGCGTGACAGGTGCTTGATTAAGTAACTGCTGAACGAGCAGACGGAAGGAGGCTCTGTGCGACTCAAAGCAACACACTGCAAACATGGAAGGAGCTCGGAAATACCCACTAAGCCGATGGCCAGGGGCCCTCCCGGTGCTGGGCAGCCACTTACCAGACCCCATCTCATCGCTGCCCAGGTAGGAGCTGTTGCTTCTCACGCTGGTGTAGGACAGGACTGAGTCCCGGTTGCTGTTGCACTCGCTGCATGGGGTGAGACACGGCCGGTCACCCTCCGCTCCACCCCTGGTCCCGGACACGGACCCCCTTCTGGGGGGTACTGGAAACCCCGGCCCATAGGTACCACACCCAGGGGTCCTTCCTGTCTGAGGCCGGGAGGCGCATTACACCCATCACGGAACCAGAGAGAGGAGGGGCGAGCTACCTCCACTCACTGTCACACTGCCCAGGTCCCTCACTCACTGTCACCACTGCCCAGGTCACACACTCACTGTCACACCGCCCAGGTCCCTCACTCACTGTCACACCGCCCAGGTCCCTCACTCACTGTCACACCGCCCAGGTCCCTCACTCACTGTCACACCGCCCAGGTCCCTCACTCACTGTCACACCGCCCAGGTCACACACTCACTGTCACACCGCCCAGGTCCCTCACTCACTGTCACACCGCCCAGGTCACACACTCACTGTCACACCGCCCAGGTCCCTCAATCACTGTCACACCGCCCAGGTCCCAAACTCACTGTCACACCGCCCAGGTCCCTCACTCACTGTCACACCGCCCAGGTCCCTCACTCACTGTCACACCGCCCAGGTCACACACTCACTGTCACACCGCCCAGGTCCCTCACTCACTGTCACACCGCCCAGGTCACACACTCACTGTCACACCGCCCAGGTCCCTCAATCACTGTCACACCGCCCAGGTCCCAAACTCACTGTCACACTGTCCAGGTCCCTCATTCACTGTCACACTGCCCAGGTCACACACTCACTGTCACACCGCCCAGGTCACACACTCACTGTCACACCGCCCAGGTCCCTCACTCACTGTCACCACTGCCCAGGTCACACACTCACTGTCACACCGCCCAGGTCACACACTGTCACACCGCCCAGGTCACACACTCACTGTCACACCGCCCAGGTCCCTCACTCACTGTCACACCGCCCAGGTCCCTCACTCACTGTCACACCGCCCAGGTCACACACTCACTGTCACACCGCCCAGGTCCCTCACTCACTGTCACACCGCCCAGGTTCCTCACTCACTGTCACACCGCCCAGGTCCCTCACTCACTGTCACATCGCCCTGGTCCCTCACTCACTGTCACACTGCCCAGGTCCCTCACTCACTGTCACACTGCCCAGGTCTCACACTCACTGTCACACTGCCCAGGTCCCTCACTCACTGTCACACTGCCCAGGTCCCTCACTCACTGTCACACCGCCCAGGTCACACACTCACTCTCACACTTCCCAGGTCCCACACTCACTGTCACCACTGCACAGTGTCCCCAGTGCTCTCTGATTGCCTGCTTCTTCTCAGGGACAACCCTGCCCTGGGCTGAACTTCCCACCCCCCTGACCAGAAGGAACTCAGGAACCAGAAGTCCCCATCCCACGATTCCATCCCACCGCTCACTGACCACTAAAGGAAAAGCCCAAGGACCCAGAGGTGTAAGAAGGAGGCCCAGAGGCCCGGAAATCCCTGGCGGGATGCTCCGAGGACCTGGTGCAGAGGCAGCCAAGAGGCCCTGTCTACAGACCCCAGGGAGGTGGGCAGCTGGAGGGGGCCGGGCCCTCGGCTCAGGAAGAGCGTTCGCTGGCACATCTGCCTGGGCTCCGCTGCGCCTGCGACCCGAGCTGCCTACGCCGCCCCGTGCGGCAGGCAGAGGTGACTGGGCTCTCGCTGGGAGAGAGGAGGAGGTGTCAGCACCCAGCGCAGGTCAGCGGGGACCCAGCTCCAGTCCACTTAGCCCATCCATTGAGGCCCCGCTGATCTCGTTACAGTTACTCTAACCAGTGGCGATACAGCGCGCGGCCCCTCAGGAGAAGAAAACCACCTTATTCCTCGGAGCAAGTAAATTAAACACACGGTGTTCGCTGCAAACACCATGTTTTTGTTGTAGCGCTAGGGATTGAACCCGGGGTGCTCAACCACTGAGCGACACCCCAGCCCTTTCTGTCCAGCTGTCCATCTGTCCATCTGTCTGCCTACTGATCTTGAGATAGGGCCTCACTAAATTGGCCAGGCTGGTCGTGAACTTGGGATTCCCCGGCCTCGGCCTCCCCAGCTCTGGGATGGCAGGCGTGCGTCCCCGTGCCTGGCGAAGACCACAGTCCTACCGGAGGTGGAAGCACACCACCCAGGCATCAGACCCCTCCTGGACACTCCGCCAGCAAGTACAGCTGCATGGGCAGCGTCCGCCAGGCCAGGCCTGAAGTACCAGCCTGGACAGGGAGCTGGGCTTCTGGGGTGCACCTCAGCTTCCCCAGGGTCAGAGGCTGTCTGACCCTGTCCAGCCCCAGGCCACGGTGGCCACACTCACCTGTAGGAGTCCCGGTAGCTCATGGTGTCATGGCCCGAGTCCTCCTGGTCTTCCTCAGACACTTTGAAGCACACTTTCTTGATGCCCCCGTGGTCAGTCCTGTCCATCTCGCTGTCCTCGCTGACCAGCGGGGAGGAAGAGGCCTCCTCTGCCAGGGGCGGGTCGCAGGCCCCACCAGGAGTGGGCTCCGTGATTGTGGACAGCAGCCTGCAGGGCAAGGGCTCAAAGTGAAGACCAGGCCGTGGCTTCCCCAGCCTCTGCCCTTCCACCCTGCACAGGGGGAGCCGTCCAGGGCTTTGTGTCCCTCCCCTGAAAGGCCCACTGCAACTCTGCAGACGCCGAGCAGGGCGCCTCCCGGGGCCGAGACACACAGGCCCGTGGCTCCTGGCAAAGCTCGGGCTCTGGCTTCTGCGTGCAGGCCGGGGCGCTGGACGAGGCCCAGAGAGCAGGGCTTTCAGCCAGCAGGGGCCTCAGGACCACCCCTGGGCTCTGCCGCCACGGACGAAAGCCCCCGGGACAGGCGGCAGGTAAACTCGTGGCACTGTTGGGTCACAAGGAAGTGTCATTCAAAAGGCAGTTTTAGCCCTGAGGCTGCCACTGCCTGACTGAGGGGCCTAAAGCAAATTGTTCAGCCTCTGAGACTCAACCTGTAAAATGGGATAATTCACATGTGCCTCCCGGGCTGGGAGATGGGAGGCATAGAACACGCCGAGGGTTAGACGGAACAGCGTCCGGTGCCTCGCGGGATCCCCAAGTCCGGGCTAGACGCCACCCCACCTCTCATGAGGTCAGTGTCACAACTGACTCCTGACTCCACTCTGCAGATGAGGAGACCGAGGGTCAGAGAGGTTGCCCGAGGTCGCATAGCCAACAGGTGGTGGGCCAGGAGTAAAGGCCACACCTTGGGCTCCAGAGCCTGCAGCCCGGTCTCCTGCATGGGAACCATCCCACGAAGCAGAGAGAAGGTGCGCAGGGCACGCAGGCTCTGCAGCTTCCGCCCAGAGAGCAAGGCGCCTGCACGTCCCCCGCGGTGTCTCCGACACCAGGCCTGTTCAGCAGTGCTTCTCCCCAGGGGAAACGTGCTGCGAGGGGACACTGTCGAGACAGCCCGCTTGTCACCACATCCCTGTGGTGGAGCGCGCTGCTGGGCCCCTGGCCGTGGAGCCCAGGAACGCTGCCCAAGGCGGCCTCACCGCACAGAACCACCCGTCCAAATGCCCACAGGCTCAAGGTAGACGCCCTGCTCTAAAGGTGACCACGTGCCTCTCACCATGCAGAACAGAATCAGCCCCTTAGCACCCCGGGACCTTGTCCCTGTTCAAGTGTCCCCGACTGTCCCAAACTCTTCTCTCCGGGTGGCCTGTCAGAGGCAGGTCCCTGGCCCCATCCGGAGGCTGCTTCTCGTGGCTGCATTGCCAGGGTCCTAATGGCGAAGGGGCCTGTCTCCTCCCACCCGCATCACTGTCCTGCACGATGGCCCACCTCTGCCTGGCCGCGCGCATCCGAGGGGCACCATTCCACCCTGCTGGGCCCCGCCTGCTGCCAGCCCACCCCAGGCCAGCGTGCTGTGTCCTGCAGTATCACAGCATGGGGCCTTGGGTCCAGCTGCCCACCTTCCTGCGATGCTCAATTCCTAGCCTTTCGCCAGGCGGCCCCGGCCCCCCGGGATGCTGCAGCCTTCGCTGCTCGCTGGAAGGCGACCTGCCCCAGGGACAGCTGGCCAGGTCTGCAGACAGCTTGGGTGTCATGGCGGGGTGGGGGCCGGGCGCCTGAGGCACAGGCCAGGGCCGCTGCAGACAGCCATGGCGGGCGCTCCGCTCCGAGGCTCCCGCGCAGAGGCGGCGGCCGGGCTCACCTGTTGATCTGGGTGACGTACTGCTTCATCTCCTTAAGGGCCACGTCCAGCTTGGTGAAGAGCTGCAGGCAGGCGTCCTGCACCTCCCGGTCCTCCTGCTTCAGCAGGGAGCTCAGGCCCCGGTCCTCCTGACCCAGGGCCCCACTGGCCAGCCCAGAGCTGTCGCTGAGAGTCTGCCCCTGAGGGTCCCCATCCACCACAGGCAGGCACTTCCAGGACGGGGCGGCCATGGTGGTGATGCAGTGCTGGGTATAGGACATGGGGTTCGGGTGGCCTGCGGGCGGAGGGCAGTCCCGTGAGGCGGGGTGAGCGCTCCCAGGGCCCAGGAAAGAGAACTTCCAGAACAGGACTTGGGCTTTTGGTGGGACCAGGGATGGAACCCAGGCCTCACAGGCTGGGCGAGTGCCCCACCGCTAGTTCTGCCCCAGTCTTTTATTTTCTAACTTTGGGACAGAGTCTAAGTTGCCAAGGCTGTCCTCCAACTTGGTGGTCCTTCTGCCTCAGCCTCCCCATTAGCTGGAGTCGCAGGCACGTGCCACAGGGCCCAACCTCCCCTTCGTGCCACAGGGCCCAGCCTCCCCTTCGGAACTCAATCCACTAAGTTACCCCAAGAATATGGTTTCGGTTTGATACTGATAAACCTTTAACCACTGTGGCTTTTCCTGCCTGGAAATGCAGACACAGTGGCTGGTACCCCAGCAGCCACACTCTACCATGAGGTGCCCTGAAAGTCAAGAGGCCCCACCTAGAGACGGGTGCAGAAAGAGAGCAGCACCTGGGCCCCGACGCCTACGCAGCCACATTCCGGCCCTGGACTGCCGGCCCTCAGACACTGTTCTGGGCTGGTACCATAGTGTGGGCAGAAGCACCATCTCTAACAGGCACAGGCAAGTACCTTGCTCGGGGTCAAGGCCGATGAGGGAGGGCTTGCGCCCGAATCGGATGCTGAAGGACCTGCCCACAGAGGGGGTCGTCTTGGGGTAGGACACCTCCATGAGGTTGACGTGGCAGTTGGTGGGGCAGAAGTCCAGGCCGCACAGCGCGTGGGGCTCCAGGGCAGCCTGCTTGAAGGCGGGGCTGACGCGGCTCTTCAGCTGAGCTGCAAACTGAGGACGGCATGGGCCGTGAGCCGGGGCGGGTCTGGGCCACCTCTCGGACACACTCCATCCTGGCTGCAGCCAGACGCCCCGAGTCAGATGGTCAGGAGCTCGCTGCCCCTCCTGGGCCACGGGAAGGCCCTGGGGAGGCCGGGAGCGAAGGCCTCCCTATGAGCTGCACCTGTGTCTCGAGGCCACTCGAGGTCAGCTGCTGCCCCTGAGCTGTCCCGAGGGAACCGTCTCTCCTGGCCCCAGTGCCCCGGGTTCAGGCAGGGCTGCCTTCCCACTCAACAGGGACCGGACGAGGCCAGGCAAGGGGCCCAGGCCAAGCCAGCAAGAGCTCCCTGAGCCAATTTCCGACGGGATGCCGAAACTAGAGCTACCGCAAGCCACCATCCCACTGCCCAAGAGAGAAGCCAAGGTGGGGAGCGAAACCGAGGGAGGGAGAGCAGCCGTGCTCTCGCGCTAGTGTACTGTCCGATTAAGAGCCTGGATACAGCCATGCCTGAGGTTCGCCTCTGCACTTTTCAGTGACAGAAACCTATAAAATTTCCCGTTGGTTTAAGCGAGTTGGACTGGAGCGCGATACCCGTAACGACAGCGCCCGGTGAGGTCCCACGCCTGGGAGCCGTGGCGGGGCCCACGGGAGCGGTACCTGCCGGTAGCAGGCAATCCTCTGGCTGAGGCTCTCCAGCTTGGTGTCGCAGATGTTGCGGAACTCGTAGTGGGACATGGTCACCATGGCGCTGCTCATAGCCATGAGCCGCCCGCAGTTCTGCACGAAGGCGCTGTCGTCCGCGGCAAAGGCCTCCAGGATCTGCAGAGACGGCAGCAGAGACTGAGCGCTCGCCGGGCCGCAAGGGGCCCTGTGCTCCGCCCACACCGCCAGATCGGGCCCGCTGCCCAGGCCGCAGACTTGGGCTGAAGGGACAGCCACCCTCCTCAGCCCACAGCCACCAAGGCGGGGACGAGGACGCGGCCCCAGCGAGGAAGCACAGCGGGCGCTGCCCACCCTGGGAGAACTGCCCCGCCCGGGCACCTTGGCGGTGAGGCCGAAGCAGCCGCGGGGCTCCACGATCCTCTCCAGCACATGGCAGCGGACACCTGCAGTGCTCACGTACTCGTACACCACGCCCGGCTCCAGGTCCACGTTGTCCACCGTCAGGCTGACCACCGGGCCGTCCTCCCGCAGGCTCAGCTGGGGGCCCAGGGACAGCAGGGGCCAGGCTGCAAGCCAAGGGCAGGCAATGCTGAGGACAGCACCGTGCCATGACCAGCCAGGCCCTGCCGCCCGCACAGCCGGCGGGAGCGTGGACCGTCCCCAGTGCTGTCCGCCTCTGCTGCCTGCCACTGCTCACCCGTCCTGGAGAAGTCTCCTTGAGTATCAACCCCTGCGGGCCATTCGCAGTCTGTATGGCTCATAAGGGGCCCCACCTGCCCCCTCCCCCTGAAGGCCAGGCCCACAGGTGGGCAGGACACTGGCGGATCTAGGGCTTTTGCTGGACCTACAAAGGGAAGGATTCCGAGCTTCCAGGATCATCAGGTATGAGTGAGGCCAACAGAGAGAACTGAGAACTGGGAAGCGCTGGATCAAGCCAGACCTGAAGCTTGTTGACCCTACTGTTTAGTTCGCTGGGCCCATGTTTATATGTGAGCTAATTTCAAAAAGAGCTTGTCTAGGGGGCTGGGGAGATAGCTCAGTTGGTAGCGTGCTTGCCTCGCAAGCAAAGGCCCTGGGTTCAATCCCCGGCACTGCAAAAAAAAAAAAAGAGCTTGTCTAATTAGGGAACGCAGAGTCACCTCTGAGAAGAGATCTGAGTGAAGACAGGGACATAAGTGAAGTGGAACTGTGAAGAGTTCTAGGCAGTGGGAACAGCAAGTGAAAAGGCCCTGGGGCAGGGACATATCCAGCTGGAGCAGAGGGCAAGCAGGAGAGTGCTGGGAGGGGAGGTTGGAGAGCCAGGCTGGAGCGGGCCATGGCGGGGTCTTTGATCTCTGCTGAGCAGGAAGGTGTCACCGGGAGGTCTGCTCTCCTGTTTGGGGGACCCCTAGGAGGAGGCGTGAGCAGGCTACTGCAGCCACCCTGGTGAAAAGCCTTGGCGGTGCAGGGAAGGGGTCAGGTGCGGGGGCAGGAGGAAGTGGGTGGTCGAGGGCGTTGCTGGGATTGAAGTGGGGAGGGCAGAAGAGAAGGTGCACCCTGGGCAGGGTGGAGAATCTGGAAGGACAGAGGGGCAGATCCTAGAGGGGGGCTCCCGGGAGCGTCTGGCGGGAGGCCGAGTGGGCAGGCGAGCAGCCTGGGCTCAGGCTGAGGCGGCTGCAGAGGTGCGGGAGCCCCCCTGGATCCCGGGAGCACAGCGCAGAGCAGTCCCCCCAGGAGCGGAGGAGCCGGCCCAGGCCCAGGGGGCCGCAGGGGCTGCAGGCCGTGACATGGGCCTTCACGGCAGTGGAGCCGCAACGCAGACCCAGGGACAAAGGGGCTTCCAGGAGCCCAGGCGGCGAGGAGCAGACCCCAGCCCAGAAAGCACGCGACCCTCGGCCACCTGGCTGAGCCCGGAGACCGTCCTGAGCGTAAGGTGGTGTCACCCTGAGCCTCTGCTCTGTGGATCTGCGGAGGCCCAGGGGGCAGGTGCAGAACAGCAGCTGGGGAGGCCCGGAGGCCGGGCACAGAGGACACACCCGTCCCTCCCGTCCTTCCCCACCTCCCCTTTACCAAAGTCAGGCTGCTCTTCCTCCGGGGCCCCCTCACCACGCGGGTCCTCGCCGGGGGTCTCCTGGCTGGCTCGCGCCTCCTGGGCGTCCTCGTGGGTGTGGTAGATCCAGTGGTAGAGGCCCTGGGGGAGCAGCTGTGAGGGCATGTCCAGGGGGCAACGGGCCCGGGGCCCGCCGGGGCTCAGGCCTCCCAGGGACGTGCCTTGAAGGGTCTCCTGATGCCCACGGGGCCTCCCAGGGCCTCCAGGCATACCCCTCCCCCAGCGGGGACGGTGACTGTCCCACACAGCAGCCCAGGGACGGGAGCTTCTGGAATATGCCAGGCCTCCAGTGTCCCCAGGGCCAAGGGACAGCCTGGAGCTGGAGATCCGGGGCAGGTTGACGGAGAAGCCGCCCTCCCAGAGCCCGAGCCCCAGCGGGGACACACGGGCCACCGCCACCCCTCTGCCCCACGCCCAGGGGTGCGGAGGTGTCCTGTCCGCCAGGCGGGGCTGGAGACCAGGTCGTGGGGGTGGTCCCCGCTGGGCAGGGACCCAGGGCCACCCACGCGTCTGCTGCCCCCAGCAGGGCCCCTGGCCTGGCCGTGGCAGCTCACCAGCGCCTCCTGGCGGCGACTCCGGAATGCCTGGAAGTGCTCCAGGACCCCCACGGCGCCCTCGCTGGCCACACTGCTGCCGTTGACCTTCAGGACGCACTGGCCGGCACTCAGCCCTGCAGCCGCAGCCTCGGAGCCTAGAGACGGGGCGGACAGGGTGGACAGGGTGTGGCGGGCCAGACAGGCCACCAGGTGAACTGCCCCCACATCCCCAGACACCCAGGGCCCCTCTCCCTGGACCGACGGGCCCCTCGTGGGCAGCATGGGAGCCGACACCCATCCCGCAGGAGAGGCAGGAGTGGTGGCTGGCCAGGGTCACACGCAGGGGCCCCAGCTCTGCACCCAGGCTCCAGGCACCGGGGCTTTGCCTCCGTCAACGTCCTGCAGGACCCTTGGTCCTGGACCAGGGTGGCCCCGCGTGGCAGGGGAAGCAGGGACTCGGGGAGGCACAGCAGCCCCGAGATCTCAGGGCCAGGAGCCGGGACTCGAGCCCGTGCTGCCAGCCGCCAGGCGCACACCCGACCACCAGCCCTGCCCCCGGGGCCTCGGGTCCACTGACATGCAGGCTGGGTGGGTGAGGTGACAAGGGCAGCCTGGCTTCAGGGCTGGGCCACACCCTGCTCTCCACGGTCCTTCATCCAGCACTACCCAACGTCCTGGGCTCCAGGTCCTCGTCTCCACCACGGGACATGGACACAGACACTCACAGGGTTCCTGAGGGATCCCGGAGTTGGCACGGGAAAAGGCGCAGCAGCGAGCGGCTCTCGGCAAGGGCTCAGGAAACACCTGCGGCCTCGCTATGCTGGGCTGGCCCACCCACTGTCAGGCCAGGACCCGAACTGTCCCCCGAGGGCCTGGGCCCAGCTGGGTGCTTTCTCAGCGGGGGTGGAAACGTGAAGAGGTGGCCGAGGCCACTTCGCTGGCCCTTTCTACTATGAGACAGGGTCTCACCCAGCTGCCAAGCTGGCCTTACATTTGTGATCCTCCCACCTCAGCCTCTGGAGGGGCTGGGATCGCAGGCGGGCACTGTGCCCAGCCAACCTTTCCTCCTGTGAGTCGATGGCTCTGGGTGTTCCGTCACAGCAGGGGCAAAGCTGACCGACACCCACTCGCACTATCGCAGCGGATCACAAACACAGCCGCTGCTGCAGGGCAGGCCCCCTGCACTGGCACCGTCGGGGCTGGAGGGCCACCGTGGGCACACGGGATGCCAGCAGCATTCCGTCTGCCCCAGAGGCAAATGGCACACCCTCCCCAGTCCCCCAGAAGGCCTGCGGAGGAGGAGGCAAGTCACCCCCAGTCGAGAACGGCTGCTTTAAAGGTAAATGACCCTCTGAGACGCCATCGACTTCAGGAGCCTCTGTCACGACTCGTACTCTCTTAGTGAAAAGATTCTAGAAGCACAACTCTGACCTCAAAAGTGACAACTAACGTTGGGACGTTAAAAGGCGCCTGTGTGTACAATGCCGGCCCAGCACTGTGGACCTGCTCGGCTTCCTCTCCAAGGCAGAGGGCCCCTGAGACCAAGGAGAAGGCAGTGCAGGGGCAGAGGCCTGGAGCTGGTGGCCCGGGCTGCGGCACGCCCGGGGAACAAAGATTCAAGTCTCTGGCTCCTCTCAACAAGCCCAGTCTGGCAGGAGCAGGCCCAATTCCTGCCCGGGAACACGGAGCCTGAAGGCCGTCGGCTTCTTCACAGAGGGACACGCGCTCTCTGCTGAGCATCCTCCCCGCTCCCCGCGTCCCTCTGGGCTCCCTCCGCCCAGGTGTGATCAGTGTCTGTGACCTCGGCTTCAGGAAGGACAGAAACGCCATGGCTCATGAGCAAGCCGAGCCAGGCATAAGGGTCCAGGCCACTCGGAACTCGTGTGACGCAGGCAGTCTGGGCCCAGGGCCGCCGCCGGTCAGCGGGATGCCCACTCACCTCTCCCCACGGCGTAGATGTAGGGCGGGGCGGCCCCCCGGATCTGGAAGCACAGGGCCTCGGGGTGGTCGGGGACTTTGATGGTCCTGCAGCAGCAGCAGCAGCGACAGGTAAGGCGTAAGGAGAGCAGCACACTTCCCACAACCCAGGGCCACCTGGGAGCCCCGCCTCTGAGGCTTCTGGGAAACTCGGCCCAGGCTTGCCGCTCCCACAGGAGGAAGGCAGCTGACCAGAGTCCACACCACCAACCCCGGGGCCGAGAGCCCCGAAACTCCCCCAGGCCTCCCCTACGGCTCCCCATCCCAGGAGCCCTAGTGGCCAGACCAGCACCACCAGTGGGCGGCGCCTCGCTATGGAAGAGGCAGGGTGAGAAGTGGCCCAGCTCAGCTTGGCGCTGTCCCCAGAGGAGTACCCAGTGGGGCCCTAGGAGGGGCTGGAGGGCCCGGGCACACACTGAGGCCCACTCCCCACCATGGCAGAGAGGGCCGGCCCTGCCAGGGTGGGCGGCGGGTGTGCTGTCCGGGACGCCCCTGCCCAGGCTGCATCCCCAGTCCTGCCTTCACCCCTCCCATTCCCACCTGCCAGGTGAAGCCCCCGTGAGCCTGTGCCCCAGCCCCAGGTCCTTCCGGAACTCTGAAGAGATGGTGGTGCCTGGTGCCCTCCCACCAGCTCGGCCAACTACACAGGGGCCAGGCTTCCTGAGCCAGCTGGCCTTCCACTGAAATGGCCACAGGCAAAGTCCCCTCGCTCCCACCAGGGACACTAGCCTCAAGTAAGAGGGAGACCTGGACACCAGGTGCGCGACTTGAAAGTAAAGGACTCGCCCTGAACCTCGACCTGCCCCACCTGCAGCCGCCGGACCCCAAACTTCCAGCTGCTCTCCAGAGGGCTCACGTGGGCACAGGGCCCCACAGGCAGGCCCCACTTCCTGGCTGGTCTTGCCCCGTCACTCAGCTGCACCCCTCGGCTTCCTCGCTGGTCCTCAAACACGCCAGGGACGGCCCCACCGCAGGCCTAGGCACCTCCGCCTGGAACCTCCTCCCCAGAATCCCCGCAAGGAGCCCCAGTTCCTGGCGGCCTCTCTGTGTCCACCCTATCTGCACAGCCCAGTCCACTCCCAGCTCTGTCTGTCCACAGCCCCTTGCCACCCCAGCCTGGGACATATCTCACCCCCTACCTGTGTACTTCTATCCCCGGCCCTGTCCCCCAACTTGACTGGAGGCCCAGGAAGGGTAGGAACTGAGTCCACGCCAACAGGGCCACTTGCCTACACACTCCTTGGCACAGCCAGAGCTCACGTCCTGTGGTGGCTGCAGGGATGGACCACCCACAGGGCCACCCAGCTCCTGCCCACCAGCACCCAGGCACGGCACCTCCTCAGCATGCCAGCAGGAGTGGGGGATACTCACTCTTTGGCCTTGGTGGCCACCAGGAGGCGCAGGGGGCGGCGGGAGCAGAAGCTCTGGTTGAGCAGGGACTCCACCTCGGAGAAGGGCCGCAGGAACACCAGGTCCTCGTTGATGGAGTAGATCTTCCTGCCCGCCTGCAGGCCAGCCATCTTGGGGACCGCAGGGCAGACGGGCATGTGGTTATTAACCCTGCTTTCCACAGTAAAGGACCCCCCCTGTGTTCCTTAGGACAGGGGCAGCCCTGCAGGCCACGGAGGCTCCCCTGCAGGAAGCGCTGAAGGCACAGGGCCTGGTTCTGGGCAGCAGCTGTGGGGGGTGGCCTGCCCAGCGGGGCCAAGCTTGGCGTCCAATGGGGTGGCCACCTGGTGACTGCCCCTCTCACGGGGGCTCCCGACATGGCAGGTGCAGCCGCACCTCCCACCAGGAGAAGCTGTGAGCTGGGGCTGAGTCCCGCCTCCCACCTGGCCCTCCTCCGGCCCTGCCCAGGGGACAGCAAGGAACTCCTCCTGCTGAGAGCGGCCGTTATTTGGATTTTTATCTTCGAAGCTCTTTGGAAAACTGACTCAGAACGTGAGCGTTCCCGGTGCCTCTGCGCAGAGCCAGCAGAGGGCGCCAGAGGGCCACGCAGGAGGCACTGAGCAGGGGCGCCCTGCTCCCGTACCTGCAGGGTCCTGGACCCAGTTCTCCCAGTGGCCAAGAGAGAAGCAGTGCCGGTGTCCCCGGACCTGGCAAGCTGCCCCCTCCCACCTGCACACAGCCCCTGCCAGCAGCCAGGAAGCCTCACCTCGGCCAGCGAGCCCCTCTGGACCGATTTGACCACCACGGCCTTGTTCTTCTCCTCGATCTCGAAGCCGTAGTCTTCCTCCTGGGGCAGGATCTGAGGGCCAGGAGCAGACCTGGTGAGGCACCCCACCCTGACCCCCGCGGCATGGTGATCCTGCCATCTCCTCACGTCCCAGGGCCACTGGGATGGGGTGCATGTGGGGGGGGTCTGCAGGACAGCAGCCAGACCGGGCCAACTGCACACAGTAGGTACTCAGTAGATACCTGAAGTGAGGTCATCACCCCACTCCAGAGCCTGGTGTACTCGTCCAATCTGTCACCCCTTCCTCCTGCAAGCCTAGGGGACAATCTCCTTCCTTCCATGTTACTGTCTCCCTGTCCACTGGCATACTGTAGGTGCTCAATAAATGACTTAATGAATAAAACAGACCCAGAACATGACCATGGACGTGGGAAAGCAGCTCAGGGAGCAGCAGCCCCTCTCCTGCTGGAAGAAGGTCCTGGGGCTTTTTGGGGACGGAGCCTCCGCCCCTCACACGGGACGGGAGCTGGCTACTGGACAAGGTGGGCTCCACGGCCCTGCCCGCTGTAGCTCTGTGGCTCACGGTCAGAGGGGGCCAGACTGTGGTGCAGGGGTGTGTGCAGCCCAAATTAAAGCAAAGCAGCTACGGGCCAGGGCAAGGCGTGGGGCCGCGGGGTGCCCTGGAGCCGAGAGCTGGACACCACAGTGGGGGAGTGTGCAGGGCAGCAGGCCCGCGTGCCACCGCCCGGAGTGAGGAGAGACCAGGGTGGCGGGGTTGAGATGGAGCTGGGGAGGCAGGGTCTCCCAGGCCATTCTGAGCCTTTGCAGCCCACCATAGGTGTGCTGGGGAGCCCTGGAGGAATCGGGGGAACGGCAGCCCCCACAAAGAAGGCAGCAGGCATCTTCTCATCAGGAAGACCAGCTCCAACCTGGGCGGGAACGAGTGACCCGCTCTGAGCCCCTGTCCACCACCAGCTGGGGCCACACATTAGGAAGGGCTGGTGTTCACCAGCAGGAGGCAGAGAACAGGACTGTGGGGCTAGGTGGGCACACTTTCTGCACAGCTGAGACCTCCCTGAACTGCAGACAGTGACAGCCACTGAACACAGGCAGCGCCTGTCAGACCTAAGGCCCTGGGGCGCAGGGGAGTGACTTTGGGCACAGCGCCAGGCTGCGGGTGCAGGGAGGATAGGGGGAGCCAGAAGGACAGGGAAGACGCTCGGCAGCCCCAGCCTGAGTGAGGAGGACACCTGGCCAGGGCAGCGACCTGGCCTCCCAGCCACCTAGAATCCCCAGGAGTTCTGGGAAGGAAGGAGGCGGGCTCAGCCCTGCTCCTACCAGCAGCCGCTTGGCCAGGATGTTCTCCACCAGCTTGAAGTCGCCTCGAAGCTGTTTGTTCTTGCTGCTGGTCCCCTCCATCTCCTCGTCAGCGTGGAAGCGGAAGTACTGGGACTCATCCTTGAACTCACTCTTCTCCAGCACTGCAGACCCAGACACACGAGTGGCACTCAGACTCCCCGCCCACACGTCAGCCACACTTGCCAACTGGGTAGCCCTTGGACGGATTTGCTTTGGCCCAAATCCTAACTTTATTAGAATGGAATCAGACGCCAACACTAACCTACTAGGATATCTCACATAAGGAGCTGGATTTCTGCCTTCTCTTGAAAAATCTGAACCTGCCCCACCTGCTCTACAGAACAAACCAGGGTTACAAAAGAAAATTGTGTGGGATTGGACAAAAAAAAGCAGGTACCCAGGCAAGGGAGAAGAATCACCTAAGGGTACTGCGTGTCCAGGGAGCTCAGGACGTGATAGGCGGTAAAGGATTACGGGGAGACTGCAAATGGGACTCTGACTCGGGAAAGAATAAACCAGATCCCTACCTCACACCACACACAGCGGTGAACTGGGTGGGAGACCCGCTGGTGAACAGGGAAACTAAAGCTGACCAAGCAAACGCTAGCTACCTCAGGGCTAATGCAGGTGTCAGAAACAAACCAAGGGGTGGCAAACTGAGGCTCCAGGACCACTGCCTGTTCTTACAAATAAAGTTTTATTGGAAACAGACCCACCCATCTGCAGACGTAAAGTCTGCGGCTGGCAGCTCTCAAGCCAAATGCTAAAGTTGGATATGTGTGACAGAGATCATAAGGTACACAGGGCCTAAATTCCCACTCTCTGGCCCTTTAGAGAAAAAAGTGCTGACCCCTATACCAGGAAGAGCCAAGAAAACAAACTGGCATGACCAGTACGCAGACTGACCCCCGGCCTGCGGTCCAGCAGGCACCTATGTGCCAGGCACTCGGAGGTGGCAGGGGGTATGCTTAGCTCTTCTACTCCTTAGGCAGATGGAAAGGTTTTTGCAACCCTTTAACAGATGGAAAGACTAATGCCCAGACAGACTAAATATATCCGTCCAAGGTCATAGAGCCGCAGGCAGCACTAGGGCCCCAACCAGGCCCCTCCTTTCCCTGTGCTGCCCCACAGGCCTATCAGTGGGGCATGGAGAAATAGCACAGGGGAATCAGGCTCAGTTAGGTCAGAGGGGCTGCCTAAGGCCAGCAGGTCCCCGCGACAAGGAGAACCAGCTACCTAGACTAGAGACATCTTGTCCCTAAAGACAGGGCATCAGGTGGCTGAAGGGAAAACAGAGGAAGCTTCTCCTCCGCCTGGTCCCCAGGACACTCACCAGGACCCTACCTGTCTGGCCACCTCATCACCTCTTTGGAGAAAACAGACACACAAATTGCTACTGTCCCCAGAGCTGGGCAGCCAGGCTCCAGGGGGCCGGCTGGCTTGGCCTCCACTGTAAACATGAAGCTAGAAGATTCCGGGAGTGGGAGGAAGAGCTTCAGTGCTATGGCCGGCTGACAGGTCTGGGAAATGCCCTGGAATTCCTCAGGTCCACAAGCTCGGCCAGGTGAGGCCCAACCTCCACCTCTCCATAGAGGCCACTGGCCAGGCCTTGTGAGCCGCAGACCTGGTGTCAGATCCCTGCTAGGCCCTTGCTGTCCACATGTGCGTCCAGCCTCATCCACAGGGAAAAAAGAGCACATGACTTCCCAGCTCTGAGGACTGGGGTGGACCGGCCTCTGGGTGCCTCCCTGGGGACAGCGCAGCACCACGCAGCAGGCCCCCGAGGCCCCCTCTGTGCCCTGCCCTGCATTCTGCCAAGGCCACAATCCTGGGCTTTGGCCCTTTTCCGTATTTTAGCCTATTTTTAAGGTCGCAGGAGGGGCAGGGGAACAGGGCCGCACCCTGCAATTTCCCCCCAGGGCCCCTGAGGGCGTCAAGACTGCCCAGGCGCCCCCCTGTGGAATGTCCTCCCAGAAGCCTTCCCGGAATAGCAGCGGGGGTGGGCCCCTAATTACCCTCACCCACAAACAGGAGTCCTGCCCAGCTGGCTGGTGGGAGAGCAGAGCTGGTGGAAGGCCCACAAGGACTAGGGCGGCTCCTGGGAACCAGTGAGCCAGGGCAGCAGGACGGAGTCCTGACCCCACAGAACCACGGCAGACGGCAAGGCCTCCAGCGGAAAGCTGGGGAAACTGGGGCCAGAGGCAGCCCGGCCCCACTGGCAGTCACAAGGCAGGCCACAGGGCCAGGACACCACGGCCCCCACCTGTTTTCCTAAATAAAGTTTTATTGGCACATGGCCACGCCCACTTGTTTGCACATTATCTGTAGCTGCTTTTGTGCTACAAAGGCAGAGGTGAGCAGCTGTGCCAGAGACCTGTGGCCCCCAGAGGCCTCGGCATTACCCCCAGCCCTTCACAGAGCTAAGAGTACCACGCTCTGAGGCAGATCAGAAGAGCAGCAGCTGGCAAGGACCCTGCAAGGACCCTGCGAGGCCCTGAGTCCCCTGACCCACCTCTTCTCCCACCTCTGCTGCCACCTCCCGGCACTAGCCATGACGCCCTGGCCCTAGACCTCCTCAAGGCCTCTACCTCTGTCCTCCCACGAACCACGCTCCACCTGCACAAACCAGAAGGATCTAGAGGACACCCAAGTCACCATGTCCCTCCTGCCCAGGGACTCCACCTCTCTCAGAGTGAGAGTCCAAGACCCTCTCACATGCCACCATCCTGGAACATTCCAGAAGACACACTTCTTTGTGTTTGGTACGCACACGACTGTGACCTGCCCTGTTCACTGCTGTCCCAGGACTTAGCACCGAGCCTGGAACACCTGCTCTGCTGGAGAAGAGCAGAACCACAGTCTGGAAGGACACGCAAGCTCGGCTGCAGGGGGAAGGGCCCCTCGACCCCGGCCACGCAGGGAACGGTGCAGGGGGCTGGCTGGCAGCAGGAGTCTCGCTGGGGTGCCAGGAGCGGAAGCTCCTGGTGACAGACAGGGAGGGCAGGGCATGCTGGGGCGGAGGCCCGCGGAAGGGTTACCGTGGTGCATGAAGCCGTTGTTGCACAGGCCCACGCCGAGCGCCACGGCCTCCTCCCGCGTCTGGCAGTCTCCCTGGCGGGGAACAGGAAGGGGACAGTGGCATCAGGTGAGTTGGCAATTCTGAGCCACAATCCCGCCCAGAGCCACCCGCCCAGCCTCCTCACATGCCACCTCCCTTGAAGTCGCCTTTCACTTGGGGCTTTGTCCCTGCCACTGAAAACCTGCCAAACTGGCACCATCAGAACCAGGGACGTGGGTCCTCTCAGAGCTGCCAGGGAGTGACCTGCCTCCTCCAGGGAGCCCTGCCCCCTGCACCCCCACCCCCACCACATTATCCAGCACCGTTTCTGTCACTTGCAACCCAAGTAATCTCCATACAGCTGGCAAAGGGAGAGTGTGGAAGGGTAGCAGAGGGAACAGCAGGGACAAGGAAGCAGAGCAGGAAGGAGCTCAGAACCGCAGGAGAACCAGGAGCAGCAGGGCCAGCCAGAGCAGCCAGGCCAGGGCCACGGGGACCAGGAGCCCACTGAGTCCCTCCTCAGACTCAAGTACTGGGAACAGGGACTGTAGAGTCCACTCAGGCTCTTGCCAGAGGCCCCTCCAGCCTCCCCATCCAAACCACCAGCCCAGTGAGCAGCAGTGTTCTGCCGCCCTCCCTCTCGGCAGCCTGAGGGTGAAGGCATTTTCCCAGGTGCAGGGGCTGCCCAGCACAGCCAGACCCCAAGCAGGGCCGGGTCAGCTTGGCCCCAAGGTTCACTCAGCTGCTGCGGTGCTGACTCAAGAGACAAACTGCTCCCCAGGGGCTCCGAGGCAGCCAGCAGCTGGAGAGCCAGTGAGCTCAGAGCCAGGCCGAGGGAGGCGTCCAGAGGGGCTGCATCCAGAGCAGCCACCCCAGCTGTGAGGGACAGCAGGAGGGATAGCCGGGGCCCAGGTGGCACCGGTCCAGCTCAGCAGCCTGGAAGGCCGGGGCGGCATCTAGAGCCCACCTGGCTTTTGAGGCGCCTGTGGCCTGGGCCCCCCTCCCAAAGGACCTGGGCAGGTGACTGCAAGGCCCTCACCCCAGCAGAGTGGATTCAGGTTAGAGCAGCAGGCCCTGGATTCGTCACCTGGCGAGCAAGCCTGCCATCTCGGTTGGCAGCCACTACTCCCCTCCAGGGCGAGGCACACACTGCACCAGGTTCCCAGGCACGTGCGCCTCACCAGGGTCCTCGGCCCTGTCTCCCCACTCGCTGGCTCGTCCCCAAGCCCCAGCCACCCGGGCCCCTGCTGCTTGCACCACACACACCCGGGGCCTGGGGCCTTGCTCTTTCCTCTAGCTGGAGTGCCCACTCCTGGTTTTCCAGGCCTGGACGCCAGGTCACCTGCTCCCAGCCCGTCCCCTAACTTCCCTAGAGCAGCCCCCATGCCCTCCCCAGCGTGTCCTTCCCAGGAACACTCAGCCTGTCCCTCTCATTGCCGCCACATTATCTGCACAGCACAATCAGAAATGAGCGCCCGTCTGCTCTGTTTAGGGTCTGTCTCCGTGGGGCTGGCGCTGTGCAGGCAGGGCCCTGCTGCCTGGCCCGAGCACCCTCAGATCCTAGCTCAAGTCCAGCCCGACGGGCATGAGATGTAGAAGCAGGTGGCAGGGAGGAGGGGAGGCAGAAGGCGGGAGTCGGGGAGACCAGGAGACTGACCGAGGCCCCCTCCACGCCCAGACCCCTCAGGAGGATGCAAGAACCACTCCAGGGGGCCGCCAGGACGGAGGCAGAGGCATGGCAAGCCCGGCCGTGGGACGTGGGGGAGCCGGCTCGCTGCTGAGCACCTGCTGGTCTGCGCACTCAAGCCAAAGGCCACCACTCTGCTTGACCCACTTGACGGGGGGAAACTGAGGCACGGCAGGCTGGGCAGGCCGGCCCAGGTGCACGAAGGCCTTTCAGGGCACGGCTCTCCCCACCACCAGGTCGTGACTGGGGACGCTGAGGTCCAGTGGGCTGGACTGTGGCCCAGGGCTACGGCCAGGACTCGCGTCCATGTTCAGCCCTCCTGCCCAGCTCTTGCTGCCCACACTGAGCCCTACTACCATCAGCACCGCCATCTGCCTGGAAGAGGGAGCCAGGTGCAGCCTGCCGGGCCAGTGCAGGCATCTACACATCTGTGCCCTCCGTACCCTCCGCGCCCTCCGTGCTGGCTCCGCGGCCTGGCCCTGCTGGCTCCAGCTGCAGCCCGCCACCCCTGCCCCCACTGGGTGTTCCGGAGCCCAGGCCGCGCAGCAGCAGGAGGCGAGAAGTGGGCTGCCCTGCCCTGGCTGTGGCCCTGGCGGTCAGTTCCTGGGCCTGGCTACACTGCAGGGCCCCACCCACGTTTGTGCTCAGATTCAGTCTGCACCGGAGGGGTCCACGCGCAGATCGCCAGAGCCGCCGTCGGTACAGAGCATCTTACAGCTGAGCACGGAGGCACCACACCCCCCGCATCTCCAGCACTCCACGGCCGAGCGCCAGAGGCAAGGGACCCCCACTCAGCTTCCCCATCAGTACAGGGGATCCGAGTGCTACTCCCTCAGGTTGCCTGAGGACTGAATGAGCAGGAAGAGAGCAGAGCGGAACTGATGAGCACAGCTGCCCACCCCAGGGCCATGCAAACCTCCACCCCAGAGTTAAAGAACTCACCGTCAAGGGAGTGAGTAGTGAGCCCCAGTGAGCACCAAGGGACAAACCAGAGCAAACCTAGCTGCACTCAGAAATCCCTGTTCTTTTACCCACAGACTGCTTTAGGGGACCCAGCTGGCCCATGAGAACTAAGGGGAATAATCATGGTCAAGGGGGGACTGTGAGAAGTTGTCTCCCCTAATGTGTAAACTGAAAAAGCACTCTCAAACTGACCCTGCTGCTTGCTTTGGGCCAGAGTTCTTTAAAAATGTGATGCCTGGAGCTGTGGCAGCCATTTGTGACAGTGAGGCAATTAGAAAGAAGCTAAGATAACCAAACAGGTGCATTTCTGGGTGCAAATAGCACTGCTGGGTTCTCGCACCATGAACTCTGAACATGTAGTTATGTGGGAGGAAAGGTCTGCACTGATCTAAGTCAGGTTTTCCACTATGAGCAGACAAAAGCACTTCTAGCAGGTTCAGTAGGTATCCAACTGACATTCTGTCCCAAGGAGCAGAATAACCTAGAAGTTAGAAATGATGATATGTCGATAGGGGGAAAACCCCTTTTGAAATACACAACTGTGTGTTCTTTGCACAGTCCTGCTGAGGTTCCAGGTGGGGATGGGTCTTTGATGTCACATCCTGTCTTGTTGGTTCCAAACACTCCTCAGACCTGCCCCAACCCCAGCCCTTGGTGCAACATCTACTTGACCCTGTGACACCAGCAGGCTGTACCCTGGCATGAGTGGAGTTCATGGAAATATGAGGCCACAATTTGTCCACAGCAGTGAGACCTGGGCAGCTCAGAGCCCTGAAACCAGGCATGTCTGGGTGGTGGCTTCTGAGCCGCAAAGCAGATGCCCTGTGGCCCGCTCACCTGCCCGCTGCACACCTGGGGGGCGGGCTCTGCAGACTCCCCACCCCTTAGCTCTTGATCCCACTGTTCCTGGGCCCTGAATCCCCCTGTGACTTCCTTAGCCTCCTATGCTGACAGAACCTGGGCCCCCTCGGGTCCTCTGTAAAGGTGAGGAGGAGCAACACCAATAGCTACGCCCACCAAGCAGTGACTCCATGCCAGGCTAAGAGTGGGGGTATTGCTTTTAGTTCCAATTTACAGGTGGGGAACCTGAGGCACAGAGAAAGTAAGCCAGTGGCCCAGGTAGAGAGCCAGGAAGTAGCAGAGCTAGGATCTGAACCCAGATCTCTGGGCTGACTGCAAGGGCGGGGGCAATGGGTGAGGCCCTGTGCTCAGACGCAAGTCTGACCCCGAATCCAGGGCCTCTCCACCTCCCACGTAGAACAAGCATTGAAACACACACACATCTCGTACTAAGTACACAATTTTAGCTTGATTTTTTTCTCAAACATTTTTCTAGACCTACTTTTAAAATTACTTGGTGCCAAGAAACTTATAAATTGAGATCTCACAGCAATCGTCAGCCATTTGCTCAATGTGAGAAAATCCAGCCAGCAATTGTTTTTGAATAGAAGGAATTTTTATGAACAATTTGACAATTACTGAGGCTGACATACAGCTCTGCTCTGTAGATGGCTTGGGGGTTTGGTTTGGTTTGTTTCTAGGACTGAGGACTGAATCCAGGGGCTCTACCACTGAGTCACATCCTCAGTCCTTTTTATTTTTTTATTTTGAGACCAGGTCTCACTAAGTCACTGATGATCTCACTAAATTGTTAAGACTGGCCTCAAATTTGCAATCCTCATGCCTCAACCTCCTGAGTCACTGGTATTATAGGTCTGCACCACCAGGTTCACCTTCAATAGATGTTTAAACATTCATTCATTTTCATTTTGTAGGGGTCTCCTCATCTTTTGGAGCAAACACATTCTTTTTTCAGACCATAAATGGACATTCTTGTGGGCTCCCTGAAAAATTCACAGAATCCAGGCAGAGTGAGATGGACCCAGCCCGGTCCCTGTCTTTGCCTTTGTGAGGCTGTGCATCTGGAACCAGGCACCTAACCTTTCTGGGCCCCAGCCCCTCCCATCTGTAAGAGGGCTGAAGGACTCATCAGGATAATGTACAAAGCTCAGCCAGGGCCTGGTCAAGTAAGTGTCCGTTAACAGGAGCCATAAAGAAGGACAGACAGGCAGGTGGGCTGACTGTGGGACCTCGCTGGAGCAAATACCTCTGCATGGACAGCAGAATGGACGGATGGAGGTCCACGCCTCTGCTGGTCTCTGCCCGCTTGGAGCTTCCCTGAAAGGAAGACCTTGGCAAGAGACTCCAGACTGGAGCCAGGATAGGACCGACTTGTCCAGTTCTAACAGTGAAAGTCCCGACGTGGGAGCAGCCCACGTGTCCACTGACTGATGAACCGATGACAAAATGTGGTACATGCTGTCACTGTGGCTCCAAGGTCTGTCCTATGTCAAAACCCGGTCCCAAGGGTGTCCTCCAGGTGATGGACGGTGACGCTCTGCCCTCGTGAGTGAGCTTTTGGAAGGAGCCTGCCCGTCCACCTCCTCCACCATGAGAGGTCCCAGGCCCCACCTGGGAGGTGGAGACACGGCCCTCGCCAGGCACAGCCTGTCAGCACCTGGGGTCCCAACCTCCAGGATTGTGGAAATCAGTTTCTGTTCTTCACAATGACCTGGTCTCAGGCACTTGGTTCTACACATCACGAATGGACTAAAATACCTACACTGGAGTGCTATTTATGGGACCTTAAGGACACAGGAAATTCTACAACATGGACAAACCTCAAGGACATGTGCTAAGTGACATGAGGTGGTCACAAAAGGTTGATATGGTGGAATTTCACTCCCAGGAGTTCCCTAGAGTAGTCAACTCCAGAGAAAGAGCAAAAGCTGACCTAAGCGAAGAGTGGGGCGGAGCTGCTGGGAGCGGCAGGCTAGAGAATGGCAGGGGCTGCAGGGAGGGTGGGGCTGCAGCAAGGGGAGGAGTCTGAGGGACGGTGGGGCTGCAGCAAGGGGTGGAGCCTGAGAGGGTGGGGCTGCAGCAAGGGGAGGAGCCTGAGAGGGTGGGGCTGCAGCAAGGGGCTGAGCCTGAGGGAGAGTGGGGCTGCAGCAAGGGGAGGAGTCTGAGGGACGGTGGGGCTGCAGCAAGGGGCGGAGCCTGAGGGAGAGTGGGGCTGCAGCAAGGGGAGGAGCCTGAGAGGGTGGGGCTGCGGCAAGGGGTGGAGCCTGAGAGGGTGGGGCTGCAGCAAGGGGCTGAGCCTGAGGGAGAGTGGGGCTGCAGCAAGGGGAGGAGTCTGAGGGAGGGTGGGGCTGCAGCAAGGGGAGGAGCCTGAGAGGGTGGGGCTGCAGCAAGGGGCTGAGCCTGAGGGAGAGTGGGGCTGCAGCAAGGGGAGGAGCCTGAGAGGGTGGGGCTGCGGCAAGGGGTGGAGCCTGAGAGGGTGGGGCTGCAGCTTCCGGTGCAGTGCAGGGTGGAGTTGTAGGCAGGGCCAGCTGCCCCTCACAGGCACAGCTTCAGCTCTGTGGGTGGGGGGTGTCTACAGGACATCGTACACTGCACCGACAGTGCCCTGGAGCTGCACACTTGAAAGGGGTTAAGCGGTTAAACTTGCATCATGTGCATTTTACCACCATTAAAAATAGAAATTGTAAAAACTTTTAAAACACAAAGCCCCACATTAGGAAGTCCCCCTACCCTCGCAAAGCCAGAGGCTGGTCGCCCAGGTCTGGGCAGTCCTTACCTGGGCCAGCAGCCAGTCCACCAGCTTGCTCCCAGGCAGCACCGACTTGTAGGTCTTCAGGTGGTAGTCACGGTCTCTGCAGAGGACAGTGGGTGGCCAGTGAGCAGTGGAGGCCGTGGGGCCTCCTGACTTTCTGCTTGCCATGCCCAGGAGTGAAGAATGCCGGCTCTCTAGGCGCAGGGCAGGGGCTGGGCAAGGGCTGGGCAGAGTCCCACCCACACCTCCACCACAGTGTGACCAGGGGCAGGGCTGCTTCATCCAGGCCTCCTCCTCACCCAGGAGCACAGGGCAGAAGGCTCCAGGACACTCGCTCTCACCCAGGGACCTCAGCTGGGGCAATGTGCCCTCCAAGGGACATACTGGGTTGTCAGGACCTGGAGTGGGTGCTGCTGGCACCTCATGGTGGAAGCCAGGGGTGCTGCTGAACAATCTCAAGGGGGACTTATCTGGCCAAGAAGTAGGCACACAGGCCGAGGAGTCCTCTGACATGGGACAAACTCGGGCCTCCCCTGTCCTTTCCCTCTGTTCCTGCGTTCAAAGGTCCCCAGCTATGGTGACAGGGAAGCCCCTCTCTGGGGCCGGGGGAGGCCAGCAAGGTCCCTGGGTCTCTCCTGTGAGCTCTGCTGCCGCAGCCTCTGAAGTCCTGCTGTGCCAGCGCTATGGCTGTGTGAGCCCGGCCGCTCCTGGCCATCCTCAGCCTTCCCAGCATGAGCTGAGAGCCGGGGTCTGGCCAGAGAGTCTGCTCCAACCTCAGAATGAGGGAGCCCAGCAGGCCAAGGTGCACTAGTGAAGGCTGCCACCCTCCAGGCCACACAGGTGGCAGAGGAAGAGCCAGGAGGAGCCAGGAGGCAGGGCTGGGAACAAGGGGTCCTAGGACCTGGCCCCCATGGCAGCACACAGGAGAGGTGGCAAGAGCTAGGGACGAGGCAGAGGAACATGCAGCCGGGGTAAAAATCTGGTGGCCTTAGGTCCCTTTGCCAACCACTGTGAGCTTCACAGTAAAGGGAATGACCGCCCAATGGCACCCACAGAGCCAGGCGCCACCCAAAGCACCTCCCGTAAATTTAACCCCTTAGCACCCCAAGAGCTGTGAGCAACTCTTGTGCCCATTTCACAGATGCAGAACCAGAGGCAAGAGCTCAATCCCCCTTCAGCAAGTGGGCCTGTTTTGAATTCAATCAAAACATGAAACTTAAGTAACATCAAGTCAAATCAAAGATCACATCCTCAGTGTTTGAAAGCCACACGTGACTGGTGCTCCCACAAGGGACGACAGACAGGAAGCAGTTCTATCACTGCAGGCAGCTGTACCTAACAGCACTGACCAAGATGAAGCCAGGGAGCACGGAGCGCGGGAGACCCCATGTTGGGTATCAGGGAGCCCTTCTAAAGGATGAAGAGCATCCCAGCAGCAGGAGGAGCAAGTGCATCCTAGTATCACTCCAGAGAGAAAAGCTGAGGCACACGGGTGTTGAGTGACTGCCCGAGGTCACACAGCTGGCAACCAGCAGGCAGATCCAAACTCAGCCAGTCTGGTTCTAGAACTGACACCTTCCACCCTCAGTGCAGTGCTTCCCACAAACCCACCCACTCCATCCCAGCAACAAACCTCCAGGGTAGGCACCACTGTAAGCCCCACTTGATAGAGAAGGAAAGTGAGGCTCAGAGAGGCTGAGGTGCCAGCCCAAGGCCACACAGCTGAGAAGAAGCAGGTGTGAAGTGAGAGGTGGAGAGGGACTTACAGCACATGGGACTTACTTGATCACCGGGGTGTAGAGGCTGTGGAGACGGCAGTACAGCCTCACACCCTGAAAGAAAAAAGAAGGGGGAGTTGGTATCAGGCCACATGCTTCCGGGGCCCCTAGACTGCTGGAGAGGGCAGAGGTGGCTCTCAGAACAGAGCAGGGAGCCGGCGCGGTGGCCACGCCCACAAGCCCAGGGCTCAGGAGGCTGAGACAGGAGGATCATGAGTTCAAGGTCAGCCTCAGCAACTTAGAGACCCTAAGCAACTCAGTGAGACCCTGTCTCAAATAAAAAAGGGCTGGGAATGGGGCTCAGGGGATCAGCACCCCTGGTTCAATCCCAGTACCAGAAAAAAACACAAAATCAAAACAGAACAGGGCCAGGCAGGGTCGTAGGGCACGTGAGGAGCAGACAGGCTGCCGGCCACACCTGCTCTGCAGGACCTCTGGCTGGAGCAGGGTCACGGGTCAAGGAGGAGGGCCCCCACCTTGGACACGATGTCAGGCCATGGGTCAGGGTTAAGGGTCATGGGTCAGCGTGGAAGGCCCTGCCTTGGACACGGTGTCAGGTCAGGATGTCAGGTCGCAGGTCAGGTGGAGGCCCTACCTTGGACACGATGTCCTCCAGCTCGCTCCGGGCTTTGTAAGTGCCGTCATCGTAGCGGAAACGGTACATCACCTGCTCATTTTTGAACTGGTGCTTGTCAGAAACTGCAGGGCCAAGGAGGGTCGGTGAGGCTGGGCACCCACACCCCTCTCCGCCCACGCACAGCGGGCTGGCTGGCTCCACTTCCAGTGTGCGGACCAGGAACGCAGGTCCCCCACGGTGCGCAGGGCCACCTGAGACCTGCTGCAGGCCGGGGCACCTGTGGGGCGAGGAGCTCAGAACCGCCTCTGCCGGTTCAGTCCAGCGTGGGGCCCATGGGTCTGAGACCACTCGGCTGGGACCCCACCACTGGGGTCTCCACCTCAACGTCATCCTCCATGCTTTGGATCCTGGCAAATCCCGCCAGGCTCAACCTCTGGACTCCAAGCTCTCTGGTCAGGGCCCCTCCCTCCGCTGCTGCCCCCACAGCTGCCTCCGCTGGGCTCCTGTGCCATTGCGGCCCTGGCAGGCTCTGCCCAGCAGCGAGAGGACACCTTGAGAGGTGACCCCAAGCGTGGCTCCCCTCTGCAGGGTTGGCCAGGGCTGTGCACCTCATGCCCGGGCATGGTGAGCCTGGAAGTGGGGCCGCTGCGCAGAAGAGCCCCAGCAGCTCTGCAGGCGGCTGTGGGGCTCTGCCCGCTCCCGCCGGAGGCAGCACTCACCGTGGTGGATGATGCCGTTCTCCAGCAGGGCCTGGCCCAGGTTGACCCCCTCTTCCGTCTTGCTGATCTCACCAATTTCCAGGAGCCAGGCCACAAACTCACTGCCAGGAACAGAAGATGGGGTTGGGGGACAACCCAGGCTGGAGCAGCCCTGGTGGCCTGGCCCCCTCGCCCTGGAAACAAGCCAGAACTTCCCACGGGCCGGCGAGGCTGAGGAACCCTGCCCTGACCACCTGCGGAGGCCTGGACCTTTGCCACTACCCATGGCAGAGGAATGTGTGGCCAGGTCGAGGGCCAAGGCTCAAGGAAGAACGGAGGGGTGGATGGATGGTGGACCAATGAATGGACAGATGGACGTGCAGGTGGATGGTAAACGGCAGGTAGGTAAAGGAAAGGAAGGCGAGAGGCAGGTGGGAAGGTGGATGGACGGGCAGGGTGGGCAACTGGACAAAGGACAGTGGTTGGGCAGCGGGACAGTGCATGAGGAGCTGGGAGACGGGCCAGCACCTCGGTGGGTGCCGATGGCTGAATGCAAGGACAGGCTCAGGGCAGGCGGGGGTCAGTGGCTGGTTGCACGGGGATGGACAGACAGATCAGCAGGTGGTAGGCAGATGATCCACGGCTACTGGGGAGATCGGCGACTAGGTGGACAACAGAACAGTGCAGGAGGCAGAAAGGAGTGAGAACAGATGGACAGGGAAGTGGACAGATGACTGAGTGGACAGCTGGATGGTCGGTGGATGGGCAAACAGAGGATAAGCAAGCAGGAAGAAATACTAGAGGGCCCCAAAAGGTGAGCAAGAAGTCAGGAGAGCACAGTGTGATCAGATCACGGGCATTTCCACATCTAAATACCCAACAGGCTCCCCTCTGCAGCAGTGAAAAGCCCTCTGTGACCAGCCCCCTGCTGATCTCACCCTCCACTTCCCACTGTGCCCCAGCCCCACCCCCAGCTTCCCTTCCCAAAGGAGCCAGACTCCTTCCTGCCCCAGGGCCTTTGCACCACTGCCTGGAAATGCCCTTTCCCGGCTCTTCAGGTAACCATTTCTTTCTGTCCTTCAGGTCTCAGGACAAATGTGACCTCGGAGGAGGAAGAGCGTTTTGATGGCCTCAACTGTCAGGGAAAACACATCCACTCAGCACTCCCGTTGTTGTCCCTCCTTAGTCCTTATCACCATCTGCGCATTTGTGGCATTTGTGGCTGTTTCTCAGCCACCTCCCCCAGCCAGAAGGTAATCTCCCTGTGAACGGGTTTTATCTACTTTTATCTACGTATCCCCAGCCTGGAAGAGGCCTAGCACAATGGGGCTCAATAATCACTCCCTGAACAAAGGAAGAAACAAGCCATCCAGCAAGAAGGAATGTCCTGGGGCCAGCAGGAAGGTCTGAGGGAGACAGAAGTTCTCAGGGGCTCGAGGCAGACAGGTGCTCTTCTGGGTCCAGCATAAGCCGGTGGGCAGAGGTACAGCTGGCCCAGGTCTGGCGCCAGGCACTCTTCTTGGGCTCAGCACAGAACTTACCCACCCACGAGTCAGCAGGAAAGGGAGACCTGGGCTTCCGCAGGGCTGACTGTGCTCAATGACAGCAGGTGGCAGTCGGCCAGAGCCCCACGCTCTCCTGCTCATTGAAGCCAGCTGTCCCGCCTTCGATTAGGGGGCGAGGGGGGGACTGTTTTTAGCCTCCCAGGGTTTGGCAGAGGGAGGCCCTGCCTGTGTGTAGGTAGCTGTGTGCTGAGGCTTTCAGAAGGCCCTGCTGGAGGCCGACAGAGGCGTAAAGAAACGGATCTGTTCTGAAGAGCTGGAGCCCATGGTTCCAGGAGTCTGTCCCAGGCCATCCCCCTCAGCTTGGCTCCCAAAGCCCCACAGCTGGAGGACACGAGGACGCTGCCAGCTGCGGAGGTGAGCGGATGTCTGTGTGCCTACTCTCGGAAGCTGGGGGCCCAGCATCTGGCTGCCCACCAGCTGTCCAACGGGGGCCACCTCTGGCACTGGCCAGCAGCCCTCAGCCGGGAGGAGGGACAGGAAGTGGCCCCCAGCAGCTGCGGGGGTGGAAGAAGACAGTCACAGGACAGTGACTTGGACCAGTGATGCTCCCAAGCTGGATCCTGCCACTTTCTGGGATCAGGAAGGTTCACAGCCTTCTGGACAAGTTTGGGCAAGTCTTTGTCCCTCTCTGGCCCCCAGCAGGACCCATCTGGCCAGTGGTTCGCTCAGGGTCCTTCTGGGTTTAGTGGGTAAACTTTCTATTCATATGAAATCTTAGTCTGGGATCCAGGAGGCAAAACCAGATCAAAATCCTCTCCACTGCAGGGACCTGGAGCTCTCAGGGAAGGGGGAGCAGGCCCGGCGGAGCCTGTGCCCACCCGGCCAGCGCCCACACGTCTCCAGCCAGCAGCCGGCGCCCAGTGCACACGAACGTGGTCCCCGGGGAACTTTTCAAGAGCAGGTGGAAACCTGGCACTTCCCACGAATCTCCAACTGTGAAACGTTGGCCCCCACCCAGCACGTTAGCCAAAGCCCGTGTCCCAGCTGTGTGGGCTCCGGGGGACACACAGGGCAGAACGGGGCAGGACTCAGTGGCACAGAGGCCTCGAGTGAGAAGGGAGCTAGGAGGTCAGCCAGCACGGGTCCAGCCAGGTCCAGACTTACAGAAAGGTGTGCCCAGGGCAAGCTGAGGTCAGCTGGAAGGGAGAAGGGCCGCCTGGCCTGGCCAGAGCTGCGGGTCAGGGCTGGGGTCCAGCCGAGTCAGGATGAGTTGGCCCCCGCTCCTCCCGGCCCCAGTATGCACTCGCTGGGCCCACACCAGGCTGCAGCGCTGGGCAAGGGCTTTGTGGGCATGTCTCTGCCTCTCCGGAAACGGCCACCAGCCGGCTGCCCACGCGGCCCAGCGAGGCCTGCTCACCTTCGTCCTGCCTCGGGGCTCCAGGAGCCCAGGTGCTGGGGCCAGGCTGATGCCCACCTGTCAGTCCGCTGCTGGGGCGTCCAGGACAGCCGGACACTGATCCTCCTCGCATCCACTCCCCACACCTGTGTCTCCACCCCCAGGCTTCCACGCTGCGGAGTCCACAACTGAGGGGCATCTAACCACCAGCAGGGCAGAACTAAACGCCCTCTCCTTCCAGGAAGCCCACCCTGACCGCCCTGCTGGACACACCTTGTCCCGCCTGGTCCCAGAGCTCTGGCCGTCCCACCAGCGCCCTCCCCTGGCCTCTGTGACAAGGCACATCCTCATCCGGTGCCTTCCAGGGGCACCTAGAATGAAATTATGCCCCAGACTCAGGCCCTGCTGATGCAGCCCCCTGGCTCCTGCAGCCTCCCCTCTCACCCCACGGCCCCTGAGGCCTCCTGCCGCGGTGATGGCCTCCTCCGTCTCTCCACAGCTCAAGGCTCCTTCACCCTCAGGACTCCCAGCTGGGCTCCCTCCGCTGTCCCGGGTCTGGTGCCTGTCCCTCGCCCTTACTGGAACAGCACCCCCAGAGGCCACGCTGCCCCCGGCTGAACCAGCCCCCTTCCTGCCTTGCTGCTCCCACGTCCTCGACTCCCGAAACCCGCTCTTGACCTCCTCTGTCCTGCGGTCTACCACCTGGTTCCTCCCTAGACAGGTGTCTCCCTGAGGGCAGGGATTCCCTGTGCCCCGCTCCCTGCTGGCCCAGGTAGGGGCTCAGCGAACACCAGGGAGGGAACGGAAGGAGGCATCTGACTAAGCTGAGGCTGGTGGAAGGCACGTGCCTCTGGACTCCTCCATGATAACAGATTTTTTACGTACAGATCACACTTACGTGGAGTCGCACAGATCGCACGCGTCACCTCTCTCCTCTAGCAACCCTGTGAAGTGCATTTTATTCTCTTTAATTGATTATTTGTCGAAATTCAGAGAGGTTAAGAGGTTTGCCCAAACAGCTTAGAAACAGAGAAAACAAGACTCGAGCCCATGTCTGACTCAAAGCCTAACACCTGAAAGTTGTAAAGATAAATCAGACACTCTGGATTCGCGGATAAAAATGAATAAACACGGCAAAGCCGTGAGATGGAGCAGAACACCCTGAGTCACCAGCCTGGGTTCAAATCCCAGCCCATGTGCTGTGCAACCCTGTACAGAACTCCTCCCCTCTCTGTGCCTTCTCCTCACCCTTAAAGTGGGACAGCAGCAGTGACCTGCCTCACAGTGTTCTGAGACTGAAAGAATGTCAGCGCTGTGCAGCAGAGTCACGGCTGGACAAACCCTCTCTGTGGCCTCCGATTCCTTCCACCCAAGGGGACCAGGGCTACCAGAGGACTCAGGAGCTGACCCAGGTGGGAAAGAGGCACCTGCCAGGCCAGGTGCGAAGGGAGCTGCACAGGAGGGAATGTTTCTTAGGTCTCCTTGGCCTCCTGGTCCCCAGGGCCAGCCATCCTGGGATCCTGGCCCGGGTTCAAAGGGGCGGTGAAAGCCACCCCCGATCCTTCCTGAGGAGATGGAAACGCCCCAGAAGCTCCCATCAGACAGGCTACCCTCTCCGGCTGGGCAAGGGCTTGGCAGGAGGCAGGAAGGTTCTCTGACCAGAGGCCGGAAGCAGCCCCTCCCGGAGAAGAGCCTCCTTTCAGCCTGGATTAGGGATCAGCTGATGGAGACCAGCCAGGGCCCTCCCCCTGCCTCCCCGCCCTGAGCCAGCCCAGGACTCCTGGGACCCCAACTCTCTCCTCTCCAGACACCCCAGGGAGAGCTGCTAACCCTGGAGGGCAATGGCAGCCCAGCCCTAGGCCCCGCCACCCCTGGAGGCCGCCTGCTGTGTCCCCTGCTGTCTGACCCCAGATGGCCCTGGGCTCCTCCCACTCCAGGCTCAGGCTCCAAGGGACAAGGACGCTGGTCTGGACCCCTCCCCTGTCCCACCTCCTCTTCACCTGGCGGCTGGGCCCCTCCGCCTCTTTCCTCCTTCACACGCAGTCAGTCGGGGTCCACTCGGCCTGCGGCTGTGCTAATGACCTCCCCCCAGGGCTCCCACCTCTCCCAGTCCAGACTTCACATCCAGCCCCCCGCCCACCCCTCCGAGGAGCCCGCCCGCCGTCCACCTCCAGCTCCTCTCCAAGGGCTGCTCGTCCCCAGGGCGCCAGGCGGACAGGAGACGAGCCGCAGAGGCACGGGGAGCTCTGGCTTCAGCTCAGCCCTCGCGCCTGCCGGCTGTGATGTGACAGGCATCACAGGACTGGGGGTCCTGCAGTGGCTCTGCCCAGGAGGGCTCCGGGGAGGGGCAGGGCGGGCGTGGAGGCCTGGCCCCAGGCGCCAGCGCACTCACTTGCCCAGGAAGCACTTGGGCACGGTGCTCAGCTTGCGGCGACGGTCCCTGATCAGGTTCACCTTCTTGCTCATCATCAGGTGGTACAGCTTCTCCCCCTTCTCCGCCACCATGACGTAGGCATCGCGCTCCATGCCCAGCTTCAGGCCTGCACGGGGACACCGTCGCACTGGAGAGGGCACCAGCCCAGGGGGCCAGGGGACCGCCACGGCTCCCGAAAACCGCCCCACCTGCCCCACCACGGCCACCCCAGTGCAGCTACGAGCACTTCCCGTCCGTCACCCACGGCTCCAGACACCTGCCGTGGACTCCTCAAAAGCACCGCTCTACACGGGAAGGTGGAGGCCCAGAGAGGTCGAGCCCTGCCGGAACGGGGTCCAGCCTTCACCCCAGCCCAGCTCCGGAGCCGCGCCCGCCCCAGGGCACAGCTCCACCTGCACAGGTCAGCAGAGAACCCGCCACCCTCTTCACTGCAGCCTGGCTGGAAGACGGGCTGCTGACAGACACGCGGGACCCGGGCCTTCATCTGGGCCCACGTTTTCCACGTGGACCTGTTCACCTTGACAACACGGCCAACGCCTTTACAGTGCGATGCCATGCCACGCGGCCCTCAGGAGAAACTGCGGTAATGCGCCGTGGCCATCCCCACGTCACAGCTGAGGCCCAGAGAGGTCAGCTTCTCAGTCCACATGGCCCAACTCAAAATGGTGGACCGGGATTTTAATCCAGGAAGTGGATGCGGACCTGGGCTCCTGACCACAGCACGCACTACCCTATGTGCCCAGTCCAAGGTCGGGGTTTAAACAACACCCAAATCTGATGACAAGGGCCCCTCGGACCACACCCAACCTGGGTTCACATCCACCCAGGGCTGACCACAGCTCTGGATTCCAACCACAAAGATACCGATCAGCCCCACCCGGCCAGGCCAGGCGGCTGAACCCCACCCCAGTCCTGACCACACACCCACCCGGATCAGTTTCAGGGCTCACAACCTTGCCCACCAAGGGGCCAAGTTCAGTGGTTCTGGAAATACCTCCCAGAGACCCAGGTGTCTGCTCCTCCAGAAGAGGCACCCTCAGTGGTGGCCACCCTGGGCACACACTCCCGAGAGGTGGCGGTGACGGATATCCAACCAGGGGGCAGGGAGCCTGGAACTGGCCCATGTGGAAGGCAGACCTGAGGGTCTTCCTTGCCCATCAGCTGAATCTGGGGCACAGGGATGTGGGGTCAGGGACAGGCCTGGAGTCAGACTAGGCTCCGGGGCGAGCGGAGGGCCCGCTGACTGCTCCCCGGGGGCCCAGGGAAGAGCAGTCGGGGCAGAAGACGGTGACGAGTTCTGTGCAGGGCAGGAGTGAGTCGTCTACCACACGGCCAGGCCGCGTGGACAGGAGGAGACCAAGGCCCCCTTCCTGCTTGGCACACCTGGCAGTGGGGAGTTTTCAGGACCCCACGTCAGATTCCCAAGGTCCTCAAGTGCAAGGTCCTGTGCAGCAGGGTCACAGCCCTGCCTCAGATGAGGCCACTCACCGGACACACAGGGCCCCTTCCCCAGCCCTCAGCGACCCCAGTTCAGAACCCAGCCCTCCCGCCCGTCAGAGCCAGCCCGCCTCCCTCTACAACCTGCAGGGGTGTCTGTGCCCAGAGGGTTCCTGGCCAGGCTCCAGGGAAAGCGGGCATCCGGGGGCACGGCAAGGCCTCCTGCTGCCCTTGGCTCAGACCCTCCAGCCCCGAGGCACCCACGGGGCACTTCTGGCAAGGACCCAAGGCCCCTCCAGGGCACACCCTGGCCTGCAGTGCCCGGAGCCCCGGGGCCACCGGGAGGCCCGGACTCACTCTCGCGCTGCTCCCGCTCGCGGATGATGGCGTCCAGCCACTTGCGCTTCTCCTCCGCCGTCTTGGCCATGCACACGAACCACTTGTTCTTGGCCGTGTTGTGGATCTTCCAGCCGTTGGTCACGGTGTAGCCGTTGCTGTGGTAATCGGCTGGCAGGGACGGGAGCGGAGGTGGGTGATGCGGACCCGACACCCCCTCCAGCCAGCGGCCCAGTGGGGACCCACCCTTCCGCGCCAGCATGGAGGGGCAGGGTCGGCGCCGGGGCAGGGCCCTGAGCTGAACACCCAACCCTTGGAACGTCCCCTTTCCTGGCTGCTCCTCTGGGGGGCGAGGAAGACCTACAAAGACCCCTCCCGGCTCCTCAAGGACGCGGGGCTTCAAGGCCCCTCCGGTGGGCACGAAGGCAGACACCCATCTGGAGCCCAGGAGGGCCTCCCAGCCTCTCCCTCGGCCACTGGGGCACGGGGGTTACCAAGCCCTCCGTGCAGCCGAGGGCAGGGCCCCCAAGGTGAACTGGGACACTCCTGCAGTGGACACCAGCCAAGGAAGGCAGCGCATGCCAAGAGCCAGGGCCGGGCAGGCAGTGGCAGGACCCCCTGGAATCCGTGAGTAGAAGCCACACCGACCACGTGCATCCAGAGCCACTTAAACGAACATAGCCACCCATGTACGTTCAAAGCCGCAGACATTTTAACTAGAACGTTCAGTAAAGAGTACGCGGCAGATAACAGCCAGGAAGTGATCATCACAAAACTCAGACGGCGGCTCCTCCTGGGGAGGCGGCGCCGTGCAGGGGAGGACGGGAGGCGCTGCCCGCTCGGGGACCGTGCGCCCTGGGTGCTCCCTTCGGTACCCACGCTCCAGACACCTTTCTGGAGGGAGGTCATGTGCTGCAGGAAAGGCAAACGCTTAAGCGCCGCAGGGACGCGAGGGGGGGCCTGGCCTACCTGTGCCGTCTTCCACGTTCTCCACCTCCATGACCTCGGTGTTGATTCGGCCCCTGAAGATGTACAGGGAGCCGTTGATGGATTTGGTCCTTTTGGTGGACTTCTTGCTCCCAGTGACCCTGAAAGACACTGGGAAGTCAGTATCCCCTGAGGGAGAAAGCAACACGGAGGGACACCAGGGACAGGGGAGCATTGGGCTGGGCCGGGGTGGACGGTGGGCTGGCGCGCAGGCGGTCGGCCACCCACTTCTCTCCCAGTCCCGGTCCTCTCATCTGAAAGGCAGGCTCAGAGTCTGGCTGACCCCCAGAGCCACCGGTCAGCCACTAGGAGGTGTCAAGGGAGGCCAACGAGAAGCGACAGAAACCCATTCCTGACTAGCAAGGGGGAAGCGGCCACAGAGTTCCTAACAAGCACTTCCTTGAAACAAGACCAGATGGAGGAGAGCTTGGAGTGGGCCATCGTCCACCCCCCACCCCCCCACCCAGCTTACCCACCCTTCCATCCGCCAATCTATTCACATGCCAGTCCATTTAAATCTATCTACCTACCAGCCCACCCATCTATCCCACCTACCCATCCATCCATCCACCCACGAATCTTACCCACCCATCACCCACCCACCAGTCCACCCACCCACCCACCCTTTCATCTACCAGTCAATCTGTCCACAGGCCAGTCCATTTAAATCTACCTACCGGTCCACCCATCTGTCCCACCTATGCATCCACCCATCTACCCACCCACCATCTACCCACCAGTCCACCCACCGACCCAGCACTCATTCATTCACTCGGGTGAATCCGCTCACCAGCTCAATCACTGCTACGATCTGCTGGTGTCCCTCCAAATTCACACGCTGAGCCCCAAGCCCTGAGCCCTGATGCCGTGGTATTAGGAGGGGCCTTCGGGTGGTGTTTAGGATGGGACCGCGCCCTCATGAATGGATCAGTGACTCTGTAAAAGAGGCCTCGTCCCTTTGTAGGACAGCGGCCTTGTCCCTCCCACCCTGTGAGGCACAAGAAGGCACGGCTGGGTAGCAGACAGCAAGCCCTGGCCAGGCACAAAGCTGGGGCTCTACCTGAGCCTCCCCCAGCCCTGGACCCTCTCACTGCTTCTCTGAGTGCGTTCCCCATCGGCTGAGCACTGAGTCCTGACCGGACAGGCTGGAGACAGAAGCAAACTCACACTGCTGTGTGGAGGGGTGAGTGAGGCAGCGCTGGCCCAGGGCGACCAGAGCCTGGCTGGGGCTCCAGCAGGGTTTCCTCTCCTGCTCAGACGCAGACACCAGAGCTCCTGCTGGGTCCCGAGCCTGCTGCTCTCAGGAAACGCCACGGGCTCCCCTCCGTCCTCACACACCAGCTGCAGGCCTGCGTCCTGCCAGCCCGAGGCTCAGAGCTCATCCTGGGACACCTTCCCACACACCCAGGGACACCCTGCCTTTCCCCCAGAGCACCTGCAGCAGGTCCCTCTGCGGGGACAGCAAGGCCTGAGGAGGGAAGGGGTGGGTCAGGAGCGGGAGGAGGAGGAGCCTTCCTCGCACGTGTGGGGCGTGCGCGGTGTGCACACCCAGGAGAAGAGGGGCGCTGACCCTCCCACCACCACGGCAAGGGCCGCCCCCCCCCAGGCACACCTGCACCCCGGGCACATCCTGCTCACCAGCCCTGAGGAGGGAGGACCCGCTGGAACACGCATGGACCAGGACGTGCTAAGCAGGCAGCTGGGGTGGGTGCCACTCAGTTCTGGGCCTCAGTTCCCCCTACACAACTTGCAGGGTGGACTTGGGTCCTTTTGTTTGTCTGTTTGTTTGTTTCTTTGGTACCGGGGATTGAACCCTGGGCGCTTGACCTCTGAGCCACATCCCAGCCCTATTTTGTGTTTCATTTAGAGACAGGGTCTCACTGAGTTGCTCAGTGACTCCCTGTTGCTGAGGTTGGCTCGGAACTCTCCATCCTCCTGCCTCAGCTTCGCAAACCCCTGGGATGACAGGCATGGGCCACCGTGCCCAGCGGCAGGGTGGACTTCAAAGTGCTCCTGTCCATTTATGACACCCAAGGAGCTCTGCTTCTGGATGAGATCAGAGCACTGTGTCAGAGACCTCCCCGGCCCATGTCCCAGACAGGCCATGCCCTGCAACGCCAAGCAGGGACCAAAGTCAGCAGGCACTGGCTGCGTCGCTGGCCACACCAGCGGGGCCAGGACTCCACTCACCATGACCCAGTCCCTAGGCCTCCAGGCTCAGCTCTGGCTCTCAATCCACAGGCAGGCTGGTGGCCTGCTGCCAGGCTCTCAGCAGAGAGGTGCGCACTGTCCCCCCACCTCAGCAGACAGGTGCGCACTGTCCCCCCACCCTCAGCAGACAGGTGCGCACTGTCCCCCCACCCTCAGCAGACAGGTGCACACTGTCCCCCCACCCTCAGCAGCCAGGTGCGCACTGTCCCCCCAACCTCAGCAGACAGGTGCGCACTGCCCCTCCACCCTCAGCAGCCAGGTGCGCACTGTCCCCCCAACCTCAGCAGACAGGTGCGCACTGTCCCCCCAACCTCAGCAGACAGGTGCGCACTGCCCCTCCAAACTCAGCAGCCAGGTGCGCACTGCCCCTCCACCCTCAGCAGACAGGTGCGCACTCTCCCTCCAAACTCAGCAGACAGGTGCGCACTGCCCCTCCACCCTCAGCAGACAGGTGCGCACTGTCCCCCCAACCTCAGCAGACAGGTGCGCACTGCCCCTCCACCCTCAGCAGCCAGGTGCGCACTGTCCCTCCACCCTCAGCAGCCAGGTATGCACTGCCCCTCCACCCTCAGCAGCCAGGTGCGCACTGTCCCTCCACCCTCAGCAGCCAGGTGCGCACTGTCCCTCCACCCTCAGCAGCCAGGTATGCACTGCCCCTCCACCCTCAGCAGCCAGGTGCGCACTGTCCCTCCACCCTCAGCAGCCAGGTGTGCACTGCCCCTCCAACCAGCCCTGCTCCCCTCAGGATCAAGGCAGGGCCTGGCCTGAAAGGAGCTCCCGCAGCCCAGGGGGGCCTGAGCCCACACAGAGGCCACTGAGACCAGCAGCCACCCTCACAGCAAGAGGAGGACAGGCCACACCAGGGAGGCCCAAGGCTGAGTGAGTTCAGCCACAAGTTGGGACCAGGTCCCAAAGGCCCTAAGAGACAGTGCTAAACCCCAATGTTCCAGGAAAAGTGCCTGCTTCCAACAGCCCAGGGGGTGGTGACAGGAAGGGCTGGGGAAGGACAGCCTTGCAACCAGGAAGGGAGGACGCGGTGGCCCCAGGGAAAGCAGGAGGTGTGAGGGAGGGAGCTGGCGGGGCGGAGGGGGACAGAGGACTTGAGACGGGAGAGAAAGGCCCTGAGGAGCGGGCGGGAAGAACAGAGCAAACGAGGCAGGCAGACCCGGGCAGCCCTGGGAGACCGCGGAGCGAGGAGACTGAGGCCTCCTGGCCCCAGAGCACCGAGGAAGGGCGAGCGCCCCAGGCCGTGGCTCGGAGCCTCCTACCTCAGGGCTGCACTCACAGGGCCACTGAACAAGACCCCAAAGAGGCTGCAGGGGCCGTCGTGACAGTGACAGTCCAAGCCCTGTGCACTTTCTATGCACCAGGCTGGGCAGGGTCATCTTCACAGTGACCCGTGGGGCACACCTGATCATGCGCCCTGCTTTACAGATGAGGACGCAGACAGCGAGAGGCAAAGCCGGGCTGGAAACCCCCTGGGCGAGGAAGGACCCGGTGAAGAGCCTCGCTCTGAGCCAGCTGACATCCCCTCCACAGAAGAGAAAACCGAGGCTCAGGCAGGCCCACAGGGACAGCAGGAAGCATGCCCGCGGCCAGGTCTCTCACAGCAGCCTTAGGCGTCAGAAGAAACAGACAGTAAGTGGCCAGGTCAGTACCTGAGGGCAAGCTGGAGGCAGGGCCGAAGGGGACCAGAGTCTGCACCAGCCCGCACCCCAACCTCTGCTAGCCAAGAAGGAAGTCCCTGGGAAGTCACTCCCACCTGGAAGACAAAGGAGCAGGGAAGAGAATCTGGAAAGGCCACACTGGTCACTGAGACCACCCTCTCTACACTGAGCAGGAAACAAAAGCAGGACGTCCACAGGGTCACATGTGACCCCAGCAGCTCAGGAGGCTGAGGTAGGAGGACTACAAATCTGAGTCTAGCTTTGAACACTTAGCAAGATCCTGTCTCAACATGAAAAATAAAAAGGGTGGGCGAGCAGCTCAGCAGTAGAGCGCCTGGGTTCAATCCCTGGCACCAGAAAGAAGAGCACAGAAAGGCAGAAATCTCCGTCCACCACCCCCACGGCGACTCAGCCGCCCATTTGCGCCCCCGTCCCTCCCACCCACCCTCTCTCCATTCATGGTCCGTGTCCCACCCACCACCCTCCCCTACCTTTCCAGAGTCCAGCCGCTCCCCCACCCAGCAACCACCCACCCGTCCGTCAGCACACCGTGACCTGGCCACCTGGCCTCTGACCTCCAGACCTCCAGACCTCCATCCATAGCCACCACCCACCTGCCCGCTCACCTAGCAGCCACACGCCGGGGCGCCAGCCCCCGCGTCTAGAGGCACCTCTGCAGGTCCCCTTCCACCGCTCCACTGCCACAGCCAGGTCTCCCGTCCCCTCCCTGGAGCCACCTCCCAGACCTCCAGCCACCCGGCCACACCCACACACCATTCACACTGCCACTCACAAACACTGTGGCCGCGTCCCCTCACACCTGGGCTCTAGGAAGACCAGGGAGCTCCAGGGATGGGGCAAAGGTGATGAAGACCCTATTCTTTCCCTCCTGAAGCTCAGCAGGAAAGAGCTCCTCCCCTGGGACCCTCGACCTTTGATCTTAGAATCACAGGACGCTGGTGTCACCTGCCGCTTCGTGACCATCGAGAGCCACGTTGCCTGACAGGCGCTCATTCGTGAGCCACGTGGAGCTACTGAGCACTCACCACGCGGCTACGCACACTAGCAGTGCTGAGGGTGACCCACAGCCCAGGTTTCCAGACTGAGTATTGTTACACACACACACACACACACACACACACACACACAGAGAGTTTCAATTGAATATAACAATTGTAGCTACATCAGGTTAAATAAAATACACTGTTTAAATTCATTATTTTGCCTGTTTCTAAGTTTCTGGCTCCCGGAGAATTTATAATAGCATGTGTGGCTCTCACTACATGTGCATTAGAACAAACCCCTCAAGTCCTGGAAGAAAAGGGAGGCCCAGAGAGGGAAGCAACAAGCCCAAGACACCCCCGGGGAGAAGCAGCGGGTCAGCCCCGCCCCGCCTCCTGGCCCACAGAGGCAGCCAAGGCGCCAGCCTCCCCAGCAAGTCACCTGGATTTCCGCTTGCAGTAGACCAGGAGGTTGTCGAACAGGAAGAAGGCCCTCTCCTGGATGTTGCCCGCGGAGATTTTCAGCAAAGTCCCCTGCAGGAGGAGCTGGGTGCAGATGTCCGTGAGGTTGGAGCCCTGGGAGAGGAGGGAGGGGCCGAGGATGAGCGGGCCATTCCGGAGAGCAGCTGGCACAACTCTCCCCTTCCCGCCCCCCTCGGCACCCCAAAAGAGCCTGATGCACCCCACAGGCAACTCTATCAGCAGAACCAGCACCCTCGGGCAGGAGGCTCCTGCCTGCAGAGAGCACAAGCCGCAGGGGGCCAGGAGACCGAGCAGCGAGCAGCGGCCAGCCGGGAGCCGAGGCCTCGCCAGCTCAGCTCGCAGGCTCAGCTGGTGGTGCTGGGTCTGGGCTCCTGCCTACTCGCACCTCATCACCTCTCCCCCCAGGAACGCCCCCTGCACAGACACTGGCTGCTGTCTGCCCAGCACGCACTACCTCCCGGGTACACAGTAGGTGCTCAATAAGTGGGTGCAGAGCAGATGATGAACGCAGTGTGGACACCATCAGCCCAGTGTGGTGCGGGCAGTCACTCCAGCCACAGCTGTGTGTGGGGACGGGAGGGACAGTGCACCCTGCCCGGCCCTCCTGCCTGGTGATGAGAGACCTCAGACACGGAGGGTGTGTGAAGCTTCCTGCCTGCCGGGCAGACCCAGGGTGGCGTGGCTGGGAAGGGTCGAGGAGGAGCGAGCTGGCCTGGGGGACGGCTGGGGCAGGCTGAGGGAGGACGGATGGGAGGACGCGGCTGGGAGGAGTCCTCAGAGCCAGGGACCACAGGGGCCTGCGTGGAGCCTGGAGAAGAGAGGCCAGAGCAGAGGCCAGAGGCCAGAGAGGACATGTGCTGCGCAAGGAAGCTGGAAGGAGGCCCGTGGACGCGGGCCAGCTGCGGGTCCCAGATCCACACCCTGCTTCTGCCATCTTGGGGTGGGATTTCAGCTGCACTTGGGTGCCGGCCGCAGCCTCCCTGCCCCAGGCACAGTCACGTAACAGAGGTAAGGCCATCTGCCCACCAGCCTCGCCACCTAAAGATGCCTGCCTCCCTCGCTGCCTCCTTTCTAAGGCGGGCAGGCAGCCCTTGCAGTGGAGGAGCGCCATGGCAGGCGGGGCTGGGTGACCGTCCACCTGGAGGACAGCGGGGCCCAACATCTAGGCCCAACAGGTTCCTCAAGGGGACGAACAAAGGGACGCTCTCTCTGCCTGGAAATGAGCTTGGGAAAGGGGCGGGGGTCACTCACAAGATCTCCCTCCACAAACACCAGACCAGGAACCGAGGAGGAGCTCACATGACAGGGAGACCTGCTGACGGGCCTGAGACCAGTCAGGGGCCCGGCTTCACCAACGCCAGCCGTGAGTTCCCACTGCAGGTTCCCACCGCGGCGGGGGCTGCTCCGTCTCCCTGGGCCCCTGGTCCAGCCGCGGGGGGCAAACCCGCTCACCAGTGCAGCCAGAAGCCCGCTGGGTCCTGGGAACCACTGGTCCGTGGGCCAGGCTGTGTGCTCCAGACGGGCCAGCAGGCCCCTGGCCCGGGGGCCGCATGGGCCTGGACGCACACTCACCGCAGCCAGACGTCTGTTTTCCTGAGCTTTTTGTTTCATTTTTCTTTTTTTTAAATCTATTTGCATTTCTGGGGATTGAACCCAGGGCACTTTACCCCTGATTCATATCCACAGCCTTACTAATTTTTTATTTCAAGACAAGGTCTCACTAAGTTGCCCAGGCTGGCCTTGAACTTGCCATCCTCCTGCCTCAGCCTCCAGGCCACGGGGATCACAGGCACGCCTCACGGCACCCAGCTTGCAGGCTGATCTCTGACGGACACCGGCAAGGCCAGGAGCCTGCGGTGCCCCACTCAGCTGCCACGGAGGGCACTGAGACCCCATCCTCACATACAGTGGCTCCCTGGGTGTCGGGGCTCCGCCAACCGCCCGTGGCCAGCACAGGACAGACAGCAGCCTCCTCCTCTTCCGGCCCCGCCTCACTCGCACCTGCTGGGTCCCTTCCAGGCTCCAGAGGACCTGCTACCTGGCAGATCCCCAGGGTCATGCAGCCCTGGACCTGACCCTGTGGCCATGGCCGTCCAGGGGGCCCGGGAGAGAAGAACACTGGGCTCGGGAAGCTGCCCCTCGGCGTGGCCAAGTACATCAGCAAAGTGCATCCAAAATGCCCAGACACTCCTGGGCAGGGGGGCCCCTCCGCGTAGCCCTGCAGTCTCCCTGTGGTCCTAAGGGTCAGACAGACAGGCGGAGGCCATGCGCCAAGAGGCCCACCAGCCAGGGCAGCACATCAGGAGGCCTCCCCCCAGGCACACAGCCCCAGGCACGCTGCAGCGGTCACGCTGAGAGGTGACCAAGCCAACACTAAAGGCCAATGTGCAGGTTGGCATGGCTCAGTGGAGAGGGAAGCGAACAGGAGCAGCTGTCCTCGCACCCTTCCCTGACCATGTCCCCCGCCAATGGGCCAGCCGACTGCCCCCTGCCCAGGGCCAGCAAGGCAGGCGCCCGCTTCCTCTTACTGAGAACACACGTCCCTTTCATGACCATGACCCTCCTGCGAAGGTCCCTCCTGGGGCTTGCGTCTGGAGGTCCCTCTGCAGGGTGGACCAAGGGGGACGGGCAGTAGCTCCAGGCGAAGCCGCAGGAGGCTGCTCACCCAGGAAGAGGGAGCAGTGCACCAGCCACCCGCGAGGGAGGCTCCCCACTGCCCAGGCCTTCCTGTGCGGGGTCCTGCCGCCCCGAGGCAGCCTAACGTGCTTCGCTCCCACGTCCGTCAGCGGACGGGTCTGTGCACTGCGGCATCTGGTCTTAACTAAGCCAGTCTCTCCACAATAAAGGGCAGCGGCCGAGGCAGGGAGGGGGACAAAACAACAGAGACGGAGACGCGACCAACGGCGGCCGCCAGCCCACACACACTGAAGGAAGGTGGCCAGGAGAGGACCCCACACTCCTGCCGGCCAGATTCCAGGGAAGCCCACTGGCACCTGATCAGAGCAGCAAGAGGAGACGGAAGACCAGCAGGCCTCAGGGGGCAGCAGTAGGAACTCACAACCTCCGCCGCCCGCCGTGGACCACGGCCGGCCAGGCTGTCCCCAGATGGGGCAGCAGTGCCAGCACAACCACAGCCAGCAGCTTTGTAGCCAGCGTGACCCGTCACGGGCACGACTCTCCGTGAGGATCAGACCGGGTAGGAAGCCTTCGTGCCTCGCAGCAGCCACCCACATCTCCCACGAGCACCCAGCTTCCCACCTCAGTCCACCCGCAAAGGGACACCCAGAGATCGCTTCAGAGGGACACTGCCAGGAGGAGACACCCAGGAGGAAGGAGGCCAGGGAGCAGGACGCCCTGCTGAGCCCGGGCAGCCTGCAGGCTGCAGGGCTGGACCTCAGGACCAGGTCCCTGAACCTCAACCAGGACAATGACCACACCTTTCCTGTAGCAAGAGGCGCATGCAGTAGGAGTTCAATAATGGAGCAATACTCACTGGAGGTCGACGGCTTTCCTAAAATGCACCCAGAAACAGTGACATCAGGAGAGCCACTGAGTCCCCAGATGATAGATTTTCAGGGGCAGGAAGGGTGCGAAGGTGTCCCTCACCCATCTCCCCAGTGCCTACCGGAATGAGGCATCTGGAAACCCCTTCTGCTCTGGCAGCCAAGCAGCCTGCCCGACACCCCTCTGCTGGGCCCACCTGAGGAATTTCTTTTCTGGCTGAGTGCCGGGAGACGCTTGGTCTCCAGAAGGACCGGCACTTCCTGCTTCCTGATGGTAATGTAGGTGCTGCTCTTTTTACCTTGGCTGCCAGGATGCTCAAAGCCCAGACAGACAGAAGCTTAACGACTCAACTCTACTGGCTCTTGAAAGTAGCCAAGTGACCCACTCCCGGCCAATGAGAAAAAAGGAAAAAATGTTTTCTGGGGCTTTTTAAAAAGATGTTGCCCCACTGGGGCGAAGCACCACCTCTGGCTGCCCAGCAGGCCCTTCTCTGGCTTTGGACACACGGGCCTTCGTGGAACCACCAGAGCAAGGCCAGGCCGCTCTCCGAGCTCAGAGCCGGGACCCCGCGAGGCCAAGGGGAAAGTCCTCAGGAGACGTGTGCTCAGTGGACACCTGAGCTTCAGCAGGTTCCAGCTGCAGGAAGCCAGCCGAGGGGGCACTGGGCTGGGAGGCCGGGACTCCCAGAGCCCAGCAGGGAGCACGGAGCCCAGCCTGTCCTGGTCACGCTCACAGGAACGCTGCCCGGGCACGTCTGGACACTCAGCAGGGCACCCTCAGTGGCCAGCTGCAAAGGTGCCTCACGCCTGCCAGGTGCCCACAGCTGCCACCACCCCAGGAAGGTGGGACCGGGGTCCTCCGCTAATGCCGCCCCAGCCGCCAGGCAGGACCTCGGCTGCGTCAGGTCACACAAACGGCAGCAAGGGGGCCTCCACTCCCCCACCTTCCACATCCCAAGCCGGATCAGATCTTGGCCAAACCCCAAATCATACCCCAAACCCAGGCTGCAAGGGAGTCTGGGAAAGGTGCTCTTCCGGGCGAGGGCAGGGCCACGGGAAGTGCCAAGGCAGAACCTGCTCCTCCCTGGACACAGGCCCAGACTCCAGAGCGGTGCCAAGGCACTTCCGGGATTCCCAGCTGGGAGGGAACACTAATCCCTCACACAACGAGAGCCACCGGGGCCAGAAAGCCCCAGGGCCTCAGGCAGCGACCAGGCGACCTCCCCCAGAGCCCTTCCTCTGCGGCCTGACCCCCTCCAGCTGGGCCCGCTCCGGCTGCTCTGGTCACAGGTCCCCATTTCCTGCTCAGCCTCCTGGGCACTCCTCACTGCCCGAGGAAGCAGTGGGCGCCGAGGTCTTAGAGCACCCACCCAGGAAGCACAGGCCAGCAGCCACACCACCACGTGCAGCTAAAGAAGGGCCCTGGAGTCTCCAGCAGGGAGCGGCCAGCCGGAGCTCCGTCCTGGAGTGGACCCTGGCGTCGGAGGCTCACAGGCGCCATAAGGCAGGCGGTAAGGGCGGGGGCACTAGCGAGTGGTGGGCGCCAAGGGAAACGAAAGGCGCCTGCACTGCTGCCACGGGACACAGGGACCCAGGCCACCCACTGTCCAAGGGGAACTTCTAAGACACGCGCAGGCCACGCTGGCCCCCAGCCCCAGGTGGCCCCGGTGGCAGCGCCTGCCCAACCCCGTGGAGGCCAGGACCCCCGGCCGCCGCACGCACCTCCCAGCCCTCGATGTGGGACTGCAGCTGCTCCAGGGCCTCCAGCTTCTCCATCTGCCGCTTGGTCTCGTTGATGTTGGAGCAAACGGTCTTCATGGCCTGCAGGGCGCTCTGCACAGCCGGGTGGTCGGGGTGCTTGCCCGGGGTCCGCTTGGCCAGCTCCTGGACAGGGGCAGAGGCAGGAGGGGAGACGTTAGCGGGACCAGCGACACGCAGGCCGTGGGACCTGGGGTTGGGAAGGTCACTCACTCCTGCGGTCACAGTCCCCTGAGCTCCTCCACGGCAGGCAGAGAGCTAGACAGAGGCCCTCACCTGGCGGCTTCTGCATTCTGTAGCGGAGACGGGCCCAAACAAAGAAGAGGCACATACACCACACGACGCCAAGCAGTGACAAGGCCAAGCAGCACGGGGGCAGGGAGAGGTCTGTTCAGACAGGGAGGTCAGGGGAGGGCCCTCTGAGGAGTGGACATCCGAGTGGCCACTCTGGCTGAAGCAAGAGGGAGCCCTGCAGTAATCTGAGGGAAGTGTGGGAGTGTGGTGGGCAGCAGCAGCAGCACGTTCAAAGGACCTGGGGTATGAGCAGCAGGAGCCAGTGCCTCTGAGTGGCGTAAGACAGAGAAACCGGGAGACAGGCAGGTCATGGAGGTGGCCACAGAAACTGCCCTGGTCCCAGTTTTCACGGTGAAATGGGTGTAAAAATGCTTCTTGCAGCTGGGGGTGCAGCTCAGTGGCACGGTGCTTGCCTCTTATGCACAAGCCCTGGGTTCCATCCCCAGTACTGCAGAAAACCGCTGGCCTCGGAGACGGGTGGTGGGCACGAGAGGCTCCCCCGTGAGCCATGCCCCCGTTTCTGCCCGCTCAGCCCTCGTCCCAGGCGCAGGCTGGGACCTCCTGGATGCCAGTCTCAATCACGAGACTCGGGCACGTGTAGGCGTGGCAGCAGGGAACTCAGGAGAGGAGGCGCCATCCTCGAGGTACTGACGAGACCTGCGGCCAGGTCACCCCACCACAGCCGCCAGCACAGAAGTCCTTTAAGCAGTGACCCAGACGCGTGCCCAGGGGTCCGGCCTGTGTGCCAGCCCATCTCCCTGCTCTCGGGTGCAGGGTCTGCACGTGGACAGGGTGAGGCCGGCTCTGCCCCGCTAACTGGGGGAGCAGGGCCACCACCCCTCCCTCCTGACCTCGGTCCCCCTTGCAGGCCACCAGGAGGCTGGCGATGACAGTGGCACTGAGCTCCGCCTGGGGCTCCAGGCGGGTCCTGCTGTGGCCTGAAGGCCGCGGAGCACAGGCTCAGCAAGGGACCCAGGGCGCGGAGAAGCAGCAGGCGGGCTGGCAGGGCCCCATCCAGCAGGGGCAGGTCAGACGCTGCGGAAAGCACCCCGTCCGCGCGCAGCTCGCACTCAGCACACGCCGGCAACCAGCACTCGGAGTGGACGGCTGAGCAGCCCTGCGCCCCCTGGGCCGCAGCTCTGGGCACCTGCAGAAACCCAACTCCGAGCCCTGTCCACACGCCTGCACCCCAGGACCCTGGGCCCACTGAATTCCTGCCAGGGCCCAGGGCCGTGTCTGCAGGGTGGGGGGCATGTCCACGGGGGAGCACTCCCCTCCTGCTGCTCAGCCAGTCCGCACGTGGACCCGAGGTAGGCACTGCTGTTACCTCAGCTGACAGACGCAAGGACAGAGCACAGAGAGCTCGGGTCACCTGTCCAAGGTCACACAGCAGACAGTGAGACCAACCGGTCTGGCTCTGGAGTTTGCGTTTGAATCCGTGTGCTATTTACAACCCCAGACAGTTACCTAGGAATTCTTTCCTTCAGATAGAGACACACCTCATAGGACTGGAAGTATTAATGCATGCTAAAATAGGTGATGAACTGGTTATATGATATTAGTAAGCGCCAAAGAGAAAATAAGGCAGGAGAGGGGAAGGGTGAGGGAGCACGGCGGTGCACGGCCTCCGAGGAGAGGCTTGTGAGCGGGGCTGGAACCCACGGAACAGTGCTCAGAAAGAAAGGAGCTCAAGCAAAGGCCCTGAGGCAGCGAGAGACAGGAAGGAGGCCGGTGAGGCTGCAGTAGGGGAACGAGAGGGAGAAGCATGAACGATGAAGTCGGACAAGCCCGCGGACGCCCGGTCCCATCCAGGAGATGGGGAGGTGACAGGACTATGAACGGAGGTCCTCGCCATCCACCTTCCCCTTCAAGGCCCCTCTGGCAGGTGAGAGGACACACGTGCAGAGTGTAAAGTGAACTGAAGGTCGGTGGCCACTGCAGGTGTCCAGGCAAGAGATGCTGGTGGCCTGGGGGGAGCTCTGGCCTCGGCCACGCTCACAGTTCAGCTGGCCCCACGCTGGGCCCTCTGCCCAAGGCCCCCTGGCGGACAGCCCGCTGCAGGTACATCCGCAGATCAGGCACTCCTGAGGCCAGGGCCTGGGGCTCATCGCTGGTCAGCCCGCTCATGTCCCCAAAGCCACCCCGTCACACATCCGCAGATGTGTGGCTCTAAGCATCTGGACCCCATCAGGCCAGCCAAGACCCAGGAGGCCAGCCAGCTCCCAGGGAGTGGGGACAGGCTGCAGGACAGTGGGAGGCACTGCCACCACGCCCGCCCCCAGACCCCGGAAGGGGACACTGCAGTGACCCTGCACCACTGGGCTCCCTCTGGGTGCTGACAGTGGCTGTCAGCACTAGGGGTGGGGAAGAGACACCAAGCACGACGTGGCCAGGCCCAAGGCTGGGCCAGAGCAGCTGGGGGTCGCTGGCTGTGTAGTCTCCACTCACGGGGTCCACCCACTGAGCCACCGAGGCCAAGGGCCCCTTCCTGCCCCTGGACCTTTGCACTTGCCGCTTTCTCTCCCATACCCCCTCTGCAAGCTCTGAGGGGCATGCGGCGTGGCAAACAGACAGACACAGAGAACTGGCGTATGGAAGGAAAGCAGAAAGAACCGCCTTCCGACAAAAGGCACCGGTACAACCAGACATCTGCGTGCAAGGGGCCCAGCAGGACCACGCACCCACGCACACGGCAACTGACTCAAGGTGAAGGCCAGGCCCAAACACGAGAGCTGGGGCTGCCAAGTATGAGCAGAGAGCACGGGGCAGGTCCCCGTGACCTGAGGTCAGGCAGAGCCTTCTTAGGACACCAAACACGAGCAGAACACACGGCCCGACGTGGTCAAATGGAAGGCTTCGTGCTTGAGGGTGGCATCACCAGGACCCCAGGAGGTCAGAGTAACGCCGACCACACGGAGAGGGACTGAGCTAGAACACACAAAGAACGTCGGCGGCCGAACAGAGGGACACATGATCCAAATTAAACACGGGCCACGGGCTGAGCTCGTGGCTCCGGGGTGGAGCGCTTGCCTGGCACGTGTGCGGCACCGGGTTCGATTCTCAGCACCGCATAAAATAAATACATCAACAAATAAAGGTCTGAGTCCAACCACAACTAAAAATTGTTTTGAAAAAAAATTTTTTAAAGGCAACGGTTTGAACAAGCATTTCTCCACAGAAGACGTACAAATGGCTGACGAGCGGATGAGAGGTGCCGAGGTCACCCACCCCCGGAGAAAAGCAGATCAAAGTCCAGCGAGGTCCTGCCTCACACCAACTGGCACAGGCACAACCAGGAGAGGGGCGGCGACCGAGCTGGTGGAGCAGACGCGGGGCCCCTGCCCTGCTGGGTGGAAAGGACAGCGGCTCCCGAGTCCTTTTATTTAAGTGATGTTACCCAGGCTGGCCTCAACCTCGTGGACTTCCGTGATCCTCCCACCTCGGCCTCCCGAGTGGCTGGGACTGCAGGTATGTGTCACCACACTCAGCTGCAGACGGGGAACAGAGTTTGGCCATTCCTTTGTGACACTATACCTGGAGCCATCGATCCATATACTCTTCAGTCACGTTAGTCTCTGTGTTTTACACATTTTAAAATATACGTATGTGTGTGTGCCTGTATGCACATGTACAGCCTCCTTGAGCTTGTTTTCCCAACTCTTTTAGTTGAAACAGTTCTTACTACTTCTTAATCTCAGAGAGATCTAGAATTCCCAAAGTGTCCAGATCCATCCAAAATACAGACAGCTTCAAAGCTCATGGGAACTTGAACTGTACCAACAAAGGTCTAACACACAAAAGCAGGGAGGCGAGGAAGCTCCTGCCAATTCAAAGTTGGAACAGACTCGAGTTCAGAGACAGACTGGAATCCCCATCCAAACTGGACCCGCTGCATGCACTGATGAGGCTCGGCCCAAGGACGGGTATTCAGGAAAGGAACCCCAGAACTGCTCACTGAGCATCTCGGGAGGACTGTGAGACCACGAGGGTCCAAGCAGCTGGGTGCTCAGGCTGACCCACCCCTACACCAGCTGGAGCCTGTCACAGAGAGTGGGCACCTACAGGGCAGTGAGATCCCGAGGGCTAGAGGCCCCAAGGATCAGGGCCCCTCACACCTGGGCTCACACCTGGGCTCACACCTGGGCTCACGGTGAACCAGAACACCTGGGTCAAGGCTGGGCTGTGGGGCGGGGGACATGGCTCCAGCCGCCTCCACCACTGCCCAGCTGGGGACCTCGCCCAGGGGACCTGCCACGTGAAAGCCATCTGCACATCTGTGAAAGGGGCCAACTGTCCCCTCCCAGGTCCCCTCCAGGGACACGATAGTGACCAGCACCACCACCACTTCCATAGTAACAGCAGCTCACGTTTGCTATTTCCTCTGTGCAGTAAGAATGGCAATAAATGAAGTCACCGTGGTCATCACTGCAAGCATCTATTGAGCACCCTCTGCATACCCAGGATGTTCACACTTAAATGCACCGAGGTGTTTCCTCTTCAAACCCTCCCAGTGGTGAGAGGCCATCATGTCCCCACCTCCATGCGTGGAGACGGAGGCACACGGCAGTCAAGGCGCCCGGCCAGGCCAGAGGTGGACAGGAGGACTTGTGGACACTGACCACACCCACAGGTCCTCCAGAACCACTCAGAGCTGGACATAAAACCCCCAAATTGGGCCCTCAGAACACAGAAGGCCTGAGCAGGGAGGCCAGGGACACCCTGGAACACCTGCGGCAGGGGGCACCTGGGCCACCCTGCAGGTCTGCAGCAGCAGCCAGGCTGGTGACCCGCCCACATCCGCCTGCGGCCCACATGGCCTCACCAGCCACCCTAGGCGAGGGCTTCCTGGAAGAGAGGATGTCGGGCAGAGGAGCCGCTTCCACCCACAGCTCACCTCCCAGCGGGGCACAGGCAGCCCACCACGCCCAGGTGAGGTCCCTGCCCGGCCAAGACGAGAGAATGTCAGTCCAGGGCTCTAGCACTGGGCCGAACCGCCCAGGCCAGCGGGCAGCACACCGGACCCCGGGGGCCCCTGCTAACCTGCTGGGCCAGGGAGGAGGGGCTGCACACCCAGGGCCCTGCTGCTCCTGCCCACCCTCTGGCCACGGAGAGCCAGGCACGCGGCTCCAGTCAGTGCCCAGTGTGCAGCCTGGGCCTCTCTCCCTCCTGCAGGTGGGGTGTCAGGGAGGCCAGGAAGGCCGCGCTGTCCTGAGGACTCAGGAAGCCACCAGAGAAGTGGTCTCCCAGCAGAGAGCAGGCCCAGGGGAACCGCCCAGGGGCCCAGAGCCAGCCCAGCGGCCTCGTCCACCCTGGGAGCGACTGGCTTGCAGCCAGGCTCTCTCCCGGCACCCTGGGTCCCGCTCTGTTTACTGCTTCACCCGCTTTTTTCTTCTTTGTCGCCCCCATACTGAGGACTGAGCCCAGCAGTGCTCTATCAGCAAACTCCATCCCTTTTACTTTGAGACAGGCCCTGAACTGCCGAGGCTGGCCTTAAACTTGGGATTCTCCTGCCCCAGCCTCCTGAGCCGCTGGGATCACAGGCGTGTGTGACACTGGGCCCATTCTTTTCTGAATTAGCAAGTTTACGTTTGGTTTTCAGAGTTTGTTGAGGGTCATAAAAACAATACATTTTCAATCATGGCAAGCAGAAGTACGAGACGGAGCCATAAACAGTGAGGACAAAGCTGGATTTGTCACTGGAAGATGCGACACAACCACTACTTCCTGTGACTTGAGGTGGGTGGGGGCCCGGAAGGGGCTCGGGGCTAAAAAGCCACAGAGAGGAAAGGGCAGCCCACAGGGCAGGGGTGTCCACTGGGTCTGGATCCAGCGGAGCAACATCTGGGGACACCAAGGCCAGCTCCAGGGAGGGCTGGTGGCTCTGGGCCCTGACCTGCCCAGCCTCTGTGCAGACACCCCTCCAAGCTCAGGAAGCCCAGGACACCCAGGACAGCAGGGTGCCAATGCTGAGGTGCTGAGGAGCCGTCGCCACCACTAAAAAGAAGAGGAACAGAAAACAAGAAGCAAAAACCATCAGCAAGTCCAAGAAAACCCAGAACCGAAGAAAAGCTCCGCGGCCAACGGCGCACATCAGGCAAGGCGGCTGGGACGCGGCTCGGATTCTCACCCCGCGGGCCTGTGCCGCACAGTCAGGAAGCTGCAGCCTGCGGGCTGCTGACTGATGGGCGAGGAGACTCCATGTGGGGAGGAGGGGAGCGGGACAGGGCTCGGGCGGGGAGCTGGTCTTCTGGCCAGCGCCCTTGGGCAGTGGCCTCCCCTTCCCAAGGGCAGGTCTCCCGGCTGGGTCGGCTCCAGGGGCCGCCCAGCTCTGCAGAGCAGGGGCTCTGGCCGCCCTGGGCTCTGGTCCAGCCGCCATGCACAGCCAGTGGTGCCGAGGGGCAGCGCCCATGCGTGGCCACAGCCCTCGCCCCCATACCCGGCTCCAGCCATCTGCTCCACCACTGCCTGCAGGTGTGTGTGTGGCCCTGGGCCTGAAGGTCCCCACGGACCCCGAGGCCCCAGCATTCAGGGCTCCGCCTCCCACCGCCAAGGAGCCCCGGCCCAGCTGGCCGTCCAGTCCACTCCCTGCTGCAGCCCAGGCCCTGAGGAGACGGGTCTCAGGAGGAATCAGGGCTGCGTGAGGGCCCGTGGCTGGCGGTGGATGTGAATCTGATTTAGTGGAAGAAAAATAAAGAAGAGAGCGACTCAACGGAAAGAAGGCAGCGGGTGGGGGGCAGCAAGGTGGATGGACAGAGCAAGTCCAGGCCTGAGGACCGTGAAGAGCTCAGGCAGACGGTACGGGGCCGCACGGCACGCGTCGGGAAGCGAGTCAAGACACCTTGCAGTTACAGCCACGCGGGCAAAACCGACTCCGCCGCGTGGAAGGGGCTCCTATCGACCACTCTGAAGCACTGGCGGGCGGGCCATCTGCCCTCCCTCAGGACCCAGGCTCAGCGCGACAGACAGGAGGAAATGGAGGCACAGGGCCTCCGCGACACCCAGAGGCCATCCAGCAGGAGCTGTCCCGACACGTCCACCCAGGGGCTTCCCGAGCCTCCTCGTGGCCATGTCTGATCTCACAGCAAGCCTGCAAGGCACTGCCATCCCGTGACCGATGGAGAAGTGGAGGCACAGAGAGGTTCAGCAACTTGCCCTGGGGTGACAGCTACGCAGAGGCAGAGTGGAATTCCTGGACTTAAGACTCTCAGCCACAGCAGCAGGGAAGAGGGAGGATGTGGGCAGCAGACCCAGGCAGGGCTCCTTGGAAGGTGTCTCCTGTGCCCTTGGACAGGAAGAGCCACAAGCGGGCCCCGGCCCCAGAGGTGTCCCGGGCTCCCGCTGGCTCTCCACACAGGAAGGCACAGAGCAGAGGTGGCCGTGGGTAGGGGCACTGCGGGCAAGGTGCCAGAGCTCAGCCCCAGAGGCTGGATGGAGGACGGGCACTGTGGTCCAGACAGGAACCAGGGCAGAAGGCCGCAGGAAGAGGCCCCACTTCCTGTCTCCTCGGTCGGACACCAGCCTGCAGGCTGTGGCTCACTTCCCAGTGTCAGGGTCAGAGGGAACATCCAGCGAGGACCCAGAGTGGCCGGGTAACAGCACACACGCCACGGAGCAGTTCAGACAGCCAGGGGCAAGGGCGAGAACGGAAGCAGCCCTCGTCAGCGCCCAGGCTCCACCGCCATCCTGCCAACCAGACCGGACGTTGGCTCCTCCAGGGCCCCAGCTCCGTCCTGGGCGCCCCAGTCCCAGTCCCCCACACAGCCAGGTCAGGGCCCCCACCTCCCTCCAGGGAAAGAAGACCTTAGTGGCCGCAGGCCCTGCCCGATGGCCCAGGGCAGAACCACCCACTCCCCGTCCCCGCGCCACAGGGCCAGCCCTGCTCCACACACTGGGCACATCCGGCCCAGGGCTGTGCACAGCTGGCCCTACCCGTGCAGGACCCCCCCAGGCCACCGGGAGCCCTGCCCGTCCTCGGGGCTGGTGCAGCCTCCTGAGCCAGCGGCCCCTGTGCGCCCCCGTCACACCGGCGGCCTGGGCGCGCTGCACAGCGCCCACCGTCTGAACCAGCACAAGCATCTCCCGGCCTGTCCTTGGCCGTCCGCTCCCCAGGAGAGGGTCAGGGCCATGCGGGCAGGGGTTCAGGCTACCCCTTCACTGCATCTCCAGCACCGAGGACAGTGCCTGACGCTTAACAGCTGCTCAATAAACACGGCCGAGCTCACTGAAGGTCGTCACGCCCCGGCGCTGTGAGAGCGCAGGGTGCCCTCAGACAAGCCGAGACATCCACAACGTCACAGGGCTACGCCATCTCGCGGGACCACGGCATTCATGTGGTCCACTGTGACCTAGAGGTCATCATCAGCCCACAGCGGGCTGGTGCTGAGGCCCAGACACTGCAGAACAGACGCGGCTCTTCCAGGAGGCCAGGGGACAGACGTCCCAGCAAGTGCAATCCTGCCCCATGGCTCAGGGTGACCGTCACCCTCTCATCTTCCCCCCAAGTTTCCTCACATCCCCCCAGTCCTTTAGAGGGCAGTGACGTGTGCATACCCACACTCTGGTCCCCTCGCCAAGAACCGAGGCCGACAGCTCCCTGGCTGGGCAGCTCACACTGTCACCCAAGGGTGCTGACCCCGGTCTCGGCCACATTCTGCTGGCCAGGACAGACAGCCGAATGGCAAGATCCTTTGTGCTGAGCAGCGTGTCCGCTCAACACCCACAGACGTGGGAGGTGCGGAGACACCAGAGACCAGGCAGGGGCCCACCAGAGCCACTGTTGGCCCCAGGAGGTCCCTGGTGGCCCTGCCATGCTGACAAGCTGTGATTCGGGCTGACAGTGGCATCAGAAGCGACTGCGCAGCAGCCCTGATTCTGGACTTGGAAGCAACAGGCAACCTGGGTGGCACGTCCACACTCGCTCAGGGAGCAACCTGGGGCCTCTCCTGGGCACCAGGCCGGCTCCAGGCACCGGGGAAGCAGGCCCCACCTGCCCCTCTGGAAGCGACACCCCAGGAGGGGAGAACCTGGATCCGAGCACCAAGAGTCCCAGCACAGTTCACGCTGGCGACATGCTGGGAAGCCAAGTGAACGCGGGTGAGGTGCAGCGCACTCTTCTGCGGCTGAGTGGCCAAGGAAGGCGTCCAGGGTGGGGATGTCTGAGCAGCAGAGGCCTGACGGGGATTAGGGAGTGAGCTGGAAAAGAGCCAGTGCAAAGGCCCTGAGGCAGGAACCCACGTGCTGTGTTCAGAGAACTTGGAGGAGGCAGGTGTGCGTGAGCAGAGCGAGGGAGGACGGGGGCAGACGTGGCCCAGAGACAGAGATGAGATGCCACCGGGCCTAGCGGGAGGAACGGCGAGGAATCTGGATTGTAGCAGGAGAGGCTGTCAGTCCCCCGGAGGGAAGCTGGTGGGCAGGAGGGAAAGCCGGGCTCTGGCAGAGGTGCAGGCCGCAGTCGGCAGCACTGAGACGGAGGCGCCCAAGACCGTGCGTGGTGTCCACAGCCCGGCCCTCGCCACAGCCAGGAGGCGCAGGCCCCCGACCTCCGCCGTCTGGTGAATGGACCAACGACGCAGCCGGCGATGCGGCGGTGGAAAGAAAGGGTGTCCACACGCAGCACGGCGGCCTTGACAACGCCGTGCCAGGTGAAGGAGGCCACCAGAGGAGGACAGTGCAAGTCCATCACAGAAGCAGTGGCTCCCGGGTCCGGGGCTGCTTCTGGGGCCATGAGAGCATTCGAGGCTCCTGTGGTGTCACACAGCCGCTGGACGCCCGTTAAAGGGAAAACGAGGCCAGACAGCGGGTCTGGAGGGAGAGCAGGGTGGACGGCACCTGGGCACCGAGGACAGCAGGTCTGGGGAGGGAGAGCAGAGTGGACGGGCACCTGGGCGCCGAGGACAGCGGGTCTGGAGAGAAGAGCAGGGTGGACGGGCATCTGGGCGCCGAGGTCTGGGACAGGAGGAGCCCATGGGGGTCACAGCAGAGGGGTGGCAGCAGCGTCCCCTACACACTGGAGGCCAGGCACTGGAGGCCGCGGGCAGGGGTGCTATCCTGTCTGTGACGGTGACTCTGGGGCTGTGCCTGGCCCAGGCAAGATCTGGGCACCATTGGTGGACAAGAGGCTCGGGGCCGGCCGGTGGCCCGGGGCCTGCCAGCTGAGCCCCAGAGGCCCTCCCGAGCCTGAATCGCTTCCTGGAAACGCAGATGGGAAACCGGCAAGGCCTGAGAAGGCCGGCCGCTCTCCTGGGCCTGCTGAAGAGCCAAGAGAGACGGCGGCTCTTCCCAGGCAGCACTCGAGGGCAGCTCCTTGGGGCTCTTCCCAGAGGCCTCGCCCCTCCCTCCCGCCCAGCTCCTCGCCCCGCAAGCCACACCAGCAGAGCTCGGTGCAGACGGGGTCAGAGGGTACAGAACAGCCGGGGTGTGGAGTCCACAAGGGGTCAGGCCGGGCTGCAGCTCAGCTGCTCAGGCTCACGGGACCATCCTTTAAGACGCACTGGAAAATGTGACAGCAAGGCCGGGAGGGGTGAGGGGTCCCTGTCCCAGCTGCCTGCTGACGCGGACGTTCCCGCCTGGCTGCCAGGGGCTAGGACCCGCGCAGCTGTCAGCTGGGCGCACTGCATGTCCCCACGGGAGTCTGTGGCCCTGCTGGCTGGTCCCCCACACTCCCAAGCCCCTCATAAACACAGCTGGAGGCGGAGGGCCAGCTGTGCCATGCTCCCGGCCACGTGTATGGGCCCTCAGACCCTGCTGCCCCTGCTCTCCTGGGAATCAAGAGCCCCGAAGCCCTGCTAGAGCCGACGCTCGTCCCAGGGAGAGGTGCGTGGGCCCCCAGCCGGCCCGCAGCTCACCTGTGCGAACAGGTCCTGCCACTGGTGTTGGACCATGCTGGAACCTGCTGCCCCAGGGCCCCTTGGACCTCTGGCCTTGCCAAGATCCAGAAACCAAATGGTTAGCACCCCGTGGCTGGCCCTGGGTGGCCGCTGGCGCTCACAGGTCAGATGTTCAAGCTTTTACTCCCAGAAAGGAGCGGACCAGCCACTGAGCCAGGAAACACAGGGCCACCTGCCTTCCCAGGCTCCGTTCAGGCACCTCGGCCGCTGAGCTCCCCAGCAGGCACGCAGCTGGGGTCAGGGCAGGATCTGAAGGAGCCCAGCCAGACGGCGGTCCTTCTGCCCCCTGCCTTGAGGCCCCGGACAGCCGCACGGCCCTGGACAGCAGCTCCTTTCTCCCACCTGCCTCATCTCCAAAAGAGGGTTCCCCCCAGTGCCTGCCTCGCGGACTGCACGCACACCTTGCCTCAGCCCCACAACCCTGGGAGCATGGTCGACACAAATCCTGAGTGACAAAGGAGAAACTGAGGCACCAGACACCAAGTGGGCTACTCAAGGTGACGGCAGAGCTGGAACCCACGCCCAGGCAGCCCCTCCCGCAGGGCCCGGCTCCAGTCCAGGGGCCAGCAAAGTGTCTCCATGAGGACCAGATGGTAGACGCTGAGGCTCCGCTGGCCACATCTGGTTTCCGTTGCACAGTCCTGTTTTTGTTTTGCTCTGTTCTGGTTAGAACGCTTCAAAAATGTAAACACCACGCTTAGCTCACAGGTCGTGCAAAACAGGCCACTGGCTGGGTCTGGCACGGGCACCAGGACGCCTGTGTTGTGCTGCCTTCTAAACGCTAGCTCGAGTTTGGAAGGGATGCTAGGCAGGTCCGGTTAGCGCTCTGTGGGGCTGTCCTGGTCCACAGGGCACCAATGCCCCAGTGCCGCCCGAGCCTCTGAGCCTCAGCAGGTCCCCGCCTGCCAAGGCATTGGAGCAGCGGCCAGAACCACTGCAGAGCTCCCTCGTGCCCCCAGGGACAGGAAAGCAGCAAACACCCAGGCCAGGCACAGGGAGAGCCCACCCAGCAGAGGCCTGTGCTCCCCCAGCGCTGATGGCCCCGGGCCCTGACCAGCTCCGAGGCTCAAGCCTCACCCATCTTAGGCAGAGTGAAGGTCAAGATTTCTCTAGGACCCTTCCCTCCCCTCCCCTCGCCCTTCCAGTTCATGCAGCAAGGACCCCCAAGGGCAAGAGGCAGATAGCCAGCCAAGGAACCAGCCAAGCAGGGAGCCCAGGACAGGGCCCTCGGGACAGGGACAGGGCGACAGCAGCTGTGGTACACTGTCCCCCAGCTCAGGATCTGCCCAGGGGACTCTGAGGTCAAGAATCACACCTCGTCTCCCCAGGCAAGCCGCACGCCTGAGCCTGGCCCGCAGGACCCAGATTGGACCCGTCAGCTAGGCAGGGCCATACACACGGGCATGTGGACGAGGGTCAGTGGCCAACCCAGCACCGACGTGCCACCTCACGCCCTGCTTCCCAGAAACAGTGTGGTGAAGGAGCCATTTGTGTCCAGTCATGGGCTGTGGCCGGTGGGCTCCAGGGACTGGGTCAAGGCTGGGCACGGACCAGGTCTGAGCCCAGAGCTACTAGTTCAGGAGCAGAGCACCGGCCCAACCCCAGCCAGTCAGAGCACAGCACCCCCAGCTGGCAGGGAGTGGTTGGGTCAGGGCCCAAGCAGAGGGGACAGGACAGGGCCAGCGGTCAGGCCAGGACTCCGTGCAATGGGCTCCAGTCGAGCCTCACAACCAGGGCCCAAGCCATTTGGAACACGAGGCTCCCCGGCCACCGATGGCTACAGCTGAGTAAGTCTCAAACTTGCAGCTGACCTACTAGGAGAGAGGCTCCGTCTTTCCCACTGGCTTTGAACTTGAAAGGGAGTGAGGCCAGGGTGACCACAGTCACCTACTGCCACGCTGGAGACAAAGACAGTGACAGAGAAAAGAGGCAGAGGCCTGGTCAGAGCCAGTCGGCCAAAGCAGCACCACCGCTAGACTCCGCAGCTCCACGAGCTAAGACTTTCCTGTAGAAGCCACTAGAAGCCAGGCTTCCTGCCACCTCCACCCAGGAAGGGGCAGCGAGGGCACGGCTCACCTTGAGGAGCAGCGGGTACTTGCAGATCCGCTGAATGGGAGACAGCAGGTAGCCCTCCAGAGGGATGTCCGTGGTCTTCCGGCCTCCCAGCAGCATACAGCTCTGCAAGGGAACAGAGACCCTCAGTATACTCACCAAGGGCAGCACAGCCACCGGCTGCCCTCAGGTCCCCAAGGGAGACACACAGAGCACAGCACCGAGGAAGCAACTTAGGGACCCCAGGAGAGGCAAAGGCATGTCCTCCACAACCCAGCGCGAAGCCTCGCTGGGGGGCAGACCACAGCCTGCAGGCCAGTCCTGCCTGCCCCCGTCCTGCCAGCTCCTCTGGCTGCTTCCAAGCTCCGGAGGCAGAGGCAAGCAGCTGCAAAGAGACCACTGGCCCTGTGCAGAAAGCCTGCTGATTCCCGGCCCAGAGAAGCCTTCGCACATCTGCTCCAAAGACAGGAGCAGACAGGCAGGCCGCCTCCTTTGGAAGAGCAAACCCTGAGAAGCGACCCGGCCAGCTGCTGCAGAAGGGAAGGCACACGTGCTCCTGGGGAGGTCCATCCACGGCAGGTTCAGCAGCCGTGCACCAGACGGCAGGAAAGTGGGGGAGCAGAGCCTCGCGCAATGACAGGCAGACCCCACGTGCACTCCTGGGCAACAGAGGAAAACGGGCGCGGAGGGTGTGGACCCACTCACGTGGACCTTAAAGACACAGAAAGCACAGCTAGGGGCCGTCCACCAAGAACACGCAACCGTCACACGGAGGACACGCCTGGGAAAGAAAGACCCCCAAAGGGGTCACCTCGGCAGAGCGGAGATCACGGAAAATGGAAGCAGACTGGGGACTTTCAACTGTGACTGGAGAGGGTCTGCCGCTTTGCCTAGGAAATGGGAGCGTGGACACCTCCTAACAGCATCTACATTTGGTCGTGGGTTGGGCTGGGCTCAGTGGTGGAGAGCCTGCCTGGCACGTGTGAGGCCCTGGGTTCGAGTCTCAGCACCGCATAAAAGTGAATAAATAAAATAAAAATATCACATCACCTACAACTGAAAAATCTGAAAATGAAAACAGGAACGTGTTGCCTGGAACAAGACGTGGCCAGCATGGTGCCCAGGTCCAGCCCCGCTCGTCACCTCCCTGGGCCTCGCCTACTGTGGCCCCGTCCAGCATGCCCTCCACCCCCCGAAAAGAGTGAAAACAGTATCTCGTCATCTTCACGCATTGCTGGCCAGGGGGCAGTGGCAGGGAGCGCGCCAGGAGCCCGGCAGGCCCAGGGCTCCATCCTGACCACCAGCCACCCTGCAAACAAACAGCTTCCTCGCACGTGGCAGCTCAGAGCTCTGGAGCTTGGGAGGTTGAGTCACCCCAGAACATGGGAGCCACAGAGGTGGGACAGAGCAGGCCACCAACCAGGACCCTGGCTTAGAACCTGCATGCCAGCCCCAGCCCAAGGCCAGCCCAGCCACCACCTGGGCTCCAGGGCCAGCACTCCTTCCTCCCTGGTCTCCAATGGAAGCCAGCATTCCACACGGCCATCATCACATTATAGGGACTGTCCTCTCCTCCAGAGGGGGCTCCAACCCAAGTCCACTTCTTGGATGGGGGAAGCTGTGAGTTAGTTAATGTGTAGTGGACAATCCCAGGTCCCCAAGGCTCATGACATGCACAATGAACACACAGTGGACACATCACAGGCTCCTCCTCCTAAGGGCCTCAGCCCTCCTCTCCTGCACCTCCCAGCAATGGAGGTGCAGAGGACCAGGACTCCTGGGACGGGTCCCCGCCTATCACTCCCTCGCTCATTCGTCACAGGCTCAGAGGCACTGCGTGTGCCAACCTTGGGCACCAACCATCCCAAGCCTAGGGAGCTGCCCCAAACCAATGCCTGCTGACGTTCAAGGGAAAGCAGACCACACAGGGGCCACCGTGCCCAGCTGCACGCACAGGGAAGCCCAGGCTCACAGCGCTGGGGCCCGGCAGGCACCTGGGGGAGCCACGGTAGCCCAGCGAGCCCAGCACCCATGCAGTCCCACCTCCCTGTGCGACCGCGCTGGCCCTCCTGGAAGGGCCACATCCCGCCACCCGGGCCCCTGCTCGGGCTGAGCTGCTCAGCTCCCAGCGCGTGTCTGCCCAGCACAGAAGGGGACCCAGGCCGCGGCAGCTGGGAGGTGCCAGGCCCCAGGCTGCTCACACTCAGTCCTTTGTCCTCCCAGCCAGCGCTGGCCATGAGCTGCCCTGGTGACGTCAGCTCTGGGCAGAGAACAGGCAGCCTGGGGCAGGGGGCTGGCAGGAGAGGGCGGCCCCCGTCCAGGACCAAGGCGTTCCCACAGGGCCCTCGCGGCCAGAGCTTCTCGGCCGCTGCACTGCGAGGTAGGCTGGCTCACTTTGTCGCCGTTCAAAAGCAACAGAGCTGCCATTCACCACTCGCTGTGCACCAGGCGGGGGAAGGGCTCTTAGAAGGAGCTCCTGACTCCTCCGAGGTCCCAGAAAGGGCTCAGGCGAGGTGGCAGCTGGAGGCGGTCCCAGCCCCTCCTTCCCGTCCTTCCCTGGTGGATCTCACCAGACCTGGGTTTACGCACCATCTTCACCTGGCGTTGTCTGCCTGCCTGACACCCTACCTGGATAGCCACAGGTTTGGTTTTGTTTTTTGGTATTGGGGATTGAACCCAGGATGCTTTATCACTGAGCCACGTCCTCAGCCCTTTTTATACTTTGAGACAAGATCTCACTAAATTGCTGAGGCTGGCCTCAAACTTGCGATCCTCTTGCCTCAGCCTCCCAAGTTGCTGGAATCAGAGGTGTGGCCACCTCACCTTGCTCATCGTAGCACCTTGACCCTAACATACCCACAGAGGACCGTGCTCCCACCCCGGCCTTCACGGCGTGGGGAACACTCCACTCACCCAGCCCTGGAGCCCACTTTGACTCCTCTTGTCACCCAGGCCCCAAAGCCAGCCAGCAGGCAAAAGGGCCAGCAGGGCCTTCACACTCTGTGAGGCCCGACTGCTGCTCCCGCCCCGTCCTCAGCCACCGTTGCCTTGGGCTCCAGCAGCCCTTAGTGGTTTTGAGTGGCGATCCCCAAACGCCATGCCCAGAACCTCGGGATGGGACTTGGACATTGGGGTCCTGACCATCGTGATCAGTCGCCATATGCACTGAGGGGACCCTGAATCCAGTGGCCGGTGTCCTCGTAGGGAGGAGGGACAGAGGCCACGTGAGGGGCAGGAGCCACAGAGCCCTGGGGCGGGGAGGAAGGCGAGCTTCCCAGAGCCTCGGGCAGCCAGCCCAGCCAACGGTGGCGGCCACGGCCTCGCCCTGCGGCTCGTTTCCAGGCAGGGCCGCTGGTCAGGCCAAGGCCCCGGTGTGCCCCGCCCGCCTCGGAGCAGCTCTGAACAGTCCTTGGAGCGTGCCACGCGCTGCCCGCGGGCACAGCCACAGGCAGGCGTTGAGCCAAAGCAGCCAGACCCCAGAGCCGCCTGCATTCACGCATGGAGAGTTCTCGGAAAGGAAACCGACCTTTGTTACGAGGAGCGGCACAGGTCACCTCGAGCCAGAGGGCAGACTGAGAGGAGCGAGGGGCAGGTCCTGACCGTGGGCTCGGTGGCGGCCCGCGGGTGCAGACAGGTGTGGCGTTCGCCTCTGAGGGCGCTCACTGAGTGCGTGCTACAGCTCAATAAAAGGCTTTTCAAAACTCGCGGACTCCGAGGAGCAAACGGCCCGCCTCACCGCTCTCTCCATCTCTCTGACCTCACCTCCCCCTCCCTCTCCTCAGGCCCTTTGCTCCGGTGCCCCTGGCCTTCCTGCTGCTCCCCAGCACACTCCCGCCTCAGGGCCTTTGCGCCTGCAGCTGCTCTGCCCGGATGCCTGCCCTCCAGACACCCCTGCCTCCCTCTCTCCCTGCATCCACCTCGCTTCTTAAACATCAGCTGAGACGGTTTTTCCAAAGACCAACCAACCTAAGACAGAAGGCACAGCCCCACTCCCTCAAAACATCTACCCAGCCCAACCTACTTTATAACCTCACGCCCTCATCTGAGTCCCATAGTGAGTGGGTGGCCCTCTTGAGAACAGGGCCTGGCCTTGCCGTGTTCATGTGGCATCTACAGGACTCAGAATGACCCCCACCAGACCGCAGGTGCCCAAGAAGCAGCTGTCGAATGAAGAGAGGAGCGAATCATCACCAGTTACTGGACAAGAAAACAGATGCAGGAGACTAACGCCCGCCTGTCCCTCAGCACAGAGCCAGGTTCTGTCATCCCCACGCCTTGACATCCTGTGACGTGCTCACGACAGCTCTTTTGCAGGTGGCCAAGAGCCGGGAGACGCTGGCAAGGAGACAGATGGCAGGGGCTGGCACCCACCCGTCCTCCCCTGCCCGATCAGCCTGGCTCAGCTGCCATGAGGAAGACGCAGGGAAAGGAGGACGGAGGGAGGCGGCTCTGCCCCCAGCCGGGCCCCCCGCCCTGGCAGAAGCTGGGCAGCAGCGGACACTCTCAGGTGGAGGCCAAGCCGGAGCCGTCTGGGCAGTGGGGCAGGTTGGCAGGAAGGTGGCCCCTCTGTCCGGGGAGTGCTGTCCTGTGCTGCAGGGACGTCACCAGCTGTGCAATTCGCATGGAGTGTTTCATGAACACAGTGCAAAAAACGGGGTGCGGGGCACACAGAGCAGGAGTGAAGCACATCCGCTGCGCAGACTTGACTCGCCTGGGACAGAAATGGGGGGTGGCCGCCAACTCGCCCTCCCTCAGAGGTGGCCAGGCCCAGCCAGGCCCACATGCTCGCATGGCGAAGGCGGCCTTCTGGATCCCAGAGGCTGTACGTTAGGGAGGAGCACTAGGGAGGAGAGTTAGGGAGGCGCGCTAGGGAGGAGCGTAAGGGAGGAGCCTGCCACGAGCTCCTGTGGCCTGTGCAGGTCCCTGGGACTCCGGCTCCCTCACCCACGCTGCTCTCAGGCACCTGTCCTAGGTTCTAGGCTAAACTCTCTGCACAGGGCGTCTCTGAACCAGAGGGGACTTAAGAGGTGGAAGACCTGGACTGACCCCTGGTGAGCTCAGTCACTCTTCAAGTAGAGACTATAGAAACTCACTTAATAGTGCAGAATCACCCAAATCACAACGAAGACATGCAGAGCACAGCAGAGTCTGGAGACACGTCCTGGTAACAAGATCTGAGCACCTAGACTCAGCTGTGCCTGAAGCCCCCTCAGGTCTTAACCTTCTGAGAAAACTGCACCAGTAAATTCGTTACTATTGTTATTTTGCTTAACCAACTTCACTTGGATTTTCTTTCACTAATAAGCAAATAACCCTAATGGTACTAGTAATCCAAACAGTAATGGTAATGACACGATAGCAACAATAACAACTACTACTGTCACCACTTGAGACAAGGACAAAGCTGATGGCCCTCTGTCTGATTTTGCAAATAAAGTTTTATTGGAACACTGTCACGCTGGTTCCCTTCCACATTATGCAGCTAAGCATTTTTGGCCACAGCTGCATGCAACAAGTTGTGTTGGGGCCTCTGTGACCGGAAAGGCCACACAGCCTCCCACTGGCCGCAGCAAGGACAGCCCGCGATGCCTGCTTTCCCCAGGAGGCCCCGCTGAGGCCTGAGCGCTGGCCAGACAGCATGGGGCGGGCACACTTACCAGGAGGAAGGCACGCGCAGTGGGGATCTTGTTGAGCTCCACCAGCAGCCGCAGGGCCTTCTCATGGTTGCTGCAGTACTCCTCGTACACGCAGAACTTGTCCTTCTGCAAGACAAGGACACGCCTGAGGGACGCGGTCACGCAGGAGGGAGACGCCCCAGATGGGCCACCTTGGCCGGTGGCCTGGGAGGACAGCACTGCCTGGCCCAGGGTCACGCATCAGGTGAAGGCCTCCTGCTCAGTCCCAGCCTCCTGGCTTCTGCCTGCCCCAGTTCTGTGCCCAGCGGCCAGAGGCCCTCGGGGAGGCATGGCCGGGGTCAGAGCTCAGGCGGGACCCAGGGCCTGGACCCAGGGCCTGGCCCCGTGTTCTCTAGAGTGAACCCGGGGAGGCCGCCCGGCCCCTGCGCCCCGCGTTCCCTAGAGTGAACCCGGGGAGGCCACCCGGCCCCTGCACCCTGCGTTCTCTAGAGTGAACCCGGGGAGGCCGCCTGGCCCCTGCGCCCCCACCTCCCCAACAGGAGCAGGCCTTGATACAGGTCATGGAGGCGTCACCGCAGGGGGCAGCTCTCTTGACCTCCAGATGCCCCTGAGCGTGGGCTAGACTCTTCCCAGCACGGAGGTCACCTGGGGTTACCAGGTCTGTACCCATCCGTCCTGGTTTCAGAACTGGAAGGGACAGGAGCCTTCTTAAACAGGAAGCCCTCCACTGAGCATGCCTGTCCCAAAGGCTCGCGGAACCTGCCAAGCCCCAAACACGGATGTCCTGGTGCCCCTGGGAGGAATGCTGCAGGGCCCGGGTCAGGGCGGGGGGCCGAGACCCCAGGACGCTCGGGAAGGAAGAGGCGCCTGCCCAGCCGGTTTCCACACCGTCCCCAGCCGTCCTCCTGCTGAGCCAGGAAGCAGGGAGCCGAGCAGGGAGAATGGGCTTCGGATCAACAAGCAGTCCCGCGCTCTGAGGACCCTGCAGGCTGCCTGGGTGACAAGGCCACACAGCAGGTCCCAGACCCTCAGACAGCCCCGCCCTCGTTCCCTCCTACAACTGCCTCACGTGCAGCCAGCTGGCCCAGGTCTCCGAGCCACGGACACGGCAGGACCAGGACTCAACTCCCTCAACTCGACCCCAAGCCAACGTCCAGCTCCAGGTCCCGGCGTGAGGTTGGGATGGGAGCCCGAGGCCAACACCTCAGGCCACAAACACCAGACTGGGTGCTGCAGCGGGACGCAGCAAACTCACCGCACGTGCCCCAGGCAAGGTCGTATCGCCTCCCACACGCGGTCTGGGTAAGAGCCCCACCCTCGGACTGCCAGGACTGAGCACCCCGAAGTGAGGAGGCCCCCAGGAGCACTGCGGAACATTCCAGAACACACCACAGTTGTCAGCCAGGGACACACACAGCCGACAAACAGGTTGTTAGGGGAACACCAAGAGGACGTCACCGTCCCACAAAGTCACCAGAAGGACCATGTTACCATCACACGAAGTCACCAGGAGGACACCACCCCGTCACACAAAGTCACCACGAGGACGACGTCACATCACACGAAGTCGCCACGAGGACAAGGTCACATCACACAGTCACGAGGAGGACCATGTTACCATCACACAGTCACCACAAGGACGCCACCGTCACATGAAGTCACCACAAGGACACCACCACACGAAGTCACACAGGCACACATGCTGCAGGACCAGCCCAAAGCGCGCTCCCGAAGCGGCACCACCATCACAGCAGTCGCGGAGACCGGCCAAGCCACCGAACCACCGAGCCACCTCCCGCCCGGTCGGCGCAGCCCAAGCCATGTGACCACAGGGCAGGGCAGGAAGAGCCGGGACCCAGCACCACAGCTCCCACGCCGACCTCCACTGCCACGGGTCTCAGAGGAGCCCCGCAGGCTGAGGCAGGAGGAGCCCAGGGGAGTCCAGCCTCGGCAACTTGGCCAGACTCTCAGAACAGAAAGGGCCGGGGTGCGCTGGGGTGGAGCCCCGAAGGTGGCGTCCAACGAGCCCAGAGGACCGTGAAAACCCAGGGAGAGTGGCCCGGCCAGGGCCTCAACCACGGAGGGGCAGCAACAGGGAAGAGGCCAGCCTGCTCCTACGCGGGAACTGGCCTGTCCAGGCAGCCTGGGGGCGGAGCAAACCTAGGCCCCTGTGGCCGGCAGGGAGCCTGGGCTGCCCCCGGCCGCCGACCTGCCGGAAGCCCGTGACCATCGCCTCCGCCACCAGCCCTGCGCTGCCCGGCCTGCCACGGCTCTGCAGCCAGTCCCAGGTTCACAGCCAGCACCGCCTCTGAGCCTCACATCCAGTGTGGGCCAGAGTGGCCTCGCGTCACGAGGCTGTGGAGACAACGAGCAGGGACTCCAGGCAGTACCCCAAGGGCTCCGTCCTCGTGCAGGCCCACCGCGTGTCCCCGGGCGTCCTCCCTCTGCATCTCCACCATTGTCATCTCAGAAAGCTCGTCATCCCAGCGAACCCATCTGACAGGACGCCCTTCCACTGAGCCGGACGCAGGTGCCGCTGGGGCCCGAGATCCTGGACTGGAAGTGCTCCTGGACTCCGCTCCACTCCTCCAGGGCCCCGATGGTACCCAGGCGTGGCGGTCGGGAGTGAGGCTCAGGTCCGGGGTGTGAGGGAGACGTGGACGGCTGCCCGCTGGGGACGGAGGGGGAGGGGAGCCATCCCCCGGGGAGGGCACAGGGACGTCACGGTGGCCGCTGCTCCCACTGTGTCCAGGGGGTGACCATCTGCTCCAAGCCATGCCCTTCCCGGCCAGGAAGCCCACAGCTCGGAGGTGGGCAGGAGGCGCTGTGTGGACCCTCCAGCGAAAGGAAGCCTGCACGGTGGGCCCACCCACAAGTCTCCTCAGCCTCCAGGGGAGGGTGCTCTCCTGGGCTGGAGATCCCCGTGAAGGGCTGCCCCGGGGGCAAACCCGGCTCCTCGCCTGGCCACGGCACCCTGGGGACCTGACCTGGGGCACCCCACCCCTCCTCCACTCCTCCCGCTGCAGGCCTCCCTCTGCCCTCAGACGTGCCCCCAGCTCGGGCGTCCGCAGCTGCTTGGCTGAACCTGACTTCAGGTGCTTAGTGGTCAGTGCTCGGGAGAGCATGCTGGCCCAGTACACCAGCTCGAGAGCACCACGCGCGGTCCACCTGAACCACACGGTGTCCACCTTTACCTGGGGTGCTGTGTGTGTGCTTGCAAACTCTAGCACCCAGGAGCCAGCCTCCTGACTGAAGGCGGGGTCCAGCCCCTCCTGACCACAGCTGTGAGTTATAGGGTCTCAATCCGCACGGCCATCTGAAACAACCTGTCTGCTCACCCTCACCCACAGCCTGAGCCTTCTGGCAGCCAAGAACGAGTCTGTCTCATCTGGTGCCAGCTCCTCAGAGCTGACCACAGCACCTGGCATTCAGCAGGTGCTCACTATGGGCTTCAGGAGACGGTATGGAATCGGATGGTGGGCAACACAGGCTCCAGAGCGGGGTGCCTCCACCCGGACCCTGGCCTGAGACTCAGCAGTGGTGAAAGCCTGCCTGTGGCTTTTCCCCTCGCGGGCCTGTCTCCTCACCTGGAAAACAGGTAGGACCACAGCACCCGCCCTCGAGGACCACTGCCAGGTCCTAATAAACCAACACATGCCAGAGGCTCAGTGCAGCCCCGGCACCAGGAAAGGGGCTGTTCAGGGCTCGTCCGCAATGAACTCAGTCCACAGGGGTTGGGCTGGTGGGTAAGGAAGGAGGGCTCCTCCCCGCCCGCTGGCCAGGGCTGGCACCAGTGGGCGTCTGTGGGCCAGGCCCCTCCTCTCCGGATGGCCTGTCTGCAGAGTCCCGTTCCAGTTACCAGCTCCCTGCCCAGATGCTGCACAACGGCGGGAAAGCATCACCAGATGGGCAAAGGGTTGGGGACAGGTGGGACAGGGCTGCGGAGGCTGCTGTGGTGTGCCAGGCAGCCCCACCCACAAGGGCAGAGGCACCCGTCCCCAGGGGAGAGCGGAGACCGCTACCACCCTCAACCGAGTCCCCTCCCAGGCCACAGACAGCCACCTCCGTGCCCGCCACGTGGTGAGGGTCCCCGATGTACCTGTGCCCAACCCCATGGCCCGTTCCAGGGTCCTCCAGGGATCCGCTGAGGCCGCGGGCACCTGAGCAGCCTCACACTGAGCTGCTGCCACGGGCCACCTGCACGTGACACCCCAGCTTCCAGAACAGCCTGCAGGCCGCCTTTAAAAACCCTGAGACAGATGACTCAGCCTGGGGGCAGAGCGGGTGATGGCGTTACGTTTTAAATTAAAAATATGACTTAAAATGACAAACACTGACTCACGCTGGGAAAGCGGTTCCTCCTCCAAAGGCCGCAGGGGGCCGCGGAGGACCTGGGCGGGTGCTCAGTCTCACCGAGGGTCCTCGTGAGGACCAGGGCCAGGCCTCAGGCTCAGAGCTACAGCTTGGGTTCTGCCCGTTTGTTCTCAGGAGCCCTTGCTCAGTGAGAGCCCTTCACTGTCCACCTCCAGGGCTGAGGCCAATCCCCCTTTTTAAGTATGTTTAGGGTTTTTAACTGTCAGTTTCCAAAGGCTCAGATGACACCACCAAGGCACACGGACAGTGTGACCCAGTGGCCTGGGGGCTCTGGCCTGGCCAGCTCTGCCACTTGCAGGTCAGACCTGGAGTCCTCCTTCCTGGGCGAGGGGGAGGCAGAGACTCCCGCCAGGGCGGCTGGGAAGGGCTCACGGGGAAGCGCCTGCTGAACTGGAGCCGCTGAGGGAACTCGCACCCAGGCCGCAGGAGCAGACGGCGAGGGGAGCCAGTGCGGCGGGCCAGGGAGGGAGTTCCACAGCGGACAGAGGGGCCTGTGTGGCCTGGGGACTCTATCCAGGAGAGGAGCCGTCTCCAGCACTGAGCGTCGCCAGCCGGGGTCGTCTGTCCCTGTGTCAGGGCTCATGGCAGCTTTGCCAGGCTGAAGGACAGGGCTGCTGAGGGCCAGGTGGCCCCTGTGAAATCCGGAGCCCGGGATGTAGCCTCTGCACACAGCCGCGACCCGGAGAAGCCCTGGGGGGTGCGCCAGGGAACAGAGCAGCCCAGGGCAGAGGCACGGGACCCCGGTGAGGGGCGACTCTGAGCCTCCAAGGAAAGGACACGCCTCCCACCTCTCAACCGCCTGCCCACGGTGTCCCCGACCCGACGGCACAGGTGGGACACAGAGGCGAGGTCTCTCGGCCACAGAGTGGCGAGCACGGGGCCAGGTGCGGCCAGGCAGCTGACTGACGTGCTGGACCCCAGGGCCCTGCAGACGGAGCTGCGTCCCAGGGAGCCAGGAGGGCGTCCTGCCCAGGAGCACCCCCAGGGCCCGGCATCTGCTGTGGGGGTGCCCTCATGGCCGGCCAGCAGGGCCTCACATGGGACCTCAGCAACCGCAGGACCTCCTAGGTCTCCATGGGGTCCAAAAGTGGGCACCACACTGAACCCCATGCCCACTCCCTCCCGCCACCCCAGGAATCCTGCACAAAGACAGGGTTCCTGCCACCCTGCAGGACCCGAGTGTCCAGAGCCCCTCCTGACCTGTGAGCCCTCAGCCGCTGGGCCAGGACACCCAGGGGCTGGTAACGGACAAGCCAAGGCAGCACCCATGGGTCCGTCCCCTTCAGCTGGAGTCCAGCGGCTCCCCTCTGCCAGCCCTCGGGTCACAGCCAGCCCTGGCCACCTCCTCCCGATGCCCCCCACAGCTGGCACTCACAGGACATCGCTGGGTGCCAGCGGCTCCCAGGCTTCACCTCAAGTACTCCTCCCCAAGAGCCCCAGGCAGCACGAACCCCGTTCCCCACGGAGGCCCCAGAGAGAAGTGGCGCCCACGGTCACTGGGCTGGTCAGCACTTGGGACGGGAGCCTCGGCTGCTGGCTCCAGAGCAACAGGCCCTCCACGTTCCCCCAAGTTGGAAGTGGACTGTCCCTCCCATCACGTCCACCTCCTACTCACAGACGTGAGCTGGACCCCGCTGCCAGGCGCCCCTCCTCACCCCACAGGGCTGCCACGCTGGTCCCAGGTGCCACCAGACCTCCCAGCGGCCTCCCTGCCCCTCAGCCTGCTCTCCATCCGCAGCCGCAGGGCCCGGCAAACCCGAGCAGATCCCACTGCCCCTGCGGCCCCCGGAGTGGACTTCCAGACCGCCCCGTCACACCACTCTCAGACATGGGGGAATGTCCACTGCGTGAACAGGGCGACCTCAGTTTGCCAGGAGCGCTCCTGGCGTCCCGTCCCCTGATCCGCCCAGATGTCATGAGCTTGCACTCAGGACGCAGGCGAGGACACCAAGGCACAGCGTGTCCCAACAGCCTGCTGAGGGCGGCACGGCTGGTGAGCGTCAGCCGCCGGCCAGGAGCAGCGACCCCCGCCCCCCGGGTGCACTCAGGCCGCTGCCTCCACTGGGCTGCAACTCCCCCAAGCCAGGGCCACTCTGACCATCGAGACAGGGCCCTGGGGCAGCGAGCCGGTGCCAACCACCAGAGTTGACCCCAGCCCCGCACGACAGGGCCACACCTCGACCTCAGCACTGCCAGCCACGGGGCAGAGAATCCCCCCAGGCTCCTGGTGTTGCAGGAAGTTTGGTGGCATCCTGGCCTCCCCCCACCAGAGACCAGCCGCACCCCCGCCCACAGGGAAATGCCCACAGGTTAATAAGTTACAGTGAGATACGTTCCACAAGCTGGAATACTATGCAACCTGGAAAAAGAATCTGTGATAGTATACACATGGACACAGACACAGAAGCCAGGTGCCACTCCCAGGTGCCGGTCAGCGTCCCTGGGAGCAGAAGCCACCTCCCGAGGGCCACACAGGACCCGCCCTCTGCTGGACTCCAGGACGCTGCCTCCCGTGTCCCCACAACACAAGGAGCTCCTCAAAGAGGCGAAGGGGCCTCCCCAGCCTCACAGCTGAGGCTACCCCGGGGCCGTGCCCCCCGCGACGAGGGGCCCAGGCAGCACAGTATGAGCGGGCATGGAGAGGTAGGCAGGCCCCACAACACCCAGGGACTTAGGGGCCAACAGGGGACAGGCTAGTCCCTGCAGCCCAAGGGGCATCGGGCATCAGGCACCCTCGTTGATTCAAACCCAGGTGTCCAGGGCCGACCTGTCCTCTCAGCCACCAGCTGCCTCTGTGGCAGGGGGGCTCTCTGGGTCAGGAGGTCCCAGGCCCCCAGGCTCAGCCATTCAGCAAGGGGCCACATTCCCCAGGGCGCCGGCTTCCCGCTGTGCCTGGCGGGGGGGGGGGGGGGGGGGGTCTGCATGGCAGGTCTGTACTCACGAATTGTAAGAAAACGTTCCCAAGTTCATGCTGGGACTGAGGCTCGGGGTGTAGACGGCACTCCAGGGCGGCCAGGAAGTCCGTGTGCACCTCCAGGATGTCTTCGATGTTGGAGAACAGAATCTGCGCGGAAGCCCGAGGGCGGCATCAGACGAGGCTCCAGCGAGCAGAGCCAGCGCGGGGAACACGGCTCCCGGGAGCCCGAGGGAAGCAGGCTCTCCCACCCGAGGTCCAGCCCAGGAGCAAGCAGCCTTCCCTGACGGGCAGAGCACCCTGAGACCACACTGGGGGCGTCTGACCCTCGCTGCAGACGCACGGGGCAGGAACAGCTCACCCTGGCCTGCGGGCAAGGAACCCCAGCTCAGAGGAGAGAACCAGCGCCCAGCGCCCAGCAAGCCACAGGGCAAGAGCCCCACCTGCCCGTCACACCCAGATGCCAGTGCACATCAGCACAGAGCTGAGCTGTCCACGCCAACCACGTGCAGAGGACACGGCCACCAAGGGCGTCTGGAACGTGCTGTTAAACACACGCCACACGAGGCCACCGGCTTCCTCGTGTCCATCCAGAGCTTCGAAATGCAACTTGATCCAGCAATTCTGTATGCGCTCTACCCGTCGCTTCCAACTAGAGGGAGTGTGCCCCCAGGAGACTCTGGCAATGTCTGGGGACACTTTAGGTGTCACAGACTGTGGGAGAGCGTACTGGTGTGTGCAGCCACAGAGCAGGAATGCCACTGTGACACACAGGCAGAGAGGTTCAGGCGGGAGTCTGGAGCTTGGCCAAGTGAAGGTGCTGCAGCCTCAATGGCAGCAACAAAAAAAATGGGAACAAATATCCACCTGTAGGGACTGGTTAATAAGTTACAGTGAGATACGTTCCACAAGCTGGAATACTATGCAACCTGAAAAAAGACTCTGTGAAAGTATACACATGGACACAGACACAGAAGCCCACCATAATCCTCAATATGTATTGTTAAGTCGGAGAGGGGGTGGCAGAATACAGGCACCAAACAGATTCCATTAGGGGACTGTTTGTGTAAAACACCACCAAAAGAGGCCCCTTGGATTTATGCTGGTGGGAACGGAGACTTCTTAGATGAGGACGTAAACTGGTACTCTACAGGTGTTCCAGGAAGGACCAGGAGAGAGCTTCCTTGCCCCTCAGATGCTCTTAAACTTTACGAACTCCGTTCTCCATCTCTTTATTTCACAAGTGTCTCTAAGTTTAACTGTTGAAGAAGCCAGGTGCCCACACGGTTCAAACACCAGACACGGGAAATGAACAGTCAGGAGTCTCACACCCATTTGGCACTTTCTGAGCACCTACTATGTGCCAGGTTCAGAGACCCCAAGGATACAGCAGGGAACAGAGCCCCACGATGGGGGTACCTGGTCCCCGGTCACAGGAAGTGGCTGTGGCACCCCACGCCCGCAGTGCTGTTCCTACAGCACATCCACTCACTGACTGAACCCACTCCTGTTAAAGGCACACGTTCTCAGACACACTGTGCACTGTAAGAAAGGGTGGCCACATTTCAAAATAAATCTGTCTCAAGTGTATACCCAAAAGAAATGAGAAATGTCCAAAAATCATCCACAGAAACTGTCACAAAAGCCAAAACTGGATACAATTCAAATATCCACCCTCAAGAGAAGGGATGTGTGAACTGTGGTATGTTCACACTGTGGACTATTACAGAGCAATGAAAAATCAGGGTTCCACATAGCACCACGGGCAGCTCCCGGGCGTGGTGAAGGCAAGACCCTAGACCTGAAAGAATGGACAAAACCAATCAGTGGTGTCAGAAGACCTTGTTAGCTTTAGGGAGGGAGGACTGTGTGCGAAGGGCATAGGGTGGCCTGCAGGTGGGAGATGCTTCCTGCCTTTGAAGATCTGGGCCAGGTGTGAACACACTGCACTTGGCACTTGGGAACTATGCCCTTCACTGTCTGGGAGTCAGACCTCACAGAGAACAAGTGTCTTAAATGCTGCAGCGTGCTACGATCTTCAAGTGTAAGATAAGACTTAGGAGCTAACTGTGTGTCACAAGTGAGCAATTCACAGCAATGCTCGGTAAACATGCACTGAGCAAGTGAGGAGGGGAAACCAGCCTGGAGAGCACCCCAGCCCGGAGAGCGGCCCAGCCTGGAGAGCGGCCCATCGCTGGCTGCCAGGCAAGTCTCTGTACATCTGCAAGCCTCAACTTTCCTAAGCAAAACGTGAGCTCAGAAGCGTCAAGTCCCTGTCCAGGTGAGCAGGGACACTGGAAGGAATGGGGGAGGGTGCCTTCCTTGGCCACATGTGCTGGGCGCCTCGGGTGCCCATAGCCCCTCAGACCAGGACCTTCAGAGTCCCAAGGACTGAAAGGCGACTTCCCAGAGGGCAAGGTCACATCAGAGCCAGGCCCGGGCGTGGAGCCTCTGCTGTGCACACAGAAGGCCCACTGATCTCCTCCCCGGCCTCCCCTGAGCCTCTGCCAAGATAAGACTGGCCATCACTGCTCGGCCCCTGCCCCGGGCGCCCAGCCCAGGCAGGAGGCAGCTGCAGCAGCCAGGCTCTGGGGAAGGGAGTCCCACTGGCTCTGAGCCAGCAGCCAGACCCAGGGGCTGGGAGACAGGGTAGCCACACTGGGCCCAGGGAGAGGGTCTCGCACTGGGAGAGGACCAAGCCAGTCTGCTCCCGTGACCCCAGGGGAGTCCTCCAGGGAGCCGGGAGCATAATGCTGGCGCCAGCAGGTGACGTCCCCTCCCCAGCGTCCTGCAGCGGCAGGGCCGTCCATGAAGGGGCATCCTGGTCGTCCATACCTTGACGTTGTCCTCGGTGAGTCCCTTCTCCACGGAGTCTGCCACATTCTGCCGGATGCGATGCAGGAAGGCCTACAGAGAGGAGAGGAGAGTCAGCGCCTCCGACTGACCAGGATGCCCTGGGAAGGGGCGTGGTCATCCCCTGCGGGAGCCCGGGAGGCACGTGGTCCAGGGACAGGGAGTCTTGCTCTGCAGACGCCCCGACCCGTGGATGGCTCCTCACTCCATCTGCTGAGGGTCTGCCACACCCTGCCCCACGCAGGCCCTGAAGAGACCCCAGAGCAGCGCAGGCAGCTCTGCCCCACCACCACCACCCCCGGCCTCCAGGGTGACAATTCGTCTCCACCAATTTTTTCATCCTTGTGTTTTTTTTTACAATTTAACCTCCAAACTTAACACAGTCATGCGGCTCAGAAGTCGGAACTAGGAAGCCTGGAAACATGAGGAGTCGCCTTCCTGGCCAGCAGGCCCTCAGGTCCCTGACCACCACCCCCTGGGGACCTCGGCCAGCAGTTCCTCGGAGCCCTCCAGGCTGCAAACCCATAGGCAGGGGCACAGGGAGGTGCCAGGCACGCAGGGGGTCCCAGGGGCGCAGGGAGGTGCCAGGGGCGCAGGGGGTCCCAGGGCACAGGGAGGTGCCAGGGACACAGGGGGTCCCAGGGGCGCAGGGAGGTGCCAGGGACACAGGAGGTCCCAGGGGCGCAGGGAGGTGCCAGGGGCGCAGGGGGTCCCAGGGCACAGGGAGGTGCCAGGGAAACAGGGGGTCCCAGGGGCGCAGGGAGGTGCCAGGCACGCAGGGGGTCCCAGGGGCGCAGGGAGGTGCCAGGGGCGCAGGGGGTCCCAGGGGCGCAGGGAGGTGCCAGGGGCGCAGGGGGTCCCAGGGCACAGGGAGGTGCCAGGGACACAGGGGGTCCCAGGGGCGCAGGGAGGTGCCAGGGGTGCAGGGGGTCCCAGGGGTGCAGGGAGGTGCCAGGGGCGCAGGGGGTCCCAGGGCACAGGGAGGTGCCAGGGACACAGGGGTGCCAGGGCACAGGGAGGTGCCAGGGCGCAGGGGGTCCCAGGGCGCAGGGAGGTGCCAGGGACACAGGGGTCCCAGGGCACAGGGAGGTGCCAGGCACGCAGGGGGTCCCAGGGGCACAGGGAGGTGCCAGGCACGCAGGGGGTCCCAGGGGCGCAGGGAGGTGCCAGGGGTGCAGGGGGTCCCAGGGCACAGGGAGGTGCCAGGGACACAGGGGTGCCAGGGCACAGAGAGGTGCCAGGGCACAGGGGGTCCCAGGGGCGCAGGGGGTCCCAGGCCACAGGGAGGTGCCAGGGGCACAGTGTCTCTCACTTCTGCCTTTCTAACCCCAGAAGAGAGCGTCGTGCACAGGACGACGTGGAGGCCCGTGTGCGCCTCTTGGGATCACCGCCTTCCTTCGGACAGCTGCCCAGGTCCTCCCGGGCAGGTGGACCACCGTCCTTCTGCCGTACCATGCTGGGGCTCAGCAGAGAAATCACCTCCCTCCTCTGTGAGGTGCAAAGTCTGACAATAAACAGGAGGGACGGGGGACCAAGCAAGCATGAGCCCGCCTGAGGGCTACCACTTATCCTCTCCAAGTGGGAACGGGTGGGGAGGCAGAGGCCCAGGACCACCAGATGTTTTGACTGGATTTTTTTTTGAGGGGGTGGGTACCAGGGAATGAACCCAGGGGCACTTAACCATTGAGCCACATTCCAGCCCTTTTTATTTTTTATTTTGAGACAAGGTCTCACTGAGTTGCTTAGGGTCTCAGTAAGTTGCTGAGGCTGGCCTCAAACCTATAATCCTCCTGCCTCTGCCTCCCGAGCCACCACACCAGGCTGCTACTCAGGTATTTTAAAGCAAAGCCTCCCAGCTTTTGGGTGTTGGTGAAAGGAGCTGTGTTATGGGAGGAACCAGAATGTCAGGGTGAAGCAGAGCAGGGAGACCAGGGCAGAGCAGGGGTGCCCACGGAGACCCCAGGGAGAGGGAACCAGGGACTTGTCAGTCACAGGGCCACAGTGAGCTGAGCTGGCCTGGCAGCCCTTGGGGCCCAGGGGAGCCACCCTGGCCAGCACGTGGTCTCCAGAGTCCAGCTGCAGGTTAACCTCTAGCGGGACCATACCCCACGCCTGTCAGGGAGATGGCTGCGTCTGGGAGACGGCGAGGACAGCAAGGCGAGGCAGGCAGCAGAGAGGAAGCGGCCCTCCCCTCGGCCGTCAGATCCTTCCCATCACGCGGGGTGATGTCCATGGCGGCCACCAAAGCCCAGCACCACCCAGACTCAAGCCTGTGGGGACGGACTGCTGGGGTCCCACGAGGGGGCCCCAGAGGCCCAGAAGGCAGCCCCGTCTCCATCCACGCTCACGCAGGGACCACAGCCGGTCTCGAGCCCGTCTTTTGCTGACACCCTCCAGTTTCTGTCCCCACCCTGGACCCCCACCGCCCCTCGGCATCTCCCCCAGGCACCTGAGGAGCCCCCACACCAACCAGAGCCTCGTCCCCACCCGGTATCCCCCTCCGCCTCCCAGCGGATCCCCACCCCCTTACCGAGAAAGCCCGCCATCCCTCCCGACCTGCACAGCCAGCCCGGTCCAAGCCACCGCCCTCCCCTGCCTGGACCAATGCGGTCACCCCTCCCTGGTCCCCCTTGCCATCCCAGGAATCTACACACACACCAGAGGGAGCCTTCCAAACACATCAGTCCATCTTGTCACCCACAGCCCAACGCTGCCCACGGCTTCCACAGGAGGAGACCCAAACTCTCCTGTGGCCGTAAGGCCTCCAAGCTCTCCTCCACCTGCCTCCCAGCACCGGCAGGAATCTTCAGCCAGATCTATTCTTGCCTCAGGACCTTTGCACATGTCATTCCTGCTGGCAGGTTGCTCTCCCCCAATCTGCCCTGAGTAGACTGCTTCTTACCCAGCAGGCCTTGCTCAAATATTTCCTCTCCAAGGGGCCCCCTTGTCTTCACGTACTCCCCACCTTCCCACTTGCATACGAGCCCACCTGACCAATGAGAACTGAGGTTGAGCATCTACACTAGCTCCTCAGGGACAGGCCAAGCACAAGAAGGGAGCATGGCTCCAACCACAGAGTCAGGTTAAGAAACTGGCGGGCCTTCCTCCTTCCTGTTGCGTGGCCTCAGGAAAGTGCACCCACTTCTCTGAATCTCGGTGTCCTCTTCCCGAGCGTGTGGTGATGCTGGGTGCACCTTCACCCGTAACAGGACAGAGCGGGCGGCCGCTCCTCTCCAGAGCTGTGTCCTCAGGGCCAGGAGTGGCTGGCACACAGCAGGCCAGGAAGTCACCGGAAGGCGAGGAATGTGCTGGCCAGGACTGGCTGCTGGCAGGAGCCTCCCCTAGAGGTCAGCCAGGGGAGGGACGGACACAGAGGGACACAGGGCCGGGATGCCCACAGGAAGCCGTCCCCAGGCCCCCAGGCCAGGGAGACAAAGGCACCTGCCCAGGCGCAGCCAGGCAGGGGAGGGCGGCAGGAACAGGGAGTGCCGCTTGTCGGCCTAGGTGGGGCTTCCTGTCCCCGTTTCTTCACAGCTCAGCCACCACTATTGTGCGGGGACAATGGGAGGCTCGGGCCACCCACAGAGAAACTGCGAACAAGCCGGAGGCCCTGGCGGCACAAGGAGCAGCTCGAACCTGAAAGAATGGCGGTGCCGCGCAGCCCAGGGACCGTGAATGTCCTTTGAACACTGGGCCACCAAAGGCCCACGGCTGGACCTGGGTGGGGGCGGCTCTCCCCTCAGAGGCCCCCCTCCCACGGGACCGCAGGGAAGCTCTGCTGGACCCCGGACCGTCCACCTCCTCTCCTGACAGCAACTCGCGAGGCACACGGTACAGGAGGAGGACGGCCAGCGCCCTCCAAGGCGGCACTGCCCCACGCTGGAACACCCCACGGTGCCAGGTGCGCCTGCGGCCGCTGACACAAACAAACATGGCGCCTGGGGCTGGCCGGAGAGGGGCACAGGCACCTGCCCACTGGGTCTGTGGGGCACCCAACAGGCTTGCCTGGCCAGGCACCTTGCGGAGCCCCCTCCTGCCCTGGCCAGGCAGGCGCTCCAGGCTGGCCTCTGCCCATCCGCCAGGGGCACAGGACGCCGCTATCTCTGAATGGCACACGCTGGCAGCCTCTCTCAGCGCGGCATCTTCTGCAGCTGTGCCCTGTGCATGGGCAGCACTCGCACTGCCCGCCTAGCTGCCAGCGCGCCTCCCGGCCCAGGGCGTCCCATGCACAGGGCAGTGAGGTGTTGAGGGGGGCGACCGGGCACTGCCTGCAGCGATGCCTGGCAGGAGCTGGCGCACAAGCCACACGAGGAAGCCGCCCGCCAGGCACGTTCCACAGCATCCCGCCACCCCTGGGCCCTACTGTGCGCCAGACCCCACACGCGGCCCAGAGGGTGCAGCACGAGGCTGCCACCGAGGCGAGGTCCCCTCCTGGAGCCTCCACCGGTCCTGCTCCCGGGGGCAGCAGGTCTTCAGGCAGATGTGGCCCCGAGTCCTCTCAGAAGGGGGCCTCGGGGAAGCCACGCCGGGACCTGGGGCCGGCCTCGAGCTGCCACCTCGGGCTCAGTGACTAACGCAGTGACGTGACCAGTCACGCACAGGCTGGCGGATGGCCCCGGTGTCACTGTGCTGTGGCGGACGGCCCCCGTGTCACTGTGCTGTGGCGGACGGCCTCTGGGGCTCAGGTGTTGGGGCTCCCTCCCGGGTGCAGGGCCGCGGCCCCCAGCCTCCTGCACACAGTGAGCTCCCCTCAGGGACACAAGGCCCTCCTGGGCGCAGGCAGGTGCGCGCCTCGACGCGACGTGCTGGCTGCAGACCAGGGACCCAGTCGCCTTGGCTCCGTAGTGCCAGGTGGCACTGCTCCAGCAGCACTGTCCCCACCATCCCTCAGAGGGGCCGCAGCTGCCGCCCAGCATGACTCCACCTCCGCCCCAGCCGTGGATTTCAGGGGAGTGTTTCCGTCCCAGGGGCGGAGCGACCCCAGGGGCCTCCAGCCAGAAGGCCACAGGTGGACCGGACCACGACCGCCTGACCCCCGCCTGCTGCTGGGAGGAGGGCCAGGGAGCTGCTCAGGGGGCTCCTGACCCCCAGGTCTCCGTGGTCCCAAGGGCCTGGGACCGAGCAGGAAGCCGTGCCAGCCTTGACCGGTGATGCCCGCCACAGGCGGGAGCGAGGGAGGCAGCAGCAGCGTGAGCCCGCTCTAGAAGCACCTTCGTCTCAGGCACCCGGAGTGTGAGGTCAGAGGACTGAGGCCAAAGGGAAGCTGGTGACCCCCAGGCCAGAGCTGCCTTGCTGCCCCAGCCATCCCAGCAGGGAGGAGATGCCCCTGGATCTGGTGGCACAGGCCAGGGCTGCTGGTCAGGAGCATCCTCCAGGACACAGGATGCGCCCACTTTACGGAGCAGGGAACCGAGGCCCTCCCAGGAAAGACCCAGCCCAGGCGCCCAGGCAGAGAGAGGTGCCAGTCAAAACCCGCTCAGGAGAGGTGCCAGTCAAAACCCAGGGCAAGCCCCGTGTGCCCCGTGCTCAAGGCCCTGCCCTCGGGGGCTCCCAGCACAAACTCCCTGAACCTGACAATAGCCTGTCCCCATCCAGGCTGTGGCCTCTGATAGGCAGAGACCCCCCTCAGATTGAGAGGCCCCCTAGGGCCCCATGAAGGAGAGTTCGGCCACCCCCCACACTGGCACCTCCCTCGACCCCTTCACAGCCGACACCGCAGCCGGCTGCTCTTGTCCACAAACCCAGGCAGACTCGACTGCCGGTCGGAGTGCTCCCCTGGCCCAGGGGACGGCCTCATCCACAGCCCTCCAGGGCCTGGCACACAGCAGGTGCTCAGGAAAGATGGGTTTGCTGAGGAAGGGAGGCGGCAGGAGGCTTCAGGAGTTAGCGGCACAGGACAGGGGGAGCCGCCACCCCTGCGTTTTCTGACTACTGACTGTCGTACCTGACACGCTGGGCCTTCACCAGGTACCAGGAGCACCTCTGAGTGCTTTGGTTTTCTTAAGGCAAGGTCTCACTGTGTGGCCCAGGCCAGCCTCCAATTCCTGGGCTCCAGCAATCCTCCCGGCTCAGCCTCCTGAGTGGCTGGGACCACAGTGCATGCTGTGCACAGGCTGCCCTCTGCAGGCTTCGATCCTTAGCTCGGGGAAAGAGGAGCTCGCACAGCAGTGCCCACTTTACAGAGCAGGGGACTAGGCCGGCCCAGGAAAGAGCTGACCCAAAGACACAGCGCCAAGAGGCAGCGCTGCGCTGAACCCAGGCCACCCGGCCCAGCAGCAAGTGCCCACCCGACACACATCGCAAGCAACTGGGCCACAGACCACATCAGCCTTCTGAACGGGGCAGCTGCCCGTGGGGACCCGGGGGACCTGCCATCTGTCTGGAACCCACGGCCACAGACCTGGGAGGATAAATCTTTCCCTGGAGATCAGAAAAAAAACGGGTGACAGAGGCCTTGAAGCCACTCTGAGACCAACGCTGGCAACCTGATCTTCCAGGGACGCGGCCCGGCTGCCCCCAAGGACACCCCCGTCTCAGCTGGTGACCTCACCAGACATATGGCGAAACCCGAGAGGGCCAGGGGACGGGCAAGGAGGAGGCCCCAGACAACAGCAAGGACAAAGGCAGGCAGGGGTCTGTCCCAAGGACCCGGGCCCCAGCGTGCGCCTGTGGCCAGGGTCCAGGCGAGCAGTGCTGGAGCAGCACACCACGCACCCGAGGAGCCCAGGCCACCAGGACGGGCAGCCCAGTGGCAGCGCCAGCAGGCTCAGCCAGCCTGCACCAGGAGGCACGCCAGGTGCAGACACGGAGGCGTCTCCCTGGGATGTCCAGGGTTCTCCGCGGACATCCGGAATTCTGCTCTGACACTTCTGGAAGCCTCGCGCCCCTTCTCCAATGCCAGGCAGGCACCAGGGGTCCTGTTTCTGTGGTGTCGGGACAGCAGTAGGCTGACGCTCGCCCACCCAACTGCACCCCCACGCCGGGCGTCACGTGCCCTCGGGAAGCAGTTCCCTGCCCCTGCTATCCCTGCTGTGACCCAGACCAGTGGGTGGCACGACCCTGGCCTCCGTGGACAGGGATGGGCAATCCGAGCGCCGCAGGCCCCGTGAGGCCGAAATGAAGCACTGAGTCCCAGGCCTGAAGGCCAGCTCCGCGGCAGCTCGGTTCCCCTGGACACGGGCGAGGCGAGCACAGGCCACAGGGGAGCTCAACCCCAAAGCCCAGGGCGGGACCGAACAGGCTAGCGCACAGCAAGTGCTCAGGAAAGCGCAGCGGCTGCTCTGCCCGCGGGTGCCCAGCCCAGCGGAGGAGCCTGCTGAGGAAGCCTGTCCCGCACGCCCGCAGAAAACGCTCTCGCGGGGACTCCCGCACGACCAGCAGCGTCCCCACCCCTCACGGCAGGGCGGCCATGCCACTCCCCAGCACACCCGCACCCCGCCCGCGATGCACTGCCAACCACGTGACCCCAGCAAGGAGCCAGCTTCTCCGGTCGACTTCCTCTTCTAGAAAGGGGGTGGCTGCTGAGGTTTGAGCGAGACAGTGCAGGCTCTGTGCACCAAGCCTTCCCGGAGGAAGTGCAGGCGCTGGACCAGGGAGGTATAGCGACCGCCAAAGGAGACACTGCTGCTCAGGGTCAGAGCCCGCGGTGAGCACTCCCAGGATGAGGACGGTCAGAGAAAGCCTGGCGAAGAAGCAGGCACCTGATAAGACAGGATGGAGGTGACCCAGCAGCCCACTGGGGCACCACCAGTGCAAAGGCCCTGAGGCACAGTCAGCCCTCCCCGTCAGTCCTCTGTGTCACCTGCCCCTGCCCCGGGTGTCCTGTCCTCGGTCATGCACATCGTTTCCTTGGCTCTGACGTACCTGGTTCATTTACCACTCTGTTGTCCACCAAGCCCACCTAGCGTCACCTCCAGGAAGGCAGTCATGTTTGTCTGTCTAGGTCACTGTGCTGTCCCAGAATGTAGGACTGCGCTCTCAATAAAAGTGAGTAACTGACCAACCACCTGCGCAGACCACCTCTAGCCCAGCTCCACTTCTGGGCCCCCTAAAGGACGCCCAGTGTCTGCTCAGGCCCACCCCACCCTCACCACAGAGGAAGCTGAAGCAAAGACCCAGTTGCTACAACCTGCTCTGAACAGCCTGATGCAAGGGAGGCAAAGGAGGCCACAGAGGAGGCCGCAGAGGAGGCTACAGAGGGGAAGTGAACGCGCTTCCTCACAGGCCTGCACCCCAGGGCTGGGCCCACCACTCGTTCCACAAAAGTCTGCGCTATGCGTGTGTCGCCCTGCACACCAGGGCTACCCCACCTGGCCTGTGTGGGCTGACCTGCAGAGGATGCTGAGAAAATTCCAGTCAGGTCTGAGAATCAGACTTCCTTAGGATTCCAATTCCCAGCTGCTTTTGAAAAAAAGTGACACAGGGGCCTTACATGCCCACAAGGTTACAGATGGCTGAAGCAGAGGCAGCACCCACCCTCGCCAAAGGCAAGCTCCCGTTCTCCAGCCCAGCGCAGCTGCTCACCCACCTCCCGGCTAGACCTGGAGGGGTCTGAGCATGAGGCCAACACAGGCCTGGAGGAATCGATGCCTGCCCCTTCCGCCCACACCCTCAGCAGGGTAGGCATCACTAATGGAGCACAGATCTTTCCCGGCTCACTCTTATCAGCTGCACCTTAGCCTGTTTTCCTCAGATCCAGCCTGTGCAGACCGGACTTCTCCCCACCCCTGGGGACGCCTGGGTTCTGTTTCTTTTCAGTCCTCAAGAACAGGCTCATCAGAGTGGCATGAGACAGGGCTTCCCAACCTTGGGGCCTTGACCTCAGAGCAGATGATCCTCTGCTGTGAGGGCTGGTCTATGTCTCCCTGGCGTCTACCAACTGGACACCAGGACACCCTCCTCCCTCTGGTTTGACAGCCAAAAATGCCTCCAGGCACTGCCCCATGTCCCCTGGGGGCAAACTCGCCTCTTCTGGGCACAGTCAGGAAAAGGAGCAAGCCAAGTACCGGGGCCACACTGGAACCCATGGGCCGGCTGGTGTCCCCAGCAGCTTCTCCAGGAAGTGAGGAGGCGCCACTGATGGGTCTGGAGTCGCTTCTGGATGGTGGCGATGGCGGCCACTGACTTGGCTAAAATCCCTGGACACTGGGCAACCCCGGGCCGCAGGGCAAAACCAGGTGTCGCAGGAGGGAGGAGCCGCAGCTTGGGTGGCTCTCAGCGCCCCTGCACCCCGGCACTGTCCAGGCCTGCAGGCGGGCGGGAGTAGAGGCCTGAGGTGACCAGACGGGCTGGGAAGGCCCCACTTTGGGTGTATTTCCCGCCAGAACTCCAGGACAAAGGGGGCCAGTCACCAGCCCAGGATGCAGAGGGCTGGCTGGCGGCCCCCCAGTCTGGCAGGACAATGGCTGGAATGTGGTCTCCTCTCCAGGGGCTGACACTTGACATCTGAAGACAATGACTTTCAAGAGGTTTTGTTTTTCCTCGTCCAGAGGTTTTTTTTTTTTTTTTTTCAATCTCCCCAAACAATTGTCCCTGGGCTGGTGGCTTGTGGTGTCCCCTTGGTGCCCCACGGCCTGCAAAGGATTATGTTTGCAGAGCCAGAAAACAATGCACAAAAGTGAGAGAATATAAAAATAGTGGCTCTGGGGGGACGGGACAGGGACAGGACAGGCCAGTAGCTGCATAGCAGCATGGGGTTCCCTTGGGTTCTTTTTCCCCGTGCAGGCCGGGGAGGGGATCCTGGTTAGCAGCAGGCCTGCCAAGCAAAGGGTGCCCTCTGGACCAGCTGCAGCCTGGGTCTCAGACTGAAAAAGCTCCCCACTGCCTCATCCCAGAGAGCCCCACTCCCTTTGCAGAAAAGGAGACACAGGTTCTCAGTGGACACCCTGAGTGCACACTTCTGGGATCTGACCTCTAGGCCAACAGAGTCCAGGCACTGGCCTTCTGCCTTGTCCACTCTGGCCCAGTCCTGTGCACTCGGCTTCCGGAATCTCCTCCTCACTTCCCACTCACGGTGGGGCCACATCATTAGCATCATCTCCCCTCAGCTGCACAAGGGCAGGTACCTTTGACCCCAGAGTCCAGCACAGACCTGGCCTTCTGGGCCCAGGAGAAGGAGGAGACCTTGCAGGAAAGTGGCAGAGTCTGTGGACTGCTTGAGAGGCCCAGGAGCTTGGACCACTGCGGTAAGCTGAGTGGTGGGCAAGGAAGCCCCGCAGATGCCCACACGCTGATCCACAAAGTCTGCCAACGTGTCCCCTTACGGAGGGGCGGTGCAGACATAGTTAGGTGACCATCGTGAAGTGGGGAGGTTCTCCTGGATTACCCAGGTGGGCCCAAGGTCATCACAAGAACCTTCTAAATAAGAAGAGGGAGGGTCAGAGTCAGAAGACGCCAGGCTGCTGGCTTGGGCGGAGACGGAGGCCCGGGGAACGTGGGCGCCTCCCGCAGCTGGCGAGGTGAGGCAGCGGGTTCTTCCCCAGAGACTCGGGAGCACCAGCCCCGCCAGCAGCTTGATCTCAGCCCCACAAGTCCCAACACCAACTTCTGACCTCCAGAACTAAGATACTAAATCTGAGTTGTTTAAAGACGCTGGGTTGGTGGCGATCTGTCACGGCAGCCACGGAGAGTGACGCACTGCCCAGGCCTGAGTGAGAGGCAGCCCGTGCCCTCCACACCTGCCACAGCCGGCCCAGCGTCCTGGCTGTCAGGAGAGATGCGCCCACAATGGCGGACATGCCCGCCTGCCTGCTCCCAGCGGCTCTGCCAGCAACAAGCACCAGGACGGGAGGTGAAGTCGTCGTCATCCGAAGGAGGCAGCCTTCGCCCTCCCAGCCGCTGCTTCCCTGAGCCCGGGCGTGGACAGCCCTTGGTGAGCAGGGACGAGGACAGGACAAGACGCTCAGGACAGAGTGAGGACACGGCTTGCTGCATGCCACTGCCAGGGTGCAGAGGAGGGGACTGCTGGGTCCCCGTCCCAGGCAGGATAGAGGCCCCGAGGGTGGAGTCACCGCTCAAGGTCCCCTCTGCAGGGAGGGCGGTCGGAGCGCAGAGTCAAAACTGTGGCGAGACCGGGCCCCCTGGGCAGGGAGGACAGGGAGCCCAACGCCAGGACGCTCCTGGGACCCGTACAAAGCTCTGGTCACCCAGTGCCTGGTCGCAGCCCATCTGAGGCTCCGGCTGCTCCGAAATACCCAGAAGGACAGCAGGACCTAGCGCAGCACCCACCCCAAGGTGCTGCGGCCGGCGCCTCGGGCTCCACGGTGGGTGCTGCTGCCTCCCCTGCCAGGCTGCCCTTAGAGCTGGACACCGCCCCTGCCCTCCCAGGCCCACCAAGGCCCAGGATGGACGGACAGGTGGACTGACGGGCAGAGGGCCTGCAGCGCCCACCCCCTCCCCACCCCCACAAGACTGTAACTTGACCTTGACTTGTGGGATGGCAGCCTGTCTCCCCCACCTACGGTCACGGTCACCCGTGGCTCAGCCAGGGATGGACTCTTCATTCACACTCTTGCCCACAGCTGCCCCAGAGCTCCGGGGTGGGGGTGGGGGCCCTACCCGCTGATGACATGGGGGGAGGGGAGGGCAGGGGGAGGGGAGGGACGGAGAGCTGGAGCTGCGCCAGGAGCCCGGGGTGGACCGCCAGCCCCGCCGCACACAGCTGGCGTCTGGGGTGAGCACCTCCTCCCTGGCCTCAGTTTCCCCGGCTGCACAGCAGGGCCTTCTGCCCTGGTTCCACACACGGCCCCTAGGAAGCCGCTCATGCTCCACCCTCTGCCCCTCTTCTGCAAAAGGAGGGGTGTCTGACAAGGGGGCCCCTAGGCCCAGCTCTGGGGGTGTGTCCCCACTCTGCCCACCAACAGGGCAGGGACAACCGGCCCTGCCACGGTCCCTTCCCAGGGCACCTGACCGGGGCCAGGGGCAGAGGTCACCAGGGGGCACCTAGAAGCCTCCCTGAGTAAGGGCCCTGAAGGGGTGACACAGAGCCACGGGGGGTGACGACCCCACTGTCAAGCCCCTGCCCCCAGCAGGGAGCACGCAGCCCTGGCCCTGCTTCCCTGCATAACACAGAGGTGCCCCTCACCCCTCGGAGGACGAGCCGCTAGCCGGGCAGCCTCAGCACTTTCCTGCCCGACACCGCCCACCACCCATCTCTCGGGGGCTTCATGACCAAGGATGCTCCCTCCAGGCACTGACCACACTGCACTGGCCTGGCCTCCCCAAGACCGCAGGCCTCGCTGGCTCCTGCCACACGGCTGCTGTCCCTTCCCAGGACCACCCAGCCAGCTCCCACCCCTCAGCACAGGGCAGCACAGGACAGCCCAGAGGTGGCCACCCGCCCTGCCCAAGGCCCGAGAGCCGGGTCCTATCTGAACATCCGCATGGCGCTTGCTGCATCCCAGGCGCCAGCAGCACAGGTGGCGGGCCTGTCTGGCTGGCGGTCTCCGGAGACCTGGGGGCGGGCAGGTACGGGTGCTGAAGAAGACCAAGGCAGGCAGGAGAAGCTCCCGCCCACAGCGCCCATCTGCGTGGCCCTGGCTCCGCTCCATGACAGTGGCCAGAGGTCAGAGGTCGGGGCCGGGCACAGCCTGGGGCCTCACCTGGGGCAATGCCCCCTGGGGGCTCCCCCAACTGTATGGACTACACTACAATGGAAATCACTACAAAAAAACTTTTTTTTTGATAAAGCTATGATCAGTAAAGGACCGTCCCCATCCACTGTGGCTCACCCACCTGCCCGCAGGCGGGCAGCTCCGGCAGAGGCCTGTGGCCAGCGTGGCCCCCAGCTGGGCAGGCCCCCCACCCTTCCCTCCCCAGCCTGGCCCCTGGCTCCTGGGACCCACTGCAGCCACAAACCCTCCAGGCCGAGGCTTCGCAGGGACCAGCACTTGCCTCGCCCCGAAGCCAGCAGGCCATGGCCGGGCATTGGTGCAGGGTGGGCAGAGCAGGCCCGGGGCTGGGAGGGGCCTTGAAGACCGAGGGGACCCTCCCCGGTGCTGAAGGGGCCCCCTGCCCACCGCAGGCACAAGGACTTCACCAGCACTCACTGCGGTTGCTGATGGGCAAGTCCAGGAGCCCCAGGGCAGCCAGGTGGGGACATGCCCCAAACAGCAAAAGCAAAGTCGCTGTGTGTCACTGCCCGGCTTAAAACCCCAGCAGCGGCTGCCACTGTCAGAATAAAGCACACTTGGTATCACAGCCTGCACAGCCCTGCCTGGCCTCGCCCCCACCTGAGCTCCCTGTCCCTCACCTCCTCCCACCTGGCAGGGCCACCTGCCACCGGACTCTGCGCAGCTTCTCCCCCACCCATTACCAGGAAGCCACACGACATGTTCAAGTCTTGCTCAGACATCAGCTCCTCAGTGAGGCCCCGAGGAGGGGTCTTCCCTGCACCTAAGCCCGCCCCCCGCTGCTACATTTTTCCCCAAAGCACTCACCACCTGCCAACAACACAGTTTTTATTTGATCTTCACTACCTGTCTTCACTGTGCACGGGATGAGGAAAGGGTCCTGCCTGTCTTCTGCTGTGTCCCCAACACCTGGTGCACAGCAGGTGCTCAGCACATCAGGTGCAGGCCCAGGGCGGCGAGTTGCAGTTTTCCACGGGCCTGACTTCCTTACAGTGGTCTGCATCCTTTCCATTTTCTGCTATGAACATGTGTCACCTTTACAATTTAAAAAACTCCATGACAGATGTGGTTCTAAAAGCCATCCCTAGGTGAGCAGGTCTGATGTCCAAGAGGTGGGCATAAGAATCAGTTGGGGATCTTTCAGGAAACACCTGTGCCCAGGAGGTGTGCCAGGAAAGTCCAGTCTGACTCCAGAGGCCTGGGAAGGCCCAGGAGCCGCCATTTTGAAAGAGCTCAAGGAAACCCAGAGCGTTGGGGATGCAGCAGGTAGCTAGGGACAGCTTGTTCTTGACCGATAAGCAGAAGGGAGACAGGAGGCCTTGGCCGCCAGCCCTCAGTCTTAAAGCCCCTCGGGGTCACCTGATGCATGACCTCTCCGCTAGGACCACCTGGACACCCCGTGAAAACACAGGTCTCGGCCTGAGCCTCGGAGGCTCAGTCTAGTTCAGGGGGGTAGGGAGGAGCCTGGGTCTGCACTGTCGGGGGCTGCCCCACGCCGGTGGCCAGTGGGGCCCTGGTCTAGGGGGTGGCAGTGGAACCCGATCTCATTAACCCTGTGCCCGTGAGAAAACCAGCAAACACGTTCCACGATGCCCTGTTCCCGTGCTGGTCCGTCCTGCATGGCCTGCAGGCACGCCTGCGTGTGACTTGGCATGTCACCTTCCACTGGCCCGCAGAGTCTGAGGAAAAGGGTGTTTCCCCACTGCAGGACCTCCGGGGCTTCCAGTTTGGGGCACTGGTCCACAGGGCTCCCGAGACACCCTGGCACATCAAGCATCTGGGGTCTCCCCCTGAGCATCGCATTCTTTTTAGGATCAATTTCGGAAGTGGGATCCCAGGTGTCCAGAGGACCAGTCTCGCTAACCATTTCTGCCATGGGATGGAACCAATTTACTGCCCTAAAATCATGCCAAAGGTACCAAGTCTGTGCCTCGGGTGGCAGGAGGAGGAAGCTGAGGCCGGGCGCAAACTGCCCAGGGCTGGTGCCGCCCAGGAGCCGCCAGTGCCGCGCACTGTCCAAAGCTCTTCGCCAACGTGAGCGCAGATCTGCAGCACCCACAGCGGCCTGTGGGGTGAGGTGGAAAGCCAGCAGGCTGCACGCTCGGCAGGGGTGCTGGTGGCTACTGTCACCTGCATCTTTGTTGCTGTCACTGGCACCCGACTCTCCTACAAAAATGATGTGTCCGACCACACCGCTGAAGAAAACTGGTTCCAGAAAGCAGGGCCGCCTCTTGTGTGGCCCGGGCACGGCCCAGCACGGGATGGGAGGGGTCTCAGCCCACACCCTACGGCAGCAGCCGCTCCTGGCAATGAGATGTGACCTTGCCACTGTGGCTTCAGTGACGCGCACCTGGCCACGCAGACTCCTTGGGTGGGAGAGATGCCCCTGCCCAGGGGGCCGGGGTCAAGACCTCAGAAGTGCAGCAGAGGGTGAAGGACCAGATGAAGGCCAGAGTCCACAGGTCCCTCGGGGGAGAGGCGACGCCCCAGGATGCACCCCGGTGTCCCAGAGTGCCCCAACCACCAGCCGCAGGACACAGACGGGCGCAGGGGGAACGCCCCAGTTCCTCCTTCTCTCTGCAGAACCCCCACCACATCGAGCTGGAAAGGAAGTCGGCCCCAGCCCGCATGTCGACAGCACGGAAACCATGTCGAGTCAGCGGAGGAAGAGGCGGCGGTGCAGGCCAGGAGGGGGCTGCCCGGTCACCACCCAGAGCAGCTGTCTGGAAAAGCCAACAGGCTACCTGGTAAGCAGCCACCAGCAAGTCGCCAGCCTCACGGACCTCAGTTTTACTCATCTGCAAGATGGGCAAGGTGGCACCTGCCCAGGGCCACCATGAAGATGGACACAGGAAGTCCAGAGGGCACTCACCAGCCCAGGCCGGTGGGCAGTGTGCTCAGGACACATCCCTGACAACACCAAGTTCAGGCTTGTCCTACCACAGCCACCCCTGGCTGGGCTGGTCCTCCCACTGGCCTGCGCGTGCCCCACACTGACCCACTAACCACACAATGCACGGCAATGTTGTGCAGAGGCGAAAAGCTTCCTTGGGGTGGAGCCTTTGTGTCTTCACTCTCTCTACACACACTTCTGGCAGAGGTGGCATGGTGGCTGAGACCTAGTGAAGTGGGGCACAAACCATGCAGACAAGTAGGGACACCGTTCCAGGCAGAGGGAACAGCACATGCAAAAGCTCAGAGGCCAGAGGGGATGAGCAGCGAGGAAACGGCTGAATCAGAGGGCACCAGAGGTAGGTGGAAGAACAGAGACCGAAGAGCCAACCAGGAGCCCCAAGTGAAGCCCATGTGGGCCCCGTGGGGCCTCTGCCTGCCCCTGGGTGAGGCGAGAGCCACAGAGCTCGGGCAGGGCAGGGTGTGACTTGGTTCTAACAGAGCCTTCTGGCTGTGTGGAAGTGGAACTGAGTGGACCCCAGGTGGGCTGGTGGGGTGGAAAAGTGGCCAGATGCTCAAGTCCCCTGAAGGCAAGCCTGCGGGATCTGCAGATGGGGTTGGGGGGCCGGGGAGAAATGGGGCAACGCCTGGTTCTGCCAGCAACACTGGAGACAGACGTCACTTTGACTGAGACGGGAAGGCCGTGGTTTGGATGAGGGTAGAGGGAGCCCTCCATCCGGGACACTTTTGAGTCTCTACCCTTAGGCCGGTCAGCGGCCCGGGAGACAGACCCTCAGCCAGCGACCCTTCCCAAGACCACCTGAGCGCTGGAGAGACCTGGACAAGGCACAGGGAAGGCGCACTCAGGGCAGGCTGCCTGGAGGCGGCCACAGGAGCAGGGGGCTAGGGTGAGAGCTGCTGCCTCTGCGTGCTCCTCACATCGTCCTGACTTTGCACCCAGTGGGACCCAAGTCCAAGTCTGGTTCCAAGGTCCCGAGCTCTGGGGCTGCACAGGGCTGGGATCAGATCCCAGACCCACACCTTTCTTGCTGTGCGGGCAGGCCAGGCCTCTTCCCCACAATGGGCTGCACAGACAGCTTCAGGGGTGGGGAGCGGTGCCATCTGCCTCCCCAGCCCCATGAGAGGCTGTTCTGTGGGAGGCTGAAGCCTCACAGGGCAGCGTGGCCCCACGGGCTTGAACCACAGGCCAGCCCCGGCCTCCCTGGCCCCACTCCTGGCTGCCCTGGCCAGCACCACAGCAGCGCTGCGGGGATTTTCCAGAGGTCCAGAGCGGGAATGGGGTGGACATGCACGGCCTCCAGCTGCCCCGCGGGTGTTTTTCCACAGGGAGGCTGAGCTCAGGGCAGTGGTTGTGCGGAGTGGCCGCGGCCCTCTGCCAAAAGATGCAGGGCTGTGAGCGGGCCCCAGAGCCCATGCCCCGCCAGCTCCCGCGCAGGCCCTGGGGGAAGAACTGGAAGGAGAGTCCACTCCAGAGGACTCCAGGGACGGTGCGGGGTCAGCAGCAAAACAAAACGTGTTGGGTGAGCAACCTGAAGAAAATCAGCAGGACCGACAGAGAAGGGGTGGGGACACAGGTGCCATGTGCCGCAGGGGCCAGGGAAGGCCTCAACCAGGGGCAGCTGAGACGGAGCAGGAGAGTGAGCCCGGGAGCCAGGCTGGCAGTGGGCAGCAGCAGAGGCCAGCACCATGGCAGGGGCGGGGCAGGCAGCGAGAAGGACTGGACAAGGTGGTGCAGGAGCAGAAGGGACGGCAGAGGCAGGCCGCCCGCGGGAGAAGGGGCTCTCCTGAGCTGGGTGGGGAGGGAGCAGAGTCCGGCTGGGGCAGTCCTGCCCAGGGCAGTACCAGGACCAGGACCCACCCTCCCCTCTTCCCCACTGAGCCATATTTGTCCCCATCTGTAAAATGGAGATGCGAATCCTGCCCAGCCACGGGGGGAAGGGGCACAAGAAGGAACTCAGACCCCAGCCTCAGGCTGCTCCACCCACTAGCCTCCCCGATCCCACGACCCAGTAACAGACACTGCAGCCCCCAGGGACCCAGCCCCCTCGGGCAGCCCCAAACAGGCTCTCTGGGAACCAAGGTGTCCAAGGAGGTGGTGCCTGGCAACCAGATGTCTGCCTAGCAACAGCATGATGGGATGGCAGCTGGGCTCCATGGCAACCAGCAGCTGGGACCCAGAGCCCCAGCACCACTTTAGGGGTGGGTTCCCAGGCTCCTCTCTGAAGCAGCATGACTCACAGGCCCTTAGGACACCCGGCAGGTTCTGGGATCCCAGAGTCCAGCTTGCAGGACCACAGGCCGGGCCCACCCCCAGCACTGGCCCTGGGTGGGTGTTGCGCTCCTCGATGCCGCGGCCTCGGCTCTGGAGGGGGCGTGGGAAGACAGTGTTCACAGACGCCACGCAGGGCAAGGCGGGCTGGGGCCGGGGAGCGGTGTTCTACGGGCCGCCACCGCACCTGACCCTCCCACAGCCTCTGAGGCGTGGCACCGCCAGCACTGGACACTAAGGTTTTTAAATAAAACATACAGATACCTAGACGCAACACAGCTGTGACTACGTGCATGAACTGCTGCGCACGGTGCATCTCCAGGGGCGTCCAGAGCGTGGTCTCACCATACCCTCCCCCAGAAAAAAGACTAGGTCCTGGAGGCCTGGATGGCTCTCGGGGGGGACACAGAAAGCACAGCTGAGCCCGGAACACCGCGTGCTGCCAGTACAGAAGGCGATACTCAGAGGAAAGAGAAGGAAGAAGGGAAAACACAATGGAGATGCGTGCAAGCAGGGGTCGGCAGGAAGGGTCTCCCCTCAGGCCAGCCTGGGGACGGCAGGGGACGGCTGCTCCACAAAGTCAACAGCAGCACAGAACAAGCTCGGGCGTGTGGCGGGCGCTGCGGCCTGTTGAGTAGGGGGCGCGGGGAGGGCAGCCAGGACCGCAGGGCTGAGGCAGGACAATGATCTCCCAGCAGACGCAGAAACAGGCCAGAGAGGGACCCACTGGGCCAGTGGACGGATGGAGCGGGAGGAGCCGGAGAACCAGGACCCAGGCCTGGCCCCTGCTCAGTCTGAGGTGTCACTGGACATCCAGGGGGCAAGGGCACGGTGGCAGTGGCCACGAGCGTGAAGGCCAGTGGGGAGGACGGTGCATGCTGCACTCGTGGGACCGCAGAGAATTAAAGGGGTCCATCCCTGGGGGAGCCGGGCTCGCCCAACCGCAGGGCGGGGGGTGGCAAGGGTGGGCCAACCACCGTGCAGGCAAAGGGCCAGGGCCCACAGTCCCGGCAGGTCTTCGCTGTGCGCTGCCACTTCCAGGAGTGAGAAGACCTCCGCTCCGCAACGTCCCTGTCCCTCATCAAGTCCCACAAGGGAAAGGTCGCCGCCCTCAAAACAGGCCGGCCACTTCTTTTGTGGTTTTTTTTTTTTTTTTTGGTGCTGGGGATCAAACCCAGGGCCCTGTGCTTTTAAGGCAAGCACTCTACCGACTGAGCTATCTCCCCAGCCCTGGCCAGCCACTTCTGACGTCACCCGGAGGTGTCCCCACACAGCCCACCCTGCTCACCACCTCCCCCAGAGTGCAATCGTGATCCCCAAAGACCCAACGCTGAACACCCCCAAATCACAAAGATCAAAATCCCGACGCTTCCCTGAAGTCCAAATTCTGAAACCTGGATGCCCACAAACTGAAAAGCCCCTGGGAAAACGGCTGGGGGCTGGGAGGGGTCACCTGCAGGCAGGGTAGCTGCCCCAATCCCGTCACCACCCCTCCCCGTGCCACCTGCTTCGTGTCCATGCCCTCTTGGCTGACGGGCTCCTGGGGCTGCAGAGCTTCCTCCAGGGCAAAACACGCCCAGTGCCACAGGGTTAGGGGTCTGCGTGTGGACCAATGAAGGCACCTCTGAGCCGCCCCAATCTTCCACGGAGCCCACAGACGGCACTTTGAAAACCGTCTACACCTTTTTTTATCAAATACGATCAATTCATGCCCCAGCTGGTTTTGAAAATTCTAGAACTTACCAGCTCACTTTTGCCTTAATGATTGGAGAAAAGCAAAGCACTTCATGAATGCTGGTTTGGAAATGGGGTGGGCTTTGCAGAAGAGAGTGGACCTCAGGTGAACCCCCAAACCCTAAGGACAGATCTGGAATTCAGTGTGACGGGGTTTCCGAGAACGATTTCAAGATGTCACGAATGAAGTGTGTTGTTGGTTTTGTCCATTCCGCCCAACGCATTTGGCAACACGTTCGGAAGTGTACTTTGGCCACAGTGTGCGACCACCAGACTCCAGCTTAGCAATGGCTGCCCCCGCTCCTTCCAGCTGACCAAGTTCCAGTCGCTTCGATGAATTAAAAGACACTCGCCAAGAGAGCCGGGAGTTACTGACCAATGGGGGGGTAAACATGGGCAGGCAGGAGACACCTGGGCGTGGCGCTGCCACTCTGGCCTGGAGGTAAGGGCGCCGGGCGCGTGGTCTCCGTGAGAGCCCCCGGAGGCTGCAGCTGCTGGCACAGGGCATGAGGCACCCGGCTCAGGAACCCCAGCTACGCTGAGTGGACCAAACGCCCGACCCTTCCCTGGAGTCCGGCTCCCTGCCCCTCCTGGGAGCCTCTCCTCCCACAGGGAGGCGTGTCCTGGGGCCGGAGCTCCCAGGACTCAAGAGGGTGACTCTTCTGTTCACGTTTTCTGCTGGTGCCTCACAGCTGCACACACTGAGGGCCGTGCCCTTGCCATCTGCACGCGCACGCGATGCACCAGCATCATTTAGGGGAGCTGTTCCCCAGGGCTTCCCTTCCCTCCCCTCCCACCCAGTCCCTTTCCTCGCCGTCTCCCTTTGAGCTTCCTGAGACCCGCCCCACCCTTCCTTTCTCCTCTCCAGCTTCCACATAGGAGGGATGGCACACGACCCTTGACCTTCCGAGTCGGCTCACTGAGCTTAACGTAGTGTCTCCAGTCCCACCCGCTTTCCTGCAGATGACGTGACTTCATTCCTCTGCGTGGCTGCGCGGGTTCCACGCTTCCTTCTCCACCCGCTGCCGAGGACACGGGCGGCTCCCTCGCTGGGCTCTTGTGAGCCCTGCTGCTGTCCGCATGGGTGTGCGCCATCCCCGTCACATGACTTCGTTCTTCAGGATAAGCTCTGAGGAGCGGCGCAGCCGGGCCACACGGTGCTTCCAGGCCGCGTCTTTCGAGGAGCCTCCGCAGAGGCCTCCGTGGTGGCTGTTCACAATCCCGCCGGCGCAGAGCGATCCTCTTCCTGGACGTGCCCTCCAGCGCTGGCTGCTGGCTGCACCCTTGATGACGCCGTCCTGACGGAGCAGGTGGGATCGGAGCGGAGCTCTGCTGTGAATCTCCCCAGTTCCTCACACAGACTTGTTGGCCGTCTGCACTTGATCTTTCGAGTGGCGTCTGTTCAGTTCGTCTGCCGTTCGTTCCTCGGGTTGCTTGGGTGCTGGTGTTGGGTCTGAGTTCCTCATACTTCCTAGCATTAGCCCTCTGTTACAAAAGCAGCAGGCAAAGACCTTCTCCCACTCTGCGGGTTCCCTCCTCACACTCGGTTTCCTCTGCTGAGCAGAAGCTTCTCAACTCGACGTCATCCCGCTGACCAACACACGCCCGACACGGTGCTTGAGCTTCGGGGTCCTGCTGGGTCGGTGCTATCTTGCCCCCACGCTGGAGTGCTGACCCGGCGCTTTCTCCTGGGAGGTGCGCGGTTTCCCCTTCCTAGGCCTCTGATCCATTTGGCGTGGACTCGGGTGCCAGGGAGAGAAGAGGGCCTAGGCTCCTTCTGCCTATGGGTGCCTGGCGTTCCCTGTGCCATTTGTTGAGGAGGCTGTCTTTGCTCCAGTGGGTGCCTCCAGCCCTCGGCAAGGATCAGCGCCGAGGGGCATGGGGGCCTGTCCTGCTCTCTGGTCTCTCCTGGGCCCGTGCGGGTCCCTCACTGCAGTTCTGGAGGGACCCGCAGCTGACGTCTGCAGCTGACGCCTCCTGGCTGCTTTCGGTTTCGCCGAGTCTTGGCTCCTCTGGGTCGTTGGTTATGAGGGATTTTTGAGATTTTTCATCTTGAGGGGCTTTGGTTTGGGAGCGTGGACATCTGGGACCATGCACTGAGGGTCATGTTTTGGAGTGATGGCCCACGTCATGGAGGAGGCCCTCAAAGTGCCGTCTCCACAAAAGGTAAGTGAAAGCAAGTGGCGCAGAGGAACTGCAAGCCCTCACAGGGTGCCAGCTGGTGACATCGAGGAAGGTGGCGGGGGCACCGAAGCGGGCCAGCAAGCCCTGGCGGGGGGTCGAGGGCACCCAAGAGAAGCCGGCCAGGAGCCCGGCTGGTAAGTCCCCACGGAGACGCCATAGCCACCACAGAGCAGGCCTGCGGGAGCCCAGCCGGGAGCCGGAGCCACCACGTGGCAGAGGCAGCCCCGGGGGCGACGGTGCGCCCAGAGCCGTGTAGTGTCACGCGCTCCGCACGCCATGGGACTGAGCGCCACGCGCCCGCACTGCCAGGGCGCCCAAGGCGGCCATGGAGGAGAGGTCCCACCCACGTCCAGACTCCGGATTTTTCTCCAAGGCCAAGGCCTCGCGTGGCTGTCCCCTGGCCCCATGCTGCCAGGCTTGTCCTCCTGCAGCTCAGCCTTGGCGCCAGCCATCCCGAGATGGGGAGGCTGCCCCGGACCCACAGCTGCTGGGCCCACCTGGCCGAGGGCCCTCTGCCCTGGAGAACCCCCTTCACGAAGGGCAAGAAGCTGCTCTGCCCTGTGGAAGTGACCATCCCCGCGGCCACAGCGGTGCGCCGGCTAGCTGGGCCCCTGGGCACCCGCGGCCGCCCCCTCAGGGCCCCTTCCTCCTGAAGCGTGTGCACCCGGCACTCTAATCGCGGCATCGGCAGAAAACACCCGTACACACGCCCAAGCCTGTCCCACGGTGCTGAGGCCGGAGCCTGGGCCAGGCAGCTCAGGGCGGGGACAGGAGGCACAGCGCCCCCAGCAGACAGGAGGGAGGGGTGACAGGAGGACACGCCGGGGAGGGCGGCGGTGCAGGGCAGACCTGCCCAGGCCACACGGCAGGCGCCAGGTAAGTAGGCGCCAGGTAAGCGGCTGGACACCCTGGAGGACAAACAGCAAGGACTACCAAGATCTGAAACCGGTCCCTAGAGGCCACCAGCTCCCTCCCGGATCCACCCACCGACGCAGTTCCTGGGCCCCAGATGTGACCAAGAAGAGGAGTCTCCAGTGGGAGAGGGACACAGAGGAGAGGGAGGAAATGGGTTGGAGGGAAGAGGGAGAGGACGGTGGGGGTGGAGGCCAGAGGCCACGCTCTGGCCACTGACCCCTGACCTTGTGCCCCTGGTCCCCTGAACACTCCTCGAAGCTCCCAGAGCCCTCAGCACAGGACGCAGTGACCCTCTAGGGCCCCATTCCCTGGGCCTCCCTGGTGGCCAGAGGTGCCCAGCCCAGACTGCCAAGGAGCTGGGGGAGGACACTCCCAGCTCCTCCTCCGTCACCATGGCGACGGGTGCCCGCCGCCCCACCCCCTGGGGACAGCGGGAGGGTCTTTCTTTTCTCTTCACCCTGGAAACTGGCCCTGACACTGGGCCTGCTTCTGGGACCCCAGGGCCACACGTCTCGTGGTCACGAGAACAGCTTCTAACCGCCCACTGGTTCTCTCAAAGCATCATAAATGGTCTTTTCTTAAGAAGTTCAAAAAAAAAAGAGGGAACTGGCTGATGGGATGCTGCACTCCTCACAGGCATGGACGGAGCGAGCGGCCCGGCCAGGCTGGCCCACAGGAGACGCTCCGTTTCCTCACGATGGAGAAACCACCCGCCTTGCAAAGCCAGAAACCCCGAACAGGGCTGGAGACAGGAGGCCCGCGGAAACCTGAGAAGTCTGGCTGCAAGACGCTCCGAGAAGAGAAGGAACAAAGAACCTGACCCAGGGACACCGACGACACATTCTTAAAGTCTAGTTTTGAAAAACGATCAAAACACTCTCTTCCCCAAACATCACAAATGACAAGTGGCCACCAGATGCCTCAGTCAGGAAATACGGCTGCGGTTGGCTGTATTTTCTTTGTTTTCAAGAAACCTAAAAATTAGGGGTGTCACAAACGCCCAAGCGAAGAAATAACAGGAAACGGCCTCTGGCGAGGAGCCCCCCATGCAGACTGCCAAAAGCCGGGTGAGCACCCAGAACCCAGCACCAGCACCCAGCACTGGCACGGGGCCGGGGGGTGGGGGGGACGCACACAAGCCCACCCCGAATGGGTGATCCACTCGCTGCGCCTCAAGGCCCGGGATGTTCTCTGCAAGCTGAGGACATTCCACCGTCGAGCCGGCACTTGCTGCCCAGGGCACAGGCGGGCAGTGTCCCCAGAGCCTCCTGCAGGACGCAGGGCAGATGCCTGGGGAAGTGACGTAACCCGGGCAGAGTGAACTCATCTGAGGATGAGTCACAGGCAGCCCTGGGTGTTCTTCAGGAACCTCAGCTGCAGGACGGCGTGGACCCCCACCGCCCGAGGGGCCTCACAGGGAAGCGCCTCTCAGAAGCCCTGGCACTGGCTAAGACGGCAGGCATCTCGCCCTCTCCACCAGCTTCTCTCTCCCTTTGGGGTACAGCACCCCAGTGCTGCCACCTGACCACCCAGGGCACCGGACAAAGGCAGGTCTTTGCGCGCCGACCCCTGGATCCTCGTGTGCCTGAAGCTGGTGCTCTGGCTCCGCGAGCCGTCCACAACGCTCCCTCTGCTCTTCAGTCAACGGGGTTCAGGTCTTCAGTCGCTTACAGCAGCCCAGGGGGTCGAGACGACGCTCACGCTAGGACCTGGGGCTCCGGCTACACCCACCCCCTCACTAACCAATGCAGAGCGGACGGGTCCTCCCAGTGTCCTGGAGCAGGGCCGACCACAGGCACCCAGCACCCGCTTCCTCACCTCCACCACCGTCCCTGCCAGGCCGCCTGCGGAGCCCACCCTGCTTCGCGTGGCTCCTCTGGATGACGAGGACCAGGACACTGTCGTGTTGGGGCTTCCGCGGGCTCGCCATGGGCCAGTGGCCTGGCTGCCATGCTCTGGATGGCGTCTCACTGGCACGATGCCCCAGGAGGTGGGCAGCACCACCACCCCATGCTACAGAGTAGGGCCTCCTGGAAACACAGGGTCATGCAGCCTGCCAGCGGCAAGGCCAAGCTGTCGGCCAGTCCCCACAGCCGCCAACAAGGCCGGCCCGTGCACGGCCACTTTCCGGGAATCACACAGGGCTCTGCAGGCCCCTCTCCTAGACCTCCCCAGTTCACCCAGCTCCAGCCCTCAGGAAGCCAGGGCCCTGCGGCTCTTTCATGTCATCCTCTTCGTCATGAATCAGACATGCCCCCCCACTGCACCACCTGTTCCAGTGGCTTCCATCCCACTGAAAATCAAGCCCATTGTTCTCACAAGGTCACCCTGGACCTCACTTGCTGCTCCACAACACTGCTCCAAGCACACTGGCCTTCACATCAAGCCTCACACCATCACAACCCTGCCCCAGGGCCTTTGCACTTGCTGCCCCCTCTTCTTGCAATGCTTTCCTCCTGGATGCCAGCTCAGCTCCTGCATCTCTGCTCAAATGTGACTTTCTCTGTGAAGTCAGTCTCCTCAACTCCAAAAGAGCAAGTCACTGCCACCCCGTGTGCCTGTCCCAGTCCCACCCTTTTTATCTAATGTTTACCACCAACTGCCACTCGACATATTTACTTGTTTATTTTTTTGCTCTCCCCCAACATACACACACACACACACATGCGCAGGGGCAACGCGGCAGCTCCACCACCTGGAGACCACAGCACCTGTAGGCCATCTCTCAGTCCACGCCGGGACCCCCAAGCTCCACCTCCCCTGTGCATGGGTCGGTCAGTCAGTACGACAACTGGTCCAGGAGTGGAAAGGGAGCCAGGATGTCCGCATGCAGACAAACAGCAAGGGCAGCCCCAGCAGGACCAGTGAGGAGCTCCAGGGAGGGCAGGGACTGGCCTGTCTGAATCCTCCCCATGGAACAATCCGGAAAAGCTCTGCTACAGCTGGAGGTCTCACCCAGGGCTCCCCAGGTAGGCAGAATCCAGGTGAGATGGGGACAGGGAGGTGGGGCATGGGTGGGGCATGGGGAGCCCCGCCCACAGTCTGCCACCCTCTGAGGCCTGGCCCAGGCTGGAGGCCAGCCTCTCCTGGCACGGCCGACCAGCCCCAGGGTCCCTGGGCCACATCCAAGTCCCTCAGGAACAGCCTCCCCGCTCCCTTCCCTGCCGCCACCTTGTAGAGCCACCAACCTAACCTCTCCACCTGGACCTCCACCTGCTGCCCTCTGCCTTGTCCACACATACCAGAGGGATCTTTAAAACATTTCTTCATGGTCCTCCCCTGCCCTTGGGCCAGGGCCTGCTTCCCAAGCACCAGGCACTCCCGCTCCCTCACCCGCCCCGCATCCGCCTCCCTACTCCTTACTGCTCCTCACGCCCACCTTGAACCTGATTTTTTTCCCCTTTTTTGCAGTTCAGGGATTGAATCTAGGAGGTGCCACTACTGAGTCACTTCTCAAGCCCTTTTTATGTTTTATTTCGAGACCAGGGCCTGAAGTGCAGAGCTCAAAACTGGCCTCAAACCTGCAATCCTCCCACCTTGGTTCCTGAGTACCTGGGACCACAGGTATGTGCACCTGGCACCTCAGGACCTTTGCACTTGCCATTAGTTTTGCCCAAAGAACTGCAGGGTTGTTCCCTCCTACAGCCCAGTGACAAGGTGACCTCTCTGGAGGCCTCCTCTGACCACGCTGGCTGGCTTGTCACCCCCAGGCCACTGCTGATGCCATCCACCACACCTCTGCTTTGGAGGCTCCTAGCACTGGCTGTGTCTGAAGTGACCCAGTGTCTGAAGTGACTCACTCCAGTGCCTGCCTACCTCCTGCCCCAAGCGCCCTCAGATGGGACAGCACAAGGTCAAGATCAGCCACCACCCAGGCATAGGGCAGACACCCACGGCCACCCCAGGAGCTGATCAAAAATATCTGATATGCCAAGAAGCAACCTCTTTGGGGTCTGACGGGAATGTCACCCTCGGGCCAAAAAGGATCTCTGGGGACCTCCAGGGTCTGAGCACAGGCTGCCCACGCAGCCTGGGGCCTGGCCGGTGGCACTGTGGCTGCTCACATTCTTATCTTCCCGGCTGCAGCGAGAGCGGCTGGCAGGAGCCTGCACCGGGCGCCCTCTGGCCCTGCAGCGCTGGGCAGCTAGCTGGGGCAGCACATGGGGCCATCTGCATCTTTACTCTCACAACCGGGGCGATCATGTCGACTGTTCTCAGAGATCACGCTGAGACCCAGGCTTTACCAAGGGTTCAAATTCAGTTAAAAAACAAACAAGTATTTGAAGGTGATACAGATCCCAAGACTGATGCTAGAATGAGGGACAATTCGTGGATGGACGGACGGACAGGAAAGGAGGAGGAGAGAAAGCAGGAGGTAGAGATGGGGAGGGAAGGAGAAGAGTGGGCCAGCGACAGGAGGAGCGCGGCCAGGACCGGGCCACACGGCCAGCTCGCCCCGGGCGCAGCCTGACCTCGCTGCACAACCCGGGCATGAGGCGTGAGCTCTGTGCCCGTCCCCTCATCCGTGAACAGACAAGAACACCTCCTCGGCAGCCACGGGAAGGCCAGCGCGTGACAGACACAGGAGGCTCGGGACAGGGCAGGGTGCAGCCCAAGTGTGACAGACGGCAGCTGACACCACGCCCACCATGCTGGGTCCTCCAGGACGGGCAGGACGACCCGAGGGGTTCCGCAGGGAGGCAGGAGAGGAAAGGGGACGAAAGCCCTCCCGGTGGGAAGGAGCCCGCCTGGGGTCTGCAAGGTGAGGCTCCAGGGTCCAGGTGGCCTCTCCAGACAGCTCGACTCCGTGGTGCCCGTTCCGCATTCTCAGGCTCCTCTCAGACCCTGAGGGGGTTAAACGAGCGCCTACTATATGCTGAGGGAAGGGAGGAGAGGGCGGGCCTCGCGCACCCGGGAAGCAGGGTCTGCTCCACGCTGAGAGGCCACTACCTCCCCTGCAGCCACAGCTGGAGGTCCACGGAAGCCCCAGCAGCGTCCTGGCAGCTCCACGCCCACCCTGCCCTGTCCCAGCAGCCCTCCGTCATCTGGGAAACGTCCCTGGCGCTTCCTGGCCATCTGGCTGGACACCCCCCAGGGGCCCTTCCTGCACTTCCTTCTGGGAAGGTTGAGAGGGTGAGTGTGCGATGGGAGGCACACCAACCCTGCAGGGAGACCCCATTACTCCTGCCTGAGACACGGGGACACCGCGGCACAGAGATCCTGTCCCCTGCCCCGAGGTCCCGCGGCTGGTGGGAGCTGAACAGTGAGCACCCTACGCAAGCATCCATGATTTTAGGACTCCAAGGGGTGACGGGAGAGACCCAAGACCAGTCCTCCCCAGGCCCTCTGCAAGCCCCGTGCTGCTGAGGGGTCAGAGTCCAACTCCACCGGCCCAGATGTGGCCAGAGCCCCCAGGGAAGGTGGGTGCCCAGGGCACAGAAGTGCGTGACATCAAGGTCCTCAGCAGCACCCAGCAGGCCACTCTGGGGCAGACTGAGCGAGCTGGCAGCCCCAGGCTTGGCCACAGACTTGTTTTGTTTGGCCCGTGAATTGTTTGTTAAAAATGTGACCCAGTTGCCAACTTCTAAAAACCAAGTGATTTCATACCAAGAAGTCCACATTTCCGGCTATTGGAAAACATCTTTTAAAGGACAGGAGATCTAACAACGCTGGGCTCAGGTCCCCGCCTGAGAAGCCAGCTTGGGGCTGGAAGCAGCTGCCCCTGTACCCAGGACGCTCACTAGTGTTCCACGGGGGCACGGGGTCAGGGTCACGGGTTCTGGCCCAGACTGACAGGCTGGCACAGGTCTGAGCTCTGCTGTCTGCTCACGCGGGATCCGGGCAAATCACGCATGCTCCTGTCCCTCAGCTTCATCTGTACCGCAGTGCGTCCCAGAGGACACGGGCACCCAGGAGCAGTCAGTGAAAGGAAACCTAGGTCTGAGCACACAGCCACACGCACATCCAGAGCAGCGCGTTCACACAGCCACACGCGCACATCCAGAGCAGCGCGTTCACACGGCCACACGCGCACATCCAGAGCAGCGCGTTCACACGGCCACACGCGCACATCCAGAGCAGCGCGTTCACACGGCCACACGCGCACATCCAGAGCAGCGCGTTCACACGGCCACACGCGCACATCCAGAGCAGCGCGTTCACACGGCCACACGCGCACATCCAGAGCAGCGCGTTCACACGGCCACACGCGCACATCCAGAGCAGCGCGTTCACACGGCCACACGCGCACATCCAGAGCAGCGCGTTCACACGGCCACACGCGCACATCCAGAGCAGCGCGTTCACACGGCCACACGCGCACATCCAGAGCAGCGCGTTCACACGGCCACACGCGCACATCCAGAGCAGCGCGTTCACACGGCCACACGCGCACATCCAGAGCAGCGCGTTCACACGGCCACACGCGCACATCCAGAGCAGCGCATTCACACCAGCCGGACAGTGGAAGCCCCAATGTCCATGTGGCTCTGACCAATAAACAAATGGGTAAATTCATACACTGAAACACCCTGCAGTCACGGGAGGGGCAATATCCTGACACCCGCCAAACATGAAAATATCACGCTAATAGAGAGAAGCAGCACAAGAGGCCACGACCTGGGCGGCTCCACTCACCTGACTTGTCAATCAAATCCACAGACGGCAGGTTTGCAGGGCACAGGGTCGGGGAGACCACCAGGGGTTCAGGGTTTGTTCCTGGGTGACTGGAATGCTCTGGCATTAGTGGTACGGTTGCCCACCCAACCTCGTGGACACAGGAGAAGCCACTGGAGCAGACACATGGACAGTGGCTGTCACACCTGTGAATTATGTCTCAATAAAAAGTCACCACCAAAGGAGACACAGTGGGAGACAGGTTCCTGCGGTGCCCCGTGGAGGTGGACGCTCAGAAGACCCCGTGTGCACAACGGTTCCCGGCATCCCTGCCAATGCTGGGAGCGAAGACGAAGCAGGTGCTGGGGTCACGTGGCTTGTTCTAAACACCTGGCTGCTTTGCTGGATTTTCCGCTCTTGCCAGGCAAATCATTTCCTGTCTCTGAGCCTGGGTCAAAGGCCAGACTGGAGTGACTCTTGACCTAGATCCCTCTGAGGTCCGCAAGGACCCCCTCAGTCCCAGCACCAATGGAAGCTTTGCTTATTCGTATCTACAGGGACAGCTGGGACATTAGAAAATGAGAACTTTAACAACCCACAGTGGGAACTGGCCTCTCCTAGGTGGTCGGGAAGAAGATGCGGTGGGTTTTCTGAGTCCAAGCCCCTCCCTTGGTGGCTCAGCTATCAGGAGTCACCTCCTCCCACAAGGGTCTGGCCAGGAGGTCAGCCCCATTAGGCTGGAAGACCCCTTACTCACTGGGGAGGGTCACCTTGCTGGGCGAGAGCACCCCCTGCACACCCGGGGACCCCTCACCCGCTGCCCCCTGGGTAAGAGGACCCCCCCGAATGCCCCTCCCCCAGGGGCAGCATTTCTCCCTGAGCTGATGGGGCTGCAAAGGAGTCCCACTGGAGGGCGGTCCTGTCCCCGAGCACGGACAGGGCCTTGAGGGCCCCAGGGCTGCCAGCCCAGCCTCAGAGCAGGCCGACCTGTGAGTGAGTATCCCCGAGCCAGATCAGAGGAACAGGGGGAACGGCACAGAGAAAAGGAGACTGAAGAGCAGAGAGAACCCAGGCTGCGCGGAGACCCGGGAGACCTGAGGCCGCCCCCAGCCTAGAGGCCAGGAGGCGGGAGACCCAGCAGGGCCTTCCCCCGAGGTCCTTCCCACGCTGCAGGGAGGCACAGCCCTGCCCAGGAGCCCCCAGGAGCGGGGGCCGGAGGCTTCCCCAGCCAGGCCGGAGCCTGCCAGGACAGAGAAGGAAGCCGCTGGTCAGGCCAGGGGCTGGGCCCGGAAGTGCCAAGCGTCCCGCCAGGTTGCCATGGCCACGGAGACAAAGAGAGGGGCAGAGAGAGGCCTGGAACAGGGTCCCCAAGTGGGGCCCCAGCCACCCGTGGTCCCTAGGAGAGTCCAGCTTCTCCCAGGACGACTGAGCGGGCTCCAGGCTGCTGGAGGGAGGTCTGCAGTCAGGGCCCAGCTGGCTCCCTGTCCAGTAGCAGGGGCGCAGGAGTCTCCAGACCCTCCTGGGCCCGAGTCCTCAGCGTGTCCCAGCTCCCCAGGGCATGGAGCCCGCCTGGGGGAACCCAGAGTCAGTGACCAGTAGAGAGGCGGCTGGCGCTGGAGCGCTCCCAGGGCGGGCTCCCCAGCTGTCAGGGAAGGCCGTTCTCCCTGTGACTTCCAGTCCGTTTCAGACCGAAGCGTTTGTAAAACGCAGTGAAAATGAATTACCAGAAAGACAAGTCAAAAGACGCCTAGAAGCCCGATTTGTTTAAGTAGTGGACGCGACTCCAGGTGAACAGCTCTGCCTAGCAGTCCCACGGTCTCAGCACTTCTCCTGCCGCGAGCGGCTCAGGGCCCTAAGCAGAGCTGGGGCCACAGGGTGCAGGCACGAGGGGGCCTGGGCAGCACTGCAGAGGGGACAAAAGCCCCCCAGCCCAGGGTCTCCACCCAGCTCCGCCACTTGCTGGCAAAGGCGCAACAGTCCAGGCCTCGGTTTCCCCACCCGCAATCCCAGGGTAACATCAGCAGGACCCCGGGGCCTGGGGGATTTCATGAGCCAACCACATGGAACTCCTTTCCAAACCCTCCTGAGTCAGCAACCACTGTGGACATGGTGGAGGTCAGTGGCACTGTTACTGACCCCAACGACCCCCAGCTGAGGTGTCCTGTGCGCTCTCGTCCTGTGCGCTCTCGATGGCAGACTTGCCATCTCTCCCTCCACCGCAGGGGGTCCCATCCCCTGCGGCTCAGCCTACACCCAGGCCTGGCACTTGGTGAGTGCCCAAAAATGACAGGCGTGGGCTGCGATCCTGGCTCTACATCTCTGCTGTGTGACCTCAAGCAACTGACTCACCCTCCCTCAGCCTCATGGAACAAGAACCTGTGGAGCAAGAACACAGTAGCCCTGGGATGTGCTCAGAGCAGCTCAGAGAAGCCTGTGCCCCGCAGCACTGGCCAGCACAGACCAGCGACCGTCGCCAGAGGGCATCGTCTGGAGACGTGCTCAGTTGTCAAGATGGGGGGGGGGCTTGGCGGGAGCAGAACTGGGGTGCTGCTACACGTCCTGCAAGGCACGACAACCCCACACGAATCCCCCAGCCCCAAATGTCCACAGTGCGAGGTCAAGGAACCCTGGCGGAGGAGGAAAGGCAAGGGCAAGCAGCCACAGCAGAGGACAGCGAGAACAGCCCAGGGCAAGCCCCTGCAGCGCAGGCCAAGCAAGAAGGAACGGGCCGGAGCGGAAAACAGGGCGAGATCGCCACCCAGACACAACGAAGCGAAGCCACAGCGGAGCGCTGAGGCCTCAGGTCACACCCCGGGGCCAGAGCCGGAGCCGGAGCCAGCTGGGGAGCCACAGCTGGACACCTACTCCGTGGCCTCAGCTCGGGGCTTGGTTAACGCACACGCACGGCCTCAAAAGCAGCCACATCCCTGTGCAGCGACATGAGCACCCAGAGAAAGATCTGGAAGACTGCACACCACACTAGTGACAAGAGCAGATGGGGCTGCGACAACCAGGAATAGCTACTCAGCAACGCCTCCCCTTCACACAACCAAGGATGAGGGGACATGACACCCATACCCCTGGCCCCCGAAATCCCACTCCTAGAAAGGCATGACCTACAGGCACGAGGTGGCTTGTCTGTCACACCATCACTTATAATGGCTAGGACAGGCACAACCTCCATGTCCATCAACTGGGGATTGGTTAAAAAGCACACAACTCCACCCAGGGGAATTCTACGCAGCTGGCATTTCCACATGGGGCAACCCTGTGTACCACCACAGAACAAGCGCCATGAGGGGACAAAGTGAAGCACAAAAATGTGTGTGTGTGTGTGTGTGTGTGTGCGCGCGCGCGCGTGTGCTGCCTCTGGGGAGGGAAGACAGAGGCTGACTTTTCACTCTGTGTTAGACTTTTCTTTATGCTAGAGATTGAACCCTGGGGCACCTCACCACTGAGCTGTACCCTCAATCCTTTTTTACTCCTATTTTGAGACAGAGTCTCACTAAGTTGCTGAGGCTAACCTCCAATTGCAATCCTCCTGCCTCAGCCTCCCCAAGTCGCGGGGATTACAGGCATGAGTTACCATGCCTGGCATTACTGTACACTTTTTAATTTGAACCACGGGAAGACTGCACATTTTGCACAAGCACAACATAAACACTACACTCAAGCACAAATATCAAGTCTGTGTATGCATACAGTTACATATGTGACATAATATATGGCATATAAAACATGCAGATGTTATATATGTGGTATGTAAAATGTGTATAATACATGATTTATATATGGACACATATATTTAGTTACTTATATAGTTATAATATTTTTAATTAATTCAAAAGACACAAAAGATCATGTGTTATATGATTCAATTTACATAAAGTCCCAACAACAGGCGAAACTAATCTTCAATGACAGAAATCAGAATGAGTGGTTCCTTCGGGGGACACTGTCTAGGGGGTACACCCTCCAGGTGCTGACAACATTTCCCATCCGGGCTGAGTGACAGCTACACAGATACGCCACGTTATAAGTTCATCCAATCGTGTGCTTAACGCTGTATGTTTGGCACACGAGATAAACCTAAAGGAATGGAAATGGGGAGCATTTCCAGAGATTCCCCAAATTCCACCCCCCGTTCCAGAGGGAGCTCGGGCCCTGGGAGCAGGCCAAGCTTGGTGCGGACCCCCAGGTCTCCCCAGGAAGAAGCCACATGGGAATCAAGCTGGCCTTTGTGGATGCGGCCAGCAGAGTGGGACAAAGGGCCCAAGGCGGCCCTGCTCCCCGGCCCCCAGGACACTGAGGCTCATTCATGTTGGAGGCTGGCCCTTCCCCAGGCTCTCCGCCTCCTCGCCAGAGCTGGGAACAATGTCCCCTTTGACCACCCTCTTGTCTCCCACTTCCGCATTTAATTGCAAGTTCATGGGTATTAAGTGGCCCGTACAGCTGACCCGGCTCACACCCCCTTCCCCACCCCCAAAGAGGAGGCCCACAGCGCTGCCTCTGTCCCCTGCCCTGTGCCCGCTGCTCCTCGATGATCCTCCCCAGGGAGAAAGGAACTCCGCCCTGCGCCTCCACCTCCCCGCAGACTGTTCTCACCCAGAAAGCTCGGCTGGCTACCAAGCGGTACTGGCCCTGGCACAGGGCACCAGGCTACGACGGTGGCCTCTGCCCTGACCTTCTGGGCCACAGCCCACTCCCCTCACACCTCACTGTGGGGAAACCCAGAGCCAACGCTGAGCCTGGAGGTTCCTCGGCCTGGACCCCACGACCCTCCCCGAGCTGCCCCTTGCCCCCGCTGCAGCGCATGGCCGAAGTCTCTGACCCTTACTCTCTTCTTCAGCTACACCCAGAGACAACTCCTGAGCTCACCTGCGGACCCTGAAGGGCTGGGAAGAGGTCACGTGGGCAGCGCCCTGCCCTCCTCAAGCACCCCCCTCTGCCCTTGCTCCTGGGGCTCCTGTCTCCAGGTCCCCAGGTCTGTGGCATCTGCAGTGAAGGTCTCTGCCTCCTCCAGAAAGCCTCCCAGGTTACTTTGGTCCAGATCCAGCGTCCCCTCCACGGAAGAGCCCGCCACCACCTCCCCTGCCAGTTCAAGGCTGGTCTGGCTCTGACTCCAGCCTCACTTGCCTCCTCCTCTGTGCTGGACACTCTGTGCTGGACACTGAAGTAGCCTCCCCCAGCCCAGGGCCCCACAGTCAGCCTTCTCACCTGTACCCCTGGCTTCCCCGAGGTCCTGCCAGAACCGCACAGGGCAACCTGCTGCCCTAGAGGAGGTCCATGCTGTGCACCTTCACCTGCCCATTCCTGGCCCTCCATCCTCCCCTCCCTCCACGCTGCATGGCCATCTCCCTGCTGCTCACAGATGCTGCCAAGTCCCCCCAGCTCCCAGCCTCCACACACCCAAGCCAGCATGCCTGTGTTGCTGGAGATCTTGTCTCATCCTCTACTGACACCGCGGACCTGTGGGCTGGGGCGGGATCCCATGAGGATGCCCCACAGTCAGAGCACGCCTGGGGAGCAGCAGAGACCTCAAGGGCTTTGGCACGTAGCAGCTGCTCAATAAAACTGATCTCCCATTTATGAAGATCTAACCAAACTAGGTTAAATGGAACTGGGGGCCTGACCTTCCTACTGGGACTAAATTAGAATCCCATCAACCCTGTGCAGGATCCCGACTTAACTCTTCACACACAAATAAGGAACACTGGATTTTAAACATCAGCAGCTGCCATTTCTTGGTGCCTGGGTCTCTTCTTCCATGTACTTCTCAGGCCTCCCTGGGCACAGGGTTCAGGGGCTCACTGCACAGGGACCCTCTCGAGTCACGGGGCGAGATGCTCCCCACCACAAGGACACACGCAGGACCAGGAAAGACTTCTGCAACACCCACTCGGAACCCACAGCCACCAAGCACCCCGTCTGCAGCACCCAGGCGTGAAGAGCAGCTCCCACAAGCCCCAGGAGCTTGCGCAGTGCACTACCCTGGAGGCAGCATGTGGCCGAAGTGCTCGCTGGCTCAGATGCCACCATCTGGAACCCGGTTTTGTCCCGGGCATTTTGTTATTAGCACAACCCAGGAGCAGAGGACCTGGCTTCCCACACACCCCACGGCTGAGGCTTCTCCAGCCCCATTCAGAGGAGGAAATGGGGTGCGGAGAGGCGCCCGCTGGCCAGTGGGCTTCTGTCCACTCCCAACAGGGCCAGCGAGGGAGGACTTGGGCTCTGCTCCGCCTGTGTGCAGGGCCGCTGCTGGAGTGAGGGTCCTGCTTATCAGGGCCACCCCCCCCCCCCGCACCTGTGGCCGCCGATAGCACCTCCCTCTAATCTGCCTCTGCGCCAGGGCAGCAACCCACCATAAAGGGGCCTCGGTAGGCTTTGATGTGGTGGAGACGGAGCCGGCCTGACGCGGGGGCTGGCCGGGCACGGAGGGGAGCACCAAGGCTGGGCTCTCCAGGGCCTGGGCCCCAACGACCTGAGCCCACCCACTTCGCCAGGCCCTTTGTGTTGGTGGTCTGACCTCAACCTCGGCATGAGCCCGTAGGCGCCACCACGTCCCTCCCGTTTCACAGGCCGAGAGACTGAGGCCCCGAGAGGAGACGTCACCTGCTCCACACAGCCGGCGAGCACAGAGCAGGGCTTCCCTGCCGGCGACCCACAGTCCCGTCACCCAGCCATGCGGGCTGTCCTGGGACGCAGCGCAGGGATAGCGAGGCCCTCTCTTTGCCAGGCCACCCTTGACGAGCACACAGACAGCACCTAGGGGGACAGTCCTCGGATGAGGAGCTGACGGGGCTGCAGAACAGACCCACGTGGCTCAGCACCAAGGAACGCGTCTGCTGTCCACGTCCCACGGCCCTCGACGGGCCCACGTGGGCCTTAGCGGGGCCACGCCTTCCACGCCCAGGACACGCAGCCCGACAGCGGTGGTGCAAGTCGTCACAGGGCTTCTGAGGCTTCGTCGGCTTGAAACCCGCCGTCTGCCAGCTGGGTGAGCCTCCTGGGAGTCCCTGTGTTCCCTGGGCCTCACTTTCCTCAACTGTAACACAGGGACAGGAAGACGGCGTCCCTCCTAGAGTTCAGAGAGCGTCCCCAGCAGCACACAGGCGAAGGGCTCAGGCCGTGGTCTGGCTGCTACCAAGCAAACACCCACTGGAAGCAGGCGGGGGTGCAGGCGCGGTGACCAGGGCAGCACAGCCGGTCACGGAGCATGGACGCCGCACCAGGAACACCCCTGCGATCGGCAGTCCCCGCTGATGAAGGTCTAGCCCGGGAGGCCAGGCCCAGCAGCAGGCTCAGCATCTGAGATGCGACCACAGCGCCTGTCTGACCCCTGCCCACCCATGGTCAGGTCATGAGGACAGCCCAGCCCTGCCAGGAGGCCAAGGCCAGGCCTTCAGGGAGGGAGCAGTAAGGCACAGCCTCCCCTCTGCGGAAGCTGCCAGCCGCATCCCAGTCTGGCCTTCCCTCTCCTCCCAGCAGGCCTGAATCAGGCCACCCGGTCCTCACCTGCATGAGTGCCATGACCTCCTCCTGGTCTCTCCTCTTCTGTCCCCCCACCCACCCCAGGGAAGTCAGGGGCGACCTCTTAAAGAACCAGTTCTTAAAGAACTCCCTGAACTAAAACCCCGCTGGGCTCTCCCTGCTCTGAGGAAAGAGGCCCCGCCCCTCACCCTGGCCCCCAGGGCCTCTGCAAGTTGGCCCCCAGTACTGCTCATCCTCCTCGGCCACACCTGCCTCCTTGCTGATCCTGACGCAGGCCAAGCCTGTCTGTGCCCCAGGGCCTTTGCATAGGCTGCTCTCTGCTCAGGGTAGTTCCTCCTGCCTCTCTACTCGCACCTGTGTCACCTGCAGGACAATTCTTAATTGTCCTTTTTTCATCTCCCCTCACCCAAATGCCAGGTCCAAGGGAGCAGGGAGTTTGTCAGTTTGTACTGAGTTTTTCCACCAGCACACAGTAGGAGCTTAATCAGCACTTGATGACAGTGTGGGACAGCAGACACCAAGATCCCCAGAGCTTAAAGTTCGTCCACTCCCTCTGTGACAGGGACTCTGCAAGGGGCAGTTCTGGGGGTTGTGGGAACTCAGCACGGCTGGGGAGGGGCCAGGCGCGCTGAGCAGGGCTTCTGAGCTGGGTCAGCCACCGAGTCCCACCCCACCTCCTGGGGCTGTTCAAATGCGGAGCCTCAGGACCCAGCCCACACAGCTGGCTCAGAATCTGCATTCAGCTAGTCCCCAGGGGGTCACGTGGAGAGTAAAACGGGGCGTCAGCATAAGCAGGGGTGCAAGTGCAGCTGGCTCAGGGCAGCCTGGACCCAAAGGCCGGGGCAAGCCTCCCGGCCACGCAGGCCCAGCAGAGCAGGCATCGTCCAGGGACACGCGCCCTCCCTCCCTCAGTGGAACCGAGATCCAGGAACCCCAGAGCAGCATATGCAGGTGGGGGAGGAGAACAGGATCCGAACCCGACAGATTTTCGCGGCAGACGCCCGGAGAGCGGCACCATCTGGAGCCCCTTGTGGTGCAAGAAAGGGGACACGGCTAGAGCCAGAGGGTGGTAAGATATGGGGCAAGGGGCGAAGGAGCATGAGACAGGCAGGGCCGCCTGCCCCAACCACCTGCCACTCACAGGGCCGCACATGCTGAAATGGCTTCGACACGGTCAGCAAACCCCTCTGCACTTCCAGAGAGCTGGCCTCCTACAGCCAAGCCCCAAGTCCCCTTCCTGGTACATGAGGTCATGAAGGAGCTGGCCCTTGCCCATTTGCAGTGATGGGCACATGACCTGGCCTGGCCAATCAGAGCTCCCCATCCCACACCCACAAGCAACGCTTGCTTCAGGGATGGCACGTGAGCCAGGCAAGGAGCAGCTGAATCCAGCCACACCTGAAGGTGCTGCGCCAGAGTCCAGTAAGCCCATAACCTTGCCTGCCTTTCCTTCTTCCTGGCTTTTTTTGCTTCAGCCTTCTGGACTGGGGTTTGTGTGTGTAAACAAACACACCGACCCCACTGAAGCTGAGCAGTGGCCGCCGCAGTGTCATGACGTGTATGTCCCCCTCCCCCTGGCCTGGGCTCTTCGAGGACGCACACCCCTGCCTGATCCATCTGTGTCCCTGAAGGCGGCCTGGGGTGTGATGCAGTCCCAGGAGACAAGGCCGACGAGGGACGGGCCTTCATGCCACACGTCTGCACCGGGGCTGCTCTGGCTGTGGGGACACAGCAGGGCACAGAAGAGGCCAAGAAGTCCCTGTCCTCAGGTCCAGCTCAACTGAGGAGGGCAGGCCAGAGCCGTGAGCGCCACAGGCGGCAGAGGGAAGGCCCGGCAGTGGCACTGAGGCCAGGTGTCTGCAGGACCTGGGGTGAGGCCAGGGCACACCTGGACATGGGCCTGGAGCGTGGAAGACCAGCACCCCAGGGCCCCCGGGCCTCGGCAGTGCTCTGAGTGGACAGAGGGCTCTGAGCAGCGAGGACACTGACTTGGTGGCACAGAGCCAGTGCTGGACCAGCGTGGAGACGGGGACCTGGGACTGCAGTGTCCCTGCGGGACACAGTGGGGCAGAGGCAAGGGAGGTGGGGAGCGGCCAGACTCTGGACACTGGTCCAGGCTGCCCAGGACCCCTGATGGGCTGGAGCAGGACAGGCAGGGCGGTGGAAAGTGGCTGGGCAGCCACAGGAGCCTTGCGTGAGGCAGAGGCCACGAGGGGCAAGCGGGGGAGACGAAGCCAGGCCCATGGGATGACCAGGGCACGAGGCCAGTCAGCTAGACGGGCACCTAAAAGTCAGGCAGAGGTCGGGGGGACAGTGCTGACATGACTGAACAGGGTGAGCCCACCACGGGGACGACGTGACAAAGGGCGCGGAGGACAGGATTGTTTCTGCCGACGGCCCCATGCCCACCAGCCTGCCTCCGGGTGCTGGGGCAGCTGATGCGCCATGGACACCAGCCCCTTGGGAACGGCCTGCTGAGGACACAGCTCCCCGTTGGGCACGGTCCACACCAGGTGAGAAACAGGCTCAAAGGCGCAAGGTGACACTGAGCGGCTGAGGCCCAGCACTGCAGAGCCAGCCAGAGCTGCAGGTGCCACAGGTCCTCTGTGGGGACACCTGTCACCAGCAGGGCAGAGTCTCCTGCACCCGCCCTGGATGCTGATATGGACTGGGGAGGCGTCACAGTGTCACAGTGCCTGGCAGGTGACATTTGCTGGCTGGCAGATGCAGTGCCTGGCAAGTGTCATGTGGTGGCTGCCAGGTGACACAGGCTGGCTGGGAGCCAGTGGTCAGCACAGCCACCAAGCACAGGACTGGGGTTCACGAGGCTCCCCAGCCGACAACCCAAACCGTCCCCAGATGTTGCTGCGTGTCTCCTGGGGCCACAGCTGCCCTCATCTGAGAGCCCCTGTCCCGTGCTCACCAGAACGTCCACCATGGCTCCGTGAGGGCAAAGGCCTCATCCAAAGGCCTCGGGAGGTGGCGAGGGTGCAGGGCCTGAGGGGATGCAGGGTCCCAGACGCTGAGCGCGCTCACGCGAGCCCTCGCTCAGGTGGCGTCAGCGGAGCCCCGCTGGGGTCTGGAGAGAGGCCTGGCCAGGGGATAGTGCCCTCCGGCCCCGGCAGGGCTGAGCCTGGAGCAAAGGGCTGGAGGGAGAGACACCAAGGAGAGGGCAACAGGGAGCCCGGGCCACGGCAGAGGACCCGCCACACCTCTGACCCAGCGACGCAGCTCAGAGGCCCGCCCTGCTGGGGCCCAGCGCCAGCCCAAGCCCAGAGCGCCACAGGAAGGCCAGGCTGCACGGGGAGAAGGCGCGCCTGTCCCGCGCCATCACGGGGTCCACGGAGATCCAGAAGACAGCGTCGACCACGACTACACAGCCAAGCGCAAAAGCACCAGGGTGAAGCCCCCACCTTCGCTGCACCCCCCACTTCAGCCCCAGGCCACCAGCACCCTGGTGGGGACCCTGGGGTCCTGCCACACGCCTGCACGCTGCTCAGGTCGGACCTGGAATGCCCCGGCTGTGGACGGCCAGGGGGCGGGGGGACGCCAAGGCAGGGCCTGGGAGGAAGCGAGGTCCCTGGGCATGGCCTTGAGGGGAGCTGGGCACCCCAGTCCCTCCTCACCCTTCCCCAGCTTCCTGCTGCCCGCAAGGTGACAGGCCTGCTCTACCACAGGCGCCTGCTGCCCCACAGGTCCACCGGGCCAACCGTGGACCGAAACCGTAGCAACCACGAACCAAATACACCTCCCCCCACAGGCTGACCTGCTCGGCGACTGGCACAGCACAGACAGCTCGCACACAAAACACCACCAAGTCATGAGCAGTCTGGATCCAATGAGGACAGAGGGCTGGGGAGCAGCTGCCCACCCTCAGGTCCTGGGCAGCAGTGGGCACCTCCTGGCCTCAGGAGCCCACCCACATCCTCACCTCCGAAGCACATTCCACACCAGGCTTAATGAAGACGCCTGGGTCACCAGGAGGGGCCCTGCTGCAGAGCATTCTAGGTCTGTCCATCAAAGCCTGTGTGTGAGGAGAAGGCAGCTCGGGGAGAGGGCATGCTGGCCTCCCCAGTGGGCACTGGGGCAGGCGGGAGCGGCCCGCTGGTCCCCAGCTCCTGCCACACTCCCCTCCTGAACGCTCGCCCCCGTGCGCCCTTGGGGAGTGCTTCACCTTTGCCCCTCTTAAACTGAGCCCCACGACCCTCAAGAGACCCTCACCACCAGCCTACAGACGAGGGACCTAGGCTGGTGCATCCCAGCCACACGGCTAGCGACTCACCTGGGGAATCGAGGCAGAGGCACTTAACTGGCTCCATTTGTTTATTTACTGGTACCAGGGGTTGAACTCAGGGGCACTCAACTGCCGAGCCACATCCCAGCCCTGTTGTATTTTATTTAGACACAGGGACTCACTGAGTTGCTTAGGGCCTTGCTGTTGCTGAGGTTGGCTTTGAACTCCCAATCCTCCTGCCTCAGCCTCCCAAGCAGCTGGGAGGACAGGCTGCACCACCGCGCCTGGCCTCGACTGACCTCCAAGCCCCTGCAGAACACTCCAGGCCCCAGCCACCCTCCCTTCCCATGCAGGTAATGAAGCCCCCAGTGCCCCGTCCAGGATGTTCCCCACGGGCTGCTGGCCCCATGGAACCTCCCAGACTTTGCCTCCTGCCTCAGTCCCCCGGCTCTCTGGGCTCCAGTCATCCCGGCTTCTGTGCTCTTCCTGAAACATGTCCCTGTCTCAGGGCCTTTGCAGTTGCTATTCTCTGTGCCTGGGATGCTCTCCCACCTCCCCACGCAGAGACTTCCCTGAGGCAACATACCCAGCAGGCACACAGCCTGGATTCAGCTCAGACTCTGTGGACTCAGAGAAAACACTCAGGGGAATCTAGTGAGAGAGAAGGGCACGGTGTGCCTCTGGGCAGGTGGCCGGAGCTTTCTGACCTACTATCTCTTCGTCTATAAAACAGACAACATAAGAACACGTCCCCACAAGTTCCTGGGCGCCCCGTGGCTTGGAAAGTTCCACGCTGGGCGTGACACCTCAGACAGGCAGGACCCAGCAAGGCTCTGAAGGTCAGAGGTGGGAGGGCCAGGAGCCGGGGGGAGGGCCCCCATGACCTGAGCCGGGGGAAGCAGGTGACACACTGCCGCCTGTGCGCCCGCCCCTCTTCTGAACCCACGCCCAGCGGGAAGGCCCCCAGGGCCAGCGGCACAGGCAGGCCAGAGCCTTGGGGGCTGGGTCAGGATGGCAGGTGGCCCGAGGCGGCCCATCACCCTGGGACAAGAGCCGGCCCTTCAACAGCAGCCACGCAGGCCCCCTCTGGCTCAAAGGGATGAGAATCCCGACCGCCGGCCAGCTCTTGCTACGCAGGAGCTGGAGGACACCAGGCGGACAGCAGGAGCCAAGTCCTGCCATCCAAGAGGAGGCCCCAGAGAGCATCCAGGGGCTGGCGCACCACGGGGAGCCACTGCTTCCCCTCGGGGTCTGCGCCAGCGTCTTGCACCACAGAGAGAGAGCAGGAAGTAGGACAGACGGACTGGGAACGTCCCATGTGGCAGCTGAAGTTGCAGAAAAGAAGAGGGAGCCATGGCCACAGGCCACAGGCCACAGGAAGTGGAAGCTGAGGCAACAGAAGCGCCCCTAAGGCAGGACCACCCACAGCTGAGGCCTCACCTCCAAGGCCGGGAGCCCGGCTGGCTGCAGAGGCCGCCGTGGAAGGGGCCTGGGTCCCGGGGCCCGGGGCGCTCTTCTCTTCCAGCCTTTCCTAAAGCACAGGAGCCACTTGGTCCTGCTCTCGGTGTTCAGAAGAAACACGTCTTTGCCCTCTTAACCACAGTTAAGAATCACGACCCTCAGGACGAGTACAGTGGTGAGGGCGACCAGCGTTGCCCCCACCCCCATGTTGGGGACACGTGAGGGAGGGGCGGAGACTGTGGCACGCTGAGGCCGTGCCCCCTGCGCCTGAGCGCACACACGCACACATGCACGCACACGGCCACTGAAACCAAGGAATCTGACAGCGACATTCCCCAGAGACAGGAAGCCTGGGTGGCAGGTGCCTCCAGCTCATGTGGATGCAGCCTGACCTCCCTCTCAGCCCTCGAGGAGTCTCGGCTGTGGGGATAACACAGACTCTGAGGCAGGAATCGGGAAACCACACCTCAGCACGGACACCCTCGGCAGCCCGGGGCCCGCCTCCCAACAGTCCTGTGCCTCGGTTTCCCTGGCTGCAGCATGAGAGGCACACGGGGTGAGGGCTCCCCTCCTGGCCCCCCAGCTCAGGGTTCTTGTGCCAACAACTGGCTTGGACAGAAACCACAAGGTCCCAAGTCCAGCTTCTCCAGCCTCTGTCACTGAGTCAATGAAGGAGACAGTGACACCTGACAGGAGACACACGTGGCTGACCCCTGCACACCTGGAAGCACCTTGATGCCGGGTGCTAACGAGAGCGGGTGGCTAACGAACGCGATTTTGTCAGTCTGATGCTTGTGCCAGCTAGGATCGGGAGGATGTCACATAAAACAGCCCTGCACTGGCGCAAGCGGCACGATGGCAGCCAACCTGTGCCAGGCGCTGCCTCCGGAGCCTGCAGGGACCCTCTGTCCAACCCCCATCAACCTCGGAGGCAGCCTCCACCTCTGACAGGGGAAGAGGCCGAGCAATGTGCCACTGACCACAGCCAGAAGTGCCGCCAGCTGAGCTGGACGGGGGGCCCAGGCCCACGTTTGCCATGAAGCCACTAAGGGCATGTGATGAACCGCTCAGCAGGGACACCCAGGGCACACCAGGGACAAGCAAGGCCAGATGTGATCCTAGCAAGCAGGGCAATCTGACCAGGTGACCACAGTGCAGGGGAGAGGGGGACACCGAGGAGCCTGGTCCAGTGTGTACAGGGGCCCCAAGCAGCCAGCCCGGCCCAGCACCCGTCCTCTCAGCTCCAGGGCCCCAGTCCGTCTGCCCTGCACACTGCTGCAGTCTGGCATCTAAACCAGGCACACAGTAGGTGCTCAGCAAAGTGTGCAGAGGAAAAGAAACCAGAGAGGCAGGGACAGAAGGCCCACTTCACAGCTGAGGAAACTGAGGCCCCAGAGTCAGCTGCACAGGACACAGAGCTGGCGAGTGGGGGCATCCAGACCAGCACGAGCAGAGCCCCACCTTCACAAATTTCACCAAGAACCATCAAAATCACCAAAGTGGGGGCTCAGGGGTACAGCGCTTGCCCAGCCGGCGTGACCCTGGGTCCCTCCCCAGCACCGGGATAAACCAATCACCACGGGGTGGGGGGCACTAAACACCGCGCCAGGTCGGGGAATGGGGTGGGATGGGGAGGAAAGGGACCTGACGGGCACCTGGGGAGACCGGCACCTAACCATGGCGTGTGACGTGGGACCTGACACTCCTCAGCTGCCACGCCCAAGGGGCACGCCCAGGGCCCAGGGCTTCCTGCCTGCAATTACTCTCCGTGGATCAAACAGAATGATCAGGTTCCTGTGCGGGAGGGAGGAGGACGGGAAGGGAAGGAGGAGGCAACTGACGCTTTCTTGAAACTGACTTTGAAAGCTGCATCACGTCACCTGTGACCCAGCGCACTGGGCTGCGTCCAGGCCCTGGTGTGTAGGAAGTGCTGGCCGGGGGGCAGGTAAGCACATCGATGGCCCCGTCCCACCACTGGCTTCCAGAGCTGGGAGACGGGGGACCTGCTGGTGACACTCAGCTCCACTGTGTGTATGATGACGGGAATCGTCTTAGAACCGCCCCTCGACAGCCTGGCTGGCTGCCCACCAGCGCCCGGGACCACACAGACTGCCTGACGTGGCACGTACAACAGGCCCACAGGTCAAGAGCAGAGAGAACCTGGCGGGCTGGGCAGAGTGGGCACCGGGTGGCACGGCTGGCCTGGGGAGAAAGGCCAGAGGACGCAAGGCCTCCTGGCAGGAGCCCGAGTTCCAGCACACCATACTCTCCCGAGCCTCCAGCAGAGTGTGGAGGGGAGAGCAGGGGACCCCCGTGAGTGCTGTCCCCACGAGAGCCAGCACGACGGATCCAAGCCCGACCCGCCGGGAACGGCCGAGAGGAGCGAGCTGGACGTCTTATTAGAAGGCAGCGACTGCCGGGGGCTAACAAGCAGGAACCAAGGCCAGGTCCCTGCGAAAGATGTGCTTGAGACACAGACGGGGAGGCGGGCAACAAGCCAAAGAAGACACACAGCCACAGCCACACCAGAGGGGACCGGAGGCTGAGGCAGGAGGATCTCGAGTTCAAAGCCAGCCTCAGCAACTTAGCCAGGGCCTAAGCAACTCAGGGAGACCCTGTCTCTAAATAAAATACCAAAAAGGGCAGGGGGTGTGGCTCAGTGGTTAAGCACCCCAGGTTCAATCCCCAGTACCAACAAAAGGATAAGGTGCACCACGGGGGAGGGGCGCACCCCGGGGAGGGGTGCACATGCCATGGGGAGGAGGGGTTCACAGTGACAGAGGGTTGACCCACTGGGGGCGTAACACAAAGGCGTACCACACGACAGTTCTGGGGTGCGGGGGAACCCAGGACCTCAGGCGTGCTGAGCACCTGCCCTACCACTGCCCCCACGGAGAACGTCAAACACGACCCTACAATGTGCAGGCTAAAACCGGACAGAACCGGAGCAGGACACCCACACATAGGGCCACAGCTGGAGAGCCCATGGCCCTCCCCAGCGACTGCAGAAGAGGTGGGCAGCACACTAAAGACTGACCACTCCAGCCGCCACCTGGACGACACCCTAGAACACGCCACCCGACAGCAGAAGGCAGCCCTTCTCAAGTCCTTGGGGACAGTCGGCCAAGGGGCCAGCACACCCTGGCTCAGGGACCGAATCTCCGTCCTCTTCCACAAACGGCAAACGGGCGGGGCCTACTCTGTGCACACAACAGAATTAGACTGGAAATCACTTCCCAGGACAGCCCCTGGAAGAGTCCCGACATTTGGGAATTGGTCCACAGGAACAGGAACGGCTTCCTCACTCCACACCCCATGCCTGGGGTCGGAGCAGACACCACGGGGCACCTGCCCGCGCAGGCTAAGCCCAAACCCCGGTGGAGGGGACACCGAGCCAATCGGCAAACCATCCCAAGAGAAGCTGGGGGCCCGTGGACCGTGTTAGAGAGGCCTGTCCCGCCAGAGAGGAAGCTGCACCCACCACGCACCCCACCTCACCTCGCTCAGAATGAACCCAGCTCCCTCCACCCCCCCGCGGGGGCGGGGCCTTCAGAGGGGAAATAACCAAATCCGGTCAGAGCACAGCTCAGAATCCAGCAGTCCTGAGTCCATTACAAACTAACCCCGGCAGACCCTGAGATGCCCCCAAGGCCCCTGCCTCCTACCTACATGCCCTGTGGGCTCCCTGTCCCTCATATCAGCAGGACTGTGAAGGAGAGCTGAGGGCGCTCAGCTTCTGATATATAACTGACAGATCATGGTACATAACAGCCGAAGGGTGGGTGCAGATGTAATCAAGGTCTCAAACCAGTTGACTCTGGGTGGGCCTGACTTAATCAGGTGACACCTTTAAAAAATAATTGGTGGGAGGCCCAGAGATGTAGCTCAGGGCTAGCGTGCTTAGCAAGCATAAACAAGGCCTAGACTCAATTCCCAGTACCAAAAATGAAAGAAACGATAATAACGGGGAGGGAGAAAGGCCAGGGTAGGAGGTGGCACTTGCTGAAAAGAGATTAGAAGCCAGGGATTTACCTGCTAGCTATGAAGAAGTGGCCATGCTGCGTGAGGGCCCCATAACACTCTGAGGGCAACTCCAGGGTGACAATGATCACCAGCCAACAAGAAAGGGGACTAGGTCCTCTGACCACGCACGTGACCTACAGCAGCGCACCCCAGCCCCAGATGACAGCACAGGTGGTCCCCACCTGGCCTGCTGCCCAGGTGGCCAGAGGGCACCAGCTACCTGTCCAGACTGACCCACAGGCACCTCCAGGAAGCACACGTGCTGATATGAGCCACCATGTGGGCAGCAGGGGCCCTAAGGTGCCATCTCCATCATCTCAGACAAGTGGCCCACGCTGCGGGGCAGGGCTGCTCACCAGTACAGTGGCCCTGAGATGAGGCCAGGCGTGTGGCAGCTGCTGGCAGGTGGGCAGGGAGCAGCAGCTGTGGCCCTGGGTGGTGCCCCAGAGCCCGCGCCCACTGCCCCCAGCTGGGGTGCAGAGGCCCCTGTCTAGGCGAGCTCAGTCACTTAGTTCAAAGGAGCAGATGACACACTGGAACCACCCCTGTGCAAAAAGGCAGGAGACACAGAATCTACAGTAACCTGAACACAAGCCTGCTGCCCAGCACGGAGCCTGACCTCGAGCCGGGCACTGAGCCAAGCCCAACCCACTTCACAGATGAGGAAACCAAGGCCCAGAGAGGGGCAGCTCCCTGCCCAGGTTACACAGCTGCTGAGGACAGAAGTAAGCATCAAACCCTGACTGTGACAGACTGGCCCAGACCCTGAGCACCTGAGCACCAAGCCACACTGCAGAAAATTCTCCCGCACCAAATTCCCTCAACCCACACCAACCTGGTTACGTTAGAGAACACCAGACTATCTTACCCTAGTCCCAGGTCCCCAAAAGTCTGCACAAAAACATCTCCAGTTACATGATTCAAAACAGTCGTATTATGTAATAAAGCACAAGCATGTATACAGGGAAGCGGTCTTGCCATTCGACAAACATTTCATGAGCACCTACTATGTGCCAGGCATCGTTCTTGATGCCAGAGACAAAGTGAATGGAGCAGTTAACAGTCCCCATCCTTGCGGAGCTGAGAGAGAGAACGCAGAAAAAACACGGGACACCCCACGTCAGCCGCTGGGAAGCAGCTCAGGACAGGAGACTGAGGCGGGGAGGCGGTGCAGTGGGTGTCCCAGGACCCGGTCCAGAGCCCGCGGCTCAGCCACAAGCCCACAGCCAGTGAAGGAGTGGGCCTGGCTCGGGGGAGCATGCCAGAGTGGGCAGAAGGCCCCTGCGGGCACGCACATGGCGTGCTCCTGGGCAAGGGCAGGGGTACCGGGAGCCAGCACAGTGACTGCCACGCTGTGACCGTGCGCATCATCTCTCAGTAAGAAAGAAAGGGTAACAAGAAAGTCACAGGCAGAGGCCACGCAGGAGATGCCCAGGCCCATCCAGGCCCTTCCAGGCCCCTCCAGGCTTTGCTCCCGTGGATGAGGTGGGCCTGACTCGGGTTCTAACCGATCGGACACGGGGCGCGGGACAGCAGAGGAAGCGCTGGGCAGCCCTGGGCGCCCAGCCTCACCCCTGCCCATGCTCTCCCGCCTGTGGGTGGGTCTGCACAGCCCGCCCCTCCCGCAGGGGCCTGCGTGCCAGCACCACAGGGCAGGTGCTGCGGTGGCAGCTGGGAGGAGGGGGTCCCAGGCCAACAAACAGCGCTCCGCCAGGAAAGCCATTTCACAGGAAGCAGGGGCCATCTCACACCAAGGGCAGCTTCCCCACATCTGGTTCACACCCTGCCCGCAAACGGCCCAAACGCTGGGTGTGGCCTCCTGCAGGGACCCTGCCCCAATCACCTGGCGACACAGTACAACACGATATGTGGGGAGGCTGAGACACAGGCGGGCCAGAGCCAGCTCCAGGTCGCACAGCAGGCTGGGGGCCGGCAGGGCACTGAGGCTGCTCCCTCCTGGATGGGTGTCCATGCCTGAGGCAGGGCTGGCTGCTGAGACTGGGGAGTCCTGGTTTCCAGGCTCCTGAGTGGACCAGGCCAGAGCCCTGCTGAGGAACTTCCAGTGGCCCGGCACCCCACAGAAAGGAAGCCAGCTGCTCAGGGGCGCCAGGCCCCTGTGGTCCACCCTGCCAGCAGCACCATCTCTTCACCCTGACGTCCTCTCCACCACCCTGGCCTCCCATCCCTCCTCCCACCAGCCAAGTGCAGTCCAGGCCAGTACCTCACAGACGTCCCTCTGCCTGGGACACCCTTCTCCCCCTTTCTACCGCCAGCTCCTCCTTGGGACTCAACTTAGACACCACCTCCCAAGGAGGCCTCTGTCGACCAACCCACCTGAAGTATGTCCCCACCCTTGTCACCGACATGTCCTCAATGTATTTCCTTCCTGGTGTCCCACCCCTTGCGGCATGGGCTTGACAAACTACCCAACCACCCTGGGCCTTGGTGTCCCCAACTGCAAAGAGGGCACAACAATGACATCGGCCACTGCCAGGGGCCAGGGAGAAGACCCCACAGCGCACTCTGCAGAGCACCTGGACACAGGGGGCCGGCCAGCGTCACCCTTCTGACAGCTGTGGCCAAGTTCAGGCCATCTTCTGATGCTGCCGAGAGTCCCCCGGGACAGGGCCCTCGTCCATCTCGTTCCAGCTGCATCCCAGGACCCAACACTGTGCATGGCACAGGCCAGCTGCCTACTGTGCGCTCACGGAGTGAGCTTCTCCAGTAGTGCCCACTGCCACACCGGCTGCAGCCTTGCCCTCCTGGCAGAAGCTTCTCACGGAAACTGCCCCCTGCTCCCCAGCAGGAAAAAGCACAGGACCCTAAGCCCTGGTGGCTGAGGCCACCTGCTTCCACCAGCCATGAGTGGCCCCAGTCATGCCAGCCTGAAATAGTCACGCCTCCCCTGGCCCGGGATCAAGGGATCGGCTGTCAGTCCCGCCCGGGGAAGGAACCCAGCAGTAAACAGAGCCAGTGTGCGACCGCAAGGCAGGAGAGCCGCGGGCAGGCCCCCTTCTGCTCCTGAAGGAGCTGGGAAAATAAAAACAAACTGGGCCGCACACAGGGGCCTGTGGCTCCAGCAACTCTGAGAGGAAAATGGAAAGTTCAAGGCCAGCCTCAGCAACTCAGCAAGATGCTCAGCAGCTCAGGGAGACCCTGTCTCAAAATTAAAAATCAAAAGAGGAGCGGGGAACGTAGATCAGTTAGAGTGCTCCGGGGTTCAATCCCCAGCACCTAAATAAATAAGCATCAAAATCCACACAGCCTGGGCTGGGCTGGGGCTCAGAGCAGATGCTCGCCTAGCACGTGCGAGGCACTGGGTTTGATCCTCAGCACCACATAAAAAAATAAATAAAATTAAATAAGGGTATTGTGTCCACCTACAACTAAAAATATTTACAAAACAGATACACACAGGCCTGCAAGGCTGGGGACTCCCTGCCTCCTGGGCTTCCTTGTGGAGGACAGGGTAGCCCCAGAGCCCCAGCCCTGGCTCAGAGCTCAGGGACACCAGTGTGACCCAGGGATTACTGTGCTCGCTACCTGGAGACAGCTTGGGGGGCTACAGTCTGATGGGGAGGCCAGGGCGACAGTGGGGCCCAAGGTCACAGAGGGACCGAGCAGGGACCTGAACTCAGGTGCTGTACTCTGGAGTCTCCTGTGTGAACCATGATCCACGGAGCCAGCCGCACCACGGGTCTGCTGACCTGAGCGCACACGTGCACACTGCCTGCTACACAAGGGGTCTGAGAGCAGAGCAGGCAGGGGAAGGATTTAGCACAGCCCTCAGCTGGGAGCCACCCTGTACCACCCCGGACACCTGGCCACGTCTGCAGACAGTTTTGATATCCCACCAGGAGGCTGCTCTGGTGTCCAGTGTGTGGGGACCAGGGGTGCTGCTCGACGTCCTGCCAAGCACAGGACGCCCACATGCTGAGGACTGGGGCAGCCACAGGACTTGCCCCATCCGCACCCCGGACCCTCTTTAAGGGGGACCTGGATCCTGGCTAAGACATGAGTCCCCAGAGGAGGACTGCCCAGGGCCCTGGACAGAACCACTGACAAGCGACAGAGCCAGGGCCCTCAGCCCAGGCCAGGGCCCCCTCCGCTCTGCAGGCCACAGCGTGCCTCACCTGCAGGACGAGGATATCAACCCCAGTGACCCATCAGTTTGTGCATAAGCTCTGTGCTTCCTGAACTCTGGGGCAAGAATCAGCTCTGACCCAGCGCCTGGGGAACAGGCTGAGAGACACACACGCTGGGCCAGCCCAGCCTGTCACCCTCTCCTGCCAGGATTCCGGCCAGAGGGTATTATCTGCTGGGAAAAGGAAATCACAAAACTCAGAGGGGCTGGGTGCTCCTGCAGCCAGGCCTGCCCCGCCTCAAAGACTTAACTCACAGGACCTCTGGGGAGGGGAGCGAGAGGGAAGGGGGAAGGGAGGGGGAGGGGACGGGGAGGAGAGGGGGAGGCCAGGCTGGGCGGCTGGCAGAGAGGATGTGGGCTCCTCCTCCAGGGAGGCCGAGCCCGCAGGTCCTCAGCCCACTGGCCTGACAGAGGACACTCTCTGGGAAGGGCTGCCCTGAGGTCTCACAAGCCAGGAACACCAACCCCATCCATCTCTTCCTAAAGTGACAGCTAAACAGTTCCCGGGACCATGGTGAAGGGCCTCAGTGTGCTCCTGGACACCGGCTCATTCAAATGCAGGGGCTGCGTGTCCACTGCCCCAGGAGGAGGCCCACATCTGCCCACTGAGGCCCCGAAATACCTGCATGCCCAGAGACGCCTGCAGCCTGTGGGCGACTCGACCCAGCTCTGCTGCCACACACAAAACCCGGCCCTCCAACCCGCTGGCATTTGGTTGTTTTCACCAAAACGCTTCCGTGACTTCCTGGCCCAGGCTCCCTGGCATCCCAAAGCTGAGCTCATTTGGACCTCAGCTTAATTCTTGCCCCTCGGGCAGCCGGGCCGTCTCTCGAGGGCAGCAATTTTTCTCAGGAACCCAGCCTCAAGTCGGAGCAGTTCAGAGCGGTAGAGAAGAGTGTCAGCTGTGCAGCCAGACCACCCGGGTTCAAATGCCAGTTCCAGCAGGCTGTGTGATCTTGGGAATGTGACCTGGCCTCTCCGTGTCTTTGTTTCAATTATAAAATGGGAAGCACAAAAACGTCTGTGACTTTCGAGTTAATCCATGGAAGATACTTTACACAGGGCTTGCGAATGCTAGCAAATTATTATTACTATAGCTGTATTGATCTAATAGCCATGCCAAAAATAACATTTGTTTTTTTAAATAAATTCACACACATATGCACAATTTTATATGAAAAGGGTGCTACAAAAATTAAAGAAAGTTAAATTTTACTCTAAGTGAAATTTCTTAGAACACTTTTTTCCTTTTTTCTCTTCCTGCTGGTCTTTCTCCATGAGGTGCACATCAGTCCAACCTCTGCAGGCTCTTGCAACCTTACACATGTCGTGATTATGATTATGGTTTATTTTCCAAAAGCGGATCTGTTAACACACTCTTCCTGGTATGCTCCTTTTCCAAACAGCACCACGTAGAAGTTCCCCGAGTCACTAGGTGCATCATTCTGTCTCGGTGACTTTGGAATCAAAGATGTACCCCCATTCGGCTCCTGACCCCTATTTCCCCCTAGCGTGAGACTAGGAGAGCAGAATGTTCTTGAAGAACAAAAAAAAGTGACAACACAAAACCACAGCTTCTTGTTTGGCCAGCAATGCTCCAGCGAGAAGACAGATGCTGGCCTCCTTCCTCAAAAAGCGGAACCACAGCGCACTCCGGGCTTCCTGCTCACAGCCTCTGTCCTCAGAGCCCAGCCAGCAGGTTCCCTCTGGGTGCCTGGGAGTGACAGATCTCTGTCCTGAGCCAAGGGGCGCCCTTCAGGAGGCTGCAGACAGACCCCCACCCATGCCTGCCCTCTTCCTGTCCCTGCCCAGCTGGCACGCCCATCATGGGACCCTGGAGCACCTGCCCCTGAGCCTTCCCCTGCCAGGCAGATCCCCAGAGGCAGGGCCCAGACCCACTTGGTCTCCTCCTAAGCGGAAGTCCTCGAGCCCCAGAGTCTTCGTCTGGCCCCTGTTGCTGGACATCCCCAAGAAAGCCACCCTGACACTCCAAGTACCCCAACATGCTTGGCACTGTCCTGGGAACTTCCACTCCAGGCCCATTCATGCAGTGTGATGCCAAGGCACCTGCAGCACAGACGGGACACTGAGGCCTGCTGCAGGTGAGCCATCTGCCCAGAGTCGCCTAAGGTCGGAGTGGGGGAAGCCAGGGTTTGCACACCAGCAGCCTGGCTCCAGGGCCCCACACCCAACTCACGCCATGAACCGACCCGGGGTGCGGAGCATACAGGCGGCCAGACACGCTCCACAGTTGTGCCCACTCTGTGGACAGAGAACAGGCATCACAGAGGGGAAGTGACAGGAGCAGGCCAGGAGGAGGTGAGGGTCACACAGACTGGGCTCCAGTCCCAGTTCTGCCCCCCTGACAACTCTCGCACCATGAGCCCGGCCCTTATTTTATAGAACCAGTTAGGGACGCAGGTCCTGGGATAGGGCAGCAGGGTGGAATCCCAGCAACTCTCGAGGGGACCCGGGGCAGCCGCTTGGGCTCACCTGCCTCGGTTTCCTCATCTGTCAACGGACAAGATTAAGTGAGCTGACACGGGCAGTACTTAATGTGAAGAACACTCCACCCGGCTGTCACCATCCTGCTGGCCCTCCCACCAGCACACGGGGAGCATCCCACGCAGACAGGCTTCAGAAGGTGGAACCCAAGGTCCTGAGTCAAGTCCCCAGGCACTGTTACCCTTTGGGGTATACCCAAGCCAGATCCTGCGTCTCCGTGAGAGGGCTGTCCTTAGTCCCCAGGACACTCAAACCCCAAAACAGCACACCCTGGGCAACAGGAGGGGTGCAGTCCAGCACCGGAAGGAATGGGGGAAGCAGCAAGACTGGGGAGGAACCACAGAGCCCCAGGCCCGGAACCAATAAGACGGCCGCTTCCTGGGGCCCAAGTTAGAAGGTCAGAAGAAAACTCGCTTCAAGCCCGTCCTCCTCAGTGCTCAGACCCCACTTCCTCCAGGCAGCCCTCCCTGACCACCCTGCTCTCTGGACGCTGATCCGTGCTACTTGTTTAATTATCGTGTAACAGTAATAACTAATACGACTCTCAGCCTGCAGGCCCTGCCCTACGGGCTTTACACTCACGTAACTTCCTTATCCTCTTAAAAAACTGTAACATGGGACCTATCATCACCCCGATTGTACAGATAAGGAAAGTAAGACTCAAAAAGATGCCAGTTCGCCCAAGGTTACAAGTCCAAGGACTCCATCGAAGCAGCCTGCCTCCGCAGAGTCCAGCCTTGGACTTGGTTTTTGTTGTTTTGTTGTTGTTGTTGTTGTTTATTTTTGCTTCTTTCAGTCCTGGAGATTGACCCCAGAGGCACTCTGCTACCAAGCTATATCCCCAGCCTTTTTATTTTTTATTTTGAGACACAGCCTCACTAAGTTATTGAGGCTGGGCTCAAACTGTGATCCTCCTGCCTCAGCCTCCCAAGTTGCTAGACTACAGGCGTGTGCCACCACAGCGGGCAGACTTAGAATTTTTAAGCACCTATTTTGTCACCCTGGGTTAGATGGTGCTCTCCTGAAGGGCGAGTCTGGACCTGGTTTCCCTGCATCTCCCCTGGTGCTCAGTGGAGGCTTCTTGCCCCGGGGCACACAAGGAAGCCAGGGTGGTCCTGTAAGGCCTACCACTGCCACATGGAAATGGAAGCAGGCAGGGACTGCCCACAGCCTTCCATGCCAGGAGGCAGAGGGACCCCTTAGCAAGGGTAAAGGCTGGGGAGAGAGGGGACACAAGAGACCAGCACAACATGCAGGCTGCCAGCCTGGCCGCCAGGAGAGCCCTGGTAACCAGCGGCGCCTGCAGCACTAGGCCCCAGGTTCCCGGACTGAAAGGCCCTGGGCCACCAGGGGCCCTTCCCAAAGGGCAAAGGAGAGGGCTCCCCCAGGCCCCGAGCAAGGACCGGCTGCTCAGGTTACACAATCAGTCTGCACCTGGCACCAGCCTGGGGACACACGAAGGACAGGCAGCGAAGAAGGCGGGATTCGCCTCCCTTGTTTACAGGTGGGGAAAATGAGGCAGAAAAGACTGCACAGTGGGTCCAGGACTGAACGGACACAGCACAAGAATACGGGAGGTGCTCAGAAGCGTCCCCGACCTGATGCACAAGTGATCCTTTCTTCCCCGATTCTTTCATAAGAATGTTGACTCCAATCAATTTCCATTATTCCAGCTTCCTGGGACTCTACACGTGGATGATTTAAAACCACAGTTAACGCCACACAATCCACATCTGCTCTGAAACGCCATCTCGGGCAAGGGCGTGGGAGGGAGCAGTATATTTTCTTTCCCATTAATATAAAAATTGGTGTACGTTTCTGTTTCTCTTCCAGACTGAGGAGCAGGGAGTGGCTCAGAGGAAGAAGTGAGGAGTTCCCTGGAATCTGACATCGCTTAGAGATGCCAATGCTGTCTACATCTTTAATTCAGAAACTGCCACCTTCAAATGCAGAGATTCAAGTGTGCAGGCGCGTGCATGCGTGTGCGTGTGCGTGTGCGCGCGGGAGAGAGGGAGAGAGAGAGAGAGAGAAGGAGAACAGTGAGAGGAAGAGATGGGAAAGACAGCCAACTTGCCTTATTCTTACAGTCCTTTCTAGAAGGGTCTTTGGCCCAAGGGCTTGCAGTCTGTGCACGAACCCCTCCCCCACTCATGGGGCCTTTCACGGGGAGAAGGGCACAGGGCTCCCTCTTCCCTGAGTGGGAACTGGGGTCTCACACAGCTTCCACAGCACCCAAGCTCCAGGGAAGGTCCCTCTTCACCACAGAGGCTGGGAGCTGCAGAGCCTGGCTCTGGGGTCTCTGAAAAGCCACCACCCCCACAGGGGCCCTCCCTGAACCAGGATTAAGACTTCCTAGAGCAGAGACGGGAGTGAATGAGGACCCAGCAGGAGGCATGGAGATTAAAGCCTCTGGAGTCTCTAACTTCCATCCAAGGCTCTGCCCGTCCCACCCCCACCACCCCTGGCCACTTTTCTCACTTCCTAGGATTGTAGGGAAGTGGCCCCTTCCTCCCCCCACCCCCACCGAGAAGAAAAAAGAAAGGAGGCAAAAAGTGCAGCCTAGAATAGGAGTTTAAAGCCCTAGCTGGGACAGCCCTGGTTAGAAGTTCAGTATCTCCACTTCACCAGCTGTGTGATCCTCAGCAAGTTATTCAACATCTCTGGAGCTACACTCTCCAAATCTTGCAAATAGGGTAAAGAGTCGCCCCTACTTCATGAGCCACTGGCAAAGGTTAAACCTGCTAAAGACATATGTGAGGTCCTGGCACACACCGAGCGCTCAGCTGCTATTTTACAATGTGGTTTTGCAAACTTGGAGAGGGGAGGCCAGTTAGGAGCTTCCACTCGGAGTCCTGTGTTAGGAACCGGCTCCCCCAGCTCCAGCAAAAAGCGTGCAGGGGGCCGTCCCTGGGGCTTTGCGGGTCCCGGTCCTTCCTCCGGGTTTCGCCCCACTCTTTTCGGCGCGGGGGGACGCTGGACTCCAGGGTATGGGCGACCGGTCCCACCGCACGGCCGCCGTGCACCGGGCGGCGAAGTTGTTCCCCGGCGAAACGCGGCGGCGCCGGTCCCTGAGCCCCTGCCCCGCGGATGTACTGATTTTAAAACTACTCCAAAGGCTGAACGGCGGGGACCGGGAGGCAGGGACAAAAGGGCAGCGCGGCGGGGCGGGCCCGCGGCCACAGGTTGCGGGACCGCGGCGGGGCCGGCGGCCGGAGCGAGCCGAGCCCGCGCCCGGCGACTCACCGACTGCAGAAAGCGCAAGGTGCCCACGTAGTCCCTCTCGGTGCCCAGGATCTCGTTGAGGACGCAGAGGCGGAGGCGCAGCTGGCGCTCGGACTCGCGGGCGGCCGCGCACGGGCCGGGGCCGGGCGCCGCGGCGCCGGGGGCCCGGGGGTCGGGCTGCGCGCCGTCCGCAGCCGCGTCGCCGCCGGGGTCGCTACCGCCGGGTCCCTCCATCCTGGCCGCCGCGCGCCGCGGCTCCCCCGCGCACAGCTCGCGCCCAGGGGCTCAGGCGTCCAGGCGCCGCATCCCGGACGGGGCGCGCGGGCGGCCGGCTCGGAGCGGGCCGCGCGGCGGCGGGGGCGGGGCGGGCGCGGCGGGAGGGGCGCGGGCTCGCAGACCGCGGCCGCCGCCCCCGCCGCCAGGGAGCGTCTGCCAAGTGCCACGCCGCGCTCCCGCCGCAGAGCGCTCGGCGCGCGCGGGCCCCGGAGGCGCGCCGCGCGCCCGGCGCCGACGTCGGAAGCTCGGCGGGGCGCGGGCGGGAGCCTCCGGAAGGGCGCGCGGCGCGGGCGTGGGGAGCGGAGCCCGCACTCCGCGCCCCGCCGCGTGGCGCCCCCGCCGCGGGCTGCGCCTCCCGCCGCACACGCGCGACCCCGGAGCGCGGGCGCAAGGCGCAGGGCGGGCTGCCGGAGTGGCCGGCGAGCGGCCCGGCCAGTGCCGCCAGGGCAGGAAGAGAGGGAGAGGGGCGGCCACCGCGCGGCGGCGACGCCCGCACCGCACGCCCGGGCCTGGGTGCCCTCGGGCCTGCCACGACCTTGGGAAGAAGTGTGCGTGCTCGCGCCAGCTCGCTCTCTTCTCTTCCCCGTCCGTGTTCTTTCTTGCCTCCTTTTCCTCTTCTTTCTGAACTCCTCTGCCCCATGACCTTGCCCTTCCCACCTTTCCCATTAGAAATTGTCTCCTGCCCCCTCCCCGTCCCTTGCACCCACCACCCGGATAAGGCCTTGGGAAATCCAGCTTCTAGTCCAATGTGACCTTGATAATAAGGGAACCACTTGACAGATGTCCTCCCCTGCCTTAGAGGGAGCTGAGGAAAGAGGGGGCTCCACCTAGCCCCCTGCCTCACGGGGTAACTGCTGGCCTGCGCTGGTCTTGGGCCTCGACCCTTAGTGTTTCCCTCCGTGCAATGGGAATGACAGTGGTATCTACTGCTAGGGGCCTGTCGCGGGTGGGTAGTACTTGAAACAGCTCTCAGCACTGGGAAAGTTCTCTGCCAGAGTTTGTTCTTAATTGCTACTGTGTTTGTGAACGGCCCTTTGGGCCTGACCCCTCTATGCCATCCCTAACCCGCCCGTATTTTCTCTGAGGTAGATCAGCTGAATCACGTAATAGCCCCCTCTAGACTATAATCAAGATCTTCAGAGCAGGAACATTATTGCTTATTTATCTCTGTTCCAGACGCCTGGGACTGTTCTCCCAGTGACCTCAGGGTGAATTCTGCAAGTGCCTACAGACAGGGAGAGAATGTGGCTTCTGCCCCCCAGCACAGGTGCATTCAGTCTGGTCTTGGGGTGCCTGAGGTGTACAGAGTAAAGCGTGTCAGTAGTGAGCCCTTTGGGTGTGGGCAGTGGAGCCAACGTATCCAAAAGGTGGCTGGCCTTTCGTTCCCGCATTCCTCATAGAGTGGTAAAGGGCTCTGGAACAGCTCTGCTGTGTGGCCTTGGGTGGTCACGATGCCACTCTGAGCCTCAGTTGCCTCAGTTGCCTGGTCTTGAGACTGACCCTATCTTCCACAAGAGGAGAGTTGGTGGGAGCGTCATGGATCTGGAATGAAACGGGCTTGCCTCCATGTCCCACCTCCAAACGTAACTGGCCCGGTGACTTTAGCCAAGACGCCTCACCTTGCTAAGCCTCGGTTTCCTAATTTGTAAGTTCTGCGTAAGTTGGGCTTCTCAACCTTGCTCCGTTGACATTCACTATTGTAGGGGGGCCTCCTGTGCACTGTAGGACATTCAGAAGCTTATGTACCCTCGAGACCAGTAGCACCCCTCCCCAGCTGCGGGAGCCACAGCCATTCCTCGACCCTGCCAGGTGTCTGCTGGGAGACGGAGCTGCCCCCGGTCCAGGACCAGGGATAAACACCCTGACACAAACAGCGGGCACCCAGTAGGTGCTCGGCAAATGCTAGTCCCCTTCTCAGCCAGGGAAGCTTGCTTCAAGTTCACTCCCCCGAAAAGAAGGTCAGGACCTTCCCACACTGTGACTGAGACCTCTCCGGCCCCCGCCCGTGGCCTGCCCACTCTCTAGCTCCCTGGGATGCCTGCGGGATTCCCCCTCCCCGCCGCCCTCCGTACGATGATACAGCTTTTAATAAGATGCTTGGGGCTTGCTGGTGCGGCTGTCCTCTGAACGGAGAGTCCCAGTTCCTCCACCTGAGTTGGTGGCAGAAGTCCCGAGTGAGCTCGGGGGAGTCTGGAGCATGCGGGTGTGCGGGTAGGGAGGCTTTCCTACAGCCTGCTCTCTGTTCTCCGGTTGAGTGCTAATCCATTAGGATGCATTTGACTGCAAGGAGAAAAAATGGGCTACCGAGGGCTTCGGAAAGAAGGACGTTGTTTATTTAGCAAGAGCCTAGAAGACGTTGGTTCCCAAGGTGGTTCAGAACTTGGCGATGTCATCAAGGCACCTCTGACCCTGCTGTCCCCATCATGGAGGTTTTTTCCCCCAGGTTTGGGGCCTCACAGTCACAAGAAACTGCTGAAAGGGCACCATTGCCTCCTCACACAGCAAGGCCATGACAGGAAGGAAAAGGACAAAGATGCCTCTGACTCCTCTGTGCCTGTCTTAGCAGGTCAGCTCTGACCTCAGCAGGTCAGAGCTGAGCCATGTGGCCACCCTCGAATGTTCAGAGACCAAGAGCAAAGCCTGCCCCACTGACTTAGGTCAGCCCTGCTTCATTCCTGGGACATGGCTGCCAGAACATCTCGGGCTCTGTTGTCAAGTGAGGGATTGCGCATGGGTGGCACCTAAAAGCGTCTGCCACAGACAAGCCCGCCCTGGGGGAGGTGCCAAGACTGCAGAGGTGAACAGCCCACGGCTCTCAGGCCTCCACCACGTGATTCCAGCAGGAGGGATCGCCCAGCAGGGGACGGTGGACTCAGCGGACCTAGCCAGTTCCTTCTGTCGTTCAACAGGTACATGATGAGGGCCTGCCACGCACTAGCTAGGGGACAGCAGGGAAGACAGCAGATAAGGTCCTGCCCTTCAGGCCAGAGCAGGGAATGAATGGAAGTGAGCAAAGAAATAATGAATAAACCAGGTCCTTTCAGAGGCCTGCGAAGGATGCACTGGGAAACAGAGCTGTTGGTGGCACCTGCAGGCCACGGCCCAGGTCACTGCCCGCCCCAGACCTCCTGACTCAGGGCACCACTCTTGCCTGGACCCAGGGGGACTCCATGGTCAGGGCCTGGCTGCCCCCCAGCTAATCCTGGCACAGAGCAAGCCCCTGAACCAAACAGGAGATGCAAGCCCAGGATGGGGGAGGTGGTCTTTTCCTGTCCCTGCTTCAGCCTGGACCTCTTCTCCCTTCTTCCCCGTCACCCCAGCCGTCCCCTCTAGGACCTCCAGTGGGGAGCCCTCAGGTCCCGTCCACAAGGGCCGGCTTGGGACACGCTGTAGCGGGGGATCAGTCACTAAAAGAACAGGGAGGTAGGGGGAAGAAAGGAAAAGATTAAAGAAAACCTTTCGGTTCAGGGGAGGGGAAAGTGATGATAAGGACAGGGAAATTCTCTTCTCCGGGGACAATTTTAGAGTCCCCGTTGCCATGCTCCTCACACATGCTGGGAAATACCATCGTGGCTTGGTTTCCTAAGTTTCGCAGTCGGTGGGGGAGAAGACTCTGCTGCTTGGAAACATCAGACAGTTCCTCATCCTCTGACAAGACCCTATCAGGTTCTGTGGCCTCAGGGCCTGCGAGCCCTCTCCCTACGCTTCCTCTGAAAGAAAAATTAATTAAGAGAAAGCAAGGGGAGAGGAGGGACTTTTTTTTTACCCATCCCAAGTTGAATAAGCCAGGTGCAAAGTGAGTTGCTGGCCTGCCCAGGAGTGTCAGTCATCTTCCACATGCAAATGAGTTCTCAGTAAATCAGGCTTCTCCCCAGCCTGAGCACTGAGAGCAGCTTTCTGAGAAGAGGGAAGTGGCCTGGTCGCCCTTGGAACTGGACAGAACAGCTGGACAGCTGAACCCAATGCTAGTCACGCAGACCGGGGCTCATTGCTTCAGATCAAAATACAATTGTCTTCCAGATAGTCAGTGGCGCCACCTCTGCCGGCCCACCAAAATCCCTCCCAAGACAGCGTGCTGCCGGAAGCAGACCTCTCCAGCAGGCTCAGGTTCAAATGTGATTGGCACTTGATAGACATCAGATGAAGTTGGAATCCAGAGTTTTGCCAAATCATGGTGGTGCCACAAAACACTGGGAGGAAGTAGAGAGGGAACTTCCTAGAACCCTGGGTTCAGAGTCCCCTGTCCTGGACACCTGTGTCTTCTCCTCCAACCTTTGGACATTCTTGTGCTCTAGAGACCAGCTGCCTGGGTTCAAATCCCAGCCCTACCACTTCCTAATTGTGTGACTTTTATGGAAATGACTCAACCTCTCTGGGCAGCAATGTCCCTTGTCTGTAAACCGGGGCCTTTGAGTTCCTACTTCACAGGGTTGTTGTGCAGCCCAAAATACTTCCTAGATCCAGGCCCCTGACCCTCGGCCGGCGGTTAGCTGCGCTGCGTGGTGAAGCCATGATGTGCAGAAGTGAGCCGGCCCTCTGAGACCCACGAGGGAGGATGGCGCTGACCCAAGGAAGGTGCAAAACAATGAGGGCGGAGTCTGCAGCTATGATGTCACGGAGCTCCTGAATCGACCCACTGTGGCACCCCTGGACGTCCTGTCTTGGCGCTTTCCTTGTTGTTTAAGCCAGTTGGAACGTCAGACAGTTCCTCATCCCTGTCAAGGCCCTGCCAAGACGCAGCAAAGCGTCCTAAGCTGCCCCTCCCTTTCTGTGGATTGCTCCCCACTTGGAGGGCCCCTGTATTGACAGGCGAGTGCACACCCCAGCGTGCATGAGGCAGACAACCCCGCGCAGGCTGTTGTCTCAGCATAATTATTAATAACTCCCCGGTTTGCACCATATGGTCACCTAGCCTTCCACATAAGCACTGCTGTGCTTCTGCTCCTCTTATAAAATGCAGATGTCCCCGAGGATATCATCTCCACCAGGTCACTTTCCCAGTGGAGCAAAGACCTAAGGTTCATACCTGAAGGCTGGGTTTCGGGGATAAAAGATAAGAAAACAGTTCGGAAAGACATTGGCACATAGAAGTAAATTTTGCACCTTCGTCTAGGGCAGAGATGGACCTGAATGATGTGTCTTGAAATTTCGCAGCCAGGATTGCCAGATGGTTTCCACAGACCTACTGGACACACGTTCATATGTCTGGTTTTTGTTGTTTCTTTTTTTTTTTTTTTTTTCCATTTTGTTTCCCAGACTGAAAGCACAAAAATAGGTATGCCCGGTCCGAATCCAGACACCTGGCAACACCAGCGGCAACTTCCACCCAGAGCCAACGGTTTCACTTCAGCCAGCAGAAACGTAAACAGCCACACCCTCTCCAAACGCTGCTTGCGCTGTGGCTGTCTTCCAGATTTCCAGCGAGTCCCATCTTGGCAGAGAGGAGGGGGTTCCAAGCAGTCAGGCCGCCTCCACTGCGCGCGCCGTTCTCCAGGTGTACGGAGATGCGACTCGGAACCCCCACCCTGCCATCCAGCGGCCCTGGTTTGCAGATGAGAAAACAGAGAAGAACCAGAGGACGTTGGTGGCCTCAGGACAGAGGCTAGCGGTGTGCGTCTCTCCATGTGGTAACGGGTCTGTGAGTTGGGGGCTGTCTTTCCTTCACGTTTACCCGGCATCAGCCACTAAGACAGGAACCAGGCCCCTTGGTGTGGGGCCCCGGGCAGCCTCCAGCTGTGGCCTCACCCGTCTTCACCTGGCCGAGATGGCCACTCGGGGGCCACGAACCAGCCACCAGGAAGAGAAAGGGGCAGGGAAGGAAGGCAGGGTCCTGCGAGGCGCAGTCCCCTTCGTCACTTCTGCCTCGCTGGTCAGAAGTTTGCCACCCCAGTGTGTCTGACCCTGAATCCGGCCACGGGGCTGTCCCCCCGCAGGCGTCCCGGTGGACTGTGGGAGTCCTGTCCCCGCATACGGCAGCAGGGCCAGGCAGGGAAACAGCAGCCAACGGAGTGAACAGATGAATGGACTCCAGAGGAGAAAACCCTCCCGGAAGGTGCGGCTCGGTTCCAGGCACCCAGGACAGGCCAGCCAGCAAGACAGAAGAGACGCAGAGCTGCCTTCCGTCCTCAAAGACAGAGGCCCCGGATGGAGAAAAAGAAACAGCCGAACGCCACGGAGGGCTGGGCCGGCCACTCCAGGGGCGAGGAGGTGACCCTCGGGAAGAGGCCAGCACAGGTGTGGCCTACAGGCAGGACAGCCAGCACGGGGGCAGGAGGCCAGAGTGACCAGGGAAGGGCAGCAGCAGAGTGCTGAGGGAGAGGGGGCAGCCCCGTGGGACACCAAGGCCAGAGCCGGGACGGTTCTCAGCAGGGGAGAGACTCTGCCTCGGGTGCTAACGGGGCCTCCATGGGAGACAGGCTGCCTCCGACGTGAGGGCAGCTTCCTCCTTCTGGGAGGAAGAGCTCCACACGGTTCTGACGTCACGGCCTCCTCATACCCAGAGCCAGCGAGGGCCAAGGGCTGCCCCAGCCCGAGACTCAGGGAGGCCGAGGCTGGGCCCCGGCTGATCCTCAAGGGCCAGCCGAAGCTGCATGTGTGTGCTGCCTGCCTGTCCACCTGCCGCCCTTTATGAAAGCTTGCCCTGCCCTTTCAGTTCTCTGAAAATGATGATTTAAAACAAAACCTCCCCTATCTTCCTCCAAAGCTGATTTTGAATAAGGCCTGTTGTCCTGCCAACTCACGAGTCCAGGAGCCTCGCCTCTTAGTTTGGCACAATTACAAGAATAGAACCACAGGGGAGGTCAGCTGCAGGAAGGCCCCACCAGGAGGGTACTGCAACAGTCCAGGCCAGAGACAAGGATGGGTGGCGGCAGCGTGATACCGGAGAAGGGGAGAAGCCATTGGCCTGATGGAGCTGACGGGATTCACTAAAAACCGAGGGATAAAGATGAAGTCACACGGGACACTCAGATTTTCAGTCTGAACAACCAGAAGGCTGGCTCAGCTTTCACCAGGACAGGGGAGTCTGGAGGAGGGACTCCACTGGTGGAGAAGATGGGCCCGCAGGTTGGGCAGTTACATGTCCACTTGATGTCCCAGTGAGGCACTGGGTCAACAGCCAGATCTGCAATCCCAAGGGCAGGTCGGGAGAGGTCTCCCAGAGACGCCAACATGGCATTGTCAGGAGGTCAGCCACAGCTCAGCTGGGGACGCCGGGAGGTGACCAGGGAGGGCAGGTGGTGGAGATGGGGACGGGGTGGAGCCCTGGGCCGCACCAGCGTTCGCCACTGAGCCCACGAGGGCAGGTGTCATTGAGGGTCACTGCTAGCGGTTCACCGAGCTTCCTGGCTTCTTTAGGAAAACTGGACGTAGCAGTGGACACTTGTTTCCTCTGGTGTTGAAGTGGGCAGAGGCGGCGTGCACAGTCACTGCTTCGGAACCTCCGTGTCCTCCTCGGGCAGGTGGGGAATTAGGAGCCACTGTCTCTGCCAGGTCTCCAGGGAAGCTGAGGCCACGAGGCCTGACAGAACTCAACCTGCTTGAAACAGGAGCAGGAGCCCCTTCCCCCATCCCAGGGGTCAGCCCTCAGAAATGGGAGGAGAGGGAACATAAGGGAGATTCAGAGGCAGCAAAGGCAGAGAGCAGAGAGCTCCCCAGAGCTCCATGCGCCGCGGAGGGTTTCAGAAACAGCAGAGCTAAGAAAGCCGATGGGAAGGAGCACGTTGTGCGGGACTCCATTTACACAGAGCTGGGTGCCCCCACGCGATTCCTCGCAGGTCGGCAGGCCTGTGGGATTCTGTGAGTCCTTCAGGGGCCTAAGGGGCCTGGCCTCTGGCAATGTTCTTCCTTTTTTTTTTTTAATTTATTTTTTGAGTCCTGGGGATGAACGCAGGGGTGTTTTACTACTGAGCTGCATCCGCCCTTGTAATTTTTTTTCTTTTTATTTGAAGACAGGGTCTGGCTAAGTTGCTGAGGCTGGCCTCAAACTCGCCATCCTCCCGCCTCAGCCTCCTGAGTCACTAGGATTACAAGCGTGTAGGCCTCCGTCCCGGGGACAGTGTTCTGTTTCTTAACCTACGTGGTGTCATGGGGGTTCGCTTTACGATGATGTGTTATGTTTATGTTTAAGCACTTAGGGGCACAGCCGTGCGCACCTGCACCCGCAGCCTTGACGGCTCTCGTCCTGGCGACCTGACCTGCAGGGATGCCGGCGCCGAGGCGAGCTTCCGGCACAAAGATGTCCATGGCAGCGTCATTAACAACAGCCCTGTGTTCTCACTGGTACTCACACTTAAATCCCGCCCAGGGCTCCACAGTGTGGAGGGTATTTAGCCATTGAGAAGTCTGCTCAAAGCGTACTTAATGAACTAGGAAAAACACTCAGGATCAGGGGGGACGTGAGGGGAAAGGAACAGAATATAAATCATGTGTACTAAATCATTAAAAAGTGAACTTCCAATAAATAAATGACTTGTCGACTGTGATCCCAATTTGTCAATTTATGTCACGTGTGTGTAAATGACAGGAGTAGTCACATCTCGGGGCTGGAATAAGAGTATCGTTTCCTTATTTCTTTATTTTTCTTTTTGCAGTGCTGGGGATCGAACCCAGGGCCGTGGGCTTGTGAGGCGGGCACTCTACCAACTGAGCTACCTCCCCAGCCCAAGTATTGTTTTCTTTACATGTTCTTCCCAAGGTCCTGCAGTGTAGGTGCATGACTTTTCGGGGGTGTTTTTGTTGCTGTTGCTCTTTTCTTGCGGCACTGGGAATGGAACCCAGGGGTGCTCTACTACTCAGCTGCGTCCAGCCCCTTGTATTTTTTGAGTCTCATTAAGTTGCTTAGGGCCTCACTTAATTTCTGAGGCTGGTCTCAAGCCTGCGATCCTCCTGCCCCAGCCTCCCGAGCTGCGCCGGGACTACAGGAGCCACCCACCCGCCCGGCTGCTGCTGCTTGGCTGCGTTGCTTCCCCCTGCCGACCTGTGGCGGATAGACGGGGCAGCGACCGTACTGCTGGGCTCGCAGGCAGCATGGCCCGTGGCCGTGGCTTTGCTTTACCTCCTTCTTCCTCTTGCCTCCATCTCGAGGCCCACGCCTGTGCTTCCCCTCTCCCCACAGACACCCACACGGGGATATTTAAAGGATGTTCTTTCCATCCATCTGCCATACATTTGTTTGGATCAACGTGTATCCAAATAGACATAGTAAACCATAAAGGGCTCGGGACGCACTGCGTCTGTGTGTCCCTGCGGTTTGAACGAAGGTGTGGAGCTGCGCCCTGCTCCCTGCTGGCTCCTGGGTGCCCTGTCGTGAGCTCCGCCTCACTGCTCCAGCCGGGGGCTCGGGGCTTGGTGTTTGGGGCGCAAGCACCCCCGGGAGAGAGGGTGCTGCTCCCTGGTGCGGTTTCCTTCTCGCCCTGGGCACACGCGGCCTCGCTTCCTGGCCTCCACCACCTGTGGGTGGAGCCACCTGAGGCAGGCCCAGAAGCTGGCACTGGACACCCGCTTTTGCTGGCCCTGCAGCGGCTCCCTCAGGTCCCTCCTTCTCGCCCTGCTAGCTGATTGGGACGACGACCCCAGAGAGGCCTGGAAGCCACCGGCTAAAGGTGGCAGGGGCTGCCGGTCTGCATGCTGCCTGGGGAGCCAGACGTCGGGCGGGTACCGCGCCTCTGGCCTTGTGCGTGGCGAACCTTCCCTTGGGACTGAGCCCACATGTGCCCCAGGGTCCGTCCATCGCCCTGGCTCATCTTCAGCCCAAACAAGCAAACACAAACACTGGCTCACCCATTGCCTCATGCCGGACACTGTCGCCCCAAACTCCCTGAAGCAAGGCCACGATGAGACCCCCACACGCATCCCTGTGCGTCTGAAAGCAGGCGGTCAGGTGGTCAGCAGAACTGGCATGGCGGGGCCACACTCTACCTGGCCAAAGCAGCGGCAGAGAAGACGCAACTTCGTGAGCAGCAACCTCAGAGGTTCTGGTGATGGGTCACCCGAGGCAGCATTGCCCTCTGGCACATGCCTCCTGGGGGCCAGGTGGCTGGCGCTGGGTGGCGGGCAGCGCCATCCCACAGAGGGCTTTGGGTACTGCCCTGGGTGGCCTGGCCTCTAAGGCTGGCTCCTGGCCATCCTTAAGGTTCTGTGAGCCGCCTGTCACTGTCAACAGGATTACTAGAATGAGTTCTGTCGCGTCCAATGGCAAACCCTTTCCATATGCGTGACCAGGACCCAACAAAAGGCAGATGGTAAATATTTTGGACTTTGTAGGTCGTACGGTCTCTGTTGCAACCTAGGCCGTGTCTGTAGCTGCACTGTTAAAGCAGCAGAAGGCCACATGTAAATGAATGGGCATGGCCACGTTCCAATGAAACTTTATCAAAACAGTGGCCCACAGGTTGTAGTTTGCCAATTCCTGAGCTAGAGAGAGAGAGAGAAGTAGGTGTCGTCTCTTTAAGTTCCTATGTAGACATTTATGCCTCGTTTTCTGGTCTTAGTTCCCAGGCAAGCCCTGTTCCTTGTCCACGCAGGGGGGTGCAGCACACAGCCTAACACGTTACCTTGCCAGCCACACAGTGACTGAACGACGACATGAGCAATTGGATGAATGCATGAATGAATGGCTTTAATTTAGAGGTGATCCCATGAACAACCCAGGCAGAGACCCATCACAACAGGAGTCAGCAGTAGACAACCTGTGCAACAGAACCATGAGCTCCATGGAGACCACCCCCCGCCCTCCCACCCAGCCAGGCTTTATCCCACATCCCGGTGGGCATCCATTTGGGGGTTTGGTTTGCAGATTTCACCACTAATGAAGAGCGAGGGCAAGGGTGGACGGCTCCCTTCTCCAAGCAGACTGTTCCAGTGACTAATCCAGCTCTCGCTCCCAGGGTACTTATTTGTCCCAGCAGAATGTGCATGAGTCACGGCCCTTGTGGGAGCACGCTTGGAGACGCGGCGCTGTGCGTCTGCAGACCTGCAGGCTGGGCGCGGTTGATTCCAGCAGCAACAACCACAGCTGTCAGGCCGTGAGGCCGCAAAGTCGCACTGCCCAGGACTCCTCCTTCGGCCGTCAGCACCCGACTCAGAGAGCAGGGGGGAGACGGAGCGGGCATGACGGGGCTGTGGACTGACTCGGCGGCCACAGGCTTGACCCCTCTTCCCCCAACGCCCTCCCCTTCTCTTGTGACCCAGCCACAAACGCGCCTCTTCCAAAAAGCCTTCTTGATCATCTGCTCTCGAAGGCCAGCGCTGAAGCCAGGGGTTGCCAATCGAACCCTCTTCGGACCACGCGTGTCCTGCAGTGACCCCTGCAGCCTACGTGGGAGATTCCTGGCTCCCCTCTGTCCCTCGAGCTTCCTTTGGGGAGCAGGAAGCCGTGGCCTCGTGGGTGCGCGCCCTCCCCAGCCTGGCATGGACAGAGCCCAGCTGGGAATCGTGAGATGAAGTAGGAGCTCCGTTCGCCTCTTGGCCTGTGCTGGGGGCCACTGTCCAGCTTCCGGAAGTGCGACGCTGGTCATCTTGATGAGGAGCGAACGTGACCACACCTCACCACGCCCCGTCCAGGGGATGTTTTAGCCACGGTCACTGCTGCACCCAGGGTGTGTCCCCCGGAGTCCACGTGCTGGACCTTACTCCCCAGCGTAAGTGGAGGGAGGCAGAGCCTAGAAAGAGGTGGCCAGGTCACCAGGGCTCTGCCCTCCCAGGGGATTCAGGTGGTCATGACAAGAGTGGGCCGGTGACCCGAGTGGATCTGTCACAAAAGCAAGCTCAGCCCTCTCTGGCCCTTCTGCTGTCTGCCAGGTTGAGCGGTGAGAAGTCCTCACCAGGCGCCCGCACCATGCTCTGGGGCTTCCCAGCCTTTAGGACCACAAGCCAAAGAACTCTCTGTTCCTTATAAATTACCCAGCCTCAGGTATTCCATTACAGCAGCAGAAAACAGACTAAGACAACACTCGAGACGCGTCTGTTGAGTAATGAACGGATTGGTTCCTGTCCCTGCCTAATTCCCCGGCCCCTGGGCGATGAGGGTTGAACCCAGAGCCTTGTGCAGGTTAGGCGAGTGCTCTATCCCTGAGCCACATCCCCAGCCCCACCCACCTTTGCTTTGAAGCAGGGTCTCCCCAAGTTGCCTAGGCTGGCCTCAAACTCTTGATCCTCCTGCCTCAGCCTTTGGGGTAGCTGGGATTATGGGTGTGCGCCATGGGGCCAAGCTTTGCCTAATCTTAAGAAGCCCCACTCTCCTCCCAGGAAGACGGCTGCAGGTCAACCTTAACTCTCCAATATCTATATTCAGAACTCATCCCTCAAATTGCTTTTTCATATTATCAAAGATCCTTAAGATACAATGGCAGAAACCCAACTCAAACCAGTTCAGGCAAAACAGGGAATGTATTGGTTCATCTAAGTAAAATGTCTACTTAGCTTCAGGCACAGCTGGATCCAGGTGCTCAAAGGGACTGCTTCTTTCTCAAGAGTCTATCTTGGAAGGCTGAATCTGATTGGCCAGGACTGAAACACATGTCAATCACTGGTTCTGAATAACCAGTCCTGTGTCGTGGGTCTGCTGCTAGCGAGGTAACCAGTCCCACCCAAACCTTATGGACTGAGAGGTGGGTATGGGTGGTCCCCAGAGGTGAACTGGGGCCTTAACTCTAGAAAAGGGGGACGTGGGGGCTGGGAATGTACTTGGTTGGTAGAGTGCTTGCCTGGCACCTGCAAAGTTCTGGGTTCAGACCCCAGCACCACCAAAAGGGAAGGAGAGGAGTAGATGCCGAGAGGTACAATCCAAGGGCTCGGAGAGGCTCCGCCGGCCACGCCGACCTCCACCCCCACCTGCACCCCAACCTCCACCCGCACCTGCTCACTCTGCCTCCCACGGAGGGAGGCTATGGTCGGCTGCCCCTCACTCAAGCACCTGCAGTGTCTCCCTGCTGTGGACTGAAGTAGCCCTGGCTTGCTCAGCTCCAGTGGAAGACCCTCGGCAGCATGGTCCCAGTCTTCCCCAGAGGCAGGATCAGTGAGCAGCCTTCCCGAGAACCAGACAAACCCTGGGCGACGGGGAGTGGGGCAGCCAGAGGCGGACACGGGCGCGGAACCCAGAGAGATCCGCCATCCACCGACACTGCTCTGAGGGCCCCCGTGGGGACCTGGGACCCCAGCCCAGGGGCTGCCTGGCATGCGCATCGCTCTGGTTTTCGCCCTCAGCAGCACATGCCCGGGTGCCCTGCCCCCCGGTCTCCTGGCTCTGCCACTTCCCACTGGCCTTCCCCAACAGCAGAAGCTGCTCAGACTTTATCGTCTACACCACGGAAGACACTACTGCTTACAAACACAGTTCCCACTCTCCCTGTGGAAAGCCCAGGTATGACTCCATGTGCTTCTGAGAGAATGAACCCCTCCCACTCCCCAGTGGGCAAATATTAAAGTCTTAGAGGACATTTCTAACCTATAAGACTTGATGGAAGTCTACTGCAGCTTCAGGGAAGGTTTTATTACCTCTTAAAATAGAATAGAGGAAAAGAAATTGACCTTTTCTGTTCTGACCTATGGATGCTGCCGTGAGAGCACAATGTCTGGAGCTATGGCAGCCATCTTGGATCCATGAGGAGAGATTGTGTCATCATAGAAGAAAAGATGGAGAGAAACCAGATAACACTTGCTGCTGAGTTGTCGAATTAATTAACCAACCCTAGGACTGCTCTGTTTCAAGGCACTGATTAAGTCACGCTGAGTTTGGTCACCATTTATTAGTGGCAAAAGCCATCTTGGTGGCTACATCCTGCAGAGGGTAGGCTTCCAGAAACATGATTCCTGCCATAAACTTCCTTCTCAGCCTCACTCAAGACCATGCGAGGTACTTAGCTGATATCTTCTTGAGAAGTCCTACAAGCACCTCAGAAACATGCCCCAGCTTGAACCAAATCCCTGCCGTATTCCCTAACCTGCCTTCGCTGAGTGAATGGTACCCCATTTGTCCAGTCTCCTGCGAGGAGGACTCGAGGACTTTTCCCCCTCATTCGTATTCATTAATTCAACAAATTCCTATTTCCTGAGCACATAATATGTACTAGGCACTATGGAAGAAAAAACCCTGAGTAAGACCACATTCCCGGGAATATAGCTCAGTGGGTAGAGTGTTTGCCTCACAAGCACAAGGCCTTGGGTTCGATCCCCAGCAGTGCAAAAACAAACAAACAAAAAGATCACATTCCTCATGAAGCTTACATATCAAACACACACATAACCAACAGCAGCTGAGAAGACTGGAGTTTTAATAGAGAAATTCTGGAGGCACAGACAACAGGAGGGACCAGGGGAGGTGCCATATGGAAGGACTAGTCCGGCTATGATTTGAATACTGAAGAGAATTTTTTGAGATTCAAATTCTCCTCTATGAAAAGGAAAGAAGAGCTTTCCAGGCAGAGGAAAGGGCAAGTGCAAAGGCCCTGAGGTTGATCTGAATTTGCAATTTTCCAGAAGCAGCAAGGAGGCCAGTGAGGAGGTAGCAATGAGAGAAGAGGAGAGAAGGAGTCAGAGGGCCATGGAGGCCCTCCTAGTGCTGGGTGGATTTTATGCAGGGCAGCTGACAGCCAGGAGAGGGACTTAAATGTGGGCACCACGCAATCTGGCTCGGGTTTTTAAATGAACTCAGAGGCTGCTGGGTGGAGGGTGGCCCTAAAGAATGATCACAGGTTTCACAGCGCTCTCAGCACTTGCCCTGTTTCAACTCGCTGGCTCCCCCCACAAGCCCATGAGGTCCGCCCTAAGTCTTCCCATTTCACTGAAGAGGAAACTGAGACCCAGAGAGGCCGAGAGCGTTGCCAGGTCACAGAGTGAGTGGGAGCTGGGGACCAGCGGAGGACACAGCGAGGTCCAGTCAGAGGTCGCGAGGAGGCGGGCAGGCCAGGCAGAGGCGCCAGGACCCCCACCTGCCCTCGAGCGGAGGGGAGAACCGGCGGGGGCGCGTCGGCACCTGGCCCGTGGTCCCCGGGGACGTTCGGCAGGGCTCTGGCCCCGCGGCCCCGCCACCCTGGGCCGCCGGCCCTCGCGCAGCGCCGCGCCTCCTGCGGGCCTCGGCCGGCGCCCTGGCTGCCGCCGCGCCCGCCTCCGCCCGCCTCCGGGTCCCGCCGCCGGGCGGCACTTTGCAGACGCTCCCTGGGCCGCGCAGAACTTCTATTGTGTCGCGGGAGCCCGGGGACCGTGCGCGCGGCCGGCGGCCCGGGTCCGCGGCGGGCGCAGCCTCCTCCCGGGACGGCCTCCCTGCTCCCCGCTGCGGAGGCCAGCGGAGCGCGCAGCGCGTGCAGAGCAGGCGGGCGCGGGCCGAGGGAGGAACCCAGGCGGACTTCGCGGAGGAGCGGCCCGCGCGCCGCAAGGGACTCGGGCTCCTCTTCCCGCCCGCCCGCCTCTCCCTTTCCTTCTTAAAAAAATCCTCTAAAGACCGAAGGTGCCCGAGAGGCGCCTCCGTCCCTGTGGCGCGGCCCGCTGCTCCGGGAAACCCGAGGAGCGGGGAAGACCGGACGGGGAGCACCTGCGTCCCGCACGGGCTGCGCACTGCGCGGCCTCTGCGGGGTTTCTTAGGATGGAGGGAGAGTTTACTTAGAGTGAAGTGCACAGGCCTGAGGCTGGGATGTGATGGACTTCGACCAAAGTCCACACCCACGCGTACGCCCCTCCCGTGGAGATCTAGAACATTTCCCCGGTCCCCTCCCGGTGATGCCCAGCCGCCACCACGGGCCACTGCCCTTCCGATGTCCAGCACTGTAAATTAGCTCTGCCTGTCCCCTAATCGGAATCACATGGCCCAGTGTGTGCTCTGGAGTCTGGTGTCTTTCACGTGGCATAAATGATGTGTTTAGAGTCCTCGTGTATCAGCAGCTTGTCCTTTTTTATTGCCGAGTAGTGCTCCTCGGTGCCGGGCCCTCCGTGCTTCGCCTAGCCTGGGAGCATCGTTTCCGTGGTCCTCCCTGGGGCTGCGTGATTGAAGCTGCTCATGAACATCGGTGGGCACGTCTGCGGTGGGAACATCATCGGGCTTTCCTTTTTCTTGAGCAAATACTTAAGAGTGGGATTGCTGGGCCTCGAGGTCAGCTTTTATAAGAAGCGGCCAACCAACCAAAGAGGAGGTTGTACTGTCCTGTTTCCACACTGCTGGACCAGGGTTCCTGGCTCACTGTTACTAAGTTTCCTTTACACACTGACGCGGGGTCACGTTCTCCTTCGAGGAGTTGGAAAGCCCCCGGCTCCCGCCACCCCAGAAGAACCCGGGCCGGGGCTTCCTTGCGCAGCCTCTATGTATGTACATGAAGCGGGGCTGGGGGTGAGACGCGGCTCAGTGACAGAGCAAGGATCTAACATGCACAAGTTTGGGGTTCGGTCCCCAGTACTGAAAATACGTAAATCTGGACCCGAACCACAGTGGACTCATTTTTCTGCAAGTTGCTTCTTTCATGTCCACAAATGGAGCTCAGGTCTGTTCCTCCTGTGACCTGCCCCACAGGATTCTCTGCTTTTCATTCCCCTGTGGATGGACACTTGGGTTGCTCCTGGGTTTTCATCATGAGCACTGCCCTGGGTTTATACTCGCCTCCTTGGGCACGGTATTTCTCTGGAACTGTAACCCACAAAGAAATGACTGAGTTCAGGATCTACACATGGCAAATTTTGGTAAAATCGGCCCAAGAGCCAGAATTTCTACCACTGGATACTGTGAGGACGTGAACACATCATCTACATGAGAAAATGGGATGAGAGTGGTATGGGTATGTGGAGAGAATCGCTATGATTTGGCAAATGCATGGTGGGAGGAAAATAGCATCAGAGTAGTTTGGGGAGGTGATGTGCACACATTCCTGGGTAGATGCCCTGGGTCCAAATTCCAGTTATGACTGCCACTGTCCAGCTGTGTGACCTCATGCCAGTCACTCGACTTCTCTGTGCCTCTGTTCCCCACCTGAAAAAAAAAAAAAACACAGTTAAGATACTAGTAGCCACTCGAAGGGATGTGAGCATTAACATGTATATCAAGTGTTTAGAGCACTCGTTAAGTACATGTAAATGTCATCTGTTGTCAAAACAGCCACCAAAGTGTGTCTGGGTCTCAAGAACACTGCCCTGCACCCTCTCTTTGTTGGAGGAGAGGGGAGACCTGAGGGGAGCTGAGCTGCCAGGCCTGGGGATGCCTGGAGGAGCAGCTTTGCAGGAACTGAGAGAAAATGGAGTTTCCAGAAGCAAAGCTGGTAAACAGCTCCAAAAGCCCCAGCCGTGGGGCCCAGCAGGGGCCCAAAGAGTGAGTTGCAATTTGGCAGCAAGGAAATCACCAGCCACCTTTGGGGCAGAAGCCACAGCGCAAATGACAGGGATGGGCTGGGGTGGGGGGGTTCCAGGGGGCCGTCAACGGCTCTTCTGAGAACTCTGGCCACATCAGACAGTACCTTGAAAATACGGATAAAAGCTCTGTGCAGGTTTGGGGCAGGTGGGGGGCGCCTACCTCAGGAGCTGTGTCTGGGGGACCTGTGAGGAGCAGAGCTGGGCAGATTCCACCTCCAGCCTCTGTACCTGCCAACTGCACTGCCCTGTCTGGCTGGCTCCCTGTGCTTCACCTTCTAAATCAGGGGTCCCAAACTCTAGCCACCAGCCAAATCCAGCCCTGCTGCCTGTTTTGTATAGCTTGTGAGCAGAGAATGGGTTCTACATTTTTAAATGACTGGGGGGAAAAAAAAAATCAAAGGAAGACTGTTTTGCGACACATGAACATTATATGAAATTTAGATTTCAGTGTCCATAAATAAAGTTTTATTGGCATGCGGCCCTTTGTTTACCCCGTGTCCGTGGCTGCTTTGTGCTGCAAGGGCACAGTTGAGCCCTTGCCCCCAAGATGGTGGGTCTGCAAGATCTGAAATATTTGCCATCTGGCCCTTGGTCTGAGTCCCTGCTTCAGCTGAACAAAACCTCTTCTCCTCGGTGACCTCTCCTGGTCCTGGGAGCCACACCAGCTCCGGAGCCAGCGTGTGTTGTCTCACGGTGCTCGCTGGAGGACACCAGCTGTGTTTTCTATCTGTCCCACCCTTGCTCAACAAGCTGGACCTTGTCCCTTAGGTTTAAATCCCCCAGCACTGAAGGGTGGCCCGATAGTCAATAAACTTTGATTTCAATACTGACTTTAAGTAGCTCAGTACTGAAAGCCACCCATTCCTCATGTGGAGTCCAGTTTCCTCATCCCTGAAGGAGGAAAGGAGACTTGCTCCCCAAGGTCTCTGACCACTAGTGGAGGAAGGACCCCGAAGATGTCGCCAGGCAGTATGGGACCATCTGCCAATACGTTGAAAAGGCATTTTGAAGACGAGAGGTTATATACTCAGACTGTGGGTTTGATTTCAGCCCAAATGTGATATGTGATTCACTAGTTTGCACCTTTTCTTAAAAAAAAAAAAAAAAAAAAAAAAAAAACAGGAAAGAAAGAAAAAGTAGAAAATTAACTTAGAAGAAGCCTGTGTCCACAGTCCACAGACACTGCCTAACTGGCCCTCGAGGGCACTCGAGTGCAGCCCTGGGATGGAGAGTCACGGCCGTGAAGCCCAGGAGCCCTAAAGAACTCTCTGTCAAACCCAGTTGAACACAGCATCACCCAAGAAATGTACAGCAGGCCTCCCAGCCCGCTGAATCCCAGCCCCATAGGCTGTGGTCTGGGATTTTTTTTTTTTTTTTTTCCTTTCAGATTCTCTTAAAATGCTTATGTGTTTCACAGGTGGAAATGGAATCCACTCTGCAGATGTCAGTTTGGCAGCACTTTTCAAAATTATAAATGTACCCATCTCTTGGTCCAGCAATTCCACTTGTGGGAATCTGTCTTCCAGGCCAGTGCTTCTTAAACGTAATTGTGCATGCAAATCCCCGGCCATTGTGTCAAAATACAGATCCCAATCCAGCAGCTCTGGGCTGGAGCCCCTACCACTGCAGTTCTAACCAAGTTCCCCTTGATACCCAGCTGCTGCTCCTGAAATGTTTTGAGCCCCGGGTTCTAGATCTCTCACACACATACCCACTAGTCTATGTACAAGATGATTCATTATACCATAGTCTGTAATTGCAAGTATTGGAAATAACCTAAGTGTCCATCAATAGGGAACCAGTCAAATAAATTATGGTGCATCCCTACAAAGGAAAAGTATTACGTAGCCTTGAAAGACATCAAGGCAGCTCTTTATGTACAGGGGTAGAATGACACCTAGGGCATATTATTAAACAAAAAAGTCAAGGAGTGAATGGTTTGGGTAACCACTTGTAAAAGGAGTGTTGGGGGGCCAGGCACAGTGGTGCATGCCTGTCATCCCAGTGACTTGGGAGGCTGAGGCAGGAGGATCGCGAGTTCAAAGCCAGCCTCAGCAAAGTGAGACCCTGTCTTAAAAAAAAAATATATATATAGATAGATATCTAGATATCTATATATATATAAAATAGATATCTATTTTATATATATATAAAATAGATATAGATATCTAGATATCTATATATATATAAAATAGTGCTGGGGATGTGACTCAGTGGCCGAGTGTTCCTGAGTTCAAGTCCTGGTACCCACCCCCCAAAAAAAGTATTGGGGGAATATTTATATTCCTGTCAACTTACAGAAGCACAGAATTATCTAGCAGAAGCAACTGCTATGGGGTGATGGAGGGAGAGGGGAACTGGGGAGGAGTGACAGGGAGGGAGGGTGACATTTTACTGTTCTCATTTGAACATTGAACTATGTGAACATCATACCTATTCAAAAATAAATGGAAAATTTAAATTATGATGCACAAATTGAAAAAGCCCACCCTGTGCTCCTACTGAGGGTAGACGTGAATTTGGGCCCCAGGAGAGCTGAGCTGCCTGTGACGGGGCACGCCGTGTGCACGTGCCCCCGCAGGGAGCTCTGGGGACAGCCTGCCCTGTGTGGCAGGCATGCTGGCCTTTAGCACTGCAAACCCCAGTTGGATCCCAGCCCACCAGCTGAGTGACATAAGCTGAGTGAGATCAGCCTCAATGAGCCTCGGTTTGTGGAAGGATCAAAACAGCGCACGCTGCCCTGCAGACCTCAGTGGTGGAAAAGAGTCCGTGAGAGGCCACGAGAGCAGGACCTGATCCAGGGCAGGGGACCCCAGCCTGGAGTCCCGGCACACCTCCCAGGACCCGGGGCCAGGAGGAAACCCAGTGCCTTGACCTTTGCAATCAGGCAGCTGCCCTGGGCAAGCCCTGGCGGTGCCCATCTCCAGCTCCCCTCCCGCCATCCGGTCCAGCTGCCAGGCTGAGTCACACACAGAGGGACAGAGGGACAGGCGCATGACCTGGACGCAGAGCCAGTTTGAGTGTGGTGGCAGGGGAGGACGGCCTGCAGGGAGAGGACCTTCGCCTGGCCCTAGGTCTGGGTCTCCAACGTGGCTGCCTGGGCCTCTGACAGGACTCTTCCTCTTCCTCCAGGAAGCCCACCAGGAATGTGCAAACCTGTGCCTGTGAGGGACAGAGAGAGAGGTGTGGGGACCACAGGACGAGACTGGAGACGACCAGCACACACTAAGCACGCCAAAGCTGGCCTCCGTCTTTGCACCCTGAAGACTGAGCTCCGTGGCTCTTCGCGGAGCTGATGTGCTCCCCATCTTCATCCCGCTGAGCCCAGGCGATCTGACCTGAGGTCATGCCGCGCAGGTCCCCAGACGGGCGGTCTGGCCGCTGTGGCTCCCGACCCCAGCTCCAGGGGATTGTGTTCCTGGAGGGGTGTCGGGCCACTTGGCCCTGCGTGGTGAGCGTGTGGCGAGTGCTGCTCCCTTGGGTCTGCACCTGGCCTGTGACCTCGATCCCCACCCTGGGCCTCCGGGCCAGCACTCCGGCCTCCTTAGCTGTAAACAGACCCCGGTGACAGCATCAGCCTCTGGGCTGTCCTGAAGGCTGACAGGCAGTATTTTCAGTCCTCACGGGCCTGGCTGGTGTCATGGCCACACCTGTTACTAGCCTGTGCTGTTACTGAGAAGCAAGAGGCCAGCTTGGAAACCCTCCTCCCAGCAGGTGGGACCCAGTCTTTCCTTAGTATTTGGTTCATATTGTTCATCTGCAGCACCCTGCCTTTTGCTTTTTATCCTGCTTCATCCACCCCTCAAAGAAAGTGAGTAAAGGCTAGAAAGGAACGTGCATAGGCCTCGGCCACACTTCAAACCACTTTGTTCTGGAGCACAGTGGCCCAATGACTTGGGAGGCTGAGACAGGAGGATTACCAGTTGGAGGCCAGCCTCAGCAACTTAGCGAGACCCTGTCCCAAAATAAAAAATACAAAAGGCTGGGGATGTCGCTCAGTGGTAGAGTACCCCTGGGTTCAATCCCCAGCACTGCTAATAATACTAGTACTAACTGTTATTTATTATATTACTACCACTACTACCATCATTATACATATGATAAAATAACACCCCTGATCGTTTCTGAGAATCTTGGTCTCTGCTGAGACTCTCACAGAAGTGAGGCCCACCTGGGTACCACCACCAGACTTGGGCAGGGGAACAGATGAAATGCGTCTTCCAAGGCCACCTCCACCTCCGTGTCCCAGAGAGAGTTTGACTGGACAGTCATTGAGTGCGTGTGGACACTGCTCCAGGAACCTGCCAGGGACTGTGGACACAGCACTGAAGGAGGCAGACAGGAGCCCTCGGCCTACGGAGCTGACATTCGGGGGAGACAGACAGTCCACAGGAGACTGTCCGATGTCGAGCTTCAGGAAATGCCACGGAGGCTGGGCTCGAGGCTCCGGGTGGAGCAACTGCCTGGCACTTGTGAGGTTCGGCGCCACATAAATATAAATAAATAAAGGGATTGTGTCCACCTACAACTAAAAAAGAAAAAAAAAACAGAAACAAAAACAAATGAAAGGAAGAAAAAAAGAAGAAATTCCATGGAGAAAAACCAGAAGGGGGGCAGAGAGGGACCAGAGGACACCTCTGGGAGATGCTCAAGGGAAGAGCCACCAAGGTGAGGGTGTCTGGGGAAAGGGTGTTCCAAGTTGAATGAGTGTGCAAAGGCCCTGAGGCAGAACCAAGGAAGCGCGAAGCAGGGGTTGCGTCTGCCCCTTTCCTAACCAAACTGGAGTGAGGACAGAGACCTGCCTGGCCCCTCCATTCCAGAGCCGCAGGGCACTAATGGATGTGAGAGGGCTCTGGGAGGCTGAGCAGGACCAGTGAGAGCCGTTAATGGATGCCCTGGACGAGGCCCGTGCGGGGGCACTTTGGGACAGTGTGGTTTCTCCTCCTGGTGAGTCCATGTCATCCTAAATACCACGTTGAAAGAGCCCGAGTTTCAAACATTTCCACCCTCTCATTTGAGGGATGGAAAAGTAGGGCCCAGAGAGGGGAGGAGCACGACCCAGGGTCACGTAGCAAATTCCTGCTTCCAGGATCAGGTTCCAGACTGCAAAACACGGGACAGTCCCTCCCCAGGAGAAAACGAGGGAAAATGAAATCAGTGTTTGTTTCTCCCTGAGAGCCGCTGCCTCCCGGGTCGAAGGGAGGCCACTATTTTCGAGAGTGCTGAGTGCGGGGGAGACACTTGCAAAGCAAATTAAATGCCATGAACAAGCCGTTTCCCCAGCAAGAGACTGCTCCACCTCTGTGCTTTCCAGAACATTCTCCTTATTTCCTAAGGTCTCCACAGCCCATGGTAAATTGGAGTCAGAGGAGAGGCTGGGCTTTGCCCCCTTCCCACAGTGGGGAAACCGAGGCCCCAAATAGCAAGACCACTCATGGGAGGCACGTGGCTCACTTCAGAGCTGACACCTTCTCCGGAAAACAAAAACGACCTTGAACGTGTCTAGGGTAACGCACACGATGACCTCAGAGGACGCCTGGGGCCATGAAAGGGAATGAAATAGGGATCGGCAGAACCAGTGTCGCGGGGGGCAGAGAAAGACCTGAGGAGGTGACGTCCCGGCGGGCCTGTGGCCTGACGAGCAACCCGGGTGCACAGGGCCAGGCAGGGAGCACTCCAGGCCAAGGGATGGCAACTGCAAAGGTCCTGTGGCTGGAACAAGCGTGGTGTTGGAGGGACAGAGCGGCAAGGCCAGCGAGTGGGCACATGAGATCAGAGAGGCAGAGCGGGGCCAGACCTGCCCGGGCCTTGCAGGCCACTCGCGGGCTGTGGATTCCTGCTCAAGGCAGTGGCTGCGGTCGGGCCTGAGCGTGGGCCTCCCTCAGCCAGGCTCTCTTCCCCAGCTCCCTCCGGCCTTCTCCTCAGCCTTGTTCTTCCCCTGCACCCTGGAGGTTCCTGGGCCAGCTCCCTCGGTGACCCTGCTCTGCCCCAGGCCATCAGGTGACACCCACAGCCCACACGTCCCACAGACAAGCTCAGCCTCAACGGGCTTCCTTGCTCCTCCCTCTCAGGCCCACGAGGCTGAGGCCGGAAGTGGAGATGGAGAAGGAAAGGCGGGGCACAGGCCACCCTGGTGTGGAGGCTTATCAGCCCCCCTGGGGGCTGGCGCCCGGCATGCCTGGGGAGGTGGCAGACTGGGCCCTGGAAGGGGGCTGCTGAGGAGGGCCTCATAGCAGGGGCAGCCTCCAGGGCCGGGGCTCCTAAGTTCAGAGCCCCTGCCCCCCACCCCCAGTGGCCATCAGACCTCCAAGCCCCTTCCTGGGGGTCCCCTTTCTCTGATGCAGCTGAAGCCTTCCTGAGACCTATCTGCCTGGAAGACAGATTCGGCTTCCTACCTTGAATGGGAATGAAAAGATCCTTAGGGAACTTGGTGATTTTGACTCTTCACAGGTGACAAACTGCTAGCAAGGCCAGGGAGAGGATCCTGCCAAACCCAGTCCCTGCCCCCAAGTTCCCCGAAGTCTCCCGGAGGACACGGCAGGGCCACACCACGGTGGCCCTGGCTCACCCATGAGGACGGCTACTGTGCAAAAAGTAGACAATAACTGGTGCAGACGCCCAGGTCTATAATCCAGTGACTCAGGAGGCTGAGGCAGGAGGATCGCAAGTTCAAGGGCAGCCTCAGCCACTTGGCAAGGCCCTAGGGCTCGGGTGTGGCTCAGTGGTAGAGCGCCCTGGGTTTAGTCCTCCTTATGCCACAAGCAAACACACAACAAAAAACCAGAATTGCCCGTGCTGGTGGGAACGGGGAGACACAGGAGCCGGCGCGTTGCAGGAGAGCCTGGTGCTGCCTCAAAAAGTCGAAAACAGAATTAGCACGTGACCCAGCAAGTCCCCGGGGGAATGGGCCCAGAGAACGAGAAGAAGGGGCTCAAGCAGAGAGCCACACGACCGCGTTCACAGCAGCATGGTGGCAGGGACGGAGCCCTCATGGGCATCGACGGGAGCGCACGGTGGCTCTGTACCACAGCGGAGACTGTCACCCCCAACGCAGGGATCTCGCCCAGTGCCACAGCGTGAAAGGCCCGGAGGCCATCATGCTGAGTGAAGCAGCCCAGGGGCAGGTAGGCAAAGGCCAGGTGATCCCCCCTAGAGGAGGCACCTGGACAGTCCGAGGGTGGTGGCCAGAGCTTAGGGGAGGGGAGTGGGACTTGCCGTTTGATCACGTCAGAGTTCCTGCTGTGCAAGATAAGGAGTTCTGGGGCGGATGGTGGTGCCGGCTGACAACTGTGGCATTGTGGGTCATGCCCTGGAGGGTGCACTTTAAAATAGTAGGAACAGCCAGCCTGGGGGAGGGGCACACCTACAACCCTAGTAACCCAGGAGGCTGAGGCAGGAGGATCATGATTTAGAGGCCAGCTCCAGCCACTTAGTGAGACTCTATCCCAAGGCTCTGGGATTCCAGGCGTGCACACTCACCCAGCCTGGAGTTGCTCAGGACTCATGTCCAGTGCCAGACATGACTGTTTGGCCATCATAAGATTCAAAAATTAGGAGATGTCCCATTAAAAGGCCCAGCCACCTGGATGCTATGTTCCCCCAAGGCCACTGTGCCCCCAGTGCCCCAAAGTCCCCCCGTGCTGGGCCTGGGCCTCCCTGCCAGGGTGCGGCGGGCAGCCGAGTTCTCAGTGCCTGGGTGACGTGACCCGCTAGGGCCCCGGCTTCAGCGACGGCTGGGCTGGGCTCAGGGGTGGAAAGGACTTTGGGAGCACAGTTCTGGGCTTGTGATCATGGGACACGCTAATTCTGGGGCCTCTTCTTTCTCAGGTCCTCCCCCCAGGTGTTGTAGACCAGTTCCCCAGAAAAGTGGGGCCCACAAGAAGGTCTCAAAACCCCCACGGCAGCCCCACAGCTGGACTTCCCACTGGTGTTCGCTGGAATCCCCAGGGGTCAGGGAGAGCCGCTCAGCAGCCCCGGCCTGGCCTGCGGGACTTTCCCACCAACCTCCCTCCCACCTTCTCTCAAAGCCCTCAGAGAATAAAATGCCAAACCCAGTCGAGGCCCTTGGTCAGCTTGCTGCTGTTCCTGAGGACCCAAACGGGCCGGGCTCCGGTCGCCCTCCCTCCCCACCCTGATCTGTCACTAACCCCGGATGACTTCCATGGGGCCCTTGCTGTGTGTCCGCCTCCTTCTAAGCACTTGGCGAATCCTATTTATCCCTCACAGCAGTCGGAGGAGGCAGGTGCGCTCAGAACCCCATTTCACAGGGAGGAACACTAAGTCCAGCCCACACGGTGGTGGAGCAGCCAGGGCAGCTCCCGCCTCAACTGGTCAGACGCAGCCTTTCGCACCCCGGGCCTTGTCTTCTCAAGAAACCTCCAAGTCATAGGAGGGGTTCCTCGCGGGCTGCCTGGTTGTCACTCCTCACACAATGTCCCTAAGCATCAGGGAGTACGTGGGAAGAATCACCGCAGGCCTGCCTGTGGTGTGTGCTGTAAAAGTCAGTTGTTGAGGGCCAGCCTCCATCGAATGCACAAGGCCAAAAAGAGGCAATTAGTGAAACAAAACTTAGCCCTCCCCCGCCACACACACCACCCCAATTTAAAAATTGGGAGCTGGGCTCAGTGGGGGCACACGCCTATAATCCCAGCAGCTCAGGAGGCTGAGGCAGGAGGATGGCGAATTCAAAGCCAGCCTCAGCAAAAGTGAGGCACTAAGCAACTCAGTGAGACCCTGTTTCTAAATAAAATTCAAAATAGGGCTGGGGATGTGGCTCAGTGGTTGAGTGCCCCTAGTTCAATCCCCGGTACCCAAAAAAACCAAAAATTGGGAGCTATGCCCTTAGATGCCACACACACATATAAACTAATAGGCTATTTTTTAGAACAGTTTCAGGTTTTCAGAATAATTGAGAGGAAAGCACAGTTGCCCTGTCCCCACCCTCTGTTCCCCCGCTCACTAACGTCTGACACTGGTGGGTACGTCTGTTACGGGTGGCGAGTTGATCCCTCACATCATGGTCCGCTGAAGCCCCGTTTCCACTTGCTCTTTGCGCTGAGGCTTTGGCGGGTGTCTGACACGTACCCACCAGTACAGGATCCTGCTCGAGCTTACGTGCCTAAAAACCCAGGGCCATGGGTCCTCGCCCTGCACGCCCTCCCCGCCAACCCTGGCAACCAAAGTCGTGTTTACTCTTGCTATGGTTCTGGTTTTTCCAGAATGCCACAGAGTGGGAATCATGTTGGAATCATGGGGTATGAAGCTTTTTTTTTTTTTTTTGTATCTCGGGCCCTGCACATGCCAGGCGCGTGCCCGACCACTGAGCTTCTGCCTCACCTCTTTACTTTTTAATCTGAGACCGGGCCTCGCTAAGTGGCTGAGGCTGGCCTTGAACTTGCGATCCTCCTGCCTCAGGCTCCAGGGTTGCTGGAGTCACGGGTGTGTGCCGCCATGCCCAGCTGTATGTCACCTTTCCACAGCCATCCTCTTTCACGACTCGAGAGCTACCTCTCCCTCCACCCCGCCCTCATTTTAAACCACGGGAGGACGTGGCGTCGTGTCCGTGTACCAGAGCACGTTTATTGAAGGACATCTTGGTTGACAACTATGAAGAGGGGCTTATACATTTTTTTTTTAATGATTTTTTTTCCAGTTGCACAAAGCAATGATACAATCACTGGAAAACATAGAAAAGCCCACAGAATGAAATCAAAATCTCCAGTTTAACAAACGGAGGCGCCCAGGCTGAGAGAGGAATGACATCTTCCCCTCGCTCGCTCCTCGTTCCTTCATCCATTCGTTCACTCGCTCCTCCCCCTGGGGATCCACAGGAGACCGACCGTGTTCAGGCACTGCAGTGGGAGAGGGGACACCCCTGGGGACGAGGGACACAAGTTTTTCCCCTCCTGGAGCTGATATTCTAGACAAACAGAAACAAAGTACATAAATGAATCATACGAATAATGAAAGCGACAGCTAACTTTGGTCAGGTGCTTCCTTGGCCCTGGTGTTGTCCCAGCTCAGGTGCATCTGGCAGCCCAGCCTCAGGAACACTGGAGGGCAAGTCCAGCAGGATCCTGTACCCGCAGTGGGAAAACCGAGGTCCAGAGGCGAGAAGTTGTCCATCTCAGGTCCCACAGCTCACAGGAGGAGGAGGCAGCATCTAAACCCCAGTCAGGGCCCCACGGGTTTAGCCACTGGGTGAAGCTTGAAGGTCACCGAGAGCCTGCTGGGCCCTGAGCCTCAGTTCTACCTTCTTTGTGTTGGGCCCTTGGCTCTTCCAGAAGCCAAGCTCCATGTTCTGTGGGGCTTCGGGGTTTCTTCCCGTTTTCAGCTGCGGCCCCCAGGGGTGGGGGAGGGGGCTGGTCCCCAGGGGCTGGACCAGCTTGGAGCTCAGCATGCAATCAGATCCCCTTTATTTTTAAGCCATGAAATCCCTGATGACAGACGCTGCTCTTTGGAGGAGCAGGCTGACCTGGGCACCTCTGTGACAGTCAGGCAGGAGGGGCCTCTTGCCACCTTGGCTTCCTCTGAGATGGTTCAAAATCAACTGATCAACTGCAGAAAATGCCAGAAGTCGATCAAACCGCATTGACAGGGCTCTGGGGAAACTGGCGTTCTGTGCACTGCTGGTGATCGGATTGCCGTCACCTCTTTGGAAAAGAACTGACATCAACTACCAGGTTTTGAGGGCATGTAGCCTTTGACCCAGGGACTCCAGGCCTGGGGGGCGTCCTACAGATCTCCTCGCACACACGGAAAGTGGCGTTCGGCCAGGCTGCATGTTACAAGAGTTTGCAGTGAAAGAACTGGAAGGACTCCCATCTGCCCTGGGGCCTGTGCAAGTCCCTGGTTAAAGAAGGTCTCTGGTGGCAGAGATCCCATGCAGTTTGGAAAGGAAAGGCAGCTCTCTGCCAGTGCAGCTGAGCCCGCAGGGCAAACCAAGAAGGGGAGAAACGGGAAGTTCAGATTGAGAAGGAAAGAGGGGGCACGGCCTCTCTGCAGAGAGAACTGCGGGGCCTGCATCCTGGTTCTGGCCTCCCTTGCTGGGTGATGAAGAGCCAAGAACACAGGCTCTCTGTGGTCCACCTTCCTCAGTTGTAAGCCTGGGCTTGTGGGAAGGATTAAATAAATTTATCTGTGCAAGGGATTCCGTTCAGGGCCCGGGACCCAGAAGACTCAGGAAGGAGTAGGTACAAGAGCACAAGAGCCGTGCCTTATGGCACATGCCTGTAGTCCCGGCCACTTGGGAGGCTGAGGCAGGAGGGTCTCTTGAGCCCAGGAGTTCAAGGCCAGTCTGACAAGACCCCATCTCAATACAAAACAAAACGAAAAGAACCGCTTCCGTGATGATTATGGTTCTGCACAAACCCTCTGGAGGTCCAGGAAGTGGGTGATGGGCCGTGGCCTCTGGGCGCTGGGAGACTGGGAGGTGGGATGAGAGGCATATGTCACCTTGGAAGCATTGGACCTTGTTCTGTTTTAAACCTCGGGCATGGATCACGTGTTTAAAGAATGTTATTTAAAACAAGGGAGCAGGGCAAAATTAAAATGGCCTTCTGAGCTACAGGCACCTGGGCCCTGAGACGCAAGGCCTCGCTGTCACCTCAAGAAGGGCAACCCCGCCGGGTGCAGGTGTACCTGTGGGAGGCACCGTTGTGGGGACAGTGGCCCGGGGCCAGGGTCAGGTGCTTTCCAGGTTTGCCCCTCGGCCTAGCAAGGATGAATGGAATGAGTCGCCTCTTCCCGGGGCGAGGGCGGGAGCGCGGAGCAGGAATGAAGAGCAGCCGGCTCTTCCCTCCTTTCCTCCCAAGAGGTTGAGTGCGGAGACCTGAGGTGCAGCTTTTGGCAGCTCCCCACGGAGGGCTTAAAATAACTTTCTGGTTCAGGACAAAAAGGTAAGAAAGGAAGGAAGGAAAAAAAGGGAGGCTCCCAGCAGCCCACACAGCCCACTGAGAAAGGAAAGGCCCGCACACCAGCCCAGCCACTCCTCTCTCTGGAGCCAGAGGCAGAACTGCTGAGGAGTGAAGTGCGGCTCAGAGCTGAAGGCCTTGCAGACGGCACTCCGAAGCGTCTCCGAAACAGCTGGAAAAATAGAGGCCCAGAGAGGGAAAGGGGTTTGTCTGAGGCCACCAGCAAGTTAGGGGCAGAAGGAGGTTTAGGATCACAGAGGCAGGAGAGAACTTGAGGACCACAGAGATGCCTGCAGAAGCAGGTCCCACAGGCCACCCTGGGGCTGCGGAGCCGGCATGGCACCAAGCTGGATTAGTATCGGTTCTAGAACTTCTGCTGGCTCAGGCAGCCATCTCTGCATCTACCCACGGGGAGGCAGCCTGGTGCTCTGTATGTTTTAATTATGTTAAAATACACACGACCTAAGACTTAACCATGGTAACGATTTCTCCCTGTACCGTTAGTAGTGCTAAGTACATTCACAGTATTGTGCTTCGGAGAGGGACACACACATGAAGGTGTTTCATTTTTCTCTTGTCCCTGGTGGAAGGAAAACCACAGTGATGAATGGCAAGAGACACTGGGTCTTGGGGGAGGGAGACAACAGGGAGTGGTGGGGACTGGGACAAGCTGAAGACAGCCCAAGCTCTATCTCAGGGCAGCTGCACCTCCTCTCCCCGACCTCCGAAGCAGCCCTGTGATCTGTCAGACTTCCGTGTGCTCTCTCTGTCTCTGTCTCTCTCTCTCTCACACACACACACAAAGGTCATTATTTTCCATAATGACATCATACTACACATAACCCACCTGACGAGTTTAGTATCTAGGTAATTAATTATGCTGACCTACGATCAGGCTTATTGAACCTCCATTTTGTAAATAAGGAACTGGGGGTAAGATGCTTATACCCAAAACTGGGTGCAGTGGTGTAAACCCAGCTATTCAGGAGGCTGAGGCAGGAGGCTTACAAGTTCGAGTCCAGCCTGGGCAACTTAGCAACATCTTGCATCAACAAAATTGTGACAGGGCTGGGGATGGAGCACCATGGTGGAGCACCATGGTAGAGCACTTGCCCAACATGCTTAAGGCCCCGGGTAGAATCCCCAGCAACGAAAAATTTAGAAGATGCTCACCACGATCACCCACCTCTTAGATAGCTGAATCAGGATTCCAACCCCAGAGATTCCAGAACTTCCTTTAATCACAGAGGCTGCCTTTATAAAAGGGGAGGAGGTGTGAGTCGTATCACCCAAACGACTGCTACGCTCCCTACCCTGGTCCTTTGGGACCACAGAGGAGGGGTGTGTATGTGTGCTCAGCAGGCGGGAGGGTGGTCTGCGTGTTCAGGAGAGCGTTCACTGTGGCCAGGCTTCTGTTGGGGGCTTGGAGACACAATGCAGAGAAAGACCCTCACATTTCAGTTAAGACCCAGGAGCTTCTCTCAGGGTCGCACGATTCCACTGACGTGGTGTCATTACCGGTGGGTCCCAGAGCTGACCATGAGGAGATCGCCACCAGGGGCTGGTGTCCCGCTCCGGGGAGGATACCGGCCTCCACACATCCCTAGAAAGGGGGCGGAGGTTGAGGAAGAGGAGGGAAGTGATCGCTGCTTGAAGTAGGGCAGCAGAATGTCCGCTCCCGGGAGCACGTGCCTGTCACGTGAGGTGGGTCTTGATTTGGCCACATTCCAGATGAAATCTGACCCAAGTGGGAAGTAGACCGACAGGTCCCCACAGAGGGGCCCTGGGCAGGAGGGGGGAGGAACCCCGCCGGGAGCAGCTGGAGGGGGTCGGGCCTGCAGGGCTAGAGCTGAGCTGCTGGGAGGGAGGCCCGGAGGAGGGCAGAGGTCAGGTGGCCATGGGCGTGGCCTCCGCGTGTGTCCAGGTGAGGCCTTGTATGAGTGGCGGGAGGCTTCTGCCCCGTGGGCAGCCTGGGAGGGGTGCACACTCAGTTTCCCACAGGGGCGGGCACGGGCGGTGCTGGGCAATTCCCTGGGGAGAGTGGCATGGAGCGCGGACACTGGTCCGGGGAGCCAGGGAGCAGGTTCAGATGGCCGAGGGGCCCAGGTGCCCTCTCACCACCTGGAGGGAAGCCATTCATCTGGGGCCCTTGGCTCTCTTCCTCCCCACAGAGACACACCTTTAGGGGAGAAGGAGAGGCTGATGGGGGACAGAGCCTGTAGTGCCACCCCTATCCTGGGTCACAGGTCCTTGTCCCTGGGCTCAGCCCAGGCCTGCTGTTGCAAAACTGATTTCCTCATCCACCTGGCCTCAGGTGGGCGGGGAGGAAGGCCGCCAGAGTCCTCTGGCTGTGGGCACGGCCTTTAGAGGACAGAAGGAAACCCAAGGCCATGTGAAAGACACAGGAGATGGCCGAGGCCTAGCTCCCCCAGCTCACAGCCCCACACCCCTGGGAATCCGGGATGAACTGTCTTGCTTTCTCTGTTTACCTCCTGGTTAGCTGCCAGCCCAGGTCCGTGGGACCCTGTTGTCCTTGGTGACTCCTGGAGGCATAATCTGGCCCGGGAGGCAGGTTTCCTGCCAGCCTGGATTTTTGACCTGGTTTGGAAATCCCGCCCTCAGGCCAGCCTGGAGCACAGGGAGGCAGCCTTGGCCAGGGGCCCTGGTGCCTGTGCTCTTGGGAGGGGTGGAGGCGCTAATCTGGGTGGGAGCAGGGCAGCGGGCAGAACCTACCGGGGCTCTCCATCTATTCCCCTCACTCAGACACGAGCTGCCAGGGAGCCAGAGTCCACCGAGGACCATCTCAGTATCTGATCCTGGGACCAAGCGCAAGATAGGAGTCAAGGCACCCGCTGGCTCACTCCGGGTTCTTTCTGCGGTGATCATGGAAACGCAGCATGAGGGGGCTAACCCGAGAAACGAGACGACTCAGAACTGAGACCCCAGGGTGGAATGCCTCAGGCCTGGCTGGACCGAGGGGCAAGCGAGGTCATCAGGTCCGACTTTCTTCCTCTTACCTGCCTCTGTGCTCTTCCTGTTGACCTCAGACTCAGCGTCTGACCAAGGGGTGGTCTTGGTGGTGAGGTCTCTTCGTAACAAGAGCCTATTTTCTCCAATAGTTTTAGCGGAAGGACTCAGACTGGCTCTCGCTAGACCAATGCAGTCACGGACCACCCCTGATAGGAGACGGACATACTGACTGACCAGGTCTGGCCCATGTCCATTTCATATTCACTCCCTGAACAAACACGAAAAGTCATAGTTCCAGCAACACGATGTCTTACATGGGAGCAACAGAGCGGCTAGAGCGATCCTTTTTGAAATCACATCTAATCATTTTCGGTCCTTGCACTGACCCTCGAGGCCCCTCCCCAGCTGGATCCCTGCTGACCTCACCGCCGCTGTCCTCCCCTCACCGGCTCCGTTCCAGCCAGACCACTCTCGCAGATCCACACTCAGGTGTGCAGCAGCCTCCATTTCTTCGCTGATGAGACGTGGGCGTTCAGAGTGGACCTCTGGTGTACTGCCTGCCCAGCATGCCCTGACCCCCTCCTGCTCCAGCCCACACGTTTCAGGAAGCGTGAACCCATCCCAGATCTAGAGAAGGACATGCCACCCAGGCCTGCCCATCAGAGCGTCTGGCAGCTTTCCAAAACCATCCGCTGCGTTTGGTTCAGGGATGGGCCTGTGTCCCAAGACAATGGGATGAGACTGAATCCTGAACTTGACTAAAATAAAAACTGTGTCAGAGGATAATGCCAGTCTTGAGCCACCAGAGCCGCCACACGGAGAGGAAAAACACCTGAGAGCGAAGTCAATGCCAGGAAGAGCAGAGCGCTGAGGCAGTTAGAAAACTAAGCTCCGAAGATCTCTTTGGGCCCCTGGATTCAGCCAGGCCTGAATCCCACTAGACTTTTTGGTGACATAGTTTAGTAGGTCTCTTCTTTGCTCAAGCCAGTTTTAGCTGGATTTTAGTCCCTTGTAACCCAAAGACCACCTTGATGGGCTGCCATTGAAAGGGTTAAATAAGATGATGAATTATAAAGTGCTCTATAATAAGGCCTCCCCCCAAATGAGAGTCATTACTATTAACATTTTATGATTCCATCTTTCACACACATATTTAAATCTGTTTCCACTTTTAAACTGCTTACTTTAAAAAATGTTTAAACTTACGCAAAACTGGGGCAGATATTCACTTGGTAACCGTATACCCATAAGGGTTATTTAAATACTGAAATACTGCCACAGTGCTTGATAAGTAGCCCTGTCCGAGTCTCCACGGGCTCCCTGGTTCTCCAGGACGTGCCCAACCCATCTTGGAACCTTTGGTGCATCCTCTAATCTTCACCTAGAGGTCAACACGGCCCAGCGGGGGCAGCCCGGAACCCCTCTGTGGCTGGGCCCTGGTGCGGCTGCATCCTGTTCACATTCCACCTCAGGGTTTGCCCATCAAGTCTCCAATGCGCATGCACCAAGTGGAAACACTGAATCACTCACCCCTCCAGGACCCTCCGCCCCTGCCCAATTGCCAGTCACTGTAAGCTGTGACCTCTGCCAACCTGAGGCTGAGCCCTGACTGCACGGGGGCAGCTCAGCAGCCAGGCCTCGGCAATCTCCCCCACCCCCGCTGTCACCTTGAGCAATCCCCACGCCCCGTCCCTGCCCTGCGGTCAGATGTCCCATCTTGGTGGCAATCTGATCGGCCCTTGTTCATGGCCCTGAGGCGGCTGCCCTTCCTCTGGGATGGCACATATGGTCCGCTTTTGTTCAGCTTTTCGAATCTGAAGAACTCACTCTGCTGGAAATGGGATTTCCATGTGGTACCCATCTCTGGGGTAATAAGCAACGGGTTTCCTTCCCGATCCAAACTTCAGTTTTGTGAATCACAAGACACAGTTTGGCTTTCCGTCTGCAAGTGCTTTCTGCTGTTGCTCTTTGAAATAAGAAGCCATGTGCTTGATTGTGTAATTCTGTCCTTTAATAAATTATGTATTTTAACTCTCAGTCCATAAAGGGCTTTAAATGGTTTATAAAAATATATGCAAGATGAAATCAAAGGCACCAGGGAATTGAGAAGGTAAAATGAGTTGCAGAGCTGATAGGTACTGTGTTCGGTTGCTGGGAAGAAAGACCAGAAATAACAGAGAACAAACACTGTAGGTGTTTATTTTTCTCTTGCATAAATGAAAGCTGGAGAGAGAAGTTCAATAGCACCACAAAATAGAATGCGCAGGCTCCTAGCATCCTGTTTCGTTATTCTTAGAGTGTGGCTTCCATCTTGAAGGCTACCTCATGCCTCCAGATGACTGCAGGCACCCCAGTTATTGCAGCCACATTTCAGCAGCAAGAAGAAGGAGGGAAGAAACCCCTGTAACAATCCCACCTTTCTATAAGGAACCTCTTCAAAGCTTCAGCCCCAAACTTCTCCCAAATTTTTACATCATTGGCCAGAATTTAGTGCTAGCTGTAGTGGGAACTGAGAAACACAATCTTTTAACTGTACATAATACCGACCTGAATAAAATCAGGGCTTGGTCACTAGAAAGAAGGGAGAATGGATAACTGGTAGACCAATCGTCACCTCTGCCACAGGCAAAAAGTGGAACCTCAGCTGGAATTCAGCTGGTTCACGAATCTGCCTCCAGCAAGGACCTGAAGGGGCCTGGCTGCCCGTGTAGGGGTCTGAGGCTCCCAGTGGTCATGGCAGAAGGAAACCTGGGACCAAACAGTGTGACCCAAGCCCAGAAAGGCCATCCACGGCTCGGGAGACTCTTCCTTCCCCAGCTCAGAGTGGAAAGGAACGTCAACTCAGGTCTGCACGAGGAAGACGTGGGACATGGACCACAGCCTCACAAATCTCAGTAATGAGGCTCCACGGCTCTGGGACTGGCTTCCAAGGTCCCGTGCAGGGGAGCGGGCGGGGCAGTTGAGACCAGATAGATGGGCAAGAGCTGGGTGGTGCCGGGCTGCGTGGAGACCCCGGCTTGTTGAAGATTTCCCTCTACTTTAGTGTAGATTTGATCTGTTTTCTATAATGAAAAGAAACAGGGCTGGGGCTGGGGCTCAGTGGCAGAGCGCTCGCCTAGCATGTGGGAGGCCCTGGGCTCGATTCTCAGCACCACGTATAAATAAAGTAAGGGTCCATTGACAACTAAAAAAAAGAAAGAAAGAAAGAAATTAAACTCTGCAATGAGTCCTTTTTTACAATGACTTTTTAAAATGTTCCTTTTTGCCGGGTGTGGTGGTGCACGCCTGTAGTCCCAGTGGCTGGGGAGGCTGAGGCAGGAGGATCCCGAGGCCAGCCTCAGCAACAGCGAGGCTCTAAGCCACTCAGTGAGACCCTGTCTCCAAATAAAATACCAAAAAGGGCTGGGGGTGTGGCTCAGTGGTAAGCTCCCCTCGGTTCAGTCCCTGGCCAAAAAAAAAAAAAGTTCCTTTTCATAAATTTGCCCTTCAGTTCAATTGACAGGTGGTTTCTACCACAATTACTCCCTGATTAATTTTTTGGTCTTTCTATCTGCTTTGCTAATTTATTAACCTATTTTAACAGATTTATTGAGATATAATTCACACACCATGGGACTCACTCCTGTGAAGTGTCCCAACTGATGGTTCCTCACAGAGTTGGGCACCATCTAATTTTAGAATGCTTTCCTCACCACCCAGAGAAACCTCATACCCCTTAGCAGTCACTCCTGTCCCCTTTCCCACCCCTGCCCTCAGCTCTGGGCAATTGCTGACCCACTTCCTGCCGTGTGGATACCCGCCTGCAATCTGTTCAGTGTGTTCTCGGGCCTACCCTCCTCCCGTTAGCGAGCCGTTGCCAAGGTTCATCCACGTTGTAGCACGCATCGGTGCTTCATACCCTTTTACAGCCACAGAATATTCCATTTGATCGATACACTTTGTTTAGCCCACAATTGATGGGCACTTGGGTCGTTTCCAGTTAGGCACGATCATGAATAATGAACCTTTATGGACATGTTTCTGTGTAGATGGGTTTTTCATTTCTCTTGGGTCTGTATTAAAGAGTGGAATTTCTGGTTGGTAACTCCATGTTTAATGCTTTGAGGAATTGCCAAACTCTTGGCAAAAGTAGGTGCATTACTACTTTCCCACCAGCAATGTATGAGGGTTCCGACTTCTCCATTCCTTGTCGGCGCTTATTATCATCTGCCTTTTATTTTAGCCATCCTGGTGGATGTGAAGCGGCAGCTCATTGTGGTCTTGATTTGCATTTCTCCAGTGACTAAAGATGTCAATTGTCGTTTAATGTGCTTCTTGGCATTCATGTATCTTCTTATTCTATAACTGGTTTGTCTTTTTTAAAAAACTCTTTTAGTTGTAGATGGAACAATATCTTTATTTTATTTATTTATCTTTATGTGGTGCTGAGGATTGAACCCAGGGCCTCACATGTGCTAGGCAAGCGCTCTACCCCTGAGCCACAATCCCAGACCTGAGGTTTGTCTTCCTATTCTTGAGTTATGAGTGTTCTTTATATATTCAGGATGCAGGTCCCTTATTATATATATGATTTGCAATATTGCCTCCTATTTGTCTTTTAAACCTTTTGTTTGTTTGTCCATTTGGCAGTGCTGGGGATCCAGGGCCTCCCACGTGCTGGGCCAGTGCTCCATCACTGAGCCACAACCCAGCCCTCTTTTAAAAATCTGTTATCTTGATACAGGGTCTTGCTAAGTTGCTGAGGCTGGCCCTGAATCCTCCAGCTTCAGCCTCCCCAGTAGCTTGGCTTGTCAGTGTGCCACTGTGACTGGCTTTCTTTTAAATCTTTCTTTTGGAGGGGAGAGGTGCTGGAGCTTGAACCCAGGGGCACTTTACCACAGAGCCACATCCCCAGCCCTTTTTATTTTTTTATTTTGAGCCAGGGTCTCACTAAGTTGCTGAGTCTGGCCTTGGATTGAAATCATCCTGCCTCAGGCTGTGGAGTTTCTGGGCTTACAGGTGCACATCACAGTGGAAACATTTTACCATTTTCATCTCTTGTTAAAGATCTATTTGATCTTTAAAAAACTTCTTCTCAAGTCAATTTTTCGTAGCTCGTGTCTTTCTAGGAATTCCCGGGTCATCCAAGTCCCCTGCTGTGGAGGCATAAAATTGTCGACATCATCCCTCTACAGACCTGCGTTCTTCTGTGAGGTCAGTAGTGATGTCTCCTTTTCATTCCTGATTCTGATAACTCGAGCCTTCTCTCTGCTTCCTGATCAGTCTGTAGAAGGTTTGTTAATTCTGTTAAACTTGTCAAAGAAGAAATCTTTGACTTCACTGATTTCTACTATTTTCCATTCTTTGTTTCATTAATTTCTGTCCTAATATCTATTTCTTTCCTTCTGCTTGCCTTTAATTTGCCTATAATATTTTAAAAACTGCTTTCTGAACTCTTCCAAAGGACGAGGATTATCATTTGCCACAAGAACAATGATTTATCCACACAAATATTTTGGCGAAATACTAAATTTGACCAAGTTGAAGAGTTTCATGTTGTTTGTCCTTTAAGCTGTATGACTTTTGAGAAGCTTTACTATTTTTGCAAATGTTGTGAATTTCTATGAGGCAGCTTCAATATGCAGTATTTCCTAAAGTTAATTGAGGGGACTGGGGTAATGGCTTAGTGGTAGAGCACTTGCCTAGCACATGTGAGGCCCTGGGTTTGATCCCTAGCACACACACAAAAGCAAACCCTGAACAAGTGGCCATGGCCACGGCACAAAATCAGTCTGTGTTGGATTCCCAGGTTCTTGTAAACAGCTGTGTGACCTCAGGCAAATTACTCAATCTCTCTGATTTTGTTACCTCATCTATAAAAGGGGGATAATTACAGCAATACTTCCTTTAGAGATAGTTGATGCATATAGTGTATCAAATAATAATGCACCTAAAGAACAGCATGGAGGCTGGGGGTGTCGCTCAGTGGGAGACCCCTGCTCAAATGTGCAGGGTTCCATCCCAGTACTGAGAGAAGAAGGAAAACAAACCCACCATCACCACGGCCACCATGATCCATCTGGAGGAATAGAGCCCAGGTGACAAAGGCTCTTATTTCATCTTTGTGTCTCCAGTACTTGTGACAGTACCTTGGGCACCTGGCAGGTGCTTAATAAATGCTTCTTGTGTAAACATACAGATGTGAATAAGTGGATGGCAGGGTGAAGACGACGTGACTGTGGTGGGGCTCCAGGCTGAGCCTGGAAGGCGACACCAGCCAGTGCCGACAGGACGTGGAGCCGCCCGACCTGTGCGCTGCTGCCCGTGCAGAGCCGGGGTCTCCCCGGGAGACGGGGGAGGCCTCTCGCTGCACCAGCCGGGCTCCCGCGCCAGGCGCAGCAACCGCGCTCATCCTACCTGGCCAGAGGACTGGGGACTTCTGTCCACACCAAAACACCGCGCATACGTGTATTTTGTAGCAGCTTTATTGGTAATTGTCCAAAATGTGGCCGCCCCCCATGTCCTTCAGAGGTGAGGGACGGGTGCAGCGGCACCTGCAGAGGGCTGGACGCTGCTGGGCACCCAACAGCAGCAGGACCACGGTGCCAAGACCAGACCAGGTGGCTCAAAGGCGCGTTCTGAAGCAAAAGCCGTCTTCCCGCCTGGACAGCTTGCCCTGGACGAGTCCAGCTGCAACGCTGGGATGGAAACAGGACCATCACTGCCCGGGTTGGGGCAGGGAGGGCCTTGAGGGCAGCGGCTGACTCTGTGCCCCTCGGAGCTGCCACGTGTCGCCTCTGTCGAGACCCCAGCCTGCCTGGTGACAGGTGTAGGTGGGAAGCTTCTACGCTCACAGCTCGATTTTGCTGCAAACCCAAAACTGCCCCCAAAGTCAAGTTCATTATCACAATTTATGCGTGGGGGGCTGGGGACGTGGGTCATGGAGCGCCTCCCAAGCGTGCACGGGCCTGGTTTTGAGACCCGCAACCTCGGAATAGTAACAATAACCTGTACGTAGGGAGATATTCCAGGAGCCCCAGGGATGGCCAGCTGCAGGGTGGCGCTCTGCTGGCCCAGACGCTGTCCTCCCTGGCCTGGGCCTCTCACTTCCTTCCGCCTGGCAGGGGACCTCTTGCACAACCCAAGGGAGGAGCGGCAGCCTGTGCTTCCCCCGCAGGGGCCCAGGCCACAACAGGCTCAGGACCCACCAGCAGGGAGCTCAGCTGGCCTTGGCCTCGGAGCGCCCGCAGACTGACTGTGTGACCGCAAGCCTCACCGTGGAACCTGCCGGGAGCACCCAGAAGCTAGGCCCAGACCAAGCCCGACCTCAAAGGGACAAAGGGGCCTGGGCCAGGCCATGGCAGGCACAGGCACGGGGACTCTGCTCCAGCCGCCTGCCCAGGCTCGGCTCAGCCTCAGGCCATCTGAGGATACGGGAAGGAGGGGATGGAGCCGACGCCCCTCAAGCTCTTACAAACACGCACCCGTTTAGCTCTCAGCGCCTGTGAAGCAGCTGTTATTATCATCACCCCCCCCCATTTTACAGGTGAGGAAACTGAGGTGCAGAGAGGCCGCCAGTGGCCCAAAATTACTCTGCTGACATGTGAGAACTGGGCTGTGGACGCAAGCAGGTGGCTCCATGACCCAGGCTGTTGATTACGGCGTACCCTGCCTCCCACGCCCAGTGCAATAGGGCTCAGGGAACGCCTTTAGGCCTATAGTCGTATCTCAATTAAGCCCACAGGAGCCTGTGAGGAGGTGGGGCAGAAGTCACTGTGCCTTTGAGGAATGGCAGTGAGGGAGTGGCAAGTGAGATAGCTGAAGCCCAGAGAGGGCAGGTGGCTTACCCACAGTCAGAGGGCGAACAGTGTGGAATCTGCAGGTGCTTGACCTGGCTTCAGACCCCAGCTCTGTGACTGAGCAGCTGCATGATCCTAAATAATCTCAGTCTCAATTTTCCCATCTTGGAGTTCTTTTGAGAATTAGGCAGGTCAATACATGGAAGGCACTTTAAAGTCCATTCAAAATGTTGGGCCAGGCACAGTGGCACAGGCCTGTAATCCCAGTGATTCAGGAGGCTGAAGCAGGAGGATTGAAAGCAGGAGGATTGAGACTGAGGCCAGTCTCAGAAACTTAGAGAGACCCTGTCTCAAAATAAAAGTTAAAGAGAGCTGGAGACATAGTTCTTTGGTATACTCCCCCTGTGTTCCATCCCCAGAAGGACGTACACACACACACACACACACACACACACACACACACACACACACGCAGAGTTGGTGTTTTATTCATTATAGATTTTTTTGCATGAGTTTTGATTCTTACAGCTATTGTGGTGTAAAGGTTATTTATCTTGGAGTTTTTTGGTGTCCTCTTGAATTTCGCCTGGCTGCCTCATCCTGGCCCTGGCCCTGCTTCCCACAGAGGAACACTCAGCACCTGTTGTTATGGCTACTGTTCGTCCAAGGCTAACGATGTGCCAGGAATTGTTAAGAGTATTACAAACAGGCCTGGAGATCAGGCTCAATGGTGGAGAATTATCTCCCCACACACAAAAAAAAAGCTTTCTAAATACATGTCCCCTAAACAAGATGAAGAAAAAACAGAAACTGCGTCAAAGACCAAATGATAGGATAAGAAAAAATATTTGTAAGTTCATATAAACAAAAGACTAGTGCTCCAAATATATGAAGAACCCCTATAATTCTTCTTATTAGGTACCAGGGATCGAACCCAGGGGTCCTTTACCACTGAGTCACATCCCAGCCAGTTCTCATTTTGTATTTAGAAATGGGGTCTCAATAAGTTACTTAGGGCTCAGTTGCTGAGACTGGCCTCAAACTCCCAGTCCTCCTGCCTCAGCCTCTGGAGTCACTGGGATTATGTGCTCAGCTTGAAATGCACCTTTTGAAGTTTGAAGCCCTGTTGGCAGGTCTGGGAGGAAACAGCAGGTAACCAGATGCCACCATTTTGGAGTGAAATGTGGCAGCTCTGTTAAATTTAAATTGCATCCACCAAAGCCGAGCAACCTCCCTCCCTGTCTGCCCCAGAGAAGCATGCACACCAGCACAGGATGTTTATAGTCACTTTGCTTGTGATGTCGATAAGCTGGAGACATGCTGAACACCCGCCCCTCAAAAGGGACCTGAGAGCGGAGCGCGGCCCAGCTGTGCTCCGGGGCGTAAGTGGGGGGTCTGGGGCTTTTTCTGAAGGTCGCCCTGTGCTCTGAATGTGGGCGGGTTGGGGGAGGCCGGTTGTGCAGTGGCTGGCTCTCCAGAGCCTTTGCTCTCTGCTAACAATTCCCAGACTCCCTCCGGGCCGCACCTGCCGAAGCCAGGGAAGGGACTCTTGGCTCTCGGCCAACCCCGGCAGCGCCCCCGCGGTCTGTAGCGGCATCACTCATCACAAGCCCCGGTTGACGGAGGCCTACCACCCCTGACACTGACCCCTCCCCCACGGTTCTGGGTTGACAAATGCAGCGTCTCTTGAGCTCTTGGCAGAACAGATCTGCTGGGGCGTTTTGCTGGCCGGCTCCAAGGTCTGCAGGGAACCCGCGCCCGTCCATCATTCTCGGTCCCAGCCAGGGTTTCCCAAGCGACCCTCCTAGGAGCCTGTGCGCATCCTGTCCTGGGATTTGCCAGGGCGTTGAGTGCTGCCTCGCTCGAGTGCATTCCAACTGGCAAACGCGCCCCTGGATACCATGCCTCCTCCCTGTACCCGGCCCTCTCTCCTGCACCCCCCAGGGCCCAGTGTCATGCTCAGCTCCCCTCTGCACTGATCAAAACCCCTCGCCCCTCGGCTGCCCTGAGCACCCCAGCTGAGCTGCCAGGGTTGGACTCTTACTGCCCTGTCACTGGCGAGAGAGGTCTTTGGAAGGCCCCTGGCAAGGTGGGGTTCATTCCAGCCTCTAGACCCCCGCCCAGGCTTGAGTCCCAGCCCTGGTGCTTCCCTGCCTGTGGCTGAGGGCGTCTCGGCCACCTGGCGCCTCCTCTCCACCTCTGCAAGGATCAAGTGTGAGTTCCCCTTAACAGCTCCCTGCAGACGGCGGCTGCTGGCCTGAGCCACAGGGAGGGGCCTTTCCAAACTCTATAAATAGGTCAGGGCCCAGCCCTCCAGGCTCCTGGCTCACCCCGCAGGCCCTCGGTGGGTGTTTACTGAATTCATAGGTGACGCAGGCCTCAGGACACCAGAGCAGTTCTAAGAGGGGACCTCCTGCCCCCCAGCGAGGACCCCAGGGACTCACCAGCTGGGTGTCCAGCAGACACTGCAGCCGTGTTCTGGACTATCACCAAGGCAGCCTCGCAGCGTGGCCCCCTGGTGGTGAGACGCTACAGAAAGTGATCCATTGGTCACTGACGGGAACCTGGGAGCAGCGAGTCCATATTGTGCTTTGCTTTTTAATTGATATGATTCACATACATAATAATTCACCCTTTAAAAACATATAACTCAGTGGTTTCTAGGACATTCTCAGAGCTGGGCGACCATCACCACAACCAGTTTTGGAACATTTTCATCGTCCCCAAAAGAAACCTGTACCTGTGAACAGCCATTGTGAAGACCCTGGTCCCCAGCCCCAGTCACCTACCATCTGCTTTCTGTTTTTGGAGGTTTGCCTACTCTGGGACTTTCATATGAATGGAATCATGCACTATATGGTCTTTTGTGTCTGACTTCATCCACTACACATAGCAGTTTCAAGGTTTATCCATGACGTGTTTCATATTTCATTATTTTTCATGGGTAAATAATATTCCATGGCATAGAATATTATCACTTGTCTATTCATCTTATGATGGACATTTGGGTTGTTGACACTTTTGTGATCATGGCAGATGCTGCTGTGAATAGTCATGGATGAGTTCTTCGTATCTTGCTTTCAATTCTCCTGGGTATCTACCGAGAAGTGAAACTGCATCATTGGGCAGTTCGGTGTTTTCCGCTCCACTTCAGGGGCTGTGCTAGGCGGTGAGTCTTCAGGTTTCCTCAAGTCCAGTAAAATCCTTAAAAACAAACGATCAGGTGACCAGCAGAAGACAGTCTCCTCTTGACATTGCCAAGTAAAGATCTTACACTAAAATAAAGCTAAAGAAGTATTTTCATTATTACTTCACAAAGAAAGAACATCTTGATCCCCCCAAAAAAGGACAGATTAGAATAAACAGCAGTTGTTTATGAAAATTTGGCTATATTGCTGTGTTTTCCCCCAAAGTACCATGAATTGGAAAATAAACAAACACAATCTCTTTGTGAGTCTCCAGTGGAGCGAGGCCGTGTGTGTCTGTGTTTGTGTGCGTGTGCGTGCGTGAGCACATGCATGTGTGTGCACGCGGGAATGCGCTGTGCTGGGGAGGTGGGTATCCCAGCTCCAAGGAATTCAAGGTGTATAAAAGGTGGCTCTTTCCCTAAGGAGTTTTCAGGCCGTGAGAAGGAAAAACAAAACAAACAAACAACCAGGAAACCCTCCTCAGTCAAGGCTTGGGCAAGGAGAGACCCAGGGGCAGAAGTTAGTTCTGAGGGTAGGAGAGCCCGGTGGGTAGCAGAGGTGGGAGCGACTGAGATGCAGTCAACACGCCCACAAGCCTGGGAAATCGTTTTCACCAGACCAGAGAGAGTCTGCCCTTCCTGGAGTCCTGGCACCTTTGGGAACAGAGCGATTCCATCGCCACGTAATTGCTCCCAGCCGAGGCAGTCACAAACCACGGCTCTGGTCCCCTCTGCTCCCAGGCCCTGGGCTCGCTCACTGCCTGGCCTGGGAGGACCCAGCTCGGAAGGCAGCCCTGAGGCCCAGGTTGCAGGAGGCACAGCCCCAGGGGTCCTGAAGGGGCAAAGGGAGCCGGGAGCCCCAGGAGAGCACCCCCAGCCCCCAGCCCCCTGGAGCAGCAGGAGAGTGTCACCCGCTGCTGCCTCAGGTGGAGAGGGCGGCCCCTTTGCTTTCCAGGGGACAGCGAAGGACAAGTCCCCAGCTGGAAGTGCTGCCAGGAGAGGGACCAGCTGAGGGCCACAGGTGACAGCGGTGTCCTTTGAAGGCAAGGGGGAGTGTAAGTGTGTCGGAAAGGAAGTCCCCTGGTTAGTCACCTAAGGGGACAAGCAAACTAGATCAGGACATCCCCCAGTGTGGGTCAGATGAGCCAGTACCAACCTTCCCTCGCACATGGGGTGGGGGTCAGAGCCACGCTGGCGTCAGGGGAGCTCAGAGACAGGGCAGGACAAGCCAGACTTCCACCCGCTTGTGAGGCAGGGCCAGGCCGAATGGACAGAACTGCCCGACGTTGGCGCCCTCTGGTGGCCGAGATGCACGTGGCATCAAGGTTAAGGAACGGGCGTGGACAGGGTCTACCTTCCTTTCCTCAGGATGGGCAGACGGTGGGGAGTCCTGAGGAGTGTTGGAAGCCTGGTGTTGCTTAGGAGGAACGTTCCCTTGGAGGTGGACTCCTGGAGCATCCTTCTCCTGAAACCTGCTTTTCCCTGTCTTGGGAAGCAGCCCTACCACCCACTGAGTTTCTCAAACGAGAAACTTGGGGTCACCCTAAACTCCCTCCAGAGCCTCCTCCTCGCATCCTCTTGTTCCCTGACACTGTTTGCTTCAATTTCTGCTGGTCTTGAACCTGCGGCTCTGCCCTTCTCCTGCCACAGCCCTGGCCCAAGCCACCCTCCCCCAAGGCAATGCTGGAAGCTTCCATAGGGGTTTGAGCTTGGATCCATCCAGCCAGCAGGGAGCCTGTCTTTTGTTTTCAAACTGCTTTAGTTAAATAACTATTCTGGATTCCATTGCTGTGTAACAAACCCCAAAATGTGGTGGCTTAAACAACAAAAAGTCCTTTCTTCGGCAGTTTCTGTGGGTCAGCAGTGGCTGGCCGTTCTGGCCACAGTGTCGGTGCCTGGAGCAGCTGGCGGCAGGCTCCTTCCCCTCTCCGAGTGCCTCCCTGGGTGGGTGACTTTGGACTTCCTCCCAGTGAGGCGGACTCTGGGCCACTGACCTGGTTAAGTGGCCGCTCGACTCAGGCAGAGTGAACGGCCTCCGACAAACCAGCCTCAGAAGTGACACAGCATGACTTCTGCCGTTCGCTCTTGGTCCGGATAACCTGTAAAGACCTATCAGCCTCCGGGGGAGGCCGTAGGGATCGCCTAGCCACAGCAGAAGTGCCACCGAGCGTGTAGGCATGTTTCTAAATGACCACAACCGATTCCTGAGAAGAACACAAAGTTTGGTACAAGGAGGCTTCACCTGTTGCAGAGCCGGGCCTTCCAGGAAGCGAGTCAGTGTGAAGACCCCCACCTTCAAACCTCGACTCCTGTTTAACTTTTAGTATTTTTTTTAGTTGTAAACGAACACGGTATCTTTTTATGTATCTATTTTAGGTGGTGCTGAGGATCAAAGTCAGTGCCTCACACGTGTGCGTCAAGCGCTGGGCCCCTGAGCCACAACCCCAGCCCTAAGCCCCACGTCTTGCAATGAAGTCCGAAAGAAAGACTGCAGACGTGTCACACGGACAGGCGTGAGTTCCTGGAAGGGCAGGAGAAGGGAAAGGGGCCTCTCAAGGGAGAGAGCCGGACTCTCGGAGAGGAGAGGGACAATGCTTTATTGAGGATCCCAGAGAAGTGTCCAGAGAGTCCCGCCCAGGTCCACCTCTTGACTTTTGACTGACAGCAGATGACATCAGACTTTCAAGTCCCCTCTGCCATGACAACTCAGGTCACCTTGGCCTGTGCTGACCAGTTCTAACTGGATTCTTACAGATTTTATGGTGAGGAGGAACTGTCCTTATCTCCCAGAGTTTCAGGATCTGGTCACAAAAGTCTCCCCGTTGCTGGTAACTTGGGATCCTCTTGTGAACATTATTTCAGGCCTGCGTTTCTGCTGCATGAACGAGAGTTTGCTGAGGGATGTGACACAGCCTGTCCCCTGAGGCCAGGCAGGGGGCAGGTAAATTGCTTCATGGGGTCAGCACCGTGGGCCCGTTTTATAGACTCATCCCTCGACCTCACGCTCCACCACACGCCTGTCTGTCCCTGATACAGCCCCCCCCCATCCATTTACGTCTCTGCCGTCTGTTTCCCCACACTGGGAACTGAGCTTGGCGAGAGTAAGGTGTTTTGATCACCGCAGTGACCTGGGCTCGGGAGTTAGCTAGGGATTGGAGAGAAGGAAACACAAAGCACCCACTGCGTGCAGGGAATATTCAAGGGGCTTTACGCACATCAACGCAGGTCCTCACTGACGGCACGAGGCAGGCTCTGTCAATGCCCCATCGCACTGATGGGGAAACCCAGCGGTCAAGCGCATCACCCAGGGTGGCACAGCCCACACGTAGGCCAGGCCAGGAGTGCAACCTCCAGCCACCACAGCAGCCACGGCTTTTCCAGAATCTCCTTCAGTGTGATATCCAATCTCTCCAAATGCTTCATTTCCACCTGTTTTCTGAGCCTCATTCTCCAGTTTTCTGATTAGTCTTGATTCTCTGGTTCCAGGCAGTACACCACCTTGTGGTTCTAAAATGGTTGCTCCAGTTCCAGCCATTGCGCCCACATTCTGGCCAGGAGAGGAGGAAAGGGTGAAGAAGCATGTGCGCAGGGCATCTTCGGAAGTCGGTCATCCTCCCGCAGTGGAGATCCTGAAGAGCAAGTGCCTCAGACAGATATCTGGGTGCAAGTGGTTTAGTTGAGAGGTGCATCCAGAAAGCACCAGTAAAGAGTGGGCAAGTGGGAGGACGGCGAAGGGAGCCTGGCTGGGCGGCGCCATCTGGCCAGGCCCGGGGACCTCTGGGGGACAGGCAGAGGCCCGCGTGGCCGTCGTCCTGCACGTTCAGCTCTCCCGGTGTGGACAGTAGGCACTCCAGTCCTCCTGGGCTCCCTTCCAGGCCGCGCACAGAGTTTGGCATATTGAGAAAAGTGTGGCAGACCCCGCGGGCGCCCTGCCGCCCCTCGGCCCTCACTCCAGTTGCCGGAGGAGGCCTCTTCCCCTGGCCACTGCGGCCTTGGGCCCTGAGCTCCGGCAGCCCATGCAGAGGACAGTCAGAGGTAACCCCAGAAGCAGCCTGAGGCCACGACAGAGGGGAGCGGGGACAAGCCGTCCAGTGGAGTGGCTCCTGGGCAGCCTTCCCTGGTTCCCCGCGTTTCCACGGCAGGAACCCTGGTCACCCTCGGGGGCCACTAGCCAGCCATTGTGCAGCTATCGGCAGCTTCCCTCCCCACCCGTGTGTCCTGGGGCACCCACGTGTCCCCACCACATTCCACGTGTCTCTTGTCCCCAAAGCCACCGGACAAAACCAGGTGGTGTCGCGAGCGTTTACACTGAACCCGTTCACCTTTTTTAGTGCAGCTGGAAATGAGCAGAGAGGAAGGAGCAGATGGCAATCAAGACGAATGGACAGATAGAGACACGACAGACGGACTGATAGATAGATCCTCCCCTGGCGAGAAGCCCCAAGGTCCTCCTCGACGCCCTTCCTTAGTCAAGGCCAGACGAAGGTGCTTCAGCCAGCCCGGCTCCCAGCCTGAGCGAGAGGAATCCAGGGCGGCGCGTGGACTTGGCCCTACGCGCACAGGGAAATGCCAGGTGGGGCAGCCCGAGCAGTGACAGGGAGCCGCTCCGACAGGCTGGAGGAGAAAGAGCCTGTGTGCAGCCGGGAGAAACCAGGCGGTCGGCCAGCGAGGTGGACACAGCCCCGCCAGGCCCCTGATGCCGGGCACGCATCGCCATGGGGATGTTACTCAGAGCAGGCACTGCGGGGACCTCTAGGGGACAGGCAGAGGCCCGCGTGGAAGGAAGGGCATTTGTGTGGGACTCTGCAGGTGAAGAACGTGGCCCTGCGGGGTAGCAGGGGCTCCGTGCCGCCCCTCTGGCCTCGGACGACAATCACCCGCAGCCCAGCGGAGCCACTGCCCAGGTACGGGCTACGACACAGCCAGCGACATTTGGACTTCAGGCAGATGGTGAACGCTGCATTAGTGCAACTGTGTCGGGTTATTGCACGGAACACGGGCACACTAACAAGAAGTACTTGTTGCTCATCTGAAATTAACTTTTAACTAACATCCTGTATTTTTATACTCTGCATAGGGTCACCCTCAAGGAGGAGAGATAGAGAAACAGACAGAGAACAGAGACCGGGACATGGGGACACAGGGCCACAGGAACAGAGACTCAAAAAGAGGACAGAGAGAAAGAAATAGGGACAAAACAGAATCAGGAGGGAGAGGTAGACAGACAACAGACACAGTCACAAGATACATGCAGCAGGAACAGAAGAGGCAGGAAGAGGAGAGCCGGAGACCACGCCCTGCACCGGGACAGAGTCAAGGAAAGTTGAAACAGGAGTGGCCTGACCAGGGGAGAGGAGGGCAGACCCAGACGGGGTTCTGGCCCCAGGCCAAGCAGAAGCAGGCCACCAAAATCAGAGAAGTCATTATCTACACATAGCCCAAAGTCCACCCACGCTAGAGGTGGGAGCAGCAAGGAGAGGGCAAAGTTTTAGAACAACAATTGCTGCTGGAGCTCCAGCCATTTAGTCTGCATTCCAGTCAGCAGAACCAAGGAAGAGGAGATAAAAAGTACTTCCTATAGCTTGCATCCACTCAGCTAGAACTTAGTCACATGGCCACAAAACCCCCCAAGAGGGGGTGAAATACATGGTCCTTATTCTAGGTTGTTATGTACTCAGCACTAAACTGAGTTTCTGTTACTCACGGGAGAAGAGTACAGACACTGTCTCTTCATCCTTTTTGCTGGAAGGGTGATGGGTGGCTTGAGCTGTGGCATCTGTGGGGACCACTGCTGTGCCTACCATGAAATGGAAGTTGCCCCCACATACCAGCTGATTCAGTATTTAGTTTCACAGAGCTCGACAGAGCCGCTCCATCCATCCACACCACAAGCAATTACCTAGCACCTACTACATGTTCTAAGCAGAGCTGTGAACATGACAGCCAGCCTCTGCACTCAGGGAATCCCCGCCCCACCCGGGAAGACCAGGTGCGCTAGCACAGCAGGGCTGGTGCCTGTCCAACTAACACGGAGCCGACACTTCCCCTCCTGAGCGTGGGCCGGATTCCGTCTCTAACTGCTAATGCCAGGTGGACATCCAGGCAAGACACGAAACTTTTATCAAACACCATTCACGACTCGAAGACTCCATCGCCAACGTTTTATACCCACCACGGCATTCGAGCTGCCAAACGGGCACTTCTGATCATGCATGGTGAGCTACTTCAAAGATGAAGCAAAAAAAAAAAAAAAAGCTGCTGCTGTCTACAGCCAGTCCCCTCCCCGCTCCCCTCCTTCTCTCTCTGTCCGGTCACTCACCATGAGAAAACCCAGCTGCCACATCCCGATCACACTCATCCGGCTCCGTGGACAGGGGAGGGACCAGCACCTTCTACCAGTGCCATGAGCGGCCTCTACAAAGTCGATCCTCCGGCCCCAGCGGAACCGTCAGTGCTGGCAGCCCCAGAGTGCACGCGGGCTGCCATCTCAGAGGGGATCCCGTGCCAGGCCACGCCCCACACGTAGTACACAGGGCTCCCCGATTCCTGACCAACAGAAACTGAGATAATCAATGCTCTCCTGGAAACAACCGGGGTTCGCGTCACTGGTTACGTGGTTGTAGATAACGAATGCACAGATAAATACCACCACCCTTCCAGATTAATGCAATTATGAAATAAATCAAGATGTGTGGAAGCAGGTGGAGCAGGAGGGGGAAGATGGGAGATGGGTAAGGACCCGCTTGTGGGGACAGTGAGCCAAGAGCAGCGCAGTGGGGAGGGGACAGTGTGTTCAACCTCAGAGACACCTCATGCACCCCCCCCCCCCTTTTAAGTAAATAAAGGCCTTTGGTAACTATTCTGAAATGAAGTTCAGAGATAATAAAATCTTCCCACACACAGGTTTAATAAAAGATAACAACCTAAGAAAGAGGAAAAAAAAGGAGAGGGATGTATGTTACTAATTTTATTTCAATAGATAATGCTCAGGCACAATCACACCAGAACGTAGCAGGAAGCATCCAACGCTGGAAGCCAAGAGCAGAGTCCCCTCGAAAGTGGGGGCTACAAGTGCAGGCTGACCAGGGCGGCCCTGTGGCCACTCAGATGCTGAAGCTGGCAGGAACAACGGTGCTGTGGGCTTCAAATGGCAAACAGCGTTTGGTGAGGTTCCAGCACAGAGTGCATTTTTCCCTGAGTTACTGTGAGAGTTGCATTTCTGAAAAACAGGTTCGTTTTTGGTTTTGGTACTAGGTTTTGAACCCAGGGTCACTCTACACTGAGCTACACCGCTAGGTCTTTTTATTTTTCATTTTGAAACAGGGTCTCATTAAGTTTCTGGGGCTGGCCTCAAACTTAAGATCCTCCCGCCTCAGCCTCCCAATCTGCTAGGATTATAGATAAGCCCTGCCACATCTGGCTGAAATTTAGTAACATTAAAACAGTGCAAAGGGTGGGCTGGGGGGAGATAGCTCAGCTGGTAAAAGTGCTTGCCTCACAAGCAAAAGACCCTGAGTTTGATCCCCAGTACCGCAAAACAAAACAAAACAAAAAAACAGTGCAAAGATTCTTTATGTTTATTTATTTTGGTACCAGGGATTGAACCCAGGGGCATTGAGCCATATCTATGGTCCAATATATTTTACATGTTTATGCGTGTGTGTGTGTGTGTGTGTGTATAATATACAGACGGGGTCTCGATAAGTTGAACTTGAGATCCTCCTGCCTCAGTCTCCTGAGCTGCTGGGATTACAGGTGTGTGCTGGTGTGCCTGGCTGATTTCTTTGTTTACCTGCCAGATAGATTCAAGGTCTGGGCTGAGCAGTCACCCACTGGCTTTTCACTTCCAGGAATGTGTAGCCACGTGCCCTTTTGCTAGATGGGACTATCCAGCGTTGTGTGGGGTGTTGTCTAGCATCCCTACTCCCTGTTATGCCAATTAAAACATTCTCCCCACAAAATTTCAAAATGCCTTCATGGAGAAGTACTGACCCAGAGGCACAGAAAGATGTAAGCCAAACCCTGGATGGGACAAAAGGAATCCAGAGTGGCCCGAGGATCCCGAGGAGGGGGTGGGAGGAGCTGAGGTGGGAGATACAAGCAGGACCCCAACCTCTCCTTGCTGGGCTGACACCTACACTCAGTCCCAAGGGCAATGGAAATCACTGCTGGGTGTTCGGCAGGGGGCTGACTTGCTCTGACCTTGTTGCGGGACATTGTTCAAAACTGGTCACTCAATGATTGCAAGGTAATTTTGAGAATTACACACACGCGCTCTCTCACTCATTCATTCACTCGTTGGATACACAAGAATGTAGGGGGATGTCTGTGATCTGCTATGTAACAAGCTACCCCAAAATGCAGAGGCTTAAAATCTCAATGATTTGTTGTTGTCCACTATTTTATGAGTTGTCCGGGCAGTTCTACTGGTCTCACTTGGGTCTCTCATGCTGCTGTATTCAGCTGTGGGTTGACTGGGGACTGGACCTGGTTGGAGGAGCTGTGGACATTGAGCTGTCCCTGAGGGTTTTCTTCCAGGACAGTTTCTGCATCATGCAGCATTCCCAGGGCCAACCAAGGAGTGGTCCAGGCCTCTTGATGCCCAGGCTCTGAAACACAGGCAGCCTCACTCCTCTCCACTCTGTTGGTCAAGGGGTCACAGGCTAGCTCTGGGCCAGGGGATGAAGGAAGACTCCACCCCACGTTGGGAGGAGCTGCAATGCATATTAAAACCCAATGGTGGGGCTGGGGACATAGCTCAGTTGGTAGAGTGCTCGCCTCGAAAGCACAAGGCCCTGGGTTCAAATCCCCAGCACCGCAAAAACAAAACAAAACAAAACCCAATGGCGCTTCTGGAATTTATGGCCATGAAACTTTCCACCAGGTTCTGGATCAGACCCTGGGGACACAGCGCCCCCCTCCGCAGGCTCACCGTCACTCCACAAAGGAATCCACAAGGGCAAAAGGTCAGCGAGTGGAAAACACCAACGAGGGAAGGCAAGGTGGCTGGGGAAGGCCGCCCAAGGACCTGGAGCTGTGGCCCAGCACCTGCACGCGCCTATGAGGGGATTTCTCTCTATGTCCAAGAAAGTCTGTCCTTGAGTGACCCAACAGCAAGGCTGCCTGTGGGGAGGCGGTGGTGTGAGAGGAAGGGGTCTGGGGCCAGTCTTCTTCACTCTGCAGGATGTCACCCTGGCCATTTTGGTCAGTGTCTTCCTCCCGTCAAATGCACCAACGCCCCCTCTCTCGCCCACTGCACTGCCAGGAACCTCGGGTGTATGGAAATGGACCAGCACCCTCGCCAAACCTCAGAAGGGGCGAGTCCGCCCGGCAGCGCGGCCCGCAGACCAGACCGGCCCGGGAAATGCCGCCGTGAGGCGTGTCCACGAGCACACCGCCTGCCCTCCGCCTCCTGCCGCACGCCCTCCCGCTCCTTCCCCGCCGCCTGCGCCTCCTGCCTCCCGGCGCCTCTCCCGCTCCCTCGCTCTCCTCCTCCGCCTCTCCGGGTTCTCGCCCTCCCTTCGTCGGCTCGCTGGCCTCCACCGCCACTGCCCGGCCCTCGGCGGGCCTCCTCCCCCTCCCCATCGCCGCCCCTTGCGCCCGCTCCCTGCCCGCCGCCTCTGCCCTGTCGCCGATTCTCTCTTCCCCACTCCTCCTTCCCTCGTCCGCAGCGCGCGGCCCCGCCCCCGGCTCACCCGTCAGCCCGCACCCGGCCTCCCCGCTTCGCCAGCTTCCCTTCGCCCACGTGCTCACCCTCCTCCCCGGCCCCGCCCCGCGCAGGCCCCGCCCCTCCGGGTCACGGGGTCGAGGGACGCGCGGCGGCCGCCGGCCCCGCTAGTCACGTGGTCACGTGACGCGCTCCAACATGGCGGCGCCGTGGGGCCGCGGCGTCGCTTCCTGACGGGGCGGTGCGCACGGACGCGGCCGGTGCCGGCCGGGACGCCGGGCCCGCAGCCTCGCTGGTCCGCTCGCTCGCGCCGCCCGCTCGCGGGGCTGCCAGCCCCCGCCGGGCCGGGGCCATGCAGGAGAGCCAGACCAAGAGCATGTTCGTGTCCCGGGCCCTGGAGAAGATCCTAGCCGACAAGGAGGTGAAGCGGCCCCAGCACTCCCAGCTGCGCAGGGCCTGCCAGGTGGCGCTCGGTGGGTGAGCCGCCCCGGCCCGGCCCCGCGCCGGCCTCCCCACGCCGGCCGTTACCCGGCCGGGCCTCCTGGCCCCCGCTCCCCCGCGACCCCAAATCCCACCCTCCCGGCCGCCTCCCTTGGTGTCCCCGGGGGAACGGATGGCCGGGCAGCGCGGGACTGGCCCAAGGTCACCTAGCAAGTTGGTGACAGCCAGGGCTGGTTTTCCAGCCTCCACGCTCAGGGCTTTTGCCACGACGCCCTGTGGTTGTTTCCTGGTTCCTGGCCTCACCACCTCCAAGTTCTCAGAAGCAGTTGTCCTTGCCCTAAGTTTTTTCTTTACCTGGCTCTGCTGGTTCAGGTTCCCCACGTGAGCAGAACAGGGGGAAGAGCTGCCCAGCCGGTGTCGGGAAGCCCCGGTACTTGCGTTGGAAGTGCCCAATTGGAGAATGTTTTCCCCCATTTGGGATTTCCCTTAGCTCTTTCCCTCAGGAAGGCATGTTGAGGGTGATGTGTACCCTCCCAGCGCGATAGTGTGCGAGACATCTGCTTATTCTGGGCAGTCCCCTAAATATGGGGGATACAGAGCAAAAATACTTATCTGAAATTCACCACTGTCTTCCTTGCACCTGCAGCAGTGTCCCGACACACAGTAGGTGCTAGATAAATATTTGATGGTTGAATGGACCTGCAGACTGGAAGGAGAGAAAGAAATCCAACTTGTAATTAGTTAAAAGCTCTATAATTGACACCAGCATCAGTCTCCTATCTTTTATGTACCAAATGCCCGCTATGTACCAGGCACTATGGCAGGCACTGAGGATTCAATGAGGAACAAGAAAAAGTCCTTGCCCTTGTGGCGCTTATACTCGAATAGAGCAGTCAAAAGAAGAAAATAAAATGAGGCAGTTTTGAATACTAATAAGTACCATTGTGAAAGTAAAAGAACAAGAAGTGTTTAAAAAGAGGGCTGAGGATTGCTTTAGATAGGGTGGTCAGAAAGTAATTTTTTTCTGAGGATGTGACATTTGAGCTGAAGATTGAAAGGCAAGAAGAATCCACCATGTGAAGTTTCAGGAGAAAGTTCTGGGTGGAGAGGATCAATACATTTGATCAGAGCTGCCTTCAAACTAATTCACCACCCTAATGCCTTTGGTTTGGAATCTTTAAAAAGGCTTGTTTTCCCTACAAATTGAGTAAGTGGAAAGGTTGGTTTTCTGTTGGAGTCTGAGATTGCCATCATGTTCTCCTTCGTTTTGTGCGAGTTATAGAACAGAGTTCTCTGGGACCTAGAGATTGGCTTGTGAACTTTGCAACTCTGGGAAGAAGGTTCACAGCTTTCATCAAAAGGATCTAAGACTCCCTCAAGGATCAAAAACCGATTAATGTGAAGGTCATTGTTGCTTAGATAATCCGGAAAGAGTTGCTAGTCTCGTGAAATTCATGATCGGGTGGAAGGAATTTACTAAGATTTAGATTTTTAAGGCTTTTCTGTTTTCAGCTGGGCACAGTGGCACATGCCTGTGATCCCAGCAACTTAGGAGACCAGGCAGAAGGATTGCAAGTTCAAGGCCAGCCTCCAACAGAGCAAGACCCTGTCTCCAAATAAAAAGGGCTGTGGCTGTATCTCAGTGGTACAGTGTCCCAGAGTTCAGTCCCCAGTACTGGGGTGGGGATGGAGGGGCTTTACTGTTCCAACTGCTAAGGCTAACTGTTGCGTGTTATTTTATCAGGAAAGTAGGATAAGCATGACGGAGTGTGTGTTTCTTTGGTGGAGGCCTGGTATTTATAATTCCACACTGAATCTGCCTGGACTCTGCTGTTTCAACATCACTTTAAGAGTGTTGTGAACATTTCAAAATAGTTATTTTTGCAGAAAAAAAAAATTCATTCTCCTTCAGATATCTTCTTTTTTTAAAATATATATTTATTTTTAGTTGAATGTGGACACAATACCTGTATTTTATTTTTATGTGCTGCTGAGTATCGAACCCAGGGCCTCTGAACCACAACCACAGCCCCCAGATATCTTCTTAACATAAAATTTTCACAAAATTGTACGTCACATTTTGGAACTTACTTATAAAATTGTCCTGCAGACCTTAAAGGTCCATAACATTGAGAGTTTATTACATATTTTGGGATCATATTTTTTTGTTCAGAAGTTTACATTTTCTCTACCAATATGGTAGGTGCATATTTTAAGTATTTTAGTACCGAATTGTAGACAATGACCCAGATGGAAGTAGTCTGGTTACAGGTCATAGGACTAACAGATTGGCGTGGAGGCAGGTCGTTAACCGTTAATGAGGATGAGCCAGCATGTGCTGGAGCAGAGGAAGAGCCGTAGGGAGCCTGTACAGAGTGTTGACTTAAAGTGGTCGTCTCTTAACAGAGTAGCCATGCGTCATTGCTGTTTACACGTGGGACTGGGGATGTGGCTCAGTGGTAGAGGGCTTGCCTGGCACGTGTGAGGCTCTGGGCTTAATCCCCAGCACTGGGGGAAAAGGAAGTGGGGGTGCGGATAAAAAAAAAATGACTGCCTTATAAACAGTGGAAAATATCACAGAGGACATGGTGATGTTTCACTTGGCCTCTTGAGGCCCAGTCTTGTGTCCAGTAGTCCCATTTAAGAGAAGAAATTTGGGAAAATAGCTGAAATAAGCCGATATGTAAAAAGTGTTGTAAAGTGGTTAGTATTTTGGAGATTACTGTGTAGATTGTCATTAATTTTGATTAGAGGAACTGTTGGTGACCACTCAGGGTTGAAATGCTTGGATGATAGAGTATTTCACAGGAAACAGTTTCTCAGATTGAGGGAGGGGACCAGGGCTGCAGGGCCTGTGGCCTGTGGCCTGTGGATGTTAGAGGATAGAAGCTTGACCTCTGGGACTCAGGTGAATCCCCTGACATCCACTTGCGTGTCTGTGATCCTGGGCAGGTTGCCTAATCTCAGAAGTTCCTCATAGGGTTACTATAAAGATTAAGTTCATTAACATACAAAGAGCTTGGTGTGTATTAGGCATTCAGTGGATGCTGCTGTCATGATTATTTTAAACTTCAACAAACCACAAAAACTACAAGTGCTCTGTCTTGTTCTTAACTGCAGTTGGTTCTTCGGGAATGGCCTGTTCCTCTGTTTGGTCTGTAGATGCAGTAAATAAGAAGGTAACTACATGACCAAAGGGCTGTTTCCTGTAGTGCTAACTTGCTGAGCTCAATGAGGACAGGAGTTGTCCCTTGTAAAAACAGTGATAATCAGGATGAAACAGGCCAGCAGGAATCTCAGTGATTCGTCTGGTCTAAATACCAAATGTACAGATAGGTGACCATCCAAGTAGGGGACGGTGTCTTTCTACCTTTATCTGAAGAGATCAGGAGAACTTGTGAAAGTGTTTATTACACCACAGGCATTGACGCTCTTCACTTTGATATATGTTAATGATCTTGAAACTTTCAGCCTTCTTTTGGGGATGATAATTACTTTCTTAAACCTGGCCTTTTATAATGATCTTACTGAAGACCATTTTCCCCCCATGTTGTCTCTTTAAGTTATGTTTCTGCTCTTAAACTATATGGAATTTGGAGGCTTGACCAAAAAAAAAAAAAAAAAATATGTGTTTTTAAATTCAATATAGAAAAATTTATATACAGTTTAAGGGAATTAGGCCAGGAGTATTGGTAACATGCCTGTAATCCTAACAGCTTGGGAGGCTGAGGCAGGAGGATTCCAAGTTCCAGGCCAGCCTCAGCAACTTAGTGAGACCTCATGTCAAAAGCAATAATTAAAAGCAGGGTCGAGGGGCAGGGGTTGGGCCGTAGCGCAGTGATAGAGCACCTCTGGCTTCAGTCCCATTACTGCAAAAAAAAAAAAAAAATGAGTTGAATCTTTCTAGCAGTCCTCTTGTCATATGTGACTATGATGAGGGGCGCGATGTCTTGCTTAGTGATTCACATCCCTGACGTGTTGGGGCAAATAGTCCAGATGTGTATGTTTCATGTATCCATGTGGAATCGAGTGACTGCATTTGTGGTTGTGTGTCTGTGTGGTGTCTGTGTGACATCTGTGATGTTTGAGTTGTGTGACGCCTGTGGTGTCTGTGACGTTTGGGTTGTGTGACGTCTGTGTGGTATCTGGCGTTTGGTTGTGTGACGCCTGTGGTGTCTGTGAAGTTTGAGTTGTGTGACGCCCGTGTAGTGTCTGGCATTTGGTTGTGTGACGTCTGTGACATTGGGTTGTGTGACGCCTGTGTGGCGTCTGTGACATTTGGTTGTGTGGTGTCTGTGACATTGTGTGACATTTAGGTTGTGTGATGCCCGTGGTGTCTGTGACGTTTGGGTTGTGTGACATCTATGTGGTATCTGGCGTTTGGTTGTGTGACGCCTGTGATGTCTGTGACGTTTGGGTTGTGTGACGTCTGTGTGGTATCTGGTGTTTGGTTGTGTGACGCCTGTGATGTCTGTGACGTTTGGGTTGTGTGACGTCTGTGTGGTATCTGGTGTTTGGTTGTGTGACGCCTGTGGTGTCTGTGAAGTTTGGGTTGTGTGACGCCTGTGTAGTGTCTGGCATTTGGTTGTGTGACGTCTGTGACATTGGGTTGTGTGACGCCTGCATGGCGTCTGTGACATTTGGTTGTGTGGTGTCTGTGACATTGTGTGACATTTAGGTTGTGTGGTGTCATTTGGGTTGTGTGGTGCCCGTGTGGCATCTGTGTGGCACCAGAACCAGAGACTTCCCAGCCACAGGCTCAGTGCCGTGTGCTTTAGTCCAGTTCTTCTTCTCGTCGTCGTCCCTTCGAAGCCCTGAGAAGCCAAGTAAGTTCGCCAGCGGCAGCGGAGTGTGTGGCGGGCTGTCGGGCGTTTCAGGGGCCCTTTTCTGGCTGAGCTCCGAGACTCAGCCATCTGAAAACCTCCTCAGGTGCTGGGTTCACTCCCATGCGGGGACCAAGGGCAGGACGGCTGCCCGGCGCTCGCTCGGGCACGGTTTCTGGCTCAGCTCCTTGGTTCTGTGGGTCTGTCTGCTTGGGGCGCGTCCGCAGGGAGACAAGGCCGGGGACGTCGCTCGCCCAGGTCAGGGGGCTGCCAGGTGGGGAGGGCAGCCAGGGTCAGGAGTCTGCCGACCGCAGGCCCGAGGCCTGCTGCTCGGTGGCCCTGGGATTCAGTGTGGTTGCGAGGGCTTCGCTTGAAAGCCAGCCTGGAGCCTCTGCGTGCCAGGCGGCGAGGTGACCGGGCGGCTCTCCCCCAGGCCCCTCTGCTGTGAGGAGAGCCTGTTGGGAGCCGTTCCAGAATCTGCGGGTGTAGTTCAGCCCTGTCCCCAGCACGGCGCACATCATTTACACTGTGACACATTGCTTGCTTCTCCGTATGTTACTTTTTTTCCCTAGTAAAATTAAAAAGATTTTTGTATTTGTTCTGAATCGCCGTGCATGACGGTAGAACGCACTTACCCTTTTGATCGCTCATACCCAGAGTGGGCTCTCATTTTCCTGGCTGTGCATGTTGCAGGCTCCCGTCCGTCTGCAGGCATCCACGTACCTAGGCAATGACGCTGCTTCACTCTGCTGTCCTTCCTGCCCGCCCTCCCGCCTTCACTCCCCTCTACCTGATCTAAAGTAACTTCCCTCTCCCCTCACCCCTTGTTGTGAATTAGCTTCCACATATCAGAGGAAGCATTCAGCCTTTGGTCTTTTGGAATTGGCTTATTTCACTCAGCATGATATTCTCTAACTCCATCCAGCAAATGCCAGAATTTCTTTCTTCTTTAAAGCTGAGTAATACTCCATTGTGTGTGTGTGTGTGTGTGTGTGTATATATATATATATATCACATTCCATATATTACTTTTGTTGTTCTAGTTTATTGTTTTATAACTCTATTTTGTTTATTTATTTGTTTCTCATGTGGTGCTGAGGATGGAACCCAGCACCTCACAGGTGCTAGGCAAGCGCTCTGCCTCTGAGCCACAACCCCAGCCCCTGTTCTAGTTTTGTTGTGTTCAGAAAAACTATTCTTATCTCCAGAGCACACACACACACCTCTTAAAAATGAGGAAAAACCTTAAGTGTAAAATTTTTTAAATTATAAAAAAATCTCTAAATTGACATGTCAAATAAAATAAAGAATTAAGTTCAAATGCCCAGAATAAGCCTTTAATTTTAGCAAGTTCTGGCGTTTTGAACAGACGTTTTGTCTGCAAGTGCTGACTTCATGTAAAAGTCTTGAGAAATAACAGGGCTGATGACCCTGGCGTGCAAAGCATTGTGATGGTTGTTTGGAGATGTCATCTGTCTAGAAGCGGCAGCTAAAACGTGGTTCGTCACTGATTATGGCAAGGTATCTATTGGGTATCGGGCTGGTGCAGTGTGCTGAGGATTGAGTCGGGGCTTTACTGCTGGTGGGCCTGGGAACCTGGGTAGGACCGTCGCCTCCCTGAGCCTCAGTTCCTTGAGATGGTAAAGCTGGGCTCCGTCAGGACCGCGGAAGGCCAGGTGCACCGGTGAGTGAAGCACCCGCCCAGACGTGGCACCTCTCAAGGACCTGCTGTGAAGTTGAGAGGCCTTAGTCTCCTTCCGGACAGAAGGCGCTGGTGCGCCCGTCTCCACCTCCTGTTCGGGCTGGTTTCTGGCCCTTTTAGCCAGTGCTGTGCTTGCTGACCCAGCGCAGCGACTGGCTGGGTGAGTGGGTGGAGAGCCCTGTCCTGGACTCGGTCTGGGGGAGACGGAAAGCAGTGCTGGGGAACAGCACGCCCTTCTGTGTGGAGGAGAGCCAGCCTGTGAGTGTGCGCCCCACCAGCGGGAGGGGGAGCCTTCCGTATGAACAGCTGGGAGCCGCGTTCAGTTCTCGCTGCTTCTCCAGGCTCGCCCGGCCAGGAATCACTGACTCGCTGCAGTTCAGTCATCTCGGAAAGTAGTTTTATGTTTGCTGATTCATTTCTGTGGTCCTCCTGTAAGAGGCTTGCTTTGGTTTACTGTCTAGGTTGTAAATAAGCCTTTTAGCTTGATACTTTCTTAGGTTTATAGTTGTGTGGGGAGAACAGCCTCCTTGTGCTGGGACATAAAATTCGTCAGTTTCCCCCCAGTCCTAGGGTGTGGTCGGGGTGCTTTTTGTTGTTTGGTGGATAGTCCTCGTCTGCTGGCTAAACCAGGCCCTCCCTCGTCCTGAGGGTGTTTATTTGAGTGTCACTTCCGGTGCTACGATGCAGGGGACACAGAACAAACTAGAGCCCTGTTCTGATGGAGTCTGCTGTCCAGTGGGGGGAGATGGGCGTGGTCAGGGGCCTGGCAGGTCCTGGGGAGAGAAACCTAGTCCTGCAAGGACGCTAGACAAAGGTGTGGGGAAGACTTCTTGGAGGAAGTTTTGAGCTCTGACTGAGTAAGAAGGGAATAGGAAGGGGTGAGAGGTATTTGAGCAAAGGGAACAGCTTGAGCAAGAACCCTGTGGCAGAGAGGACTGAAAGAGGTCACCGTGTGGTCAGAAGGGAAGTGCAGGGAGCGGGTATGAGGACAAGGTGGGAGAGGTCGGCCAGAGCCCCCTGTGCAGCCTCTGAGGTCATCTTGGGGAGTTGGATTTTTCAGGTCGGAAGCAGTGGGTGATGCTGACAGGTTTGAAGCAGAAGGGGACGGGGTGGCCAGGTTTGACTTTTGAAAAGCTGACTTAGGCTGCTGTGTCTGGAACATCTTAGAGGAAGCTGTCGGTGGCCTCAACATGAATGGATTTCCAACCTAGTTAGAAAGTAAAGCTAGGAAAACCTGGTGACAGATTGGCAAGAGCCCAACAGGGAGCATCCCAGCTTGCCCAGGTGTGGCGGTGGTGCTGTTCCTGAGCGTGGGGGTGTGCAGGGGAGCACATGGGCCGGGGCGAGGGAGGAAACCATCTGAGTCGGGCTGCAGTTGCCTGCACGTGTCCACGCGGACCATGCATGTGGGACGTGGCTGGATCCATACGCCTGGTGTGCACGGGAGTCTGGGCTGGTTTGGAAAGTGGTCTCAGATCCTCCGCAGAAACAGAGGGCCTGTGGGGTGTATACAGGGAGCGGCAGCTGGGGCCCCGGGCCCAGACCTCAGCCTCCTTGTCGGTAGAGGAGGCTGAGCGCAGGGCAAGGAGAGCAGAGGTGCAGGACGCGGAGGGAAGCGGGTTTGAAGGCGCACAGGGCGGAGAGGTCGCAGGCTGGCATGTGGGTCGTTGTGGCTGTCCCTCCAGCCGTTTGGTGATCATTGATGGCTGCCCCTCCAGCTGTTTGGTGGCATGATGTGGGCAAAAGGCAGACCTGAGTGGGCTGGGGTGTGTGTGGGAGGTGAGGCCCCAGCGCAGGCAACCCTGGCCCCAGGTTTGCAGCTCTGTGAAGGGGAGGCGTGCTCAGGGGATCTCTGTTTTGTCCAACTTGTTTTTAAAGGTAGAAGAGACTTGAACTTTTTAAAACATCGTTTGGAAGGGAGTCATTTGAGGGAGAGGTTAAATGACGCAGGAAAGAAAGGACGATTTACTGTCTCCTTAACAGGTGTTGAGTGGCAGTTCCTGGTGCCCGGGGACACCAGGAGCTTGCGAATCCGGTGGTGAGTGTGACAGTCTTGTCATGGTTTCAGTTCTCCTGCAGAAGACAGATAATAAATAAGCTGATACATATGAGGTGATAAATACTCCAAAGAAAGATTAGAAAAAAAGTAAAATGAAAAAATAAAGGCATTCAGGCGCCAGCAGGTGGGAAAGGGTGGCAGTTTGCAGAGGTGAGGAAGGCCTCTGAGGGGTGACCCTGAGCCCTGAACTGAAGGGAGTCAGCCATGGGCACCTCGGGAGGGAGGGGGCCCTGGGTACGCCCTGAGGCCAGAGGAGGCAGGAGCCAGGGCTTGGGGCCTGGAGGCTGGAGACAAGACTGAATTCACTGTGGGTGGCACGGGGAGCATAGGGGTCATTTTCCTTTTGAGGGAGTCCCTCTGGCTGCTGTGGGGGGCGTGAGGCAGGGGAAGAGGGATGACAGGGGGACAGTGAGGCTTTTGTCATGGTCCAGGTGGGTGGGCCGTGGTGACCTAGTGGACAGCATGTCAGATTCTGCCTCGTCCAGAGACTGGGGGTTGGGACTGGGGACTGCGGAGGTGGAGGGTGCAGCTCTCGGAGCAGGTGAGAGCAGAGTGGGTCCAGAGTGGGCAGCTGGTAAGTCTGTGAACAGGAAGTTGAGGGGTCCCCTTGAGGCAGCCTCTGACTTCTGAGTGGTGCTCCATGGACTGTGGGGAAGGAGCCGGGTGGTGACTGGAGGGGAGTGTGCGAGGAGAGGAGCGAGCCGGGGTCAGCTCCCCACAGTTGGCAGTGCCGCCTCTACTCAGGTGGAGTCAGGTCACAGGAAGATTGTAGTACAATCTGAATTTGGGGTTTTGCAGAAGTTAAGACCAAAGGTTAGAGAGTCCTGGTATCGATCGCCTGTCATCCTGATAGCAGTCCTGCTAATGGACCTGCCCTGGGAAATGCAGAAAGAGGAGGGACGCGTTGGCCCTGGCAAGGTTTGACGGGCCAAGGAAATGCCCGGCTGCGAACACTCGAGTGGTCAGCTGGAAGGAAAGGAAGAGAGGTCATGGACAGAGGACAGGAGGGAGCTGGGAGGCCCAGCCTCAGTTCCACATGGGGACAAGATGAAAGGTGTGGTCAGCGCCCCAGGCTGGCTTGGGGTGGAGGAGGAGAGGAGCCGGGAGAGTTGAAGGAACTCTGTGTGTGGTGTAAGTGTGGCTGTCCAATGATTGAAGGGACACTGTGGGGTGTTGGGGGCACTGGCCCCTGATGGCTGGTTAGGCAGGGTTGGGTGTGAGGGTGGTGACGGTCATCGTTGGACACACCTTGGGAGTGGAAGGGAGAGCGCGAGTGAGCCAGAGCTGCTGATGAATGGGTGGGGGGTTCCTGTAGGTGATAGAGATGCCAGGAAGGATTTCTTGAGAAGACTGTGGCTTTCCAGCTGCAGCTGTCCTGCCCCACCCAGCGTTCTCCCTCCCTTCCCCACAGCCTGCTCATTTATGGCTGCTGATTGCCCTGGTGGCAGCTGGGAAAGCAGCTCCCGCTAAGATGCAGCAGGTGGCCCTGCAGCTGCTCCTCTGCCCCTCCCTCTGCTGGTGCCTTAACCTCTCTGTGCTCACCTTCCTCACCTGTGGAATGATGTGTGATGGGTGACGGATGCCTTCTCGCCACGCTGGGTCATGGGGACGGGCTGAGCCCCTGGACCAGTTAGCGAGTGACTGCAGTGCTGGTGGTGGTGGTTCCTCTCGTTCTCCGTCTCCCTCAGCTTGGCTCCACCAGTGGCACTAGAGGCTTTGCTCTCTCACTGATGCCTGTGAAGTCAAGCGCAGGAGAGTTGCATTGTGGACCCCTGGCATGTGCCAGCCAGTGCCCTGTCATTGATCTGACAAGACGTGGGTTGTCTGCAGATCACCTGTATGGTCTCTGGAGTATGCGGGGCTGCTTTTGCCATTCATAGTTTTAGAGTAGGAAATCGAGATTCAGGAAGGTTTAATAACCCTCCTGTCCTCATTCAGCCAGGAGGTGTCCCTGCCAGGCCTGGAACTTGGCCGTTGGAGCCACAGCCCATTCCCCTCTTCCTCCTGTACCAGGCCATGCCATGATACATGGAACATCTGCCCCAGTTCCATCTTCTCCTCCTTTTCAGTGGGGAGAACAATTGTGTCACCCAGGCTTATCCAGAACCTATTATGTGGACCATATGACACTAGTACTACTCTTTGAACGTTCCAGCTTACAAAAATGGCTCTGGTGTTGGCTTCAAACTGATGCTTCTCTGCCTACCTGGCCTCCACCCTACACCAGGCCCCTGTTATTGCTGGCCTGGATTATTTGTAGTGCCTCTTGGTTGGTTCCCCTGCTCCCACCTTGTCCTCTCCTCCTTGTGCAGCAACAGCCAGAGTGAGCTGTTCAAGGTAGGGTCAGGTGCCCCTCCAGGCCCCCCTGGGGCTCCTCCTTTGCTTTACAAACTGCTGGAACCCCCAGACCCCTTCTGTGTCCAGTGGAGAGGATTTTCCAGATTTTTTTTTATTCCTTCAACAGTTTAGAAAGTGCAACAATTCTGAATTCTTCATGAATATTTAAGGTAAATTAAGAAAACAAAAGAGAATCTGCAGATGTGGATTCCTGAACTCCACTGGAGTAGCTCATGGGAGAGGGCTGCTCTCAGCAGGAGCCCTGCCCCACGCTGTTCTAGGCACATCAGCCCTTGCTCATTCCCACTTAGAAGCCAGGGTGAGGTCTGGGATGGAGCCTTCTCTAGCACGGGCAAGGCCAGGAGTTCCATCCGCAGCACTGCAGCACCTTTGCCGGAAAAGAGGATTGGGAGATTCCAAACCAAAGTCATAAACGGCCTTCCCAGCTGGCAGGCTCTCATGGAGTGGGAAGAACACCAGTGTTTTGAGCTGTGCATAGTTGTGGCACTCATGGTTTGCATAGTGATAGCAAAACTACATATTTATATGTGGTTTAATAAGCACACAGATTAATTGTGTGCTTATTTGAGAATCAGAGACCCAAGAGGTTATGAGCACAGATTCTGGAGCCTGATTTTCTAGGCTCAAGTCCCATCTCCACCTGATAACCTCTCTGGGTTCTGTTTCTTCCTCTGTAAAGTTTATAGCTGAATTTGGCCTTGAACTCTGGCTCCTTAGTTGCTCTTTGACTGAGTGACATCTAGCTGGTACAAAACTTGGTGAAGCTTTGTCCTTAGTGCTGGTCTTTAAAAGCCACTTTATCCCCTGCAGTGCCTGTTCTGTAGCCATGAAGCACTTTGTCCCAGGCTCTTCCCTGTCCCTTAAAACAAAGGTTATAAACTAGTACCCCCAGAGCCAGGGCAGCCTGCAGATTGGTCTTATTTGAGCCATAATTTTTTTTTTTAATATTTCCAGTTGTAAATGGACACAATATCTTTATTTTTTTATGTGGTACTGACAATCGAACCCAGTGCCTCACATGTGCTAGGCAAGCACTCTACCACTGAGCCACAACCCCAGCCCCAGTGGTTTTAAAAATAGTTGAAGTTGTTGTTAATTGCAATCTGAGCTTTCACATAAAATCTGGATTTGATCATTGGAAAAATCAGAATTATGGGCCCCTCTTGACTGAGGGTCTCTGGAGGTGCTAGTACCAATCAGTTGGGGCTGAGGAGCTTCTATACCCCTTGCCCTATTAGTGGGAGGGAACCACCTGCCATGGTTCTCCTTGATGTTTCCTGCCTGGCCCTCAGAGGCCTTTAAGCATGTAGCCTCCACCTTTGGTGTTATTACTCTTGATGCCTTGCATGGGTGGCAGTTCGCCATCCTGGTGATTGAGTCATGGTTGATGGTTGATATTCCAAAACAGTGCTTGTTTTAAAGCTAGAGGCCAGCGTGGACGCTAGCAAAGACCTGCTTGTTTGGGATATAGTTAACATTTAAACGGAACTCTAACAAGGTGACCTGATTGGAAGAAACCTTGCAGTTGAGTTTGGGTAGCAGTGACCCTCTGGAGTGTCACAGAGTTACAGGTGATCTTGTCACCCAAGCAGGTCCTAGGGCTATGGATAGAGGTTTCTGAAAGTCCAGAGTCTGGCCACCAGCCTTGTGGACTGGGTCTCCTGGCCACTTTCACAGCTTTGAGGGCCTTCGCTAGGAGGAGGCGGAGCTCCTTCCTCACAGAATTCTCGTTCCTGAAGTGCAGGATCTGGGCCACACAGGTGCCGTTAACAGGCCTGATGTCAAGGCCTTGCGGTTTGTCAGCAGTGTGCCTGACACTGGCCTCCTGGGCCTCTCTCTCCTGCTTTCTTCTGTGTGCAGCAGGAGGACCTTGAAGACAGCTGGGAGGTAGGGAGTTCTGCCTCTGGCCAGTCTGGTTCCTTAGTTTTCACATCATAAAGTTTATCTAGGATAGAAGGGTCCAAGGAAAGGAAGCTTGTCACCTTCAGAGCTGCACCCTGAGGCTATTAGATCACTGGTGCCATGTCTAGATCACGGGCTCTCAGGAGTCCACGCAAGAGGCTGGCCATTGGATGGTCAGCTGAGTGCCAGTTAGTGGCACTCTTCCCTCACCTGTTTGCATGGCACCGGGAGCCCGTGTCACCACATGGGGAGACAGTCGAGTGAGCGACCGAGTGGACGTGGCATTGCTTCAGTGACACCAAACCTCGCTGTCCTGGAAACGAGACTGTCTCTCATCTGTGATTTCTGAATAATAGTTTTGTATAGTTGTAACCTCCATGATAAAGATTTTTAAATTTATTTTAACTCATTAGAATAACATGGTTTAGCACAACACTGAACCTGTAAAAATGGTTAAAACAGTACATTTTAGGTTGTGTATATTTTACCACAGTTGTTTCAAAAAGTGTATATGCTGGGCTGGGATCGTGGCTCAGTGGTACAGCGCTTGCCTTGCATGTGTGAGGCACTGGGTTCGATTCTCAGCACCACATATGAACAATTAAAGGTCCATTGACAACTAAAAAAATACTTTTTAAAAGTGTTTTATACTTATCATAGAAAATGTGAAAAAAAGAAGGGAAAACTACTATCTACTACTTAGGTAACTTTCAATGTTTTGTTATTTTTTTCTCTTGTGTCCCTTGCGATATTCCCTTGATACCATGTCAGCTGTCACTTATATGTGTTCTGCTGAGTGGGGAAGTTGGTAGACAGGGTCTTCCGAGCCAAATTGCCTAGGTTCAAATTCTGGTCCCCAGTTTTTTTTTTTTTATGTTGTTCTTGGGCTTGAACCTAGGGTGCTCTACCACTGAGCTACATCCCCAGCTCTCCCCATCTCTCATTGAGACAGGGCCTCACTAAGTTGCCAGGCCGGCCTTGAACTTGCAGTTCTTCATCCTGTGAGTTGCTGGGTTACAGGTGTGTGCCACCGCACCTGGCTTCCAGATCTTACTGTGTAACAGAGATCAAGTGACCTACTTGTGTTCTGTCTTGGTTTCCTCACTGAAGTCATTGGTTCTCATCAGAGGAAGTTTTGCACAGGGAACACTGGGCAATGTCTGGAGATGATTTTGATATTGAAGGCTGCAGGGAGGTGGGAGTGCTACTGGCATCCAGTGGGTGGAGGCCTGGGAAGGTACTCAACATCCTACCATGCACTGAACACCCCGTAGTAAAGAATCAGATGTCCCCAAATGTCAGCAATGCTAGGCTGAGAAACCCTGCTGTAAATAAGGTGGCGCCTCATAGGCCTGTTGTGAGCGTTAAATGAGTTCAACAAGTAAGCAGAGAATAAGCCTGGCACATACTGCCCTGCTGTTATTACTGTCCTTATGATCTTTGCACAGCATATCAAAACTTCAGTGTGTAAAAATCTCCTAAACTTTCTTTTTAATGGTTTCTAAATACCATGTAGTAAAGTTGTCTTTTCCATAAATGTTGCATGGTCCTAATGTGCTTTTCCTTCTTTCCACCAGATGAAATTAAAGCAGAAATAGAGAAGCAGAGGTAAGCAACAGCACTTTCTCCTTGCTGGACAGGCAGCACCAAGGGCTGGTAGTAGCCAGGCTGCTTGTGTCTGATGGCAGGGCAGCAGGCTGCTAGCCCCGTCCTGTGCCCACGGCGGAGCTCTGAGTGTCTGAACCAGTAAGACTGAGTACTTAACGTATTTGGAGGAAAGGCCAAGTTGATGCCATCAGACCTTGTCTTGAGAGGAGAGCAGAGCCACTGTCTCTCCCTTGGCATGCTTAGGCATGAGGACAGCTGGCTCTCTTAAGTGGCTGCTCCTGATCTTCATGGTAATGAGGCCGGTTAGTCACATTTTAGAAATACAGCGCTGGCGCGGCTGCTGCCAGGTCCCCGTCTAGGGTGCCGTCGATTGGGCTCACCATCACAGATCTCTCTGTCTGCATGTGGCACTTGAGGTTTTTTCCCTGAAGTTGCATGTGCTCAGCATTTAATTGGCTGGCCCCAAGATACAGTTTGCAGGGCTTTTTAATTAAATAAATGGAAGCGAGCGGAATGGGAAGTTAGAGTGAGGCGGAGAAAGCGAGCTGCCTGTTCTCACCTCGGCCCTCCTGCTCTTTCCCTAGGCTCGGCACTGCAGCACCGCCAAAGGCAAGCTTCATCGAAGCTGACAAGTATTTCCTTCCGTTTGAGCTGGCGTGCCAGTCCAAGTCCCCCCGGGTGGTCAGCACGTCCCTTGACTGCTTGCAGGTACCACGTTTCAGCTTGATGGTCCAAGGGGTCCCCTCTGAGCCACGGGTGCTCCTTACCCAGAGCTGTGCTGGTGACAGCCCTGGTACTGGGGATGCCCTCAGAGGTGGGGAGGAAGGCGCAGCTTATTCTCTGGCAGTCTCAGGAGGGAGGGAAGGAGTGTGTGTGCTGAGTCTGTAAGATCGTTGTGACCATGAGCTAGCAAGTGCTGAACCTTTCCTCCTTGTCAGCTTCCTGCTGTTCTCTAGTCAGTTGATTAACATATGACTGTTCTTTGTGTGTGTCTATTTAAATGTACCTTATTTCATATGCATTGTTGATTCATTAGTGTCACATTCACAGCCAGCAGCACCTCAAAGCTTATATACTCATGATTTCTGTGTGAGGCACGTTACTGCCTTCTTGCTCCCAAACTCTAGAAAGCTCTTCAGCACACACTTAGGGAGCATCTTAAAGAGCAAAGAGGATGGGGTGCGAAAGACGTGGCACCAAGTACACAGCGATCGGGAGAGCTGAGACAAGGTTGGCATCGCCCTCCCCACTCAGCTGGGAGTGGAGCACCAAGCCAGTCCAGTCCTCACTGCTCCGTGTGTGTCCCCAGGAGACTGCAGGTCCACAAGTACTGACTTCAGGGTTAGTGAGTAAGTGCATTTGAAGTACAGAATCTGTCACTAATGAGAATGACTGTATTTAGAACTGCAGGTAACCTCATGACAGGTTATCTTGTGCTGATGATGGGCAGGAGGGGAGAAGTCAGGATGACTTGTCCAGTAACACACAGGACGTGAAAGGAGCAGGACTGTAACTTGTTTCTTGTTCCTGGTGCTGCATTCTTGTGTTTTTTCTCAAGACTTAGTTCTGAAGTTTCTGATTACCTTAAAGAACGTTTATTCTTGACCTCAGTGGGCAGCACACATCAATGAAAAGCATTTTATTGAAGTCTGTAAAATACACTGAAGGAAGCCACAATTTACAGTACTTTCTAGAACAAAAGGGGTGAATAGATTTTGCATTGTGATTACTTAGCGAGCTGCTTTAAGCAGCACGTGCAGCCTCGTGGGGAGCCTGGAGAACGAGAGCCTTCAATGACTGTCGCGTCTCCCAGGGCTGGACTGCAAAGTGGCAGTGGGCGTGCACCGTTTGGCATCCCTGTCTGGTATTTACCCTGTTAACCTCTCTTCTTTGATGTGTGTGCTTGAGAACCGACGACAGTTTTTTCACAGAAGCAGCTCTTCCAAATGAAGAAACGTTCTTCTCATTGAAGATAATTCTGTACAGATTGTCCTATGTGAAGCATTTAATGAGCCAAGAATTCCTAAGTGGCAGGCTGAGTCCTACTTCTCTCCTAAAATAGTTGATGCTGTGAATGTTTTCTGAGGAAACGTAGCATAGCTTCATTTGTCATTTCCCCGTGACCAATGCTGAGGGTCAGCAGCACTGATGCACTGGGGCCACAGCTGGCGCTCCTTGAGCTCCTGTCCTGCACTGGGCCCCGAGCACGCCAAATTCATTACTGTCAGACATGCCCGGGCCCAGCAGCCCTCTGAGGTGCCCTCATTTTAGAATCAAGGAAACCAAACAAAGTTACCAACTCAGTTCAAGTTCTTTTAGCCAGGGAGTGATGAAATTAGACAGGTATCTAGACCTTCCAGACCCCCCATTTATGGTTTTGGGTTTTTTTTGGGGGGGTGCTGGGGATTGAACCCAGAGGTACTCTACCATTGAGATATAGCACCAGCCCTTTTTTTAATGTTTTGAGACACAAGCCTCTGACTTGTGATCCTCCTATTTCAGCCTCTCAAGTTGCTGGGATTACAGCTGTATGCCACTGCACCTGGCCATGTTTATGTTCTTTTTTTTTCCATGTTTATGTTCTTAACCAGGGTTTGTTAACTGTGTTCCATGACAAATCTGGCCTGCTGCCTACTTTTTGTAAATAAAGTTTTATTGGAACACAGCTGTCTAGTTTGGGTGCTGTAACAGAATACCATAGACTGAGGGACTTGAACATCAGACGTTTAATTTTCAGAGTTTTAGGAGCTGAATGGTACAAGATCAAGATCCCAACTGATTCTGGTTCCTGTTTCCTCATGTGTTAGATAGTGTGCACTAGCTCTCTGGTCTCTTCTTATGGAACACTGATCCCATCGGGAGGACCTTACCCTCGTGACTTACCAGATTGTCTCTCAAAGGCCTAATTCTGTCACCTTGGGAGTTAGGACTTCATCATGTGGATGGGGGATTGGGCACACTTTCAGTCCATAGCAACAGCTGTATTCATATATTTATGTATTACATGTGGCTATTCTCCCTCTACTGGAGCCAGAGTGAATAGTTGCAAGGAGACCACTTGATCCATAGTCCAATATCTAGTATGCGGTCTTTTTGTGCATGTGCAGGGGTGTGTGGTCTTGGCAGTGGAACCCAGGGCTTTGTACATGCTAGCAAGTGCTCTACTGCTGGGCTACACCCCCAGCCCTAGAAGGTAGTCCTTTATGGAGAAACAGTGCTTACCCTTGCTATGACCTGCTATTAACTATTGCTGTTAACTCTTGCCCCTTGGCTCTGGCCTCTTTAATAATACAAATAGTTTGGCTTTGGAACTCTGTGTATATGTGTGTGATTTCAAATGGATGTGTTGATGTCCTGCCTTAATTCAGCCTCTGCCAGTCTTGAGGGTTATGGTATATGGTTCTCTGTGTAAAATGCAGTTCTCTGGAATTTAATGGGTACAGGATTTCTTTGGTAAATAAGATGTAAAATGTGTCATCCTTTTATGGTATTAGAAGGTGACTGGGTGCTCTCTGGACTCTGAATGGAAAAGTGTGCTTCCCCTTGGCAGCTGTCTTGCTAAGCCTGTTGGCCTGGAATTTCCTGGAGTAGGTGAGGAAACGTATATGTTAGAAATGGAAGGCCAGTACCCAGGGCTGACACCTGGTTTTGGCGGAATTGACCCCAGTTGCGGACATGTCCACGTGGAGAGGTGCTGAGGGCACAGGTGCCGTGGGGCCCTGTTTGCTGTGAGCTTGGTTAGTCAAGTCCTTCTTCCCACTGGGGACTTGCCCTGCTGCCAGCTCCTGTCAGGCCACAAGAGGTGCCTTCGTTCCTCTCCTTCAACACCTGGTCTGCTGCACAGGCCCCAGGACCAGGGCTGGGTGTGCAGCCTTGTGGCCAGTCTTGCCTAAGCCCAAGGTTTTCTGGTCATATTTCTTCAATTTAAAATTATACACATATATTACTGTTATTTGAAGTGTAGACATTATTAAACATACAAAAATAGAACTTTCAAAAGATTAAGCTAAGTATCAGTTACAAATAGAGTAATGTTTTCTTCCTACACTGGGCGGTGGTTGTAGGGACCATTGGTTTGAACTGTCCTGTTCTTTCCACAAGGGTTAGATTTTAGCTCTTACTTCTAGAATACTTTGGATTTTTAAATGCACATTTAAAAATGAATTTTTTAGGGCTGGGGAGATAGCTCAGTTGGTAAAGTGCTTGCCTTATAAGCACAGGCCCTGGGTTTGATCCCCAGCACCACAAAACCACAAAAAAAAAAAAAAAAAGAAGAATTTTTTAGTTATGTTGGTTGTATATGACATCATTCTCTAAAAGTCTTCAGAACTTTACAGATAAGGCTGAAGTTCCTTGGGCCAGCCCTAAAATCAGTTGCTTATTTAGATGTGTGATTTTCTTTCTTTTTTCCTTTTTCTGCAAATACTGTCGTCACCTGTACAAATTTTTCTACAGCTTGCTTTTTACATTCAGCAGTGTTCCCTTAACAGTAGGTCCAGTGAAGGCCTGTTACAGTGTTCCTCCATGCCAGAGCCTGCCTGTACGAGTCCCCTTAAACATGTATATCAGTGGCCCCGCTGTACCAAGCTCCATTGTATCAATGAGGACTAAGGCCAGGACATCTACTGTGGGGGTGGTGTCTGCAAATCACACAGAGCCATACAGGTCCTAGTCAGTTCAGAGTTTGGTGTGAGCCTCTTCTCTCCGTCACACCCCGCCAATGACATGAACTACGAGAAATAGGATCACATGTCACAGTGCCTGGGACAGTGTCTGGCACAGAGAAGGATTAGATAGCAGAGCCAGAAAGACTCACAGTATTCAGGAACTCTGTTTTCTTTTGGTCCTTTCTCACTGCACAGGCAAGGGGTAAAATCATACTGAAAACCCTTTTTAAGTTGAAAGGTATCATGCCTTTTGAGAAATCTGTGGGTGGAGAACGTTTCCAGTCCTTTTTGTACTTAATAATTAAGTATCTGGTACTGCATCTCCATCTTTGCTTTGCAGTATTGGTGTTTGGTTGTATAGAACCTATTTTTCCTTTCTTTCTTTTGGTGCTGAGGATGGAACCCAGGGCCTGGTGCTTGCTAATCCTGCAGTCTACCACTGAACCACATCCTCAGCCCGGGAACCTGCTGTTCAACATCCACATCTGGGAAGTTTGCATCTCATCCTTATATCACAGCGCTCACAATAGACTTGAGTCTGTGAGGAGGAAGAGTCAGTAGTGTCAGAGACCAGAACTTATCTGCCGGCCCTGCATCTCAGGAAGCCTGCAGTCACAGCAGTGGGGCGAAGGCTCTGCACCCCCACATGGGGCCCAGAGTTGGACTTGAGTGGCCACATGTTCAGGCCTCTGACCTGCTCCTCAGTCACACGATATAGCACTGCTGTTTTGACTCAGCCACTCTGAATTTGGTTTTCTGCTTATTGAATGGCGGTGCTTTGTGGCTAGTGGTGGGGAAGAGCCATTGAGAAGTGACATCAGGCTTCTGCAGTGTGGTGCATGGCTCCAGGGCCTCCTTCCCTGGCGGCGGTAACTCCGTAGGTTCTACCTTGTACAGGCAGAGGCAGGAGTGTGGCCAGCCACAGCCTGGAAGGATAAAGAACAGAGCAGCATTGTTTTTTTTTAACTTGCTGGTTAACTTTTTGTTTTTAGTATTTTTTTAGTTGTGAATGGAACTTTATCTCATTTATTTACATGCAGTGCTGAGAATTGAACCCAGTGCCTCATGTGCCAGGCAAAGCGCTGTACCGCCGAGCCATGACCCAGCCCCAGAGCCACATTTTTAAGAGTTGTCATCAACTCACTGGAGGCAGTGAGCACATGGAAGTTCCGTGTCTGTTATGTGGCCCTCCGTCAGAATAACCTTTGTAGTTGGAAGAAAAACAGATTTTTTACCCCAGAATTTCTCATTCATTAGGTCTGGGCTGAGGTCCAGGAGCCTCTTTTTAATGTGCTCCCTCAGGTGGTTCTGAAATTCACCGTGGCTGGGAGATCACCCTGACCTCTGAGGGTCCCTCGGCCCTGAGATCCTCCATGCTGAAATCCATGGGTGGGTGAGGTGGCCTTTCCAGCTGTGTGAGCGACACCCTTATTTGATAATGTAGAAGCAGATCATGGTCACTGTTCTTACTTTAATTTCTGGAACAGAAAATATACTGGCATTTCAAGAGAATGAAAAGAAGTGCCTTAGTCTCATCCTGGCCTCGGCTACTTAGTTCTCTCCTCAAGCAAAACATGTTATCATTAGTTTCTTAGATATCTTAACACTTAAAGAAAAAACATACATAATATGTTAAACAGCTTTATTGAGCTATAATTAGCATATGATTCACCCATTTAAAGTGTACAAGTCAGTGATTTTTAGTATGTCTACCGAAATGTGCAGCAATCACCACAATGTAATTTTTTAGATTTTGTTTTTAACCTCAAAAACCCCAGACTTAATAGCAGTTACTCCCATATCACTCTGGCCACCCTCTGACCTGAGCTCTAGATAGCTGCTAATCTGCTGCCTTTGGTAAGTGTGGTTTTTAATCCCTCCGTATTTTGCACAGATGGTTGTGTGCTGGGGAGTATTCTGTGCCTTGCTGCCAGCACTGAACAATGTGTCACCGTCTCTGGATCTGCTGTCGGGCCAAGGTTGGAGGCTGCATGGCAGTGGTCTTGCCTGCCTGGCTTCTGGACAGAGGAATCTGTAGCAGCCCTGACCATGCTCACCGCCTCTCTTTTGCTGTTGTGGACAGCCTCAGTCCTGGCCAGGCAGAAACTTCTAATCTCTCTTCTTTCTGTGTTTAGAAACTCATCGCCTATGGGCACATCACTGGCAATGCCCCCGACAGCGGAGCCCCGGGGAAGCGACTGATCGACAGGATCGTTGAAACCATTTGCAATTGCTTTCAGGGCCCTCAGACGGATGAAGGGGTTCAGTTACAAATAATTAAGGTACTTCCATTTACCTGATGTGGATTTTCAATTAGAAAGCGAGTTCCCTTTGGAATTTGTGTTTCTGTTTTACCGTGTGTCAGTTGTCTCAGGTGGTGCTGAGCTGGAACAGAAAAATTTAAGCATCACTTAGATCTTTTGTCAAGTGTCAGCATTTATTAGCATGGACTGAGATAAGAGTAGAACCAGGTGTGTTTTCAAAGTAAACATTCTGCTAATAATACTAAATTGCTTATGAATTAAATGGGCTTAAAATCCTACAGTCTTTCCCCATGAAATTCTGGGGTCCCAGACTGCCATTTCTCAGCAGATCATCCCCAAGACTTGTGTCACCCACTGGTCTTTGCTCCTGGCTCCCCATTCCGCTTCTCTGTTCCTTGTTTGCTGCCAGGAGTGATTTGGCATGGGATGGTGCCAGCTGCTTCTTGGGAGACAGGGACTGGGTGGGTGGCCAGCCTTGCAGATGGTAGGTTCTGGGTGCCGAGGCTTCATGACCAGTAGCTCCGTGTCAGAGTCTTCTTGGCACGCATCGGGACCTGGGAGGCCAGCTGCCCGTGCAGACCTGTGTTTTGTGATCTGTGTAGGTGAGATCCAGGGTCTGTCATCTTTATTCTAGGTTTTTCAGTTTTTCAGCCAATGTTGACACTCAGAAGTAAAGACTTTTTAGAAAGCAAACCAATAGAAAGCCTGCTTCAGATAATTTGGATTTTAGGGAGTTAGTAATTGCTTTTAAGCTCTTTACAATAATAGAAAGTTGGCTCTTGGCAATAATCATCCAGTTTAGTGTGCAGAACCATCTTAGAATTAAAAAACAAAACAGGACAAACAAGAAAAATCAAAGCCAACTCCTCTAGAAAAGTCTGGCTGGGGGAGGTGGAAGGCATGGGAGGTGGGTGCTTGAAGGTAACAGTCTGGGGTCTGCATTCCAGGCCCTTCTAACTGCGGTGACTTCCCCACACATTGAAATTCACGAGGGCACCATCCTGCAGACAGTGAGGACATGTTACAACATCTATTTGGCCAGCAAAAATCTCATCAATCAAACCACTGCCAAGGCCACGCTCACCCAGATGCTGAACGTTATTTTCACCCGCATGGAAAACCAAGTGGTGAGTGGCCAGCCGCCAGGCAGGGTACTGTCATGTCTGATCTCTTGTGGACCCCAGGGCTGTGAAGGGCACTAGCACTGAAAGTTTATCCCTTCTTCCCACGAATCCTCTGTATTGCACTTTCCTTCTCCTTTTTTTTTTTTTTTTTTTTTTTTAATTAAAAATCACAAATTTACACAGGGCAATGTTGTTTGATTCATTCTGTTATTTTTTTTCCCTTCCCCCCCAAACCCTCCCACCCCTCTTTTCCCTCTATACAGTCCTTCCTTCCTCCATTCTTACCACCCTCCTTATCCCTAACCCTAACCCTAACCCTACTCTTTCTCCTTTTAAAGTCAGACAGACTCCAGTGTGGGTCTTGAAGGTCGCATTTAGAATTTGCTTTGAGTTTGTCACATTCAGAGTTTGCTTTGCATTTATTGCCTTTAAAAAATTTATACTGGGGCTGGGGAGATAGCTCAGTCGGTAGAGTGCTTGCCTGGGTTCGATCCCCAGCACCTCAAAAAAAAAAAAAAAAAAAAAAAATTTATACTGGCCAGGCGTGGTGGCACACGCCTGTAATCCCAGATGCTTGGGAGGTTGTCTCTGAATAAAATATAAAAGGGGCTGAGAGTATGGCTCAGTGGTTAAGCGCCCCTGGGTTTAATCCCCAGTACCAAAATAAATAAATAAGTTATCCTGCTGGCTGGAAATTGTTTAAGCCATAGGCTGGTGTAATTGTTTCTTACCAAAATGCTCTGACCATGTAGGTTGAATCCCTTTCCTGTTGCCTTCCAGTTGCAGGAAGCCAGAGAATTGGAAAAACCAATTCAGTCAAAACCCCAGTCCCCCGTGGTCCAAGCTGCAGCAGCATCCCCAAAGTTCAGTCGTTTAAAGCAGAGCCAGGCACAGAGCAAACCAGCAACTCCTGAAAAAACAGATTTACCCAACGGCGAGTATGCCGGAAGTGGGCCTGGAAAAGTGGGTCCAGAAAACGGAGACGCACCCAGAGAACGAGGCCCATCATTCTCAGGTATGGCGGAGCCACGGGTGAGAGTGCCTTGTGCACTACCCCGTGGCTGCGGGCTCCCTGAAGAGGCTTTGGTTTTGTACCCCTCCGTCATCAGCTCTGCAGTCGTTCCTAAGTGGTTCCTGGAACGTGTCTAGCTGTGTCTTCGTGCCAGCCCCAGTGTAGTGGGCTCAGTGTGGGGCACTGTCTTCATTGGGAGCTAGTGGGTGATTGTGCCCAGAGAGGACTGGGGCCTCACCTACCCTGTTGCGCTGGGTCTCTGTTCCTTGTCCAGTGCCTCGCAGTTCTGAGCCACTTAGACCTGTGTGGAGCAGCAGGACCCTGGGTGGGTGGGCAGGCGAGCAGACAGGAGAAGGTGGATGGTGGCAAGATTGCTGTGTTTTCTTCCTCTGTTCAGATGCATCACTTATTTCTGTTGCTTTTTTAAACACAAGATTATCTCACACCTGGTTATAGTCTTAAAGTAAATGAAACATTCAGATTCAGTTGTCCAGAGATGGCTTCTCAATGTCTGTGTCTCCTCCTGGTTCTGTATGAACCAGATTCAAAGGTCTTATTTTTTTCTTAGTGGTTTACCTAGTACTTCTGTCAAATAGTTCCCCACTCAGGCTGTTGTTGTCCACAGTGTCTGACCTTCTCTGGGACTGACCCCTTTTCTTCTTGGGGTCAGTAAAGATGTCCGCCGGGCTGGGGAGATAGCTCAGCTGGTAGAGTGCTTGCCTCACAAGCACAAGGCCCTGAGTTCGATCCCCAGTACCGCAAAAAAAGAAAAAAAAAAAAAAAAAGATGTCCGCCAGTAGTGACTTCCTTACTAGAGCGTGCGTATTTGAGCAGCCTTTGTTCCTTTATAGAGTTTTCCAGAGTGCTTGGCATGTACTGGAATAGGACATGTGTTGTGCTGAAATGCTGTTCTGTGTCCAGGAAGGACAGAAGAGAAAGGTGCCACCCAGAGCTTGTGTCTTGGAGTCCAGGCTGAGCACTTGCTCTTGCTTCGGTGTGTCCTAAGGTGCTCAGGCTCCAGCCCCGCCACCAGAGGGTCAGAGTTTACTGTGACCCTTATCAAACTGTGGTTAATCTGTGAATACTGACATTTAAATACTCTGTAGGAAGCACAGCCGTGCAGATTGAACAGCAATTCTCTGCTGGGTTGAAAGAGGCCCATTTTCTGTACAGCGGCCAAAGTGATCCCTTAAATGCCTGAATCAGGTCACAGCCCTCCCTGCTTGGCGTTCCCCATCTCGTCCCATTCAGAGTGAGGCCCACACCCACCCACCCCCTGGCTTGTAGAGCGCCGTGTGCCTGACCCACGCACCTCTGTCCCCTCCTCACATCCTTCTTTGCTGCACAGTGCCCAGGTGTTGTTTCTGGTTTCAGAAGGTCCTTCCCTTTTCCTGCAGTGCCTTTTTGCTTGATGTCCCTCCCCGTCACCCCGTGGCTCCCCATCCTCTGTCGTGTGGCCCTCTTTTACTGGAGTGCCATGGTCACTGGTAGGACACCGTGTCCACCACCGTATTCCGCACACCTGGCCAGGCCTGGCACACACTCAGTACGTAGCTTTTGAATGAATGGTGAAAAAAATGTGAATTCTAGCATTTAGTTTTGTAGAAACAGTAACTTGAAGTTCTGCTCTAACAGAGATAGTGATTTGTAAGTTAATAGATTGCTTTTTTTTACGTCAGTCAGTTTTTATTGTGGTAAAACAGAAGTAACATAAAGTTTATTATTGAAACTACTTGAAGTGTAAATTCCCTGGTCCAGAGTTGCTGTGGGTTTGTTGATGTACCTGGGGGCATGTCCTGGGAGCTTGAGAATCAGACCTCAGACCTGTTGGGAGTGGTCAGGACAGGTGCACGATGGTGTTTGGAAGCTCTTCCAGTTCTCAGGATCTGGCTCTAAAGAAAGAACAAGTCCTTCAGAGACTTGCTGACATCGTCAGACACCAGAGGGGGGACTGAGCGTCCCTAGAAGCCAACGAGGAAGGACAGCCTTGGCAGGTAGTGGGGGTATTCGCCGGGGGAGCCGGGGTCCAGGGGTCAGACTTGAGCACCTCTCTGATGGACAGTTGCATGCCACCCTCTGCAGACTGTCCCGGGGCGGCGTTCTCCTGCAGCCAGGCCTGCCCAGGTTGGCCACACTCTCCTGTTTGATGAACTAGGACCCTCCGGGATCATGTGCTTCCCCGTGTACTTAGTGCAGGTGGAGCGAAGACACCAGTAGACCTGTGCGGTTTCCCCTCAGCAGTTAGTGTTGCATCCCTCCTTAATAAGTCAGGAGTTGATTTGTCCATCTCAACTGCCTGTCCAAGAGGTGGCTCAGATTGCTCCTTATAAACTTACAAAAGGAGATTCTGTGCTCCAGACTCCTGCTTGCCTATGTGAATTTTGGGAACTGGCCCTCTAGGCTCCTCCAAGGTAAACATGCCATTTTCCTCTTCCCGCCCTCCTGAGCTCCCAGCTGTTCTGTCTGTTCTTTAACAAAGGGCTTTCCTGAGAGAACTCATACCGCAGCTCACCGGTCACAGCGCACGAGCCAGCCCTGCTCATGAGGGTCACAGGCCCGAGCAGCAGTCTTCACGGTCACTCCCCGAGGAAATCGGTCACGTCCTCTTCCACTTTTCACTTCCGGAATTAGGAGTAGCGTTGCCTGTGTGGGGGTCTCTTAGCTGGCCTTTTCTTTCCTGGAGAAACAGCCCCACTCTCAAGTACTGTAAAACAGAAAACATATCTTCCCTCAGCCAATGCAGAGGTCCTGGTCAGGCAGCCTCTTCCAGATCATGACTCTTGCTTAGTAACTGTGTGGCCCTTTGGCAACCTTTCTAACCTCAGTTTTTCCATCTGTATGGGGATACAGTTAAACTTAGGAGTTTGTGAGATTAAATGAGAGCAGTGCCTGCCACTTAGGACTATGTAACTGCCTGCCTTTTTTTTTTTTTTTTTTTCTTTTTTCCTTTTTTTGAGATGAGGTCTCCCTTTGTTGCCTAGGCTGGTCTCAAATTCCTGGGCTCAAGTGATCCTCCTACCACAGCTTCCCAAGTGGTAGGAATACAGTCATATGTCACCATGTCCAGTTTATTATTTTCTTTAAAATAAATTTCATCTTAGCTAAGCGGTGTGATGTGCATCTGTAATTCCAGGGGCTTGGGAGGCTAAGACAGGAGGATTGCAAGTTCAAAGCCAGCCTCAATAACTAAACAAGGCCTATGCAATTTAGTGAGACCCTGTTTAAAAAAGGACTGGGGATGAGGCTCAGTGGTTGAGCCCCCCCTGGATTCAATCAGTACCAAAATAAATCTGTAAATAAATTTCAACTTAAAAAATGGGTTGGTTTAAAGAAAAATAGTAAACATTTCAGATGGTGATCATGTGTGAATGTGGCAGAGATGGTGTGGTAGGATAAAATGATCCCAACTGTTTTGCATGTTAAAACCAACTCTTTGCTTTAGGAATTTTACATTTTGTTGATCAAAAGAGGAAGAAGTCACAGGCCAACACTCGATAAAAATAACAAAGTGCGCCCCACCTCTTCACACTTGTTTCTGACGGTCAGCCTCCAGCCACTGCTTCTTAACACTTTTATGAGCTTTATAATGGACGGGTATCTGGGGACCATAAGCTGCCTGCTGGTTCCTTCCCAGTTAGCAGTTGTTTTCCTGTCACAGAACCGGCTGGCTGGCGTGTGGCTGGAATGTGGCAGTGGAGCGTTTTGCTATGTTTTTTCCTGTATTATTATTACATATTACTAAGTGCTTGGACATTGGACCAATTTGGGACAACCAAACTCCTGTCTCTAGGGAGCAGGCATGTCACACCTCATTGTCCCTGTGTGGTCACAGCTGCCCCTTGAGTCTCCGTCTCGCTTCTCCCTCTCCATTTTCTCCCTGACACTGTGGCCTGTAATGAAATTGACCTCTTATCTTCAGTTCGGATGTAAGCACCATGGATACCGAGCTGTTTTGAGACGGTGGTGTGTTCCACATGCCAGGGACAGTGCCAGACGCACAGGTGCTCGCCTATTGGCTGGATGTGGGCGTGGGGCCCCCCTGCACCACCCCCATGCTCCCTGCGCAACTGAGCAGCAAGCAGGGATTGGGAAGGCCTCGTCTCAGACGCTTTCTGGTTCTTTTCCTGTTCCTAGCTTGTGACCTGTGTCCTTATGGTTCAGGATGTTGCCATTTTGTTCTAAAGAGAAGCCTGCTTGGAAGCCAGGACCATCCCCAAGAAGTTAGGCTTCCCCCTCAGTGGCCAGAACTCGGTCATGTGACCACCCTTTCCTGAAAGGAAGACTGGGAAATATAGTCACATACCCTTCCAAAACAAAATGAGGGATGTGTTGGTTAGGAAGGATGTGGCTTAGGTAACTAGAGTGCTGGCCAGAGGGTGGGGCCCTGCTGACTAGAGACGGAGTGGCAGCCAGTGAGTCTCCCGTCTGAACCTGTTCAAGGTGACCATCCTGTTTTGCGTGGGCATAGTGTGTGAGACACGTAGGGTCTGGTGCCTAATCAGAGGTGGCAAGGTAGTGACATCCCCAGGGAACTGGCAGAACCAGTGTTTTTTAAACATACTCTCTGCACCTTTCAAGTATTTGATTTGGTTTGGTTGTCAAACATTGTCATAGCATGCCTGAAATTTAAGCACAGTGGACTTCTTAGTGTTAACAGAGTGTCCAGAACAGCCTCTCCTGAGGCCTGCAAGCCTCACCAGCCACCACTTGATGGCCCCAGTCTCACTCACTAGCATCTCTCACGAAAGGAAACCATTTTGGGTGCTACACGTAAGCAAGGTACCGTGTAGTAGATTCTTTGAAAAGGATAAAAACAGCAACCAGCTGGGTGTGGTGGTGGATGCCTGTGAGCCCCATAGCTCGGGAGGCTGAGGCAGGAGGATCATGAGTTCAGTGCCAGTCTTAGCAAAAGCGAGGCACTAATTAAGCAAGTCGGTGAGAACCTGTCTCTAAATAAAATACAGGATAGGGCTGGGGATGTGGCTCAGTGGTCAAGTGTCCCTGAGTTCAATCCCTGTTATCCCACCACCCTGAAAAAAAGCTGTTTGCTTTGTAAATTCCTTTCCCAAGACTAATTGTCAAAAAAAAAAAAAAAAAAAAAGTTATTGACCAAATTATATTATATCGTGTGCACGTATGAATATGTAATGAGATCCCATCATTATGTATGACTACAATTGACCAGTTAAAAAACATGGGAGAAAAAAGAGGTGCCAGACCTCTTCCACTTATCTAACATTTTACACAGTAATTTTGTTTATAATTTAGCAAATCTTCGACTCTTTCATTGGAAATCTCTTGCTAGATTCTGGGCTTACAATATGTGGACAGTCCAGTAGCAGAAGTCGTGTGACTTACCAACTCCGTAAGGAGCTGGAGGTGAAGGCCTAGAGGAAGTCCCATCTTTCTGCCCTCCCTCCAGCTGGGGGTGGTGGGAGGCCTTGGGCCCAGCAACTGGGGCTCAGGAGGAGAGTGCAGGCGGGGTTTCAGCGTTCCAGGAACTGAAACCCAGAAGCAGAGCAGATGCTGCCTCAGGATTTCCAGAACCGGAGGGGATGCGTGTCTTGCCCCGGTGGGATGAGGCCTTCGGCAGAGCTCACTCCTGCCCTTTGCCTTGTGGCTTTAGGGGAACGTTGTTGTAATCTCCTTTCCCCCTTCCTTTCCTTTCTCTGGAAACACCCTCACCTGTGCTTGTGTGTTTGGGCATGTGTAGGGACTGACGATGGAGCCCAGGAGGTGGTAAAGGACATCTTAGAAGATGTAGTCACATCTGCTGTGAGAGGTAAGAACCACGGAAACCCCACCTTTCCTAGTACCTCATTCTTCCCGAAGATTTGCTGGCTAGTGCTTCAGGGCAGAGTTCCTTCTTCCCTGCCCAGTAAACTCATCGATGTCCTCTCACCCATCTTTCACATGGGATTCTGAAGTAACCTGGTGCCAGTGATCAGTTTTGTTCGCTCTTGCTTGGGGTTCAGGAACACCGCCTGATTGTGCTGGTGTCCCTTGCTCCCCGGGAGACACAGTGCCCAGGGCATCCAGGTTCTTCTGGAGATGGGTCATGAGCCCCGATCCCTGGACTTTGCTGCTGCATTTTCGTGGACAGCTTTGATGTGTCGAGGGGGCAGGGCACACACCAGTGGGTATTGGGTGTACCAGGGAAGCTTTACTCATATTTTTAGATTTCCTTCAAAACACTCTGTTTCGTGGTATTGTTTCAGTGGTATTGCGTTTGTATGATTCAGAATGACAGATTTTTTTTCTTTTTTGTCCCAAATCTCAGGTTAATTGGCATGTGTTTAATACATGATTGCAATGCCAATAAACCACTAAGTGGGTGACAAATAAAAACAGTTCAGTAGGTTGCAGTCAGCATTTTTTTGAAGTATTTTTTTAGTTTTTTAGTTGTCAATGGACCTTTACTTAATTAATTTCTTTATATGTGCTACTGAGGTTTGAACCCAGGGCCTCACACATCCAGGCAAGCACGCTACCACTGAGCCCCGGCCCCAGCCCAACAATCTGCATGTCTTAAGTGAAAGAAAAAAATAGAGTAGGAGTGCTCTGAGTACCTCCGTGTGGTGATGTTGAGTTGGTCCACGGAAGGGGTCTGGCTATTCGTGTGCACCTGTGTACACTGGGACACAGTTTTAAAAATTAGTTTCCTACTTTTACTTTTTTACTTAGCAGTGCTGGGGATGGAACCCAGGGCCTCACACATGCTAATAAGCAAGTGCTGTACCCCAGAGCCACACCCCACGGCCCGGGTCACAATTTGGAAACCAGTTCTCTAAGTCCTATCCTTTTCTTCAGTTAGGGTACCACGAAGCTATTTATAGATTCCATTATTCAACTCCTGTGGAAATGTCTTTAAAATAGCAGTTTTATTTCCTACCTTTAGGTTTGTTTCTGCATCTGCACAGGAAGTCATTCTGTAATTGGTGTCTATCCTTCTCGTGCATTGCTATGTCCCCCAACCCACACCACAGCCCAGCACCCAATAGACACGTGATAAATATTTGTTGAATGAACATATGCTTGGAAAACTATTATTGAAGATTTGCTTATTAAGTTCTTTAGTGTTTCTCATATGTATAAAGAGCCAAATGATAAATTCCTCTTAATTTCTTCATTCTGCCAATCATCAGATATACTTTCCCTCATTAAAAATGATGAAATCTTTTTAATTGTTTCTGTTTTCACATGGCTGCTAAGAAGTTTATGCCTATATTTTTCTCAGTGAGGCTTTCTGTCATATAGGTTCTTCTCTGATTCCTACATTAATAGTCTTTTTAAAAAATCTTTGCTTTTCACGTTTAGCTGCTTCTAGTCTTTTTCAGATTAGAAGTGGGCAGGGTGGGCAGGTCTGCTGTAACGTACAATTCCAGAGGCACCAGTGATGGATTTGATACGAGTGAGCCCGTGAATTGTGCATTCTGTGGCTCTGGTGCTGAGGCTGTGGACAATAGACGCACACATTTAAGGCTGAAACACCACCTGGGCCGAGTGCCTTGTGGGCTAGCAGGAGAGGCACGGGAGAAACGCGGTACCTGAGGGAGTGTGTATCTGGTGCAGGCAGCCTGTTGGGATGCCTGCTGATCGGCAATGACTTTTGTGCTTGTCTTTTAAGAAGCAGCAGAAAAGCATGGTCCCACAGAGCCCGACAGGGTCCTGGGTGAACTGGAGTGCCAGGAACGTGCCGCTGCCCCGGCGGCTGATGAAAACTCACAGACCAATGGCATAGCAGATGACAGACAGTCCTTGTCGTCAGCGGACAACCTGGTATGTTGGCTGTCAACCTGTACAGACATGTTTTCATTTTGTTCATTTGTTGGTTGGTTTGTTATTTGAAGGGACAACTCACTATGTTGCCCCTGGGCTCAAGCCATCTTCCTGCTTCTGCTGCATGACCAGGACTGTTGGCACATGCCGCCATGCCGTTTTCATGTCTATTCAGTCTTTTATAAGATGCCGAATTAAATCTCCATCAAAAGAAGTGAGCAGCTAGGCGCCACAGTGCACACCTGTGATCTCAGTGACTCTGGAGGCTGAGGCAGGAGGGTTGCAAGTTAAAGGCCAGCCTCAGCAACCTCGCGAGACTCTGTCTCAAAACAAGCAAACAACAAAAAGGGGGCTGGGGATGTCGGTCAGTGGTAGAGCACCCCTGCGTTCAGTCAGTCCCCAGTATCTCCCCCCCCACACACACACAAACACACCCCACAAGGTAAAATGAGCAAGCCCTATTCAGCTGTTAGCCCATAGCCCTGGTCTGAGAGTCTTTGTACATAGGTTCAATTCTTGGGATGTGTTAATGTTTGTTGTATATAACATTGTTATTGAACTTTTTTACTCACACTTTTAAGACCTAAAATTTCCTGCCATTTTTCTTCTCTTTCAAAATAATACACATTTGTTGTAGGAAAAAACAAGAAAATATAGAGAAGGAAACTAGTTCTTCTATTTTTTCTTCTTCTCTATATTGGAAAGTCAATATATATGGGCAAGTCAGTATCCTTCTAGACTTTTCTCCGTCTTGCATTTTATTTCCTAAAGAGATGATACACTATACATGCTATGTTTTGACCTGCTTTTCTTTCTTTCTTTTTTTTTTTTTCTTTTTTGCTGCTGGAATCAAACTCCGGGCCTCATTCTTGCTAAGCATGTGCTCTACCATGAGATGCAGCCTACCCAGTAACCTGCTAAAAATTGAGAATATGTTTTGATTGTCCCTTCAGGCCCCTAGATGTGTTTACCACATTGCCATTACTTCTAAATAGCTTCATTTTCCCCTTGAAAGCTGTGTATATGGACATTCAGAGCAGGAAGTGAGACTCGGTGAGGGTCTCTCCAGAGTCCACTGTGTATCTTTGCACTGGTGTATTTCTCAGTTGTTTTCCTGATTGCACCCTTCCTGCCCCAGGAACCTTCTTAGACATTTCTCCTAATCATTATCCCCCCACCATGAAATTTTAATGCAGTCAGTAAGTTGGATACCTGGGCGTACTGTCTGGATATCTGTACGTAACATTTTTTTCACCCTCCCCCCCAGGACAGATCTTTTCCCCTTGGGGTGTATCATTCCCCATGGATGTACTCAGGGACATGCGTAAATCCCACACGAGGACCCCGTGTCTAATACACTAGCCTGACTCGCTTTGTTCTCTCAGCTCTCCATCATGGACATCTTTCCATGTCAGTACACAGAGGTCTCATTTAGTTTTTTCCAAAAGGCCAAGAAGCAGTGGATCTAACTAAATTTTTTAATGGCCATGTAAACTTCTATATGGATATTAGGTTGTTAGATTATTTAAGTTTCACCACAAAACAGTTCATAACAAACATCCTTAAAGGTAAATCTTGTGCACATCCTTAAGTCTTTCTTAAGGATAAATTGCTACAATGTATGTCTGGGCTCAGAGCAGGAAGCTTTGGGGCTGAGGGTATAGTTCAGTGGTATAGCACTTGCCTGGCATGTGCAGGTCCCTGTGTTTGAACTCTAGCACCACAGAAACGAATGAATTGATGAAATAAAGAATAAATGAAAGAGAGTTGGAAATTTCTTTTTTGTGTGTGTGTGGCATTAAGGAGGAAACGCAGGGCTTTGTACACACCAGTGTACAAAGTGCTCTACTACTGAGCCACATCCCTAGCCCAAGAGGTAGAAACTAAGACTTTTGATCCTTACCACCAAATTAGTCTTCTGGAAAGGTACTACTCAAATCCCTACTCATCCATACCCATTTTCTTATTCTTTTATTAAAACAGAGCTATAACATTTGTGCACATCTTTTCTGGTATGGTAGGAGAAAGGTCCTGCCTTGATATTTACTAAGGTTATTTAGGTTCATTTGTCATTTTGCATTTCTTGGTGAATTTGCTTATTTGTGTTTTGTTTTGTTTTTGCCTGCTTTGCATTTGAGAGGAGCATTTGCAAATTTCCTTAATGAAATCTGAAGAACTTTTATATATGAAGGATATTAATCCTAGTTATATATGATGTTTACTTTTAATATTTATTGATTGATTGATCGATTGTGGTACTGAGGATTGAACCCAGGGGCGCTTAACTGAACCACATCCCTAGCCCATTTTTTATATTTTATTTTATTTTATTTTATCTTATCTTTTATTTTATTTTATTTTATTTTGGTACTGGGGATTAAACCCAGGGGCACTTGCCACTGAGTCACATCCCCAGCCCTATTTTGTATTTTATTTAGTGACAGGATTTTACTGAGTTGCTTTGTGCCTCGCTTTTGCAGAGACTGGCTTAGAACTCTCAATCCTCCTGCCTCAGCCTCCTGAGCCACTGGGGTTACAGGTGTGGGCCACTATACTCAGCAACTTTTAATTTTTAAATGTAGCTTACTTTTTTAGATAAAGAAGTTCATTTTAAAATGCCCTATCATTTTTCTTTTTATCCTACAACACTATTCTTAGAAACACTTTTCTTGCCCAAACTAATATAAATGCCTGTATGTTAGTTTTTTATTTTACTTTTGACCATTTCTTTTTAACTATCCATGCCAGCTTTTGGAGGGATGGGAAACACGGTTTAGAGCTGTTCCAGTGACTCCCCTAGCACCTCTTTTGCCATATTCTAGCCTCCCAACACCCTTTCACCTCCCCTTTGAGTAAAAAAAAGAATTTAAATTCCCATGAGACAATTACGTTCTTCATTTTGCCTCTTTCTTTTCTTTCCTGCGTTTCCGGCCTTAGGAGTCAGATGTGCAAGGGCATCACACGGCTGCCAGGTTCTCTCACATCCTGCAGAAGGACGCCTTCCTGGTGTTTCGCTCCCTGTGCAAGCTGTCCATGAAGCCCCTCGGGGAAGGCCCCCCAGACCCCAAGTAAGCACACAGTGGTTCTCGGTGTCAATCACCCAGGGATCCAGAAGCACTGGACTCTGTGCTTTGTCCTCCCTGGCTTCCCACAAGTCCCGTGGTTTTGCAGCTTTCTAGGCTCCTGCAGTCCCCACCGTCCTTTTTGAGTTGTCCGTCCCCACTAACCAAGATTTTGCCTAGCTTTTCTTTTGGTTTGTATCTTAAAAACAATTAGTATATAGAAGATATACCTTTTGTTTTACTAGCTCATAGATTGCGGAGGTGGGAATTGAACCTAGGAGTGCTTTGCCACTGAGCTAAGTCCCCAGCCTGTTTTATTTTTTTGAAGTAGGGTCTCACTAAGGTGCTAAGGCTGGTTTTGAACAGAATCCTCCTGCCTCACCTCTTGAATCACTGGGATTACAGATTGCAAGTGTGCGCTATGCCTGGCCTAATGGATTTACTCTCCTGATGGGGATGTGGAGGGACGGGGGGATAAAGATTCAAGCACCAGATTCAACCCAGGGAAGCCAAATATTTCTCCATAGTGGACACATTAGCCTTGTGGAGTGAAGTGTACAGAAGCTTGCCAGAGAGAGCTGTGCTCAGGTCTCAGCTCCTCCACAGAAGTGGCTGAGCCTCATTAGAAAGGGGGTGGGGGCTGGGGACTTAGCTCAGTGGCAGAGTGCTCCTAGGTTCAATTCCCAGCAAACCTGCACACCCAAATCTATCAGTAAGTGAAAAAGAAGGTACATCTTCTATGTACTGATTATTTTTCAGATACAAACCAAGAATCAGCCTGCAGGATTTATTAAGTGAAGCGAGATGGGTGTTGCCCTGAGCACAGGGCCTCACACTTTAGAAATAGTCGCTGTCGTTATTGTCGTTACTGGCAGTTGTCATTAGTGATCCTTCACTCTTCTACTGTGAATGCTGCTGGCATTGTAACAATGTCAGGAACATGGTTCATGACGTTCTTCCATTTCTTCCCATTCCCCAACTCGGGAGGGTCGTGAGGCTGGTGGAGAGAGCACCATCTCGTGGGTGAGGACAGTGGAGAGTGGGCAGAGGTGTCTGCTCACCTAGATGGTGCAAGGCTGACCCTTGCTTTGCTCCTGCTCCATTGTCTGCTCTGTGGTTGGGAGACAAAAGAAGAGGAGCTGGCCACTCCTGTTCTCCAAGGGCCTTGCAGGTGCCAGGAGCCCCACCTCTGCCCTCCACCCTCACTCCCCTCGCATTCAGGGGCAGTTGCTGACTCTAAGCCGGCGGCCTCAGGAGTCCTCCAGGTGGACTCCAGTTTCTCTTCCAGTGCCGCCATCGTTTTCCATCTCCTCTGCCAGGTCCCACGAGCTGCGGTCCAAGGTGGTCTCCCTGCAGCTGCTCTTGTCGGTGTTGCAGAACGCCGGCCCCGTCTTCAGGACGCACGAGATGTTCATCAATGCAATCAAGCAGTACCTCTGTGTGGCCTTGTCCAAAAACGGCGTCTCTTCAGTGCCCGATGTCTTCGAGCTCTCTCTCGCCATCTTCCTTACTCTTCTTTCAAACTTTAAAATGCACTTGAAAATGCAGATAGAGGTATGGACTCCAAGTGGACTTTTTCTTACTTGATGACGCTTGTACCAGATGAGAAACCTGCTGGTAGCACAGTGACCAGCACTATGGTTACACAGTCTACTTGCTGGCACTCCAGAGAAGAACGTTTGAATCAGCAAGAGAATACTTTTCATAAAAATTCTGCCCCCAAATCTTGTGCACTGTACACTTTGATCAGAGGCTTAAGGTGTGTGGTCTGTGTGGTGGGCTCAGCCCCTATACCAGTTTGGTCTATAGATTGTTTGAAAAATTTGAATTAGTTGCCAAATTAAGAAATCATATTTTACAAAAAAAAAAAAAAAAAATCCACATTTCTGGTTTTTCTCAAAAAATCACAACACACGTGGGTCCTGGGTTTGCACATAGCAGCTGGGGGGCGGGGGGGCAGCACTGTGAAGTATCCTTTGGTCAGGCCAGGGTTCCCGTGCTCTTGTGCAGAAAGTGTGCACCCCTCTTCCTGTGTCCAGGCTACTTTACTTACAGGATCTGCCTGGCCTCCAAAGACTTCAGAATTTTTGAATCCTGACTAAAACAGTTAATACCATCCTCCTTTATCTCCATGCCATTTAGGTCTTTTTCAAAGAGATTTTCCTGAACATTTTAGAAACGTCCACAAGTTCTTTTGAGCACAGGTGGATGGTCATTCAGACTCTGACGAGGATCTGTGCAGGTACGTTCCCCTGAGGGTGCTCCTCCTTCAGACATGCTCAAAACCACTTCCAACACTGTTATCTGCCAAAGCCAGATGAAGACCTTGACCCCTCTTTGCAAAGCTTTAAGAAGTGTTGGGAAGGTCATTCCCTGAAAGGCCACTCTTGCCTGATGAGAAGCCCTATCCCCTCCTTTTAAAGAATAACCAGCTCAGGCCGTTTTCCCAGGACTTTTTGGTGTTGACACTAGAAACCCCTAACCTTGGCACACTGGGATGCCTGGCCATCCTCCCTGCAGGCTGAGCCCTTTTGATAGGCCACAGCACCCGGGTGCTGTGCTGCCCTTCCCGACTGGGTGCTGAGGTAAATCTGGAATGTCTGTGCCTTATGGTTCATTGTGAGACTTCAAACCAGGCACCCCGCGCGTCATCATCACGCATGATCCTATTCTGTGGTGTCTGTAAGGGACGGGTCGGGCAGTCATTAGCCCCCTTCCTCTTCTGTTTCTGCAGTGCTGGGATAGAACCCACAGCCCCATAGTCTAGGCAGGCCTCTACCACTGAGTTGCTCTGAGCCCTGTTAGCCCTGCCTTTTGTTTTTTGGTTTTCTTCTTTTTTGTACTGAGGATTGAATCCAGGGGTGCTTTACCATGGAGCCACATCCCCAGCCCTTTTTATTTTTTATTTTGAGACAGGACTGGCTAAATTGCTCAGGGCCTCACTAACTTGCTGAGGCTGGCCTCAAACTTGAAATCCTCCTTTCTCCCAAATCCCTGGGATTACAGGTGTGTGCCACCATGCCTAGCTTAGCCCCTTTTCTGATGAGGAAATTCAACCTTAGAGTTCAGGAATGAACTGTTGAGGTTTCAGTTAACCTAGAGGCAGGCCTAAAAATATTCCCCCAATCCCAGTACTTCTGATGTGTCTTTCCTGAATAAGATGTGGCCACCTTAGTCAGTTCACTAGGAAATTTTTTTTGGCAAAGAAATCTTGTTTAATAAGAAACTAGAACTGCTATTTGTCTTTGATCAGAATTCTAATACTCGTATGTTATTTTCCAAGATGCCCAGTGTGTTGTGGATATTTATGTCAACTATGACTGTGATCTAAATGCTGCTAACATTTTCGAACGTCTAGTGAATGATTTATCCAAAATCGCTCAGGGAAGAAGTGGCCATGAGTTGGGAATGACACCTCTGCAGGTGAGATATGTTGTCGCATTTCAAGAAGCATTACTGAGTGCCGCCACAAGCCAGGCACTGCTGGCGTGCAGGGCACATGGCAGTGAGCGCACAGATGCTCATGTGAGGGTGCACGCAGCTCCTGATGTCAGGAGTGACAGCCAGGAAGAGTCAGTCAGAGGTGACGAGAGCTGTAAGGGCAACAAGCAGGACCCTCAAGAAGTGCTGGATGTGGGGGTGTTGGGATGAGTGTAGGGTTGTTAAGTGGTGTCACTGGGAAGGTGACATTAACCTGAGACCTCCGTCACCTTCCAGAGGTAGCATGGAGGAGAGGACCCCCGCCTTTGTATGGGAGAGGAGGCTGCCTGTTAGCAGGGGTGTGCCTTGTTTTTGGAGTTCCCCTCCAAAGGTGTTCCTTAGCACCCCTGAGTGCACTGGTCACAGGGTCTGTGCACCCTGGAATGGGGCACAGGATTCTGGTTTTTTTCCCTCAAAGGTCATAATTATCATTAGATTGACAGATCTGTGCTGCCTGTGATAGTATTATGAATCTAAAATATTTGCCTTTTTTTTTTTTTTCCCAAGATGGTATTTAGGGGCTGGGGCTATAGCTCAGTGGTGGAGCGCTTGTTAGCTTGTGTGAGACACTGGGTTCGATCCTCGGCACCACATAAAAATAAATGAATAAAGTAAAGGCCCATCAACATCTTGAAAAGAAAAAAGAAATAGTATTTATTTTTAAAAATCAGTGTTTTTATTTACCTGTAGGGCAAACCTTAAAGTAGAACATATCTGCGAGTTTTTAGGGAATGAATTCTGTCCAGAATCACTCACTCGCTGCTTGATTCAAGGTTCTTTTCTTTTCAGTGTTACGGTGTAAGACCCTGTTATTTAAGGTTTGGGGGTTTTGTTTCGTTTTTAATTCCACAAGCAATGAATGAGAAGTTCCTTTTAAAAATCTGGGTAGCACCGTTGGCCTTGGGAAAGCCAGGCAGCTGGCATTTGTGCTGGGTGTTTGCAGTGGACACTGGACATGGCGGGTTCTCACGTCCTTCAGTGTCGCCTGCTGTCTCTTCTTCGGGTCTTGCCGTAGTAGCACTGATACCACTGGCTCTCTGATGCGCTCACAGGATGCCCTGTGAGCCTGTGGGCGCCTGTCTTTGTCTGCAGCCTCTGTGCTGTGTCCCGTTTGTCCTGTAGGAGCTGAGTCTGAGGAAGAAAGGCCTGGAGTGCCTTGTGTCCATCCTCAAGTGCATGGTGGAGTGGAGCAAGGACCTGTATGTGAATCCAAACCACCAGGCCAGCCTCGGTGAGCGCCGCCACACCCAACCCCTCCGGGGCCCTGGCAGGAGCGCACACTCTGCTGCCGACACTGGTGTCTCAGAGGTTCTGCTGTTCAGTGTGCACCCTCAGCGTTGAGGAGCAGTGGGAAGCTCTTGCTCCTCTTCGCTTCTCCTTCCCTCGGTGATTCCAGGTGTCACTTTGTGACACGCCAGGTGCTCCTGTGAGTGTGTCTGTGTCTTTCTGTTCTGTCCTGATGACGGGTTCATCCTTGCACAGACGCCACACCTTCTAAATGGCCTGAGCCGTGCAGGTCTGGATGTCCAGAGAGCAGGGCCTGCTCATGCTTTCTTAATGTCCCCACCATTCACATCTTACTTTTTTGTGTGAATTTTGGAATTTGCTCTTCAAGTTCCATGAAAAAAGTTTCTGGTGATCTGAGGTTGCGTGCCTGTGACCCTAGAGTAGAAATTCGTTCTTCTGGGGAACCCTACCTGGTTCTCCCTCGGCCATGGCTGGCACCCCATCTGCTTACCTGGTTCGTTTTTTTCTGTGTCACTTCAGGGCAGGAGAGGCTCACAGATCAGGAAATGGGGGATGGGAAAGGCCTTGACATGGCGAGGAGGAGCAGTGTGACGTCCATGGAGTCCACAGTGTCCTCCGGGACCCAGACAGCTGTGCAGGATGACCCGGAGCAGTTCGAGGTCATCAAGCAACAGAAGGAAATCATCGAGCATGGCATCGAGCTGTGAGTGTGGCTGCCGCGCTGCTAGACCCCCTTCAGCCTCCTGACCCTCCCCTGAATCGTACCGGCCTCCCTGTGCTAAGACCCCCAAGTGCACCATGAGTCCCCAGACACCTCCAGCTGTTTCACCTGGGTGTTCTCCCTTGGAATGCTGGGCTTTGACCCCTCAGACACGGCAGAGCTTCTCAGAGGGGCCTCTGGACCACACCTTCTAAACACACCTCAAGGCCATCTCTGCCCGCCCCCTGTTCTTTCAGCCTCACATCACTCTCTAGTGTAATGCCAGGTAAAAAGTTGAGTTTATACGTTAGTGAGCTTTGCCTTTCTTTAAAAGCAAATATAACATAACAGTACTTAGAATACTCAAGAAATGGAAATCCAAAAATAAAATATGAAAAAAGGAAATCCAGAAGTGAACAATCGGAGCTATTGTGGTGACTCTTACCGACGTGAGGGACCCAGCCCCTTCTGTCTGCACATGATTGTCACCTTCAGGGTTACCTCATGGTTCAGGGTGCCTGCTGGAGCACTAATCTTCACACATGTATTCCAGAGAGGAGGAGCGGGAGTGCCAAAGCAGCTGCCTGAGTCAGCTTCATTTAAGGAGCCTTCCTAGGTACACTCAGACCACTTCTGCTTCGATCTCACTGGCTTGACTTCCACGGCTGTGCTTTATTTAAGGGAGCCAGGGAGATGTGGACTTTATTGCACTGAACACTAGGGTTGTTACTATTGAAGAAGGGGAGAGTGGAGGTAGGGTGGCCGCCATCAGACGTAGATTTTATTCCAACCTGTGTCTCATCTCTTTTTGAAACAGCTTCAACAAAAAACCTAAGAGGGGGATCCAGTTTCTCCAGGAGCAGGGCATGCTGGGAACGTCAGTGGAAGACATTGCCCAGTTCCTGCACCAGGAGGAGCGCCTGGATTCTGTGAGTCTGGGGGCTCTGCGCTTGCACGACGTTCTGCGGTATGCTTCCACACCCCTCCTAGCCTGGACCTTGAGACGAACCGACTGCTGCAGCCCCTTGTGCCCGGTTTCAGCAGGCCTGCGCATCCCTACCCTCAGCATGGACAGTGGTCACCATCACAGTGATGAGAATAAGCAAGCTCCCGACAGGCGGTTGTTTATTTGGTGGAAATGTCAGTTAGAAATGCCCCTCAGCTGGTAGAAACCGTTTTTCTGGCCCCATCTATACCTGCCCCTCTCCTGAGGCAGCCCAGTGCTCCCTCTCCTGCACCTCCTCCGTGTCATCCTCCATGCAGTTCAGGGCTCACCTTGCTTCCCCGGCAGTTCAGCCCACTGTGACGTTCAGGCCTAGTCCTCTGCTGTGGGTTTATATGTGAAGTGAGCGAGTGTGTGTTGTGTGTGTTTCAGACCCAAGTAGGCGATTTTCTGGGAGACAGCACGAGGTTCAACAAGGAGGTGATGTATGCCTATGTGGACCAGCTGGACTTCTGTGAGAAGGAGTTCGTCTCAGCCTTGCGCACTTTCTTAGAAGGCTTCCGCCTCCCTGGGGAAGCCCAGAAGATTGACCGGCTGATGGAGAAGTTTGCTGCCAGATACATAGAGTGCAACCAGGGGTGAGCGCACCCCCCAGGCCCTCCGCTTCACCTTTTTGCCCCCTCAGGACACTAAGCTTGATTTGGTTGGGGTTTGGGTTTAATCTTTCTAAATCTGTGCTAAGCAACTAAAGTTTCTGTTCACTGTATGCCACGCTTTGTGCTCAGGGATTATCTCACAGCAGCTAAGTTCCTGTCCTCATTCTGTAGACAAGAGATCAGGGAACAAAGGGGTTAAGCAACTCTCCTAGATCACACAACCGAAGCCCATGCTATTAACTGCTCTATTGGTTTTTCTGTTTATGGTACCAGGGATTGGTACCAGGGGCACCCTACCACTGAGTCACATGCCAGCCCTTTATATTTTTTATTTTGAGACAGGGTCTTGCTAAGTTGTTCAGGGCCTTGCTAAATTGCTGAGGCTGGCCTTGGACTTGTGGTCATCCTGCCTCAGCCTCCTGAACAGCTGGGATTACCATGCCTGGCTAACTAATTTAAAAAGTATAATTTTGTGAATCGAGAGGAGGTAATTGGGCGCCTCTTCTCTAATCAAGAGTAGCTCCCTGATTCAATGTACAGACTAGATCTAAAGGAGTTTGGTTTTTCTTTGATTGCTTACCGATGAACAGGCTATAGAAATGGCTGAGTAACTTAAACCACAACGTACAAGAGCGCGTCTTGAGTTTTTCTTGGCGAGTGACTGTTTTGCAGGAACCAAATCTTGCATGTCCTGTACCTGGTCAGTGGCAAGCCTGGAGTGGCCTCCCTGTTTTACAGATGAGCTGCCTGTCAAAACCAATCAGCTAGTAAGCAGCAGGCTTGGACTGAGTGTGGGTGTGTCTAACTCAGAGGCTCACGCTCTGCACACCACCCTGGAGTGGATGTCTGAACACACTGTGAAGATAACGTTCTGATAATAATTCTGCCTCTCAACTCAATTCCATTTTCATATTAGTTGGTCCCCATCCTCCGAGTGTGTGGCCAGCTCTCCCCAGGAGATGACCTGGGCAGCAAAGGTGGCATCTGTTTCACTTTGCTGTGAAGGCACAATTAGATGGTGTTACCTTTACCACACGCCCTGGGTGGGCCTGGGAGCTTTGCTCCATCTTCCTTTTTCTATGGGGCAGTGAGGACAGACCAGTTTTGCTGGCCACGCGTTATATGAGGCTACACATGGACTTGTGTCTTTCTCTTCTTGTGTAATCCAAAAACAAACAAAAAACCCCATTAGACTTCACCAGCATGTGGTTTAGAACAACATCAGTATTTTCCTTCGTATCTCTACTGTTAAATATCATCATGGATAATATAAACTGTGAGTAACAACTGCTTGCAGGCTGAAGGATGCTACTCCCCTTGGGGAAGACCCCTGAGAGTGAGGGTCTCCTGACACCTTGAGTTCATTTGCCTTGCCCTAGTCTTGACCCAGGATATTCTGCAAGGGTCTTTTTAAAAATTTAAGTTGAGCTGGGCATGGCATTGCACACACCTGTGAACCCAGTGGCTTGGGAGGCAGAGGCAGGAGAATCCTGAGTTCAAATCCAACCTCAGAACTTAGCAAGGCCCTAAGCAACTCAGTGAGACCCTGTCTCACAACAGAAATTAAAAGGGGCTGGAGATAAGCTCAAAGCCCCTGCTGGGTTCAATCCCTGGTACCAAAATAGTAAAATAAATAAAATAAAATAACATTGAAATGACTTTCTTCAAAGAAGCCTAGAATCTGACCTGTATTCTTATTTAGCTTTTTGCATACCCTGTGTTGTGAATTAATGCTCAGTGACGGGGAAAGTGTAGTGACTGTCCCAGGCCAGGGCTCCAGGAGGAGCGCGGGTCCACCTCCAGTGAGAGCCTCGTGCCTTCTGGAAGCCGTCGCTGCCTCTGGGTTTTACATTTGGAGTCTTTTCTGGCAGGCAAACTCTGTTTGCGAGCGCCGACACCGCCTACGTCCTGGCCTATTCCATCATCATGCTGACGACAGACTTGCACAGTCCTCAGGTGAAGTGTGCTCGTGGCTCACATGGTCTGTGGCAAAAGCAGTAGCTTATTTGGGCAAATGAGTTTTTGGGGGGAGTTTGTGTTATTTTGAGGGGGCGATTGAATATTTTTTTGTATGGTCTTTAAATTCTTTTTTAAATTTCAGGTAAAAAATAAAATGACAAAAGAGCAGTATATTAAAATGAATCGGGGTATCAATGATAGTAAAGATCTACCAGAAGAGTATCTCTCCAGCATCTACGAAGAGATAGAAGGCAAGAAAATCGCGATGAAAGAAACAAAGGAGCACACGATGGCCGCCAAATCCACCAAGCAGAGTAAGGGCTGATGAACAGATTCCTGTACTGCGGCCCTGAGATGCGTCAGGGTGCATGGTTAACTAGGCTGGTGGCAAATTAATTCCCATCTCTAAGTAGCTGAATAGGAAGTGTGATTAATTATTATGATTATGATTATGTTGGTTCTTTAATAATATCACTATCTTGCTAGGTTTTGATTAGGAACAAAAAGGGAATTTAAAATAAGTAATCAAAGAACTTAATTGCCTTCCAAAATATATTCCTTAAAACTTAGCTTTAATTCCAGTGGTGCTTGTGCCAACCCATGATTAAGAATTTGATTAATTAGGGCCCCTGTGAAGCTGTCAGTGTCTCTGAGTGGCAGCAGAGTGCAGTGCTGAGAGTGTAGGCTCTGGATCTGTGCTGCTGGACAGATCCAGTCTGCCTTAGCTGGGTGACCTTGGGCAAGTCTCTCAACCTCTCTGGCTTGTTTTTCCCATCTGTAAAGTGGCGATGACACCCATGAGGTGGAGTGATTGCTGTGAACCTTTCAAGTGGCTCCTGGCTTGTGTGGCACTGAGCCAGCAGCTGCTCACTCTCACGCTTCTCCGTAGATGTGGCCAGTGAGAAGCAGCGGCGGCTGCTCTACAACTTGGAGATGGAACAGATGGCGAAAACAGCCAAGGCGCTGATGGAGGCCGTGAGCCACGCCAAAGCCCCGTTTACCAGTGCTACGCACTTGGACCATGTCCGGCCGATGTTCAAAGTGAGTATTCTGAGAGGTCAAGAGTCTGGCTAGGCCCAGTTTTGGACTTGTCCCACTGGAAGGCGACCTGCAGGATCCCAGCGTCAAAGAGGTGGTGGGGAGGATGGGCCCGGTCGGCGTGCTTCTGTCTGAACAGGAACTAACGCAAGTCCCTCCTGCTGTCCTTCGGTAATGCTGGGGATGTGCCAGTGCCACGTGTGGACTCTGCCATCAGACCATTTGGGTTTGAGTTCTGGCTTTGCTACTTTTCTCTTTTTCTTGGTGGTGCTGGGGATTGAACCCAGGGCCTTGTGCTTGTGAGGCAAGCTCTCTACCAACTGAGCTACATCCCGAGCCCTGGCACTTTTCACTGTGTCACCTTGGCCAGTTTACTTACCCTCCCTGTTCATCGCCTGTAAAATGGGGACAGATACAGTGTTGCTGTGAGGGCAGCCAAGAAAGGGGTTGAGTGAATTAATAGTTATTTGGGCAGTAGATGAAAGGACCATGTTATTGGGACATTTCACTTCAGGGACCTCAGTTTATCAGTTGAGTTAGGTGAAAGAAAAGACAATAACTGGAATCTGTATTTTAAATATATCTTTAAAAGATACGCGTTCTGTATACATAGCATCATATTTTTATAAACTATTTTTATAGTAACTGTTACCATCCTGTTAGGTAATCAATTCTAGACTTTCATAACCTTTATTTCTAAGGAATTCATAAGAAAGTTGGAAGAAAATAAAGTCTGGATAATTTGAAGTGGGAGCCTTTCGGTAAGCTAAGTTCGTAGTCCTATATTTCTGACAGGTTATATTTTGCATCGTTGGTAACGGCTGACTCATGCTGTGTTGAGGGATTCTCAAGCTCGTATAGATTCAGCAGGGAACGGTGGTCGGCCGTCCACCAGGAGGAGGTGTGGTGGCTCAGCGGCATGGTCGCCGTCCTCCCTTGTGAATTGAGTGTTTAGTAACCAGCAGGCCTGTAGTGTAGGAGGGACTGCCTTACCTGGTGAGCAGGATTGGTCGAAATCTGAATAGCAGTGGACCTGACATCCTGGCTCTCCCCTAGCTAACAATGTGTCCTGCAGCACGCTTCCCAGGCCGAAATTCTATTACTGAAACCTGCCTTCTTTGGTAGCTGGTGTGGACACCGCTGCTGGCGGCCTACAGCATTGGACTGCAGAACTGTGACGACACGGAAGTGGCCTCCCTGTGTTTGGAAGGCATCCGCTGCGCCATCCGGATCGCCTGTATCTTTGGGATGCAGGTGAGTGGAGCCTGCGTGAGTTCTGCTCCTTTAGAGTCAGCAAAAGCTAGACTGTCAGGAACTTCCAGGTGAGCGAGCATCTTAGCACACTGCCGGCTCCTTCCCTTCGCTTTGTGTTGACCACAGCCTCGTTGGGGGAAGACACCGGAGATTTAAATCAAAGCCTTTTTTAACCACGAGTAGGACTCAGGCCACTTAGCTGGATTTGACAAAACAGCCTTTCTGTCCATCTGCCTCACTTACTGTCTTGGTGCTTAAAATACTGTTTTTCTGGGGGTATAGCTCAGTGATAGAATGCCTTGCCAGTGTGCATTTGACCTTGGGTTCAGCCCCAGCACTTCCCCCACAATTGTTTTTTCCTCTTAAAATATATTTTTCTAATATTTTCCCATTTTTCTCTGGTAAAACATACAGTTGAATGCAAAATGCAAGTCCATAATAAACTTTTTTTGAATCTTAAAAAATTCAACAAATAGATGAAATGCAATTCTCAAACTGTTATGGAAGTTGTTGTCATAGGTTTTTCTTGGTCCTTTGCATTCATTTCTAAGTCAGTTTGCACCCATTTGTTTAAAACAAACAAACAAAAAACCCCAGTCTTCTGTTCCCCTTTATCTTTCAGGTAGGCTTTTTATTGTGCCAAAACCACAGGCTTTGAAGTCAGAGAGTCGTGGTTTTAAACCCAGCTCTGATGCTTCTCTGGCCCTGTGACATTGCCCCAGCTAACTTCCACGACATTGCTTATTTCCTAATTTACAAACTTCAGAAAATAGAAGTGCCTTACTGTATTGTTGTAGGTATTAGAATGTATGTATTGGCTCTTGGCATTCGGCAGATCTTGGAACATGGGACTGATAAGCATGCTTTGAGGTCAAGTGGATAGAGCTGTTTCTCAGGCATGTGGCAGTGCACAGGGAGCCTCGGGGGGTCCAGTAGCAGGCGGACACCTGTGTGGATGGCATGCTGATGTGCAGAAAGCCTGCAGAGTTTTCTGGTGAGAACGCCAGACAGGTCCAGCCTCTCAGGGGTGACCATGGCCACCCTGGGGCTGGAATCAGGTTCTCCTGGGCTTCTTTCAGCTGGAAAGAGATGCCTACGTTCAGGCCCTTGCTCGCTTCTCCCTGCTGACTGCCAGTTCCAGCATCACGGAAATGAAGCAGAAAAACATCGACACCATAAAGACACTTATTACGGTGGCTCACACGGACGGCAACTACCTCGGGAACTCCTGGCACGAGGTAGGTCTCTTGCCTTTGCTCCATTAGGCTACTCCTGGCCTTTCTCAGCGTTGCTCTTTCCTGGTCTGTTCCATTTTTCTTGAAATCAAGCCTAACTCTACCTCATGAATCTGAAAGTTGGCCATAAAGACAGTTAATAATGCCCTCTTGACATTTAAGATGTAGAAGGAATCAGTAACCATGGGATAATGCCGAGAAGTGGTAAGCACTCAGGAAAAAACTTCAAACGTGACTACGGTGATGGGGAACATGATCAGGGCAGGCAGGAAGTTCTCTCTTGGAGGCAGGGGATGCACACATCTGATCTGGGAATGGATGCAGTGGGCTGGAGGAAGCAGCACTCCAAGTGAAAGGGACAGCAAGAGCAGAGGCCCTGGGTGGGACCATGGAGGCAAGTTAAGGAGCCACCTGCGTGCCCGTGAGCCTGGCGTGTTGTGTCCGAGTCAGGCAATGAGGCCCTGGGTGGGACTGTGGAGGCAAGTTAAAGAGCCAAATGCAGGCCAGCGAGCCTGGCATGTCGTGTCTGAGGTGGACAGTGGATGAGGTGGGGACTGGTCAGACGATGTGGATTGGGTAGAATCCTCTGCTCCAGTCAAATTGTTTTCTCTGTTGCATACTTTCCAAGTTTACATGAACTTCAGCATGGCGTAATTCCATTGTACCAAAGTTGTTGAATTACTCTCTTGCTTTAATAATTAGAAAAAAGTAGCATACCAGTAGTCTGACTTCAAGACCCAGAGGACACTTGCCGCTGCTCGGCCAGTGCTTCTGCCTGTAGGGAAGCCACCCTAAGCCCTCAGTGTTGTTGTTCCTGGAAGGCCGCTTGCTTCACAGAATGCTTGAATGACTGGCGTAAGGTAGCAGTGCCCTCTGCAGCCTGTGCATTGGGAGCTCACTTCTCCACGCTGCCCTTTCCTTAGATCTTGAAATGCATCAGCCAGCTGGAGCTTGCTCAGCTGATAGGAACCGGGGTGAAGACCCGCTACCTGTCTGGGACTGGGCGTGAGCGAGAAGGGAGCCTGAAGAGCCACGCGTTGGCAGGAGAGGAGTTCATGGGCCTCGGCCTCGGTAAGACTGCAGGCCCCATGGCTGGCCGCCACAGACTTGCAAGTTAACCAGGATGAAGCCCTTCTGTCTCGTCAGGACTGTCCTGTAAACCGTCTCTCCTTGTGTGCCAGCTGACAGCACGTCTATGAATGCAAGTGGACGTGCTGCCTCAGCTCCTAATTGTGTTTAAGTGTTGAGTAAAGTGTCTATTTTACCAAATTTGCAGGGTGCATTACTGTTCTTTCTGTACCTATAACCATCCTGGGAGGAAGCCTTTCTGGTTTTTGAAGCCCACTGCTGGTTCCTGGCGAGAGACTATACCCACGTGTCTCTAGAACTTAACAAACAGATTCTGCATCTCTTCGTGTTCCCTGGGGGGGGCTTCATTAAATGGCATGCTCATGCAAGCAGTTATTTCTGGCTCCACAGTGGGTTGAGAGACTCTTCTGTCAGTGATATACAGAATAACAGATGTTCAAGTTCTGAACAGTTTATATTTTAACTCGCTTAATCCTCTTCACAGCCCAATGACATAGGAAATCTTATCCTCCCTATTTTGTGATTGAGAAAACTAAAGCCCAGGGTGAGGTAACTTGAGCAGGGTTGTGTGGTAAGGAAACAGTAGAGGCAGGGTTCAAGCCCCTCCATCCAGATGCAGGGAGGGGCTGCTAGGGCCTGTGTGTGTGGTTGATGAGAAGGTGAGAGCAGTTTGTCTTCACTGTGCCCTCCACCCCACCCCAGTACCGGGGATTGGACCCAGGCTCACAGGCTGGGGTAGCACCAGGCTGCATCCCCAGCCCCTCCCCACTTAATTTGTTTTGAGACAGGGTCTTGCTAAACTGCCTAGGCTGGCCTTGAACTTGCAGTCCTCCTGCCTCAGGCTCCAGAGCACAGTGGTTGGAGCAGAACAGGATAGCAGATAAAAGCCTGGACGCTGGGGACGTGGGGGTGGCAGGCCCACTTCTTAGGGTGCTCACAAGGTTGGCTGTACTGGGATCAGAGCCGCCAGGCGGCCAGCCAATGGGAGCCGTTGCAGGTTCCAGGAGCTCTGCGTCAGTTCAGTGGATTCCAGTTTGTGTTCTTAAACGTGGGCCTTCAGTACTGTAAGGACGTGAAGCACCATAGAGGCTGGGAGATGGCTGGTCCAGCAAGAGAGCTGTAATGCGGTTGTATTCTAAATACAGCACACGTTTTAACTGGTCTGCCATCAGGGCTGTTTTGTTTTTGCCTACTGAACCTTTTTGTTGCTGTTCCTTGTCTCTGCATTTTCCTGCAAAGGATACTTGGTTGTAGATCCATGACTCTTTGAAGTTCACTGATTCCGTGCATCCTGTTCTAGGTAATTTGGTGAGTGGTGGCGTGGATAAGAGACAGATGGCCAGCTTCCAGGAGTCTGTGGGTGAGACCAGCTCCCAGAGTGTCGTTGTCGCCGTGGACAGGTGATGATCCTCTTCAGGGAGGCTGACTACCCTACATGGGGGATCTGGAGTCCCCCATGTAGTTACTGGACACAGTGATTCCTGACTTTTTGGCTGTGCTGTTGGCTCCAGAAAGATAAAAGATGGTGCCTATGATCCAGTTATCAGTAACCCTCACCTTTCTTTGAATTTTGACCTTAAATTGCATTGTGCTTTTTTAAAAAATTGTAACTTTACCATTGTGACAATTTATGTCACTAACGAGCTTTTTTTATGCTGATGTTTAAATTACAGTGTTTTCTTAGTGGAAGTTACTTTAAAAAAAAAAATCTCACAAGAGTTTGGGATTGAAATCCTATTCATGAGTAGAAATTGGCCCAAGTTTGAATTTCCATAAATTCTTCCTCAAAGTCTTTCCACTATTTGTTTACTTGAAACTTGGCCTAACCGTCCCGAAGAGATAGAGGTATTCTTATTTGAAGATACATGTGAAGTTCAGGTGCTTAAAATAGGAATTTCCTTAAAATTAACAAACTCCTGAAAACTACCATTGAATGAAAGTCAAAGGAACCACTGCTTATTTAGTCAGTGACCTCTTCCAGGGCATTGAATACAGTTCTGGAGTGTTAGCAGTACAGATGTTTTAAATAATTTGGATCATTCTTGGAATAATCTTTTACTGTTATGTACTTCTGTCTGCTTATTTTGATTACCTTATTCCAGTTGCTTCTTTGCTTTTTTCCAACCAAGATATTGTCTGTGGTATAGTTTTGACAGTTTTTTCCCCCTTTTCTTTCCTACTTCAAGTTAGACTTATAGAACAACAGCAACAAAAGTCATTTTTTATGAGTCAGGGTCTCAGTACGTTGCCCGTGCTGGCCCTGGGCTCAAGTGGTCCTCCTACCTCAGCCTCCAAGTAGCTGGGACTACCGGCTCATGCCCTGCACCTGACTTGAGTGAAGTGAACTTTTCGCCATTCTATTTATCTCCTATCTCTCCTCCTTAGTCGGGTCATATACACTGGAGATCTTGCTCAGCACCTTTTTCTCTCCTGTTACATTTTTTTGTTGATTCATAGTTCACATGCCATAAGATCTGTTGTTTAAAAATATACGGGTCAGTGCATGGTGGCCTATTCAGAGTCGTGCAGCCGTTACCACCGTCTGTTTCATGACAGTTTTATGACCCCACAGAGAAGCCTCATACTCCTTCACATTTGCTCCCCATCTTCTTGTCCCTGTGGCCACTGCTCTATTTTATATAGATTTGCCTGTTCTAGGCATTTGAATGATCTGTTTTCCCTTTAATTCTTTGCTTATTTGGTTCTTGTATTTTAGGACTCTGTTGTTAGATTCATATATATTTATAATCCCTTTTTTATGGATTTAAGCCTTTTCTAATTATAAAGTGTTCTTTGTCTCTAATAATGTTTTTTGTGCAAGTTCTCAGACCTTATTTTTTTTAATATGTCTTATACCTTCTCTTCTTCATTATTACTGCCTTCTTTGTGGTTAAATGTTTTCTTGTGTATTACCTTCTTATTTCCTTTACTATTTTAGTTATGTTTTAGTGATTCTATTGGGCGTTTTGATTAATGTATTAATTTCAATAGTATAAAAAACTCAGCTCTAAAATAGTTCCATTTCCTCCCCCATCATTGCATTGTCATGCAAATTATATATTTATAAACATATACCTATCAACAGATTTATAACTGTTGCTTTTTCCAATTGTCTTTTCATTAAGATAAAAATTATTTATAGACAAAAGTACACTACATTTAAAATATTAGCTTTTATATTTTCCTATGTAGTAAACTTTACCAGTGCTCTTTATTTCTTCATGTAGTCTTGAGTTATTCTCTCGTTTCCTTTCAACGTGAAGGACTTCCGTAAGTATTTATTACAGGGCAAGTCTACTAGTGATGAATTGTCGGCGTTTTTGTTTTGTTTTTTGAAGTTTTTCTCCTACCTCAGAATGTCTTCCTTTCTTCTTCATTTTTGAAGGATAGTTTTGCTGAATATAGAATTCTTGGTTGATGGTCTCTTTTTTAGCACTTGAACTGTTACCCCAATGCTTTTTTGGCTTCCATGGTCTCCCATGAGAGATAGGCTGTTAATCTTACCAAAGAAGCCTCCTGTGCGATGAGTCTGCTGCCTTGCTGCTTTCAAGATCCTCTTGTATTTCACTCTCAACAGTTTGATGATGATATTTCTGGGTGTGACTTTCTTTGAGCTTATCCTAGTTCAAATTTGCTTATTTTCTGAGAGATATAGGTAGTTATCTTTCATCAAATGTGGGAAGTTTTCAGCCATTCTTTCTTCAAATGTTCTTCTAGCTCCTTTCTTTCCTCTCTCTGGAACTTCTGTTATGTGTATGTTGGTATGTTTGATGGTGTCCTATAGGACTCTAAAGCTGTTCATTTTTAAAAATTCTTTATTTCTGCTTATCACATCAGACAGTCTCATTTGACTTATCTTCAGGTTTACTGATTTTTACTTCTTCCAGCTGAAAACTGCTGTTTAGCCTCTGCAGTGAATTTTTCATTTCAGCTTTATTATTTTCAACTCCAGAATGTTTAATATTTTTCCTGTCTCTTCATTACTGTTCTCTATTTGGTGTGAAATTGACCTCACATTTTTCATTAGTTGGACATATTATCCTTTACTTCTTTAAACATACTCAAAATAACTAACCTAAAACCGTGGTCTAGGCCAGGCACAATGGTGCATGCCTGTAATCCCAGTGGCTCGGGAGGCTGAGGCAGGAGAGTCACAAGTTCAAAGCCAACCTCAGCAACTCACTGAGGCCCTAAGCAACTTAGTGAGACCCTGTCTCAAAATTTTTAAAAAGGTCTGGGGATGTGGCTCAGTGGTAGAGTGCCCCTGGGTTTAATCCCCAGTACAAAAACAAAACAAAACAAAAAAAACAAAACCACCTTGTCTAGAAAATCATAACATCCTGGCTTCCTCAGGGACAGTTTCTGTTAACTGATTCTTTTCCTATAAATAAGCCATCCTTTCTTGCTTCTTTGCTTGTCCTATTTTTTTGTTGTTGAAAACTGGACATTTAAAATAATATGACGACTTTGGAGCCTGACTCCTAGCTCCCAGCCCAGGGTTTTCTGTTGTTATCAGTACTGTCTGTTTGGTGACTTCCCTGAACTAATTGTGTAAAGTCTGTATTCTCTTCCACGTGTGGCCACTGACATCTGCACGGGGTTAGCTTCAATGCTCAGAGATTTCCTTAGCTGCCTCTGACCTTAGGTATCCCAGCCTGTGCTTGCTGAGGACTACATTCCGGGGGCATGCCTTAAACACTTAGCCAAGCAGTTTGCAACTCGGCCTTTGCTTTTGCTTCTGGTTCAGGTAGGACCTAAGGTCACCCACAGATGAGAGCTCATTCTTCTCATTGTCTCCTGGTCTCCTGGGTGTGCAAAGCCCTGCACACAAGCTGGCGGCCTGGATCCCCAGCAGCCCTGGGGAGCTTCTCAGAGCCTCCTGTGGACCTCACCCCTGCTCTTCCGTGGCAGTTTTGGGCCAGGTGCTTGTTTGCCTTGACTGTTCTGCTGCCCGCTGTGGCTGTGGGGCTAAACAGCTCCTGGAGGAGAGGCTGGCTGCCCTGAGTGAGCACTGGGTCAGCTCAGATGGCGTGAGCTCTCTGAGGACAGTGTTCGGCCCCCTTGGCAGCAGATGGGGTGCTGTTGGTTTCAGGCTTCCTGTGGAGCTGGGGAAAGGAGAATGGGAATGGAGGAAGCACTCACCATTCAGATCAAGATTCGACCATTTTTCTTGAAAAACAAAACACCCCTCAGATTTTTGTTAGCTTTCTGTTGATTTTTAAAGTTTTGCTGTGGGAAAGTTAATATATATATTTTTTTAGTTGTAGACGAACACAATGTCTTTATTTTATTTATTTATGTGGTGCTGAGGATTGAACCCAGTGCCCCATGCATGCGAGGCAAGTGCTCTCCACTGAGCCACAATCCCAGCCCTAGAAAAGTTAATTTTGAAAATTTTCGGCCAGCGTTCTTATTGCTCTTGCTGAGAAGCAGCTTTGGGAAGGATCTCGCTCTACCAGTCCCACTGCCCTCAGGTCACCTCCCTGCCTTGTGGAGGTGTCCCTTCTTCTTATGCCAGGGGTAGGCTTTTTGCTGTCTCACTGACCAGTTCTGTCTTTTTGATTCCTCATCATTTATTTTGGTATAATGCCAGATTTGAAGCCTTTCCTCTCTGCCAGCTCTGAGTATTTGAGAAACTTCAGCTTCCAGACCTAATTTTTATTTTTTTATCTCCCTAGAATTTTTACTGGCTCTACCAGACTGGATGGAAATGCCATAGGTATGTATTTGACTTGCCTGTGACACTGTAGAAGCCTGGGGTGCGACTGCCCCACTGTTACTAATGAGCCTTTGCGTGTGTTGTTGGCTCTGGCCTGTAGTTGACTTTGTCCGCTGGCTGTGTGCTGTGTCCATGGATGAACTGGCTTCCCCCCACCATCCTCGCATGTTCAGCCTGCAGAAGATCGTGGAGATATCCTACTACAACATGAATCGGATCCGACTGCAGTGGTCCCGGATATGGCATGTGATTGGAGATCACTTCAATAAGGTACTTTTCATACTTAAACCACTTCATCATGTCAGGAGTGGGCAGCTAAATTCAGAAGGAAGCAGTAAAGAGTTGGCCCTGTTTTTTGTAGGCACTGTTAGTTCATTTTTCCATTGGAATAATGTCATACGTAGGTCTTGATAGAATCCATGTAAAATGAATAAAAAATCCAGTGATATTACAAATACTTTAATATTCCACATCCAGGATGTAGGCAGACACCATGAAGTTGCTGGACAAATCTCTTGGTACTCGAAAGCTTTGTGAAATCCAGGAATGCCTCCTTACTGACCTGAGAGTTACGTTCCATGTAGTTTCACCTTCAAATGTCACAACTTCTTTTATTCTGACTCCCATTGCCAATACTCTTCTGAAACTTTTGTTGAAAAAAATTAACATTTGTTTTAAAATCAGAAACACACAAAAGAAAAACTGACGACTGTTCTAAAACTCATAATTGCTGGGATTAAGCCAGAATGAACTTTCTCTTCACTGGAGGTTTAATTATGCACATACAGAAATTTAAAAATCAAATAAATACTTCACCACAAAAAAAAAAATTGGAGGGGAAAACAATCAAAAGACTCCAAGTGTGTTTGTATGCACGATGTCATTTGCTTCCTAATGGAGATGTAATGCTTAATAATATCGCTTTCCTACCAAAACACATTTCATGATCTTGGAATTTTCTCAGGTCTAGAAATGCAGAGTTATAACAGATGCTTGGAAACAGTTTTAGTAAAACACAGTTCATAAGAGAATGTCAGAAAAAGTAGTCTGCCCCTGGGGTATAGATAGGACAATCACTGGGTGCTGGTAAGTGACTGTAGCATCTGCCAACTTTCATGGTGTAAATATCTCCCCGTGGCCGATTTGAAGCTGGCTCCGTCATGTCAGTAAGTGTGGAATAGGGACGAGTGGGGCACCGTCCGTCTCAGGCGGCTGCTCGCCTGCTCCAGCGTCGCACAGAAACAAGCATTATGGCCTGCTTCTGTCTTTACAGCAGCTGTTGGCAGTTGTTTCCTTATTAGTTCACATCAAGGCCCCTCATTGCACACCCTCTGCACAACAAAGAACTTGAGTGTCTCGTGTCAGGCAGTGGACGCTACCTATGCAGGTTGGCCCACATTTTATGATAATAGTAGCTGATGGGAGAAGGTAGAGCCGTGCAGTATGTCAAGGTCTTGGGATGGCCTGGTCACTCTCTGGGAGTGGTCTTTCACCTGAGCCACAAGATCCTAAGGGGATCCAGAGCAGCGACTTGAGTAGAAGAGAACATGTGTATCTCAGCACCAGCTTCCTTGCTGCTGGGTGCAAGGGTCCTACTGGGCCCTTGAAGGAGCTGTGAGCTCGCTTGGGAAGGACAGTGGCAGTCGTCACCATTACTGTGCCTCATCCAGGCCTGTGACAGCTAAGCCAGAACAAACATTGCTTGTTGGTTGCACAAGACGTCTTGGCTGATGCTGTGGAAGGCTTTGTCCTCTCAGGAATGACTGTCCAGAAGCGTGTTGGTGAATGCTCTCCCAGCTCCTCTGAGTCTAGATTCCGTCTGCACTGGGACTTTTTGGTAAGGAGCATCATTTTGAGCAAGTTACTCTTCCCACCTGTGAGCCCGTCGTCAGGGCTCAGGTGGGCAGTTCTCAGTTACCCAAGGGCCACTGACGGCAGACCTGGGACTTGGGCTGCCAGGTAGTAGTCAGATGCTTCGTGGTTGTCAGCCTTGTTAGGAACACTCATTCCATCCAGTCAGTACTGTGAACACCCAGCCATAGGAAACTCAGTCCTTCCCTGAGGACTTACTTAGTTTCTCTTATTTAGTTTTTCTGTCTCTTGGAAAGATGTTCCGCTTCCTGCTATGAACTAGGCCACATAGGAATCTCACTGGTGGAGTATAGCTGTGGCCGAGTGTCAGCACACCTGAAACTTCTCAGGGTGACTACAGGTACCGCAGCCTGGGTGAGCTCAGCTGCACAGGGATCATGGCCTGTGCCTGAGGCATCTGTTTTGCATAAACTTTTAGGAGGAGAATATTCTTTTTATTAGTCTCTGATTACATTAACACTATAAAAATACGGTCCCTTTAAAAGAAGTTACAACTGGAAACTGTTGATCACCTGCACACACAGCATGACCTTCCAAAAGCTGATCATTCTCACCAGTCGAGGCTGTATCTTTCCCCAGACATTGCTTTGCACAAACATATCTGTGTACTGACAGGATGTAGAAAATATTGTCTTGGTTTCTTTCCCTCTGGACGTACAGTTGGGTAGTGTTCAGTAGGTTCATGTTGTGCAGCAGATCTCCAGGATTCCTCATCTTGAGAAACTGAAACCCTGTGCCCATTACACACTGACTCCCCATTCTCTCCTCCCCGCAACCCCCGGAAGCCACCCAGGCTGTACTCAGGTACTCCAGGTGTCTCATAAAGTGGAACCATACAGTATTTGTCTTTTTGTGACTGGCTTATTTCATCTGCATTATGATATTTATCATAATTTCCTTCCTTCTGGGGATGAAGATGTAGCTCAGTGGTAGAGCACTTGCCTAGCATGTCCAAGACCCTGGGTTTGATCCCTAGTACTGCAAAAGAAAAGAATTTCTTTTTAAGGCTGAGTTTATTCTCTTTGTAACTGCCAAGTAGTAGTCCACATGCATGCACATACCATTAAGTAGCTGTTTTCATATTGTTGTTTCTAATTGTTCATTAGTATAAATGATATTGCCACACTTGGCCTGGTGGCACAGGCCAATAATCCCAGTGACTCGTTATGCTGAAGAAGGAGAATCTCAAGTTCAAGGCAAGCCTTGACAATTGTGCAAGACTCTGTCTCAAAAAAATAAAAAACAAGGCTGGGGATGTAGCTCAGTGGTAGAGCACCTCGAGTTCTATTCTCAGTACTGAAAAAAAAATACACATATATTGCTACATTACTTTGGTTAAAAATAAAACATTTTCATGGACTGGGAATATCGCCCATTAGTTGCCTGGCATGCATGAGCCCTGGAATTGATCAGGCACCACAAAAACCAAAAACAACCCTTTTCAGACCAGACCACATGTTAGTATAATTTCCCATGCAGGTCTGCAGGGTGCCCCCGGGTCCCTTGACAGTAGAACTGGTGGGAAACACTGCCTTGCTCTGCTTTTGGGGATTCTTCTCAAGGGGAAAGTCTGAAAAGCACCAACTGTATGCCTAAAACTCCAGTCCCTAAAAGTAGGTGGACCATAAATATGATTCTCATGGAAATTGAGACGCTTCAGTGTTTCTGTAGAATTTTCCAGAGCTGATAGTGTTACTTGAAATCTTTTGCCATAAGTGGCATATACTAGGAAAGTATTAAAAGTCTTTCTAAGCCAGGTATGTGGTGCATGCTTATAATCCCGGTTACTTGGGAGACTGAAGGAAGAAGATCATAAGTTCAAGGCCAGTCTCAGCAACTTAGTGAGACTATCCAAATAAAAAGGGAGAGGGATGTAGTCCAATGACAGAGCATCCCTGGTTCAACCCCCGAGTACTAGATTATGGGACAGGGAGCTTTCTATAGACTGTAAAGTCTTTTGACTGCTCATATATTTTTGAGTAAAATTAAATAGTACCTAGGGAGTTGTTAGCTGGATACAGAGTTCCATTTTGCAAGATGAAATCTAGAAATTGGTTGTACAATAGTGCAAGTGTGTATTACTGAACTGAACCTTTAAAAATGGTTAAGATAAAGGCCTAGGGGGATGTGGCTTAGCAAGGCATTGGGTTCAGTCTCTGGCACTGTGTTGAGGGGTCATGATAGTAAATTTTGTGTTATGTGCATTTTACAATTTGAAGAATTAAAATAGCACACCTAATTCAAAGCACTTTTAATTTAAAGTATAATGCTGGTCTTTCTTTCAAGATTATACTTAAATAAAATACGATAGATCATGGCCAAGAAATTGCATTTTCTTTCTCTGTGGGCCTGTTTTCCCAGAATGCTTGTTTTGCAGGTAGGTTGTCCATCATATGTTTGGAGCCACATCCACAGTTGTGACCTGTCCCTGTTCCACTGCACTTTCTGTTCCTGCTCAGGTTGGCTGTAACCCCAACGAAGATGTGGCCATCTTTGCTGTTGACTCACTACGGCAACTTTCCATGAAGTTTCTGGAGAAGGGTGAATTAGCCAACTTCCGTTTCCAGAAAGATTTTCTGAGGCCCTTCGAGCATATAATGAAGAAGAACAGGTAATGTTTACTGCTGAGGAAAACCCGTGGCCAGATTCCCCACTGGTGTCTAAAACTCCCTCCCACATGGTACATTTCTCTCCCTTCTTGACTGACCAGATTGTGGTTTGTACCACTTGTCACTAAGGTCTGTGTGTATCTGCTTCCAGGACAGGTGACATTTGTGCAGCCGGTAGAAATATGTCATGTGCCCTTACGGGGCCAGTGCCGAGGGAGTTTAGAGACAGCCACTTCTGAAGCATATTCAAACAGCTACAGGAATTGTGTGACCCAGTGTTTTTGCCCCAGGCAGGTGATAAGAGAGGCCAGGTTACCAGTCCCTCCAAAGCAGGCATTTACTTGGTGAGTGTTGTTGGGGCCTACTCTCTGCTAGATACCAGTGAGTGCAGAGAACACAGCGTAAAGCAAACAGTGACCATTCTCAGCTTTCGTTGGGCTTTGAATCAGTGATAGTTGCAGCTGTGTGATGGACACACAGGCATTCGTCACACTGTCCTGTCTACTTTCTCATGTGTTTGACATTTTCCATAATAAAATAAAAAACCAAATCCCTGTTTACAGTCCAGTGGACTAGCAAGCCAGCGGAGATGAGTGCTGTGCCCCACATTAGACGGAAGCGAGGAAATAGGGGTGCAGCCCTCCTGGCCGGGCAGTCAGCTCTGCTGTGTTTGGCAGGGTGGCCCTTTAGGTGAGGCCCGCAGGAAGAGAGGAGCAAACCCAGAGTGGCCCTGTGCTGTCTTGGCAAGAGTGTTGGCTCAGGATGGTGAGCTAGGGCAGTTGCCCTGCAGCAGGCCAGCTGGCCAGTGTGGCAGAGCATGGTGAACAAGGCAAGAAGTTGCAGAAGATGAAACCCCTCCCAGGGCAGCTGGGTATCTGGGTCACGTAGCACTGGCAGCCTCTGTGTGAGTGGTGGAAGCTGAAGGAAGATTTGAAGTAGAGATGGAAAGTGGTGTGGCATGTTTTACGAGCTCACCCTGCATGCATCCATGGAAGTGGGAAGCAGTAGAGTGAATTAGGAGGCCACTGTCGATACCCAGGTTTGAACGAGGGTGCTGGTGGTGGACTCAACATTCTGAAGAGGAGCCGCCACATGTGCTGAGTTGGCTGCAGAGCAGAAGAGGAAAGCTGCCTCGGGTGACTTTTGGGCATGATCCCTTGGGTCTGCCCCTCTTCTAAAACTTCTGCATGTCCGCAAAGACAGTGAAAGCTGGCAAGCTGGAAGGTTTGAGGCCAGGTTGGACCGTTGGAGTCATGAATACCAGACAGCAGAAAAGTCTCGGTGACGTGGCTTTCTCTTGGAGTCTATATTTTTGCTTTATTACTTATTTTAGGAGAACCAAAGCTAAGCCATTCCAGAGTCTTGTATCACTCCCAGTTTTGGCCAGGTGCACAGAATATACTTCTCTGCATGGGACACTGACGGTTCTGGGGAGACTGAGACCTGGTGGTCGAGCAGTGCACCCAAGCCTGGTGACTCCAGAAACCCTGTGTCCCCACGTCCTTACCTGCCCACCCAGCATTTGGGGAGCGACGGAACGAGCTGAGACTCCCCTCATTGCAGCCACTGTCAGTCAGACTGCAGCTGCTCCATCATTTTCAAAAGCATTTTGGCAACGTGCATCAGAAACCTGAGCGTCCTGTGCCGCTTGACAGAGCGGTTCCACGTGCCATAGCTCTGCAGAGGGTTAGTTGGAAATATAATAAAATACCAAGTCACACAGAATAGTTGTTTGAAACTGACTGTCCAAGTATTAAAGCCACAACCAGGAATATTAATTGACTGTGAAAAATGTTCACAGAGTTACAGGTTGGGAAATTCTTAGTTTATTGTATGTTTTCTGCATTTTAAAAAACTTGTCATATGTCACTTTTATCAAGTGGGCAAAATGTGCTTTAGCTTATGTATAGTTCAAGGGCCAGGGACATAGCTTATGCAAAGTGCTAGGTTCAGTCCCAGCACCACACCAAAATAAAATAGAATAAATATAGAATTCTTGCCAAAAATTGCACCATTCCACGCTTTTGATGGTAAGCACAAATTCACTTCTATTATGTATCACAGTTACTGAGGTAGGGGGTCAGTCCTCTGTTAACCGCAGGTGGCATGTTTACTTTGCGGGTTTTCAGCACATTCCTGATTCTGCTTTGACTTTCTTCTGGCCTTCTCTAAACGGCTTTTCCAATGATCAGTTAACATGGTCCATCCCAGAGACGGGAGTGATGTGCCTGGAAAGTGGACTTGACGCCCAGCCCACTCTAGTGACTTTCAGGCTGGTGCTGTGGAGGAGTAGGCCTGTGCAGAGTTGCTGCTTGCTGTTGGTGGGATGGCAGAATTACCCCAGAGCTGGGTACGTGCTCACCTGCTGCATGTCTTCAGACCACACCGGGTTTAACTTCCCACTGTTTGAAGAAAGGGGCCGTTTTCCTATGTTCAGGTATTATTTAGCAATAATTTAAAATATTGCATCTTAAATTACTTACGTGTACTCCGATCCAAGTTTAGGTGTTTATGATATCCCCACCCCAAACTCTTAGAGAATAGAGACTAAGGATTTAGTGATAGTTCTCTCTGGGCGGCAGAATTCTAAGTGTATTAGCTGAAATGTTTTGGGCCAGAGAAACCAACTAACAGTGACTTCAGCCACAGGCTGTGCGTTGTTTACTCAAGAACTCAAACAGGCAGTTGTTTTGGTTCCTAAGCCCGGATCCCCTCTGCAGAGCAGGCTTTGTTGAGCCCTCCACAGGGCCTGCCTTTCATCTGAGTTGTCTTGATCGCAGAATGGCAGCGCTAGTGCTAAACATGTGCTGGGTTCAGGAAGGGAGCAAGAGGAGAGGGGCAGAGGCTAAAGGGGGGTGGTTGCCATCTGCTTCCAGGTGTGGCTCTTCCACACGCTGCCTCTGAGGAGGAGCGGTGCCCAGTTCCCTTCCCACGGCTCAGCCTTTAGCACAGACGATATGACCGTCCTGTTCCTTCCTCAGGTCCCCGACCATCCGTGACATGGTAATCCGCTGTGTTGCCCAGATGGTGAATTCCCAGGCGGCCAACATCCGCTCAGGCTGGAAGAATATCTTCGCTGTGTTCCACCAGGCAGCCTCTGACCACGATGGGAACATCGTGGAGCTGGCTTTCCAGACCACAGGCCACATCGTCAGTAAGTGTTCTCTTCTGCCAAATGTCCACTTGCTCTCTGCTGCTGCAGGGATCTCCCTGCTTTGCTTCTGCTGTGGTGCAGTAAGGTGCTGGGCGGCTTTCTAAGGGCTTCGCAATGGCCCTGTGAGGAAGCATAGTCCTCCTGGCTGGCAGATCCCACCTTTGGAAGTCCATCACCCCACCACAGTGTATGCGTCACCCCAGACCAATGCTCGTGGTGCTTTTTTGGCCATCTCCAAAGACATTCATACACAGAGCAGCAGAGGACATAGTCCCCGTCCCCTGCACGTTCCCAGCTGAGGAGGGGCAAGGCGCGCTCTGCCTTCACATTTCAGCTCTCATGCCAGGACCCAGGGTCCTTGCTGCCGTCTGCTGAGCCCCTGAGAACAGTGCTGGGTGCCAACTAGTGTTCCGAGCACAGAGGGAGAGAAAACGCAGTGTCGAATGAGCCTCCTTCAGGCCTGCAGTGCTCTTGGCTGTGAGTTCAGCTAATGTGTCAACAGCACCTATTCAGTAACGTGTCTTTAAAGAGGAACACCTGCAACAGAGCTGTGCAGTGAGTGGTGAAGATAGGACCAGAGACCTGTAGTGACCCACATTTCCCTAGGGACAGGGGTTAGTATCCCCTCACTCAGTGTTCACAACAGCTGTAAAGGACACAGCTGTGAAGAACCAGGACCAACGGTGCTGTTATCTCCCCCATTGTACTAAAGAGGAAACCAAGGCACAGGAAACGGAAGTAGAACTACTTGCCCGAGGTCACACATCTGGAAAGGGGCGGGCCAGGGATCCCACCCAGCGGTCAGCCGGAGTGAGAGCGAGTGCAGAGTCAGTCACTCTGGACCGCCCGGGGGCCCTGCCCTGCCTTCTGCCACGTTACCAGAAGTCCCCTTGGCAGTCGCAAGGCTTTGTGGTTTTGTGGTCACCTTCCCACATGGTCGGCACTCTGGGTGCTGCCTGAGTGGACTTTTGGGCCTTTACATCCTCGCAGCTTAACCCAAGTTATTCCTGAATGATTTAGTGAGAAAAGTTGCCTTCCAGAATACTGACATGCTTTGCTTAGATGTCCACAAAGGTGAGTCCGTGTGTGTGTGTGTGTGTGTGTGTGTGAGAGAGAGAGAGAGAGAGAGAGAGAGAGAGAGAGAGAGAGAGAGAGAGAAAATTTCCATTTCTAATCTTGGACTTCTTTTTAAAAAAAAAAAAACAATTGTGGCTTGTGTTTCCCCAGCGACCATTTTCCAGCACCATTTCCCCGCGGCCATCGATTCTTTCCAGGATGCTGTGAAGTGCTTGTCGGAGTTCGCCTGCAATGCCGCCTTCCCTGACACCAGCATGGAGGCCATCCGGCTCATCCGCTTCTGTGGCAGATACGTCTCCGAGAGGCCTCGTGTGCGTCTCTCCTCCTTGCTTCTCGGGTGGAGTGGAGGTCGGGTAAACCCCTTGCTCCTGGCAGAGCGCTTCCCAGAGAGTCCTTTGAAGTGTGTGTCTGCCGTAAGCTGTCAGGTGTCACTTCAAATGCTGCTGTTCCTTGGTCATGCCTTTCAGTGATCTGTGCATGTGAGAGTATTCATCTTACTCATGCCAAAGCTTCATGCAGCATTCTACAGATCATAGAAGATAATAGTATTTTGTCAGAACTTCGAAGCTTTCTTTTGAAAGGAAAAAAGCCTCCCTTTTAGGAAATGCCGTTGTGCCATTGTGACATACCTGAGGAATTTACAGTCCCCTTTAGGGCTGGGGCGGGATCAGTGCTGAGTGTCTGCTTCCTGCTTAGCATGACAGGGCTCTGGGTTCCATCCCCAGTGACAGCAAAAAATCACCTAGCACTTTCTCCTGAAAATGTGTGGGGCTTTTCTGTTACATCTTACCTTTCTAAATGGTGTGGCTTAAGCAACAGGCCCAAAATTGAGACTGAGTAGAAAAGCACACCTGAACTATGGTGGCCTGTGCAGAGTTACCCTTGAGTATTCTGTACAGAACCGTAAACCCCACTGAGGTGTCCAGTCCCTATGTTATAGGGCCTAATAAAATGTGATTACAGTGAGAGGCAGTGGTGACTGAGTGCATAGTACCTGTCAGACACCTTGCTGGGTGCTTCCAGTGTGTTGATTCATTTAAGCCCTGTCTCAAAATAAAAAGGGCTGGGGATGCGGCTCAGTGGTAGAGCACCCCGGATTCATTCCCCAGCAGTAAGTCTGGGGCACTCGGATGCTCATCTACATATTTCTTTGCCACTGCTCCCATTATACAGGTGATTAAATTATGGACCAGGGAAGGGAAGCAAGATGTTGTCTTAAAGACAGTGGCACCAGGAGCAGTAGTGAGTACCTATAGTCCCAGCCACTTGGGAGGCTGAGGCAGGTGTTCAGCCTGAGCAAATGAGCAAGACCCTGTCTCAAAATACAAAATAAAATAAAATATTAGTGCTATAGCTCAGTGGTAGAGCATACTTGCCTAGCATTCAAGAGGCCCTGTGTTCAATTCCCAGTACTACCAAAATAAAGAAATAAAGAGGAGGAAAGAAATTCTAATATCAGTTTAAGAATACAGAGCAGTAGACTGGTCGAATCCCAGAGACAGGGTCACCATGGTTCCCTGCTAAGTGGGGAATTCTAGGAGAGGAAGATGTGGGGCCTCTGTTTTTGTACAGTTCTCCTTCAGTTTCCTCTTCCCATGTGCTTCACAGCTAAAATGTGACTCTCATCCTAGGTGTTGCAAGAATATACAAGTGACGACATGAATGTTGCCCCTGGTGACCGAGTCTGGGTCCGAGGCTGGTTCCCCATCTTATTTGAGCTCTCCTGCATCATTAATAGGTGCAAGTTGGATGTGAGGACAAGGTAACCAGGTCCCCAGTGTGGACGTGAAGGGCACTGGTCCCGTTCTCCTGACCCGTTCCTTCTGTCTCTCCTTTGCCTTTTCCTTCCCCTCCCACTCTCTCCCCTGTGTCTGGCTTGCTCCCTCAGAGGACTCACGGTCATGTTTGAGATCATGAAGAGCTACGGCCACACCTTTGAAAAGCACTGGTGGCAGGACCTGTTCAGAATCGTGTTTCGGATTTTCGATAACATGAAGCTACCTGAGCAGCAGTCGGAGGTAGGTGGGGACAGCAGCTCGGCGTGGGGCCCGCAGGGCTGGGGGCTGTTGCCTTCATGGCTGACATTGTCCTCTGCCCAGAGGTTTGAAGTTCTGGCTTCTCAAGGTGTTCCAGAAACAGAAGCCCCTTCCTGGCCCTCTGGGACCAGTGTTAGCTAGTCACAAGAGACTCCCCACCAGAGAAGGAAACCACAGTCTGCCCACTTGGCGTGTGGACGTTGCCTGCCAGCTCAGCAGCTCCCAGAGGGTCACCCGAGTTGTTTCGTTCCTTCGTAGACTTCTGAACCACCACTAGAGAGTGGAATATATTTGGTCCCTCTGGGTGTGTCATGAATTTATAGATGGAGAAGATGCTGGCTGTTCTATCAAGAGCACCTTCTCTCCCTAGCCCCAGTATAAAAACAGTGTATGCTTAACATGGAATATTGGGTATATACATAAAAATTCATCTTTTCTGCCATTCAGACCCTAGAATTAATGGTCTGGCAAATTTTCTCTGCCTTCTACATGGTCTGAAATATGGTTGAAATCATAGTATAGAGTTTTCTAATCTCCTTTTTTTTTGGGGGGGGGGGGGGTTCCAGGGATTGAACCTAGGGAGGCTTAATCATGGAGACACATCCCCAACCCTTTTTATTTTTTATTTTGAAATAGGATCTTGCTCAGTTGCTTAGGACCTCAATAAGTTGCTGAGGCTGGCCTTGAACTTGTGATCCTCTTGCCTCAGGCTCTCCTGAGTCACTGGGGTTACAGACATGCACCACCACTGCCAGGCTGATATTCTTTAATTTTAAAATAAAAATAAAGTTTTTCCCCATTGTAAAACAAATACATATTCATTACAGAAAAATCAAAAAACAGAAAAAATAAAAACCCACAATCCTACTCTTTTGTAGGCATCCATTATTAACCCCTTCAGATGTGTTTGTGTGTGACAGACACCTTTCTCTTTTTACAAAAACTAATTTCCCAGCACACCTTTGTACACTACTTTCTTATTACATGAGAGTCTTCCTAAAACTAACTTTTTTTCCTTTTGACAGTACTGGGGATTGAACCCAGGACCCAAGGTCTCACATGTGCTGGGCTGGCACACTGAGCTACATCCCCAGCCCTCTGACCATGTTGTGGCTGTGAAATATTCCAAGTTATGAATATTCTATAGTCATTGACTTTTAGGTTATTTCTGGTTTTTCTTTCTTTCCTTCTTTCTTTTTTAATGTTTTTTTAGTTGTAGATGGACACAATACTTTTATTTATTTTTATGTGATGCTGAGAATCAAACCCAGTGCGTAATACATGCCAGGCAAGTGCTCTATCACTGATCCACCACCCCAGCCCTATTTTTCTTTAGATAGCACTGAGATGAATTTTTTTTTTTTTTATGGCAATACCAAGGATTAACTCAGGGGCTCTGAGCCACATCCCCAGCCCCTTATATTTTGAGACAGGGTCTTGCTAAGTTACTGAGACTGGCCTCAAACTTTGGATCCTCCTACCTCAACCTCCAGAGTCTCTGGGATAGGTGCAAGCCTCCGTGCCCAGCCCTTAAAATGAACATAGTTTGAGGTGATACTTGTTCTTGTGTTTTTTAGTTCTTTTTCCTTAGGACATTAGCGGACTGTCAGGTTTGGGCTTGGATATGCTGAGCCTTTTGACACATTCTTCTGAACTCTGACCTTCAAATAAATCTAGCTGATTGCACTCGTGTCAGCAAAGTTGAGTCCTGTTTTCTCCAGACCCTCTCCGGCTCTTCTCATTGGTTCCATTGTTAACTGGATAGGCCAGAACATCACACTGCAGTTTTCTTAATTCTTAGTGAGCTTCATATTTTTCCTGGTGTCATTGGGCATTTATTTCTTCTTTTTTTGAATTGCCCTTCATATCCTTAGTCCATCCACTCCATTATTCACCTTTTCTTACTGGTTTGTTTCTAAAGGTATAAATTATAATATCTTTGTATAAATTACAACCAATTTTGCTCACTTTATTATTCTTATTTCCTTTTTACTTTGGAAAAAAGTTTAGTTTTTAAGTAACCAATTCTCCCAGCTTTTTCCTTTCTGGCTCCCACTTTTGGAATTATGTTTAGAGACCCTTCCCTTTGCCGTGACTTCATAAACATCCCAGTATATTTCTCTGGTAATTTGATGTCATCATTTGTAATATTTCAGTATTTGGTGTCAGATGTGAGTGTTTAGCATAAGCTCTTGTTCATTTTTTCCATTTCATTAAAACTATCATTTTGAATGATGTTTAATATTCTTTTAGTATTGATCTACTTAATTTAATGTCCACATTGCAAGATATTAGGTCATACCGTGTTTTCAGTCTGTGGATGCCATTGCTGTAAACATCTTCCTTCATATGCTTTTACCCACAAATCTTTATTTCTCGTTGTCGTTGTTTTTTGGTTTTGGTGGTCCTGAGGATTGAACCCAGGCCTTGCACATGGTACACAAGTGCAGTTATTCCTGTAGGATGGCTTCCGGGAAGCAGAGTTACTGAATGGGTGTGGACATTTAAGACTACTGATAAGTACTGCCAGAATGCTTTCCAGAGTAGTTTTGCCAATAGGATACAAGAATACCTTTCTTACTGCTGAGAGTGGCTTTAAGAATTCTTTTTTATTGTTCTTCCAGAAATCTGAGTGGATGACAACAACCTGCAATCATGCACTTTATGCTATTTGTGATGTATTTACCCAGTTCTATGAAGCTTTGAATGAAGTGCTTCTTTCTGACGTATTTGCGCAGTTGCAGTGGTGTGTTAAACAAGGTATTCTTTAAGTCTTTAGGTGCCGTTATACATAGTTCTTGTGAGAGGTTCCTTTTTCAGTATGTAGAAGCATGAGTGTAATTCTAAGGACTCCAGTGTACAATTTAATTGGTGAAAATATATAAATTGACGAAAATAAATAAATTTAATTAGAACATAAACCCTCACAGTCAGTTTGTAAAGCACTTAAGATGGGATGTAGTTACTGCATTTTTAAAAATGTACCTTTAGCTGGGGGTTGGGGAGCGCACATACCTATAATTGCAGTGACTTGGGAGGCTAAGGCAGGAGGATTGTGAGTTCAGCACAAATTTAACAACTTAGCAAGGCCCTAAGCAACTTAACAAGACCATGTTTCAAAAATAAAAAATAAAAGTATCTGGGACGTGCCCCTGCGTTCAAATGCTGGTACCAAAAAAAAAGTACCTTTGCGTATTATTCTAGTCTTTCTACTTTTGTATGTTTGAAATTTTTTGTAGTAAAATAACTTTTTTTAAAAAATGCACATTTGTTGCACCTACACATTTTGGGCAGAAGTACTTTGGAACAGACTAAGTTATTGAAAGAAAATGAAATATCTTGTGTAATATTATAGTTATGTTTTGATTTTCTGTTTTACTAATTTGCTTGATGACTGGTGAAGAAATACACATTGAAGAAACTTTTTAACTTTGGAGTCAAGATTAACAGCTGTATCAATGAACTTTTTTTTTCTTTATCTGAGTAATTGTGTGTTTATTTTAGTGTGTATTAAAAAAAAAGGGGGGGGTCATTTAGCACTGAAGACCTGAATTCCATAGATAATTTTGGTTTAGGATGAGGCTAAGTTTAGTTAAGGTTTTCAAAAAGTGACTCAATTTTTAAATAAATGACAAAAAACAGTGAATACTCTGTGTGTGTGTGTGTGTGTGTGTGTGTGTGTGTGTGTGTGTGTGTGTTTTAGACAGGGCCTTGCTGAAGTTGCTGAGGCTGGCCTTGAATTTGCAGTCTTCCTGCGTCAGCACCCCCACCCAGTGGTTGGGATTACAGGCACGTGCCACCACACCCAGTTTGGTGGAGACTATTTAGATGGCAAAAATTGGCAATGTAGTGTGAGTGCCTTGAGTTTCTGGAAACACTGCTCTAGTATGTTCCAACCTGTAACAGGGAGGTGTATTATTGGGGATTGAACCCAGGGGCACTTTTCCATTGAATTACATCCCCAGCCCTTTTCTTCTCATTTGAGCGGCCGGGGATTCGAACCGCGGTCCTTCAGCATGCTAGGCAAACACTCTCCAAAAGGAGCTATTTCTTCAGCTCCATCCCCAGCCCTTTTTTATTTTGAGACAGGATCTCACTGAGTTGCTGAGGCTAGCCTCAAACTTGCTATTCTTCTGCCTCAGAATCCTGAGTCACTGGGATTACAGTTATGTGCTACAACACCTGACTGTTCCATCTTCTTTTAGTATTTTCCATATGTGAGCCAATTAAAGTAACAAAATAGTACTTTCTTCTATCCCTAGCAATAAAACTATGATAAGTCAAGCTGGGCATAAAGGTGCATGCCTCTAATCCCAGCTACTTGGGAGGCTCAGGCCGGAGAATTACAAGTTCAAAACCAGCCTGGACAACCTACAAGACCCTGTCCCAAAATAAAATTCAAAAAGGGCTGGGGACGTAGCTCAAGGGTAGAGAACTTGGTTAGCGTACATGAGGCCTTGGGTTCAAACTCCAGTATCACACCAACAATAAAACTATGATAAATCATTTTACCTCCCTGCTACTCGTCAGTATTGGGGCTTGGACACAGGTACACTCTCACACTGGGCTACATTCCTAGCGCTTTTATTTTTTATTTTGAGACAGGGTCTTGCTAAGTTGCTTAGATCTTCAGCATCCCAACTTGCTGGGATTATAGGCATGTACCATCATGCCCAGCTTAAATCATTTTACCTCTTTATAGGGTAATTAAGCTATAAAATTTTTAATGCTCTCTGTAGCCTTGCTTCATTAATTAAAATCCTACAAACCCTCCAGCTGCAGTCTCTACTTCACTATAAAAAGCATCTGGTTGGCATCCAAATAGCAGTTCAAGTATAATGACGGACGATGTTTATTTTGTAGATAATGAACAGTTGGCTCGATCAGGTACAAATTGCTTGGAAAACTTAGTGATTTCCAACGGGGAGAAATTCAGTCCTGATGTCTGGGATGAAACATGCACCTGTATGTTGGATATTTTCAAAACCACCATCCCACATGTGTAAGTGCTAGTGCAGCCGCTACACTCGATCTCACACATTCAGTTGATGTCGCGAAGCTCCTCGTTGCCATTGACGCTGACCATGTTCCCTCTTCTGCTCCCTTCAGTCTGCTGACATGGAGACCTGCAGGAATGGAGGAGGACGCCTCAGAAAGACACTTGGTAGGACTTTGTTGGTGTCTCCTCCTCATGTCTTAATGAAAGAGGGAAATCTGCTCACTTCGGCAGCACGAATACTAAGATTGGAATGGCACAGAGAAGATGAGCATGACCCCTGCGCAAGGATGACACGCAGATTCATAAAGCATTCCATATTCAAAAAATGAAAAAGAGGAACATATTTTTAAAAATAAGTCTCCTAACTCAATAAAAAGCACAGGTTAGAGCTGGGGTTGCTGCTTACTGGTAGAGCACTTGCCTAATGCAGAACCCAACACTGCCAAAAAACAAAACAAAACAACACAACTTTCATTTCTAGTTTTTTCTTTGGCTGTCTGCACACTGTGTGTACCTATTAGAACCACACACAATTGCAGGGGGTCACTAGGCATACAACATTGGGAGCATTTTTCTAGATTCTTTGAGAATTCTTTTCTGCTGTCAAAACACACACATGCACACACACCAAAACCTAGGTACTGCACTACTAATTTTTTAATTTGAGCTTGTTGGAAATTTGTCACACTTGTTGTAACATCATAATAAGTAGAGAAATGTCCTGAATTGGAACAGGAAAATGTGAATCTTTAGTTGGGGGTGGGGGGCACAATTGAATCCCTGCTCCTGGGGAGCCTTGAGGAGTCTGGGGGAACATGCAGCATAATTTGCTTCCCAAGAAGCCACTGACATTCAGCTGGGCCAACAGCATCAAAACAGTCCCATCTCTGCCCAGGTACCGAAAAGAAGTGAGCATCCTGTTTTTCTCTGGTTTACCTTTAGGATGTGGATCTGGACCGCCAGTCTTTAAGCAGCATAGATAAAAATGCCTCAGAGAGAGGCCAGAGCCAGCTCTCTAACCCAACCGATGACAGCTGGAAGGGCAGACCATATGCAAGTAAGCCCCTTTTAACATTGGTTTGTCTTCATTTATGTGATTCAGAGTATAAAAAGGATAACCCTCTTCCCCTGTTGTGCCCTTACCTGTGTCCACAGTGGTGCCAGTTTCTCATCTGCCTTCTACAGTCATTTCATCCACATGCCAAAGAGTGTATACACATGTACATTGGCCTGTGTACAAGTACACACATCTGAATTCTCCTCTTCTCCTGTTTATACGAATTATAGAATACTATGCATTATTATATTTATGCTTAATATACCCTAGAGCTCATTTAAAATCAGTACTTCAAGAGTTTTTACTTTCATATTATTATTATCCTGGTATAGATATATCTTTAGGCCTTTAATAGTGGACATTTGTAATTATTTTATTATTTTTTCATTTATAGTTTTTTCTACAAATAATAATGCTTTGCATAACATAATACATATGCCATTAGTTTATATAATAAATTCTTAGAAAGAATTGTGGCATTAATGGATAAGAGCATTTGCCATTTTGATAGGTATTTCTAGATTGCCATTCATTAAGGCTGTACCTACTTACATTATCTTTGAGAACACTTGGATTTATAGTTTTTTAATTATGATTGAAATAGAGTGTTTTTTTATATGTTTTTGAACCACTTCTAGCCAGGCATGTTGGCTCACGCCTGTAATCTCAGCCACTGAGGAGGCTGGGGCAGAGTGATGGCAAGTTCAAGGCCAGCCTGGGCATCTGTAAGCTCAGTGGTAGAGCACCCCTGGGTTCAGTCTCCAGAACCATCGGGGTGGCGGGGGGAGACACTTCTTTTTTCTGTTTATCTTAGCTCATTTTGTAATGGAGTGGTTGTTGATCCCTAGTGGTTTGGAGGAACCACTTATATTTTAGAAATCCTTTTTCTGGATATATGTTTGAAATTACTTTAGACAATTTGTTTCTTAATGTTGCTTCTAGTGTATTTTACTGTGTCTTATTTTTAAAAGTAGTGTTAACAGTTCTGATGATGTTATGGTGTGCTGGTGTGCGGGCACTGTGCTGTGTTTCATGTGTGTGATCTCATTTATCCTTACACTAGCCGTTTACATTTGAGTGAACCAGGACTCATATTACATGACTCACCACACGTAGTAAAGTGGGGACTCAGACGCGCTTTGGCATCGTGAGGAAGCAGAACTTCTAACGTGTCCTTCTGGTCTTTTCAAAGTTGCATGCCCCGTTGTCTGTCTTGATAGCAGTCTGCCCCGTCTTCAGCAAGCCAGGCCGTGGGTGTTGATGTTGAAGCTAACTTCTGAAGCTGCACATGACACAAAAGCAGTATGTGGTCACTGCTCTCTTTTGAAGGAATGAAAGCAGTCACCTTTGAAAACCATTTAAAAGGCACCCTGTTGGGATGGCAGTGTTGTCACTTAGGAACTGCTTCATGCAGCCCCCTCCAGGTCCAGTGGTGGAATGGCCTGTCTCATCCTCAGCTCCAGATGAAGCTGTTGCTTTGTGGGTGAGGCAGGTGGGCATGCCTTTCCCAGCACAGCCTCTCAGTGCAGCAAGATGCCTGCGTGCCCCTGGGGAACAGTGTTTTGTTCTCCTCCCTCCCATCGCAGGCTCCCTTCTGGGCATAAGCTCGGGCAGGTGAAATTTTGCACTGTTCCTATTCTTTTCTTTTCTTTCTTTCTTTCTTTCTTTTTTTTTTTTAAACATCTGCTGTAACTCCACTGTATATATTTTTCTTAAAGTTTAAACTTTTTTTTCCCTTAAACCAGGCACAGTGGTGCTTGCCTGTAATCCCAACAATTTGGGAGGCTAAGGCAGGAGATCAGAAGTTCAAAGCCAAACTCACAGTTTAATGAGATCCTCAACAACTTAGTGAGACCCTGTCTCAAGACAAAAAAGGACTGGGGATGTAACTCAGAGGTAAAGCAGCCCTGAGTTCAATACCCAGCACCGAAAAAAGAAAAATTCTCACTTTTTATTGTTTTTGTTTTTTTATTTTGCAGTACTGGGGTCAAACCCAGGGCCTTGTACTTGCTAGGCAAGTGCTGTACCACTGAGCTACATCCCAGCCCCTCAGAAGTTAATACATTCTGCAAGGAGAATTGTTATGTTTAAGTAATTTCACAGTCACCATCAAAAACTTGAGGACAGCTTGGCCATCTTGTTTTCTTTCATGAAAACCTTTAACTTTTCCCATATTCTGATTCTATAACAATAAGTCAGAAGGAACCTCTGCTTTTACTGTAGGCAAATCAACCAACACTGGGTAGGAGCTCGGCATAGAACACCCTGAGCCCCCAGCAATCAGGAACACAAAGATGGGTGGTCAGAGTCTAGTCAGTAGGCAGAAACTGCACTGCTGATTTGAACAGGGGAGATTCAGAATGGAGACTCCTCCATGTCTTCAGGTCTTCGCTCAGACTCCACTTTTTAGGGAGAGGTTTAAACTTATTTAAAGGTCTGGTTGTTCAACTTGCCACTTCCTACCACCTCCACCTCACCTCTTCATGTGATGCTCTTTTTCACCCTTACATCTTTTTGTTGGTCGATGCTGTGGGAGCTGGGTTTTTGGTCCAGTTTATTCATCACTAGGCCACTGTATCCAGAATCATGCCAGGCCTGTGGTAGGAGCTCAGTGAACATCTACTCGGTTTTGGTTGGATCATTGTTAGGGTTACTCTTTATCATCTAATGTAGATCAGAAGCTGTTTGCCAGCCTCCTTATCAAGTGTGTGGTCCAGCTGGAACTGATACAGACCATTGACAACATCGTGTTCTACCCTGCCACCAGCAAAAAGGAGGACGCGGAGCACATGGTTGCTGCCCAGGTAACACTGCAGGCCGCAGGCTGTAGACCATGGGGCATTGTCCCTGGGGGTTGCCCAGAGGCAGTGGCATGCTGGAATAGCAGGACTGGCCCCCCCCACCTTCATGCCCCTCCACCTCTTTCCAGGTCTGCGTTCAAATATGTTGTATTGGTCACTTGAAATTGGCCACAATGGAACTTATTGATGCCACAGAAATCAGCACACACTTATTTTTCTCTTCTCCCAAAGCCTGCTTACCAGCATACCACTGCCTAGTTGCCACCCACTACCTGGGTGCTTACAGGAAAGTGTCAGTTATCAATATTCTGTATCTTTGGTATATACAGTTTCACCATAAACAGTCAAGAGGGAAGATGTGTATGTAAAGATCCCAGTTTTTCCTTCAGAAAGTATGTTTTGTTTTGTATATGTAACTTCTCTATAGAAGGGATTCTTGAGACAGGAGGAGGAAAGTCCAGAAGTCGGACAGTAACCTTTTACCATGGATTGAACCTTAACCTCCTCGGAGGCAAAAGACCCTGTGAGTGAGGCAGGTGGGCTGGGTGGAGCCTGCAGGCAACAGAAATCCCCAGCCCGGGCAGAGCAGCAGCGTCGCCCAGCTCCACCCCACTGCCACACAGGTGGAGGGGCAGCTGCACCCAAGACATCTCTACACCCAGCTCTGCCCTTTTTGTTTTTATTTCGTAAGTGTGCAGTTCTGCGTTTTTAGGGTATTACGACTTTGCCCTGTCTGACATGAGAACACTTTGGTCACTGTAAGAAGACACGCTCTGTCACCAGCAGTCCTGGCCTATTCCCTCTCCTTCCAGCCCCTGCAGCCACGCGGCTGCTTTCTTCTCCGTGGATTTGCCTGTTCTGGACATTTCAGAGCCACTCGCTGTGGAGCTTCAGTGTCTGACTTCTTCACTTAGCATCGTGTGGCTGGGTTCGTTCACGTCGCACACGTATCAGTGCTTCGTTCTTTCGTGTCTGGTGGGCACGTTCCTCTAGGTGGCCGTGCCACGTTTTGCTCATCTGCTCACCAGTTAATGGAGCTCTGGGTGGTGTCTACCATGTGGCTGTTGAGTGATGGGGAGGTGAACACCGTGCAGGTTCTCGTATGGACATGTGTCTCTTAGGCGCGTGCTGAGTGCAGGCGTCAGGCCACGTGGTTTACCTTTCTGCCCGTTTGCTGTGCAGGCAGCCGCATCGTTTTACATTCCCACCAGCAGTGTGCGAAGGCTCTTTCTCCACATCCTCTCAGTGCTGGAGGTTTCCCTTGTTAAACTGTCATCATAGCCATCCTAGTGGATGTGGAATGGTGTCTCACTGTGGATTTAATTTGCATTTCCCTAATGACTCATGATGTTGAGCATCCTTTGTGTTTACTGGTCATCTCTGTGTCTTTGAAAATGCCTACTCAAATCCTTTGCTCATTTTAAAAATAACTTATCTCCTTATTTTTGATTTAAGTTTTTATATATGCTAACATAATAATCGCTTGTCAGATATGTGATTTGCAACTATTTTCTCTCATTTTATATGTTGTCTTTTCAGTTTCTTATGGTGTCCTTTGAAGCACAAAAGTTTTTCACCTTCTCTATTTTTCTTTAGTCCCTTGTGCTTTGGTGTCTGTTCAAAGAAAGCATCGCCTAATTAAAGTCGCAAATTAGGCTTATGTTCTAAGACTTTTACAACTTTATCCCTTTTAGCTCTTTGATGCATTTAGCTTATCCTTGCCAATCATGGCAGTAGGGAGCCAGCTTTTTCACTTGTGATATTAAGTTGCCTTAACACCATTCTTTTTTTTTTTTTTTTTTTTTTTTTTTGGTTACTGGGGATTGAACTCAGGGGCACTTGACTGGGAACTGAGCCACATCAGCCCTATGTTGTATTTTATTTAGAGACAGGGTCTCACTGAGTTGCTTAGTTCCTAGTGAGGAACTTTTGCTGAGGCTGGACTTGAACTCGTGATCCTCCTGCCTCAGCTTCCTAAGCCGCTGGGATTACAGGCATGTGCCAGCATGCCCGACACAATGTCTGTTTTTTCTCCAATGAATTTTCTTGGCACTGGGTTGGAGACCACTTGACCATAACTCATAGGCTTTGCTCCTGGCCTCTCCATTCTGATCCATTGACGCACCTCTCTGTCAGTACCATGTTGTCCTGATCCTTGTTGGTGCTTCCTAGTGAGTTTTCCAAGTTGGGGAGTGTGAGCTCTCCAGTGTTGTGGCTCTTTTTCAAGATGGCTCTGGCTGTGCTGCATCACTTGCTTTTCCATATGCATTTTAGAATCAGCTTCTCAGTGTCTGCAATGGAGTCATCTGGGGTCTTGATAAGGATTACATTGAACTTAACAGACCAGTTTGGGAAGTATTGGCACAGTCCATTTTTGTGACTCCTGGCTTATAAGGAAGATGGGTTTATTCCTAGAAATCTCAAGAAATATAAAAACCCTAATTATGTTTCAAATGGCAACTTGTTCAATAAAATTCTTGAGCATTTCATACCTGTTTTGAAGTTTTTTTCCTTCACATTTGAAAAACAGAGTCATTGAGCTTACTGGTTACATGTCACCTGACCAAAGGTCATATGTCCATGGGATTTGCTTACCAGTTTCTATCTTTTGGTTACTATGCCTGGAATGCAAAGCCTTTTACATGTTCATTGCATTTTGATCTCCTCATTCTTCACTCTGTCTATATGATAGAAAGAGAAGAGTGCGACCCTGTAGTGAAGGACCTAGAGACACACGCACTGCTGGTCACGCAGTAAAGGCAGTACTGACAAGACCAAAAAATCGGCCAGTCGATGACCCATCACTCAGCAGCACAGGACATGCCTTTGCTGCCCATGAGCAAGGTCCAGGTGGAAATGGCTGGGGCATTGAGGACTGGAGGGCATCTTGCAAGAGGATCACCTTTGGCCAGTCCCGACTACCTTTGTCCACCCTCACTTTGCCCAGAACCACCGCGTGACTTCACTTAGCTCTCCTGTCCTCTCTCTCCAGCAAGACACACTGGATGCAGATATCCACATCGCCACGGAGGATCAGGGCATGTACAAGTACATGTCTTCCCAGCATCTCTTCAAGCTGCTGGACTGCCTACAGGAGTCCCATTCGTTCTCAAAGGCCTTCAACTCCAACTATGAGCAGCGCACTGTCTTGTGGAGAGCAGGTGAGGCCATGCTGTCACCAAATTAAAACACTGAAGCCTTTGGGATACTTCTGGTGTTTTAAATGTAGCTGAAATAACTTCTTAGATATTTTTATGCTTGATGCTGGGTAGATTTCATCCCAGTACCAAAACACTGCCTAGCACATGGTAGATTCTCAGGAAGTATTTGATGAAAAAGCAAAATTTAATTTTTAAATTTTCATGGCTCTTGGCGGTCATGAAATTTAACATTAATTATGATATGAAGAGTGCGATGTCTTAAGAAACAACATCCATAGTTTTCAGAAGCTTTAGAAAAAGCCTCTTATTGCTGCCTCCAAAAATAAATACATAAATCCCAGAGTAAATATGTATATTAAAACCATTGCCCCTCCACACCAGGGTGGTGAGATTCTCATTATTTTGAATAGTCTCATTATTTGCACAAAAGTGACACTTTTTTTGTAATATTACCATTTCTTTAGGTCTTATCCCCAAATGCCTATTTTAATCCATAATTGGGGAGTGTCATAAAATACCTAGGCATTTTATGTATTACAGGCAAAGACCTGTAATAAGGTTTTGCTTTTAAGACTGGTAGTACATATCTCTCTGGTAGATGGTTATTACTTTGTTTAAAAAATTGTTCTTGAATGTGCTTTACGGGAAAAAAATCTTGTACCTTAGAAAAATGCTAGAGTTCTTCCAAGCTGTTACACTTGAGAAGCAGCAGCCAATGTCTTTACCAGCAAACAAGTAAGTCAGAGTGTTCATACAGGATGACTTCTGGAGAGTCATGACTGCCTTCCTCTGATCACAACTGAGCTACATTGAGGCCATGAGTTACTTCAGAATTTCCTAAAGGGAACAGCTGACCAGTGCTCACCGGACTTCTCAGCATTGCCCTGTAGTGTGCACTGCTTATGACTGTCTGATCTCTAGGTTTCAAGGGCAAGTCTAAACCCAATCTTCTCAAACAAGAAACCAGCAGCCTGGCCTGTTGTTTGAGGATCCTGTTTCGGATGTACGTCGATGAGAACCGCAGGGATTCCTGGAATGAAATACAGCAGCGTCTTTTAACGTAAGAAGATTGGTTTCTCCTTACATCTGTATCTGTAACATACAAAATGCATCACAACAGTACTATGAGGGCTGGGGTTGTGGCTCAGTGGTAGAGAGCTTGCCTAGCATGTGTGAGGCACTGGGTTCAATTCTCAGGACCAAATATAAATAAATGAATAAAATAAAGGTCTGTCACCATCTAAAAAAATAAAATAAAAATGAACAGTAATATTTAAAATACTATGAATAGAGAAGGAGAAAAATACCTACAGGCTGACATCCCCACACTCTTCCTTCTGTGATTTTAGTGTCCTAAAAAGAGGTCAGGGCCTCCCCTGTTTCACGCATAAGTCCTCCCTCAGGCACAGAATCATGAGCAATAAGAAGCTCTCTAGCCCGAGTCTGCAGGCTGCAATGAATTCCTGACACTGGTTGGAGCCCTTTAGCCTTGGCCAGGTCCATGCCCTCTTGGGACTAGTCCTCTTTAGAGTTGGTGTCAGCCCACAACCCATCCTTGCTCTTATCCAAAAATAATAAATGAGAAGCACATGGATACCAGGAGATGTCTACGTCAGTTGTGCAGATATGCACCCATGAGGAAGCAGTGGGACCCCAGTGAAAAAGCCCCAGACAAAAAAGTACAGGTTTACAACCCACTTCCTGGCCATCAGCAAAATACTGATGTCTGCGCCTCTTTGAACCCAAGGCTTTGTGCATGCAAAGCACACTCTCCTGCTGAGACACACCCTGCCCCTGAGCCTCACTTTACCTCTTTAAGATTTAAAAATGATCTCATGCAGTACTGGCAACCATATGGTTAGTAATGTACACTGGTGGGAGTGCACAGCAACTCAATCTTTCTGGAACACAGTGGGATTATGCACAGGAGCCAGAAAATGTTCATTCTCCTTGATTCAGGAGTTCTGTTGTTATAGAATCTACTTATTTTGAGAAATATGAGCCAGGATTCCCACACAGAATACTTACTGCAGGTGTAATTTAGGAAAAAAAATTTGAACAACTTAACTATGGAGTGAATAACTAAATCATAGTGTAACCTATGATGGGATACTTACCACCAGGAAAAGTGAAATTTCTCAGGGCTAGGGAAGAAGCTCAATGGTAGAGCGCTTGTCTCGCATGCATGAGGCCCTGGGTTCACTCCTTAGCCCACACCCAAGGAAAAAAATAGAAACATGCCGAAATATGGTCATATATCCCTTAAAATGATGGAATTATTTTTTTCTGCATTATAATTTTTTGCTCCTGTATAACTTTATGCATCTCCCAATTATCTTACAATGAGAATACTAACTAATAAGCCATAGCTGAAAAAAGAATTAATTAAAGAGGACACCATTGGTTCATTTCTTAAATTAAGCCCAAGAGAGAATTATCTACATAGGCTCATAAAGTTTCCCTAAAGGAGACACATAAATGTCAAGTTTTTAGCATAAAAACTCTGTGCTTAAGAAGAAAGAAAAACAGTTTTGTAATGAACTAGGAATAATCAGTTCCTCTTGTGCTCACTGTGCTACAAGCATTGCCTGAACCCGGCCCTCACCAGGTGCCAGCCTGAGCTGAGCTGCTTCTTGACATCTACCTATTCCTCCCTTACAGCGACCCCTTAAGTTTGGTATAGTTACTTCTCCCCTATTTTGCAGCTGAAGAAGCTGGGACTCAGTGCTTTGTCCCAAGGGCACAGCCAGAGTGGCTGCCCAGGGACAGGACTCTCCCAAATGCCAGACGCTAACCACACTGCGTCTTTCCTCTCTCTCTCTCCAGCGTGTGCAGCGAAGCCCTGGCCTATTTCATCACAGTGAACTCTGAAAGCCATCGGGAGGCCTGGACAAGTCTCCTGTTGTTACTTCTGACCAAAACCCTCAAAATAAATGATGAAAAGGTATATACAAGTGAACTCTTGTATCTCCTCTAGGATGTGAAGTTTGGGAGACTTTTTGGGGTTTTTGATTTTGTTTTTTGTGTGATCCTGGGGATTGAACCCAGGGCCTGAGCCTTATCTACAGCCCTTTTATTTTTGAGACAGGATCTCAATAAGTTGCTGCTGCTGGCCTCAAACTTACCATACCTCTGCCTCCGCCTCCCGAGCCTCTGGGGTTACAGGCATGCACCAGTGCACCTGGCTAGATGGCTTTTCACTCAGAGTTTGAAGTTGCTGTTTTCTGGATTCTCCCAGGAATGGCAACATAACCTACACCATTCTAGATGCACTGAGGGGAAGTTAACTCACCACAAACCATGGATGCTTCAGAGAGTAGGGGTTTTTCACTGGAAGAACCCTAGTTGAGAGAGGCTGAGGTTTAAGCCACACGTGTGGCTGTTAGGAACAGCACAGTAGTTCTCAGTACAGGAAGAGGGGGTTCAGATTGTGAAATGTTGCTTTACAAAATGACAGGGCTTTTGACTTTTGATAGCAAAACTATCCTAATAAAATTATAAGAAGTTAATAAACCAGGTATGGTGGTGCACACCTGTAATCCCAGCAATTGGGGAGGTTGAGCTAGGAGGATCACAGGTTCAAGACCAGACAGAGTGCTTTAGTGAGACCCCTATCTCAAAAAATTAAAACAAAAAGCTGAGCATGGTGGTGCAGCCTGTAATCTCAGTAACTTTAGAAACTGAGGCAGGAGGATCTCAAGTTCAAAGCCAGTCTCAGCAACTTACCGAGGCCCTAAGCAACTCAGTGAGACCCTGTCTCAAAATACAAATAAAGGGGATGTGACTCAATGGTTGAGTGCCCCTGGGATCAGTCCCTGGTACCAAAAAATAATAATAATAGTTAAAATAAAAAGGGGCACTCAGTGGTACAGCAGAGCATCCCTGGGTTCAATGCTCAGTACCACAAACTAATAATAATAATTGTTATTATTGTTAATTATTATTAATGTGGAACTTTTTTTTTTTTTTTTTTTTTTGCAACAAGTTTCTAATAGCAAAAAAAGCACGAGTAGAGGACCTTTACGTCTTTGGTGCCAAAAAAAAAAAAAAATGGTTCCATGTCTAATTTTCTCTTTCGGCTTCTCTCCCACCTCAAGTTCAAAGCACATGCTTCAATGTACTACCCCTACTTGTGTGAGATTATGCAGTTTGACCTGATCCCTGAGCTCCGAGCAGTTCTACGAAAGTTCTTCCTACGGATAGGTGTCGTGTACAAGATATGGATTCCAGAAGAGCCATCACAGGTACCACTGGCGCTGTCACCAGTGTGGTAGCTCTGGCCCCTCCAGCCACTGCTGCAGCTCTGCAGAACATCCATCATGCCTTCTCTGACTGGCAAAGCTTGTGAAGAGTCATACAGAAATGAGGAGCTGCCAGCTTGGGTCTCAGAATGGCCTGGGTAAGGATGGCCTCTAGCTGGCCCTGTCAAAGTCCCCAAGGCTTGTGGCATTTCATTAAACTGTTATATACCCAGGTAACACAGTAGGTGGGGAGTCTGTTTTGTGGGTCATTCCATTTTACTGATTAAACTGTCAAATTTGTCACTGCAAATGCCATCATTTTCTAGCCAAGTCCCATGACTGGCTGTAACTGTTTTGTCAGAGGAAGTCACTCTCCTTGAAAATACTGAACATAGCTGTATAGGTTCGTGACTATTAGAAAGTATGTTAATAAATTTTCTTGTAACGGCTAACTGCCACCTAAAATATGCTGGGTTCTTTGTTGTCGTTTGAGTGTGTTAGAGGAATTTGAGTGCTTTTGTCGGTTCCAGTCAGCTGTTGTTAGATTAGTTTGGGGAAAGGTAGGGAGAGGAGGGTTGTTTTTATGTTTCATTTTGTTTATATCTGAGTGATTTTTTAAAGTATTTTACAAAGAGATACTATTGAAGATTTGATTGAAGGCAGAGTTTAGTTAGAATTAAGAGCTTGCAAGGTTAAAAAAATGTAGCACCTCGTGGCTCTGTTTTAGTAATGTGGGGAGAAAAAGTCTTTAGGAAAAAAGTAAACAATTTAATGAAATGGTTGACCTTCCTTGATGTATTTGTGGATGGGTGTTCAATTACAATTTCCAGAATACATTGTCCATCTCTCACACACTGAAATCTAATATATGAAGTAGTAACTTATCCAGAGTTCATTAATCTTTGAGTAAACCTTTTATTTTTACCTCAGAAGAGTGAGTGTACTGATGGTTAGTATTGCTGCCTTGCTGGTCCTCATCAAAGGGACCTTGAGACAGAGGGACAGTAACAGTGCATGAGAAGGGTCGCTGCCATGAGCTTCCTCAGCCGACATCGTGAGTGGAACAGAACAGCTGTGGGGCCAGCACAGCTGAAGTGTGACAGCAGCAGCAGGCGGCAGGCGCCTGGCACTTGGCTGGTCTAGCCAAGGAGCTGCATTCCTTTGCAAGGTGAGCTTCTGGGCTCCTTGATGCGTCAGCGATGGCGCGATGGAGTTCTGACACAGCGCCACGGAAGTGGGCAGTGTGCTTGGAACCTTAATTTATTCTGTGTCTGTGAGAAAGAGAACATGCACTCATTCTCTGCCTCTGGCAGTGCTGAGTGTACAAGAGTCACCCAGCGTGGCTGGGCACAGTCAGACTTCCACCTGCACTCTAGTCCTGTAAATTGGGGTGTATCGATGTCAACTCTGGTGCCTTAGAAGTTAATTGTTTGGGAATCTATCTGTAAAATCAGATATTTTTTTCTTTGTAGAGAAGGATTTCTGGTGCTTTTGTTTATTACTGAGAGACCGATTTCTTAAGTTTTTTGTTGTTTTTAATAGCCTTGAGAAATGTCTGATTTTGGCCAGCAGTACTCTTACCTACTTTTTTCTTTCCCAAAAAGTGTTTTAATTTCTTTACCAAAGAACAAAAGCAGGCTGAGGTTTTCTCCCAGTCACGTAGGCTAGGAGGAGCTGTGTAACTTAGCAGGAGGGGCTGAGAGGAGATGGCACTGAGTGGGACAGGGAGCGCCTGTGACTGACAGGTCTGGATCTGCTGCACCTCCATGCTTCACCTTGAAACCTGCGTCACAGCACTCACTCCCTGGTGTTGTCGCCCGCCCATCACAGCCTCGGCAAGTCGGTGGTCTCCACTGACGCTGGCTCCAAGGTGTAGCGGGAACCTGCCTGTGGCTCCTCCGTGCCTCCTGCACACAGCTCACCCCGACCAGTGGCTCTCCCTTTCCTCTGAGGCTCTCAGGTGGCATCTTGTCAGAACCTTTCCAGTGTCCTCCTGCCTTCTCTTTGATTTTTGCCTCTCACAGGTTAGGAAACGTCAGTGTGTTTTATTACTTGCTGAAATGTTTAGGCTTGAATTTCTTTTTAATTTAAAAGATTTAATTTTCAGAATGGGGCATTTGAATTGTACCAGCAACGGACCTTTTAAAAACTAGATGCAAAACCATTCAGGGTAATTTTTCTTGTCAGTGGACAGTGTCAAAGGAAACCCCTTACCTCCAGTAACAAGCCGTTCCGCCTGAGTTCTTTTTTGTGACTAGTCTGTTCTTTCTCATGGGAAATGTGACTTGATTCACTCAACGCTGGTGAAAAGGGCATGTCAGCTCTGCAGCCCCAGCCAAGAGGCTCTTTGGTATTTAGGAAGTTATGGAGGAGAGCGAGGCATTTCCAAGGCCTTATTTCTTTCTCAGAATGCTTTATTAAGTGTTGGTTATCTGTGCTGGGTCTCTAGAGGAGTTCTGTTGTGATACCGCTGCTGTAAGCAATTTTGTTTTTCTTCATTGTCTGTTAGGGAAATCACCAGCTTTGGCATCTTAACAACAAACGGTGGATGGTAGATTTTATTTCTAATATGCACCTTTAGTGTCAAGTACACCTTTTCCTTGTACTCTTCATGTACAACCAAAGAACATACATTATAAAAATTGTATGATAATATCTGGGAACAGAACATTTTCCTCTGACAGGTAACTTTTGTACAAAATGCAAAAAACAAACAAACAAAAAACCAAACCTTTTTGTTATTCTGTTGTGATTATGGCTATACATTTAGTAGTCTTTATAGTTATTTAAGTGACCTGCTGATAAATGCAAGTATAGCCATCTCATCCAGACGTTTGTTGTTATGATGCAAACGGGCATTGGTTTCAGTAGAAGCTGGGTCCTTGTGTTTTAACATCTGTGTAGACATAGCTTGAACTCACATGAAACCCTGGAGTTTTGCTACCAGGAGCTTTGCAGTTTGGAAAACAAAGAAACCAAAACTGAATTATTTTAAAAGAATGAATATATCTGGAAATCCTTGCTCTCAAAAAATGACACTCATCAAAGGTGTAGTTTTCTCAGTATTCTAATTTAAAAAAAATTATCTGCATATTTGCATCAAATATTTCTTTATGTGCAAAATGTATGTTTTACCTCCTTAAAATGCCTAGAAGTTAGTTAATAGCTACTTTGGTTAATCTATACACAATGATTAAGTGCATTTAATATTGGTAATTTAATGAAAAGCATTCCTTGCCCAGTGGATGTATACATTTTTGAAAGAATAAAGCAGAATTATATAATATGAAATGCTATGTAAAGTTTTCTATGTAAAAATATTATGTATAATACTGTTAAAATATCCCATGCTTTGATCAGGTGGTAAATCAATAAAGTTTTAAAAAGTAAAACTGTTTTTAATGTAGTGATTAAAAATACACACCAAGCCACAGTTTTGGATTAGTTTGAGTTTGTCCTCATAGGAGATATAAGCTTGTAGTATTCAGTTGGAGGTAAAATTTGGCCTGTGTTTAACAAATATTTAAGAGAGAAAGAGAGAAAACCCAGTCATGACTAGATTCTTACCTATCTCTTGAATCCACTTTACCTTCTTGGTTAATATGACCAGTGTTTGGTGCCAAAGAGAACAGAAATCCCCTCCCACTGGCACGGAGGGTAGATTACAGCAACCTAGCATGTGAGCCAGCCGGGCACTGAATGAGCAGTTCTGTGGTTCACACAGATAAGACAGTAGAATCAAGGCTCAAATTGTCTGCCTTGGAATTCAGAACTCATCCTTTCTGAAATATTCCATATATAAGTATGTAAAAATACATATGAAAATCATTATCATACTTAAAATATTCCACTGTTGCCAGGCGCGGTGGCGCACACCTATAATCCCAGTGGCTCAGGAGGCTGAGGCGGGAGGATCACAAGTCAGCCTCAGCAACTTAGCAAGGCTCTAAGCAACTCAGTGAGACCCTGTCTGTAAATAAAATACAAAAAGGGCTGGGGATACGGCTCAGTGGTAGAGTGCCCCTGGGTTCAATCCCTGGTACAAAAAGAAAAGAAAAGAAAATACCCATGAGGTTAGACTTATAGCTCAGTGGTAGAGCGCTTACCTAGCAAATGCAAGGTCCTGGGTTTGATTCCCAGCACCAAAAAAAAAAAAAAAGCTAGAAAGCAATATCCATGTGTTGTAGTAAACTTTTTAACTGAGTGATGATAGCATACTGATTTTCTCCTGCTGTGGGTTTTGAGAAGCAGGTAGAAACAGCACCATTCCAGAGGAGAAGCCAGTGGGCAGATCATGGACCGTGGAAGGAAGAACTCTGTGCAGAAGGAATTGGTGCTGCTTTTCTGCCATTTTTAGGAATTAGCAGTTGCCATGCCACTTATGTTACTCCTCTTCTTCTTTTCTTTGTCCATATTGCACTACTGGTGATGGAACCCAGGACCCCCCACACCTAGGCAGGTGCTCTACCACTGCACACCAAGCCCCCAATGCCACCTTGTAGAAGTCAATGTTTTTGTCTATGGTTTAATGCACTCTAGGTACCTTATTAAGTGCTTTGCATACAATAAGATTTTAAACCTGACAGGAACCCCAGTAGTAGGCAGCAGTTACACCCGTATTTTGTAGATGAGGACTCTGACTCAGAGTGACCCACTGAGGATGTGTATGTGGATTGCTCATCTGAGAAGTGGCAGAGTGGGGACTCAGACCCAGGCTTAGTCTCAGAGCACCCACGCTTCACACCAGCCACACTGCCTCGCTGTCACAGGTTGATGTTGAGAAAATCAAGTAGGGCATCCAGCCGAACAGTCCTGGTCCCTGAGGTTCCAAAGCTCCTGTGTGTGAGTTGAACTGCTTGGGTGTCACAAACACCTGAGTTAGAAGCCTTCTCAACTAGACCGCCCACCTGCATACCCAGCCCTGGTTACCTGCTTCCCTTTGAGAAGGTCCCCCCATAGCTCCCGGCCTCCAGAGGCCACCAGTGAGGCCCCACTCTGAACCTCCACAGCCCTGGACTTCTACTGGAGTGTCATTTTTCCCCCTCCAGAGGAAGAAAGGGAGAACTCCATTCCACCCCCGAATGGGCCTTCCTGGCTGCTGGTTCCTCTGTTCACCATGTTAGCCATTTTTCAGTCTGGTTCTCACAACAACCCCATAAAGCAGGTTTTGTGGTCATCACATCCCTGCTTTGTATAGAGGGGCATCATCTGGGGCTCCAATTGCTCAAGGCCGCGGCTGATTCGAAGCCTTGCAGTCTGGCCCAAGTGCCCACTCTCCAACACTGCCCTGCCACGCTTCCTGCTTCCATTGCCCTCCACTGCACCCTGCCGCTCTGTCACACAGGGAGGGGCTGTTCTGACTGCTGGAGCAGAGACGGGTGTAGGTAAAGTGGGACACTGGACATGCCCCTGTCCACAGAGAACAATTTTTGGGGGCAGGGTAGGGAGAGTTCCTGGGGATTGGCCCCAGGGGCACTTCGCCACCAAACTACATCCCCAAGCCTTTAAAATTTTTTAAATTTAATTTTTTAAATTTTCAGACAGAGTCTCACTGAGTTGCTTGGGGTGTCACTAAATTGCTGAGCCTGGCCTCAAACTTGCAATCCTGCCTCCGCCTGCCAAATCACTGGGATTATAGGTGTGTGCCACTACACCCGGGGCAGGGAACACTCTGTACTAACATTTGCAAGTTCTGGGTTCAAAATACAAAAAAGGCTCCCATGCTATGAGTATAAATATTTGTTATACGTCAAGCTAAAACATTCTGGCTAAACATTCTGTTGGGCCAAGCTTGGTGGTATACACCTGTAATCCCAGCAACTCAGCAGGCTGAGGCAGGAGGATTACAAGTTGGTCAGCCAGGGCAACTTAGCAAGACTATGTGGTATAATGCCCCTGGGATTGATTTCCCATACCACCAAAACAAAGATTTTGATCCTGTCTTCCTTCCTTTATGAGTGCACCTCTGCAAGGACCTGGAAGGCCAGGTTCAAAAGTGGGATCTTTGGCTTCTCAGAGCCGCACACTAGAACACGGCAGCATGGGGAGAACTGACCACGACACTCTGATGTGTAATTAGCCTCAAATGAAGTGGCCTAGCAAAAGGTCTCCACAGACCCCTGGCTCTGGGCCACTGGAGTGTGGTTGGAAGAGCAAGAGGTTGGGAATGGAACACCCACTTGGCCCATGGACTGCTCGCCTGTGTGGAGAGAGCAGTTGGAGCCAGAGTGGACCCATCGCAAGTGGGGGGCCATGGCAAGTGTCCGAAGGCCTGCTGAGCCTGAGTCAGCACAGACAGTCGGGGGGCAGAAAGGCCTGTGAGATCAATGTCAAAGCCACAATTGGTGGGCTGGAGAGGTAGCTCAGTGCTGGAGCACATGCCCAGCATGCTGGAGGCCCTCTGGGTTCCTTCCCCAGCACCAAAAAAAAAATACAGAATGGCACTCTGGGCCATGGCTATAATCCCAGCTACTCAGAAGGCTGGAGTAAGAGGATCACAAGTTCAAGGACAGCCTTGGCAACTTAGCAAGACACTGTCAAATTTGTAGAACGGGCTGGGGGTATAGCTCAGTGATAGAGTCCCCCTGGGTTCAATCTGCAGCACCACAGAAACAAAAACAATAAAAACAAAATGAAATGGAGCCAAAAGAAAACTTTTGTTCTCTCCAAGCCCAACCAAGTGTGTCCCACACCCTTCTGAATCCAAACAAACTGTAAATTAAGATGATTTTCTCAGGGGCACATGGTAGGCAGTGTGTCTTTTCGCAGTGTTTTTCCATACATTAGATAATTTCATCATGGTTTAGAAAGAAAGGAAACAATGAATTAGTACTTAGTTTCCTGCTCCATGAAATGGCTCAGCTATGTCCATCCTAGTTTGTTAGCCGTTGTAACAAATCCATGTGTATGTGTGCTGGTGGTGACTCCCCTGGGAGCATCCAGGTATCACCTATGCACCATGCTGAGTGGCCTTTCTATAGACCCTGCCCGCATGGTTCTTATGGTGGCTGCAAAGGGAAATGTAGGGGACCCCATCCCCAGAACTGTCCACTGACATGATCATCTTGGCGTAGTTTAAGAACTTTCTGCAGAAATTGGCAGACCTCTAGACAGACAAAAGATGCTGGCCAGCGTCCTTCGTGATTGGCTCTCAGAGATGGAAAACAATAGACGCCAGTTTCATTCTCCCCAGAACTAGAGGAAAGTATTCCAGGAAAGCAGATTAGTATGATTAAGATGATCGATTGTGGTTTGGGGACATAGTTCAGCGGTAGAGCATTTGCTGAGCCTTTACAAGGCTCTGAGTTCAAGTCCCCAACGCATCACATACACATGATTGCTTGTAGTATTGCTACAATGGTAAAAATATGGTCACCAAAGTCTTAATGTTTCTCTCAATGGACTGCACCTATTGATACACATTTCATTCAACACTCAACAAATATTTACTGAGCACCTACTTTGTGTGCTAGATGCTGGGGGACAGCTATAAATAAGATGAATAAGTCTCTTTCTTGAATAGCCCTTAGGCAGGTGGAGTGGGGAGACAATAAGTAAAGGGACAATTAACTTCAGAGAGAGTATCATGAAGAAAACAGTGATGTAATGCAACCATACTGCGGGATAAGTATAGGACACCCTATTTAGTTTGAATTTCAATAAACAATACATGATTTCTTATTGCATATCCCATGCAATATATTTTTTTGAAATTGATATTAATCTGGGCATCCTCTATATTATTTGCTAAATGGCATGCTGTTGGGTAGTGGGCAGTGGACAATTTCAGACAGGGTGGAAAGCCTCTTTGGAGAAATTGCATTTGAGCTGCAACCTGAATATAAGGAAGGAGTCATTCATTCAGGTGTCAAGAAGAGCATCCCAGGCAGAAGTAAGTGTAAATGCTCTGAACTAGGGATACGCTTGAGGCTTAGAAGAAAAGAAGGTGGGTGGAGGACAGGTGAGCAGGTGCAAAATTTTACAGGGTTTGTGCGCTATGATAAGCGATGTTGAGTAACTTTACCATAAACATCCATAACCTCTTCACTCAAACTAAGCAACATTTTACATTTTTATCCAGATACTGGTTTTGTGTTTTTGTAAACAGGGCACCAATATACTTTTGTGTTCTTATACTATTTGTCTTATCAGATATGACCAAATGGGTGCCTTTCAGTCTCTGGAGTAGCAAGCTATTAATTCCAAAGGATGGGCTCTGAGTGGGGGGCAGCTGGGTCTGCAGGGGGCGGGGGAAGGCAAAACTGAGGGCTACCCATGCACACACTCAGGGTATCCCTGGACCCTCCTGGGCTCCATCTCTGAAATCCATCCGAAGATTATTTCCTATGCACCATTATTCACCCTAGTCCTGGCCATTGTATTGCTCTCCTGGATGCCTCCAACAGCCTCCTGTGACAGGCTGACATATTTGACTCCATGGAAATGTTATAAGCCAGGATATGACTAAACAGACTCCATTTTACCCTGAGACTCCCATGTCATGTAGAAAATGCTTCTCCTGTGGGAACACCCCACCTCTGACCCATCAACAGTTGCTTAGCAACTGTTTGGCAACACAAAATGGCAATTCTTATATAATGTAAAATTGTTCTCTTTTTGGTTCCTATTTTTCTTGGATGATGTACCATGTCAGCAAAGATTGTCTAAATGCTAGTAACCATTCTTTAACTTGTACCTGATTAAGGTCGTTTTGACCCACTTCCCCTTCTGCTTATGGTTTCAGATCCCATGATGTTAATTTGTAGTTTTGAATCATAGAAACAGACACTTATGATTGATGTACTGACTGATGGTATAAAAACCCCTGCAACACTATGGTCCGGGCTGTCCATCCAATAGCCATTTTGGGGGCGGTCTTGTGAAGCAGTCAGCCCGCCGGCTAATAAAGACTCTCGGATTTGGATTTCTCATTGGTGATTGGTCTTTCTTAAATTGCACCCCACAACGCTCCTCACTGGCCTCTCTGCTTCAAGCCCATTCCCCCGTACAGCCCATTCCTACACTGCAACTGGCAGGCCTTTTAAAATACAAATGTGGTCCTTGTCATGAAATGGATGCATTAAGACCTGGTCTTATCAGGCCTACACTACCTGGCCCCTGTTGGCTTCTCTAACTCCACTAAGGCCCGCCCAGCCTAGGCCATCCTGCCTCAGGACCTTTGTTCTCCTGGAAGTTCACATCGCCGGGCTGACCTACCTTCATGGCTGCCTCCTTGTTCAAAGGTCAATTTTCTTTTGTTCCGGGGCCTTCCCTGATCATCCCATTTACCTTTCAAGTCACTGCTGGTCATGCCATTCTGGTTTTTATTTTCTTCTGTGAGCACTAAGATATGAAATTCTTACTCATTTGTTTATTCCATTTCTTTAAAATAGAAGCTCCACGAGGGGCGGGGAGTTCCTTCTGATTTGCTACGTCCAGGAACGTGGCCGTTCGTTCAAGTTTTCGAAGAGCTACTACGTGCGGAGGCCTGACATCGAAGTAGGTCACAATCCAGCAGCCACTCGCTGAGTCCGCGTTCGCTTCACGAAACCGGGACTGGAAAGTCCATTAGAGCGGTCAGAGCCAAACGGCAATGTCACTTGTGACGTCAACGCAAAAGATCGAGCCGAGCCCCGATTGGCCCTTGGTGCCTGGGCGGGGCCGGCGCACCCCTGGCCCCGCCCCTGCTTTGGAGCCGCTCGCGCATGCGCTTTGGGTACAGCCTCACCGCCGCGCCATTTTGCCAGGGTTTGAATGTGAGGCGGAGCAGCGGCGGGAGTGGGTATTGCCGGCTACAGTCCGCGGCTGGGATTCCCTCCTGTGTCACCGTATCCCCACGAGGTGAGGCGCGAGACCTTCACGGCGTAGCAGGGTGGCTTAGGGAGCCCGCTGAGGGAGGGATGAAGCGCTCCCGGCACTTCCTCAGCGCTGGGAGCTGGGGTCCGTGCCTTGGGGCGAGAGCGGAATGAGGCCTGTACCTCGGGCCGCGCACCGAAGCCAGGGCTGCGCCTGCCCAGGCGAGCTTTGCAGCATCCCGAGGCGGCTAGTCTCTGACCAGGCCCGGCGGCAGCAGAGCCCGAGAGGGGCGAGGGCGGCTGAGGCGCGGCCTAACCTGGGCCGCCGAAGTGCCCGCCCCTTCCCCTCCAGCTCCGCGCTGGTTGGTCGCGCTGCCGCCCCCCGCACCGGGATGCCGCCCCTGATTGGTGGCGCCCGCGCGTCGGTTCTCGGCGCGCCGGGCCGCAGCGTGAGTGCGGCGGCGAGGCCTTCCCGGGCCGGTGCGTGCAGGTTCCGGCGCTGCCGGGCGTCCCTTCCGGACGCCGCACTGGCCCCGAGCTCTCCCTTCTTAGTCTCGCTGTACTTGGTTCTTCCCGACAGTGGACTGGGCATCGCGATGTCATTGGCTGAGTGTGAGGATTAAATTCTAACCCATGCGCTTGGAGCATCATAAATGCCTAGTAACTTGGCATTTCCGCGTCTTGGGGAGCCTGGGCTTTGGAATTATGTTGCCTGAGCTCACTCCACGCTTAGCCTCTCCCTTGGAGTGTAGCTTGGAGTCGGTCACCACTTCTCCCGAAACTCCATTTCCTTTCCTGCGAAATGATGTTGATGACATTATCCACCTAGTAAAGCGGCTTTGAGAGACCACTGTTTACGTGGTTTACTGAGTTCCCGACTGAGCTCACCATTGTCCACCGCTGCCCGCCCCCCATCTCTCTTTCTCCTCCTCCACAACTGTAGCTGTACCGACCTGACTTCTTAAGTATTCCCACCTCATCCCAACCTTAGAGGATTTGCACGTGCTTTCGTTTGCTTGGAAATTGCCAGCATCAGCTCTTTGCAAGACACCTTCCTTTTCCTTCAAGCATCCTTCACCCTGGTCCTCCCCTGATCCACTTCTATAAGAATCTTCTTCAACTATTCATTTTCGTAGTTTCATTTTCTTGGTTTCACTTACTCTATCTACGTTCGCTTATTGTTTCTTCTCTTAACTGCTAGGATGTAAGTAAGCTCTTTGGTGGCCTTGTCTCCTTATCGCTGAGTCCCACATGTGCTTGCTACGTGAAAGATGCAGAAGCCTTATTCTTCCATGGATGAACAGAAAGGAACCCTTTACTCTTTTTACCCTCATTTCGAGTTCTCCAAGTTCTTTGACTTTTGTTTGTGTGTCCCCTCCCATGTGTTTTTTCCTTCCATAATTCCTGAGGCTCTTGATGTAAGTCTTAAACTAATAACCTTTTATCTTTCTCTTCTTTTCATCAGTACAAGGGAATTCTTCCTTTCTGGTTATTGTGATTTGTGTTAGTTGAGATCTGGGACAGGAAACCATTTCCTACACAGGATTGGAGGGTGGGAGAGCAGTACTCTAGTTTTGGAATTAATTTCTTTTTTACTCATTTAATAACTTTATTGAACAACCACCTAATCTCTGGGAGTACAGTGAAAAACAAAAATGGACACAGTCCCATCTCCGAGGGAGGTTGTATTCCACTGGGTGGGGAAGAAAACAGGAATAAATTAGATTAATTCAGACAGTGACAAGTGACCGAATGATAGGTAAAGAAGGCTTCTCTGAGAAGGTGACATTTTGAGTGGAGACCATCCTGGAAAAGGTGAGGAAACTGAACTTTCCAGGCAGGAAATGGAAAGGGCAAAAGCTCAAGGTTAGAAACAAGCTTGGAATATTGGGGTTTTTTAGGAACATTCAGGTTGCTGTAGTGCTGTGTGAAGAATGGAGACATATCCAGGAACCACATTATATAGAACTTTGGAATTGATTCTCACATGGTGGATTACAGAGATTAAAAAGCAGAGTGTAGGTTGAGGTGTTGTGCCAGGTGTGTGTATCAGATAGTTTTCTTTTATTGGATCTCTTTCATTCTCCCCAGATGAAGGTCTTAGGGAATTAGTCTCTGAAGTGAAGGAAAAGGCACACATCTTGGATCAACTTGTTTGTAATTGAGGGCCTATAGGTAGATGTCTGACCATTCAGTAAGAATTTGGAATTTTAGATAGATCTCTCATAATGAAATTGTTGTGGTTCCTGTTTTTTGGGGGGAGGGGTACTGGAGATTGCCGCTGAGCCTCATCCCCAGCCCTATTTTGTATTTTAGAGACAGTGTCTCAGTTACTTTAGGGCCTTACTAAGTTGCTGAGAGGGGCTTTGAACGCAAGATCCTCCTGTCATGTGTGCCACCACCCCCAGCTCCTGGAACCCTTTTTTTTTTTTTTTTTTTTTTTTTTTTTTTTTTTTAATTGGTAGGAATTTCCTAAGATCCATGGAGAAAATAAAGTATCATGCTCTCATTTAAAGGAGTTCTAATAGTGTTTTTTATATTAATAGTATATATTGCTAATATTTTGAAGTGTCAAAGTACCTTCACCTGTGGTCAAATACGATTAACTTAATTAAATCTTGGTCTTGCTGATATATTGTGAATAACTATGAAGTGTTCTTTAAAAGTCCCTGATTTGTCATACTTTTCCAAATCAGGACTGAGTGAACTACAGGTATACATCCCTTATCTGAAATACTTGGAACCAGAAATGTCTCTAATTTCAGAGTTGGGTTTTTTTGTTGTTGTTGTTTTGAATATTTGCATAGACTTCACAAAGTTGAACATCTGTAGCCAAAAATTTCAAATCTGATCTGCTCCAAGATCTGAAACTTTGGAATTTTAAAACATTTAGTATTTCAGAATTATCGGTAGGAATACTGAACCTATAGTTAGTTTCATGTAGCCTTTATCACTAAGGAGTTTATATAAAAAGGGTTTGTTGGCAAATATTTAGTCCTTTAACATTAAGATTCTAGAATCTGTGTAGTATTTTAGCTTTTAGGGATTTAGCATTCATATTTATATGGTAACCCAGATGGGGTTTTTGTTTAGTTGTCTGTGATACCCCACCCCCCATGGAACCCAAGGCTTTCTGCAAGTGAGGCAAGTTCTCCACCGCTGAGCGACTCCCCCAGCCCATACCCCGGTTTTGACATTTTAGGTTTTATTCTGTTGGATGGTTTTAGATTCAGTGTTTTTACCCCCTTGTCAGTTGACCAGGATAAATATGAAGATCAATGATACTTTTGATGGGAAAGTCAGTCAAAGGTATCTAGATTTTTTTTAAATGGTACAACAAATAAGTGATGAGGACTGTTGGAAGCTCCCTAGAGAAAGAGCAGTGAGCAAAGCACAAAGTCCTTACTCTCTTGGAGTTACAGTCTAGTGGAGGGAGAAAGCAAATTAATATGGAGATGGAGAGTGACTGAGGTGGGCGGTCCAGGAAGGCGCCTCGGAAAAGAGATGGCTTTTGAAAAGAGACCTGAATTAAGTGGGCAGTGAGCCGTGTAGCTTTTCAGGGGCAGAACTGTCCCTGAGAGGGACTAGTGTGTACAGAGCCTGAAACAAAAGTATAAGCACTGGCATGTATAAGAAGTAATAAGGACAAATCTAAGTTCGCTTTCTGGAAGCACTTTTGAATGAACAGAAATAATCACTGCAGACAAATTGGTTATTTGTTCATCTGACAGGTGTCACTGAGTCTGTGTTGTGCTGAGCCTGCTAATAATTGATTCTCAAGGAGTACTCTCCAGTTTGATTGAGAACTCGTGTTTTAGTTGAGTGTCCTGGCATGTTGACTCATCCATTAGTTCATGTGACAGGCTCACCAAGAGTCTGCTACGTATTAGGCAATACAGAGGTCCTGGGCCAACAGACAAGAAGCATGCATAGCCCCTGCCCTTTGGCATTTGTTTACAGTCTGGTGTGTGTAAGAGACAACAGTCAATGATAATTTCAAGTGAGAATGATTGCTGTTAACACAGTAAAACATATGAGGAAGGCCCTTTGAAGAGTTGATAGTGAGCTGAGAGCTAAATGGTGCCCACTGTCAAGTAGAAACATTGTTATCAGAGATAAGAACTGTTTTGGTTGGCTTGAGAGACAGGCTGTTGTGACTGGAATATAGCAAGAGCCAGAAAGAAGGTAAAAGATGCATAGAAGGTGTCAGATTGCATAGACATTGCCATAGAATGGAGTTGGGATTTTTAATACAAGTAATTATGAATTATCCAAGAAATTTTCATTGGGAAATGTACAAGTGCTAGAGGAACCTAATTAAGAAATTTAGGGAAGGACTGAGGTTGTGGCTCAGTGGTACAGCAATTGCCTAGCATGCATGAAGCCCTGGGTTTGATCCTCAGCACCACATAAAAATAAAGGTGTTGTGAAAAAAGAAAGGAAGTAAGTTAGGGAAATGCAGCTTTACTGAGGACTATATTTAAAAACTCAGATCTATTTAATCTGCACATGCCCCCCCGCCGCCGATACCCCTGTGGCCATTTCTTTTTTTTTTTTTCTTTTCTTTTCTTTTCTTTTTTTGGTACCAGGGATTGAACTCAGAGGTGCTCAACCACTGATCTATATCCCCAGACCTCTCTTTATTTTTTATTTTGAGACAGGGGCTCACCAAGTTGCTTAGGCCTTCACTGAGTTGATGAGGCTGACTTTGAACTTGTGATCCTCCTGCCTCAACCTCCCAAGCCACTGGGATTACAGGTGTGCACCACCACACCCGCCCAGGCCCCTCTCCCCTATTTCTATCATGCTGCTTTGCATGCCCCAAAGATTTGTGCGTGGCCAGGCAAAGAAAGGCCAGAACTTTTTTTTTTTTTTAAAGCCCAGGCAAAGATGATTTTGCTTGGCAACAGTAAATTTTTATGATTTCATAACAGATTCAGCATTTCAACTCAGAAAAAAGGAATGGAACTGGGCAGTGGTGAGATTATATTCCTGTACTCTCAGCTACTAGACTGAGTCTGGAAGATCAAAAGTTTAAGGCTGACTGGTGTTGTGGCTCAGTGGTAGAGGGCTTGCTGGCATGCGTGAGGCACTGGGTTTGATCCTCAACACCACATAATAAAAATGAGTAAATAAAAGATACGTTCATCTACAACTAAAAAAAATATTTTAAAAAAAGTTTAAGGCCAGCATCAGCAATTTAGGGAGAGACTCTCACAAAACCTTTAAAGAGGTCAAGTAGCTCAGTTTTTGAGTGCCTGCCTAGCATGTGTGAAGCCCTGGATTCATTCCCTATGACCACAGGAAAAAGAAAATGAATTGACTAAATTATCACTTTCCAAAATATATTCCACAGAAAAGGGGTTGTATGGCCAAGAAACAGGTGAAAATTGATTAAATAATGTAAACTGTACCTTACTGAGTTCTTGAATCCTTAAAAGTGCTTTGTGTTGTGAATCTCCAGAGAGTGGCAGGATATAATATGTAGCATTTTGCAAACTTTTGATATAAAACAAAAGGTAATCTCAAATCTCAATAAATTGTGTGGTTGATTGGAACTTGATGCTTACACTGAGAGAATGTGTTTTAAGTCAAGGAAAGTAAACATTGGTGGAATCCTTTTGTGTGGGGTGTCAGGGATTGAACCCAGGGGTGCCTGACCACTGAGCTACATGCCTAGGGGGTTTTTTGTTTGTTTGTTAACTGGAACGGTCTCACTAAGTTGATTAGGGCCTTGCTAAATTGCTGAGGCTGGCCTCGAATTTGTGAACATCCTGCCTCAGCCTCCTGAGTTGCTGGGATTACAGATGTGGTCCACCACAACTGACTGAATTATAGTTATTAACTGTGTGACTTGGGGGCAAGTAAGTTAAAACTTGAGTTCCATTTTATGTTATGTGAAATAAATGGCAAATACCATAATATGAAACCTCCCCATGTCAGTCAATTCTATTATCCTTTCCTTGACTCCATCCTGCAGATCATTACCAGCCCAGAGTTCTCATGCTCCACTTTCATTAAAATCTTACCCACTTCAAAAAACCTTCAGTGGCTTCATGTTGTATACTGTCCTGAAACTCTTCATTCAAGTATTGAGGAACCTGTATGATCTGATCTTATTCTTCATGACCTCTGTTCCCCTTTTCCTGTTTCTTCCTTTACACTATCCTTTGTGAGAATTCCTCTTTCTATTTTGCCTAACTCTAAATCTTCAAGGTTCAACTCAAGTCTCAAAAGCCCCTCAGAAATCCTAGATAACCTCACTCCACTGACTTTCTTCTTAACCTCCTAGTACTTCAGCTGCTATCTGTGAGATTCATTTAGCACTTTAGGGGACAAATGTGTTGCATAATTAATGATTTTTTTTGGACATGCATACTGTAGATTGTGTGACATCCCCAGAGGGACTTGGAGTAACACCCTGTAATCAGACAAACGAATATTTCTTTTTTGTTTGTTTACTGCAATGCTGGGAGATGGAACCCAGGGCCTTGTGCATGGCAGGCAAGGGGTCTGCCATTGAACCACACCCGCAGCCCATGTTAATATTTCTTTAGTGAAACAAATTTACATGGTGAGTGAGATAAACAAAAATTACAATTTCGGGCAATTCAGGCCAGGTTTTGCTGGCAAATGCTTTTGGCACATACTTGTAAAAAAGAAACAAAACCTTCTAATTTGTTGATTTTTGCATTTCAAGGTTGCAAAAAGGGATTATAGGTCTGTACTTAGCATTTCAGTTGTGTCTTGTTCTTCCCATCTAGTATGGAGGTAGGAACTTAAATGACTTGTCACGGACGTTTGAAAAATAAAAATTTAAAACTTTGTGACTCTAAATGTAATGTATATAGGTAGGACAGTAAAGGAGAACATATAAAGAGAATAGACATTTCCTATATCTATTACATAGGTGTTCCTACTGTTTACATTTTAGAGTTTCAGTTTTCTTTTTTTTTTTTTTACCCCTGTACTTTTTTGGTGGGTTGGGGGGCAGCTACCAGGTATTCAACTCAGGGGCACTAAACCACTGAGCCACATCCCCAGCCCTGTTTTGTATTTTATTTAGAAACGGAGTCTCACTTGGTTGCTTAGCGCCTCAGTGTTGCTGAGGCTGGCTTTGAACTCAATCCTCCTGTCTCAGCCTTCCAAGCTGCTGGGATTGCAGGTGTGCACCACCATGCCAGGCTTTCTCTATCTTTTTTTTTTTTTCTTTTTTCTTTTTTTTGGTGGTGCTGGGTATCGAACCCAGGGCCTTGTACATTCTAGGCAAGCACTCTACCAGCTGAGCTATATCCCCAGCCCCCTTTTCTCTACATTTTTGATACATAATTTTTAACATAATTTGAATTATGGCATCCTTGACCTTTTTTCCATTTTACAGAAATTGTGCGATTTTTTTCTTTTGTCATGGACGCCTTAGGTTAATTTGGTACGTGGTTTCCCTGAAAAGGCTACATTTTGCCAGTTCTCTTGCCAGCTACATGTGACTGAGTATCTAAAAGCTGCCTAATGAGATTTAAACATACATTGAGTTTTCTAAATTGTTTTATTGTGGTATAATTTGCATTCTGTAAACTCTTTTCATTTTAAGTATATCATTTAATGAGTTTTAGTAAATTTGTGCAGTTGTACACTGCAGACCAATTTTAGAACACTGTCCCCACCTAAAAGTCACTACTAGTTTTGCACTTTGATTCTCACCAACAACTCAAAGACCATAAAGCTCCATTGGAACATTCCCAGGATTTTTGGTTAGTGTGTAATAATATACATGGCACAAATGACACCTGTAATCTGTGTGGATGGTTCTTTTCTATGTGTACTTTTTCCTTTTTTAATTGACACAATTATATATATTTATGGTGTACAACAGGATAATTTGAAATGTGCATATATTGTAGAATGCCCAAATCAAGCTAAATAACATGTGTTAGTTACCCCATTGCCCCTGCCTTCTGGTGCTGTGAATCAAACCCAGGGCCTTATGCATGTTGGGTAAACACTTTATCCAGTCCCATTTTTTTGTGTGTGGTGAGAATATTGAAACCTACTCTCAGTAATTTTCCAGTATACAATTCATTGTTATTAACTATAGTCTCCATGCTGTATAATTAATATCTTCATTTATGTGGGTGTTTCTTAGTGTACTTTATCACTTACAATTACATAGGCCATTTATTTCACTTCATATTAGTAGTGTTATTTGTGAAATTTTTTGGTAAATCATATGCATAGTTTGATTTTTAAGTTTTAAGAAAAAGCTTTTTTCTGATTTTTTTTTTTTAAATCATGAACATAACTGTCATCTGGGTTCTAGAATTACCCCCCTAAATGCACATTCTCTGCATATAGTTTAGTGAGTACTTGTCGTTGCATATTGTCCATTAGGAAATGTATTCTGCCTTCTTTAATCTCAAAACTTTTTATTAGATCTTTATTCACTGTCTTTTTTGTTTGTTTAGAGCCATAATCTCACTAAGTTGGCCAAAGCTGGCCTTAATTCTGAGACCTTCCTGCCTCATCCTCCTGAGTAGCTGGGTTTACAAGCTGTGCACCTCTGCCCCTGGCTTCTGCTTAAAATTCTAATTTCTCAATTGGGGATGATGGTGTGTACTTATAGCCCCACTACTTGGGAGGCAGAAGTAGGAGAATCACTTAAGTTCAGATTGAGTACCAGCCTGGGCAACAAAGCAAGACTGTCTCACTAAAGAAAAATGTTGATTTTGTTCTGTGGGACTTTTTAAAACATTCCTTGAGAGTAATTTTTCACCCTTTACTAGGCTTTTTTAATAGTGTTATGTCATATAAACTTATTGGTGACTTTGAACAGTTCTTTGACATTGTTTTTCTATGCCTGTGAGCACAGGAAAAGTTATGGAGTGTTTGTTCTCCCTTATCTCAGAATATGACCTTTTTTTAGAGCCCATCTTCTGAACTTTTGTCTCATTTGAGTTGGACTTATAGCCCTTACCAAAAACAAATGCATGACTTTCAGAGAGATCATCCATAATATGAAAGACTTCATATGTGTGAATCACTACGCCTCTAAGTAATCAATTACCCATACTTCATTTTTTTCTTTTAGATTCTATAGCAATGGAGCTCAGTGATGCAAATTTGCAAACACTAACAGAATATTTAAAAAAGACTCTTGATCCTGATCCTGCTATCAGACGTCCAGGTAAAGAATAAATGTTTTGTGGTTGATTAATTCTTTAAGGAGAGTTAAGAGAAATCTTTATCTGATTGAGTATGAATTCAGAGGATGAAAGATTTGCACTTAGATTCTTTTTCTTAATTTATAGTGTGTATCGAGTGGCTGCTTATAACTGCTGTTTCATGGTGTTTTCATGGTTTATTTGTTCTTGAGTAAAATAGCTTTTGTTTATCATTTTCTGGGATAAAAGGTACTAGTTTAGACTGCTTAGAAAAGTATTTGTTTAGAATGCTTTGTCCCTTGGCTTTCCTGAAGAGCCTTACTTAAAACCTGCCTGCCTTATAGGTAAAATAATCAGGTGTAGAAATGAGAGTAATTACCTAAAAAATGATTAAGTGAATAGAGCCAAATAATCAGAGCTTGTCTCTTTATCCTCCTGTTAATTTTGATTTAATTAATATCTTTTTTAAGACCTAGATTTTTTCCTTTCCTGAGTTTGACCAGTTTCCATTAGACACTCAATATAAGCTTAGAATTTCCGGCTGAGATACTCAACAGAAGTCAGATGTGAAGATAATTAGGGAGACCAGCCAGGTTGGGACTGGTAACGTCCTGTCAGTACATACCCTGGTTAATGAACAAATATTATTTGGAACCAGCTAAACTTTGGGGATTCAAGTCAATTTTATAAGATCAAATTTCTATTTTGCTTGAAAAATAAGGATATTTATATTAAGTGTCCTGATATATTTTGGTGAAGGTTACTGGAGATTGAACCCAAAGGTGCTTTACCACTAAGCTACATCCCCAGCCCTTTTTATTTTGAGACAGGGTCTTGCTAAGTTGCTGAGACTGGTCTTAAACTCACAGTCCTCCTTCCTCAGCCTCCCAAATCACTGGAATTACAGGCATGCACCACCCCACCCAGCTCTCATATTTAAATGATGTCAACTAACTTCAGAAAAAGAGGAAGTAGGCCAGGAATGGCAGTGCACTCAAGTGACTCAGGAAGCTGTGGCAGGAAGGTCATGGCACCTTAGTGAGACCTTCAAAAGTTAAAAAGGAGGACTGGATATAACGCAGGGGTAAAGTGCACCTGGGTTTTTCAGTATATTTATTTATTTTTAATAATAATTTGAGACAATGCACACCAAACACACTTCTTCTGGGGAACAGGTAGTCTTATGAGCAGTCAGTTGGTGGTTCTTGATGTAAGCTATTTTAACCAGAAATACTCCTAATCTGCTCCTTCAGAACTTTATTCATGTCATGCTCTTACACAGGATTTTGTGTCTCTTGAAGACAAGGGTGTGTGTTTTAAATGTTGTATATAGTAAATAGCACTGTGAACATGTTAGTATAAGTATGTGTGATTTCTTTTTCTTCTTCTTTTTAGTACCAGAATTGAACTCAGGGACGCTTAGGCCCTGGGCCACATCACCAGCCTTTTTTGTGTGTTATTCAGAGACAGGGTCTCACTGAGTTGGTTAGGGCCTGGCTTTGAACTGGCCATCCTCTTGTCTCAGCAATGCCCCCACTGCCCTCCTCCCTGTAGTCGCATGCCATGCCCCCAGCAGCTGTGTGGTTTCTGAGACGGCATATTGATTTTATTAGTGCTTAAAGAAGTAATGTGTTCCTGAGTAAAGTAAGTTAATGGCTTTAATCTTCTTAGAATTTCCCAGAAAGCCTTTGCCAATACTTGTCAAAAATTATTTTTAGGGAACTGGGGGGTGTAGCTCTGTGATAGAGCACTTGCCTGGCACATGCAAGGCTAGGCAATTTTTTACCAGAGATGTAGCTCTGGTAGAATGCTGATGTAGCACACTTGAGGCCCTGGGTTCAACCCATGGCACTGTAAAAATAAGTAGATGTGTGTGTGTGTGTGTGTGTGTGTGTGTGTGTACGTGTACACACAGAGTTATGTATGTATATCTTTGAAAGGTGAGAGTACTATGCTTTATGAATTCAGACAGTGTAGAAATAAGCTGGCATTTTGAGGAAGAGTTGTAAACCTATCAGTTCTCATATTGGTACTAGACTGATTTAGCAACTTTTAGTTTTTCTTATTGGTGGTGCTGGGGATCAAACCATGGCCTTACATATTCTAGACAGTCAACATCTTTAAAAAGTAATCTTGAAACGGAAGTGTGTGTGGACCCCAATTTGTAAGTACCACTGTGTACTGCCTCAGTTGAATGTGACAGTGGTGTGGGTGAACTGGAAGACCTTTTGAGACTCCTTGAATATGCAGAAACGTGTCAGTATGAGTATTCTATAAGTTGAAGGGATAGACACGGAAAGGATCAGACAAACTTGTGAGAAGATTGCTTCCACAGTATTGATTGCTATTAGGAAAGAGATCTGGCAATTTATATGGGCTTTTCCCCAAACCATAGATAGCGAGTGTTAGCCCTGTATGAAATGCTGACCACTAAAAAGGTAGTCAGACAGCCAAAACCTGTACTCATACAAAACCACAGTAATGTTCCCGTAAGGGTGGAGCTTTTCAAAAATTACTGGAATTTTGGAATGGTTGTTTCCTTATGAAACAATAGGAAAAATTAAAAGAAGTCATCTTTTACTATGATAAATAAATCTTGGAAATTTATCTCAGACTGTTATATGGGTTGAAAATGGGTAATGTGCTGGGGTGGTGGCTCAGTGTAAAGCACTTGCCTAGCATAGTTGACACACTGGGTTTGATCCCCAGCACCACATAAAAAATTAAATAAACAAAATAAAAGTATTATGTCCATCTACAACTAAAAAAGTATTTCCTAAAAAAAAAAATATGTGGGTAAAATCTTGGCATAAGTTCATTTCTGATACTCGGGAAAGTTTAGGGCTGGTATGGTAGAGTTAGGATTAGAGTAAAACTTTTTCAGTGGTGAAAGCTTTTTAGCTTTTTGATCTTGACACAAACCTTGAATGGCCTTGACTTTAAAATGAGGATATCCAGGTGTTGGTGTTACATCCCTTTGATTCCAGTAACTCAGGAGACTGAGGCAGGAGGATCAAATGTTCATGGCCAGCCTCAACCACTTGGCAAGACCCTGTCTCAAAAGATAAAAAGAACTGGATATGTGGCAAAGGGCCCCTAGATTCAATCCCCAGTACCAAAAAATAAATAAGCGAATAAAATGAGGATACTGTCACTTTTCCGGGTAATAGTGATAACTTAATGAAATGTATGTGAGTAAAGCACCATACCAGACGCACACCGCTAATAATCAGTTTTAGCATGAATTAAGTCATTTGATTTTCATCACAGTTTTGTAAAAGAAATATTAGTATTAATATTACTAATAATACTTTCTAGAACAAGACAGAATATATGACTTTCACCCTAAAGTTACTTTATCTCTTTGGGAAGTAGCTTCTTCAGATGAAGTGATAATCCCAGTGGATCACTTTATAGTTGTGTGAGCATCAGATGAATTAATGGGTGGTAAAGTGATTTGAATTGAAGCATTATATAAATGTCATGTATCATTATATATAAATAATTTAGTAGATAGGAAACATGAGGCCCCGTAGATTTTCAATGGGTTTTAAGGGACAATATCCTGATCTTTAAATTTTTTGACCCTTAATGTGTATATAGTTTATATGAATATAAAGTGAGATGATTTTATTACAACAAGTCTTCTAACATGAAAATTCTTTTACAGCTGAGAAGTTTCTCGAATCTGTAGAAGGAAATCAGAATTATCCACTCTTGCTTTTAACATTATTGGAGAAGTCCCAGGATAATGTCATCAAAGTGTGTGCTTCAGTAACATTCAAAAACTATATTAAAAGGAACTGGAGAATTGTACGTATTTTATTGATGTATATTTTTTTAAGATTTATAAAAAACAGTGCTCTTAAGAGATTGAGAACAGATTAAAGATAAAATTAAATAGGGCCTATTACCAAAATTTAAATTACTTAATTTGAATTCTTACTAATTCTTTGAACTCATAACACAGGTTGTTGAAAAGTTTGTGACTTGATTTAAATCTCCTTTATGGTTAAACTTTTAACTCTAGGTCACTTCCTAGTAAAGAGATGGTGTGTAAGAACACAGTATAAATGAATAATTGAAGTTATTTGTGTTGTGGGCTGGTAAAATTAAAACTGAAAAAAATCATTAAAAATTTAAGTTGAGTATAGTGGTATGTTTCTGTAATACCAGCTATTTAGGAGACAGGCAAGAAGGATAGCAGTTCAAGGTCAGCCTAGGCAACACAGCCTAGGCAGCATCTTTTAAAAAAAAAAGATTGTTTTTCATAGAATACAAAATAATTTCGTTTTGGGGGTTTTTTAGATATTTAATTTTTGATAAAAGATTGTGATTGCCCTCTGTCTGTAGGATATGGAGACATTAAAATTTTTTAAGAGGAAACTTTCTTGTGCTACAAGTTTAACAGCTAATATGAAATTATAAATTAAGAATTTCCCTACCTTCACACACAATATGGGTTCCCAAACAAGGGTAGTTTTGTCCACTAGGAGGAATTTGACAATATTTGGGGCTGGTATTAGCATCTGGCGAGTAGAGGCCAGAGGCTGCTTTTGTTCATCCTGCAGTGTACGAGATAGCTCCTCACAAAAGAGTTACCTGGCCTGAGATATCAGTGATGCTGGAGTTGAGAAACTACTAACGTTGCCAAAAATGTTCAGTTTTTCTAAAACGTCAGCTTTAAACCTGCTTAAATATTTATTTAGAATCTTTTTTCTTGATCTTATAGAAGTCTTTACAGAACAATTACAATTTTGAAGCTTGAATAGTCCGTCAACTCTTACCATATAGGTGAAGAAATGATTCAGTAAATCTTTAAAAGTCTGCTTAAAAGTCCATTCCTCCGCCAGGCACAGTGGCACACATCTGTGATCATAGCAGCTCGGAAGGCTAAGGCAGGAGGATCAAGAGTTCAAAGTCAGCCTCGGCTAGAACGAGGCACTAAGCAACTCAATGAGACCCTGTCTAAATAAAATCCAAAATAGGGCTGGGATGTGGCTCAGTGGTTAAGTGCCCCTGAGTTCAATCCCTGGAGCTCCCCACCTTCCCCGGGGCAGGGGGACAGTTGATTACTTGTAGGCATACTAGTCTTTTTTCTGTCTTGGTTTATAAAACTAGGGAATTCCAGAACCTCTTTGTGTGATATAGTCTGAGGTGCATTTAACTAGTAATATTCAAGAAGTTTTCATAGAAAAGATCTTTGATTTTAGGTGAAAGTTTACTTGAAGCTTTTAAAAATGACATAAACATAAAAATTTTAATCACGTTTTCTGATTAGTGTATGGAACTGAATTTTGTTTGTTTTGTTTTTTGTTGTTGTTGTTTGTTTGTTTGTTTGGCGGTGCTGGATATTGAATCCAGGGTCTCCTACATTCTAGGCCAGCATTCTGCCACTGAAGTACCTTCCCAGCCCAGAACTGAAATTCTTAACTGGCATCAGGAAGTCAGAAAACCTCACTGATTTATATGTAAAATATTTAAGTTTAGGAGGGAATGTACATTTTAGGGAGGAAAGGGTTCGTGCTTTCATTAGATTATTAAAGGAATTTGTGACCAATTCATGTAGAGGGAAACTGAGGAGCAGCCTACTTAGAAAACTAGAAAATTAAAAATAGTTCTATTTTTATCTACAAACTCGTTTACATGAATACAGATTTGCATTACTCATTGATTTATTTATTTATTTTTTTCTTTTAGGTTGAAGATGAACCAAACAAAATTTGTGAAGCTGATCGCGTAGCCATTAAAGCCAACATAGTGCACTTGATGCTTAGCAGCCCTGAGCAAATTCAGAAGCAGGTAATGTACCTCTGCTTTGTAGGTAGGCTCCTTTGTAAGGCTCTCATCTGATTCATCTTTTCCTTCCCCAGTTGAGTGATGCTATTAGTATTATTGGCAGAGAAGATTTCCCTCAGAAATGGCCTGACTTGTTGACAGAAATGGTGAATCGCTTTCAGAGTGGAGATTTCCATGTTATTAACGGAGTCCTTCGTACTGCACATTCATTATTTAAAAGGTATTACTATAGAAATTTATTCTTTTCATATGCTTTTTCTATGATATTTGCTACATTTTTGTGACTGTTCTTACTCCTTTGAATATGACCATTCTAAATTAAGAGCATAAGCCTTTTGGTTCAATATTGTGTTTGTTTCTTCTCAAGTAACATGTTTATTTCATATTACCCTATTACCTCTGAATTAATGAGTTTCAATTCTTTTAAAAAGAAAACCAAGAATTCCCTTTGAATTTCAGGAAACCGTCTAGTCTTAGATGTCTACTCAAATGTTTAATGAACATCCATCTTTGAAGACCTAAAGTGAGTAAACAAAATTTGCAAATTTACCTACTTTACCTTAATTTTCTAGATATCGGCATGAATTTAAGTCAAATGAGTTATGGACTGAAATTAAACTTGTTCTGGATGCCTTTGCCTTGCCTTTGACTAATCTATTTAAGGTATGGAATAATATCTTGGAGATATTTTTAAATTACTTAGTATTTTAAAATTGCTTAAATTTTAGTGTAAATTTTGAAATATTTGAAGGCTTTTTTGGTAGAGTGGCTTTTCTTGGTGAGGGGCAGCATTTATTTTGAAAAGTCTCAAACCATTCAGAAATAAAGAAGATGGTGTGATGAACTCTTATTATTGTAAATGTAACAGCTAGCCAGTGTTTTGGGTTTTTTACCTATTCCCCTACTTTTGTAGGAATATATAAAAACAGATTGAAGGCACCATATTGTTTCACCCAAGTAATTATGTGTCTCTTAAAAAAATCCACATTTTGATTTGAATATGTAATAATAAATTCATTAATCATTTTTCAGTGCATAAGCTACTTTCCTAAAGGTGTTCTTGGTTTTTGTATAAGAATAGAAAAAGATGTTAACCCCCTCTTTTCCAGATAAGGAAAGAGGGTTTACACAGCTAATAGTTAGGCCTTAAACCTAGTTGTTAGGGTCTTTTATTTTTGATCTCTTTTTGTTTTTGTGGTACTTGGGATTCAACCCAGGGATGCTCTACCACTGAGCAACATCCCCTAGCACTTTATATTTTTTATTTTGAAACATTGTCTTGCTAGGTCACCCAGACTGATCTCTTACAGTCTCCTGCCATAGCTTCCCAAGTCATAGGAGTTGTAGGTGTGCACCACTGCACCTGGCTCAAACCTAGTTTTTGTTTGTTTGTACCAGGAATTGAACCCAGAGCCGTTTTGCCACTGAGTCACTTCCCCCCCACCTTTTAAATTTTTTAATTTTGAGGCAGGATCTCGCTAAGTTTCTTAGGACCTTGCTAAATTGCTGAGTCTGGCCTCTAATTTTGATTCTCCTGCCTCAGCCTCCTGAGCCACTGAGATTACAGGCAAGCGCCACCATGCCTGACTCAAATCTAACTCCAGAAAAGCTGTTCATTTTTTATTTTCAAAAGGGAAGGTTAGCTGGACATGGTGGCACATCCCTATTATCCCAGTGACTTAGGAGGCTAAGGCAGCAGTATGACAAATTTGAGGCCAGCTTCAGCAACTTAAGAAGACCCTGTTTCAAAACAAAACATTAATAGAACTAGTGATGTAGCTCAGTGGTAGAGCAGCCTTGGTTCCATCCTCAGTAAAGAAGGAAAAAAATGGGGGGAAGGTTATATAATATTCAGTAATAAAATGTAGAGTGTACAAAGGGTTTTTCATAACTAGAATATTACTGATGGTACATTTTTATTTAAAAAAAAATAAAACTAAGCAAAGTGAGATAATTTTTTCCCACCTATAAGATTGCCAGAGATTTTTATTTCTTTTTAATGATGTTAAAAAAAGTCTTAGCCAGCTGGGCACATTGATGCATGCCTATGATCCCAACAACTTGGGAGGCTGAAGCAGGAGGACTACAAGTTTGAGGCCAGCCTCAGCAATTTAATGAGGCCCTAAGCCATTTAGCAAGCTCTGTCTCAAAGTAAAAAAAAGAGCTGAGAATGTAGTAGCTCAGGGGTAAAGTATCCCTGGCTTCAATCCCCAGTACCCCACCCCACCCTCCCAAAAAAGAGAAGTCTTAGCCAGAGTACAGTGAAATAAATACTCTGTGCCTGATCCATTCAGTTTACAAATGGTACTGCTTGTCCAGAGTGGGATATTTCATTGAAAAGAAAAAGTCTTTTTTTTTTTTTTTTTTTCCCCTTGGGATTTAATTGATTCTGTAGATCAGTTTAGGAAATAAATTAGATCTTTACAGTATTTAATTCTTAATGACTGGGTATACCTATTTATTTAGATCTTAATCTTACTCAATATTGGTCTATACTTTTCGTAGTAGAAACTATGTCTTTTGTTGGATTTATTTGGGGGCATTTGATTTTTTTTTTTTTTTTTTTTTCAGATAGTATTTAAGTGGTTTTTTTAAAATTTGCTCTTGTAATACATAGGGTCTATACATAATTTTTATCATTTTGTGATTGGGGTTTTTACAATTAAGTTTTGCTTATTGACTTTATATTTAGTTAACTTACTAGGTTAACTCATTGGGTATAACAGTTTAGCTGAAGATTCTTGTGGATTTTCTATGAACACACTTGTGTTATGTGCAAGTAATGATAGTTTTATTTTTTTCTCTTCCAATTCTTGCATACTTCTTTTACTTGTTCTATTGTACTGTCTCGGACCTTCACACAAGGCTTTTTGAATAACAATGGTAATTATTCCTGGGGAAGGTTTCAACATTTCACCATTAAGAATGATGTATGCTGTGGTTTTGTTGAGAAAATCTTAATACTATATTTCCTAACTCAAGGATATAGGAAGTAACATTTGTTGAGTGTCTTTTACATAGTAGGTGTACACAGTGTGGAGCTTTTTTATGTATATTTTCTCATTTAATTCTCATATTCTCTGTAAGGTTATTATGCATTGTTCCTATGTTAGGATAAGAGCGTTAGGATTCATAATAAAACAAATAACTTTGTTAAAATAATGCTCTTTATGAGTAACAATCTGTGTTGTATACAGATCTTTCTATCTTTCAAAAACTATGCTTTTATACTGTACTGCCTTGATGTTAATTTTTAGAGTCTCACACTGAAAGTTTGAGGTGTGCACAAAAGTTCTATAGATAAGCCTGTTTATTATAATTAGAATTATGAACAAAATTAGAAACAACATGAATGTCAAGTGTCAAATTATTTAATGAGAGCATGTAAAACAATTTTGCGTGTATACATATGTACATAGGAGATTGGACTGGTGTGGTCCAGAATATCAACATTAGATTTTTCAGCACGCTATTAGGGATAAGTTAAAAACGTGTACTTGTTTTTCAGTCTCTTAACAATATTTAAAGCTACATTTTAAAGAAGAAATAGGAGTAGCCTCTGCAGAGAGCAGGGCTGTTTCACCGAGATGAGCATGTGGGGCTTAACACTAAAACCATTTCCTAAATTCCTTTCCAAGGCCACCATTGAACTGTGCAGTACCCATGCAAATGATGCCTCTGCCCTGAGGGTTCTTTTTTCTTCCCTGATTCTGATCTCAAAACTGTTCTATAGTTTAAACTTTCAGGTAAGTTTCATTTAATTTTTTTGTTTTGTATTTTCATTTTTTGGATGTCAAACTTAAACCAGTAGATAAAAACTTGTTTGCTAGTCTTAACTTTTCTGAAAGAAAACTTTGTCTGGCTCTCTTTTTCTTTCTTTCTTTTTATTCCTTCCTTCCTTCCTTTTCTTTCTTCCTTGAGATTATGTCTTGCTATGTTGTCTAGGCTGGCCTCAAACTTCTGAACTCAAGAATTCTTCCTGCCTCAGCCTCCCAAGTAGCAGGGACCACAAGTGTGTACCACCATGCTGGACTCTCCCTATTGGTCATGAACTTTATCCAGTTCTGTTTTGTTGTGTTCAGTACTGGGAATTGAACCCAGTGACTTTCACAAGCTAAGCAAGCACTCTACCAGTAAGCTATATCCCCACCTCTTTTTATTGTGAGACAGGGTCTCACTGAGTTGCCGAGGCTGAACTTGAACTTGTGATCCTTCTGCCTCAACCTTCTTAGTAACTGGAATAACAGGTGTGCACCATTGTGCCTGACTCACTGTTTCATGTCATAGTATTCCTTAGATAGGCTAATGGATGTTTCATGGGGGAATAAGTTAAGAAAACCCCATGTCCTCACTCACCCATTTGGAAATTCTCCCAGTATGCTGTTTTATTGAAGGCCCTGAGAAATTAGATCTCTAAGGTTTCCTTTTTTGTTCACATGCTTGGATATTAACATTAGAGGAACAATATTTTGGTTAAGCCTGGCTAGCTTGTACAAAAGGGTTTTTATTGGAAGATATGGAAGAGATAGAAGGATGAGGTACCAGGCTTCACAAAGGATAAGAACCTGTGGTGTTTCAGAGGAAATAGGGCTACATGTGCTAATAGCACATGTGGCCTGGTTAGTGTGTAGCTATTGAGATTGTAGCCTCCAGTCATTTTTTCTGTTTGTGATTCATTAATTTTAAGATTCAGAGCTCCAGGACCAAGCTAGGGGTGTTAATTGACACAGATTGCTATATATTAAGAAGGGGAAGGATTTGCCTTTTTTACTTTTCCTCTTTTGACTATTGCGATTGAACCCAGGGATGCTTTACCACTTAGCCACATCCTCAGATTATGGCTAAATTGCCTAGGCTGGCCTGAAACTTGAGGTTCTCCTGCCTCAGCCACTATGCACAGCTGGATTTGGCTTTTTTATGATTCATAGGCAATGCTAGACTTATCCTACAACATGACCACACTCTCAGTGGTTGCACATTGCCCAGAGGAAGACTGGATTCTCTGGGGTACAGCAGGAGAGAACAGCCCAAGTGAGTGCCCCACATCAGTGTTCAGCCGCACCGCAGCTTGAGAAATTTTTAGTTGAATGAATACTGTTTTTGCTTATGCCTTCTTTTGAGTTCTCTTTCTTAAAAGTCACGAGAAATGAAGCTCTTGATAACTTGGGAAGCACAGGGAAGCCAGGGGAGGCATCATCTTTCCTCTCAGGGGCTTGTCCCTAAGAAGAGAGTATGATACTATGCCACAGGAAATCAGCAACCTTGTAGGACGGTGTGTTTGAGTCCCAGTTGCTTGTCCTTTTACAGGAAGTGCAGTAGTTCTGAAAGGAGGGGTGCATTGGTAAGCACTGGCTTTAAGGAAGGCACCAGATAGTTGTGACTGGACCTTGAAGGAGTAAATAGATTGGGATTGGACCAGGATCCAATTCTGGAGAACACACAGAATGCACAAAAAGAGAAAAAGAGTGGTTTATTTAGCTGCCATAAACAGCTGGAGCAGAGAATTCTTGTCACAATAGGTAATTTTTTCAAGAGAAATTTGGACTTGAGCCCACAGACATGTATAAAATGTTTGGCATGATAGGGGAGTTTATTAAATAGCATACTTATTATTTTTTAAATTGAAAGTTTCAAGTCAGCATGATTATTCTTTAGGATCTCCCTGAATTTTTTGAAGATAATATGGAAACTTGGATGAACCATTTTCATACCTTGTTGACACTGGATAATAAGCTTCTTCAGACTGATGTAAGTATTTAAAGTGTTGCAAAAGTAGCATTTTTCTTTAAGAATTGTTTGGGTACTCTCTGAAAACCTGTTTACTTTTAGAGTGTTAATAGATAAAACGCTACAAGTGCAAGTAATATTTACTTCTGTTTGATAATCTATATTTGGTTATGTACGATAACATTTTGGGCCTGGCTTAAGTAACAGTGTGCAGATTAGACAATTTCATTACATTATTGAAAGTAAAGCTTTAAAGTAATCACATTGTAAATATTCTATGAAATATGTTATTTGTCATTGAAGATTCTTAAAATAATTTAGACCTCTGTAATGATAGCCTCTTTTTTAAAAAATCATTCACAACCTGGGAGAGAGGGGAAAATGGTACAAGTTTATAATGTGTGAAGTTTTCTGATCTGTGTTTTGTGATACATACTTTTCAACACACAGTGCTTATTCTGTGCCATCCATTTGTTCATGTATTAATGTGCTCAAGATCTACTTTGTGCTGGGCCTGGTGGTGCATGCATGTAATTCCTGCTACTTGGGAGGGTAAGGCAAGAAGACTGCAAGTCGGAGGCCAGCCTGGGCAATTTAGTGAGACCCTATCTGAAAAAAACAAAAAGGGCTCGGGCTATAGCTCTATGGTAGAGCACCCCTAGGTTCATCCCCAGTACCTTTGAAAAACAAAAAAAGTTATTTCCTTGCAAACAAACCATAAAATAAAATATTTAGAATATGTCAAATGATAAAATAGAATCAGCAGTTCAGATTTTGAAGGTGGGATACACAAAGGAGAGCATAACCATGGTTGTGCAAAAAATTTTGTCACTCAGAGTTTGACTAAGTTAAAAGGAACAAAAAAGATGTGGTGGGCTGCGGAGATAGCTGGGTTCAATCCCCAGCACCGCAAAAAAAAAAAAAAAAAATGTGGCTCCTGTAAGATAATTGTTAGTCCACTAAGAAAATTGTTTTAAATCAAGGCGCCACTTCTTCAAAATACAAAGATTTTCTTCACACTAGCATCTAAAGTAAATTTATGTCTTAAGGAACAAGCTGTGAGGTCTTTGGCCCAAATCACCATCCCAGTTAGGTTGTGGTGACAAACATTTTCTGTAACTGGCCAGCTAGTAAACATTTTCCACTTTGTGGGGCCAGATAGTTGTGTTCCAACGACTCTGCAGTTGTAATGTGAAAGCAGCCAAAGGTGGTGCGGTAAGTTGTATGAGTGAACATGCTGGTTCTGTAGTTTATAACCAAAATGTCGAGAATGAGAATCCTATAACATTACTTTTTTTATGGGTAGGGACTTGCACATCTTAATATATTTGAAATGATAAACCCTTTTGGGAGGCAGCATCACGATTATTTTAACTGTTACAGAGTGTGTGATGTGCTATTTATCATTCAGGTTTCTATGATGGGCATTTTTTTGAGTGTGATATGGAAATACTTCAGAATTCATCAATCAGAAGGAAAGGATTTAACTTGAAAACTTCGAGGGCTGCTTTCAATGAATAATAAAAAATATCTCATTGCTTATTTTTTTGGTACTAGAAATTCAACTTAGGAACATTCTACCCCTGAGCTATATCTCTGCCCTCCCCTGCCCTGGTTTTTTTTTTTTTTTTCCTTGAAACAGGGTCTTGCTAAGTTATCAAGGCAGGGCTTGAGCTTGTGGTCCTCCCGCCTTAGCCTCCCAAGTTGCTAGGATACAGGTGTCAGCCAGTGTCCCCCATCATTGTTCATTTGAAAGACTCCATGAATAGATTGTTGGTATAGATGTAGTTTATAATAATTGATTTAAATTTTAAAAAATATATTTTTAGTTATAGATGAACATAATACCTCTATTTTGCTTATTTTTTTTAATGTGGTACTGAGGTTTGAACCCAGTACCTTGCATGTGCTAGACAAGCCTGTACCACTGAGCCACATCCCTAACCCTTAAATTTAAATTTTAAAGAGTCTCAGAAATTAAAATTACTCCCCTTATTTATGGTAGAGAATGTTGAAATTTGGATGAACTATTTGTAAACCATTAAAGTCATGTTTTGAATTTTCTCTTTTCTCTTATGTGAGGATGAAGAGGAAGCAGGCTTATTGGAGCTTTTAAAGTCACAGATTTGTGACAATGCTGCACTCTACGCACAAAAGTATGATGAAGAATTTCAGCGGTACCTGCCTCGTTTTGTCACAGCCATCTGGAATTTACTAGTTACCACAGGTCAAGAGGTTAAATATGATTTGGTAAGATGGTGGTAGAGAGAAATGAAAGATAATTCCTCCCTGTCCCTCCTCAGAAATAAAGTGTTTGGTTTTTTTAAAAATACTCTCTTGCTTTATTTCAGTTGGTGAGTAATGCAATTCAATTTCTGGCTTCAGTTTGTGAGAGACCTCATTATAAGAATCTGTTTGAAGACCAGAACACTCTGACAAGTATCTGTGAAAAGGTTATTGTGCCTAACATGGAATTTAGAGGTAATTATGGGAAAGTAAAGGGTTTTCAGGGGAGTAAATGCTTTTTTTTTTTTAATATGTTAACATAAGGCTTCCTTTTACTTCTTATAACATTCAGTCTAATTGATTAGATTACAAATAAAACTCCTTGCAGGTCAGTTTCCTATTTTCTAAACCAAGACAGAAAATGTGACGTCTGTGACATGAGTCTTCCTATAATGAGCTGCTTGTACTGTAGGGGTTTGTTTATTCATAAAAATATTGAGTAAGACTTTGAATATCCTATATAGAAGAAAAATAGGGTCTCAATTTATGGAAAAGATGAGGTTTTGTTTGATTTAGTGCTTCACCAAGGCAAAGAGCTGTTTTTTAAACAGTTAAGTGATCTTTAACTAGTTATATGCAGATCAAAACTCACTTAGCTTGTGTTTGAAGTTAAATAGTTCTAAGAGCCTCTATTTGTGTGTATCCCTCTTCTGGTAGTTGTGAAGAACAAGTAGTGAAGGTGGAAGGGATCATGTTCTCTATCACAGTAGTCATTAGATAGTGATTTCTCAAACCATCAGTCTGGAACAAACTGGGAAGTTAAGGATGGTAAGTGTGAGGTTTTTATTTCCTTCTGTGTTTTCTTTAAACTGCATTTAAAGGACAGATCTTTATTCTGATATTGTCTGCCCTATTTGTTGAAATGACTTACCAAATGATGGTGAGTATAGCTAGGGTTTCTTTTGTTTTAATGTCCTTATGTGGAACAATAGAAAGCATTCCTGGACTGATCTTCAACCCACTGTTGAAAGTTATAAGTGAAAGCTGATTCCAGGGACACTCAGTGTCTCAAAACTGGGAATTACCTACTACTAGCTTTTCAGGGTGGTGGTTGCTACTTGAGGTGATGATTTAGAGTATTTGAAGGAGTCATTTGACAGGAAAATGTGCTTCGCTGTAAAAAGGCCATTCTGCACGCTCTTCCGCATACTTGGCAGTAGAGAACAGTGGTTTTGTTGTATCTTTTGGAGATTATTGTAAAATACCAACTTTCTTTGTAGCTGCTGATGAAGAAGCATTTGAAGATAATTCTGAGGAGTATATAAGAAGAGATTTGGAAGGCTCTGGTGTGTATTTTGTTTTGTTTTTTCACTATAAGTCTTTTAGGATCACTTTTCAGGCTGTTTTTCATGGAGAGGAGTAGCAGCTGGATAAGGTCTGTACTGAGATCCATTTTCTTTAACTTGTACAGCTTTAAAAAGCAGCACTCATGTGGGCCTGTACAAACATATCAAATTGAACCTTTTTTTTTTTTTTAATATTCTAGGTAATGTTTATGATAATTCTGTGATTCCTTGATTTTATTCTCATTTTGTGTTTCTTATGGAGGGAGACAGTGTTCTCTTCATGATTTGCATTGTTGACAATTACCAGGTGGCAGTTTTCTTTTCTTACTAGCTGGATCACTGGTTGGCTGTGGTTTCTTTCTCCCGAAATATATTTCCTTTTGACTTTATAGATATTGATACTAGACGAAGGGCTGCCTGTGATCTGGTACGAGGATTATGCAAGTTTTTTGAGGGACCTGTGACAGGAATCTTCTCTGGTTACGTTAATTCCATGCTCCAGGAATATGCAAAAAACCCATCTGTCAACTGGAAGCACAAAGATGCTGCCATTTACCTGGTGACGTCTTTGGCATCAAAAGCCCAAACACAGAAGGTAAGTCTTTCCAGCGCAGTTTTCTTTCTGTAGCAGAGGTCAGTGATCACAGAATTTAAAAAAGAAATAAATGTATCTCTCATTTTACAAGTTGTTTACCCTGTTTCACATTTCCTTTTCAGCATGGAATTACTCAAGCTAATGAACTTGTAAACCTAACTGAGTTCTTTGTGAATCACATCCTCCCTGATTTAAAATCAGCTAATGGTGAGTTACAATACAGGAAAAAAATAATAATAACTTGTTCCTTTCTCTCTCAGTTATTTCTTCTACTGAGTGAAATGTCGGATATTATCCCCAGCTCTTACCATGTGAAATGAACTTTTTTACATATGTGGTACTGGGTATTGAACCCAGAACTTGGTGTTTACTAGGGAAACCTCTGCCTGTGAGCTATATCCCAGCCTTTTTTAAAATTTTTCTTATTTTGAGAGTTTCTTCCTAAGTTACCCAAGCTGACTTCAAATTTGCAATCCTTTTGCCTCCGTTGGGACTACAGATGGGCACCACCTCACAATTAACTGAAATTAACTTTTTTGAGGGGGGCGGTACTGGGGATTGAATCCAAGGTCACTAAACAACTGAGCACACAACTCCAGACCTTTTTTTTTTTTAAAGAAACAGGATCTCACTGCTAGTTACTTAGGGCCTTGCTGAAATGCTAAGGCTGACTTTAAACTCAAGATCCTCCTGCCTTAGCTTCCTGAGCTGAAATGAGGCTTTTTTTCTTTTTCTTTTTCTTTCTTTTTTTTTTTTTAAGAGGGTCCCATTGAGATGCTTATTAGTCTTTCCTTTTTTACTGAGACTGGCTTTTGAACTCATGATCCTCCTGCCTCAGCATCCTTAGCCGCTAGATTACAGACCTGTGCCACTGTGCTTGGCTTGAAATGAACTTTTGATAAAGTGTATGTTGTTTATTTAAAAGAAGATAGGGATTGGACTAAACCTTAATTTTGGTATCATGTATCAATAGGAATTATTCTTTGGTTTCCTTTTCCCTCCCATTTGAAAAATGAACTCTTAAAAATTGAAGTACATTTCAAAGTGCTTGAAACTGATAAATTAAGAACAGTTTTCCTATATTTGTGTGTGTGTTGTCCAGATTAAGATACCCCCACACCCCGCTTTATCTTTTATTTTGAAACAAGGTCTCACTAAATTGTCAGACTGATCTCAAACTTGTTATCCTTCTGGCCTCAGCCTCCTGCGTCCCTGGGATTATAGGCATGCACCACCATGCCTGGCAAGATGATTCCTTTTTTGAAACAATCTTTGGAAAATTTACATACACCCAGATGTAGACAGAGTGCTATAATGAGCTTCTGTGTGATCATCATCCAGCTTTAACAATTGGCAAATGTTTTATCTCTTTTACTATTTTATTTTCCCACCACTAGAGTAATTCAAAGCAAATCTCAGCTAGAAAGAATGATCTTGATTCAGTATAGCTGGTGTTCTGAGAATGTATTTGCACATAGCCCAGATCTTTTTAATTAATTGTACAAGTAGTACATGCTCATCTGTTCATAAGCTTAAAGGCAAGGGGAAGATAAAATGGCTTATAATCCTTCCTGAATTAGTGGCTACATAGATCATTATATAATTAGGTGTACTTTAATTATATGATATTGTAGTTATCATTTTTTAAAACTGTGTTGTCACTCATTTGGAGAGTAACTGTCCTTTCCACTTAAGTAATTTTAACTTTTTTTTTTTTTTTAATAGTGAATGAATTTCCTGTTCTTAAAGCTGATGGTATCAAATATATTATGATTTTTAGGAATCAAGTGAGTACCTTTTCATTTGCTATACCACTTAGGAGTTTTATTATACATACCAGCTTCTCTGATCTGTGCCATCATATGTGATGTCTACACCTAACAAAACCAGCCCTAGCTCTTTAATAACTTAGGATTTCTGATGATGCTTAATTTTCCTTTGGCATCTTACTTTTTTATAATGGCTTTGTTAAAAATTGGGCTTCAGTATTCACACTTATAATTTTGTTTCAGTTCTCTTAATTTAAAACAGAGATCCTTTCCCTTCCCCATTGTATGCCTTTTACTTGTCAGATAAACCAGGCATTTATCTTGGAAAGTTTCTCACATTCTGCTTATGACTGGTGTATCACTGTGGTATTTTATCTTGTTCCTCTGGCTCCCTGTATCACTTCTATATTGGTAGAGTTGGAGATTTGAATCAGGGGTGAGACATGAATGTATTACAGGTACACTTTGATTTCAGGACATATACAGTGACTTACATCTACTTCCAGAGTGGTCAGTAGATTCAGGTGAAGACTTTACATCAATAATTTTTATCGTATTGTGAAAATCAAGCTATACTTTGCATAATATAAAATTTGCCATCTTAACGTTTTATGTACTTCAGTGGTTTATTCATTATGTTGTACAACCACCGCCTGTGTTGTAATAGATAGTAATTACCAGTCTGCACAGGAAATACAGGATAAGTGTTTGCCTGACTTCCCTCTCCCCCTTAAGTTTTCATAGTAATGAGCCTGGTGCCTTATTAACCTCAAAAGGTGACAGTTGGAGGTCTTTTGGGTACTGCAGTTGTCCATCTTTGGGCAGTAGGGCCCCTTCATATAGGTTTCTGTGTCATGTCTTCAACTCAGGGGCCTTTAATTTCCCTTCCTTTGTATATGCCAAGATTTTCCAGGCTCCTCTTATACATTTCCTGGTCAGACCTCAATTAACCGACTCACAAAGGTGGGAATTGGCATTTAGAGATCATTATGTCTGAATACTAGGCATATTTACTGAAGATTTGTCGCTTGTTCTAGGCTTTTTCATAGGGGAGGGCCAGAAAATACATTGAGAAGGAAATAAAATAGTTCCTGATTCAATTTAAGATTATAAGGATTTTTAAAACTTTTTTAATGTTATATTTATGTGTAAATTCCTTATTTGCTATATCCTAAGATGCATAAATAGTTTGAAAATAATTACCAATATTCTCACTAGAGTAAGAATATTGAATGCTATTTATTTATTTTGTGGTCTTTGTATCCTTGGGATATCAGCCAATTGGATACATATAACCAAGAAACAACCAGGCTTAAAATATCTTGAACTTATTCTGAAGTATGATTCTTAATATTAGTGAAGTCTTCTGCTTCTCCATGATGTTGCCCTTCTGTGGTACGTTCACTTTCCTATAAGGTTCTGCCCTGGTGACACTTTTGTGCTTAGAGAAAAGAGAAAGAGAATTGGAAGAGAGAATGAGAATGGAGCTGTGGTGTGGAGGTAGAAAATTTGATTTCTCAAAAGTATCCTCTCCCATTATAACAGAGCTAGAAGAAGAAAAAACTTTGTTTCTAAAATCAGTAAAACCTGTCTTCAGATTATCTTTTCCTCAAAGACAGCACCCGTGGATTTAGAACATGTTTATTACTATTATTTTTTAGGTACCAAAAGAGCATCTTTTAGTCTCTGTTCCTCTCTTAATCAATCATCTTCAAGCTGAAAGTATTGTTGTCCATACTTACGCAGCACACGCCCTTGAAAGACTGTTCACTATGCGTGGACCTAACAATGCCACTCTGTGAGTACTGGATTCTAAGCTGGGGGTGTATGTGGCTATAATAGTCAAAGATATCCCTGAAAATTTCATTAGGAGTTAGAGAAATAAATGTGTACTTTTAATTCGTTTATACTTTGTCTTATTCAAAAATGATTTGAAGCAGCTTACCAAAATAGACACTGCTTGCTTTATTTTTTACTTGTTTATGAGTACGGGGGGTTGAAACCAGAAGCTATATTCTAGACCTTTTTATATATTTATTTTGAGACAGGGTCTTACTAAGTTGCTGAGGCTGGCCTTGAACTTGCAATCCTCCTATCTTAGCCTCCCAAGTCTTTGGGCTTGTAGGCATAAAATAGATGCATTCTGATAAAATAAAGTGACTGAAACCTGTTTTCTCATCTGTAGTTTTACAGCTGCAGAAATCGCACCATTTGTTGAGATTCTGCTAACGAACCTTTTCAAAGCTCTCACACTTCCTGGCTCTTCAGAAAATGAATATATTATGAAAGGTACACCTTTTCCTATATACAGATGTAACTAAGTGTCTAACCTCAGAGCACAAGGGTAAGCCCTCAATACTGTTTACCAGAAATAGGTAGGTTTAGATGTTTAAAAATAAAAAATGGCTTTATTAATAACTGTTTTAGAACCATTTTGCTTACGCTTGATATTGAACTCCTTATCATAGAAAACATCGCAAACTATTTTTTCTTTCCTATGTTGAGTTTGTGAGGGCAAAAATCAGACCACATGCCAACTTTGCCTGGGTGCGCTGGTGAAATTGGGTACGCTGCTGGATTGCCGGGGTCCCCTTAGGAGAGCACCCTGGTGCCAGCTCTAACTCAGGGATGATCTTCATCATTTTCACTGTTTATCCCAAAAGCCTAGTGTCTGAATCATAGGAAATGCTTTGCAAAGAAACTGGCCCTGATCCTGCCTGCTTGGTCACGACTCCTGGGGGCCTGTGTTTGTGTATTTAGGGGTGTAGGGGGTTCCAGCGCCTTGAGCGGCTGTATTCTTGGCTGTGTTCCTGGAGTACGTGAGAGTGGGGTGTGGCTCCTGCTCAGGAGCACAGCTGTGTGAGTGAGGGCAGGACTCTGCCAGCCCAGGGCCACTGCTCACTCATCATCAGCATCCTTAACCTCGTCAGGGGAACTCACACAGGAGGAAGGTACAACTGTTTATAGTCCTGCCTGAGTTAGTGGCTACACAGTAGGTCATTTCTCCAGGAACCAATGGCCACAGGAGGTGTGAGGGAGAGGAGTCAGCGTGTGTGCATTTAGGAGGCCAGAGAAGATGGCTCTGTCCCGTAAGGCCTGGCACAAACTAGGTGCTCTGGCCAGTCAACGTGATTCTGGAAATGACATTTGTGGAAAAAGAACTGTTACACAGTTAACTTACAAATAGATGCCACATTTTTTAGGCATCTGTTAATGAGCAGTATCTCTGCAGTGTGGAGTCTACTTTTATATGTAGTTTCAGATTTTTTTCTTGGGTTCCTAATCTCTTCAGGGAGTCAGGTGGCTGGCTTTCTCTCTTAGTCTGCCGTGGGCTGAGGTCATGATTCTTTACGCTGGGGCTAACTAACCATTTATACAAAGTGATCAGTGCCACTGATACAAAGTGAGAAGCTAAGGCAGCTCCCTCTCACACCTGCTGGTCTGCCTCTTGAGTCATCTAGTTATTTTTATTGTCACTTTTTAAAGTCTTTAGGCTTTGGGCCTTCTGGAAGTACTCACTATTCCCCAGCTAAGTTTTGTTGTCAACTCCTGTCCTAATAAAAGGAGGGAAAATTTATTTTTTTAAATGCAGAGAGCTATCTGGGGGTATTTGAGGAATTAGTGGGTTTTCCCTTCCAGTCACTGTTTCATCCTAAGGTTTAACTAGACTCTTTGTTTTTGCTCTTTTTGTATTTTACAGCTATCATGAGAAGTTTCTCCCTCCTGCAAGAAGCCATAATCCCCTATATCCCTACTCTCATCACTCAGCTTACTCAGAAGCTGTTAGCTGTTAGTAAGGTAATGGCCAATTTTGAAAGTGAGGTGGTTTTTACCTTGCTCCAAACGGTTGGGGCACCTGAATTCAGGCCCTAAGTGAAGTGTTGGGGAGGGTCTGTGCCTTCTACTGACCAGTAGCTTGATATGCTTTTCTGAAAGTGAGAGGAATAGAACAGGTCATCTTTTTAAGTATAGGCTCAGAAGCCTGAATATGCTTTTGTTCTCATTTTAATATCTTTGTGTAGAAAATTAAGAAAGTGCAAATGAACAAATTGATTTTAAATGGGAGAAGGTAAGCTTTGTATGGGCATGAAAGATATTCAGACTTCTATAAAATGACAAAAGTTCTTGTTCCTCTTGTTCCTTACTCTTATTTCCCCAAAATGAAGATCACTCTTTGGACATATTTTTATAGCTATTTTGATTCATATGTAAATATTAATACTGAATTTTAAAAATAAAATGAGTTTGAGGCTGACAGAATTTTTATAGGTGCCTATTCCTAACTTCACTGTGAAAATGAGATAAATTCATAGGAAGTGTCAAAGGGACTTAAGGAACAAGTAGTTATTTTTCAGCTAAGTTCCCCGTAAAAAACTACTGGGCCTGGACAGGGAATGGAGGAGAAGAGCTGTAGGTCCTGTAGCTGCCCCTGGCATGGGTGCACTCATTGTATTTTCCTTGCTTGAAAAGAAAATTGAAAAGTGCTGGTATGAAGAATCATCCCTGTGGGCACGGCATGAGGCCCACTAAAGTTAAGGCCAGTGCAGAGCAGGTCTGGCGTCCCGGCTCCCGCACACGTCCACCACCACTGTCTGCAGGTGGCTCTCAGAGTACACAGGGTAGGAGCTGAGGCTTCGTAATCTCCCCGTGACTCTGAAGGGAGTCGTTTCCTTACAGTAGACTTTTTGGCCATTTAAAAAAAAATCCAAATAGTGCTGGAGTGTGGCTTAGTGGTAGAGTGCTTGTCTAATGTGCTTGAAGTCCTGGCTTCTATCCCCAGTGCTGGAAAAAAAGAGAAATCCAAATAAGTATTAATTTACTGGAATTTTTAAAAATGTGTTCTAGAACATTTAGGTGTGTTTTATGTTTAATGTTATTTATTATAGTCACTTGGATTATTAGAATAATTAGGTTATTGGGGGGTTTTTTGTTTTTTGTTTTTTGTTTTTTTTTTAATTTCAGAACCCAAGCAAACCTCACTTTAATCACTACATGTTTGAAGCAATATGCTTATCCATAAGAATAACTTGCAAAGCTAACCCTGCTGCTGTTGTAAATTTTGAGGAGGCTTTGTTCCTGGTGTTCACTGAAATTTTACAGAATGATGTACAAGGTAAGGAAGTTGCCTTTTTTGGTGAGGAACTTAAGCCAGGTGATGGCATTGTGCAGCCTGCCCGAGAAATGTGCCTTACGGGGCTGACGGCTGCCTGCACTGTCTTTGACAGAGTTTATTCCATACGTCTTTCAAGTGATGTCTTTACTCCTGGAAACACACAAAAATGACATCCCGTCTTCCTACATGGCCTTATTTCCGCACCTCCTGCAGCCAGTGCTTTGGGAAAGAACAGGAAACATCCCTGCCCTGGTGAGGCTGCTGCAGGCCTTCCTTGAACGCGGTTCCAGCACAATAGCAAGCGCCGCGGCCGACAGAATTGTGAGTTGGGGGCATTTGAAGTGATGACAGTTTCCAAGGTGCTTGAAGAAACTGGGAGTGGCAGGTTTTAAGATTCTCTGTGTTTAAAATAATTGAACTTCATAAAATGGAAAGGAAGGAGTAGTAAATGATTACGTGTATTTTAATCCTTGAATTATTACAGATGTATATTCATGGCAGAAAATAAAACAAGAGCCAGAGAGGTTAACTTCAAGAACTTAACTTCAGTGACTTTTTATGGTGGGATTTCCCCCTTACCTTTCAGAAGTAAGAACTAAAGAGAAAAGGCAAAGCAGATTATTCAACATGAACCCTTTTCAAAATATGTGTCATCTATTTAGGAATAATTAATCTTTGCCTCTTTAACTGTTTATCATTTAATCTGTTTGTCGTAGCCCGGGTTACTGGGTGTCTTCCAGAAGCTGATTGCATCCAAAGCAAATGACCACCAAGGTTTTTATCTTCTAAACAGTATAATAGAGCACATGCCTCCGTGAGTATGCCCGCATAACCTTGTGCATTTAATCAGGGTTTTGTTAGGGTCTCACAAAAATTCTGGATTTATATTGTTGTTTTATTCAATTCTTCAGTGAATCAGTTGACCAATACCGGAAACAAATTTTCCTTCTACTATTCCAAAGGCTTCAGAATTCCAAAACAACAAAGTTTATCAAGAGTAAGTAAATTATTTTGGGTGATTTCCAGAAGACTTTATGATTACAGATAATATACTTTTTATCATTTGTAAACTTTACATAGAAAACATCTTGATAATGTTTGTGTTTTGCTAACCCTAGTTTCAAATGTATTATGCTCCATAGGTTGCTTTACATTAAGTTTAGGTATTAAAACACTTTTCCAGTAGAAATAATGTGAAGAAATACAAATCAGAGATTGCATGTAAAGGTCTGTAACATAAAGATAGAAATCTCCAGGTTAAATTGCATCAGAAGATCTATGTGATGCCAAGGATGGTCATTGGGTTAATGATTATGCATAGGTTTCATGTTAGTAAATTACCAGTGGAGTGTGGTGAGTCCTTTCTACTGACATTCTGCATCTTCTCTTAACAGGTTTCTTAGTCTTTATTAATTTGTATTGCATAAAATATGGGGCACTAGCATTACAAGAAATATTTGATGGTATACAACCAAAGTAAGTTGGGTTTTTATTAAATTTTATTTTAAAAATAAAGAATATGATTTGACCAGTGTCTATCTCGTGGGTGGGTGATTTCATGGTTCTTGATGGGGGCAGTATCTTTGTTGTTTGTAAAATAGTCTTAGGTGTGGAGTTGTAAAGAAAAGGCCCTGTGCTCGGTTCCTACTCCTCCGAGGTCCCTCGCCTCTGGCATTCTCTCTGTTTCGTTACAGTCACTGCTCTCTTTGGGAGCCTGCTTTTGGCTTGTACTTTCTTTGTGGGGTGTACTTTTTTTGGCTTGTGCATATACAAAAAAGTGTGTGTACTATTCACAGTGTGAGTGGTGTTTCTTGGTAGTAGGAAAATGGAAAGCTCATAGAAAAGTGGTAGAGGAACTCTTGGGGGCAACTAGAAAAACAGTGCCAGGAAAGATGGTTCCTGGCAGGAGGGGTTGTGGGAAGGCCAGCGGTCTCATGTCTGAGTGGACCACCTTGGCACCATCTTCCTCGAGAGCAAAACCTGTGCTCTCTTCATCCAGAACTGTAGAGCCGCACAGCTTTGCTCCACGCTTTCCATTTCTTAGAAGTTGTTAAAGCATAAAGTGTCAAGGATCAGAATCACAGGAAACTTTACTTCCAGGGTGGGTGTGTTCAGTAACTTGTAGGAATTGGCCAAGTCACTTTTTTAAGTCATTAACATTGACACACTTAGACCTATGGAAGCAAAGAAATAAGGGAAATTAAGATCCAGAGCTATTTAAAAACCAGTCATGCTGGTAGTGGAATGATGGTGTGGTCTGTTTTGGGGTTTGCTATTTGTTTTCAGCACTGGGGGTTGAACTTGGGGGGCTGTACCACTGAACTATATCCCCAGCTCTTTTAATTCTTTTGGACAGGGCTAAATTGCCCGGCTGGCCTCAAACTTGCTACCTTCCTGCCTTAGACTTCAGTCACTGGGATTGCAGCATGCCCACTGTGTTGACTGATGGAGTGGGTGTTTGTTTTTAGTACCAAACACTGAACCCAGGGCAGGTAACCATTCAGCACATCGTCAGCTTCTACCCCCCACCCCCTTTTTAAATTTGAGGTCTTGCTATTTTACTAAAACTAGCTTTGAAGTTGTGAACCTCCTGCCTCAGCCTCCCAAGCCACTGGGATTATAGGCATGCACCACTGTTCCCAGCTTTGATGGGAGTAGTTTAGAAGCGTACAAGACCAAAACCAAGCACACCTGCAAAGAGTCTACTTTGTAATAATGTCAGTGGTGTTTATTCACAAAGGATGGTGGCAGTTGGCCAGAGAGTAGAGGTTTGAGAGGGAGTTTTTTTGGTTGGTTTTGTCATGTCTAACCAACAATAGGAGCCCTTTGATTTAGCAGTTTACTAATTTCATAAGGAGTCACTGAGTTTGAATAAAATCTAATCTTTTAACCACTATTTATAGTGGTAATATTAAATATTGAGTGAGTTTATTTTGCTTTGATTAATAGAATGTTTGGAATGGTTTTGGAAAAAATCATTATTCCTGAAATTCAGAAAGTATCTGGAAATGTAGAGAAAAAGATCTGTGCTGTTGGCATAACCAAATTACTAACAGAATGTCCCCCAATGATGGATACTGAATATACCAAGCTGTGGTAAGTACTCCATTCCTTCCTTATGACTACAAAATCAACCAAGTTCATTCTTCGGGGCAAGACAACTGGGTTTTGGTCCAGCTCCTCTGCCGGCTGCTGTCAGACCTAGGACATGGCTTCTGAGCCTAGCAAGGTCCTGTTCTCTGGGTATTAATTGGTGTTGGTGGTAAGGCCATGGACCCCTTCCAGAGCCGGTCTAGATATGTCTGAGACTGTCTTGTGACAGCCTTAACTAGGAGCCCAGCTAAGCCGGTTTCCAGATTTAAGAGAGTAGCCCTGTGGGGCAGGGTAGCTCCTGTCTGCACAGGGTCTCGGGGCTCCTTTCTCATGACCTCTCACATCTACTTTCTTCTTTCTGGACCCACTTAAGCAGCGTCTTCCACAAAATGATGTGGCAGCTGGGTGCTCCCTTTTCTAACTCACCTCCTGTCATTCAGGCACCATGGTTTGGTTTAAGATTGAGTCGTTTCCAGAAAGCAAATTGAGGTGCTATAACCAAAGGAGTTGAATGTATTCTGGGTGGGAGTATCTCTGGTAGCCATCTTACTCTCAAAATACCCTTCCTACTCCTCAGACTCGGGTCTGCAGTTTTGTTTCTCTGAGGAATTGCTTTTATTTAAATCTTTGAAGCATTCCCTTGAACTTTGTTGTCTCTTGCTTTCTTCCACACTAGGACTCCTTTATTACAGTCTCTGATTGGCCTTTTTGAGTTACCTGAGGATGACACCATTCCAGATGAAGAGCATTTCATTGATATAGAAGATACACCAGGGTACCAGACTGCCTTCTCCCAGTTGGCATTTGCTGGGAAAAAAGAGCACGACCCTGTAGGTCAAATGGTGAACAACCCCAAAATTCACCTGGCACAGTCCCTGCACAAGCTGTCTACTGCCTGTCCGGGAAGGGTAGGTACCTGCTGCAGAGGTCTGGTTGGCGGAAGCAAGAGGATGGTAGTTGCGTGTCTGTTTCCACTGGGCAGGGTGATCACGCTACAGCCCACTGAGTTTAGATAAAGTATATTTTTAATTTAAATGATGAGCCCCTTTTTCATATTATATACAACAAATAGGTTTGTTGTAATTTTTTTTAGTTGTTGATGGCTCTTTTACTTATTTATTTATTTGTGGTGCTGAGGATCGTACCCAGGGCTTCACACATCCCTGGCCAGCACTCTGCCACTGCGCCCAGCCCCAGCATAACAAATGTATTTTAAATGAAGGTTCTAGGAGTAAAAATAAAGGGAGAAAAAACCTTGAATGGAAATGTTTCCCAGTATGAAATGATCCCTCACTAAAATGTGGCATTTGTAGCCTTTTTTAAATCATAGCCTGCCAGAAATCAAACAGTGGACCACGGCGTGGATCTCGTGATGGCTGTGTAGTTGCATTATATATGACCTGATTTTGTTTTGTTAGGGAGAACTTTAGACCTGCCTAGAAATGGTGTAATAAGCCCTCCCCCTGGACCGTGCTGTCACCAGTGCTTTGCCCATCTCCTTCCTTCGTCTTTTCTTTGTAGAGAACCTTAGAGCGGGTGCTAGACGACAGCGTCCCCCCTGTGACTGCCTCCCCCCTGTGACTGCCTCGCTAACCGAGAAAGGGCTTTCCCAGCATGTGGCTTCCATCTCTTGCAGGTTCCATCAATGGTGAGCACCAGCCTCAATGCGGAAGCGCTCCAGTATCTCCAGGGCTACCTCCAGGCGGCCAGTGTGACCCTGCTGTGAGCCGTTTTCCTCCGTTGCTAAGCCCAGCACGGTTTCTTAGGAGCCCACAGACTTCTGAGCGCGGTTGCATTTAACCACAATGCAGTTTTTCCTTTTGAACGTGTTATAGGTTCCATCTTGTAAAGGATATTAAATATGTTGCTTTAAGCTGAACTTTGAGCAAATTAGATGGTTTGTGTGATCATAAATACAAGTGGGTGGATTCTCTAGTTTGAAGCTTCGAGGGATGAGTATTAATAGTCCAGCGTGTGCCATTGATTTGAACATTGCATGAGTTGGATGACTTTACATTTCTGCAGACACCAACTGTGGAGGCTTCTTCTGTTACTAAATCCTTTTATTTGGAAGCTGTTGCCATTCGTATTTCTCTCACCCTTTGTATTTTTTTGTCTGTCTTTAAGCTTTTATTGGGAATGTGAGTAAGAATCACTTGTGTAACTTGCCAAGCAACACACATTTCATAGTTTTGAGTCTGTAATCAGCAATAAAGTAAAGCCTAAGATGTGTGTCTAAGAACATCACAAGGACAGGTTCTCGGTGCTCTCTGATACTTTTATAAAAATGAAGAACTTCAAATTCTCCCTCTCCCCTCTGGATTCCATAAAATCCTGATTTCTAAACCAGTTAAATCCAGATTAATCTGTCTTTTTTTATGTGTGTATATGCAAGGGGAAGGGACATGCAGATTCAGGATGTGCCCTGGGCAGCAGCACGCGTTTGGGGCAGGTGGTTCCTGCTGGCTTCACAGGGTGGGCGCTGGAGACAATGGGCATGGGTGAGACGTGCCCAGCATCCTCCTTCCTGCAGATCAGAGGTGTCCTGGCCGTGACCTCCTGGAACCTTGAGGTCTAGGGGAGCCAGGCTGCACTGGCTCTCTGGTGGCCTGGCATCAGAGTTCTGTAGCGTTTGTCTTAGGGAATGAAGGATCAGAATATCTAAATCTTGTGAGGCAGCTTACTTTGGATTTGTTGCTTCTCCATTCATCATAGTGGATTTCCTAGAGAAGTTATTGATGTCTTTTTTCTTTCTTTCAAATCTCATGCACCTGGCTTGAGTATTTTTACATGTTGTTTTTGTAGTGCTGCTTTGAACTTGAGTAATCAAAGTGTATTTCCACCATCTGATCTTTTTCAGGTTTTGTTGCTTTTGGTTGGTTTTCACACAGCAGTGGAAACATGACGATTTTGGCTTAAGTGGTCATTGGAAGGATATTGAGATTTTATCGGAATCTATTTTTTAAATTACAAAGAATTTATAAAGAAAAACAAAAGTTGGAAAAGAAAATTGGTGGTGATCATTTGATGCTCAAATTTTCTTGGCTGTGCTCTCGTGGATGCTGTTGAACACTAGTAAATATGTGCACAGCAGGGACTGTTCTGGAGGACACTGGATTCAGCATCTGAAGCTCGTGATGGATCATTTTCTCAGTGTTTTCCCTCCTCGGTTTGAAGATTGAGTAGGTGGTTTAAGATGCTTTCTATTGAGGCTTCTCATGCCATCATCAAAGGCAGTTTTTCCAGCTGACTTTTAAAGATTATGTTAGCACATGGTAGGCAAAGGCTGTTAGAGTGACAGGTCTTAGTGATTTGAGTTCAGTGGTGATGCTCAAGTACTGTAGCCATGTGGAGCTGGGTTTCAACTGCAGCCTGTCACTGTGTGACCTGGAGCAGCTGACTGGACCCTCTTCTGAAAGGTGAACATTTTAATTTCCACCTTTAGGGTGGTTGCCAGGCTTGGTGGCACACAACTGTAATGCCAGTGGCTTGGTAAACTGAGGCAGAAGGATCATGAGTTCAAAGCCAGCCCCAGCATCTTAGCAAGACCCTGTCTCCAAATAAAGTACAAAAAGGGTCAGAGATGTGTCTCAGAAGATGTGCCCCAGGTTCAATCTTCGGTACAAAGAGAGAGAGAACTTCAGCCGAGAGTGTTTGCAGAATAAGCAGTAGGCAGGAAAGCTGGGGCCAGCAGGGAGCAGGCCGCCTCTGAGCAGGGCTGGACGCTGCCGCCTCTTGCAGGTGAGAAGCTGTAGAGTGCAGGACTGGGCGCCCAGCACAGGGCCTCACTGAAGGGGGCGTCACTGCCGAGTTCCAAGCTGCTGCTGGGTCCACGGGTTCTCCCTGCCATCTGATCATCTCTTGTAACAAACTGGTTTTTTCCCTTCCTTCCAGATAAAACTTATTTTAAATGTGTATTTGTCTTTGAAAATTTGGGAAATATAGAAAAATATTTAAAAATTAAAGATCATTCATATTCCTCTTTGAAACGCTGGTTTTCTTTTCCCCAAAACAGTTGATGTTCTCGTGTAGATGCGTGTTCGACTTTTCCCGGACATTTAACACTCCCTTGGTAGAGAGGGTCATCAGCGGATGCGTCCTGTGTTGGCAGCCCTCACAGGGCCTCTGGCGCCTACCTGATGACCAGCTCTGAGGTGAGCGTCCCACACACCCCAAGGGGGCGCCCTGGGCAGTGGCCTGCCTGGAGATGGCGGCACGCTCCTCCTCACATGGGCCGCCTTTTGTTGCCCTGGGTGCGTGAAGATGGCATTTCTTTGCCGTGGGCGTGGCCACCTTGGCATTTAACCCAGGCCTGCAGGTGGAGACTGCCCTGTGCTGGAGCGCTGGAGTTGAGCCAGCAGTGCTGCCCTGGGGGCCACGTCCTCCCCGTGCTGCCTTCGCTTTTGCATGTTGGCGTCATGGCATTTCATCCTGTTTCCAGTTATCTCCTGGCTTTGCCTGCACTTCCCTTTTAACAGCAGGGAGAGAACCATTTGAGTTGTCACTGCACGTGTGCCAAGACCCCGTGTCTTCCTCCCCAGCTCCCCCGCCTCGACTTCTGCACCCCTCAAAAGAAAACGGTCATCAGGGTAAAATGGATGGTCTTCCTCTCATGCTCCTGCATGGGTGCTCAAAGCCACCCTCCCTTTTAGCTTGTGGATTCTTGTGGCGCCTTCTTCCTGGAGTTTGTTGACTTGCTTTTCTTCCTGAGTGACACGGCGGGCCTCAGCCGTTCCCTCTAGTGCTCTGTGGGCAGGTGGGCTGCAGACCCCACTGACTGGGACAGCCAGTGTCCTGGGCTCATCAGGATCCACCTCTCCACTTTATTGTTCCCGTTTGCGGATGTCCCCTTCCTGTACCCCTTGTCATTTAAGGGACGGTCATGGTGGGAGTGTAAATGTAAAGGTGTGCCCCCAGCCTGAAGGCTGGAATTCCACGTGTCCCCCACCTTGATCTTCTGCTTTTGCTTGTTAGTGTCGTTTGGTTCTTTTTTCGGTACCCTGGGTTGAACCCAGGGGCAATTAACCACTGAGACACATCCCCACCACCCCCCTTTTATATTTTATTTGGAGACAGGCTCTTTCTTACTTAGTTGCTGAGGCCGGTCTTGAATGGTGATCCTCCTGTCTCAGCCTCCCTAGCCACTGGGATTACAGGCCTGCGCCTCGCCTCCACGCCTGGCGGCTGTTTGGTTTGAAGGTGTAGGATTTTTGTTTGAGAATCTTAACAGGTCAACTTCCTTAGCCCTGAGATACAAGAACTTGCCTAGTCCCAGCAGAACGGCTGGGAAGTGGGGATAGTTGTTAAGGGCGTGGTACAAGGTCCTTTGCTAAGGTGTGTGGGTTGGTTTTTGTTGTTGTTTGATTTCTTTTGTTTTTTTGCCAGCGTGGTTTTAAAATGTAATACCCCCGGGCTTTTGGCTTTTTGGTGGTGTAACGTCCTGCCCTCCTCACCAGGAGCCTTGCCCACCTTCCCGGGCAGGAGTCCTAAGAGCTGAAGAATTTTTCTGATCCAAATCCTTCCTTTCTAAAAAATACAGTGGCTCGGGTATGTGACTGGAAGGAGTCCATCTCGGGGTACTCTGAGGACTGCTCTTCGGTAGAGCAGATTCTTCACGAACCCTTTCCAGTGGCTTCTCTGAGTAAGATCATGACCCCTACTAACAAGGACCCCTGGCCCCAGGCTGATGGACAGCAGTTCTCCCACCCCGTGCCAGGGTGCTGCCACACAGGAGGAGTAAAGGCCGTTTAGGGTCATTGTTTGGTGCTGGGGACTGAACTCAAGGGCACTTTGCCTCTGCGCTACCTCCACAGCCTCCGTGGAGGTAGTTGCTGGGGTCACAGGCAGGTCTCTCACCCAGTGGGAAAGCCGTTTCTGCACGGCTGGGGAGGTGAGGCGGGCAGCCACGGTGTGCGCGGTCCTCTCCCTCCTCTGGGTTTGCTCCCGTGAAATTAGAAGACAGAGAAAAACTGGACAAAGTGAACAGCCCTTCTGGGCCTGGGGGAGAGGAGGTTCCTGGGTTTCTGCAGGTGGGCCCAGCAGGGCAGAGGAAGAGGCTGTGGACCCCAGGTCCTGCGCTCCCAGGCGAGGATGGACACTCACATGGGGGCTGCTCAACACGTTGTGTAGCCCCAACCCCCGGACATCTCACCCTCCCCTCCACCCCCTCCAACCCTGCCCTAATGTTTAGGAAGCCCCATGGGCAGCCTGTGTTCCAGAACCGGCTGAGGTGTGAGGTGCAAGGTGCATCTGGAATCCAGATGCCAAGGCCACCCTCCATTTTGCCAGCAGCAAGAAGAGTCACAGGGCAGGTGCCACCCAAAGGAGCATCGATCATACTAGAAAGATAGGAACTCGTGGGTATTAATTCTCAGGGCAGTAAAATGCATGCTCTGGCCCCCCTCCGGCCTCCATTGCGCCAAAGCTCTGGGAATGTGACCAGCAATCCTTGGATCCTTGAGCTGCCTCCCACCTCACAAGGTGCAGGCTCAAGGCGGAAACTGACTTAGGATGAAGTAGAAATGAGCTCACTTTTGAAAGACAGTGGCCAAAATTGTGAAGGCAGAATCTGTGGCCACAAAAACGGGAAGGAGCCACATTTAGAGATGTGAAGTCAGCGCTTGTAGCTTGGCACAGAGCTCCCGGAGGGAACGCTGCCTTGCCACTCCCCCTGGAGCCCTGGGCCCGGGGTCCTTGTCTCTGGGCTGGCCAAGGTCTGAGGATCCAGTGTTCTTAGCTGAAATCTGCTGCAGCCTTCAACCACATCTGCATTGTTGTCCATGAATTAGGAAATAACTTCTAGAATCCAGAGAATCTGGGGGCATGATCTGCTGGGCAAGCTAAGGTCCGGCCAGCAGCTAGGCAGGCCCCAAGGGAGTATTTGCACAGAAACACAGAGGCCCAAGTGATCATCTGCAGTGAGTTCTAAGCCGTCAGGAGCAAAGGTTGAATAAAGCAGCGCGGGGGGGGGGGGGGGGGGTTGGGGAGGGCGGCGGCGGCGCAGGGCCCAGCCACCTGCCAGTCCATCTGAACTCAGTGATGACAGTTGTGGCGCTGCTAGTCCTGTCACTACAGCCCAAGGAATGGGGACACCCACCAAGAGCCATCCAACCAGCTTGTAAAGGTGAGGGGCCTGTGTCACCTGGTCCTGCTGGGACACCACCCAGCCATGGAGTGACGAGGTCAAGAATTCTGAGCAATGGTGCCACAGTGGCAGAGCTGTGGGTGACTTCCGAGTTCACCTTTAAAGTAAAAAAATCCTCTCAACTGCTGCTGCCACAGACCGCTGAGCCATTGCCACTGCAGTCCTCGGCACTCGCTCAATGCAGCGTGGGTTTTGGTTTTGATTTGGGTGGGTTTGCAGTGCTGGGGACTGAACCTGGGGTCTCTCAGATGCTCGGTGATTTCCATGCAGCCCCAGCCTGGGAGCCTTTAAATGTTTGAAAGAATATACAAAGTATTTTTTAAATATGAACCAGGGGCTGGGGCTCAGTGGTAGGGCGCTTGCCTAGCATGTGTACAGTACTGGGTTCAAGTCTCAGCGCTGCAGATAAATAAAAGGAATAAAATAAAGGTCTGTCAACATCTAAAAACTTAGAATATGAACCAGGGTTAATAAGCACATCATAAAGTACATCAGTGGGATGCTGATTAACTGAATTAGGATAGCTTCGCATGACATTCTGTATATTTTGTATACACACACTGAGCAAACCGGTGCAAGTGCACGGTGGCAAAGACACACCAGGAAAACAGTGGTCCTGCTTCATTAATCGAAATCCCCGCCCCCATCTTGGAGTTGGCTTTTGCTTCTTAAATGAACACATTCTTTAACAGCCTCGTTAAAATTCCAACAACTCAAGTGCTCCACAAATCCCTTATTTGTGAATTTGGAGATTTCAATCAAGTTGTTTTTTGGTCTCATCTAAGCCCATAGAGATGGTAGTGATGAGCTAACTTTTGACAATGTAACCAGTGCACAGGCCCAGCCTGGGGTCTTTCCTGGCTTTGTCATTGGCACCCACTCAGCCAGTGGCCATGGCTGGCTTGCCAGGAAGGACTGAGGCCTCTGCAGCCTAACCTCAGGAGACTGCTGCCGAGGGCTTGTCCCACACGTCAGCTCCGTGAGCACGGAGGGCCGCTGGTTCAAAGAGCCACAGTCCGCAGCTGTGGGAGTGTCTGCAAGTGCTGGCAGGTGAAGCTACGGCTAAGCTTGGCATCGGAACAGTCCAGGGACAAAACGGGCAGGTGAGGAGGGGCAAACCCTCCCTCAGTACAGGTGCTGAGGGCAGAGCTGCAGAGAACCTTGTGCTGGGGCATCAGTGTAAACGTGGCTTTCCAGTGCGCGTGCGGGCGCGCACCCAGACGAGTGGCCGGCCTGACCCCTTCCTTATCTCCTCAGTGGGTGGCGCTGACTGCTCACTGGAGATCTTGGTTGCTAGATTCTGTCACTACAGTGGACCAGGGCTCCTTGGAGAAATGGCTGAATGAGGACTGGAGAGCAGGACGAACCCCAGCGTCCTAACGAGTTCAGGGGGGGTCTCCAAGTCGCAGCTGGGCAGGAACAGAACAGCCCACCTGAAAATTCAGGTGGAGCCTCAAAGGAGCCCATTTAACAAGAGACACACCGGGGGGCGCGTATTTCCCGATTTGAGACCTTGCTAAAAAGACACACAGGCCAGGGGCACAGACTCGGAGAGCCCCTAAATAGTCCCTCACAAACACAGCCCAGCCTGGGTGCCCGCTGGGCAAGCACTCCACCTGAGTCCACCGCAACCCCCCCTCTTTTTTTGAGACGTTGCCCAGGAACCTGTAGCCCCCGGCCTCCCACGTGGCTGGATTCCAGGTGTTTAGCAAGGGTACGAGACCACCCCACAGGGGAGGGACAGTCTTCAACAAAGGTTGCTGAGGAAACACCCACCAGGAAGGTAAGGGCTGCCCTCAAAGTAAGGCTTCCACCGTGAAACTCAGAGGAAAACAACAAATGCTGCTTGGCTATGACACCATTTGGCCAAGGCAACTTCATAAACTTTAAAACTTTTGCATCAAAAGAATACAGGGGCCGGCACGGGCACACACCTGCAAAGCCCAGTGGCTCCGGAGGCTGAGGCAGGAGGATTGCAATTTTGAGGTGAGCCTCAGCAACGCAGCAAGGCCCTAAGCAACTTACAAAACAGCACCCTGGTTTAAATTCCCACTGCCAAGAAAATACATATATAAGGGCTAGGTGATGTGACTCAGCGAAGAGCTGCTGGTGTGACGGCTCTGGGTGCCATCCCCGGGGGGGGGGTCATACATACATACATACGCGTGCGTGCAAATGTATCTGTACACAGTAAAAATGCAACTCAAGGAATGGAAGAAAAAATTCACAGATCATGCATGCATCTGATAAAATGACCCAGAATGACAGCCAGTTGCGAATCTCAACAACGAATAACCCAGTTAAAAAACGGACAGAAGGTCTCAACAGACATTTTTCTCCAGAGAAGAGCCACAATAATTAGAGAAATCCAAATCTAAATCTAAATCACGATCGGGGCTGGGGCTGAGGGAGAGCACTCGCCTGGCACGTGAGGCCCCGGTTCCTTCCTCAGCATATGAATGAATGAACAAAGGTCGTCAACGACTGAAGATACACATAAAAGAACACTTCGGTCAAAGTGGCTCAGGTTACGGACGGCTCTGTAGAAAGGTGCAAAGCACTGGTGAGAACGCGCGGAAACCGGGACCCTGGTGCGCTGTGGCAAGAAGGGACGCGGGCACAGCTGCTGCGGAAACGGCAGGCCCCCTCCAGGTGCGTGTCCAGAGGAACTGAAGGCGGGGTCTCAGGAGGGAGGCTGCACACGCGTTCACAGCAGCGTCACTCAAAACAGCCAAAGCACAGCCCGTCCAGTGCCAGCTGAGCAGGGGCGGGTGTACGATGGAACACTCATTTTTAAAAGTAGGAAATGCTGGCACGTTCCACAAAAATGGAAGATAAGCCAGTCACAAAAAGATTGCAAAAGTCCACTTAGGTGAGGTGATCAGTCAGTATGACCAAGAGGTAAAGCAGAAGGTGACTGCCAGGGTCTGGGGAGGAAGCACAGCAGTCATGGGCCAATGGGGATGGTTTTGGTTTTATAGACAAAGATGGTGGCAGTGACCACAACGCTTATGGAAATGAAACCACTAAGCTGTAACTTAAAAACAGTGTTAAGACAAATTATATATACTTCACCACAGCAGAAAACTAACAAGATGAGGACATGCCCAAAAGGACACAAACAAGAGCCACCTTGAACAGACATCTGGTGGCCAATTTGGGACAGATGAGAGCATCCAGATAAATGGCTGTGATGGATTCTTACCATTACAACCTAGGGCGGCACCAGCTGCAGAGGGGCTGGGGTGCAGGAACTGTCCGTGGAGGGCGAGGAGGGAGGAAGTGCGGCAGGAACCCACCTCCCACGCCACCCGGGGGACCACGGGAATCGTGAGCCACAGTGGAGCGGCCTGCCTGGCAAAAGTGGCCGACCAGGGCCGAGACACACTAGGCCTAACTCAGTTGGGAGTCATTTCTGTGGCTTTCCCTTCAAGAAAGTACTGCCCAAGTCTGGTCACCATCAGCCAGACCCAGCTGAGGGTCAACTGCGGAAGAGGGCCCAAGGACAGCCAGATGGCCGGGCAGGTCAAGGCAACACATGCTTGACGGGCCCTTGACTGCTGACTTCCTGACTTGGTGGAATATCTGAATTTGAGGGACATGGAGAGAATGAAGACACAATTTCAATAAAATTGAAATTTTCTGTCTGAAGTAACTTCAAAACAAATGTTTTAGTATGGACAGACAGGAAGAAAGGAGAATCGTGCTACGTGCTATTTTTGAACTATAATTTCTTTCACTACGATGCTTTTAACACTTAATGCTTATTAAGTCAACAGATCTGAATGGACTACCCAGGTTAGCCCAGGCCACTGCTGCTTCAGTGGACGCCAGGAGTGGGTTCATACGAATGGCCCAAAACGCAAAGACACCACAAGGTGGACACCTTCCTTCCAAGTGCCCCTGTCTACTCAGCTCGCAGCTACATGAGCACCACCAGCTGCCACAGGCACACGACTGTCTCCTAAGGGCTTCTGAACCTGCAGGGGTGCCTGCCTCAATGGGAGCCACTGACCCACTAGTTTGTTTATTTGAAAGACATAAAATGCCTTCTGATCACTTTAGGTTAGGCCTGGTAGTCTGATCAATGGCAGCCACCTTTATAATCTTACAGTTCTTCTAAAAAAGGTTTTTCTTTTGTAAAGTCAGTAATCCCAGGTACTCAGGAGGAGGCTGAGACAGGAGGAGTCCATGTTTTGAGACCAGCCTTAGCAACTTCACAAGACACTATCTCAAAATAAAAAAATCAGAAGGCTGGGGATATAGCTCAGTGGTAGAGCACCCCTGGGTTCAATCCCCAGGACCACAAAAACAAATGAATGTAAACAAAACAACCCAGCGCCCCTCAGGCTGGAAGGCACATGGGCAGCGGGCCCTGCCCCACCTGCACATCCACCTCAGTCACAGCTTCCCTTTACGTTAGTTACTGCTCAACAAGACCAGAACTTCATTAGTAGCTGTTTATTGATCAATGGCTTGATATAAAGTTATCTCAGGTCTTCGGATTTTGCCCAGAGGGAAACACAAGCATTACAAATTGTTTTTCTTAAAAATAAAAAAAAAGGTGGGGGAAGACTTGGAAGGGGACCGACCTAGCATAGTGGCATCTGAAAATAAATTAACAAAAAAAAAATTTAGTATTACCATTTATTGGTGACAAACACTAAGTTTTACTTACATTCCATGGGGAGAAAGTTCCAGCGTAAACAACAGGCAGAAGCAGTACTGAACTCGTGGGGCTACGCGCTTTTCACCAGGACCAGAGCAGACCTTTGTGCACACGTCTGTGTACAACAGCACAACGTCGGAAGCAACACAGCCGTGTGTATAAAAGCCATCCTTCTCGGCCCTCATGGAGACCTAATCAACAGCATCGAGCACTCAAGGAGAGTCAGCCTGCGGGCCCGTGAGCGACCCTGCAGTGTAGTGAACGCTACGTCCTCAAGAGCCAGATGGATAGACACAATTTTTTTTATAATCTTTAAAACAAAGATCAAAGTTCATTTATTTAAGTCCTGTTGCATTAACAAAAATAAAAATAAAAAAGGACCAAATGATCATCTAAAGTTTAAAATTCCTAAATTGTCCAATTTATACAACTGTGGGAGACTTCATCGAGCTTTCTGAGAAGCCAGGACTGTTTCAGCTAAGCCAGAGGGCAACAATCTGCGTACTGAAATGGCCCTGGGTTCGTCCACTAGAGTAAAAACGTATAACCACATACACATGGGTATGATCTTTGCAGGTTAGATTACTGATAAAGTCAGTCTCAGACAAGTTTCTAAACTGTGCTATATAACTAGATACAATTGAGAAACTCCCAAATGAAAACTTTATATAGTGTCATATCAATCAAAAGAAAATAATGAAACTAAGAAGAATACGCATCACTGTTGGAAGAGAGCAGTGGTTTCAGTGTGGGCGCTACGTGAGGCAGTGGCCAGAGCACGCTAGGTCGGCTCGTGCTGAGGAGGAAGCCTCTGCTCTGGGGCTGGCGTGGCTGTCCAGGGCTGTCCCACAGTGTCTGAGTGACCATTATGAGGAAGGGTCATGTTTCCTGTTTCTTTTTCACACAGCAAAAAGAGAGAGAAAAAAGAGAGAGAGGCCGAGCACCGAGCTGCTGGCTGGTTCCCTGCGGAGCCTCTCCACAGGCAGCTGCCTCTGTGCCGCTGTGCCACCCCCGAGTCCCTGTGGTCTTCGTCACTGCTGCAGCCTTCTGACCCGCCACATCTCTCAGCCCACTGGACGTATCAGAAATTCCAAATTTTCAAAGCAGTTTCAGTATTTTCAGTATATATGTTGGGATTTCAAAATGGTTCATGGCCAGAAAATGTTCAGCACCTCCCACACCTTTAAGGAAGGAGAAATGAAAATGACTCCGGTTTGAAGTGAAAGAGCCCCAAGCTAAGGCCAGACCCAAGCAGCGAGCCCCAGGGCCACCAGTGCCAGCTAGGCGCTCCCAGCACAGCGCTGCGCAGCAAGCAGGGAGGAGGACGTGGGGGCTGCCGCCCTGGGGCGGAAAGCGGAGGAGGGGGAGCCAGTGTGCATGTGCACAGAGACATGCTGGAAAGATCCAAGAAAACTAAGACAGGACCCCGGGAGTCAGGGCAAGGAGAGACGGGCAAGGGAGGGCAAGGCCTGGCAGCGTGCCCTCAGAACACTACAGCTTCTGAGCCACGTGAATGCCACGCTCACTCAAGACAGCCAACACAGGCAGCACTGCCCAGAGAGGGCGGGGACCTCTCAGGGGAAAGGACAGGCGGGACAGGTGCAGGCTTGGCAGGCAGGAGGCAAGGAGGGACAGCCACTCACACGGACGCCGGCCCGTTTCCTGTCCGTGGCGTCTCTGTGCTTTGTTGGTCCAACTCAGACAGCAACTTTAAAATGTTCAGCGCAGCCTAGAGAGAGAGGGGACAGTAAGCCCATGACCCGCCACAGGAGCCACAGCAGGACACACCCAAGGGAGGGAAGGGTGTCTCTTGCCATCCCAGCAAACAAGAGGCAGCTTCTTGAAAAACAAATTTAAAAAATAGAGTAGTCACAGCTACCTCACTGAATCACGACCTCTGTTCATTTTACCAAATAATTCCTCTTTGCATTTTTCACACTTAGGGTTGTAACCAGACTCATTTTTCTATCTTACCTTCACTTGTTCGTTCTTTCCACAAACCCAGAGTGCTGGGGACTTGAACCCAGGCCTCCCGCATGAGAGGCAGGGACTCTACGAGTTGGGCTATATGGCCTGTGCTCTATCTTACCTTCAAACAAAGGCCTGCGTGCATTTTCCCTTTTCCTACGTTACCTTTGGGCATTAATTTGATACATGCACTATATTCCATCCAGTGAATGCCAGCGCTTAGGTCTGCTAGCCATGCTTGTCTCAGTTTTAGGGTTTCTTATTAGAATGCCACAATGAAGGGCTCAGTACAGCTGCCAGAACATGGACCCCGACTCCCTGCTCTGGTCAGAGATGAAGGGAACTCAGTCTCTGGAGGAGTCCCAGGGTCCCAGCAGACCCTCAGGCCAGCTGGAGCTAATGTGTTTCTCGACAGAGTAAGAGACCGAACCAATCAACTCCATCAGTCTTCACTTTCAGGATATCTGTCAATCAGCAGTTCACAAGGTCATGGAAGGATCACTTTCATCTCCGCGGCCAGTAACCACCCAGTTTAACTCGCCAACCCTCCGCCCAGAGGTGACGTACCATATCGTGGCAGGACTCCACATCCTTGCCGATACCATGGCTGATCAGAGGTGGCTGACAGGAGCAATTGATAAGAGATACAAATTCGTTCTTGTTGTTTTTGGGGAAGTCTTTGTATTCAACCTGAAGGAGGAGAGAGAACTGAGGCCAGGGCAGGGAGGTGGCAGCAGGAGTGGGTGGAGGGTGGCGGCTCTGGCCCGTATGTGGGGAGCACCCTACCTACTGTGGCCACCACCACCCACCCCAATGCTCAGGGCCCAGCCCAGAATCTCACAGGAACCTAGAGGACGCACACGTAGGACCCTGGCCTGGAAGCGGTCAGAAGGTCAGCTCGGGGATCTAACTGCTACTAAAGGTTGGAGGCTCTGTTTATAAGATCACTTGGATTTTGAAAATGTGATTACCAAAGGACAAGGACCTTCTTTTTCCCTGGAGGCCTGTGATTCTGGCTGTGCTTCCTTCCCTCTCCAGGATCACCCTTCTGCCAAGCCACCATTTGCCCCGCCCATCCTCCCGGACAAAGAACATAATTTTACTGTTCCTTCTGGTTTCTTTGCAATGCTGGGGATGGAAGCCAGGGTCTTACACATGCTAGGCAAGTGCTCTAGTACTGAGCTCACTCCCAGAAAAAAAACTGATTTTAAAAACAGGGTGCAAAGCTCATTTTCTGAGGAGCCCAGCCCTCCCACCTCAGGCCCAACAGTTACCTGGAATCCCTGGGCTCTGGAAAGATAGTCTAGTTGCTCAGAGGGTCTTGTGAGAGGTCCGTGGGGTGCGTGGCCTGAAGAGATGTTACTCTTTAAAATGGTCTCGGCCGTGGGTGAAGTGCCCCCGTACAACAATTCTCGGGCTATCATGGCAGTTACCGTGGCCTTGGCAGGATTTGGAGCTGCCCTGGTGAAATCTTTGGCGTGATGTCCTTGACTGACTCCTACGGCCTGGGCGACCTCGGGCACCATGGGAAGAATCCCAGCGGGCAGCTGCTGATGACTAAGATAAGGCATCCTAAATTCGTCCTCTTTATTACCTGAGGAGGGACACACAGGTAAACACAAACCCACAGACGTCGCAACACTGCGCTCATGCTGCCCACCGCCCCAGCTCCACGAGGCCACTCCGTCACCCAGGAGGCATGCACCCCAGGGCCACATCTGGATCACACGAAAATCACACTCACCAGCCCCATTCTCATCCCCAGAGCCAGGTTCAAAAAAGGTCACTTTTCTTCCATCCCCAGGTTTCTTTACTGGTGTCTTCAGAGGGAGAAATAAAGGGGATGAGTATGAATTAAACCATGGCCACCTTAGTTCCAAGATCCTGCTGTCCAAAACTACCAACCCCCTGGCTCAGCTGAGGTGATCAGCAGGAAAGCACGGCCCTACCCTACACCTGCCTGTCCACAAAGCACCCAGAGGGGCTCAACCAGAGGTGCGGTCTGGGAAGGAGCTTTGAGACACTGACCATGAATCGAGACTACCTCCTGGAGCTGACACCCAACTGAGGAATTAGATGACACTTCCAAAGAGAACATTTCAGGGGTAGGAGTGCACTGCTGTGTAAAATTTGGTCAGACCATTTCTGAAAACTAACAAGGATTCTTATGAATGCTGCTCAGTAAGATTTTTGGGATGAAAACCCAAATACCAACTCTATGATGAGTATTTGGGGCTCCAGTGATTAATGTGGCCATTATTGATACAACTGGCAGAGATGAGTGGCCAGTCTGATTGCAGGTTTATTCCAAAGCTTGCCAGTGACTGGAAATAAGAGGGCATCCAAGGCAAGGCTGTGCTGGCAAAAGTGACATTTCAGCATGGGATTACTTTCATCTGGTGTTCAGTTCACATAAGAGAATTCCCAATCCTACAGATTTGGCCCAATATCACATCATCTCACTGTCCCAGAGAAATCAAAGCCCACTCCACAATTAAAAGAAGCACAAGGCTTCACTTTAAGAGCACAAGTGACAGAGTCACCCTCATTAAATCAAGCCCCATCCTACAAATGGGCAGGAGGCAAGCTGCCCTCCAGCAGACTCTCCAGACTGTGACCACACTCAAAGAATAACCACTTGGCCCTAAGCCACGCCTGGAGCCCCTGGGTAGGCAAGTCCCCTCCTGAGTAGATCATGTGGTCCCAACTGTCAGAAGCTGCGTGGCAGAGCCACTCTGCTGCGGGGAGGACAAAGCCTCCCCTGAGCTGCCTCCACAGGTGCCGGGGTTCCCAGGGCTGCCCGAGCGGTCACCTTCTCCTCTGACTTGAGCGCGGGTTTGGTGGGCTGAGCCTGCGGGACTTTGAAACCAAGGATCTCCAGCATGTTCTCAGCTGCGTTGCGTTTGGCCACCTTCTTGTTGGTGCCCGTTCCTTCTGCGGTGTGGTTTCCCACCTTCACCTGCACAGAGCAGTCAAGACACAGGCAACGCTCACCCTCAGCTACCAGCAGGCATGCTGGCCAGGAACATGGCAATGGTCGGAGCTGGATGGCACAGTTTGCCAGGCTGCTCTGCAGCTTGCCTGTGCCACTCCGCCAGAGCCAGTTACTGGAGGTCTGGGAATCTGGAGAGCTGGCCATTCCACATGGACCTCGTGAAACGTTCGACTACATAAGCACGCAGCTACTTTAACAGAGGCGACAAGTGCACAACTCAGCACTTCCACTGGACTATGCTTCGACCCTCTCCGCTCCCGAGGAGCCTCATCATCACATCTACATGAGGAAGTCTCGTGACGGCCTGGCTGCCTGCCACTGCACATCTCTTCCCAAACCGTGACAGAGGTGCTGAACACTTGAAATCAGCTGTGGTGGGAATATATGTACCACAGACACCCACAAACGTTCCTATTTGAGACTAAGGTGTTTACTGACAAACTCTAAACTTAAAAGTGATGGGGAAAAGGTTACTAAGTGTAGATTAAGTTTAAAAGCATGTGAAGTCTGCAGCCATTAAACTCCACAAAAAACTGAAGCATCTGCCAGGCTGTAGAAGTTTTTTTTTTTTTTTTTGCGGTGCTGGGGATTGAACAGGCTGTATAAGTTATCCAGCTCAGCAGAGAAAGCACTTCATCAGTTACACATCTTTCATCTTATTTGATAAGGTAAACAAAACTATCAACCAATATTCACACTAGACTAAAATCTAAAGTATGGATTTGTCAATAACATGAGCCACTTCTTTGCCAAACTGGATACTGTTTTCTTTTCCCTTGCACTGAGGATTGAATCCAGGGGCTTTCTACCACTGAGTTATAGCCCCAGCCCTTTTTATTGTCTTAAATTTTTAAAGGGTCTTGCCACGTTGCCCAAGCTGGCTTTGAACTTGTGATCGTCCTGTCTCAGCCTCCTAAGTAGCTGGGATCAATCACAAGCATGCCCAGCTAAACCGGATCTTGTAATAAAGCATTCTGTGCTGATTCTGTAACACTACTCTTGGTGATTTTCACAGTAGAGTTCTAGGTGTATGAAATTTATGATAAAGAGAATTATATTGGAGGAATAGGTGAAGGGGGTAGGAACGGGAAAGGCAGTGGAATGTATCGGGCATCACGTTCCTATGCTCACGTATGAACACACCACCAGTGAACGCCACATCATGTAGAACCACAGAATGGGAAGTTATGCTCCATGTATGTATATGTCAAGACACATTCTACTGTCATGTGTACCTAAAAAAAACAAATAACAATAAAAAGAAAATCACATCCAAGCTTGTGTGTCGCTCCCCTTTCTAGTACAGGTGCACATGTGTGTCTCTAGAGGCATTCACCTGGGTACCTCCTTCCCGCCATGTCACCTCTCCCTAAAAGCTGGCTGTTAAACATATTCCAGCACACCTGCTTACAACCTCCTTCCACACTGGTCCTGACCACAGGTCCCTGGCTGCCAAAACAAAAAGTGCAATGCCACAAGGACAGAATTAAGGAAGTCCTTCCCCTCAAGAGTGGCCTGGGACTGAGTCCAGCCTGGCTATCTCCCAGCCACCTCACCTCAGGCAGATTACTGACTTTCTCCACAAAGCGTGAAAGGCTCACTTCTCCCACCTTCCGACTCGGAAGGAGAAACACCAGGATGAGAGACATCTTCACAAGCTGCAATGCCACACAGATTGAGTGCAGCAGCTCTCTTATCTCCAAACCCCCAGTGGATGGCCACTGACACCAAGACAGTCCACCTGGTAATCGAGGTGGCTACCATGTGGTCAGGGAGCAGGTGGAGTACGCACTGCGTCCACTGGAAAAGAGAACTTGCACACTCCTGGTGGGATGGGGCAGAGTGGCTCAAGGTACCCTGCTACTCAGAATGGAGCCCAACTTAAAACTTGCAAATTGTTTATTCTGGAATTTCCATTTAATTTTTTTAGACCTAGGTTGACCATGGTTAAAACTCCAGAAAGTAAAACCTCAGAATAGGGAAGACTGCTGTAGAGTTTTTCATTAGAAAATATAATTAAATTCAGGGGGCAAGTAAGTTAAGGTGCCCATGAGAGGGAACTGCTTCATAAACAAAGCACAAGGAGAAACACTCCGTACCCTAGTCTAAGGAAGAGCCAACCCGGTATTCCAGACCCTGCACGAGGAGCAGGAACTCGTCTGTCCCTAGCGCTTATGCTATCTGTCTTTTGTAAACAACATCATAACCCTGCGAGGAGGTAAGGAGAACAAGACCCACCGAGATCCACCAGCCACGTGCTCTCTCCACCTTCCCCTACAGACACAGCAGCACCCGAGGTGAACAGCACGTGCACAGATCTGAACTGCTGCGTAACTGCAAGCAATGCGTTCTTCATGGTGACAGTGTGGACCTGGCGTCCCCAGGAGGGCGCCCAGCCCCTGGATGTACTACTCCATCAGGACTCGGATGTCGTCAGACAGGGGCGGTCCGGCCCACGCCACCCACCTGCATCACGAACTCCCTGCGGCGGGGGAGGCCTCGCTCGGTGAGCAGTGTGTACTCCGGCTCCTTCTCCTTTTTGGCCTGCTGGATCTGGGCCAGCCTGCTAATTGGATTCATCCCTTGGCCATACTCTGGGCTCGTCTGTAGCTGTGAAAGAAACAGTGCGTGTAGAAACTGTGTGCCACGTTACTGCCAAGACAGACCCAGCAATTCAGTCGGCACGTGATGGGAGACAGATTTTACACTGACTTAGTGGCTCAGAATTAATCAGATGTTTTATGACTTCTGATTTTTCTAAGGTGACACTAAGGTCTTAGCAAAGCAACATCAGTATTTCACTGTGAACACACAAGCATCGCTACAATGCTGGCTTTTTTATTTTCTTTCGCTATGTCACCAAAGCTGGTCTTAAATGGTCCCCCTGCCTTAGCCTACTGAGTAGCTGGGACTACAGGCATGAGCCACCTGGTGGTGCCTGCTTTTTAACAAGTTTCAGCATCTGACAGTAAATAAAGAGGTAGAAAAATATAAATCTCCATTTCCCCAGAAATCTGTATAATTGTCCCTCAGTATCTGCAGGGGACTGTTCCTGGATCCCATAAGGACACCACAGTCTGCAGCTGATCACGTCCCATATATAAGACGGGGCCGTGGGCACATGAACTACGCACCCCGCCCTGTGCTTCAGATCACCTCAGACAACACCCGGTCAGGAGGGGCCGTGCTGCGCTGTATGGGCAAGACAGCAGGGGCACAGCTGTGGGCACCGCCAGCACACACTGTCTTCCCAGAGAGTTTCAGCCCGAAGTTGGCCAGATGCGTGGACAGGAAACAGACCACACTGTGAGGGTTCCGGCTTTCCTAACCATTTCTGAAAATCCAGAGACCACTACCGAAAGCTGTTTTTTGTAACCTCCAACTGATGCCACATGGAAAGCAGCTGAGAGTCCTAGGTACTGCCTGCTGGCCTCCTGTGCCAAGGACTCCTCACCCATTCCACTATCAGAAGCCATTTCCAGGACCCCTGAAGCACGAAAAGGAAGAGTGCAATGCTAATGTTGAAGGAAGAAAAATCTGGATCCTGACATGGCATCAAACTGTACTGGAAATCACAGCAGCATGGACCCCAGCATTCAAACACACCCCCGATGGAACCCTGTCCCCTTTCTGGTGGTCGATGTTTTCACAGGTCCATTAGTGGGGTTCAAAAAAAATCCAAAAGGCGGCAGCATTCAGTAAATGCGCACAGACCCCTCCCCCCACCTCAGGACCCACGCTGGTCATGGACAGAGGCCCCCCATTCGCCCACATGCCCCTCAGGCAAGCTTAAGGTTCTGCAGGGCAACCTCGGGGCTGCAGCGAGCACCCTCCACAGAGGTGCGCACACCTGCGCCCACTCAGTGGCCTCATCTTGACCCGACCTGGGGTTCTGGTGTGGCATCTGTGAAGGGTCTGTCAGGTCTAGCATGAGGCATTTAGTCCCGCCCCTTTGGCTTGAGGGACAGCCGCCGGGCTTCCAACTGTCCACCCTGTGGGGCAATGACAGCGGCCCCCTGATCAGATGGGGTCGCACACCTTGCCTGTGGGCTTGGTTTTCCTCTTGATCCTGGGCTTCACGCGCTCCACCGCAGGCAGGGGAGGCAGCTTCCTGAGCTCCTCCAGCACGGCCCGGGCCGCGTTCTTCTTGGAGATCTTCTTGCTCTTCCCTTCCCCTTCCCCCACGAACTCCCCAACCGAAACCCTGGTCACGAAGCTCTTCATGTGGGGCGGGCCACTCTCCCGGGCCACCTGTGTCAGAGGGAAAGACTGAGTGAAAGCGTGACACACTTGTTAGAAGCTGTGGGCACACTGGTTGGCACACTCACTCCTCATGAAGCACACAGGTCGGGGACCAGGACGGGGCCCAGGAAGCCAACACACAGCTACAGCGCAACAGCGAGCAGGGGGCTTGGCGAGTTTCTCCTTCCCTTTCTTCCTACTCTTCAAACTGGCTGAGGTTGCCGAGTCTGAATCACTCAGGCCTAGAAAAGGGGGACTTTCTCACCCAACCCCATCAGAATGGCTCACCTCTTCCCCAAGGTCCTGGGTTCAGTGTGACCCACTGCAATTGGCAGAAGCTGGCCCAGAAAAGCCCAGAAATCATTGAAGCCCAGAGTTCAAGTGTGTTATCTGCTGTAAGCCTCCAGCCAAGACAGAGCTTGCTAAATACTGGCAGCTAAGCAACAGTAAACAGGAATTAAAAAATCTCTAAGCCCTGGTAGAAGGTGAATTACAGTATATATTAAGTGAAAAAACGGAACCGTAGGAGTGTATATAGTCTGGTAATTTAACTGTTAGAAAAAAAAGGTTTACAGATGTATTGGCAAACACAGACACACGTGTGTTTATAGGCTTATTTTTGCAAAAAGACACACAGAGGGGATAAAGCAGAAATCAATGAGCCACCACAGGTGGGAGGAGCAGGACAGACTGCAGGAGATGTGAACATATCTTTTGTGCAGTTTTGAAATTTTGGAACCATTTAGTGTTTAACTTTTTTTTTCTTAAACTAAGCCAACAAAAATGGGGAGACCTAAAACAGTATGAACAGAAACAACTGCATTCTGAAGCGATCACATGATCACACGGAAGGAAAATAAAAATCAAATCCAACGTACACTAGCCTCAACACTCTGAAAGAGCAACAACATTAGAAGACTTACACTACCAGATTTCAAGAATTCCTGTAAAGTTACAGCAACTATATTATCATAGTATTGAGTAAGGATACACAAACAACTCCACAGAACAAAGTACAAGAACAGACCTGCACAAAGATGGTCACCTGACTTTCAGCAAACACAGCAAAGCAATCAAAAAGTTTTTAAAAAGTTACTAGATACTCACATGGCAAGGGTTAGGGGAGACTGAGCCATGATCACTAATTTATACCACAAACAAAAGTTAACTGGACCTAGGTAGGTGCAGTAGCACACACTGGTAACCCCAGCAACCTGGGAGACTGAGGCAGGAGGACAGCAAGCTCAAGGCCAACCTAGGCAATTTCATGAGACCCTGTCTTATAATTTTTTTTTTTTTTTTTTTTTTTTTTTTTGCAGTGCTGGGGATCGAACCCAGGGCTTGTGCTTGCAAGGCAAGCACTCTACCAACTGAGCTATATTCCCAGCCCCTGTCTTATAATTTTAAAAAAGAAAAATCATTATTTGGATCATATACCTAGATCACAGACCTAAATGTGAAAGCTGAGAATTATAAAGGTCTTAGAAGAAAACTTGATGATCACGAAGTTGGCAGATATATATTCAGATGAATACCTAATAAAATTTTTAAAAGATCAGGGATGTAGCTCAGTGGTGGAACAATTGCCTAGCAGGCTGGGGCAGGGTGTTGTTACGATATTCAATGTTAGAATGTAAATCAGTACAATCATTTTGGGAAACTGGCAATTTTATATTGAAGTTAAAGTATCTACCCTGTAACTCAACAATTCTGAGTGCACATGTACACAAGACTTACAGAAGAATATCACAGCAGCTTTAAAACAGTCCCAAGAGGAAACCGTTCAAATGCTATACATTGTTCTACTGAACAAGGTATAATCTGTTTCACACTCATACAAGACTATAACTCAGAGGAATAAACTACTAATACACACATGGATGGAGCTCAAAAACATGGCAAGCGTGAGAAACCAGATGAAACCGTATTGAAGTCTGAGTGTAAGGGAGACTAATCTAAGTGGAAGAACTCAGAAAGCATCTCTTCTGGGTTGGGATTAACGAGAGGGGTGGTAGGGACTTTCAGAGGTGGCGAACTGGTCTGTATCTTCATCTGGGCAGCAAGTTGTTTCGTACATACATCAAACGATACTGAGGTGCGCACTGAAGACACACACGCTTACTACATATAAAGCACACTTCAGGCACGTTGCTGCCATGGGGAGAAAGAGTCCAAGTCCAACTCTCTGGAACATGATGCGATGCTTGCAGCAGAGAGAGAGAGAGAGAGAGAGAGAACAGAAAGGAGGAGGCCTGTGATGCTGGATTGAAATTAAGAGGGTATAACCTGTAATTGAAAAGATACCCACATCTGTGCACTCCACCTGCTATAAGAGCCTAGAGGCAATGACACCCCAGCAGGAGGAGCACGCCTGCCCTGGCTTCACCCTCCACCCCAGGCAACAGCACCAGGGTTCCAAGAGGAAAGGCCAGAGCCCTTTCTGCTAGAAATTTCCCGTTCTACTGGGGCCAAAGTTAGGGCAGAGAAGGTCCAAAGTAAGGCAAATAAGGCATTGTGTGTTCCAGAAAGTGAGGTGCACACCCAAGTCTGAGGAGGTGTAAGGCAACGTAAGGAGAGGACTGTCCCTTCAATAAACTGCACAGGAGCCGTGGGACGTCCAAACACAAAAAACCCAAAACAAGAAAAAATGACCCTTAACTCACGCTTTGTGGGAAAATTCACTCAAAATCCATCACGAATTTAAATTAAGAGCTAAAATGATAAACTTGTAAAAGAAAACAAAGGCAGGGCTGAGGAGGCAGCTCAGCAGTGAGCATGGCCTAGCGCGTGCTGGGTCCTCGGCTCAGTCCCACCAATACAGGGAAGAAAAAGGAAACCAACGGAAAACAAAGCGCACAGCCATCAACTGTGAACTCTAGACCAGGAACTGTGAAGGAGACCACCGACCAACTACACCACATCAAAACTCAGTACTTCTCTCCTGAAGACCTTAAGATAAAGACGAGCCACAGGCGGGGAGAAGTATCTGTGAAATACAAATCTAATAAAAACATATTCAGGATATATAAAGAACCTTCAAAATTCAGAAATAAAAATATTCTAAAAAGTTGTAATACTCTCAAAAAGGCAAAACTTCGGGGACAGAATTCAGATCACAGCCACAGAGGCTGACAGGATGAGAGACTTCTGCGTCATGCTGACGTGCAGTCACTCAGTTTTGTACACGTACCTTAACACACCACGCTAGAAACAGGGTGGCTGTGTGTGGAAATTACCTCAAGAAACCTGACCCTCCATACACCAAAAAAAAGGTGATGGGGCATGTCAAAGGGCACCAGAGCCAGCTTGGGGGCATGCTGGCATCAAAATGAATGATTACAATAAGGAGAAATGCCCTGAATAAAAGAAAAAGCAACACATCTCTTCAGCTATAATGCAAGAGGGGACGAAGTAGTTCTCTTTACAGTAGAACACCAACTCAAAAATGCAGATGACCCCTCACATGATGGGTGAAGCGTCTAGGATCGTCACTGCCTGGGAGCCACAGGGCAAGCGTGCGGGCGCAGCCTCCAGGGTCCCCACAGGATACGATCCAATCATGATGGGAAAGTCCTTGGGGAGCACATCTGGTGTGGAGCCCTGAAGTCAACAGACGACATGTGATCCCCGAGAAAGACCAACACTGCTCCTGAGGTGATCCTGCCAAAACACGCATCGCTCATGAGCAATCAGAGGTGCCCGCCCAAGAGGAGGGCCATTTTATAAATAAGTGACCTCCAGATGTCAAAGTCATAAAAGACTGAGGAGCTGGCAGAGGTTAAAGGAGAGCGAAGACACATCTACTAAATGCCAGGTGGGACACTGCTGAACTCTAGACCTGGAAAAAATTCTATACTGGGACAACTGGCAGCCTGTGGCCATACGATGTGTGCATAACAGCACCACAGAATGCTGACTCACTCTTATTAGGTCAGCAGTAACTCTGGTTATTTAACTCTGGTCTATTAACTCTGGTTATTTAAAAGAATGTTCTTGCTGGAGGTATACATGCTGAGATATTGGAATCAAAGGGCATCATATCTGACCATTACTCTCAAATGATCTGGCAAAAATAAAAAATGGAAACAAATGATATTACAGAAAAAGAAAAGGCAGATGTGGTAAACGTTCACAGTTGGTGAATCTAAGTGAAGGACACATTCACTATCCTGTTCTTGCAACTTTTCCATAGGTTTGAAATTTCTGAAAAATCAAACGTTGAGAAACTGTCCAGCAAAGAGCAGTGAAGCCCAAGAAATGGCTGTGAAGTGCTGGGGGGTAGTCAGGAGGGACCTTAGCCCCACAGCCTGTCCCCTTCAAGGAAAAGGAACCTGCAGGGACTGCAAAGAACTTCCCCAGGTGTCCCTCACCCGACAGTCGAGATTCTGGAATACTCCTTCCCAGAACGACACTTTCTATATCCTCAGAATAGACTTGAAATCACAGGGCAGCCACCCTGATGGCTCACTTCAAGTCACAGCCCTTGGCTCTGAGAAGCGTGTTCACTGTCAGCTCCTTGGGACTCCCTGGGGCTCTCGGAGCGTGACTACCCTGAGCACGGATGTGCCCAGTGCCTCCAAGGCCTATAGTGTGACCCCATCACTTCTGCGGGCTGTTTCACCAAGGGTCAAGCTGTCCACGCTTTTCCAAAATGCCCAATGGCTCCTGCCTTCTCCTATCAACACCTAACCTAGCTTCCTAGGTGACAGATTTTACTACCAAAATCTTATCAAAAATTAACTGCTACATCAATTTATTCAGTAAAAAGTTTCTAAGCATCTGATATATGCACCAGGCAATCTTCCAGACGCAAAAGAGCACAATGTAATAAAGAATATGATCCTCTTGATATGAGTTATTCCATGAAAAGGACTCATACTACAAACGCAATGCTACCACCAACACACAAACTATTATTTAAGAAGATACTAACCGCCAGAGGGCACTCCTACAATTTACCTTATGTGACTACTTCCTAAACGTTACACATTCCTTAACACAGGTTTCAAAGACAAACCTGAAAGATAAACAAAAATGGAGGTGGGAAAAGAAGCAATCTGGCCCCCAGACTCCACAGAGAAAAAAACATAAAGTGGCATAAGGTTTCAGAAAGTTCTATGACTCTCAGGCAGAGGGCTGCAACTAGTGTGAGTAGGTGACAAAATTCACAGAAACCCAGGCCCTCGCCCCAAGCAGTCAACCTAACCCTGAGGGGACCTGAGACATCTCCCACTCTCCCAGTCTTGACTCCCTCCCTCCAATCTTTAAAAAAATTCACTGTCATGGCATACTAACCCTCAGCAGGGGAGAAAAGGGATATTTCTTCCCTCTTTTACATTAGGTGCCCAGGAAGATCTTGTGACTTCTTTGGGATGCAGGTCCCCAAAGTTGGGTAGTCCCTACCCAACAACCAGGCCTGCCATTCTGTCTGTACTGCCCCCTCTCTTCCCCAAACCCGTCCCTGCCTCCCCAACAGAAGGAGAGAGATGGCAAGGGATGCAGGAGCGGGAGGCTCTGTACTCCGAAAGGGAGAATAACAGAAACCTCTTGTCTCGCCTGCTGGGGCAAGGGTAGGCAGGGGCAGTGAGGGGGACAAGGGAGACCCTCGCACACAGGCCAGTTCTGTTTGACGTGCAGGAGGCACCCCAGGCAGTGGGTCAGAAATTGGCATCACTTAGGGATGGATGAAGGAAGACATCTGGGGCAGGTTAGGGTACTAGCACACGATAGGGAGAAGGGAGAGCATAGGGAGAAGGGAGAGCGGCGAAGCTGGGCATGAAATCTGAGAGTCATCTGCTGCTACAAAACAGCTACAAAGCTTAAGTATGTTACAGGATAATAAACTTCACACAGGCTTTGCAAAATAATTCTATAATCAAGTATGGGATTGAGAAGAAAGAATTTGCCAGGCATCAAACCATAAGGGAAACTTCAAAAACAAAATCCTCCCTTGTCTTTGAAGGAAACATTAAATGAATTTTATTTTCAATTCTGAAAACGAATCCCATTAAAATTGTTTTTAGATTACAAAATCCCACAACAAATAGAGTTATGAAACAGGTGGACTTGGGTGCGGACACAGACTATGAGGAAACCAACGTCTTTTTCAAAATTATTCTGACAAGACTGTTCAGGACCAGTAGAGGAGATTCTCAATACTTTGGAGATAAAGATGCTTTTTTTAAAAAAATATATTTTAGTTGTAGATGGACACAGTATCTATTTTTATGTGGTGCTGAGGATGGAACCCAGGGTCTCGTACTTGCAAGGCAAGCGCTCTACCAGCCAGTAGAGACTGAGCTCCAGTCCCAGCCAGTAAAGACGCTTTTAAGACTGTTGAAAGCAAGGGACCCTCTGTCCTAAAGAGTATGTGAGTGAAGAGGCCAGTATTCTACCAACCACCTCAAAATGTTCAGAGACCAACCGAGGCCACCCACAGCCAGGCTAGAGATCTAGGGACATCCCTAGGTTAAGGACTCCAGGAGAAGAGAATACTACTACTTGGCTAAACACAAACTCTGAATCTTAAATGTGAAGGTCCATGTTATATGAATATTATTCAAATGATATTTGGGGAAAAAAATCATTCCTAAGAGGAATTCCACAATATATGATAACACAAAGTCCTACATGAAAAATAAACTTACCTCGAAATTCACAGGCAAGTTCCGTTTAAGTGCAATCTCGAACACTTGACTTATTTCAGATTTATTGAGATTTTCTTCTTCTGATTCTCTTCCATTCATCTAGAAGAAGAATAACTGTTTAGTAGTTAACTTTTAACAAAACCAGCCTCAGTAATAAATCTTAAAGGCACTGAACCTTGACTTTATGGACTTAACAATAAACCAGTGACCAAGGCCACATGTGTACCATGTGTCTCTGAATTTAAAGGTTAAAAGAAAACACTCTGTCAAACATGGGTCAGATAGGACCTCATAAAAGCACCCTCGGCGAGGCACCCGCAGCAGAGGGTATGCATCTCAGGCATGAAGCAGCCAACGCGCTGCAGCAGGGTGCCTGTGCTGCCTGAGGAGAGACCTCCAGTGCACTGGAGCACCGGAGCCACTGCTGGGATCCACACACAGGTCTGTGTGGAACGCACGGCTCAGATGCAAGTCTCTCTACCTCAGGTACATGGGCTTCTTGTTTGGCCATAAAATCCCATAAAGTCATAAAATCACCATGTTATACTCTGGCACTTGGCAAAAATTCAAGACACAATCTACTGAAACCTTGTCCTCCCAAGGGCAGAGTGTCTCTTTATAACAAAGTGCTTTTACAGCCCTGCAGCCAGCAACGGGACCAGAGAGGTGTGGGGACATCCCCCTCTGCAAGCTGATCACAGGTTTCACAGGGCACTGCAGCAATGGCACGAGAAACACGAGCTTGGCAACAGCAAAGACCCGCACGTGCAGGGGAGCTGCTCCCTTCACGGCATCGCTTCTGCCAGGGAACCCATGGAGGCCTGTCTCCAAGACCAGGACTCCAGGTAGCACCCGTGGCGGAACCATGGCACGACGAGGGCGGACTACCCAAAGGGACGTTTCTTAATTTTATCGGGCAGATTCCCAACTACACTGGAACCATATGTCAGCCGTGATAAAAAGTAAAACAGATGAAACAAAATGCAGGTTTAAAAAAAATCACTACACGCTACAGTATAACTCTGGACAAAATGAATCGATCCCGATGCCATTCATGATTCCTCCTCTCCTTTCACAATGGTGCTTCCTCTCCAGTGTAGTCTCACTTTACTCTCAGCCTCCACAAAGGCACTATTTGCACAACATTCCTATGGTCTACTAATCCTAAACAGGAAGACACCTTTTTCTTTTTTATCTTCTAACAAGGTCTCTCCACGTTGCCCAGGGCAGCCTCGAACTCCTGGGCTTAAGTCATCTTCCTGTGTCAGACTCCTGAGGAGCTGGTTTTACAGGTGTCCAAGACGCAAACAGGAGTCCTCACGCAAGGTGCCTCAGGAGACTGCAGTTCCACAGAGGACTGGACTGACATTAATGTATGTATTCACTTGTTTATTTATTTGGTACTGGGTATTAAACCCGGGGGTGCTGCAGCCCTGGACTACATCCCCAGCCCTTTTTGAAACAGGGCCTTGCTAAATTACAGTGTCTCACTAAATTGCTGAGGTTGGCCTTGAACATGTGATCCTCCTGCCTCAGACTCCTGAGCTGCTGGCATTACAGGTGTGCACCACCACACCAGGCTGAAATTTATTTTTATAAATAGATTTTAAATTTGGAGAAAAAAAAAAAAAAAAACTGAATTTTAAAAAGTATGTTCAATAAATGGTACTAGAAAGAACAGATTTCTGCACATACAAGCACAGTGGTGCCAGCCTATAATCCCAGTGACTCGACAGGCTAAGGCAAGAGGATCACAAGTTCAAAGACAGCCTCAGCAACTCAGAGAGACCCTGTCTCAAAATAAAAAATGAAAAGGCTGGGGATGTGGCTCAGTGGTTAAGTGCCCCTGGGTCAATCCCTGGTACCAAAGGTGGTGAGTGGGGAGGAAGTAATATAAAGTAGAATCCTTACCTCGCATTATATTTAAAAATTAACTCAAGGTCTGGGGATATAGCTGAGTTGGTAGAGTGCTTGCCTTGCTAGCATAAAGCCCTGGGTTTGATCCCCAGCACCGTAAAAAAAAAATTAACTCAAAATCAATAAGCTTCAGTGAGAGCTAGAGCTACGGCACTCTTGGAAGAAAACCTAGGGGGAAAGCTTCGTGACAGTGGATTCGGCAATGATTTTTTAAATATAACACCAAAACTGCAGGAAGCATTAAATAGATGAATTATACTCCATCAACATTTACAATTGTGTGCATCAAGGGACACTATCAAGAGTGAAAGACACAAGCTGGGCCTAGTGTGCACACCTGCAGTCCTAGTTACTCAGGAGGTGGGCATGGGAGGGTCACTTGAGCCCAGGAGCTCAACGGCAGCCTGGCCACAGAGTGAGAGCCCATCTTGAGGGAAGAAAGGTCACAGTGAAGATGACCTACAGAATGGGACCGACAGCTCAGCTTCAGACAAAGGGTGAGGGACAAGAACACAAAAAGAACTGCAACTCACAACAAAAGCACAAACCCATTCAAAAATGTCAATTTCTCCAGAGAGACACAAATGGCCAACGAGTACATGAAAAGATGTTCTGCACTAAAAAAATGCAAAACAGAACCGCAGCAAAGTGCCACGTCAAGCCCACAGAAGAGCAAACGCCAGCGGGCACGTGAAGAAACCACACCCAGCGCCGAAGGTGCTGCCAGGAGAGCAGCGGCCGCCAAGTGACCCAGCAGTGCCACCCGAGGGTACGGCAGGAACGCAGGCAGAGGCCAGAACCCGCACCGCTGTCCACCGCAGCACCACTCACAATGGCCCCAAGTCAGAACCCAGCACATCTACCAGCCGACAAGGAGACAAAGTGGAGAGTATCCTAATTAAATACAAAATGCAGTCCGAACAAGGAACAAAACTCAGACACTTGTGCAACATGGATGAACCTTAAAAACACTGCAGTAAGAGAAAAACACCAGAGACAAAGGCTGGGGTTGTAGCTCAGTGGCAGGGCACTTCTAGCACACGTGAGGCACTGCGTTCAATCCTTTGCACCACATAAAAATAAATAAATAAAAGGTATAAAATAATATAGTAAGATTAAAAAACAAACAAAACTGAGGTCACTAGTACTCAATGTGGGTATTTGTTAAATCCGGGATCATTTGTTACATGGTTATCTGTACCCTTCTGGGTGCTTGAAATAGGTCAGAATTAAAAATACATGTTAAAACTTATTGGGTAAACCCAGCTACTCAGGAGGCTGAGGCAGGAGGATGGCAAGTTTGAGGTCGGCCTCTAACTTAAACTCTGTCTCAAAAAAAGGGGGGCAAGGGGACACTGGGGGTGGAGCTCAGTGGTACAGTGCTTGTCTAGCATGTGCAAGGCCCTGGGTTCCATTGCCAGTATGTAAACAAAAGCCAGCTACACAACCACAACAACAAAAAATGAACTGAACTGGCAGAATGAGCAAACCATTTGAAAGTTGGGATATTGCAGGACTCTTGAGGTCTTCTGTCCACTTCAACCCCCTGTACTGCCAGATTTTGTTATGGTTGCAAATAGGAGAGTGTTTGTGTTGACTCAGCTACTCAGTATGAACGGACTTTTCTGTTTTGCTTTGTTTAAAACAACTTACTTGTTTAAAAAAATCTTTGGACACTCTTGAAATAGCTGTCAAAAGCCTTCTTCTGTTAGGCAGAAAAATGAGTTAAGTTGGCACAAGTTACTGTGTTGACAGTCTCTAGAGTGTTAATAACTGTCATTAAGCACATACCGTTTGGATTGTTCCTTTTTTAAAAACTGAGGTGAAGGATACACATGGAGGTTTTTTCAGCACACAGTTCAGTGGCGTTAAATAGATTCTCAGGGTTGTGCAATCATAACTATCCATTTTCAGAACTTTTTCGTCATCCCAAATAGACACCAGCCCTGAAAGAGCAACTTCCCACTGCCCCTCCCCCAGTACCGTCCCCCAGTCGAGCACCTGCTGCTCCACCTCTGTGCCTCTGCCTGATCCAGGTGCCCACAAGTGGACATTTGTTCTTTGGTCCATTTTTGTTTTTGTTTTTTTGATATATTTTATTATAACTATTTTATTTATTCTTATGTGTGCTGAGGATCGGACCCAGTGCCTCACACAGGCTAGGCAAGTGCTCTACTAGTGAGCCGCAACCCCAGTCCCCAGTCATGTTCTTTTAATGGATAAAAACTAAATGATTTTATTTTTTGAATGTGCACATAAATCATTCTCATGACTGCCCTTATCAACATCATATATCAAAGTTCTAAGGTTCATATTAATGGAATGCTGCTCTTTTATTGAGGTTCCATGAGACTGACAGAAAACAATGAACCTACTGCCAAGTTCTAACCCTGATGCCAGTCATTCTCAACCAGAGCAGCGCCAGTTACTTGGGTGCTTCCAAGGGACTGTTGGCAGTGTCACCTCCAGACAAATGAACTCAATTTCTGTGGGTGTGGCTTGGGTATCCACTTTATAGAATTATTTATGAGTTCCCAGGTGATTTTATAAGCAACTAGACTCAAGACTCACTGCTCTAAGCCATTGCTTCTAGAGAAATTTCAATAGGGACAAAACAGGCAGGGAAATAGAAATGCGTAACAGGAAATGATATACACATTTATTTGAAAGTGAGATTATGCTGCACCTTTATATAAATAATTTTATATCATCTGGGTTGGACAAAAAATACTGCAAGTGGGGAGGCAGCAAATGACTCAAATCTATAAAGACCATTCCCAGAAAGATGAAGAACATCCAGCAGGCCCTTAGTCTTACCTTCACCAAGTGGGAAGTACTGTTAACATCAATTCCACAGTGTGTGTATGGTCCAGCAGTAAAATCTAAGCAACATTAGGAAAAGGAAAAAGCACTCTGAACTATGCTTAACCCTCAGTATGCCAGAGAAAATATTCACCACTATTACCTGGTTCCAATAAACCCATTTTATTTTTCCATATTTATTGTCATTTTCACAAATAATGTACATAGTAAATGGATAAAAAAATCACTTCACTTGACATTTTAATAAAAATTTAAAACAGCAACCCTAAACTTTTTTCCCAAAAAAAAAGTTTTTGGTCTGGAAGCCATTCATACCTGGTACAGGTAAAGGCCTCACACGCAACTAGCCACCTATCTCCTGTCCTGCCGAAGCCAGGCACTACCCACTACAGGAGTTCAAACACCTTTCCAGATGTTCTGGACTATTAGGACTTCTGATCCTTCCTTTGTGGTCCTTGGAAAAAATACACTACTTCTGAAACAGATGCAAACTTTGCTGGCGAGAGAACAGCCATCTTCTTCGCTCAACTGCAAAATGCTTTCACTTACAGATTTATAAACATCAACAAAGATCAATCCAATGATTTTTTTTTTTTTTTGCTTTCATTTGATCTACTCTTCCTTCCAAACATCTTTGTACACATTTGTCCACTTACTTTGTAGTTAAGTGTTAAGAAACAAATGTTGGTAGTTAAACATAAAAGATGACACCTGTTGTGACACCTGCTTTCATTTTTTAACCTGAACAAGACGGCCCAGGTTTCTCATTGACAACTGTCATTTAAGAAGTCCTTCCTGACCAACTAAATGAGACTTCCACATTTCCTTTTCATCTGCCACGGAAATACATTGTTCACTCACCAGTTCTTGCATTTGGGGACAAGTATCTAAGCCATCATCTGCAGGTTCAGTCTGAGACCTCACTTAGCTGCTCCATCTGCCCTCCAAGACTGCCTCTGGAGGGCTGCCATCTGCCTCTCTGGGGTCATCTTCCAACCAGCCTAATGATGGGAAAAGTCCTGCTCTGTCAATCTTCTCTTTGCCATTATGGACAGGAAAAGAAAAATCCTGACTCCTCACTGGGTTCAGTGAAAGGCAAGAGGAGACTCAAACAGGGGTGTCTCCAGTCATTTTTTGTATCTTTTTTTCTTTTTTGTTACTGGGGACTGAACCCAGGGGCAGTTAACCACTGAGCCACATACTCAGCCCTTTTATTTTTTATTCTGAGACAGGGTCTCTCTAAGTTGCTTAGGGTCTTGCCAAGTTGGTGGCTTTGAACTTGCGATCCTCCAGCTCGGCCTCGCAAGCTGCTGGGATTACAGGGTGTGCCACCAGCCCAGCTGCATCTTCTTGCAATACATTGGGCAAGGCTCTGAGGATGTAAAAGGATTATGCAATAATGACCATTATTTCATTTACTGCATCATCTGCATAGGGATTTCATAATTCTTCTGTTTTCTGGTGATTTTTGTCTTATTTAGCAAACCTGGGGATAAATGATGAAAAGTGTTGAAATAATAAGTAGGGTAATAGTAAAATGTTCCAAAACATAGGGAAATTAAGAACCCTAAGATGTTATAATATAAAAATGATCAAAAAAATCCAAAGGGATATGTGGTAATTTTAAGAGAGTTTTTATTCTGTTTTATAAAATAAGTATGTTTTCTCTCAGTTCTTCATAAGACCTCAGAAAAAGAATAAAATCCATGTGATATCATTCCTTAAAGTGCTTGAAGATAGCTCAAAAGTGAAAACGGTCCACTGAATACTGGCAGCATGAGGGTGAAGTATTTCATTTTAGCTTTGGTCTTACCTAAACGTACCCCTATCCCAATAGAAGATAAGGACTCAAGACCAGAAAGTTGGATTTATTTATTTATTTTGACAAAAATAAAAGTATTAGGAGGGCTAGGGAGATAGATGGTAGAATGCTTGCCTTGCAAGCACAAGGCCCTGGGTTTGATCCCCAGCACCACAAAAAAAAAAAAAAAAAAAAAAAAAAAAAAAGTATTAGGAAACTTCATTTTAATTAACAACAACAAAAAAAAGTCTTCTACTCCTACTACCAGGAGGAAAGTACATCTAAAGTCTGATATAACCTTCAAAATAGTCAGTGTGCACACGCACACACAGGGAATTCTCTGCTTACTTGAGCACGAGCAGGATCACAGTGCAGGCGTAGCAACCCTGTACCCTGCCTTCCGTGGAGGCTCTGGCCCACGTGTGCGGACCTGCCACACTCGCACTCCCAGGGCCAGTGCTCCCATCCACTTAACCCTTTCCCCAGGATGAACACCAGCGCCAGCTCCTGAGTTTCTCCACTACAGATACTACAGCCACGGCCATCTTGCTCATAACAGCTCAGTCATGCTGAATAAGTCATCCTTTATCAACACAAACTTCATATTTAAAACAAAAATGAAACCCCGTGAGCTTTCCCAGCTCAGGGCCTGCATTCACTGCTCCCTCTCTGGGAATGTGCTGTCCTGCACCTCTGCGTGTCTTAGTCTCAGCTGCAATGACTTCCTTGGGGAGAACTCAGGACACGGCACTAGTGCCCTTCTGGTCCTGCCACTCCTCCCTCCTAGCTCTCACTGTGCTAGTTGATGGTACTCGTGTTCAGGTCTGCGGGCTTCACAGCACTAGGCTCCACAGGGGCAGGGACTGTGCTGGGTGCCAGTGTTTTCGCAGCAGGCCTTGCATAGTGCTGTGGTGGAGGGGCCAGCCCAAGCTGCCCCTGGACAGAGAATGTACTCCACTAGCTATCTCCTGAAGAGGAGCCGACCACCATGCGACCACTTGCTCTACATGTTCTCACCAGCAAAACTGGCAATATAGCTAGGTCCATCAGCACACCTGCAATCGGCTGAGGCAGGAGGACCGCGAGTTCAAAGCCAGCCTCAGCAAAAAACGAGGCACTAAGCAACTCAGTGAGGGCTGGGAATGTGGCTCAGTGGTCAAGTGCCCCGAGTACGATCCCTGGTACCAAAAAAATAAAATAAAAACCCAAAACTGACAATACGTTTATGTTTAACATGACCATTTCCAATGCGGGAAAACAGGCTGCTTATACCTGTTGGCAGGGGTCTAAAATGGTACGCTGGGCTGGGGTTGTGGCTCAGTGGTAGAGCATTCGCCCAGCATGTGCAAGGCACTGGGTTCAATTCTCTTCACCACACACACAAAAAAAAGATATAAAAATAATAATAGAATGGCACCTTTCTGGTAGGAACCTGACCACATATATCACCATGCCTTTGGTTGAAGAATTCTGTTCCTCTGATTATGGCTCATGGAAATATTGTGGACACAAAGATTTCACTAAAGCAATGTTCCTCATCACCCATTTTAATCATAGGGAAAACTGCAAATAACCTAGCCTTTCAATCAAGGGCCTCTTTAAAAAAATGAATGGTGGGGCTGGGGGTATAGCACAGTGGGTAGAGTGCTTGCCTTGCAAGCATAAGGCCCTGGGTTCAATCTCCAGCACCGCAAAAAAAAAAAAAAAAAAAAAAAAAAAAATGAATGGCTATATTCACAAAATGAGAACAATTCACAGTCATTAAAATTTTTTAGGGGGGCTGGGGTTATGCCTCAGTGCCAGAGCACTCACCTAGCACCTGTGAGGCACTGGGTTTGATCCTCAGAACCACATAAAAAGTAAATAAAATAAAGGTATTGTGTCCATCTATAACTAATTTTTTAAAATTTCTTTTCTTAAATATGTGTTAAATGAGTCCTCCAGGGAATTTTAAGTAAATGACATGATAATATATTCATGATAAATTCTTCAGTAAAAAAGGCATTTACTATATACCATATCATCCCATTTTTATGAAATAAGTTAGGTGCATGTATTTACTTATGTGGGCGCCAACATCCACCAAAACATATATAGTGATTATCTACAAGTAGAAATTTACAAACTCTTTATTTTCCTTTTTTTAATTCAAAAATTCTTATAATTCACATATACTTCCCCTCCCCAACCCCCGTGCCAGGGATTGAGCTCAGGGCTTCACACATCTAGGCAAGTGTTGAACCACTGAGGTAAATTCACAGCCTTGTTTGTTCTTCATTTTATTTTGAGACAGGGTCTCACCAAATTGCCCAGGTTGCCCCAAGCTTGCAATCCCTTTACTTCAGAATTTCTGAGCAGTTGAGATTATAGGCTTGCACTACAGCCTGGTTCATGTGCACTACTTTTAAAAAAATTAAATTGTATTTTAAAAATGTTTCTTTACTCCCTGCTACCCACCTACAAGAGGGCCTGGTAAAATCAAGGAGGCAGCACACTTAGATAATTTGTTACTTCTAAGAAGAACTCTCATCCCAGTTTCTGATTCCTTATTTCTTAATCACTGTCTTCCAGGCACTTCCAAAAGGCATTGTCTCTACTTCAAACCACACGGAGTTAGAAAGGAGCAAAGGGAAGGGAAGCCAAGGGGAATGAGTGGACTGAAACATCACTCCAGGCAAAGCTCCTCACTGGCCTCCCCAGGAAAGCGTCTGCTACAGCCACTGCCCCGCCCTCGCGTCAGACTCCAAGTCACCCACAGGTGCGTTCCCTGTGCAACAGTGTTGTGAACACTCCCAAGGTGGACGCGAAGAGCAACTGTGAGGTGCCCCTAATACTCAAGAGCTATGGTTCCCAGCTCCTGCTTTACAGTCACTCCAAAAGCACATGAACAAAAATAGCGGAAACCATACTGCTGGGTTTTACCCAAGCCTTGCTGCCTTAGAATCGAGCGGGGTAGGCCTAGGAATTTTTAAGCTCTCGTGATCTTGATGCAGAAACCCACGTGCCAACACCATTCAGCAATCGTCTATCAACTGTCGGCTAGAAGGAATTGAGAAAAACCTACTCCACCTGACTCCAATTACATGAGCATGAAAGTCAAGTAAAAAAGATCAAGGTCTCCAAAATAACTCAGATCAACTATCCTTTTGGTGTTTTAACAAATCTCATCACTAAGAGACTCCTCCTTTTAACTTCACTAAATCTTCTTTTAAGTTACAGAGAACTGGCTCTTTCACTGATCTTTTGTGGCCCCTAGACTTAGGATATATGATTAAGACGGAAAACGGAACGCTGCAAAACAAAGGTAACACCAAGCGCTCCTGTGTGCCTCGCCATGAGCCACAGAGCGCCCTCCTGGGCTGGGCTCAGGTCAGACCTCAGCAGGACATTGCCCGGGGTCTATGTGGGTCCCCAGCTGGCATCACACGCTTAGCCCTATATTCGGGGCAAGTCTCGTCTTGTTCTCTGTGAACTTGCTACCTGGGGAGGAAAGCCAAACACTGCCCAGGGGCATTTTCAGGTGACACTTCCTACAGGATTAAACAGAACCAGGACCTCAACGTTCTCTGCTCACTGGCTTTTTTTCTAGATCTCTGGTGACTGAATTTGTGATAAAACTGCCTTACCAAAGGAAGTCACTAAAGCCTTTGGTCCCTCACCTCAGTAACATGAAGTCATCAATTTCCTAAAAATGATATTCCTGTTTAGTCACAAAAAGTTAAAATCCTTTTCCTATCATGGCGGTTTTAAAACATGGTCCCAAATTCTTTTGATACTCCTCTTGTCCAGAAGAGGGGTTCTACACATTGTGAATGTCCTAAAAGTCACTGAATTGTACATTTCAGATGGTTAAAATGGTGAACTTACATAATGTGGTTTTGTTTTTTGGTTTTTTGGTTTTTTTGGCAGTACTGGGGATTGAGCCCAGGAGTGCTCTACCCTCAAATTATACCCCAAAGCCCCCTTTTCTTTATTTTGAGTCAGGATCTAAGTTGCCCAGGCTGGCCTTGAACTTGCAATCCTCCTGCCTCAGACTCCTGAGTAGCTATGATTACAGGTGTGCACCACTGCACCCAGCAGTAATGTGATTGCTTTTACTTTTAGGAAAGCAAAATAAAAAGTGAGGTTCCATTACCTTCTTTCTTTATGCAATCAGAGCTGTGCATAGCTTGCCCTCTAAAATCCAGAAGAAGTGATGCTCTGATTACTGAGAAGAGGCCTTAAGACACTGGCAGGTGTTTCCATTTCCCATCTTCTAGAATGCTCCTTCTCAGAACCCAGTTACCATACCATGAGAAAGTGTAAGCAGTTCTTGCAGAGATTCACTGAAAGGAACCAAGGTTCCCAGGACAAAGAGCCAGCTTAGCTCCCCGCTGACAGCTAGCACCAAATTATCAGCCACGTGCGTGAGCCATTTTGAAAGTGGGTCCCCAAAGCTACATGGGGAGCAAAAGGTAAGCTACCCCTGCCAAGTCCTGACTTAATCACAGATTCGTGAGCAAAATAAATGCCTACTGATGTCTAAACCACCATTAAGTCTTTGTTATGCAGCAATAGACAACAACCACTCTACAAAATAAAAAGTGTCTGGTAAAACAGGTCAGAAAACCCTCTGACCTGGTACCATATGTCAGCAGACTCTGGCAGGCATAACAGTCAGCACTAAAGCACTCGTCCAGGTTTTCTAGTGTGTGTGCCCCACACTCATGTCACCGAACCATGCCAGGAGTAAAAAGAAGACATCCACCTTTCTTGCTGAGAGAATGAAAAAGGAAAGGTGGGACGGGGCAAGAAGATACAAGAGACAATTTTATAGGCTATCACGTAATAAAAATCACGGACAGCTGTCAGTGCACCTTAGAAAAAGTACCTTGACGGGCTCTTTCCCGACCCTGCAGCTCTGCTGCTCCTCACCTCCAGTCTCTCCGGCGGGGGCTCGTTCTGCAGGATCCTCAAAGCTTTAGCAGCAGCGTCGTGTTTTGCAGCCTGTCTCGTCTTTCCTTTCCCGTTGAATTGCTGTCCTCCCACAGAAAGTTCAACTTGATAAAGTAAAGGTGGAACTGGAAATGGGTAAAAGTACCTAAAAATAAAAGGGAGTTAGAAAGATTACAGTCTTAAATTGATACTATACCATATCATACCTTCTCTGGCAAATTCCAAATATTTTCTTCATTATGGCCTAATCACATTAGCATTTGCTTGCTAAACTAAAAATAATGCATTGCTACGTCCAGAGTGTTTGTAAAAGTTTAAATTGGATTCCAATTTTTATATAACTAAATACTGTGTGGTGATTCACTTATTTTCCATTAATATACAATGGCTTATAAATTACATGAGTTTAATTTATAATGCTAGCCTGTTTTGACAAAATCTAAAATGGATTAGACTTTGGCTAAAACAAACTTAATTTGCTTTGATTCTGCTTAGATTTGCTCTTGCAGGTCTCCATAGGAGGCTGTGAATTTTAAAACTAAAGTCTTTTAGAAAGAACCTTCATTGTGAGATGAGTGTGGCTCAGTGGTAGAATACTTGCCTTACGTGCTGAAGGTCCCTGGGTTCCATCCCCAAGCACAGAAAAAAAAGAAAGAAGGACTCTCATTTCTAGAAGCCCCAACAGTTCATAACCTTGCAGAGCCTGCTTTCTTACCCTTCAAACTTCTGTTTCTAAAAAGGACTCCTCCCCAAGGAAGGCAGAGAAAGATTTCCATTTTGATCATTCATGTCTTATTACTACTGCCTGCAGGTTTTCAACACAGGACATTTTCAAGTGTCAATATTTTACTGCACCAAGACCATTTACAAAACACACAAGTTAAAAAGTCAAAAGGCAGCCAGGTATAGTGGCTCATGCCTATAATCCCAGCAGCTCGGGAGGCTGAGGCAGGAGGATCCCAAGTTCAAAGCCAGCCTCAGCAAAAGTGAGGCACTAAGCAACTTAGTGAGACCCTGTCTCCAAATAAAAATGCAAAATAGGGCTGGGGATGTGGCTCAGTGGTGGAGTGCCTGAGTTCAATCCCTGGTACCCCCAAAAAAGGTCAAAAGGTACCCAATAGGGCTGAGGATATAGCTCAGTTCATAGAATGCTTGCCTGTCAAGCACAAGGCCCTGGGTTCAATCCCCAGCACCGCCAAAAAAAAAAAAAAGGTACCCAATAAACAATAACCAGGAAATCTAATGAAGAGAAACATGTTCAAATAGAATTCACTTACACAAAGCAGTACAAGGGTGCTCTCCAGCTAGAATCCTGGGGCCCAAGCAACACTGCTCATGAGGAATGTGTTTAGGCGCTCTTCAAAGACAGAAGTTAAAAGAGCACCAAACAGTTCCAAAGACACAAGTACAATCAAAATTCATTCCCTACTTAGTGGGCCCAGAGTCACTACTCACATAATTCACAGATAATATTCTACGTACAAGACCAGATTTATTTTTACCTGTGTTTTACAAAAATACAAACATACATACCTCGGGGGATAAGCACCTCCTCTCATGTTGTAGTTGTAGGTGGACTGCATCCGAGAGTAAGGGTCAACAGGCTTATACATTGGTTTTTTTCCAAGTTTCATGCACAGTGCATTTAGTTCAACAGTAGGAGTTATGCTTTCTGCAACACAGAATCAACACAAAGAGCTTTTTTTTTTAACATAAGAATGATGATCACCAAAATAAAAAAGAACACCATACTTTCTACTAATTATATTCATGGGACATTACAAAAAATGGCCTGAATACTTCACTGCTAGAATCAAGTGAGGAAATCCAAGAATCTGTTGTGGTTTCTCAAGATTAATATACAGGCAACAGCATAAAATATATTGTAAGAGCTATCACAGAGAGCAACAATTTAACCTGCTATCAGTGAAAGCCACACTGTACAGCTGTCAGAAATAAGTTACAATAAATACACATTAAATTTTCCACTTTAAAAACCCTACATGACTATCCAAATTACTTTATAATTTGAAAATCCTTTACCAACATAAATTGAGTTGTTCTGATTTACTATGTTATAAACTTTCACGTAGAAGTATGTTTGTTTATACCACTTAACTGAATGATGCATTTATTAAATACTGTGTGCAAAGCACTGTGTTGAGTTTGAGAGACACACAGGAGAATGACAATGCAATGGGCTGGCACCCCAGGTCAAGACCCCTGAGGAGGCAGCAGTAAGTTCATCTGGAGAAGCCAGCTGGGGTCCAAACAGCACCCAGCTGATCTCCACCCTTCACATCACAAAGGGGTTTGACCAGTGGTCATACTTGTTAGGAAAGTGAGTTCCACTCTCACACACAACAGAGCAAGTCTTTACCTCAAAATTATCAGCTTTAGAAAATACACACTATTAAATTTTTAATTTGCTCTCTCAGTCCATCCAATTCATAAACTTTCACAAACCATTTAAAGAAAACCAGCAAGGCACAGTGGCAAATGCCTGTAATCCCAGCAGCTTGGGAGGCTGAGGCAGGAGGATCACTGAGTTCAAAGCCAGCCTCAACAACTTAGCAAGGCCCTGTCTCAAAATAAAAAGTAAAAAAAAAAAAAACGCAGATGTGGCTCAGTGATAAAGCACCCTGGGCTAAATCCCCAGTCCAAAAAAAGAAGAAAAAAAAAAAAAAAAGAAAACCAGCCTAGAAAGGTCAATGTCAGTGTACAAGCACATTTAAAAACAACCCTTCAAAATAATAAATAAATAAAAAATAAAACAACACTTTCATATCAAACAGAGACCACCACTTGCAATGGTAAAATTCAATGTAAATGCACACAAAAATCCACTTTAAAATGTCTCTTTATGGGCTTGGGATGTGTGGCTCAGTAGTAGAGCCCTTGCCTAGCATTCATGAGGCCCTAGGTTAGAATCCCAACATATCTCTCTCTCTCTCTCTCTCTCTCTCTCTCTCTCTCTCACACACACACACACATGCCTCTTTAGGAAGTATGCAGAGAAAAAATGACTTATTCTGTATTATCATTTTTGACCAAATTTAGTGCATTAATCAAATTTCTAAGCATATCCTTGGGGTTGTACAACCAGAGGGTCACAGGAGTTATCAGCCTCTCTTCCTCATGTTAGAATTCTGCTTTATACCAAATCCATACAGTTGCATTTTAAGTACAGCCTGAATCATTTTAAGAATGTGACCCAGAGAATTTACCTTCAGTAGAGAATGAATCTGAAGAATATCATAAAGAAATCAAAGGCAGTCAGGCGCAAGGGCATTACAACTGTAATCCTAGCGGAGGCTACAGCAGAACAATCTCAAGTTCAAAGCCAGTCTCAGCAACTTAACAAGGCCCTAAGCAAAACCCTGCTTCTAAATAAAATATATAAAGGGCTGGGGATGTTGCTCAGTGGTTAAGCATCCCTGGGTTTGATCCCCAGAATCACAAAAAAAAAAAAAAAAAAAAGAAATCAAAGACAGACTTGTCCCTTGTCCCTGCCTACCCCAGCTCGGGGAGACTTCATTTGTGGGAGGGGACTTTGCAAAAACGGTCACATCAACCACAGCCTTTGGGTCAGCAGTCCCAACCTTTCCACAGACATAGTTCTTGATTTGTATTCTCCCTCCTTGAGGCCCTTTTTGAAGAGCTATGACCTCCTAGTTATATGTAAGTAACAAATATTTATTTTCCCTTCCTTTTGAATCATCAGGAAACATTACTGACATCAGTACTTTTGATCAACAGATTATGTCAATATTACACACTGATCCAACATGGTCCCACCTAAAACCTATGTTCTTGATGATCTGTGCAACCCTTATCAAAGGAAAAAACATACCTTCATTATGTTTTTCTGAAATCTTAGAAATGTTTTGGGGAAGCCTCCTGCCCATGACAGTTCTTGCAGACCATCAGGAAGAGAGAGACTACAAAACTGCCACTTTAGGGTCAGGGTAAGAACTCCTAACAGATGGGTGTTTGCCACAGGCAGGGTAGGATCTGTGCTTTCAAAATCTGCAAGTTAATTAAGAAACTGTTCACATAAATACTAAAAGGGTACCTCTAGACACTCTTTTGGGAAGGAACCTGTCTTGGCCCACACATAATACCTGTTTTTTTCTTCCTTTGCTATAAAAAGGGTAGGCTACAGGTTTAGAAAATTTTATTCCTTCCAAAGTTTTGGCAGCAGCTCTGTGTTGTTTTTTGTTTTGTTTTTTTGGTATTGGAGATTGAACCCTGTGCCTTACTGAGCTACATCGTCAGCGCATTTTGTTTTTTTATTTTGAGACAGTCTCACTAAGTTGCTTAGGGCCTCACTATTGCTGAGGTTCTAGAACTTGTATTCCTCCTACCTTAGCTTCCCAAATTGCTGGGATTACAGGTGTGTGCCACCACGCCTGCTGTGTTGGGCTTTTCTAATAGTCATTCCTTCAGTTTCCCAGTGCTGATCTCCAAAGATTAGCTGTACTAAGACATCTACACATGAAAAGTACGAGCTCTCAATTCAAGAAATCTGATGTCAGTTGTAACATGTCACTTGGACCTTGAACACATTTTATGATCATGTTTTACAAGGCCTGGTTATTACCTTAGTAATTTATTCCTTCGCCCCATTTAATTCCTATTGTTTTCATAAGTAAAAAAAAAAATTCTAGAACCACTGACACTGAACAGCATTTCATGAAAAAATTACGCTTTATGGGGGTACAGAGTCCAAAAACTGTTTTCCCATATGTTAATATAATATTCTCTGAGCAATTTAGCGAGACCCTGTTTCAAAAGTAAAAAATTAAAAGAACTGAGGAAGTAGATCAATGGTAAAGTACCCCTGAGTTCAGTCCCCAGGACCATAAACAAACAATTATTTGGAAGACATCCAAACAATAAGTAAGTATCTTCCAATTACTTCTCATGGAAGAGATTTCGCAAAGTTTTAGACACATTAGTATTTCATGCAAATTAAGACAACGTAATGTTTGAGGACTCTTGTCTAAAAATGCAAACCCATTAGGACAAAAACCTGAAAAAATTCTGGGAATGTCCATAGGTTCTATACTGCTGCCTTCTACTCTCCTAAGACTATACTATTCAGACACTGCCTCCACTTTTAGAAGAAAATCAGACTCATAGCAAGCAAAGACCTGAAAATATCTCTGAAACTGACTCTAAGGAGGCAGTCCAAACAGTTCATTTTGCCCTCAACACATGCTAAGGAACACAAGGCTTTTCTCCTTTATAAAGGTAACCCAATGGGGCTGGGGCTCAGTGGTAGCATGCTCGCCCAGCACGTGTGAGATCCTGGGTTCTATCCTCAGCACCACATAAAAATAAAATAAAGGCATTGTGTCCACCTACAAAAAAAATGTTAAATAAAAAAACTAAAAAAATAAAGATAACCCAAGTGCACATCTCCATTTTTAAATTAGGTTATGTCAATCCCATCACTATGAAACCAGTATCTGTCAAAAACCATCACTGCACAGTGATTCCTCAACTTTGGCTTCACTTGAAGAAGCAGAGGGACACCCGGGTTCCACCCTCAGGACTGTGACCAAACAGCAGGAGGGACACCTGGGTGTGTTTTCAGTAGGTTCCCAAAGTGGTTCTGCCGATACACCCCCAAAAAATTTTGAGACACTACTTTGGAACTTAATAAAATCAACTGCAGCTCTGATTTTCTAATTTTCTTTATAACCAGATATCACTTTTTCTCATTTATAAATAATTCACAGAGAGGCCCAGCACAGTGGCGCATACCTGTGATGCCAGCGGCTTGTGGGGCTGAGGCAAGAGGATTGAGAGCTCAAAGCCAGCCTCAGCAATGGTGAGGTGCTAAGCAACTCAGTGAGACCCTGTCTCTAAATAAAATACAAAACACGGCTGGGGGATGTGGCTCAGTGATTGAGTGCCCCTGAGTTCAATCCTTGGTACCAAAAAATTAATAGATAATTCACAGAAACATTGGTTTGGCCATGTGTCGGTCATTTAAACTTGGTGCCTCAGGGAAAGGCAGTGACTTCACAGCTGATTTTTCTTGCAGGTCTTAACTTCAAGATTCCCTCAGGGAATCCTGATTCTACTAATTGGGGAAAATTTAAAGAATTCTTTATCCCCCTTGAAACATTAGGGGTCTCTACATACTATAGTAACAGAGAGCATAAACTCAAAACCCTGGCTGGCCTAGAAGTCCAATAGCAGATGCCCACAATACAGTGCCATCCCTGGGTCATTTTGGTGATCATTTGATGAAAAGAAGCTGAGAGAGGGGAAATGCTAAAATAACAAAAGCAGTTAACCTCATGAACAGAACCTGTCCCTCCAGTGTGCTGCCAATCTGCTACCTTCTATGCAGAGGTCTGGCAGTAAGGCTAGAATCTTGGTTTTAAAAGAATTAAAAGTATATCATGGACCTGGGGTTGTAACTCAGTGGAAGAGTGCTTGCCTGGCACATGTGAGGCACTAGGTTCTATCCTCAGTACCTCATAAAATAAATAAAGATATTGTGTCCATCTACAACTACAAAAAAAAGTAAATCAGACTTATGATTTTTTATATATTTTTTTTATTTTTTGCGGTGCTGGGGATTGAACCCAGGGCCTTGTGCTTGCAAGGCAAGCACTCTACCAACTGAGCTATCTCCCAGCCCCTGATTTTTTAAATACTCTTAACAGTCACTAAGGAGAGAACTTCTCTTTGAACAACTTGTGAAGAAAAAAAAAAAAAAAAAAAAAAAATGCAGTGATAGATGAACATATAGACAAACTAAGGTACCAAAAGTTCAAGTTAGAAAGTACATATTCCAAAAATAAATAAATAAATAAATAAATAAGTACATATTCCAAAAAATACTAAAAACAGTAAAGGATCCAAAGAAAAAAAATCCTGTACAGGAAACACAACAGTTACAGAAAATGACTAATTATCCTCCAAATACAAAGAAACACTTCAAATATAATTATGCTTTAGAATAACATTTTAAAACTAGGCTCATGTGAGTGTTAAACTTCTGTTTTTCTTAAATACATTATTGCTTAATAACAATAGCTACCATTTGTCAAGTATTTGCTAAAGAAGCAGGCATTGCACTCCACACTCATTATTTTCACATTTAATTCTCGCAACAGACCTATTTGGTAGACATTATTATCCCCATTTTACATATGAGGAAACAGGTTCAAAAAAAGTAGCAAGGTGTTCAAGGTCACAGAGCTAGTAAGAAGTCAAGAGTTCAAACTCAGAGCCATCTGACTCTAAGGGCAACTCACCCAACCCTGCTATACTGTGGTACCTATTTACCATGTAGCTTGATGTTACTTTCGAAAGAAAAGAAATCTGACTTCATTCAAGGCCTGAGGTTTGCATGTGAAGAAAAATAAAACATAATGAAGGAAGTAACTTAACCTTAATATTTTTGCTACAAGGCCTGGATCAGAAACAGATGGCCCAATTCTTACCCCATACTATATCCTTTTGTACCACTTCCGAAAAAGATAAAGCCAGATATGCCAAAACTAAAGTCCAAGACAAACTTGAGCACAGGCAGCAAATTTTAAGAACTGAAAGTAATGATTAGCACAATTTAAAGTTATAGCCAGTCCTTCACTCTCTAAGGAAAGTAACAAGGATAACTAAAATCAAAGACAATCCAAAACACTGACTTTGAGACCGATTTCCACCTTACACCTTCAAACATTTTACGTACGTAGACTGCTAGCAAGTGGCATACTAACTTCCTCTGCGACACACATGCTCACACAAACACACACACTGCCTCTCCCTGTCCAGTCCACATGGAAACAAACAGGAAAGGAGCCAGAGGAAGGCCACAGCCTAGGGCCTGGACGAGTCATGGGAAGTCAGTCACAGCACTTGGGAATGGTCTCTATTCAGAATCTTAACCACACACTACTTGGATTTTTAAAAGCCACATATCCCAAAAGAAGCACATATTTTCTTTGAGTTAATCTGCAAGAATGAAAAAAGAGGCAACTCTTCAAAATCTACACATTTGCATTTGTTGCCTTTTAACAGTATAAAAACACATATTTTGAATCACAGCACCACTTTCAACAGTAGTAAAAAAAACAGAAAATATTCCTGGTGGGTTACAAATGCATAAGCAGGGCGGACAATATTTACCTTACAGTGAGTTGGACCTTGCTCACGCAAAAGCTTATACTCAGGCTGAATCTTGGAGAAACAGGCTAACTCATTCACAAGACACACTGGGGTTTTCTCTTTGGGGTTTGCCACGTCAGAAGGAACTGCAAAATAACGTAAGAGTGCTGAAATCTACTAGCAGTATTCAAGACTGCGATTCCCCCAGGGATATAAAAACAGGGAGAACAAACTGAAGGCCTAAGGACTTCAGCAGCGGGATGCAAATCTGCAAACAATGCTGGGAGCTCATGCCTGGAGAAGACACCACTGGAGTTTTCTCTGAACTAGTTAAAGCCATGTAACCAAGGAGCCAGTATGTCTTCCAAAAAGAGAACAGCAGTCAAAGGAATTACCAAACCTTAGCAAGCAAGCAACATCTGGAAGTTGATGGTGCACTGCTATGATAGCCAAAAAGGGGGATAGCAAGGAAGTCTTCTGAGCAGAGACAAATTGGTTACCATGGCAGCTATCAGAAGCAGCCTCTCGGTATTTCACCAAACTCAACATGTCAATATCATCTCTCCTACAGGGCTGCCATTTCCCACAGACTCAACTTCTCATCCTGGAGCACTCCTCGTCCTTTCCAAAGGTTGCCATTCTACAGTGACCTATTTCTGCCAACTACACATATAAAGTAAAATGGCCACAGTGGGCAGGAGTTTTACAAAATCAATACCGTGTGGGTAAAAGAACACATGAGAAGAAAAAGCAATAAACCCCACAGGACTGAACTAGTCTGTGCCTCTTCCTGTTAAGACAGTCATAGAAGGCAAATCTGGGGAAACGGAGTCGCTAGGGAATGGTGACAAGTCAAGAACACCATCTGGAGAGGCAGTCCAAGGAGTCCTGAAGGTTCTGGGAAAGAAGCCCTGCAGCCGAGCAGGAGAAGCAAAGCTGGAGGAACAGACTTCCAAAGTAAAGGAAATGAGAGAACAAAGGAGAAAATCCAAGGAAAGCTGCCAGGTACAGGGCGGGGGTTGAGAATTTGCTGTAAGGTGACTCTGGTATGGAGATGCCATACTGATTCCTCACTTCTTTGACTGGGCTTGTCACTTTGCAAGGGGAGGTGGGGTATAATGTCATTTTTAGGTTTTTCTCCCCAAGTGTTGAGTCTTTTCTTTAGTTCATTTTCAATTTCCTAATAATTTAAATATATTTGTTTTGTTTTGTTTTTTAATTTCTCCTTCTTTATTCCATTTCTAATTGATCCAACTATGGTTTCTGAACTGCCTCTGGAACCTCCCAGATTAAACTCACTTGTTCAAAATAAAAATCAACAAATGCCAATGCACTCTTTTGCCTTCCAGTAAATCTGACTGCCCTTGCTTGGGATAAAATCGTATAGGCATAAAAATGGAGGCTTACACAAACAAGAATTGTCAGTTATGGGAAATAATAAAAGCAAAATTTTCCCATGGAACAATGACTGTCCAAAGTGGTACTTACTATTCAATTCTTTCTTTCAACCACTACTTTATAACAGACCTGGCGTTACAGTCTGAGCCACTTCCAATTCTCTTTCTCACAACACAAATGATCTGTCAGCGTGAGGCTTCCATCAACCCCACACACAATCAGTGTTCTAGATCAGGGATACAGAAACATGGTTGGTTATCCTCTCTTCTGCTCCTTGATGGTAAATATGAGCCCTACCTACACCTGCAACCTACTTAACAGATTAGAAAACAAGCTGAGAAAACATTTGAAACAGAAGACACTTGGATTCACAAGCTTACCTGCAGCTGCACTGGTGGATGTAATAGATGCAGAGGGTAAAGCAGAGTTTTGAATAGGTCTACCTGCATTTTCAGAGGGCAGAGAGCTAGTAGTAGAAGGAATACTCATCAAAGGCTGTGAGAGAAGAGACTGGTTCTTGTTCAGTATTTGGCTCCCTGAGAGAGCAGCAGATGGGTTCTGAACTTGCACTTGGACTTGAGACATGGTCACTCTCAACAAAAGTGAACAACTGCAGGTAAACAGCTTTCAGTGCAGGTTAATTCAGTGCTATGAAGTCTAAAGTTCTACCTAAAAGTTGTAAGGGAAAGAAAATAAAAAGGTAAATTATAGAGGAGATATGTAATTCCCGATATTCAGTCAAAATCGGTGTTACCTACTCAATTATAAAAATAGTCCCATTTAGCATGTAGGTATGTAGATTTGTTAGAAATGTTTCTCCATGGTATACAGCAAACTGTCTCCCTTTGTGTCTCCTACAGTGTTTTTAGAATGATTCATAATACCCACATGTTCTGCATGTTCATTTCACAGAGTCAGTAGGGTAGAATTCTTATTAAATATTAGGAATTGCAAACTACAGCTTCTATTCAAAAGTGCAAATTTAAAAGCATGAAGAGGTTTGTTTTGTTTTGTTTTTTTATAGTATATGGGTATGGTAAAGGTTTCTGCTCTCAAAATTGAGGAACTGGAAGCAAGCTGGGTTAGTAACACCATTACCAGGCTAACGTAGATGCTGCTTTCAAAGGTCCACAGGCTCCAACTGGTACCCTTGGAGCATTTTCTTTACTTGACTGAAAGAAGGAAGGAAGTTCTCACTTTCCCTGTTTCTTTTTCCTTATGATGATAAAGACATTTCTGTTTTCCTAGTCCGTTTATTTCAGGTGGCCTCATTTAATTACAGACCCTAAACCAGAAAACTGCTGCATCCACAAGGAATGATTGGAATAGCAAAGACCAATCCATAATATTTGAACTATTACAAGTGAAAGTGGTGAAGATGAAGAGGAGAGAGATGGACTCAGACCGCTGGTGTGGCTCTTATGGCCCCAGGGGTGGCGCACACACGAGACGGTTTACTTTGTTAATTTTAAGTTAGAAGAAGCATCATTTCCATGTGCATGTAAGTTTCTTCACAAGTCAAAAATAGGGACAGTCTTCTTATAGTCACCTCCATCCTTCAAAAAGCTGAAGACTGTTTTAAGCAAGTCACAAATAACCGATGAGAAATGAAGACCAGAAATGACAGGTTTCAGGAAAACAATCAACCAAAGTCAAGCCAGCACACTAACTAGAAATTCTATTACAAAATAACTGCTTGTTACTGTAACTTTTTAAAAAGTCTCAAAATGTTTTTTTAAAGCCAGACCCCTAGAAAGAGATCAATGAGCAGAGCGAGTAAGTCACTACAGGAATCTTGGCACTCTCTCTTGCCCAGAAGCAAAAAAGACTACAGCCCCAAAGAAACTCAGCTGCAATGTGACTTGGGATGGCAAGGCACAGCATTACCTCAGTCACCAAAATCCCCAGCAGTGCTGCTGTTCCTTGTTTACTTTTATAATTAAAACAAAACAACAGGAGGAACATTGACGATCCAGATAATGGTCTTAGCATACAAGTTGCCAGTGTCAAGAAACAAGTCTAGAATGGTTTAAAAGTCAGCTATGGCCTTGTTTCATTTTCCTCCTTCAGCTGCCAAAATAAGAAATAGTTCTCTCTACCTCACTTACCCATTCACTCTCCCTTCCCCACTCTTTCTCCACTGTCTTGAGAGCACAATTTACTAACAAGAACAACAAAATCACTTACAGCGACCTCACAACTTCACAACACTGAGCCTAAATCACAAGGTCAGAAATTAAGCCAAGCAAATCAATCCAGCATCTACCCCCGTCCCAGAAGGAGCAACCAACTCTGCCCTGGGTCTAAGGCTCTGAATGAAACTTAAAATTAGAAAGGGTGGGGCCCAAAGGGATCCTTTTTGGCTAATGCTGTCTAAAGCAGGCCTGGTGCCAGCTTTTCCAGTTAGTCATAAATACGTGGGTTTTCTAGAATTTAAGAAACTGCCTCCAAAATGTTCCCCGCAAGTAGACCTGGAGGAGAGGGCTCACAACTCCATTTGATTGAAACAAAGTAGTCAGAAACTACTACCAAAAAATGCTTAAATTCTCCAATGAGACTGTATGTAATAAATTACAATTTTTTTTGATGGTGCTGGGGGTTGAACCCCAGGCTCTGTGCATGAAAGGCAAGCATTCTACCAACTGAGCTATATCCCCAGCCCCATAAATTACAAATTTTTAACACAACCAACACTAAAATTTACCAAACAGCAGGCTCAGTGGAAGAGTAGGGCCCTGGATTCAATTCCTAGCACTGCAAAAAATAAAGTAAAATTCACCAAGCAGTACTCATTTGGCAATAAAATTTTAGTCAATTGCTTACTTAACGCTTATATGTGTCTCATTTAAGCCTGAAAATGTAAAGCAGTGATTCTCAAAAGGAGGAAATTCTGTCCCCCCAGGGAAACATCTGCCAATGTCTGAAGACATTCTTTGGTTGTCACAACCTGTTTTGGGAGAGGGGACCCCTACTTCCTATCTAGTGGGTAGAGGGGTCAGAATCGTCAGGACAGACATACAGACATCATAGTTGTGAATGAGGAAAATATACTGCTTACTCACGTTAATTCAAAGAAGAAAGAAAGCCTTAGTTACTGCTATTTATGAAGTTCACAGCAGCCTTCAGGGAATCATGGAAATTTTGGGCCACTGCTTCTGTATAAACTGTGAACCTGTTGCTCAACACTACTCCATCCTGAGGATTAAACCCATAAATGCAAACTTCAATCTCTTTCTTTACACATCCATAAAGACTGTTTTCCACCAGGTAAAGATTCACTCAAAAAATCAAAATGTTTTATTAAGACTCTTGTTAGAGAACAATATTTTATACATAGTAAAATGAAGTTGAAAAGTTTGAAACACAAAGATCCTTCAGTCCTGGCTGGAAAGGCCTTTGCCTGTGAAGCCTGTGCTGAGTTGTGGCTCCTGCCTCCCACACAGCCAGGCCATTTCTGTCCTGTTTGAAGGGCTTTATCCACCAGCTCAGGAAAACTTCCTCTCAGTCCTACATTTATGGAGCACACATGAGCACCACAACACTAAGAGGGGCGAAACGATGAAGTGTAGGTATTTCCTTGAAAAGACTCCTTAATTCCAAAACTGTCCCCCCACTACCTAGGTCCTAACATTGGTTTGGAGATACAAAAATCTCCCCACAGAAATACCATCTCACCTTAGCTGGTAGCTACCATTTCAAAAGTATCAAGAGCTTTCTGTAGGTTGTAAGGAAGGGGGATATTGGCAGTGATCCCTTCAAAGTCACCCTCCCTTTTTTAAATTACACATGATGTGCTTAAAAGGCACCAAAAGAGTATTCCTCACTCAGCAGTATATCCACAATCACTAAAACATACTGAGCACACAGTGTTAGTAATTTAATGCAGAAGGCAGAGTAGATCCTTTTAGAAAGTTTATAAAACTATCTGCAATAGTGCTTAGTCTTATTCACTTTCAAATAACAGGTACATAAGTATTCCCATTAATCACTGTTAACTGAATTAACACATGACTTACAATGTAGTTGCTACAGTTTTATGTAATCAACATGTCATTCCCCTTTGTAATACATGATTTAAAAAAAAAAAAAAGAAAGAAGGTATTTTGATTCTGGGCAAACTTCCTTTTAAGATTACTACAAACATTTCATTAAAATATCACCCCTTGAAGTCCTTCAGTAAATCTCATGTAACATAAGACACAGACATGAAGGAACACTCCAGTTCCTCACCATGACGAAACATCAGCAGGCGAGGGTGCAGCTCAGAAGGGCTTGCCTGGCAAGCACAGTTGAGGCCCTGGACTCCAGCCCCAGTCTGGGGGAGGGTGAGGGCGTTCGCAATACCAATGCAATTTTAGAACACATTCATTCAACATTCAACAAAAATTTATTAAGCATCTACTACATGGGAATCCACAAATGGCAAACTGTCCATTCCCAAGTGCTGAAAAGAACCTATATGTTAAACTTTTTTTGTAAAACAAAGAAAAGCTTTCTTAAAACCAACACAAAAATATGGAATACCTCACAAATCTGTGTGTCAGCCTTGCAAAGGGTCATGCTAATCTCAGTATCATTCCAATTTTAGTATATGTGTTGCTGAAGCGAGCACTACTTGTAAACTTTCCATCCAAGACACAAGAAGAGATCTTTAAAGAACCAACTATAAATTCATTAATCCACTTTTTAGTTTTTGAGAGGCTCCAATTCTAAGAAACTTGGTCATTTTTCCTACAATACAAAATCCTTTCAAAACCCTTGAAATACACCTAAAATACCCACATCATTTCCTACATCCAGCAGTTACTTCCAAGATCCTTTTCTGACCCACTTTTTTAGCTGCAATGTGATGATTATGTTTTCTGTAAGCAAGCTCGCTTCCCTCCATTGCTTCCCCTCTCCCCAGCCCAAATATTCTTTGGGTCCAAACATTACCCAAACACCTGTAGCTGTGACAGCCACAAATATAAATGCACAGCAACCACTATCATCCTAATCATTTTCAAAAACGACAGCTTTAAGGTCAATGTCAAGCATGTGAAATTACAAAATAATTAAAAGTTATTTAAAAGAAATATGGCCAAACTACTTTAAAAAAAAAAAAAAGGACCACTATGTACTTGATGTTCAAGAGAAAGACACAGGAGGATCATTCCTGAGGAGGCACTCTCACTTGCAAGACAATGAAATTAGCTGAAAATAATGACTTGGAAACGGTCCAGACTGTTTAAGATCTTTGTATCTAATATGAGTTGCTGAATGTGGCCCCTGTTTCACACTTGGTCCAATGCCAAGTAGGCAATGGAATATTTTCTTTCCACACATATGTGACTACTGAGTGGTCTGTTTAAAGAAACACTAAGAGAGAATTCATTATTGATTGCTTACCCTAGAAAACCATAACGCCATACTCCAATGAAAAAAATTCATCTCTACAATCTAAAAAGCCATAAACCTTATTTTCAATTCTAGCCCTAAAACCTTATCAAGCTCCCCTCTCCCTCTTCCCAGCAAGATATTCTTAAAAATAACTAAATTTAAACACCTTATTCTTGTAAATATGGTTTTTAAGTCTAAAATTATGAAAAACACAGGAAAACGTTTTAAACCAACCAAAATGAATACCTATCCATTCAGAAAAGGACAATTTTATCTGTATGTGCCATTTATATAGAAACATCTACCAATATCTTCATACAAAACCCACAAGTGCTAAGACTCAGTTTCTCAGAAATCAGCCTTGCTGCTAACAGCAGCCAACAATGTTGAGCAGTACAAACAGCAGTTGTGGCATTCAGTTCACTCCCAACTCAGATGGTAATTTTATGTCCACCTCTTGGCAGTCCACTTCCCTATGCCTCAGTTTCCCCCAAAGAACTCTGTAATAGGATATTTGACAAAGCCTCAGTTATACTGATCAGAGAGCTAACAAACTGAAGGAATACTGAGACTCAATAATACATTTCTTTGAATAGCATCATACAAATTCAGTGTGATGAGTGTGAATCCAGTCACTGAGCTTTGTTTCTCTCATTTCCTTGCATTTAGTTTCCTCCTTTGGCCCAAATTGGTTAACATGTCTACCAATCCTATCTCAAACACACAATCTGGTGATGTGCTTTCGGTTCTTAGAGGCAAAGTGCTAACACACACAAGCAGGTTAACACATATAGTGTGTTCTGCAGTGCCCTGACAAAGACTAAAAAATCCTGAACACCTTTAGTTGTTAGTTTTCTTATAAGAAAACTCTTTTTTTTTTTTTTTTTGGTCTGGATCATCACAAGCTGCCAATGGTAAATGGAGCTTGATTTATAACCCTATCTCACAACAGAAAACAATGTTGAATGAGTTCCACAGGTTTGAAAATCAAGTTTAACATGAACAATCTGAGAAATCAAAGGCTTTTTTAAAGAAAGCAAACTACAAAAGCTTCTATGGCCAAGATGATGATTGAAGGAGTTATGTTCAATGACAACTTCAATGGTCCCTTCTCTCATCTGGTAAGTGTAAAATATATGGCGGTGCTGGCTGGAGGGTTTTACATTCTTGCCAACAACTTTTCCTGCATTTACATTCTAATTAAATCAAGAATTAAAAAAGAAATTAAAACTACATAAAATTTCTTCTGTTTCTCTAATATTACAGTCAGAAATTCTTTAAAAATCACTTTCCAAACAAGTTAATGAAGATCTTATTCCAAAGCATCACCAATAACAGACCAGCCTGCAATTATAAAGTCAAATTATGTGTACCTTAAAGAGGGCGTTCCAGGAACAATGTTGTTTTTCCTCAGTTCTGAGAGGTGGTGTAGTTAGGAAACTCCTGGAAAATAAGAAACAATAATTTACCAAGGGACGTCTTTTTTTCTGTAAATGAAGACATATATTGCTTGAGTTTGGGGAAAACCTAAGCAAGAAAATTTCTGAAAGTATGATGATGTCATGGTTTGCAGCACACAGCACAGTTTTCAAAAGACACAATACCTGAGAACAGGGTAAAGAGTGCTTCGCAGGGACATGTACAGGGGGAGACAAAACTTTCCCCTTTTAGTCTCAATTACTTCCTGATGAGAGTGCCATGGCTACCTCGTTAACTATTTTATTATTTTTTTTAGTTGTAGGTGGACATCTTTATTTTTATTTATTTATCTTTACATGGTGCTGAGGATCGAACCCAGCACTTCACACACACTAGGTGAGGAGCTTGACCACTGAGCCATAACCCCAGCCTCACTTTTTTTTTTTTTTTTTTTTCTAAAGGACCTGGACATCATACACTGTCCAACCATACAAGCCTGATTTTCAAGCTTGTGAGGCTCCCCCATAACTACCAGATAACTATTTTATTCTCACATGTCCTTGCCGTATGTTTGCTAATAGGAATGTATTGCCTGGAAAAATTACCAAAAGGCATTGTGCACATAAGTAATATTAAATTAAATCACAAAAAAATGAGAAAAACATTATCTTTAGTAAATGCAAATCATAATCTTTTTTTAGAACTGGATATAAAATGACAAGATTTAATTCTCAAACTCTCAGGTCTGATTTATCTAAAGGCTCCCCCTCCCCTTTAAATGGCAATAGTAACAGAATTCCTGTTGCTTTGGGCATTTTTAATCACCTGAAGCGTTTTTGCTCACTTTGGAAATCTCACTGTCACTGTGGCTTAACAAACAATAAAAAGTTGCTGCTTGCTGTCTAAATTATTTCAGAAATAAAATTGTGAGCTCTCATTTGTTCTCCATCTTAATAGCTTAGGTTTTTCTTTTGTAAACAGTATACTATTCAGGATAAACACCCTTAAACAATTTTATCCAAAATATCCTCAAAAAGTTTCAGATTTCAGAGCATTTCAGAGTTTCAGATTAGAAAGTTCAACTCTAAGTCTGAAAAAATTGCAAAAACTTGAAATCTGAAACATTTCTTCTCCCAAGCATGTCCGATAAGGCATATCCAATCGGTGCTAACAATTTTCCAATCTAGATCCCACACTTACTCCATAACCTTTCCTATTCAAAAGTGACATGAAGAGAACTAAAGAGAGCCTCAGAGCCCACACAAACACCTAAGACCAGGGAACACAGTCAACACAAGCCTTTTACCTTAATCCAAGCCCCACTATGGCAAGCAATTATTTAAATTTTGCATATCAAGTTTTCTAGTCCAAAGCAGAAAAAAATTAAGACTAGAAGATGCAGTTGCTGCCAGGCACAGTGGCACACGTCTGTAATCTCAGTGGCTCAGGAAGCTGGGCTCAGCAGCAGGAGGACGGAAAGTTCAAAGCCGGCCTCAGCAATTAGAGAGGCCCTATGCAACTTAATGAGACCCTGTCTCTAAATAAGATATAAAAAAGGCTGGGGATGTGGCTCAGTGGCTAAGGGTCCCTGGGTCCAATCTCTGGTACCATAAAAAAAAAAAAAAAAAAAAGAGAAAAAAAGAAAATGCAGCTGCTAGAGTCATACATAACATAAGGGGAAGAAAACAATTGTCATCAACAACAGCAAAGTGAGAGAAGAAATACAGGTCTGCAACCATTTGATCTCACACATCTTTCCCTATATCAGAGATTGATGTATTACAGTATGTGTCCATGAGCAAACCCATTTTTAGAAATCTCCCAATCAATTTCAAAACAACCATGATTATTAACAAAATATCTATGTAGTACTTACTCCAAGCAATGGCAGAGGTAAGGAAAATTACAGGGTAAGTCCAGTGCCCATTGTTCCCTGTCAGGCACACCAGAATGCAAGAGTGAACTGAATTCACTGCTTTACTCTTGTCAACACCTGCTGTCTGCAGGCTCTATTCTAGGCTCTGGGGACAGAGGTGTGCACAAATAAGACACAGTCCCTGTCCTCATGGAATCTGTAAAAATAAAAACCTTGAACCCACTACGAATTTTTAAAATAAATAATTCTAGTAGCATTCTAATTAGTAACGAATAATTTATAAAACATGTCACCTCATAACTGAAAAAGATACCTAACACCATAAAAGCTCCCTGGCTGTGAACTGTTAGTTTAGAAGACTGGCGAGCAGGCTAGCACACAGCTGCTTGGTATAATGGAAGACGCCTGAAGGGGATCTGAGTCTAGTTCCCAATTCCACCACTCAGCTGAATATACCTCAACAAGTCACATCTGTAGGCTCAACTTTTTAATATATATAATAGGGCTGCTACCACCACCAATTTCATACAGTAACTAAAGTAGTAATCACATGATTCCTGGGTGGATTAACTGGTAATGTAGGTGAAATGCTTGTAAACCATGACATGCCACACTAAGGTTAGCTATTAAATATTACTTATTAAGTTACACCATAACTGATATGTTACTAATAAAGCACATTCAAAATACACTACGAAGAAAAAAAGTAGCAAATTTTAGAAAGGACTTCATGCAAAAATATTTTGTTCTTTTTTTAGTGCTTAAATAAATTCTCAACAGAGAAATCGCTATCTAGCAGTAGTCACAGCTAAACATTACAGACCATGATGGTTTACCCCACTACAAACCAAAAGGACACTATTTACCTAACTCTATGTGACTGTCATCTAGGTAAAGGGTCAGAGAGCCTCAATGAGCAGGTTGGGTAAATTGCACAACAAAGAATGTCGGCTTCCTAGCATAATCAGACTGTTCATTGCATATAAATTATCCTCTTTGGGACAGAGGACTGCCTAGCATTCTGCATAAGATCACAATGGCATCAACAATGGTCCTATTTATATAAGGGTAGAATCTGCAAAAATAGAAAATTCATGCCTCAATTAATCTTAATATATAGAAAGCAAGGACTTTGGAAAAAGGAAAGATGTGAGAGAATGAGAGGAGACAGTGAGATCACAAAGTTAATACACTAACAACTTAAGCCAATATAGTAACAACTTAAGCAGCAGTATCTGTTTGCTTCACCACCAGAAAAGACACATTTCCAACACCTTTTTATGATTAATGAGACACACTTAACATCACTGTAGACTACATAGTAACCTCAATTGTGGTTAAACACAGAATGGAATCTCATACAACATCTCCAAAAAGGACAAAACCAAAAGTAGATTTAATTTCACTGATCCAGACTTTCAAGACTAGCCCTAAGGGACAAATGCCTGGTGAAGAACCAGAGAGACTTCTGATTCAGGAGATAATCGCTTCAAAGAAAGTAAAAGAGAAACTGTTTAGGAAGCAATTCAATACTAAATAGGACATTGCCTTAAACACCATTAGCTGGGAGTTAGATCTTAGAAACAGCTGGGAAGTAAAAGGGCAGCAAACACCCTACAAAGTTAATTGGAAACTTAGCTAATGCTTTTCTAATAAAGCAAAGTATAATAATTAAAAAAAAAAAAAAAAAAAAAAACCTTGACTACATTTTCTTAGCAACCTTGACTACAGTTAATAACGATTTTTAAATTTCAAATTTCAAGGATAATAATTTAGGAGAGTTAGCATCCTTCAACCAAAGTTGTTAAATATCCCCATTCCCATTAACCTCTAACCCCTTCCACACACAAACCGTGAATCAGCTTTAAAGTTTTATCTTAATTTGACACAACAAACAAAAGGGCCCATTTAAAAGACTGAGTATTACCTAAGCAGACCTTTCAAATTGACCTAAGGTTCTAATGAACAAAGTTCATCCTGGGAGAAAAAAAAATTTATCCCAGGGCAGTTAGGGTGGCACTGGTGACAAGCAGAATCGATTATCCTAGATAAAAGCAGCTAAGCATGATCAGAAAGATAGCATGGCTGCATGGAAAGGGCACTGGCTTTGCAGCCAGACCACCCTGTGCCCTGCCACTAACACCTGGTGGCACACGACTCTGCCCAGTCACTTGGCCTCTCAAGGGTCTCAGTATTCTTACTCTGCAAAGATGCTTGCCGAGTATTAGAAATACCACATAAAGGGTCTACTTCAATCCTTGGTACAAAAGAAGAGCTCAATGAAATGCAGCTTTTATATTAGATAAATCTAACTTGATTTTTGATTTCTTTTCTGCATCAAATAACCCCCACCCTGTAATTCTAACCTGGCACATGGTAAAAGCTCAATAAATTGCAGAAAATATTATCCATCAAATTCACTAATCCTGTTCTCTGTCACATAAACATCCACAAATACTACTATTTACATACTATTTGTAAAAAAAAATTTATATGGAAACAGAACATGCTGACTAAAATCAACCCACTCAATGGGTAACCAATCCGGCAGCTCATCAAACCCAGAGGCAACCTATGGAGGGTTTAGCCTTCCACAATCACTTCCATTTAGGGGCAAGACCCCAGGGCCCTTAAATAAATTTCATAGTCTTTGTAGTCTGAGAGAGGTGACATAAAAACTTCTATTGTCATATAAGAAAATGGTCAGTTTTGCTTACATTACTGTTATAAACTGTTATTCACACTACTTTCCCAAATTATACCCAAATTATTTCCTAAACAGAAGCCAGAGAGATTATAGATTTAACACTTAGAAGTCTAATTTTTAATTGAAAGCAAATAACTTTCTTGGGTAGATTTTTCCACTTTTGTTTTCAGTTATTACACTTTGAGGGAGCCCCTTAAATATATGCCTTTAACAAAAAAGATGAACTTTACATTTAATCCCAGAAAATACAATGAACAGCAGATTTGGTTTCTACCTCTGCTAACCTGGTAACATTACTTTCACATTAACCTGATTCACTACTAAGGAAATGTAAATACTCAAAAATTAAATTATTTCCCATTTAACTATTTTTAAAATATTAGTTTTCTTTGCAGTACATTTTTAGTTCAGAGCATTAAGTTGTTGACAAGATAGATAACCAAGCCATCCATCCAGTGGCATTTGATAAGATCAACAGAGCTATATATTTGTAATCCTATTATCTCTTTAGTAGGTGAGAACAAAGGATTTGGCCAACAAGATTTAAGCTTCATAATACTTTATAGATGAGTATCTTGGTACAAAAGTTCAATAAACAATGTGCTTTAAAAGCAGAGTTCTAGGGTTAAAGTAAAATTAGAAATAAAAGTCAACAAAGCTCTCGGCTTTTAGAGTAACTTATAGAACTATCTCAATTTAAAATTACATGTAATAGCTGATATGCAGCTCAGTGGTAGAGTGTGTGGCTACCATGAGTGAACCCTGTTTGGATCACCAGCACCACAAAAAAAAAAAAAAGAATGACAACAAAAACTGTAACAAATATTCATGCAGAAGTATTTCATGTGCTGTTACAATTTACTTTAAAATGTATCAAAAAGTAAAATGCATTAATGTATTAAGAGATGAAGAGACATGTAAAAGGAGGTATGGTAAAATGTGAATGGTAGAAAGTAGGTGGTATTTAAAGGCATGAACATTAAAATTTCGGAAACTGTGGTATATGCTTGAAATTTTCATAATAGAACTTTGGGGGAAAATAACTACATCGATGAATATGTCTTCTCATGATCCAATCTCTAACTTACAACTTATATTTTTTGGAACAGTATAAACGCTACAGCTTTGATTCTGACAGTTTTTATTAAAAAAAAAACAAAAATTCACATAAGAAATTACACCAGAAGCATTTCAACCAGAAATCAATTTAAAAAAAACCTATTATAGGTCAAGTGTCAAACAAATCTGTCATGAAATTCTGTACACATTTTTAGTCTCTAAAATCCCAATCTAAAAGCAAAGAAAGCAAATCCAAGAGCTCTCATCTGAGAAGGAAGAATTTACATTTCCTCAAATTGACCAATTTTGTTTCACTAAGTATTCACAACAAATAAGACCATCCAGTTTGGAAGGTTATAGAAATAAAGGTTCTGGAACTGCCTAGACCATTCCTCAAAGATACATTTTTTCATGTGACTTTGGTCTCTAAGCTGGTGAATTTCACTCTTATCCACCCAATAAAGGGCCTCAAAGAAAGTTACCTTCAAACTGGATTTCTGTTGTGCCACTTATGTTAAAAATCCACACTGTTGGGGCTGGGGTTGTGGCTCAGTGGTAGGACTCGTGAGGCACTGGATTCGATTCTCAGCACCACACATAAATAAATAAAAATTTTAAAAAGGTTCATCAACAACTAAAAATATATATATAAAAAAAAATCTGTACTGTCTTATTGGGGGCAACTCTGGATAAAGAAGCAGTTTTGTGATTACACCAGAATAATACTGATGGTTCCTTCAAAAATGAGGGAAAATGTTCCATGACTCATGTTCACTTCTAAACTTAAAATAATCTGTATATAAATGGGCTTTCTGGCTGAATCTTAAAAAGAGAGCAATTTATTCTGAAGAGACTGTATTTATGGTAACAATTCTAAATACTTAAAAGTTTAAGTCCAAGCTTAAACAAGTTTTTTAAATGTTTTATGTCCTTTCTGGATATTAAATCGGGCTTTATCCTAAATTAATTCTAAGAGTCAAAGCCCTCACCACCTCCCAGGTTGTAATAACTAAACCATAATGTATAACATTTCCTCTGTAACTAATCAAGCTCAAAAGTAAACATACAGAAGGCTGGGATTGTGGCTCAGTGGTAAAGTGCTTGCCTAGCATGTGCAAGGCAGTGGGTTCGATTCTCAGCACTGCATACAAATAAATAAATAAAGGTTCATCAACAACAAATTTTTTACAAAAGTAAACATACAGAACTGAAATAACAATACTACAGGTCTAAATGCTAGAAACTCTTAACAACAAGAAATTTTTTAATTAAGTAACAATGGCAAACATTTATCATATTCTTGTCAACTACCATTCTAAGACAAGAAAATATGAACAAGGAAGTATAAAAAACACAAAGAAAATATGAACACCTATGCTATGATTTCATACTAGTCACAAAAACTAAGGTTTCATTTATACTTAGTAAATTTGTTGTTTGTAAATTACGCAGATGGGGAAACTTTGGGAAACAATTCTAAAACAAAAGAATTTTAAATCAATTATCCTCTGCTAAACATTTAACCTAAGGTAAAAGCAATATATTTACACAACTACTACAAAGAAACTGCAAGTTTTCATTATGAATTATTAATTGTAGTTTGTGACAAAGCTATTCTCTTTTTAAAGTGGTTTAACACATAGGTCTCCACCAAAAAAGAATTGGATGAATCTATTTCTGATTGCTTTTTCAGTCATGAACAGCTCAAGAAGTGTTGCTTTTGTACAACAAAAAGCCAAATTCTGGATGTCTGAGAAGGAGAAAGCCCTGAATTGAAAGCGGACTCAGCTGTACAGTAATCACATATAAACTGAGATGAGGATTCCAACAAAATAAATAAATAAGAACCACCAGAATACTAAATTTTGTGAAAGGTTGACAGCTGGAGCAATTTGGTAAAAGTCAAAATCATTCATATTTGTAAAACGTGTTAGGATGTTTCAAAATAATCCAGTTTAGGGGAAGGAGCACAACAGGAAACAAGACTCATTAGTTATGAGTTAACAATTGTCAAGTTGAGTGACAAATACATTAGTCCTCCATACTATTTGACTTTTGTATATTTTCCATAATAAAAAAGATTTTTTGAAAGTTTTTAAGGTATACACTGTGCTATTAAAATACCAGTTCCCTTGCACTACTATAATTCACAAATATGGCAGGAGATTAGCTTCAGTTGTCTGTTTAGGTGTTAAAAAGCCATTCGAAAGCTGGGGCTTGGTGGAAGAGCACTTGCCTGGCATGTGTAACGCACTGGGTTCAATTCTCACACCACATTTAAATAAGTAAAATAGAGATTCATTGACAACTAAAAGAATTTTTTTAAAAAAGCAATTCAAGCAAAGGAGAAGCATCACAAAGTTGTAATCTCAGCCAGTCAGAAGCTAAGGCAGGAAAATGGCAAGCTCGGAGTCAGCCTGGGCAACTGAGCTAGACTCTGTCTCAGAATAAAATGGGAAAAAAAAAAAAAAAAACAAAAAAGACTGTGGATTTAGTTCAGCACCCCTAGGTTCAATCCCCAGTAATGAGATGGGGACTGGGGGAGTCATTTAAACAACGATTTCAGACTAGAAAAATGATTTTAAACTAGAAATTATTTCCCGACTGTCAGAAAATTTTAGGAAAATGTCACAAAACAGAGGACACAGAATCGTTAAGAGATGAGTGTAAAACCAGTCTGAGTTCACCAAGGAAATTTACTGCCTAAAACAATCCTAAGGTATAAAATCACTCGGCAGCGCACACACACTGTTACCCTCCCGGCAACTCTGAACATGCACACCTATGCAGCGGTGTACTTACTTCCCACCTGTCACTATGATGACCAGACGCCCCCCTCTGTGCTCCAACTGTATTTTTAGTTTTTACTTCAACAAGTAGCCATGTAATCTACCTTTGGTAAGCACAGATTCTTTAAAGACCAAAATCAAACAAAACTTCGTCCAGGGCTATGTCCACCACCCTCTCGACGATGAAAGCTGTAAGCAGCAGGGAAGAGCAGCCCCAGGAAGGTCCCCAACAGCAGGGGCAGCACACGCCACTCGCGCGCTTCTGCCGAGCGGAAGAAAACTTCCACGCCAGCAAGGAGACGGGGAGAAGGGGCGAGGGCTCCGAGGCGATCGCGGCAGCAATCACGGCGAAGCCGCGGCTTACGAGGCGAGACGTGGACACCTAGCGCACCGAAGGGCACTCTGCCCCCGGAGCCTGACCACAGCAAGTGCCCGCAAAGGTCTGCTGAACTCCAGGGAAGCTTCTGCCAGCAACTTTCCCAGAAACGGGATGACGAGAAGTTGGGCGATGGCAGAAAGCAGGGGCAGTCGCCCTTCCAGCGGAGCTGGACGTGCCGGTCGGCCCGACGGAAGACCAACAGCGGCGTCCACCTTGCACCGACGGCGGCCCCACAGCGTCCCAGCCCAGCGGGAGCCCCTTTCAGAGGCGAGCACAACACAAAGCCCGGGCGCGGGGTGGGCAAGCGGCGCAGCTCTGCCTCCGGACCCAACGTGCAGGTGGGCCGCCTGGGTCCCCGCCGCCCCGACCGCGCTCTCGACCGGCGGGCGGTGGACGGGACGCGCTGTGGCTCCGGCACTGATAAGCGCCTTACCCGCCCATCTCGCTGCCCGAACAGCCCTGAGGGGCGGCGACGGCGAGAGCCCCTCTTCCGACCAGGCAGAGTTCTCCGTGCTGCCTCTGCTCCCGCTGGACGGCGGGCAGCGTGCACCCCTGCGCCGCCGGCCCGGGCCGGGAGGTCTGCGCGGCGGGCCGGGCCTCGAGGCGGGGACCCCGCCGGGGCAACTTCGGCCTCCCGGCGCGCGCCGCGGGAGCAGAGGCGGCCGCGGCACCTGTTTCTGGCCCGGGCCGGGGTGGAGGAGCGAGGGCGCCGGGCGGGGGGCGCAGCAGGACCCGCCTCCTCCGGGAAGGCCCCGCGGGCGGGGACGCGCCTGGGGAGGGCCGGGCGCGCGGCCCGCCGAGGCCTAGCCCACCCGCCGCCCACCGCCCCGCGGCCGCGGCGCCCGCGCGGGCCCCGCCAGGCCCGGCCGCCTCACCTGGCTGCTGCCCCGAGCTCGTCCCCCGGCCGGCGGTCCTGGGCGGCGGCGGCGAGGAGGGGAAGGAGGAAGGAAGAGGGAGAGGAGGAAGGGACGGAGGGAGGGAAGAGGCGGAGTGGCCGCGGAGGAGGCGGGCGCCGCCGGGCCGGGGGTCAAAGGAAGGGGGAGCCGAGAGAGACGCGGCGGCCGCCGGCGCAAACGCTGAAGAGCCGCTCGGGCGCCCGCAGCCCGGCAGGAAGTGACGGGGGAGGGGCCGGCGCACGCCCCCGGCCCCCGCCCGCCTCCATGCCCGGCCCCACCCCCACCCTTGGCCGGAACCACAAGTCCCGGCGGGCATTGCGCGGAGCCTGCGTTTACATGGCGTGCCGGGAGCCGCAGGGACGGAAGGGCGACCCGCGGAGCCTGCTGGGAGTTGTAGTCCCTGTGGGAGTCGCGCGCTGCCGGTGGAACCCGAATCGCGGCCTGGACCGCGGGCCTCGCTCCGTCCCTCGCGCTTCCTGCTTCCTTCCGTCTTTCTTTCAGCCCTCTTCTCCCTTCTCAGCCGTTTCTCTCCGCTCCCAATCCTTCCTTCCGCCTTCTATCCAGTTTATTAAACGTCTGTTATGTCTTAGGACGGCACCGCTCGAAGAACTGAGACTGGAGAGACCGGACAAAGATCCCTGCCCTCGTGGAGCTTCCGTTCTAGCGGGGAAGCTTCGTAAATAAAATCAGCAGCTGCGACTGTGACAAAAGGCGGAAGTACCCGCTTGCCATTGCTTTCGCCCACCCGAGATAAACTCGGTGCTTTTTAGCAGCACTCTTACGGGAGGCTGGTGGAGGTGGGGGCCCTCGGAGCTCTAGGAGACGCACGGGTTGTGAGAGGTCCGGGAAACTGGACGAGGAGCTGCGGGTCACGTGATCCCTCTCCGTTTCCCTTGGGTCTGTCTTCACTGTTAAATAAAATCCAGGGCTGGAACGCAGCTCCGAGGTGGAGCGTGTGCTTAGTTAGCATGTGCAAGGCCCAGAGTTCCATCTCTTTCAGTATCTCTCAATCTATTGCTCAGTCTTCCTTGCCAAGTAAATATAATTGGCTCTCTATAAATTTATAACTTAAGAGACTGTGGCCAAAGCCCTCCAAAAAATGTTCTGAAGGCTATCCAAGTCTTAAAGGACTCCTTTCTCTGAACCTGGCTTCCTTACTTCGTGTAAAATGCACTGACACTGAATTTCAGGACACCCAAAATAGTCAAAGATCGGTCCCTTTAATACTAAGCAAATTCAATTGAACAGCACAGTCCTCTGCTGAAAGTGATCTTTTTCTTCAAAATTAACTTCCAAGCAGAGTAGATCCCACCAGTAAAGAAGCAGATTGGGGTCATAGGCACAGTCAGTCTCTTCGAAAGCGATTGTATACCTTGAGGGAGACGGGAAAATCCTTTGCTTTTCGTTTTTTAATAGAAACATTAAATGTAATTTTTAGATAAAAACTCTTGAACTAGGATTGTAGATCAGAGGTACAGCATTTGCCTAGCATATGTGAGGCACTGGATTTGATTCTCAGCACCACATATAAATAAATGAATAAAATAAAGGTTCACCAACATCTAAAAATAATTTTAAAAAATCAGCTTCTCCTGGGGTTTTATGAGCTTTGCATGTTCCCATTCCTTCTTAAAAATATGTCTAGTTTATCTTGTGGGAAGGAACACACGATTTAGTGTCACATACTTTATAGTCACAATTTTTTATTTCCATCTACTCAAGAAAAAGAAAAGCAGTCTGGGTTTGTAGCTCAGGGGTAGCTAGCACTGGGAGGCACTGGGTTCAATTTTCAGTACCACATAAAAATAAATAAATTTATATAAGTATTGTGTCCATCTACCACCAGAAAAAAAAAAAAAAAAGCAAATGATTCCTAAATTATTTGGCAGTAGTCAAGAGGTCTCCTGGACCTTGGAAAAAACTTGACTCTCAGTCTTTAGGTTTAAATAGAAAAAAAACAAGCCCAAGAAACCCATTCCTGAACCCCAGGCAGCCTGAGTTAAGTACAATTCCTTGGTTGCACAAAGTGAAAATTCAGAGTAGTTCTCAAAACAAGGAGTGTTATATCTTCAGGTTGTCATGGGAGGGCCTCTTTTTCTTTCTCTGTTTTTGGTTTGTTTGTTTTGTTTTTTGTTTGGGGGGATTTTTTGGTACCAGGGGCAATCAACCACTGAGCACATCCCCAGACCCTTTTTGTATTTTATTTAGAGACAGGGTCTCACTGAGTTGCTTAGCGCCTTACCATTGCTGAGGCTGGTTTGAACCCATAATCCTCCTGTCTCAGCCTCCTGAGCCGCTGGGACTACAGGTGTGCGCCACTGCGCTCAACTCTTTTTTGTTTTTAGTTTAAATTATTAGCTATCATTCTATCAACCCTGTACTAATGAGGCAGACTTGCCTGTGCAGAGCCTGCTGGGAGGCAGTGCGCCCTACAGGTGGGTCATGTTCTTTTCTTTTCGCCACAGTCTGCTGCCTGCCCCTGCTTCATTTATGTTACTTTCCTGTTCTTGCTGACATTTACGTTTGCAGTGCCTCCCCGGCTGTGTAAATGCATAAACCCTGGGCAGGTGTTGAGCACTGAGGGCTCGTCCACCCTGGTCAAATAAGCTCCAAATGGTGTGTGCTCTGTGGAAATCCTGAAAGACCTGACAAGAACAATTAGAGGAGGAAAAGTTAATTTGGCTCATGGTTTCAGAGGTCTCAGTCCATAGACGGCAGACAGACTCCATAGCTCTGGGCTCAAAGTGAGGCAAAACATCATGGTGGAAGGATGTGGTGGAGGAAACAGCTCAGGACGTGGCAATTAGGAAGCAGAGAGCAATTTGCTTACCAGGGACAAAATGTAAACCCCAAAGGCACACCCTCGTGACCCACCTCCTCCAGCCACTCCCCACCTGCCTAAAGTTATCACCCAGTTAAACCATACCAGTGGATGAATTCATTGGTTAGGTTACAATTTAAAATCTAGTCATTTTACCTCTGAACTTTCTTGAATTGTCTTATGAATGAACTTTTAAAGGACACCTCACATCCAAACCATATCAGGGGTTCAGGGTAGGTATATCCTGAAGCATCGCAGCTTTGGCAGAGCTCTGAAGGATAAGTAAGTGGTAACTAGGCAGAAAGGGTGCAGAGAGTGTTTCAAGCAGGGAGAAGCATGCATGCCACCCTGTGGAGGGACAGCATGTAGCCCAGGTTCTGGTTACTATTGCTACAACACAAATCACTCCCAAACTAGTGACTTCAAGGAATAGCAATCATCTTACTATGTCCCATAGGTTCAGTAGGTCACAAATTTGGCAAAGGCCTTAAGGCTGCTACAGTGTGAATGTGGTTGGTTTGTCCACTCTGAAACTCACGGTGGAACTTGATTGTCAAGAGGGCAGTGTTGGATAAGAGAGATAACTTCAACCTTAGGTATTTTAGTGGACATTAACTATAATGAGGTCATCTGAAGTTGGTAAAGATTTTAATGAAAAAAGTTCCATTTCCTTCCTAGTGTGATCCAATATATCGTAACTCATAGTTAGCTAATGGTCAATCAATAAAAAAGCTATTTGCAAGCTTAAAATAATAACAATACTGGTGATAAAAGTAGTTATTGTTTCAGTCATTCACTATGAGAAGCATATGCTAGGCACTGAAATCAATGCTATATATATACTCACAACCAGTTTGCAAGTATATGTTATCCTCTTTTTCCTATCAGGAAACATATTTAGTCATAAGTATTGTCCCCAATGTGATGCACTTTGCAACTAGGAAAGCTGGAAATGCAATCCAGTCATGTGTGAATCTAAAGCTAATTTCTTTTTTTTTTTAATCACCCAGCTATATCTTATCAACATTAAAGGAAATATTTTCCTTTAAAGCTATTTCCTGTCCTCTGCTCAGGCCAATTAAAAATACAATCGTCAAAATACGTTAGAAATGGACAGCATCTCTCAATAGCAGTTAACACTCAGGAATAATCTAAAACCAATATTCTACAAAGAAAACAATTTAAAGCAAACAGGTATCCAAAAGATACAATTATTTTCATTGTCTATTTATTTTCGACAAAGCATTTCCAAAAGAAAACTATACCAGAAGTTAAAATATAATAAAAAGTTTAAAAAGTTCAATGCTGAATAAAAAAAGCAAATTCAAAGTCCATATTTTATAAAACTAATAGGAAAACTTCAGCTGTCACAGATTATGGGATCAACAAAATCAAGTAACAGACATCACCCAATAATCATAAGGGTATAATTATTTGTTTTGCTCAGTTTGAATAACTGCTTTCCTACCTAATTGTAGTTTATGTTCATATATTGCAATCTTTTCCGATGATTATGTCATTCCTATTAATTTAATATTTTTGACTTGACTGTTACCACAATATTAAACTGTAAAAAAATAAAGTACTATACCTTCCCTTAAAAAGAAAAAAAAAGAGGGCAGTGTCAGGAAGCAGTCAGGTTATGGGGTCCTCAGGAATGGATTAATGCCTTCCTCCCATGAGTGAATTTGTGTGCTTGTGGGACTCGATTAGTTACTGAGAGAACACCTTGTTTCAAAGCCACCGACCCCTTGTGTCCCTTTTCCTCATGAGCCACTGGCCCTTCCACCAGGTGTTGAAGCATCACGTTACTCACCAGAGGCTGAGCAGATGCTGATGCCTGCTTCCCAGACTTGGAGTGAGTGAAAAGAAACCTCTTTTTTGGGGCTGAGGTTGTAGCTCAGTGGTAGAACCCTTACCTAGCATGTGTTAGGCACTGGGTTCAATTCTCAGCACTGCATATAAATAAATAAAATAAAGAAACCTCTCTTCTTCCCCACCCCCCTTTTGTTTCCTTTTTGTAGTACCCAGGATTGAACCCAGTCATGCTGTACTACTGAACTACATCTCAAGTCTTTGTGTTTTTTATTTTGAGGTCTAGCTAAGTTGCCCAGGCTGATCTTGAACTTACAATCCTGCCTGGGTCTCTGGTGTAGCTGGAATTATAGTCACGTGCCCAGGTCCAGCCTCTTTTCTTTATAAATCACCCAGTCTCAATTGTTCTGTTATAGCATCAGGCAACAAACTAAAACAGAGTCAACCCATGTAATCTTTCTCTATGAGTTAATATGAGGTTCCTCATGGTATGGTGGCTTCAGTATTGTCAAATACGTTCACATGGCTGCTGAAAGCTTTAAGGGCAAATATTTTACCCATCATGCAGAGTCATATTACTTAAGTGATCTAACCTTGGACATCACAGAGAGCAAAATCTGCTGTACTTTATCAACTGCACAAGAGACAAAAGTCTGCCTAGATCCAGGGGTAGAAAAACTACCTCTATCTCTGATGGGGAGCAGCAAAGATCAAGGATAGAATGTGGGCCAGGCACAGTAGCATATTCCCGTAGTCCCAGCTATTTGGGAGGCTGAGGTGGGAGGACAGCTTGGGCCTAAGAGTTTGAGGCCATTCTTGGCAGCATAGCAAGACCCAAGTAAAAAATAAAAAATGTGTATTTACATATATATATATTTACACACACACACACGTATGTATACATACATACACATGTAGCTATTGTGACTGCCACTCAGAGTAGATGGGAACATGACTCAGAGGAGGCTGGAGACCAGCAAAGGTCAGGCAGTGCCTTGCTTATAGACCTTTGTTAAGATGCCCTATCTTCATGTTAAGGGCAATGAGAAGCAACCAGAGAGTTTTTTGTTGTTGTGGTGGTGGTGGTGGTACTGGGGATGGAACTCAGGGTCTTGTGCTTGACAGGCAAGCATTCTATGAACTGAGCTATATCCCCAGCCCAACAACCAGAGTTTTATACAGGAAGTGAGACCGTCAAATAGATAGATAGATAGATAGATAGATAGATAGATAGATAGATAGATAGATTGATTAGTACTGAGGATTGAACTAAAAGGGTGTTTTACCACTGAACCACATTTCCAACCCTTTTAATTTTTTATTGAGACAGGATCTCACTAAGTTGCTTACTTAGGGCCGCACTTATTTGCTAAGGCTGGCTTTGAACTTGCAATCCTCCTGCCTCAGCCTTCCAAGCTGCTGGGATCACAGATGTGCCCCACCACGCCCGGCAAGATGGTCGATTTTAGTTTTGCAAAGATCCTTTGGTGAGTCCAGGGAGAGAGGGACCTGGAAGGAAGTCCCAGTGGGGCTCACTGAATTAGCCGACACAGTGAGAGAGGACAGTGGGCTGGCTTAGGTGATGATGGACTTGGGAGGGAAATGGATGGATTCAGGAGTTACTTAGCAGAATGTCTGGGATGTGGACGTGGATCGGGGAGACAGTTGGAGAAGTATCCAGATGACTGCTAGTCCTGGTTATAGCCCTTCCCCCTTCTCTCTGAGCCATGCTAAGCCTTTGAACCATCACTCACAGAGTTGGGTACTTAAGAAATCATAGTCGGGGCTGGGGAGATAGCTCAGTCGGTAGAGAGCTTGCCTTGCAAGCACAAGGCCCTGGGTTTGATCCCCAGCACCGCAAAAAAAAAAAAAAGAAAGAAATCACAGTGAAGAGAACTTTACATGGAAAAGTAACATGCATGTAAAATACAGGAAGCGTTCCTTAGGTGTGCTACGGGCTTGCTGAACCACCTGACATGCTCCTGAGTAACTGCACCTGCGTGCTGGCGACGAAGCTGGTTGACGCAGACGGCGATGAATGACTTCGTGTGTTTGGAAGTCAGGGTACATTCACGCCGGAAAGTCTGGATGTCAGAATTGGGACAATTCTTGTAGTATACAAAATGTATCCTTTAAAATACTAATTACAAAGAGCCTGGCACACGCCTATAATCCCAGCGGCTTGGGAGGCTGAGGCAAGAGGATTGCAAGTTGGAGACTAACCTCAGCAAGTTAGTGAGGCCTCAAGGACTTAACAAGACCCAGTCTCAAAATAAAAAATAAAAAGGGCTGTGGCTCAAGCCCCAGAACCAATAAATAAATAAAAATAATAAAATAAAATACTAGTCACGAGGCACTTATTTAAATGCTAGATTTCTGGAGCGTAGAAATTTTCATTTTTCCAGGCTTTGAGTTTGACATGCCGGTGGACAATCAGGTGGAAATGGGAATCTGGCAGGTCTGGAACTCACAGGGAAATCGGCAGGGACACAAACACGTGAGTCAGTGAGTTTGGGAGGTAATCAGAGCCCTGGGTGTGGGTGTTACTGGATGTTAACACCTGACAGATTAGCTCTGCCCCACCCCCAGCCTCTTAGAGAACTTTGCACCCTTATAATTAATTATTCAGTTACTTGCCAAGTAGCGCTGCTTGCGTAGGACTAGGCAGATGACCCCCAGGAGAGAAGGGACTCAGACTGTCACCATGGTACCCCTGGTCCCTATTGCAGAACTGGATACACAGTAGGTGCATGATAAATTTCCATCCATAGACGAAAACTACAGCCTCACTGATCTGTGCTGGAGTCCCTAAAAAAAAAAAAAAAAAAAAAAAAAAAACAGGAAACAATCTGCAGGATTGATTGGCGTAAGTCAAGGTGAACTATTGTGCTGTGTTTGTGAAAAGATTGGGAAGCATTTTCTGGCCTAGATAAGTAATTCTCAAGCTTATTTGCAGTAGCCTGCTCCCCTATGACTGTTCTGGAATCTTCAGGAGTCAACAATTAGAAGATAAAATGGAAGACCCCGTTTCAAAAGCAACGAAGAAGAAAAAAAAAAAAAAAAAAAAAAAAAAAAACCCAAGGAATAAAGTCGATGAGAATTGTGCACAATCCATGTAAAGAAAAATGTTAAATTCTACAGAAGCACCCAGAAAAAGATTTGAGCGAAGAGAAATGTAAGCGGTGTACTTGGTTGGATATCCTCTGAACTGTTTTCAGTTAAGAGATCCCAGTGGAAACGCAAATACGATTCTAAATAGATGAACCAGTTCAACATTCTTATGCAAAAATGGATAAGAAAACCTAAAAAACTTCTGAAAATGTCTGACCAAACAGCAAACAACATAAAGCATTACTAATCAAAACAATTAACCAGGGATGGGGTTGTGGCTCAGTGGTAGAGCACTCTCCTAGCATGGGTGACTGGGTTCAATTCTCAGCACCACATATAAAGAAATTTTAAAAAATAAAGGTGCATCAATGACTTTAAAAAAAAAATTTACTTTTTAACTTTTTTTTTAGTTATAAATGGACACAGTACCTTTATTTTATTTATTTATTTTTTTGGTGCTAAGAATCGAACCCAGTGCTTTCACACATGCTAGGCAAGCACTCTACCACTGAGCTACAATCCCAACCTAAAAACAAACAAACAAAAAATTAACTGCCTGATTAGTCCCACAAGTCAGTAGAAGAGAAGTTCCCAGAGAGACCATAGCACTTTTAGGCATTTAATATTTCAGTAAAAGTGGTATTTCCAGGCCAGATATAGTGGCACTACCTGTAATCCCATGAACTCAGGAGACTGAATCAGGAGGATTGCAAGTTCAAGGCCAGCCTCAGCAATTTAGCAAGAACTTGTCTCAAAATAAAATAAAAAGGCATAGAATGTAACTCCATGATAGAGTCCCTGGGTTCAATTCCCAATGTGGGGGAGTAGGGGAGCGTTATTTTGAATTGCTGAGGAAAAGATGGATTTCATTCACTAAATAACTTGGGACCAAAAGGTAGCCTTCTGGGGGGAAAAACTAAATCCTTACTTTGTACTGTATACCAGGAAAAACGCAGAATGGATAAAGGATTTAAATGGAAAAAAGGACACCATAAAAGTACCAGAAGAATCTTGGGAGAGTTTTGTCGTTGTTATTGTTGTTGTTTTCCATTACTGGAGATGGAACCAAAGGGTGCTCTTCCACTGAGCTACATCCAAAGCCCGGCTGTTTTTTTTATTTTGAGACAGGGTCTTGCTAAATTGCCCAGGCTGATCTTGAACTTGTGATCTTTCTGCCTCAGGCTCAAAGTGACTGGGATTACAGGTGTGCACCACCATGTCTGGCTAAGAATTCATGTCTGACTAAAGTGGGAAAGAGTCTATAATGCCAAATTTAAGACCCTTAAAGAAAAAGATCTGTGGCTCATGAAAATTGAAGGGAGAGTCATAGAATACAAGAAAGGGACCAGGGGAGGGAGGAAGGAGGGAAAGGGGAAATGCTGGGGAATGACAGAGGTCAGATTATTTTGTTATATTGTGTAAATGTACAAATATGTAACAATGAATCCCACTATTGTGTATAATTATAATGTAACAATATAAAATATGGGAAGAAAGAAGAGATCTATGGATTTGGCTTAAATCTGTACATTTGGCTTCATAAAAATAAAAATACAATCCTCAGTAAAATAGATAAATGACAAACTAGGAAAAAGTTTACATTTCAGTTACAGAAAAGTCATTTTTTTATAACATATAGATTCTATGAATAATGAAAAGATTAACAACCCAACAGAAAAATGAATGAAACAGTAGCAGATGGCTTAGGGAAAGGAAAAACAAATTGTTCTTAGAAATAACATCATAAACTGGGCCCGGAGGCACATACCTGTAATCCCAGCTATTTGGGAGGCTGAGGCAGAAAGATCACAAGTTTGAGGCCAGCCTCCACAACATAGGGAGACCTTGGGGCTCAACTGCCAGTACGAAAATCAAAACCAAAACCAACCAACAAAAAACAAAAACAAAAAACTGACAGCACTAAATGAGAGAATTCAGAACAAGACTTTTTAGTCATTGTTCCCATGTGATTCATGGGAATGTAAAATAGAACAAACACTTTGAAAGGCAGTTTGACAATTTATTGTAACGTTAAATACATTTATCATACAACCCAGCAATCCCAATCCTGGGCATTCATTCAAGTGAACTGGAAACATGTTCACACTAAAACCTGCGCTGATGTTCCTAGTAGCCTTACTCATAACAGTCCCAAACTGGAAATAACCAAAATGCCCTCCAACAGGCGAATGGATAAACAAACCGTGGTACATCCATGTGGTGATCTACTTCGCAGCTGCAATAAGGAATAGAAGCTATGTTCGTGAAACTACAGGGGATGCCTCTCCAAGTGGGGGGGTGGGGCTAGACCAAAAGCTTGTGTATTATTTGCTTCCATGTATATGACCTTCTGGGGGAAAAAAAAATCATAAGAACAGACAGATCAAAGGTTGGGGGAAGGAGATGTCATGGACTTTAGCAAGACCACCTTGAAGAATTTTTAAGTGTTAAGTAACTGAAATATTCCATATGCTACTAAAGTGGCAGGTACATGATTCTGAATATTTCTGAACCTTGACAGATTAAACTTTGCTATATGAAAGCGTTAGAAAGTCAACAAGAGGGGCTGGGGTTGTGGCTCAGTGGCAGAGCGCTTGCCTAGCATGTGTAATGCACTGGGTTCAATTCTCAGCACCGTATATAAATGAAAATATATTAAAAAAAGGTCTATCAACATTAAAAAAAGAAGAAAGAAAGAAAGTCAACGAGGACCCAGGATCTAGGATGGAATCCTATGCTACGGTAAATGAACCTTCCAGAGCGGGGTGGGGAAAAGGGAGTGGACACAATCCTCTCTAGAAGGTGGTGTGTTGACCGGTACTGCAGGCTATGAGCAAAATGAATTGCATGCTGTTCTCTGGCAGGGTCGAGAAATTCAAAAGACTTGTGGGCTGAATTACAATGAAATTACAAAATTATCAAATATTTGGGGTGCAGCTTTATTTTGAGGAAAGATTGGAACATTAAATATTTATAATAGGGAAAAAAGCTGGACATGAGATGCCTGGCTGCATTCCCATCTACATAGGAGGCTGAGGCACGAGGATCTCAAGTTGGAGTCTGTCCTGTGCAACTTAGAGAGACCGTCTCTCTAATTTAAAAATTGGATGGGTATGTAGCTCAATGGTAGAGTGCCCCTGGGTTCAATCCCTAGGAAAAAGAGAGAGAGAGAGAGACAGAGAGAGAGAGAGAGAGAGAGAGAGAGAGAGAGGTGGGGGGGAGAGAGGGGAAGGAAGAAAGTGAGAAGTGAGGAAGGAGGTGGGAGGGAAGGTGAGAAAGAAAAGAGTCTCAAATTAGTAAACTAAGCTTCCACCTTAAGAAACTAGAAAAATCCAAAGAAAGCAAAAGGAAAGAGAAATAAAGAGCAGATATTGATGAAATCGAAAGCAAGAAAATAGAGAAAATTCATAAACACAAAATCTCATTCCTTGGAGGCATGGGGAAAATCAATAAAACTGATAAGCCTGTAATCAAACTGATCAAGAGGGAAAAAGCCAGAAAATTTGTAGCAGGCATAAATCACATTTGTTAGTGAACAGAGCACATCTGGAGTCCAGAGGTCTGAAATGATAAAAAAGAAAGTGCTAACAACCCAGTGCAGTGACACACACCTGTAATCCCAGTGGCTCTGGAGGCTGAGGCAGGAGGATTGCAAGTTCAAAGCCAGCCTCAGCAAAAAAGCAAGGTGCTAAGCAACTCAGTGAGACCCTCTATGTTTTGTTTTGTTTTTTGTTTTTATTTTTGGGTACCAGGGATTGAACTCAGGGCACTCGACCACTGAGCCACATCCCCAGCCCTATTTTGAATTTTATTTAGAGACAGGGCCTCACTGAGTTGCTTATTGCCTCACTCTTGCCGAGGCTAGCTTTGTACTCATGATCAATCTTCCTGCCTCAGCCTTCCCAGTCACTGGAACTACAGGCATGCGCCACTGTGCCGGGCAAGACATCTCTAAATAAAATACGGAATAGGGCTGGGGATGTGACTCAGTGGTGGAGTGCCCTTGGCACTCTAATCGAGATATTGTATTAGTCCATATTCTGTTACTATAATGAAGCATCTGAGGCATGCTAACTTTGGAAAGAAAAGAGGTCTATTTGACTCATAGTTTTGGAAATTGGAAGTCTAAACAGCATAGTGCTGACTTGCCTTGTGGTGTAGCAGAATCATATGCTTATACTTCAATGAAGACTCAACAATATGTTTATAATTTTAAATGTTTATATTAGTGACCTCATATCATTTGAATTCTTGTATGACTTGCTCTTTTCCCTCAACACTGCATTCTGGGTGGGTTTATCTACATTTATATACAAAGTTATAATTCGTTTATTTTCCCTGCTGTCATAGTATGCCATCAAACGGATATGCCCTCTTGTATGCCCTATACTGAGGGACGTTTAGGTTGGTGTCGTTTCTTACCATTGTAAACAATGCTACTCTCAACACTCTTGCATACCTCCTCAGGCAATTGATAGATTTTATATTTGCTGTACTTATTTTTTTTAACCAGGGATCGAACCTAGGGGTGTTTAGCCCCTAAGCCACATCCCCAGCCCTTTTTATTTTTTATTTTGAGACAGAGTCTTGCTAAGTTGCTTAGGGCCTCGCTAAATTGCTGAGGCTGGCCTGGGACTTGCAATCCTCCTGCCTCAGCTGCTGGGATTAAAGGCTTGTGCCACTGCGCCCAGCTTGTTTTTTTATACTGGTCTAAAAAAAACCTGACAGGAATTTGTACAGTAGTGTTATGAACTTCAGAGGAAGTGAGATAAGAAGTAAATATCATGAGTTACTTCTAGATCAACAAGAAGTCCCTGCTGGCTTAACTGCCCTGCTGTTTCTCAAATGTAATACTAAATCATCCAATGGGAGGAGAAATGACTCCCTCACAATATAAGTTTAAAACAATTCTGTAGCAGAATCCATTACTTATCTCAAGGTAACTTGTGAATGGGAGGGTGAATTTCTATGTGATATAGGAGAGACCAAGCTAAAGGGATTTAGTCTGTTTTTTTTTTTTTTTTTTTTTTTTTTTTTTAGTACCAGGAACTGAACTCAGGGGACTGAACTCAGGGGCCCTCAACCACTGAGCCACATCCCCAGCCCTATTTTGTATTTTATTTATACACAGGGTCTCACTGAGTTGCTTAGTGCCCCACTTTTGCTGAGACTGGCCTTGAACTAGTGATCCTCCTGCCTCAGCCTCCTGAGCTTGAGATTACAGGCCTGCACCACTGAGCCCACAGGGATTCATTATTCCAATAACCATTGAAAGTTTTTGGTCATTCAAAGCAACTTTTGGCTTCATGGAAACCATTCTCAGTACAAATGAGCACAAGTGCTCTTGTTATGCTCTCTTGCGGAGGTCACAGAGAACCCGCACGTCCTCTTCTCCTGCCTCCAAGGCCCTTGCAATCCTGGAGGAGCCAGAGGTTGCCTAGGGAGTGGAGAGGGTAGTGGATAGCCAGAGTAGGGAAAGAGAGGCAGCCCCAGGCCTCCCTCTCTTCCCTCAGCTGGCCAGTCCAAAGCAGGCCTAAGGGACGGAGGGGGAGATGATTTAACCTTAAACAAATCAAATGAAATTGAATCAAATGAAATTGCCAATATTCAACCACTTATGACTCACAAATGGGCAATTTCATATGGTTCAAATTGTTGTGGACTATTTATTTTGAGGTCTGGGGGTTGAATTCAGGGTCTCGTGCATTCTAGGCAAGGGCTCTACCACCATGCTACGACATGGGGGCATCTTAATTGTTGAACTGAGTCTGGGGTTTGGGGGCGACCTAGTAAACTGTAATACCTGAGAGTGACTAAAAACGCCAGGGGACCTGCCCCAGACTCATTCAAGGGTGGGGAAGAGCTGACTTCACAAAGACAAATCGAACATGCAAAGTAGAAAGAATAAACTTTGCATCCAAGCATAAACTCGCTTTCTGCCTACACCCCTTAGGGCTCATCCGTTCAACAGATTGGCTACACTTAGTTGTCTCTGTATTACTACAGTTGTCCACAAAATCTCTGAAAGAAATGGAAACCTCTCAATGACAACAGGTAACCTACAAGGTTTTTCTCCATCCCTCCCTCTCTCTCCTTTCTTTTCCCTTGGTGACATGCTGGACCCTGTGATTCTGTTTCCGACTCTGACTAGCACTAGTTCCTCTCTAGACCCGCTGAGGCCCCGGCTGGTGCGTTTGCCTCTGTTCTGGGCAGGTCCTCCCTCCTATTTCCTGGATTCCAGGAGTTCTTTTGCATGTTTTTTTTCTCTCTCATGCCGCACTCACTTCCTGAGAAAGTGACATAGAGGAGAAAGTTTTGATACCTTGCAAAACTGCCAATATCTTTATTCTAGTCTCACACTTCATAGACAGTTTGGCTGGGTATAGAATGCTAAGGTAGAAATCCCTGACAGGGCTGGGGCTGTAGTTCAGGGGTAGAGCGCTTGCCTAGCATGTGTGAGGCACTGGGTTTGATCCTCAGCATCACATAAAAATAAATAAACAAAATAAAGGGATTATGCCCATCTACAACTTAAAAAGAAAGCTGGTTTTGAACTTGTGATCCTCCTGCCTCAGGCTCCTGAGCTGCTGGGATTACAGGTGTGTGCACTGCACCTGGCTGGCTTGGCTTGTATCTTGATAAATGGTAAAATTACTTTTTTTTTTTTTTGAGACGGGGTCTCATTATGATACCTAGACTGGCATTTGATGTTCCTGGGCTCAAGTGATCCTCCCACCTCAGTCGCCCACATACCTGGGAGTACAAATGTGTGCCACTGCCACCAGCTTAAAATGACTTTCCTGTCATCCCTAATTCTTCCCCTTACTTTTTTGGGGGGAGCAGGTCCTGGGGATTGCACTATACCACTGAGCCACATCCCCAGCCCTTTTTATTTTTTATTTTGAGACAAGGTCTAGCTAAGTTGCTTACAGCCTCGCTCAGTTGCTGAAGCTGGCCTTGAACTTTCAATCCTTCTGCTTCAGCCTCCTGAGTCACTGGGACTACAGGCGAATGCCACTGTGCTGGCTTTTTTCTTTCTTTAAGGGAATAAGGTGCCCATTAAATCGTCGCTACCCTCTGAATGCCACCAATCTGCTTTCATTGGAGTTAGCTATTTCATATAAATGGAATCCCACAATGTGCAATCCTTGGTGTCTGGCTTCTTCCACTTAGCACAGTCTTTTATGGTTCATCCCTGCTGAAGTATGTGTCAGTACAGTTCTTTTCCCAGCTTAATAATATTCCATTGTTTAGATATACCACAATTTGTTTATCCATTCATCTGTTATGGACACTTGAGTTTTTTCCACCTTTTGGCAATTGTGAATAGTGCTTCTATGAACATTCACGTACAGGGATTGGTTTGAGTACCTCTTTTTCTTTTTTATTTAATTTTTTTTTTTTTTTAGTTTTTGATGGACCTCTGCTTTATTCATTTATTTATATGTGGTGCTGAGAATAGAACCCAGTGCATCACACGGGCTAGGCAAACTCTATGTTTACCTTTATTTTCCACAGCAACTGTACCATTTTATATTCCCACTAGAAACCTCAGAAGAATTAAAACTTTCCACATTCTTTGTCAACAATTTATATTTTCCATATTTTGGCAGCAGTCAACATGAAAGGTATGAACTTGTATCTCATTGTGGTTTTGATTTGCATTTCACTAGTGACTAATGATGGTGGGCCACTTTTCCCAAACTTTTTGACCATTTGTGTGTCTTCTTTGGAAAAATTCTGTTTGTTTATCCAGCTTTATTGAGGTACAGTTGAAAAACAGAAACTTGTGTATATTCAAGGTGTATCAACAATTCACTATCTATACTCAGCATGAACTGACTGCCGCAATTGAATTAATTAATGTTTCCATCACCGCAGTTACAATGTTTTTAGAAATGTTTATTCAAATCCTTTCCTCAGTTTTTAAATTGGGTCATTTGCCTTCTTATTGTTAAATTATAGGTCATTTATATTTTCTAGCTAGTCTCTTAATTTTTCGAAGCTACTAGAATTCCTGTTGTAATATCTTCTGATATGAGTATAACAGGATGTGGTAGGGACCATTCATTTTCTAATACTGTCTATTTCTCTATTTTTTTTTAAAAACATAGTAGTAGAATTGCTACTTTTTTTGAGGAGGGGTAATTATGTGCTCATTTTTTAAAAAATTACAATTTGTAGTCCCTCTGCTTCTAAGGCTGGTCACATTGTCACAGTGCAGACTTCCAGCCGAGCAGCTGCTCTTGCTTAGAAAGCTGGCAATGAGATGGGGTGGCAGGGGACGGGCCATTCAGCCATGTCCTGGTCCCTACCCCCTGCCCTCACTCACTGTATTTGGCATCTGGCTCAGACAGCCCCTCCACCCATCGCCCTGCAACCTCAACCCTCACGCAGGTACCAGAACAACCAATATCTTTAATATTGTTATAACAGCGTTTTGTATTATAATTGTTTACTTAGTATAATTAACATACATTAAATTCGTGCTTTAACAAGGAATATAAATAAATTGAACCTCTTTTTAAAAAATCAACCCATAACGCCTGCTCCAGGGTGTGGCTGTTGGATTTGGGCACTCGGGGGCAGCTGCAGGAGGAAACCAGGCAGGAGGAGGAAGAAGGCCCTGAGAGGAAGTTGCCCCACGCCACAGAGGGCTGCAGGGGACGAACCAAGCTTTGGCCAAACAGCACCAGGCAGGAGGGTACCCCAAAGCCAGAGCAGAGTCTTTCTGGGGTTGTCGTGAAAAGGCAGGCCAGGGCGAGCAGTGAGGACTGGCAGGGTGGAACAGTTCCAGAGGGTACCAGGTCATCAGGCGTTTGCTAGCCGCCTGGTTCCGGGCCCCGGGACGATTTGGGGCAGAGGAAAGTGGGCTTGGTGTGTGAAAGTTAGATAAAGGGGCTGGGGCTGTGAGCTCGGGGTCACTTGCTGTCTGCTGACCCCTTCTCTGTTTCTCAGAATGGGCTCACCATGGGGGTGGCATCTCCCAGGTCAGCTTGCTTTTCTAGATGTCAAAGACATGAGATTTGACTGGGGAGATAGCCCAGTTGGTAGAGTGCTTGCCTTGCATGCACAAGGCCCTGGGTTCAATGCCCAACACCACAAAAAAAAAAAAAAAAAAAAAAAAGTATGAGATTCAGAAAATTTAAGAGCAAAATCAAAACCAAAGATACAACACCATTCAGAGAACTGCATTACTCTTTCAGATACTGGCCTGATATTTTCTTTTCTTTTTTTTTTTTTTTTTTCTTCCTTCTTTTCTTTCTTTCATTTTTTTCCTCTCGTGGTGCTGGGAATTGAACCCATTGAACCCAGGGTGTGGGTTCTTGTGCTCTAGCACTGAGCCTCACTCCCAGCCCTTGACCTGATATTTTCCATCAAATGCCAGAAGGAAGGCTAATCTCAGAGATAGACAGGCAAACATTGCATGCAGCGAGGTGACATCACAGCTGCAGCTGTTACAGGATTAGATCAAAGACCGAGGAGGCATTCCTTAGGTTAAGTGTCCTCAGCTCAAAAGAACAACATTATCCAGGGCAAACAAAGTGTATCATTGAAGCAAAAGCTTTTGGAGGGCGTAGGCTTCTCAAAGGGACTGACTGGTTTGACGAGTTTTCTTTATATGCTAGGAGAATGCAAAAGGAAGTAATAGTTGGTGGGATGGGACAAGGGATATCCTTTGGTTTGGTTTCTCCATCTCAGGAGAAGAGAGGGAGAATCAGATAAAGGGTTGTCATGGTAAGGAACTCAAGCTTTCCTTCCAGATGGACTTGGATTCAAATCCTGCCCTGGTCACTCATTACCTTCTTTGAACAATTTCCAATGACAGTAAGTAACATTTATGTTGCACTAACTGTGTCAGGCTCTGTTTTAAGTGCTTTACATGTGTTAATTAATTTAACCCTCACAACACACATTTAAAGTGCATACTGTAATTTTCTCCATTTTATGATGCAGAAACTGAAGCACTGAGTAGGTGAAGTCCAGTTCTGAAATCATCTCACATTCCTTAGGGGCAGAGCTCTCTCCCACAGAACCTGCCACCTATCTCATGACCTTCCTGTGAATCCCTTTTCCTGCTTGAGTTAGCCCAACTGGTTTCTGTCCTTCCAATTAAAGAGCCAGAAAGAATGCAATAGGTTACAGGACTTTATGTACATGCTGTCACCATGTATAAAAAATTTAGTGCCAAATGGTAAGTATCATTCATCTTCAATCAGATATAAAGAAGATTATGAATTAAGAAAAAGGTTAATGTTAAACTATGTTGAAAAAGTATGAAACCTTACAGGAAATTAGTGTAAGAATTTCTTATTTTGTTTTGTTTTGGTGCTGGGAATTGAATCCAGGACTTGGCACAGGCTAAGCATGTGTGCTACCATGGAGCTATACTTCAGTCCTGGTTTTATTTTTAAATAATCTCAAACTTACAGGAAAGTGAATATGGTTCAAACAATTTGTTGTTGTTGTTCTCTGAACTATTAGATAAGAAATCTTGGCCTTGCACCTCATCCCTGCAAATACTTCAGCAGATGTTTGCTACGTAAGGACATTCTTCTGTATGATGTAACCATCAAAGTAAAAACGTTAAGCTGAGCCAGGTGTGGTGGCACACACCTGTAATCCCAGCAGCTTGGGAGGCTGAGGCAGGAGGATCCCAAGTTCAAAGCCAGCCCCAGCAACTTAGAGAAGTCCTAAGCAACTCAGCAAGACCCTGTCTCTAAATAAAATATTTTTAAAAGAGATGGGGATGTGGCTCAATGGTTGAGCAACCCTGGGCTCAATTCCCAGTATTACTTGATTAATTAATTAATAGAATAAAATGTTCATACTGTGCAGTAGTATCATTTAGTCCTCAGACTTCTTTCAGGTATCACCAGTTGGTTCAATAATGCCCTTGGCAGCAAACTTCTTCAAGGTGTGTTCTTCTTGTGAACTGTATTCAGAAGCACACACCACATTCAGTTGTTTTGTCTTAGTTTCTTTTTTTGTGTGTGGCACTGGGGCCTGAACTACATTCCCAGCCCTTTCTATTTTTTATGTAGAGACAGGGTCTCACTAAGTTGCTTAGGGCCTCACTAACTTCTGAGGCTGGCTTTGGACCTGTGATTCTCCTGCCTCGGCTCCCTGAGTTGCTGGGATTACAGCCTGCACCACTGCGCCCCATGCCTTGACACTATATAAAGATTGCAGGGTGATTACTTTGGAGCATGAGCTTCCATCTGGGTTTAACTGAGGTGCCATCATGATTCAATTCAGGTTATGCATCTTTGGCTGCAAAATCACAGAGATGCTGCTGTGTCACAAGATTCGAGATTTGTCCCACTGGTGATGGTGCTCACTTTGATCACTTGAAAAAGATGATATCTGCAGGGATTCACATCTGTATAAGTGTCTGTATGATTGCTCAATTGCTCTTTCTCCTTTTGTGCAGAGGACAGGTCTCACTGCTTAGGCCCTTGCTAAATTGTTGAGGCTGGTTTTGAACTTGCCATCCTCCTGTCTCAGCCTCCTTAGTCGCTGAGATCACCGGCATGCAGCCCTGTGTCTGGCTTTGTGCAGAGATATTTTGAAACTATGTAAATATTCTCTTCCTTATTAGGCTTTCAACTTGATTTATTTTTCTTTTTTATTCAATGTGTTATAACCTGTTATTATTAATTAATAGAATTACTTATCTATTTTAATTGAAATGTAATTTAACATACCATAAAAGTCACCCCTTTGAAGTGTACAATTCAGTAGTTTTTAGCATATTCAGAATGTGGTGGGACAGTCACCACTATCTAATTTCAGAACATTTTCATCACCCCAAAAATAAATGCGGGGCTCCTTTGCAGTCACTCTCTGTTCCTCCTTCTTCCAAGCACTAAGCCCCTTTCTTTTTGGTAAGGTCCAAGAAATCATTTCCAAATCCAATGTCATGATTCCATGACATGCCCCTATGTTTTCTTCTAAGAATTTTTTAGTTTCAGCTCTTATGTTTAGGTCTTCGATTCGTTTTATGTTGATTTTTAGATGTAGTATAAGGTAAGAATGTGACTTCTTTTCTGCCTTTTTCTTTTTTCTTTGCAGGTAGACACCCAGTTTTCCCAACACCAATTGTTGAAAAAAAAACTGTCCTGTCCCTCTTGAATGCTCTTATCACGCTTGTTAAAAACCAGTTGAGGGTCTGGGGTTGTGGCTCAGTGGTAACGTGCCTGCCTAGCGCATGTGAGGCACTGGGTTGGATCCTCAGCACCACATAAAAATAAATAAATAAAGGCATTGTGTCCATTTACAACTAAAAAAATAAAAATAAAAAATAAACAAAACAAAACCAGTTGATGTAGCTCAAGGGAAGAAGCTTACCTAGTATGCACGAGGCCATGGGTTTGATCCCCAACACCATAAAAATAAAAACAATGAAATTAAAAATTTGACCATATATACAAGGATTTATTTCTGAATTCTCTATTCCATTCCATTGGGTCTACATGTCTACATGTCAGTACTACACTTTTTTGATCATTATAGCTTTGTAGTAAGCTTTGAAACTAGAAAATGTGAGAATTCCAATTTTGTTCATCTTTTTTAAGATGAATTTTCAAGATTAATTCAACCTCCTGAGATGCCGGAATTACAGGCATGAGCCCTGGCACCTGGCTTCCCAGAATTTTAGAGTGGAATTTAGAATGTCACTGGAGCCAGGTGCAGTGGCACATGCCTGTAATCCCAGCAACTTGGGAGGCTGAGGTAGAAGGATGGAAAGTTCAAAGCCAAACTCAGCAAAATGCGAGGTACTAAGCAACTCAGTGAGACCTTGTCTCTAATAAAATATAAAATAGGACTGGGGATGTGGCTCAGTGGTCAAGTGCCCCTGAGTTCAATCCCTGACTCCCTGCAATAAAATAAAACAAACAAACAAAAACAAAGAAGAATGTCACTGGGATTTTGACAGGAACTGTATTAAATCTGAGATCCCTTTGAGTGGCATGGAATGGACATTTTAACAATATTAAGTGTTCCAATTTATAAGTATGGAATTTTTTTTTCATTTATTTGTGGGTTGTTTGTTTTGTTTTGTTTCCTGGTATTACAGATTGAACCCAGGGATGCGCTACCACTGAGCTACATCCTTAGACCCTTTTTTTATTTTTTAGTTTAAGACAAGATCTCTCTAAGTTGCTGAGAGTTTCACCAAACTGGCCAGGTTGGCCTCAAATTTATAATCCTCCTGCCTCAGCCTTCTTCCTGCTCCTCTTCCTCCTCTTCTACTAGGTATTGAATCCAGGAACATTCTGAGCTACATTTCAAGTCCCCCTTTTATAACAAAGTTTGAGACAGTCTCACCAAGACTCCTAGGTTGGCCTTGAACTATCTTCTTCCTACCTTAGCCTCCTGAGTAACTGGTATTACAGGCATGTGCCACTGTGCCTGGTTCTTTTTTGAAAGTGGCATAATAACCGTAGACATTTGGCGGGCATAGCACGTGCACTGTCCACAGCTAGTGCAGTGGTATAAGTTGCTGAGAGACCAAAGGGAGCACCCGTGATGGCATGTGTGACGTGAGGTCTGTTGGAGAGCACCTACAGGGAAGGTCCAGGGGCAGCAGGCTGGACAGAGAGCAGCTCCACTCCTCACAACACTGTGCCCGGTGGTCGCTGGCTGGAAGGGTGGCACTTGTCCTCACAGTGCCCTCGGTTCTGCCCCGGTCACCCTGGGGACAGAGGTTTTGTAAGCCAGGCTACAGAAGCATCACTGGCTTAGGTTGCTTTGTCCCACAGCATGACCAGCAATCCAAGGAACCTGGCACGCAGGCAGGAAAGCAGCTTTCCACTGACGACACGAACTTGCCCCAATTCCCAGCATACATGAGAAAAAACCAGTGTCCTTTGGGACGAAGCTTGTCTAACACTCTGGCTCAGATTCACTCACGTTCCCTTGCTTTGGCTAGGTTCCTGGGGACGGAGAGGAGCATCCCAGGCACATGGCATTTTACCGTCCTCCTTTTCTCCAAGGATGACGTGGCGAGACATTTCAGCACATGCACTCAATGGGTAATGACCAGATCAGGGTGATTGCCACGTCCGGTGCCTGGAACATTTACCATTGCTTTGTGTCGGGAACATGCAAAATCCTCTCCAGGAGCTATTGCACCTTGAGGGCGTGTGGAGGTTCTAGCCAGGAGCTCGGCTACTCACATACCCTTGGCTGAAGAAGGTCCTCCTGGTCTTCCTGGATGGGGGACGCTGGTCCTCTTCACTGAGCGCAGGTTCAGGAGGGACACACGTGGAGCCGTGAGGAAGGAAGGGGCACACACCCAACAGCCAGATCAGCGAAGCCTGCGAGTCCCAGGGGTGACAGGTGCCACAACCAGCCCGCCCTGGCATCCCGACTAGCTTCTGAAATACATGCTAATCCAGGAGTGGTGACTCACACCTGTAATCCCAGCAACTCCGGAGTCTAAGGCAGGAGGATCTCAAGTTCAAGACTAACCTGTTTCACAATAGAAAATAAAAAGGGCTGGGGAAGTAACTCAGTGGTTGAGCACCCCTGGGTTCAATCTCCAGGACCACAGGTAAAAAGAAGAAGAAGAAACATACGATTCGTTGCTGTCCACCGTTGTCACTCTCCCGTGCTGCACCTGTGCCAGTTCACCCTCTCTCCACCCACCCCTGCCCCCTTTTTCTCACACTGCATTCTTTCCCACTGTACTCTGGAACTCTCTCTCTCAGTTGGCCTCAGATACTTCTTTTTTACTGCGTTGCACAGACTGGTCTCAAACTCCTGGGCTCAAGAGCTCTTCCTGCTTCAGCCTCTCAAGTAGCTGGTACGACAGGTATGCCACCATGCTCACCTTCTCTCTCTTTGTCCTTCTTTCTTCCTTTTTAACACATCTTTCTAGGCAGTCACACCAATGAACTTCGCTCAAGTGATAAAAACCAGCTTGTTTTCCCAGTGTTACTTCATAGTTGACTCCATTTTGATTTTTAACACATTTATAAGGCATCTCTAAATGTTTTAACCTTCTAGACTTTGGACTTTGTCTTTTATAAGTTAACAAAATCTTGACAGCTCCCGAAGATACGATGGTATTTTCTTCCTTCTATGTGTGCAGCAATGAATCTTCCCTCCTGTTCCTGTCTCCTTTACTCACTCTTCTCTGTACACATTATTCCTCAAACAAAACAAGTTTGTTCCACCCCAGGGCCTTTGCACTTGCTGTTCTCTTTGCCTAGAACACTCTCCTGCTCATCTCAAAACAGACTCTGATAGCCCAAGAGTCACAGTAAATGCCAGCTCAGAGGCCCTCCCTAAGTTTTCTTTTTTTGGCAGTACTGGGGATCGAACCCAGGGCCTTGTGCTTGGAAGGCAAGCACTCTACCAACTGAGCTATCTCCCCAGCCCTCCCTAAGTTTTTTATGTAATATCCCTGCAGTAGTCATTATGACATTCTTCAAGGGTTTCTGGTTCTTCCCCCTTTTAGCATTTCAGGTAAGACTGTACCTGTCTGTCCTGTTGATGTTGGGTATGGTCATGTGACTTGCTTTGACCAACAAAATGTGAAGAGAATTGACCTGTGGTGTTTCTGGGCAGAAGCTCTAGAAGGCAGTTTACCTGCTGCCAGATTCCCCTTCCACTGCTTCGGTAACAATCAAATCCCTGGAAAAGATGATACTCCCATGTGCCTGGGTCCGTGAGTGACCACAGTCCACAATGGACATGGAGCTTGAGCTAAGAATAAAATTCACCGTAAAGGACAATGAGATTTGGTGTCTCTTTAGAAATGATGTTTTGATTAGTTTGGAAGTTATTAAAAAAAATTTAGCATTAACAGATGACCCAAAATTGTGCTCCTAGGACTCAAGATAATTGAAAACATACATCTAAGCTGGGTGTAGTGGCACATACCTATAATCCCAGTAGCTCAGGAGGCTGAGGCAGGAGGATCACAAGTTTGAGGTCAGTCTCAGCAACTTAGCGAGGACCTGAGCAACTTAGACCCTATTTCAAAATAAAAATTAAAAAGGGTTGGGGGGGTTGGGGGTTGTGGCTCAGTGGCAGAGCGCTTGCCTAGCATATGTGAGGCACTGGGTTCGATTCTCAGCACCACATATAAATAAATGAATAAAATAAAGGTCCATCAACATGTAAAAAATTTTTTTTAAATGTTAGGGATTTAACTCAGTTATAAAGTGCCCCTGGGTTCGTTCACAAGGCCCCTGCATGATGCAGGGAAGGGAAATGCCCTGTGCTCTTGGGACGATCTGGAGGTCCCAGGATTGAGCCAAGCACACCCAGGTCATTGGAAAACACGCTGTGTACCACGACAAGTATGAACAGGTCATGGGGCCGTTCTGGGGAGGAGGAGATCTTATCTGTAGGTGGGGTGAGTGGCCACAGGATTGCTAAAGAAGTGGCATTTCTGGGAGTTTTATTTTCTCAGGAACATTACACAAAACTTCTGAGAGTCAACGTGTTTCTTTAAAAAAATAAAATAAAAAAACTACCTGAGCTCATCTTTATACCAATGTCTTTTTTAAAAAAAATTTTTAGTTGTCAATGGACATTTATTTAATTTACTTACTTATATGTGGTGCTGAGGATTGAACCCAGTGCCTCGCACATGTCAGGCAAGCGCTCTGCCACTGAGCCTTGAACCCAGCCGGAGCTACCAGTGTCTTTTATTCATGTTGTGCTTCCCTGGCCACCTGGAGTGGCTGTGTTTTTGCAGCGTGAAGAACTGTTAACCAGGCGCATCAGTCATTTATTCCTATACAACAAACCACCCCAAGCCTAGTGCTGTCCACGCAGGCCCACTAGGGCTGGGGGCGCTTTCAAGACTGCGCCCTCCGGGGCTGTTGGCGGAGGCCTCCGTGTCTTACTGGTTGTTGTCAGAGGGCCTCAGTTCCTCACTGGGGCCCCTTGATTCCCCATGGGTTGCTTGATTGTCCTCACAACGTGGAGCTAACTTCTCCCAGAGTGTAATTCAAGAAAGCAAGCAAGGTGAAAGCCAATCTTTTAGGATATAACTTCAGAATTCAAACCCCCTCACTCTCTCTCTCTCTCTCTCTCTCTCTCTCTCTCTCTCTCTCTCTCTCACACACACACACACACACACACACACACACACACACACACACATAATTTTTGTTTTTGTATTGAGGATTGAACCCAGGGGTGAGCTACACTCCTGACCCTTTTTATTTTTCATTTTGAGACAGGGTCTCTTAAATTGCCCAGCCCAGCCTTGAACTTGCGACCCTCCTGCCTCGGCCTCCCTAGTCACCGGGATTACAGTTGTATGCCACCAGGCCTGGCTCAAATCCCGTGATGTTCTCTAGAAACAACTCACTAAGTACAGTCTACAGTACTCTATCTTGGAGGGAGAAAATCAAAGAATTTGTAGATATATCTTTTTTTTTTTTGGGGGGGTGGGGGGTACTGGGGATTGAACTCAGTCACTGAGCCACAATTACCCCGGCCCTATTTTGTATTTTATGTAGAGACAGGGTCTCACTGAGTTGCTTAAGGCCTCACCTTTGCTGAGGCTGGCTTTGAACTTGAGATCCTCCTGTCTCAGCCTCCCAAGCCACTGGCGTGGGCCACCATGCCTGGCTCTGTAGACATATCTTAAAACCACTATACTAGATGGTGAAAATGGAAAAGACAAAAAAGAACATTAAGTATTACAGAGGTGGCAATTGCATCACAATTGCAATTAGTATTATGGAGGGCAGAGGCTGTAATCATTAAAACTCAGAAGTTTACAGAGGAGGGGGTTGGGGGTATAATAGGCTGGGTGGTAGAGCACGTGCTGAGACGTGTTTAGCAAACAGGAGACCCTGGTTCAATCCCTGACACCAGAACGAAAAAAGAAAAAAAGTTCGTAGGACGGGTCCCTTGCAGCAGAAGCTCAGATCTACAAAGAGATACCAGCCAGCTGGTGGCTGTGTCCAGTGCAGAGGAGGCTCCCAGGAGCGGCACCCAAATATCCGAGGAGGGTGCTCTGCTTCACGCCTGCTCGTCCTCCAGCGGGTTCAGAGAAACCTCTTCTGTGAATGCTACAAAGAAACAGAAGTCCCTGCAAATTGGAATAAACAGCAGTACACTCAGCACGACAGCGAAAAGGAAGAACCAAGTTCCTTCTTCCGCCAAGTGGCCGGCCTCTTGCTGGCGCCCCCTGCAGGCAGGTCCGAGCAAGGAGGCAGCAGTCAGAGTACAAAGGTGGTTTGCAGAGGCCTGCAAGGCCCCGGCCCCAGCCCCAGCCCCAGCTCCAGCCCCAGCCCCTGCCGCTGCCCCTGCCCCGGGCTCCACCCAAGGAAGCAACATAGAGGACTGGTTTGAAGCTGAGAGGAGCTTAATAACTGGCACACTTTATTTTTTAACTTTAGTTTTGCATTCCTGGGAATCAAAAGCAGGGTTTTGTGCATGCTAGACAAACGCTCTACCTCTAACATACTTTATTGATTTGAAAAAAGTAGATGAAACTACACAAAGAACAAAAGTATGTTTTCCCCAATACCATTCCGCATCCACCCTACCCATGTGCTATCGCTTTTTTTTTTCTGGTACTGGGAATTGAACCCAGGGGTGCTCTACCACTGAGCTACATCCCACCTTTTTTCTTTTGAGATACAGTTTTACAAAGTTCTGAGGCTGGTCTCGAACTCAGCAGTCTTCCTGCCTCAGCCTCCTGAGTCTCTGGGATTAGAAGTTTGCGCCACCACACCCAACCGGAAGCTATGACTCCTTTTTTTTTGTTTTGTGGTGCTGTGGATTAGAACCCAGGGCCTTGTGCTTGTGAGGCAAGCACTCTACCAACTGAGCCATATCCCCAGCCCCACTATGACTCTTAATAAGCTGTTGACCATCTCTCCTGACACTGTTCTTATTTTATAAATGAGAAAATTGGCTTAGAGAAGCTAGGGAATTATTGACAGCCACACAGTGAGGGACAAAAAAACAGGGTTTAATCCCAGGCTGCCCCAGCTCCAAAGCCCATACTTTAAACCATCACGTATCATACTTACATACATGAATTATAGTTGGTATTGTATGTACATATCTTTCTGTAGCTTCTTATTTACAATCATGCTTTTCACATATTTCCATATTGATACCCATGGTTTTACCTCTATTATTTAAACTGCTATTAACATTCTGATTAGGGCCAGGCATGGTGACTACCTGAGAGGCTGAGGCAGGAGGATGGAAAGTTTCCCATCACTTAGTTTCTGTCTCAAAATAACAAAGCCTGGTATAGTGGGGCATGCCTTAATCCCAGCCACTCAGAGGCTGAGGCAGGAGGATAGAAAGTTCAAGCCAATCTCAACAATTTAGCAAGGCCCTGAACAATTTAGTAAGACATTGTCACAAAAGAAAAATTAACAAAACAAAACAAAACGGAGTGGGGGAGGGGGATGTCTGGGGATGCGGCTCCGTGTGTGTGTGTGTGTGTGTGTGTGTGTGTGTGTGTGTGTGTGTGTGAGAGAGAGAGAGAGAGAGAGAGAGAGAGAGAGAGAGAGAGAGAGAGAGAGAGAGAGAGCAAGTGCGCACGCACACGCGTGCTACCTGGGAATGTAACTCCGTGGTAGAGTGCCCCTGGGTTCAACCCCAGTATTGCAAAAAAACAAAGAAAAAAATTCTGATTAGGACTTAACACATTTTATTTATCTATTCTCCTAATGTGGACATTTAGGTTTATCTACTTCACAAAGTTTTTTTTATAGTTCTTACAATGTCCTAGAAATTGTTCTGTTTTGTTATTTTTCATTATTTCAAGACCTGAGTTTCATTCCATTGCCCTGTGTGTGTGTGTGGTGTGTGTGTGTGTGTGTGTGTGTGTGTGTGCGTGCTTCCAGAGAACTGAACCCAGGGTGCTCTATCACTGAATTACATTCCCCACCCTATTTTTTATCTTGGTGTAGGGGCATGCTAAATTGTCCAAGCTGGCCTTGAACTTGGGATCCTCCTGCCTCAGCCTTTCCAATCACTGAGATTACAAGTGTGGGCCACCAGGCCCAGCTTATTCTATTGCCATTTTACAGGTGAGGAAACTGAGGACCAGAGAGGTTTAATTTGCCCAAGGTCACAGCTAATGAGAGGTGGAGCCAGGATTTGAACCTAGGGAGCTGGTTCTAGAATCTGTGAGCTCAATCACCCTGCTAAACTGCCTCGATATTAAATAATTACTAAACAATATTTTGAGTGGTTCTTGTTTTCCCAAGACTCTGGCGGGGAGCCCGTCTGTCAGCTCACTACACATGGAAGTAGATCTGCAGCTGTATCTGGTGCTCCAAAGGAGAATGGCAGCAATCATGGCCACGAAAGCCTTTTATTAAGGGAGAAAGAGGGAGAGAGAGAGAAAGGAAAAGAAGGGACGACTGGGGCTGTGGCTCAGTGGTAGAGCCCTTGACTGGCTTGTGTGAGGTGCTGGGTTCGATCCTCAGCTCATGCATCCAAATAAATAAAACAAAGGTCCATCAACAACTAAAAAAAATTTTTAAAAAAAGCTAGAAGAAAGAATTAAAAAAAAAAAAAGAAGACGGGAGAAGGAGAGGGTTTAACTCAGGGTGAAGGCGAGATTGGAGTCAAACCAAGGAAAGCCTTCTAGGCCCAGTAGGAAGGGATCTGACTTATCCTAATAAAACTTGGGAAGCCACATGAGGATTTTTTCAGCAGCACATGGGGTCAGGGGAAGAAACGTGAACCGGATTGGATGCAGGGAGCCATGCCATGTATGGAGTTCATTACCACGAGAGGTAGCGGTGGTAGGGGAGAGAAATAGAGTTGCCAGATGTCAGGAGACGCCGTTGGCAGGATATGGTGATGACTCAGGACACAGGGGAGGGAGCATCAAGGCAGAAGAGAAATCAAGGATGCATGCCCCCTCGAAGGGTGTAATCATCCCTTGAGTTGCAGAAGCAAGAAAGCAGTTGTACTGGACCAGGATTTAGGAAGTAGGATGGATAGTTCCTGGAAATCAATTAGCTATCAGGTACTAGAGGAGACAGAGGCACTGTTTTCAATGGTATAACTTGATATAACTGCACTCTGAAAAGTGGATTTCTGGGTGGAGGTTGTGGCTCAGTGGTAGAGCGCTCACCTAGCATGTGTGAGGTCCTGTAGGACCACATAAAAAAGTAAAATAAAGTTATCAATTTTTTTAAAAAGAGCAGTTCTCTCTGTCCATATGTGGTTGTTTAAATTAATTAAGAATAAAATTAGGGCTGGGGTGTAGGTCAGTGGTGGAGCACCTGTCTAGTACACACAAGGCCCTGGGTTCAATCCACAGTATGAAAGAAAAAATCAAAATGAAAACCTCAGTTTCTCCTATAACTATGTTACAAGGGGTCAATAGGTACATGTGGCCAGTGGCTACCAAGCAGGACACACAGAGGTAGAATGTCCTTGTCACTGGCTGGTATTGCTCTTCATCCTTCACTCATGGAGTCTGTTCATCCGCCTCCTCGCCTTTATTGTTTTTCTAGTATTGGGATTGAACCCAGGAGCATTTGACTACTGAGCCACATCCCCAGCCCTTTTTATTTTTTATTTTGAGACAGGGTCTTGCTAAGTTGCCGAGTCTGGCCTTGTACTCGCGAACCTCCTGCCTCGGCCTCCTGAGCTACTGGGATTATAGGCACGGTCAGTGGGCCTGACTCTGTCCTTGCCTTTAGTCCTCTTAGATATGGAAAATGAAAAACCCCAAGATAGTGTGGCCTGGGAAAGGGAGTGAAAAAGAAAGTCATGCATTGATAGCTTTCATCTCTTTCAAGATAAAACTTTTTCAGCTGCTGGCCACAGGTGGGGAGAAAGTGTTCCATTAAACCTAGAATGAGAGTCTCTGGGAAACGTTAATCTCCTCCAAGATAAACCCTCTCCAGGTGCTGGCCACCGACTCCGAACCAAAACCACAAGTTCCTGAATGCCCAAATTGACATGCCCGCTCAACCACCTCTCAGTATAACCTATAGGAGCCCAGACTCCTCTTTTGGCCAGTGACTCATTTTCCACCAGGGAAGTGAGTCCCTCAGAGGTGTGTCACCCCATTCCTGCATGAAACTTCCTTCCTGGATAAAAGAGCTGAGCCAATCCGTGAAGTTTGCGTCCAACCTGGTCTTTCTTTTGTGCTACCAAGTCCTGTGTGATGTGACTGTCCTGGATTCCTAAGCATTCCAAGCTGGTGCTGTACACACTGACACCTGCTACGTGTGGTGCTGAGCTCTAAGGCAGTGGTCTGTGGCAGGGGTCTTTTGTAAACTGTTTATCACCTGCTTGTGACAATATAAGTATAGAAGTTGAGAACAAGTATCCAGAAAATTTGCTGGCAAACTGACCTTGTCACATCTTTATTGCATTTTATAAAGGTGCCAGTGTTGCATGGATTGGAGATGAAAAACGCTGGACCTTCACTACGGGGCTGGCTGGAAGCACGGATCCTGCTGAATGGGTCTCAGTAGGGGTGGAGGGATCCAGAGTCAATACTGGTCTGCTTGAGGTGAGCAAACTTGGACATGCAGACTTGACACATGGCTGAAAACACAGGCGATCATTCCTCATTTATCCATCTACTACTATGTACTGAATGTTCACCCTGCAAGCACTGTACAAAGCAGGGGGGCAGCGGCAGCGGACAAGGGCGATCAGGACCCGCCTTTACAGAGCTCACATCTAGAGAGACAGACCATGCGCAAGATCCCCAAATAAACAAATACGAGGATTTCAAAGTATGTTACATGCCCTGAGGGAAACAAGACGATGAGACAGGGGTCTGCAAGGTGAATGCTTCTGGTTTGTGAGTGGAGGAGTCTCCAAGGAGCTCCGTTTCAACAGAATCTTGAGGATGGGAAAGAGCCAGGCATGTGTTAAGCTAGGAAACAGCATTCCAGGCAGAGGGAACGGCCAGTGCAAAAGCCTTTGGGCAAGAATGAGACCAGGGAGACCAGGGGAGGCTGCTGGAGACATCCAAAGGAAAGATGGTGACGTAAGCTTGGCTGGGTGGTGGTAGATGGAGAGTGAATCAGATGGAGCCTCTGCTGTCTGCTGTCTGGAACGAGGGTTTTCACTTGGGCTGGTGGGGATGGAGTTGGGGAGGCTGATGCAGGTTTTGTACTTATGTGCTCCCGAGTGGGTTTTTCATTTATGAGAGAGACCTTCCCTTAGGCTCTGTAACGCTCAACAAAGCGTTAGCTACTCTTCATTCACGGGCCTTGAAGATCACTGCCATCACCACCACCATTTAAAGTCATCTGAATGCCAGTCCCAGTAGGGCACGCTTGTAATGGCAGCAGCTCAGCAGGCTGAGGCAGGAAGATCATGAGTTCAAAGCCAGCCTCAGCAACTTAGCAAGGCCCTAAGCAACTCAGTGAGACCGTGTGGTAAAGCACCCCTGGGTTTGATCCCCAGTACCAGAAAAAGAAAAAAGAAAAAAAAAGTCATTTGAGGCTATCATTAAACAAAACAAAACTGCTTTGGTGAGGATGTGGAGAAACGGAAAGCCTCACACATACATTTCACAGGTGGAAATGTAAAATGTGCAGCCCCTGTGAAAATCACTTGGGTGTCTCCTCAGAAAGGTAGACTTAATTATGTGACCCAGTAATTTCACTACTAGGAATATATCTTCAAAGATTTACAGTGGGGTCTCAAATAGATCTTGGTCTGACAATGTTCATCACAGTATTAGTCACAATAGCCAAAGGGTTGGAAACAATCCAGTGTCCATCAACAGAGGAGTGAATAAGCAAAACGTGGTATGCACACACTGCACAGTCCGTTCTGCCATAATGAAGTTCCGGTACATGCGACTGCAGGGATGGACTTGAGAACTGGCCGTGGACGTAATCCAGACACAAAAGGACAGACAGTGTATGACCCCACTTATAGGAAATATCTAGAATAGGTCAATTCATGGCAGAAAAGTAGCTCAGAGGTTTGCATGGTCTCAGGGAGAGTGGAGTGGGAGAGTTATTGCTTAATGGCTACAGAATTTCTATTTGGGGTGACGAAACAGCTTTGGAAACAGTGGTGAGGGTTGCACGATATTATGAGTGTAGTTAATGACACTGAATTGTGCACTTAAAATGGATAAAATCGTAGCAAAGAAAAAAATAACAATGGATCCGACTTTTATGGTATGACTCTGTTTCAAGAAGAAAATATTGATATGGAAGGGAGGCTGGATAGTTCAGGTGACTTCTAGGAGGCCGTGCTCAGGGAGACTTGCCTGGAGCAGGTATTCACAGCTGACTTAACAAGTAAGATCTCCATAAACAGATGAAGGGAAAGTTGCTGGTAAGCTCTGAGTTCCTCTTTCCTAAGGACTGAAGCTACGCCTGGATTATCCTCTTGGCTTTGTTATTAACTGGCTCTGTGATTCAGGGACCTCTCTGAGCCTCAGTCTCCTCCCCTGTAAAATAGCAACAGGAAGGGTTCCTCCAGGCTGGGGTTGTTGTAAGGATTGTTAGTGAATACGTGCAAAAGAACTTAGAGCAGTACGAGCACACAGTAAATGCTAGGTAAGCGTCAGCTATTCTTATATTTACTTTTATTTTTTATTAAAGTAAATATTTGTGGGCTGGGGCTGTGGCTCAGTGGTAAAGCACTTGCCTAGCATGTGTGAGGCACTGGGTTCGATCCTCAGCACCACATATAAATAAAAATAAATAAAGGTCTATCAACATCTAAAAAAAAAAAAAAAAAAAAGTAAATGTTTATTGTGGGTGAAAAATCCAAGAAAAAAATCACTTAGAATTCTACTACCCAGCAACAATCAGGGCTAACCGTTCGTTGTATTTTCTTCCAGAATTTTGTGTCCATAAGTGTACACATATACGGCATATCAAACACCTCTTTGGACGTTTTCCTTCAGCCCTCGCACACTGCTCAAAGAATCCCATTACTTTCCGAGAACGCAGACAACGGAATTTTATTTACACCAACGTCTGTCTCTTTGATTTCGACACACAAACCACGCCCCCTGCGGACGCATGCGCACTGAAAGTTCAGGAAAATGGCGCCGGGTGGGCGGGTCTTCCTCGAACGGAAGTGACGCGTTGCACTTGCGCAGTGACGATGAGAAGATTGCCGAAGCGCAAGGGCCTGGAGGCGCGCCGCGCTCGCCGCCGGAAGTGGCTGCATCTTCAGCATGCTGGCGGAGCTCGGTTTGATCCGGACCATAGGCGAAGATGACGAGGTGCCGGTGGAGCCCGAGTCTGACTCCGGAGACGAGGAGGAGGAGGTAAGAGCCGGCCGAGGGTGGGCGCGCGGCCGCGGGCGGGGTCCCAGCCCCTCGGGAGTCCTTGCTCGTTTCCCTTTACCGTGATTCCTCAGGTTTCTGTCCCCGAATCCTCAGCGTCCCCTGGGCAGGGTCTCACTTGGACCCCGGGATCTTCCTCAGTTTGCTCGCCGTTGACTTTTCTCCACCTCTGCTATTGGCCGTGCCATTCCGTGACGCCTTGCTGAACTCAGTATTCGTTCGCTGACCTGGCATTTAATTCAGGCCCCGCGTGATAGAAATCCAGAGGTGAAGTCAGTCTTGGCTCCTGCTCAGAGAGCCATGTTTTGCATCCATTCATCTGTTCATCCAGCCACTAGTTGACTACTTACACGTGCTGGACGTGGTGGTTAGCGTTGGGGACGGCAGTGAGCCGAGATGGGCGCTGAAGCTTGCGTCCAAGTGGGATGGTTTGGACATTAAGCAGCACGACGTGAAGAAGGTGCTTACGGTTTGGAGATTCCGCCCAGGTGTCCCTCTCTGCACTCTCACCTGCCTTCCTGAAGCCGCCTCTAGTATGTCCCACGACCTCTACAAAGTCAAGTCCTACAAAGCCCAGCCTCTCTTCTCCCTCAGCTTCCCATCCTGCCAAGTCGTTCATTCTTTTTTTTTTTTTTTTAATATATATATTTAAAAAAACAATTTTGTAGTTGTAAATGACACAATGCCTTTATTTTATATGTTTGTTTTTGTGTGGTGCTGAAGATCGAACCCAGTGCCTCGCACACGCTAGGCAAGCGCTGTGCCACTGAGCCACAGCCCCAGCACCTTGGAGTGATTCTTGACAGCTTCTTCCTTCTCTCCCATTTCTCTCACACCCCAGCCCCTGGTATCCACCATTCCATTCTGTTTCTGTGAGTTTGACTTTTTTATTTCTGTGTGCATTCTCGAATGGTAGGTGTGGTGTTTCGCACATGTGCTTTGGAATGAAGCTTGTTAATTGTGTTGATCAGATTTGTACAGACCTACTCAATTTTGGTCGCCTTGGTCTGTCAGTCAGTTACTGTGAGAGTTGTGTTAAAAAGCCCCTGGGACAATAGTAGATGGGGCAGTTTCTTCTCGTTATCTAGATAGTCTTGTAGGTTTCTACTTTCTTATTGGACACCCTTCTTTCCTTCTTCCTTTCCTACTATTCTTTCATCTCACCCCATAATCACCCCACCTGTCTTCTTCCCAGGGGCCCGTTGTGCTGGGCCGAAAGCAGAAGGCCTTGCAGAAGAACCGCAGTGCTGACTTCAACCCTGACTTCGTTTTCACTGAGAAGGAGGGGATGTATGATGGCAGCTGGGCCCTGGCTGATGTGATGAGCCAGCTCAAGAAGAAGGTGAGGTGGACAGATGGGCATTCCAGACAGTGGGTCTCAGGACTAGCCCTGCCATCACAGCCTCTGGCCCTGCTTACATTCAGCAGATGCCAGAATCCTGTGAACATGTGTGGTCTGGTTTTGATGGGGTGAGGAGAGGCAGTCACGGGACCTACAGCCTTGATTAAAGTATTAATACTGAAGTAAAACATCCCCAGATTGATTCATCACAGGCTATAGTTACACTTTCACAACTATAGATGATATTTAGAAGGATCAAAAATGTTTCTTTCCTTATAAAATTTACATGACAGCTTTTCCTGGAACAGGGGGGATACTGAACGCATGAACTCAGGTGTATTAAGACATACCTTCTTACTTTTTCTTTTTCTTTTTTTGGTACTAGAGGGGATTGAGCTTAGGGGCACTCAGCCACTGAGCCACATCCCCAGCCCTGTTTTGTATTTTATTTAGAGACAGGGTCTTACTGAGTTGCTTAGTGCCTCGCAGTTGTGGAGGCTGGCTTTGAACTCGAGATCCTTCTGCCTCAGCCTCCTGAGCCACTGGGATTACAGGCGTGTGCCACTGCTCCCGGCCATAGGCCCCGTTTCTTACAGGAAATCTGGTAATAGCAGTGGTTTAGGAACACCCAACCTTGTTTGACTTAAAAAATTACATAGTGGTGTTAAAGTGACCTTATTTTTAGATGTTCACTCCTTGTTTTGAATATTAGAGAGAAACCTTTTCACATCAGTTTGTCACGGTGAATGATGTAGTAGGAGGCCTTGGTGGTGACTTTGCTGGACTCTGCCTCTGACCTGTGGATACAGCCATTCTGTCTTGTGCCAGATGGTGTCACCTGGTATCACTGTTCATGGTCCCTGGTTCCCAAACAGCACAAGCAGAGCTGCCACCAATGTCATTCTCGTCTGCTCATTTGTCAGGTTCTTTCTGTGACTCTGGTTAATAAGCTAGAAGATACATCAAAATTATTTTCCATTTCATGTGTTTCCAGGAGAAACCAGCAGGCTGTTCACTTCTGACTTTTCTGATCTGTTTTTGATTAAAGTAAGCCAGTATTGCCTTTTTAATATCACCTGGAGAAGACTTTTCATTTTTAATTTTTATTTATCTGTTTGTTTACTTATGGGTACCAGGAATTGAATCCAGGGGCGCTTAACCACTGAGCCACATCCCCAGTCCTTTTTCTTTTTTATTTTGAGACAGGGTCTCACCAAGTTGCCCAGGCTGGCCTCAAACTTGTGATCCTTCTGCCTTGGCTTATTATTAATTTGATAAAGAGAAATTTCTACAGCATATTCTGAAAAAAAGAAAGAAGAATACGTCTATAAAAAATAGCTGGGATTACAGGTGTGTGCCACCACGCCTGGTGACTTTTTATTTTTTATAGATATATTCTTTCTTTTTTTCAGAAAATTCTGTAGAAATTTTTATCAAATTAATTATGAAGTATTTGTTCTGTCCCATGTTTTGATGAAAATTTGTTTTGGATTCATTTAGCAAATATTACATTTATTGCCAGATCCTAGTGTATGGACCACATGTATTGAAGGACTTAGTCTTGGGAACTTGTAGTCTAGCAGGGTAGAAAATAATCGTACAAAGAATCACATAGGAGCCCTGCTCGCCGGGCTCCAAGGACGCCACACCTGCACCGTGCCAAAGCCAAGCAGCTCCTTAAGCCTCCTAAGACTCCTGTGTGCCCCGCATCGGTCCAGAATTGTTAATGTTGGCCCCAGCTAACTTCTCAGCCCCAGTACTGAATGGTCCGCAATTTTGCAAGGAGTGTAGGTCCTTCCTCTGAAGGCATACCTACCGATACTGAAAGACTGCATGCTGCTTTGAACAAGAGGGATGATCAGTTGGAATGTCTGCAATGCAGTGGTGTCGACCTTGGTGTCGACCCAGAAGGTCGAGGAATCACCTCCCGAGCCTCATTGCCACTGCCACTGACTTCATTCTTCTGGCGATGCTCCCGGGCCTGGCATTATAAAACTCCCGCTCTTCCTCTTGAGCCTGCCGGTTTTGGCTGTCCCGATCCCGTCCTGGGGCCTGCCCACTGCCAGGCCTCTCATTAGAACTTGTCCTCTGGCGGGAATGGCCCCGTGTCTATCTCGGTCAGTTTCTAGCTCTCCTGTGTTCCTGTTCCGATGGTTCCCGGTGCTGCCGATCCTCCCGTCCTCTAGGGGATGATCCTCAACAGATTCAGGTTGTGGCTCAGTGGCAGAGCGCTTGCCTGGCATGTGTGAGGGACTGGGTTCGATTCTCAGAACCACATATAACTAAGTAAAATAAAGGTCCATTAACAACCAAAAAAACTTTAAAAAAAAAATAGCTAATATCAAAAAGGAAGGGACAAAAAATGAGATATCCCACTGCTACTGCAAACTGGTTTAAAAAAAAAAAGTGTAAACTGGTAATAACCAGTATTCAATAACGATTTCATCAACCAATAATCTAACTCCCAGGAATCTATTTTCTAGAAATACGCAGAAAATGCACAGGTAGGTATGTGAGGGTGTTTACTGCAATCTTATTTGTAGTAATAAAAACTTGACAATAAAAAAAAAAAAAAAAAGAATCGCATAGATGATTACATTTGTGTGAGTGCCGCAGTGGTGCAGGTGCTTAGAGCGTGCGTAATGGGGCCCCAGGAGCACTCTACAGATGAACTACACCCCAAGTCCTTTTCATTTTTCATATGGAGACAGGGTCTTGCTAAGTTGCTGAGACTGACCTTGAACTTGAAATCCTCCTGCCTCAGCCTCTTGGTCGCTGGGATTGCCAGCATGTATCATGTCATTGTACCCTGAGCTGCGCTCTTGGCACGACCTCATCATTTCTCTTTTAGCAGTTTAATTAATTAGCAGGCTAAGTTAGGTCTTGTTGGCAAGAGAAATTATTTTTCTAAGTAGCTTCCAGATTAAATTCTTAAATCTCTTGAAAATTCTATTTTTCTAAATAGTAAATACCTTCTAAAATGTGGATATTTTCATTGGTTCCTATTAAAGTTGTTTTTTTTTTTTTTTTTTTTTTGACATTTTTTTAGTTTTCAGTGGACCTTTTATTTATGTGTTGCTGAGGATGGAACCCAGGGCCTCACACATGCAAGGCAAGCGCTCTACCACCGAGCCACAGCCACAACCCCTGTTTTTGTTTTTTTAATAATTAGCACATTTATTTAATACTTTTTTTCTTTCTTCTTTTGTTTTGGTACCAAAGATTGAACCCAGAGGTGCTTAACCACTGAGCCACACCTCCAGCCCTTCTTTATATTTTATTTAGAGGCAGGGTCTCACTGAGTTGCTTAGGGCCTCACTGAGTTGCTGAGGCTGACCTGGGATTACAGGTGTGCACTTTCACACCTGCCTACTTTTTTTTCTTTTGGCTCTGAATGATCTACAGAATGATGCATTTGTCCAAGAAGAGACAAGAACAGAAGTGTATTAACATTTAAGATCTGACCTTCGAGGAAACCTTGCTTGACCTCTTTCCTCCATGTATATTTTTTCTCTGTATTTTTATCTGCAGAGGGCAGCTACTACCTTAGATGAGAAGATCGAGAAAGTGCGAAAGAAAAGGAAAACGGAGGTGAGACAGGAGCCACTTCTCGTCGCTGTGAGCCCGGGTTGCGGTGCCGCCGTGCGGGTGCTCTTAGTGCTGCGCGTTCTCAGAAGCCCCATGTTCTGTCCAGACTCCAGAGCTCAGTATTGATCCTTTAGATCCTGAATTTCCTGAACTGTTTAACCCCCTTGCTTTATTCTGGCTTTTTTTTTTTTTTCCCCCAGGATAAAGAAGCCAAGTCCGGGAAGCTGGAGGAGAAGGAAGCTCAGACTGGCTCTGAGCCAGGGGAGCAGGGGGACCTGGAGGGGACACAAGAGGTGGGCTCGGCAGAGGAGGAGTCAGAGAGCAACTACTCGTCTGCTGAGGAAGACATCCTCACCAAAGCAGGTGTGCGTTTCTGGGGTCACAAGTGCCCTGCGCCCTGTGGCCAGCCCTCCACTGCTTTGCTAGCGGTGTTCAGACCGCCCTGCTCTCATTAGGTTCCAGGTTCTCTCTTCCTTTGGGATCTTGCTTGAGTTATACTTCGCTGGCGGCTCCTCTTTCCCCATCTGTACAGCTGCCAGCTGCCTCTGTGACTCACACTTAATTTGAGGTGTCCACATCATTGGGTTCACCCAGGTAGCTCAGTAAGTGTCTTGGGCAGAGATTTGTGCTAAGGTGTCGGGGTGTGTGGAGAGGGGATAGTGTTGCCAGCCTGGTCCCTGGACCACCCCTCCTGTCTGACCATAGTTGAGTTACTTCACCCACATGGTGTCCTCATCTTTGAAGTGGGACGGGGGCACAGGAAGCCCTTCGGGCATTGTCCAGCTGTGCTCAGCAGGTGTGTTTTCTCTGTAGATACACTCAAAGTAAAGGAGCAGAAGAAGAAGAAGAAGAAGGGACAGGTGAGCCCGGGCTTGGGAGCAGGTAGCTTGTGGCAACCTGAAACGATCGTAAGGTTGTCTGGTTTTCTCGGGCCCTGTTTGCTGACTGTCGTTCTGTCTTCTGGTCTGGTGTAGGAGGCAGGAGGCTTCTTTGAAGATGCATCTCAGTACGATGAAAACCTCTCCTTCCAGGACATGAACCTGTCCCGGCCTCTTCTGAAGGTAGTGTCTGCTTTTGGCAGCTGGGTTGACCTTGCAGTGGCCCTAGCTGGACTCCTTGCTGCCCTCTTCCTCCCTCAACTCTTGTCCAGGCTGCTGTCAGAGGACCCTCTAAAGCAATAAGTTCATCATGTCCCTCCATGGCACCCACTTTAACTTGGGGAAAAGCCAAATTCCTTTTATCACCGTATAAGACTCTGCCCCTTCCGGCCCCCTCTCGTGACTTCGCAGCACTCATCATTGATCTCTGGCCTCACACAGGTCAGATAGCCTCTTCTGCAGGGCCTTTGCACTTGCCATTCCTCTCCCTCTTTGCTTAGAAGTCTATTACAGTTCTCCCTCACCCACTCAGGGTTTGTTGAGACCCTGCCTGGCAGTCCCACTGTGCCTGCCCCGGTTGATTCCTGCTGAGACTCCTCTTTGCTCACGCGCCTGGTCTGACTCTTTCTTTTCTCTTCAGGCCATTACAGCCATGGGCTTCAAGCAACCCACCCCGATCCAGAAGGCGTGTATTCCCGTGGGTCTGCTGGGGAAGGACATCTGTGCCTGTGCAGCCACCGGGACAGGTGAAGGGTGGTGGAGAAAGGATGTCACAACCCAGATAGGGTTCTAGTTGACTTAACATGCTGGTTTGCAAAATGTGCTTGGTTTTCTTAACTATATAAAGACTCTACAGAAATTCTCTGGTGATTTCAGTGGCTTTTGCAGATGTGGAGAAATTTTGAGTAGATGAGTTTCAATTTTGTCCTCACAGCTCATTTTATAGAACGTTGAGTTTGTTTCTGGCACCTCCCCCTCAAGGGGACAGTAGCAGGAGGAAACATGAGGAAACAGGAAGGGTTCTCTGTTGTGGGGTGAGACCGAAGAGAGTGCCACACAGCACAGACGCCAGTCCCAGAGGCATGTGCGTGTGGGAGACCAGGTCTCTCCACCTTAGGTCTCTCTACCTTGGACCTACTGAGGTCACCTCTGTCCCAGCTCCCCACGGCCACTGCAGGGAGCTGAGGGAAAAACAGGTTGACTAGTCCAGTCCTTAAGATACTGTGAAGAAGACAAGATCAGAAGTCCAACTGCTGCAGATAAACAGCTTCGGGACTGCGACAGCTGGCAGTCGGCCTGTTCTGTGGAGCCTGGGAGCCCGCCTTTGCCTGAGCCCTGCTGGGCGGCCACTCAGTGCTCTCTTCAGGGCTCCAGTGACATGACAGACAGCACTGTGGTCAGCACCTTCTGGGGCACTGCACAGCGTTAGGTCCCTTCTCTCAAACCACGTGGCCGGTGGTGGAGACCCAGTGGGTGCCACATTGCATTCTGAAGTTTTGTTAGACTTTTTGTGGCAAATTGAGAATTGTCACAGTTCATTCACATGCTCATTCACAGTTCATTCACATTTTTGGAGGCAGTTTGGCAATACACAGACTGACTTAAAAGTGTTAAGAGTGTCTCGGTTCTTTATACTAACTTACACTCTGGGTGTAAGCTGAGGTCAAGAAGGCTGACTTACTTCTGCGTTTGAATAAGTGACAAGACCAGGGTTTTAGGAATGATCGTTTGTAATAATTGGCTTCTTTAATTTCTACAACATTTTTCTTTTTAAATAGATAGTACATATAATGATTGAAATGCAGATATACTGGAAAGGGGTACACTAAAAAACTCCCCCATCCACCTAGATTCTGTCTCACCCCCTAATGTGTTTATGCCAGTGGATACTTCAGAGTGTTTGCATTTTTCTTGGTAAATACAGAAGCATTTGAGATACATTTCAGTTCAAGTGCACATGCATAGATCTGCGCCACCACATGCCGCGGCCCAAGGTAGCGGACTACATGTGGCTATACGTGGCCTTTCTCACTAAGTGGGTTATCTTGGCTGATTGTCCAGAGGGCACCTGCAGGGTGTTCTTTGATTGCATATTGTGGCAGCTTTTATTTTTGCTAATTTTTATTTATCGCTTTTTCAATTGAGCATAGCTTATATACTGTAAAACTCAACATGTTGCATCCTAAGTATAGAACTTGATTTTTTTTTTTTTTTTTTTTTAATACCAGGTATTGAACCCAGGGGCACATTAACTACTAAGCCACATCCCCAGCCCTTTTTAAATTTTATTTAGAGTCAGGGTCTCACTTAGTTCCTGAGGGCCTCAATGAGGTGCTGAGGCTGGCTTTGGACTTGTGATCATCCTGCTTCAGCCTCCCAAACCACTGCGATTACAAGCTCGTGCCACCGCACCTGGCAGCTTGATGAGTTTTTACATAAGCCTTTGCAGTGTTGATCTGCTTGTATATTTTAAATGTTTACAAATAGTAAATTATTATCATTTTTATCATCATTTGTGATACTGGGGGTTTCCAGGGCCATGTTAGCTCAAAGGGCCTTGCTAAGTTGCTGAAGCTGTCCTTGAACTTGTGATCCTCATGCCTGAGTACCTGAGCCTCCTAAGTTGCTAGGATTACAGGAATGTGCCACCCCACCAGGCACATATTAATATTTTTAACTGAGATAAAGAGATAGCACAATTCAGAGGTAAAGGATTAAAAAAATTTCTTTATGTTTTTGGTACTAAGGATTGAGGCCTTACATATGTTAAATACTTTCAAGCCCCGGATTTAAAAAAATTTAACCTTGTTATTACAGATCAGTAGGAGGTAGCAAAAATAATGGAGTGAGTCCCTTGAATCCTTCACCCAGTGGTAACTTTCCACGTTACAGTAGGCCAGTATCATAACCAGGAAATTGGCATTGATCCAGTCGTATTAACTAGAGCCTATTCAGTTTGTCCGAGGCCTTGGAGAAAGTCCAGTCTAGATCTGGGTCACAGGTGTCAAGGGGTCCAGTGGAAGTTATCTTTATTAGGTATCTGTGACGCTTACCTCTTGGTCCTGCTGTGATAAGCCCTTCATAGGAACGGAGATTTTATATAAAAAGGGTGTTCATCACTATATTGTGCATTAGTGATAAACAACCAAAACTTACAATTCTAAAGATCAGTTAATTTATATAGAGATACTCATGTGTTAGAATGCAGAGGATTTTAAAAAAGGGAGGGTTGGGGATGTGACTTAACATGGGTGAGGCCATGGGTTCTGTCTGTCCCCCACTACTGTAAAAAAAAACAACCAAACAGAAAACCAAAACCAATGCAAGAAAATAGTTTATTTCTGGTTATCTGAATTCTGAGTCATTTTAATTATTTATATGCTTTTTTACATTTCCTATGTATTTTTATATTGACCATATAGTTTGAAAGTAAAAAAAAGAGTTCTTTTGAAAAATAAGTTATTTCATGTTCCCCTGACCAGACTCCTGTAGATTTTCTGTGCATCGGCCAAGGACCTAAACATGGAGGTAACCAAGCCTGTTTTTGCTTCCCGCGGGCTCCCTCTAGGTAAAACTGCAGCTTTTGCTCTGCCCGTCTTGGAGCGTCTGATCTACAAACCCCGCCAAGGCCCTGTAACCCGCGTCCTGGTGCTGGTTCCCACCCGAGAGCTGGGCATCCAGGTGCACTCTGTCACCAAGCAGCTGGCCCAGTTCTGTAACATCACTACCTGTCTGGCTGTGGGTGAGTTTTGGGCCTGGTGAGGGTTGTCCCCCACTGAGGAAACCAAGATGTGGTGGAAAATGGACATGGCTCATTCTGAAGGGGCCAGGGCCCAGGAAAGGCCTTTATGTCTGCTTGAATCCACTTAAAAACTGGGTGGCATGTTTTCACAGCAGTGGTAGAGGCGAGCGGGAGAGAGTTCATTGAGATTTAGCCAACCTTGAAGACTGGAACTTCAAAATTATGAAGGACTTTTTTGGTATTGAACAACTTCAGTAAATAATTTCTGCTTAGCGGGAATAAGAAGTCAAATATTATTTGGGGCAGGATTTCTCTGATAAAGTTATATGAGGGCTGAGGCTGTAGCTTGGTGGGCAAGCACTTGCCTGACTTGTATGAGGCACTGGGTTCAAGCCTTAGCACTGCATAAAAATACGCAAAGGCAAGCTCTCTATCTTCAACCACACCACACACACACACACACACACACACACACACACACACACACACACACACAGTTGTATGGCAGTGGCATATAGCCTGCGGTTTACCCTCCTTATGCAATTGGAAGTCAAAGGTGACTTTGTCTTCACATATAAAGACATCATCAGTTTTCACTGAGCTGCTTTCAGACCTGGGATGTTCCAGTCATTCTGTTTTAAAGTGCTTTTGTGTTGTTATCTGTTTTGATTTTTCACTAAGCTAATGCAGTTAAATAATCTGTCTCTCCCCATGTATTGTACCCATGTGGACAAGGCCCCTTTGGCCTTGTTCTTAGCTGTTTCCTGTTCATCTGACATGAGACAAAGGCAAGTGGCAGGTGTTTGAGAACACAGGTGAATGACTGGCTGCCCTGGCCGCCCGCTGGGGCTCTGCTTGCAGGCGGCCTGGATGTCAAGTCTCAGGAAGCAGCTCTTCGGGCGGCCCCTGACATCCTCATTGCCACCCCGGGTCGGCTGATCGATCACCTCCACAACTGCCCTTCCTTCCACCTGGGCAGCATTGAGGTGCTCATCCTGGACGAGGCTGACAGGTGAGCCTTGTGTGCTGCCACACTGCGTTGTTCTGCAGGGCCTTTAGCCATTGTGGGGCTACCGCTTTACCCGCCCACATGGGGCCTCTGTTCTTGCTTTGCCCAGATTTTTCTGCTTGCTTCTTTCTTTCTCTGATAATGGTTAAGAGGGAAGGTGAGTTGAATGTGGGCTCTGTGGCTTCTAACTGAGATCTGGGAAGGTTACCTAGATTCTCAATAAAACCTTTTCCTGTTTGCACACGGGGTCAGGAGTAAGTACCCGCCTTGTGGTGGGTGGTGCGAGGGGGAATGCGGGGAGCAGCTGTGTGTAGTGGCTTCCGCAGGCATCTCCCTGACCGGTGGGGCACCGCGTCCCTCCCTCTATCCTGCCTCTTCTTTCACAATTGCCCTGTCTGCTCACCTCTTGCCTTCATGCCTGAGCCAGGTGAGCCACACTGACAGAGGTGCAGGGAGGAAGTCACAGCCAGGAGCGGCTGAGGTTTCCTCTCACACAAGTATCTCAGAACTAGCCAGTCCTGTGCGAGCGTCTGACCCTGTGTATCCTTACTTTGTCCTTGTCTCCGCTCTATCACACCAGTGACACACCACGGTACACTCTGTCGGCTTCCCCGGCTGTGGGGCTCTGCAGTGCTGGCCCCCAGGTTGGACCCATCCTCTCCGCCTCCTTCAGGTTTCTTCTTCAGTGAGAGGGAAGGACATGACCTCATCTGGCCACCTTATCCCAGTGATGGTTTCTCTGACTCCAGTCACCTGGAGGCAGCTGGACAAATCCAGTGTGTGAATGAGGCTGAGGGGACTTCCTGGGTGAAGGGAGCCTCAAAAGACATGGCAGCCAGTGACAACACAGGAGCTTTGGTTTTTGTGCTCAGAGGGCAGCTATAAAACCACAGAGGGAGAAGGTCAGGTGTCCCCAGCATAGTGGAGAGACTGGCTCTTGAAGCCTCGTGATGCACAGCCCATTCCCTGCATTTCAATTGAGAACATTTGAATGTGGCCTGTACTGCAGGTGTTGCTCAGACACTTCCAAGTCTTGACTGTGACACATGGTTATTAGGAGAAGGTCATTGTCCTTACTGTGGCTAGAATATTTGGGGTGAGGTATGAGATCTGTGACTTGTATTCAGTTGAGCAACAACGAGAGAGACATAATGCAAATGTGGCACAATGATGATTCTCAATCTTGGTGAAAGGGTAAAATAACAGAAGCCATCATAAAATAAAGTAGGTGAATTCTAAGCACAAGCAGTGACAGCCAGACCTGCTCTGACAGAAGAGCCTTCCCCAGTCTGCCACGTCCTCTCTCTGCCCCAGGATGCTGGATGAGTACTTTGAGGAGCAGATGAAGGAGATCATCCGAATGTGCTCCCACCACCGCCAGACCATGCTCTTCTCAGCCACCATGACAGATGAGGTGGGCCAAGGGGCTTCTCCATGGTGGTTCTGCAGAGGGGGCTTGCAGAGGACCCCATCTGGACTCGAGGGGTGTTGCCTGGGTGCACCTTGTTGCCACCTTCCTCCTCCTTGCAGGAAGCTGAGCGTCCTTGGTTTTGTGCTTGGCAGGTGAAAGATCTGGCTTCTGTCTCTTTGAAGAACCCTGTCCGGGTATTTGTGAACAGCAACACAGATGTGGCTCCCTTTCTACGGCAGGAGTTCATTCGGATCCGGCCAAATCGGGAAGGAGACCGGGAAGCCATTGTGGCAGGTGAAGGTCCAGGGCAGGGCTGGGCCTCCTGATGTCCACCTGCAGCATTAGGGTTTTCTGCTCGCTCAGCTGCACTGCCGTTCCTCTTTTTCACAATCTTTGCTGGCATCACCTCACTCCTCCCCACCCCCCAGTCTTCTTGGTGTCCTCCTGAGCTCCCGACCACTTGCCACCAGTTACCGCTCTGGCCTCTTGGTGCAGACGCTGCTGTATGTCGCCTGCATTGCTGCCGCAGCCTCTTGACTTGCCCTTCCTGCCTCCTCTTGACCCTTGGAAATTCATTCTTCACCCTGAGAACAGGTCTTTACAAAAGAATATTTGCTCTTGTTACTTCTTACTTAACAAACACTCTGTGGCAGCCTCCAGCTCTGAGATGGAAATCCAGGCTCCCTGGTGGGTCCTCAGGACCCTGGAGGACCTCCTGCCTGAGCTGCCAGCTGTGGAGGCTGTTCATGGCTCCAGCCACTCTGCCAGCTTGGGCCTTCTCATCCGCCATGCCTGTTTGACTTCCAAGCATTTACATTGCTCTTTCTTCTCTCTTCATGTGGGGAGTCTGCCTTGTCATTCATTTTCAGTCTCTTTCCCTCAAGCTCCTCTGCCACTCTCCTTTTACTCTCTCTTATGACATTTATCACTCTTGGGAATTAGCTGCTGGCCTGTGAGTTCCACATGGCAGGGACCATGCCTGTGTCCCAGTGCCAAGCACGGCAGCTTCACTTCTCGAGTGAGGGAGGTGCCATTGAATAGGGGCCTACAAGGAGCTGGCTTGCTCTTCTTCCTGCCAGCCCTGTTGACGAGAACCTTCACCGACCACGTGATGCTGTTCACCCAGACCAAGAAGCAGGCCCACCGCATGCACATCCTCCTGGGGCTTCTGGGGCTGCAGGTGGGTGAACTCCACGGAAATCTGTCACAGACCCAGCGACTGGAGGCCCTCAGGTACCATTCCCCCTCAGCTCCCTCCGTCCTTGGGCTGATCAGAGAGGGTTCTCCTCATTTGACAGGGAAACCTAGGATACAGAGGGTTATGTTAGAACAGGGCAGAGATACAGATAGCACAATGCCCTGCTTAAAAAATTTTAATCTAAGGGCTGGGGAGATAGCTCAGTCAGTAGAGTGCTTGCCTTGCAAGCACAAGGCCCTGGGTTCGATATCCAGCACCAAAAAAAAAAAAAAAAATTTAAACTGAGCATGGCAGTCAGAGCACACCTGTCATCCCAGCTGCTCAGGAGGCTGAGGCACGTGCCTAACTTGAGCCCAGGAGTTCAAGGGCAGCCGGGACAACATAGTTTTAAAAAACAAAGCAAAGTGAAGACTTGGGGCACTGTCGGGCCCTGTGGTAGATGCACTCATTCCCAGAGAACAGTGGCGCCCTCCACAGCTCCCCACCCACCCCGTTCTCACAGGGGGCTGGGAGCCTTAGGCAAGTCTGGAGCGCTGAGAATTTTGCCTCGCTGTGGCCTGTAGTCTAGCTCGTTGGTTCACACTTGGATCTGGACAGGAGCCGTGCTTGAGATAGAACACAAAACTGCATTTTCCCCGTGTAGTCAGTTGTTTAAGGGGGAGTGGGCTGGTGGGCTGCCATGTAGAAATATCCCTGCTGCTTGACTCCCAGAGGCTTCGTGGTGGCTTTAGTGTTCACTTTGTCTTCTCTGCTTCTCAGGCTCCTGGGGAGCATTACTGGGATAGGGTATCTGAATAAGCATCTCTGTGGCTGTTTCTAGGCGCTTTAAGGATGAACAGATTGACATCCTTGTGGCCACAGATGTGGCAGCCCGTGGACTTGACATTGAAGGAGTCAAAACGGTGAGAAGGTCGTATAGCTTTCGCTTTCAGTGAGAGTGTTTTTGACTTCTGGCTGCACGGCACCTCCCACCCCTGACTCCCGGGCAGCAGGGTCTGACCATAGTCTGACTTTCCAGGTAATCAACTTCACGATGCCCAATACTATCAAGCACTACGTACACCGGGTGGGGCGGACTGCGCGAGCTGGCAGGTCTGGGCGCTCAGTCTCTCTGGTGGGAGAAGAGGAACGGAAGATGCTGAAGGAGATTGTGAAGGCTGCCAAGGCCCCTGTGAAGGCCCGTATTCTTCCCCAGGGTGAGAATACAGCTGGGGCAGGGCGGACAGAGGTGGCATCTGAGAGTGGTGCTCTGCAGTCAAGCCAGCTTAAGTCCCCGCTTGACCAACTCCTGGCTGAGTCTCTGGGCAGGTCTCACCTCACCTCTCTGGACCCTAGGCTTTTATGTACAAAAGGGAATGATAATAGAAATGAAAACGTAGAGTCCATTCACAGGTATTTTCATGATCTGCAGGGTCCTGTAAAGGCCATCTTCTTTTAAAGTTCCTTGTATTAATGTTACAGAAGTAACATGTATTCATCGTCTGAAATTAGTAAATAAATAAAAGCGTATACCAAAGAGCTAGCTGGGTGCAGGGGCACATGCCCATAAATCCCAGCAACTCTGAGGCTGAGGCAGGAGGATTGCAAGTTTGAGACCCTGTCTCGAAATAAAGAGTAAACAAGGGGCTGAGGACGTAGCTCAATATTGGTAGCATCCCTGGTCCTCCCCTGGTCCTCCCCTGGTCCCACCATGTTTGCAAGTACACACCCTCACGGACTCTCCCAGTCACAGATGTCTCTCCTCCTCTCTGTATTGTTTTCATTAGCTACATAGAGTTAGTGTCCACCCATATTTTAATACCCTTGATTCTCTTCCATGGAGATGTTATCCTCAGATTTCGGGACAAGATTGAGAAGATGGAGAAAGACGTGTACACAGTGCTGCAGCTGGAGGCAGAGGAGAAGGAGATGCAGCGGTCCGAAGCCCAGGTGGCGACCTTCTCGGTGCTTCACGTCCTCTGCCCTGGGGTCGCGCTGCCTGCTGTGGGCTAGCAGCACGGTCTCACAGTGGCTCTGCTTTCCCTGTCCCCACAGATCAGCACCGCAAAGCGGCTCTTGGAAGAGGGGAAGGAGGCCGTGGACAAAGAGCCTGAGAGGAGCTGGTTTCAGACCAAAGAAGAGAGGAAGAAGGAGAAAAGTGAGTTAGTGCAGTTTTGTAGAGTTACAGTGGAATTGCGGCCGGCCCAGCGTTGTACTCCTGCTTGAAAGCAGGGGCGCCAAATAAGAGAGATTTGCATTTCTCTTATTACTAGAGATGTTGGACTTTTTTTTATATATTTGTTGATTGATTGTAGATCCTCTTCTGTGAAGTGTCTGCTCACTTCCTTAGCCCATTTATTGATTGGGTTATTTGTATTCTTGGGGTAAAGTTTTTTGAGTTCTTTTTAGATTCTGGAGATTATCTGAAGTGTGTGTGGCAAAGATTTTCTCCCACTGTGTAGGCTCTCTCTTCACATAGTTGAGTTTCCTTTGCTGAGAAAAAGCCTTTTAGTTTGAATCTATCCCAATTATTGATTCCTGCTTTTATTTCATTTTGGGAGTCATGTTAAGGAATTCTGGTCCTAAGCTGACATGATGAAGATTCGGGCCTACTTTTTCTTCTGTAATGTGCAGGGTCTCTGGTCTGATTCCGAGGTCCTTGATCCATTTTGAGTTGAGTTTTGTGCAGGGTGAGAGATAGGGGTTTAGTTTCATTTTGTTGCATATGAATTTCTAGTTGAAGAGGCTATCTTTTCTCCATTGTATGTTTTTGGCACCTTTGTCAGTATGAGAAAACTGTACTTATGTGGGTTTGTCTCTGTGTCCTCTGTTCTGTACCATTGATCTACCTGTCTAATTTGGTGTCAATACCATGCCGTTTTTGTTACTATTGCTCTATCGTAGAGTTGAAGGTCTGGTATTGTGATACCCACTGTTTCACTGCTTGGGATTATGGTAGTAAGTGGTCTGGAGTTTTGTGAACAGATAGTTGTACAACACTGTGATTGTAATAAATGCCACTAAATTATATATGTCAGGATGGGTAAAATGGCAAATTTTATGTGATACATATTTTACAAAAAAAATTATTTTTTCAAAAAAAAGGAGATACTTAATATATAATCCTTTTTCCACTCCATTTAAAAACCAACCAACCCTACTAATGAGCCCGGTTGCTCCACAGACCTTGCTTTTTTCACATAATTTCATAGCTCAGGGCTCCTTCCATGTAGGGATATGCATAGCTGCTTTTTCCCTTAGTGGCTGCATGGTCTTTTATCATGAGTAGATCATAATATATTTAATTGGTTTCCCTTTTTTTTTTTTTCTTTGAAAAATGTTCCATATTTATTTACAGTTTAAACCCTTAGTATAAGAAACCATTTTCCCACCCTATTTAATATTTACAAATTTCTTCAGTTGGAAACAAAAATTCAAAACAGAATCAAACATAAGTGACTGGTCTGTGATCCCTCATCCCACTGTATTCACTTAAAATAGGGCTTGCTCCATTTCATCTTGCCTTTTCGGATAAGCCAAAGTTGGAAAGGTGGCAGTCAATCATAAAATGTCTGATGAGTTTGCCTTGATTTTTTGCATCCATTAGGTCATAGAGGAAGCTGCCGCAGAGCCTCAGAGTCAGTACTCAAAATTGTGGGAAGGACTTGGGGTTGTAGTAGCTAGGTGGTAGTGCTAACCTAGCATGAAAAAAAAAAAAAAAATCCCCACATTGAGTAATAGTGGAATTAATTAGTTTAAATGAGACAATTAAAGGATTAATGATAATAGTTAAAGGAAATGACTTTTTGTGGATGGGCAATATTGCCACAATACTAACAGAAGCAAAGTTTTCTAAGAACTTTCTGTAGCCCTTTGTTTACATACATTTTAAAGTTACTGCAAGATATTTTAAAAAATTAAACAAGAAAAATATGAACAGTTCATGTCATTAAATTTAACTGTTTATGAAATATTTTTTTCAATATGTACATATTTTAGTTGTTGATGGACCTTTATCTATTTATTTATGAGGTGCTGAGAATCGAACCTAGTGGCTCACACATGCCAGGCAAGCACAGTACCACTGAGCTACAACTCTAGCCCCCTATTTATGAAATATTAAAAGCCAATCTGGAAACTGAATTCCCTTGCAACTCTAGGGCTCTAGTTAAAATGTTTTTCCTGTTGGTACTATTTTTATTTTATTCTTTCAATAAAGTCTCTTAGAGTCAGAAAAATGACTTTATCAATGTTACAAAAATTAGCAATTTTTGAGACTGCTGATGAGAGAGAATGATGTCCAACAAATCCAGTCAGCTTTTCACAAGGAACTGGCTTCTGCTCAGCTTCCCTCTTTCCCTGAGGTAAGCCAACAGGTGTCTTTATCTCCTCCATGTGACCTTTATCCCATACTTCTCCTCAGGGGTGTCTTTAACCAGAATAGGTCCAGGTTCTGGGCTGGTAGGAGTACTAGTGTGAAGGATACAGCTTTCAAGGCTGTTTTCCCTCTGATCTGGGGAAATGGAGTCCTCCTTCAAAGAAGATGACTCTGGGGTCTGAATATCAGGTGGAATAAACACGTAAGGAAAGCTGTGAAGTGCATGTACTGATAGTTCCCCACAGCTTTGGGGACTGAGCACTGGAATTAAGGGCTTTCTAGAAATGTCCTTTTCTGATTGATTGGTGCACCCTGTTACTTCGGGGATCCCCAGTGTCTCTGAACTGGAAGATAACTGTGGACTCTCAAATGTTAGACACGGAAACTTGTAGGTAGATTTTCGGCTTGAATGTCTTGCCTGGTCTTGGTGATGATGTTTCCGGTGGGCTGGGAACCAACTTTCTACAGTTGTATCAAACTGAGGTGTTACCCAAGAAGCGATGGTGCTAGGTCAATAGGCTTGCTGGGCACCTGTCGAGTGTGCGCCATGGGCCTCTGTGGAGCTCCATAGTGACGTTTGGGGCCCTCCAGTGGTTGCTGGTGGAATAGCAGCGGAGTTTTGTGGGAACGTTGGCAGTGTCTTTTTTGGGAGGCATAAATAGGTAAATGAAGGGCAGTTAGTAACCTCATGGTGCTGGTTGCCCTTGGGTTGTGGAACAGGCTCCAATTACAACCCATGCCCGCCCGGCGGGGCCACGGCTGCCGCTCCTCACGGCGCACAGCGTTCCTTAATTGGTTTCTTATGGAAGGACATTGGGGTTGTTTGCTACTTTCTGCCATTATGAACAAGTGATGTGAATAGCCTAGTATGTTGGCCTTTTTATAGTTAAGCAAGTGCACTTGACTTGGAGGAGAAATTCTTAAAGGTGGAAATTGTAGGTCAGAGAGCATGGTTATTTCTAATTCTTGTAGCAATTGCAAAATTATCCTCCATTTCTGATTGTACCAGCAACTGCAGAAATACTGCTTGTATTTGATAGGACCAAAAGAAAAAAAGAAAAAATAGGTGTGTGTATGTTAAATTTTCATGTTAAAGATAGTTAGATCAGTGGGAAGGAGTGGGGTAGTTTAAGGAACCAAACCTTCTTTCATAACAGGTTGGTACAGAAGGAATACCTTAAGTGGATTAATAAGAAATAGTAAACAAGCATATTGTTTAGTGAGGTGGAGGAAATCACTAGTCATTGTTCCTTGTCATTTTTAAAATTGTTATATACTAATTTAAAGTAGTAGGTGTGCTTTGGCTTATAAACTTAAAAATACAAAATGATCTCTGAAATCTCACGTCTCTTCTCATTTCAGTTGCCAAGGCTCTGCAGGAGTTTGACTTGGCCTTAAGAGGAAAGAAAAAAAGGAAGAAGTTTATGAAGGATGCCAAGAAAAAGGGGGAGATGACAGTGAGTGACCTCCCTGTAGAATCTGGTCCCACCGCCTCTGGGGGGTCAGTGCCTTGTCTGTTCTGCATTCACCCCCTCCTTTTCCCAGGCAGAGGAAAGGTCCCAGTTTGAAATCCTCAAGGCACAGATGTTTGCTGAGCGATTGGCCAAGAGGAACCGCAGAGCCAAGCGGGCCAGGGCTATGCCTGAAGAGGAGCCGGCGAGAGGCCCTGGTACGTGAGAGGAGCCTTCCCTGAGCCTGTCCTCGTGGTCAGAGAGGAAATTGGAGGGGTGATAGTGGCCATGTTTTTTGAATAAACTTTCTCGTATTGGCTTCAGGAGGTGGAGTGACCCTTGGTTGGTGGGGTGAGCTAGGATTTGGACTCTGGCCTTTCTGATTCTCCCGAGTCCTTCCTGGCTGCTGCTTGGAGGAGTCGGTGAGGGCAGAGGGTCCTTACACACAACAGATCACTGAACTTGAACTCATTATGTGGAGCTGAAGGGGGTTTTGGGGCTTGAGCCAAAGAGGATCGTATCTCACCCATTCTTTCTGTGCACAGCCAAGAAGCAGAAGCCGAGGAAGAAATCTGTATTTGATGAGGAACTCACCAACACCAGCAAGAAGGCCCTGAAACAGTATCGAGCAGGGTAGCGTTTTAAGTCATCAAGGAGTCCTTGGTGTTTTGAGGGAAACTATGAATCTTTTGCTTCTTTATCCACTCCCAGTTCTCACACACCCATAGCATTATAATATATGAACTCAGGGTTGCCTCTCTGTCCCCCACCCACCTAAAGCTCGCCTGTTGATCCCAGGTGAGAGCAGTGTAAGCTACCACTCTTCCATAGTGCTGTGGCCCTTCTGCTTTGGAGGCGAGATGGCCTGTTTTTGAGTTTAGATACAGTTTTCTCTTGGGAGAGTATAACCGCTCTTACCTTGAAGGATCAGTCCTGTAGAACCCGTCACAAAATAATCCATGGGTTTGCCCATGGGAATGGTTTGTCCTGCCACTCTTCCCTGGGCTGCAGGGAGACAGCCTGTGCCTCCCAGGGAGTCTTAGTAGTCACGGGTGAAGAAGGGCCTCTGCCGAGCTTATTTTAAAGCTGGGGCCCAACTTCCAGAAATGCATGTTGTCAGGTAGAAAGAGTAGGGCTTCGAACCCAGGCCCTGGAAACTGGATCCTGGCAACGCTGCTCTTCACGTGGAACGGTGGGGTGGGCACGAGACATCACCCGTGTGTCCGACAGCTTGCTGTTTCAGCACTTCCTTTTCTCACTTACAGTCCTTCCTTTGAAGAAAGGAAACAGTTGGGTCTGCCCCATCAGAGAAGAGGAGGAAACTTCAAATCTAAGTCCAGGTAAGCTGGGCGTGGTGGCACGTGGGTTTTGGAAGGCTGGAGGTTGCGATTGGTGTTGGAAAACAAACCTTTTATGGAAAAACTGCTTCCTCTTTCTAGTCTTCACTCTGCTAATTTTCTTCAATAGATACAAGAGGAAGAAGTAGCCATGGCAGCCTGATGAAGTGTGTGGGGCGGTCTTATTCCCTTCCCTGTGGGAAGTCATCCTGGTTTGGTCTGTCTTTTCTCCATTTGTTTAAAAAAAAAAAAAAAAAATTTCTTTAAAGCCTGTCACTTGTGTTCAAAAAAAAAAGTTGGACTGGGGATGTGGCTCAGTGGTAGAGTGCTTGCCTCGTCTGGCATGCCTGAGGCCCGAGGGAAGCGAGCTGTTCCTAAGCGTCCATCAAGGGTCCCTTTTACTGAGTTACTTGGTTTGGAAGGATTCCAGTGTCTCACCTGTGTGGCAGTCTGTAGCTGGGCATATCATAAATACTTGGATTATCTTTTTGCTCATGGGGCCTGGGTGTAGAGTGAGGAATTTATTCATTTTTTTGTGGTGCTGGGGACCAAACCCAGGACTTTGCATGCTAGGCAACCACTCTACCACTGAATTGTGTCCCCAGCTAGGAGAAATGCTCTCTTCTTGATGCCCTAGAACTAAAAGGCTGCCACTGGGCACTACCATGCGTTGGACATTTGGTGCACTGAGTTGTGTCTAATTCAGTACCTACCAGGCAGGTACTGCTGTTCTCATTTTGCTAATAGAGACTTGGAAAGAGTAACTTTCTCCAGTTACATAGCTGGGAATTCAGGTTTTTGAAATCAGCAGGAACAGCTCTGACCCCATAAATTAGCTCCTTATTGTCAAAACCAGCTTTTACTCTGCAGAATGGTTCTCATCCTTTTATGGATAATGGGTCCCTTTCAGAATTAGCTATGGGACACCCTTTGGGAAACTGCAGTTCATATCCTGTATAATTTGAGTGTACCCCCCGATCCTGGTTGAAAATGATAATAGCTCTCCAGTAGCGTATGTGCTAGACTAAACTCCAAACTATTCATTCAGGCTGATGCTGCACCTCACAGCGTCTGATACAGAAAACGACAGACACCTGTGAGATGGGACATGGTTCAGACTCAGCTTTATGCTGTGCAGGAAGAGTGGGTCCTGGGTGGGCCATTAAAAAGCCAAGTGCACTGTCTCTGAAAAGGGATATATGTTGCTTCAGCTGGTCACCCCTCCCACTCATGAACAGGGTTGCTGCTGGGGAAGGAAACATTGTATACCTTTTGTACAAGTTGGAAGAAACAATTTTTTCCACTCATCAGCTAAATAAAAACCTGTACTACAAAAACATGGCTTTGATGTAACCTGCTCTGTCCTATCCAGATTGTCTCATGCCACCCAAGCTGTTTCTAAAAGGACAGACATAGACCAGATTCTCCGTCATTGTTTTTATTAATTGGCTTTATAGGCTAAAGTGCATAGTAAAGACAGAAAAGAAAATGCAAACATAGGAAAGGGACTTTTTTCTTGCCAACATTAGAAAGGACCTGAGATACCTAAGTGTCTGTTCTAAGGAACACTGGACAGAGGGAATGCAGACACAGGCGGCTGGCCTGGGGCTGGCTTCTGGCCTGGGGCTGGGGCCTGCAGAAGCTGCTGGCATGCTAACCCTGCCCAGGTAAAAGCTGCAAGTGCCGGGATGAAGGCTTACACTTGGGAGGGGTGATCCTGGTACTGAATGTGAGTTTAGCTCCATTCGGGCCAGGGAAACCAGCACTGGTACTGAACCTTGGATGGTAGGTAATGAAACCACTGTCCAGGTGTAAGTTACAGGAAAGGGCACAGGGGTCACTCCCAGCCAGTCAGCCTGCTGCACACACCCTCCCAATGGTAATGCACTTCCCCACTCAGTGAATATGTAACTGGGTCAGGGTGAGCTAAAAAATCTTTGTCCATCACATGCCTCCAGCTTCTGGAGAGGGGTGCCCGAGGAGGTGGGAAGTGGGGGTTTCTTGTGCTCCTTGAAGGGATAAGCAGTCCAAACTCCTCTGGGTCACTTATTACCATGAAATTTAGTCTGTAGGTTAGGATCTGGCAATTAGCTTCAGTCAGCTTCACGGAGCTCACACTTGTGCCCTGGGAATACCGCAGAAGAAACATCGAGACTCACAGAGTTACCACTAGGCAGCCCTATGTGGAAGCCCCAGACGTGCTCTGGAGAGTCTGTCCCATACTTTCAGGAAAGAAAGGCGAGCTCTGTTAACTCTGCTCTCAGTTCTGGAGGTAAAGTGCTTACTCTAGCGCAGGGGTAAATCTAGAATCAAATGTGGGCGAGCCCTAAAAGTGGATCCTTAGGTAGGTGCTAAGACTAAAGGACAGTAATTAAAAAAAACTTCAGTTCCTCCGTTAAGGGAGCCAGCCCCAGCCAAATGGTGGCTGGGACAAAAGGCAGCAGTGCGCTATCTTCCTATATCATCCTCCGGATCTCCTCAAAGTTCATCAGGTTGTTGGCCGTGTCAGACCAGGCAGGGTGCTGAGCTCCGTCCATCTCAGAAGCAAGCTGGTTGCTCCTTTCCAGAGTGTGACTTTCACCACCAATCACCTCCTGGCAGTCAGGACAAGTGGCCCTCTCCATGGCTCCTCCACATTCACTAATCACATAAATGTGGCCATTGGGGCACTTGAACCAGTGGCCACGAGGGAAACCCATGGCACTAACAATCTGCACTCGTTCTTCCTCTGAGATGCCCAGGCCAGAGCAGGGAAGGGTGGCTTTCAGAGCATCCATTTTTTTCTGCACAAGCTGTTCCTCCTCCTGGGTGAACTTAGAGGTTTTCTCAAGAATGTTCCGGATGCTGTAGACCTCTTGTGCTACGCTCCCTTTCACCTTCCCTTCTGCCATCTTGCAGCGGGTCAGGAGGTTCACCAGGTATGTGAGCCTCTGGATTTCACTCTGAAGGTCACTCAGTTCCTGGCTGGTAAAGCTCAAGCGCTTCTTGGCCAGCCACCCATGGACTTGGTCGAGTCGAGTCCTCACTTTACTCTGTTCTAAGACATGTATCTTTTTCAGAGAATCCCACAGGTTGGCCAAGTGGTCATAGAAGTTGATGTAATTCTCAACAAGCCCCAGGTCCCTGACTGACAGATTTTTCTGGGCCAACATCTCCATCAGCATCAGGAAATCTTCAGGGAGCAGCTGGTGGAGGAGGCTTTTGCTCTCCAGCAGGGCCCTCAGTCGGTCCTGGCTGGTTGCAATTTCCCCTGCTGAGCCCTGGATCTTTTCCTTGATGACTTCGATTTCCTCTAGTCGCTGTTTGATGCTGGTTCCGTACCTCAGGTTTTTGCGGATGGGCACCTGGCAGATGGGGCAGACCTTCAACCTGATGGCAACTTCTTCATCCTTCTGCTCGTTCATGTAGCGGTCCAGGGCTTGTACCTCGAAGATGTGGCTGCAGTCTTCTAGCTGCACAAAGCGGGCATCGGGCTCATCCTCGGAGCCAAAGAAGATTTGTGTGACCTCATCCATGTGGCAGACACGGCACTTCTTGGGGCATGGCTCTCCACACAGACCAATGCAAGGGTGACCACAAGCCAGTAGCTTAGTACAAGGCACATAGCACGGGGGTCGGTTGCAGGGCTCAGAGCAGAGTTTGGTGCACTGGTAGTGCTGGCAGTGCCAGACACAGGGCTCCACACAGGGGCTGCACAGCTCGCCACACTTTTTCTTGCACTGGCTATGGACACAACGGTTCTGACACGTCCGCTGACAGGGCGGGCACTCGCCAATGCAGGGCTCCTGGCACTTGTGTGAGCAGATGAGCAGGCGCTTGCAGGGCTGCTGACAACGCTCATGGAAGCGCCCTTCAAAACAGCTGTGGCAGGAGCCAGGGCAAGGGTGCCCGCAGTCCAGGGTGGTATCACACTTGGTGGTACACTTGACTGGCATGTCGTACTTGAGGTCTTCCACATGACCACATTTCACCTGTTGGCTGTGCCCACATTTGAGTTTCACAGTGACCATTTCTGAACACAGCTGCACACAGAGCTCACCACACGGGTGGCTACATCGGTGGCCACATCTCAGGACCTTAGGGCAGGGCTCCTGGCAGCAGAAATCTGACTCAGGCATTGAACAAGGGACCATCTGTTCATGGCCACACTGAGGAATGGTTTTGGGTACCTTCACCTGACAAGGCTGACACTCCTGGAAACAAACAAGGGGGCACCGGTGGCCGTCTTGGCAGATGACCTTCTGGCATGGCTTCATGCACTGGAACTCCTTATGCAAGGAATCGTAGGGGTGGCAGGCGCGGGTGCAGACATGCCCACAGCCTAGACGGAACTCACAGGGCAGGCTGCAGCCTCCCTCGGGCACTTTTTGAAAGTCAGAAGCTTTGGATACTAAGGTGTGGGTTTCAGGGTGGTTCTGACAGCACAGTCGGAGCGTTTGGCCTATCTGATTGTTCTCTCGAAGGGTATGAATGATCTTGCTCCACAAGGGCACCTTGGCTAGCATCTGCATGTTCCCAATGCAGTACATCCCTTTCTTGGCTCTGGACAAGGCCACGCAGATGCGGTTGGATATCTGGAGGAAACCCACCTTGCCCTCCTGGTTGCTTCGCACTAGTGAGAGGAGGATGATGTCATTCTCTTCCCCTTGGTATTTGTCCACAACATGGACCTTGACGCCAGCAAATGTCTTGGCAGGCATGAGCTTCCTCAGGCAGAAAAGCTGCCCGGTGTAGGTGGTAAGGATGGTGATCTGGGAGGGCAGGTACTCCTGGCACAGGAAGTACTTGCACAGCTCTACCACAAAGTGAGCCTCATGCTGGTTCTGATGGCTTTTGCCTTCTTGGATCTCCTGTTCAGGAAAGTTGTGTTCTACAAAGAAAAGGTTGGAAGAGACCCCCTGAAAAGGAAAAAAGTGACATGTTAAATGGATCCCTCATGGCCCTTCACCCCCGCATCTTCACATGCGCTGACCATATCCAGCTCCAGGAAAAGACCGACCCTACAAGGTTTTTGTACCCTCCATATCACAATCTTTAATTCTGAAGGTGGTCACCATATGCTACCTTGGGGCCAAGGAAAATTTTGAGCTAGACAAGGAACTTAGGTCGAGTTTTCAAGATACTTGTTTGATATTAATATTCAAAAAACAGCCATCCAAGATTCAACCCTTACAGCCAAGGGCAAAAGAGACAGCTGTGGTGATGGTGGTGAAGACGATGGAGCGGCTGGCTCACTGCGCACCTGCTCCTGCACAGCACTGGGATGAGGCTGGAGACCCCGACACGGAACTCTTAGATAACCTGCTCAAGGATATAGCTACTCAGTGGCAGAGTTGGGACTCGAGACCCAGGAGTGTTCTCCATTACTACACTCCTCTTCAGACCGGCTTTCCTTAGGGCTGGCTACTCCCTTTTGGAAACCTATGCTAGGGAAAGGTGACCTCCTAGATTCCTGACACCATCAGAGACAGATCAGGAAGGACGGACTCACCTTAATCTTCTCATACTTGAGAACAGAGGGATGATTCTCCAGATCCTGATAGATGTGGGGGGTCAAAAGGCGGGCAATCTCAGGGCGCATGCGGTGCTGAAACAACATTTGTCATTAGAAATAGGCAGAGGACAAGTTCTCTAATTAGCAGAGAATTTAGAAAGGTAACATTTGATATGGAGAAACAGGGAGAAAGAGCACCATATAAACAGCTCCTTCAACAAAAACTCAACAGAGTGACTTTGTGGTGTTTTAAAACAGGAAACAAAATAAGTTTGACAGTGGTTTCATTACTAAACCAGTTTTATTTTTACGATATCTTTCAGACAATTGGCAGGCTCCCATGGGCCTTTTCCTGGGTATTTGGTAATAACAGATGACCAGTTTCTCACCTGGTAATTCAGACGGACAAAGGGAATGTTTACTTTCACTAGCCGTTCAAAAAGGGACACCTCAAGGTTGAAGTTCTTGGCCAGATCATAAACGTTGGCACTGGGGCGCAGCTGAGAAGAGAAACATGGCTGAAGATTTTTTCTTGAAAACGTGTTCACCAACTATTCATCCATCCAGCAAATGTTTTTCAAGTATCTACTGTATGTCAGGCACTCTTAGGTGCTGACAAGCTAAGAGTTAAGGGTGACAGGGCTCTGAAGACAAGAACTAAGGATAATGTGACAAGAGTGCCTAAGGGTGAGGATTCTTTAACTAGGCTTCTCTGAGCAGTGACATCTGAGCTGACACCAGCATGAGGGGACAGGCAGTTACTCAGTCATTTGAAAAACAAGCCGTGGGAGGGGATATGGAGGGAGGGGATGGGAATACCATGAGCAAATGGGATGAAGTCAGGGAAGCAGGCTGAAACTGGATTTTCTTATAGACCTCTGTAGACCACTTTGAGAAGGTTGATTTTTAATATTAAGTGCAGTGGGAAACACTGGATGGTTTTAAGCTGGAGAGTGACAATCTGATTTAAAATTTTAACATTCGTTTTGGCTCCTTTACAAAGGATGTCTGATTACAGGGTAGCACAAATGGAAGCAGGAAGACTGGGGAACTTGCTGTTTTAACAGTCCACTTAAAAGGCCATAGTAGGCTCGGACAGTAGCAGAGCATGGATGAAGCCAGGATTCTGCTGCTAAGCTGTATGTCAAACCTAATAGCCCCTGTTCTCAAATTGAATGTGGGAAGTAAAGAAAAAAAGGAATCACAAAAAGCCACTAACGGCTTTGTGGACTCTTAAAACAGAGGGAAGAGTCCTCCTGTCACTCCACCTTCCTGAGGGGCGGCCCACCTTCCAGGAGCTCTTGCTTTACCTGCTGGTGGTCCCCAATCAGGATGAGGTGCTGGCAAGCTTTGCTCAATGTAGCAATGGTATGGGCCTCAAGGACTTCAGCAGCCTCTTCGACAATGACGATGCGAGGCTCCACCTTCTGTAGAATCTGGCGGTATTTCGCAGCACCTTGAGTTGGGAAAGATGAGAGGCTCCTCTGAGCTGAGATACAGAATCCACAGGGCCACTGCTCACTGGTAATCCCCTTTTCTCTGAGCCTAAGTTCCCTGTACCTTCTAGGTCCCTGTCGGGCTGAGATGACCACTGAATAAGAAAATGAGCACTGGGTGGTCTCTAGAGCTTCAAACTCACATTATTGTTCCAAACTCAGCAGCAAGTGAGAATTTCATGAAGCAGTCCCAATATGGGTTGTTTTCAATAGCTTTTCATGGTATTTTCCTCTAACCTCTTTACCTGTCTTAGATAATCTGATAGAATCTGGGTACCAGAAGAGAAATTGGCTGGAAAAGCTTAAATGTCCCCACACTTTCTCACCTGTGGTTGTCATGCCAACAACCTGGGCATCTTTAAGGATGTGCAGGTCTTCCTGGAGTCTCAGCTCAGCCATTCTCTCTGCTGATGTGCGGTACTGGCGTTCATAGCTAAGGATCTTCCGGCGAGTGTCGGCCTGGTACATCTGTAGCCACAGCCTGGAGAATGGAAGAATCAGGGAAAGGAAGCCATGTGCTCTTTGAGAAGGTACAGGAATGCCCTTCATTGTGCCAATATAGGAAGTGAACCCAAGACCTTTGAGGAGTTTACAGGTAGGTGAGAGAGGGCGAGAGAGGGCGAGAGAGGGCGAGAGAGAGAGAGAGAGAGAGAGAGGGCGAGAGAGAGAGGGCGAGAGAGAGAGAGAGAGAGAGAGAGAGAGGGCGAGAGAGAGAGAGAGAGAGAGAGAGAGAGAGAGAGAGAGAGAGAGAGAGAGAGAGGGCGAGAGAGAGAGAGAGAGAGAGAGAGAGAGAGAGAGAGAGAGAGAGGGCGAGAGAGAGAGAGAGAGAGAGAGAGAGGGGCGAGAGAGAGAGAGAGAGAGAGAGGGCGAGAGAGAGAGGGAGAGAGAGAGAGAGAGAGAGAGAGAGAGAGAGAGGGAGAGAGAGAGAGAGAGAGAGAGAGAGAGAGAGAGAGAGAGAGAGAGAGAACGAACCAGAAATACAGAATCCAAGAGTCCAAAATGCCCCCAAAAGATGTGCAGGATGGTTAAGAGCTAAGGAAGGGAGTGTGATAAAGAACAAATGTTAGCTGGCCGTGGTGGCACACACCTATAATCCCAGCTACCTGAAAGGCTGAAGAAGGAAGGGAGTGTGATAAAGAACAAATGTTAGCTGGCCGTGGTGGCACACACCTATAATCCCAGCTACCTGAAAGGCTGAAGAAGGAAGGGAGTGTGATAAAGAACAAATGTTAGCTGGCCGTGGTGGCACACACCTATAATCCCAGCTACCTGAAAGGCTGAAGCAGGAGGACTGCAAGGCTAGCCTAGCAACTTAGACATTTCTCAAAATAAAATAGTTTACAAGGCTGGGGATGTGGCTCAGTGCAAGAGTGCTTGTCTCATGAGCGAGGCCCTGGTTTTCAATCCCCAATACCACAAAGGAAGAAAAAGGGTTAACTATTGGAAAGAAAGAAAAGGACTTTAAAAGCTTCAGGAAGAATTTCTCATAAATTCTCCCTATCCCATTCCTGCCCTCCCTTAATTTTGCATAGGATACTTCACCCTGCCTAGTCTGACCCCTGTTCACCCCTCAGACCTCACTTGAAATCTATGTCTCTGTGCCAAAGTATTTCATTTGTCCAACAGCCATTCTCCCTCCTAGCTCAGGGCCCTCCCTGTGTGGGTCCTCTCAATCTCACCTGCTCCACTTCACTCTGACCATGTCTGTTCATCTTTCAGATCTTGCCTCCAATGTCACTTTCTTAGATACCTCAAACCAGCTCAGATCCCACAAAATATTCTTAGTACGCCCTACTCTTCTTTCCTAGTGTTTATACCATGTATAACTTTTTGTTTGTGAAATTATGTGATGACTTTTATCTTTCCAGAGAGAATACAAACTCTAAACATGACGATAGAGCAAGTATCTGCTATCCTAATGCTACTTCCCCAGCACTCAGAGTTCAGTGGTGGTACTCAACTTAACGTTTTTGAAGGTCCGAGAGTATTCTGGGAACAGAAGAGGAACTCCTGGGGAAATGACAAGGGTCAGCTGGGCATGGGGCATAGTACCTATAAAGCTGCCAGCGAGAATTCAGGTCCAGCTGCCAGACATCCTGGATCTCATTGGCCTCAGCCTCAGTCATGGTGTTCAGTTTGCGAAGTTCAACCTTCACTTTCTTCTTCATTTTCTTCTTCTGGTTACGCTGGGTCTGTAGACATCAACAGCAGGCAGGGCACCATCAACAGAGGCAAGCCCAATTCTAAGCCCAACACGGGGGCCCCGGCATGTAAGAAAATGGGCAGCCACCTCTGACAGACTTCAAGTGTCTCACATTCTCACAACAGCTTTTCTACCAGAGTGGCTAAACAAGGACTCTAGTGCCAGTACGCCTGGGCTCTACCTCTTATTAGATCATGGGACCTAGGGCAGGTTACTTGATGTCCATGTGCCTCAGAATCTCCTTGAATAAAATGGGAAGAATAACAGCACAGCTCTGGTAGATCATTACAGGGAAAGAATAGTGCCAGCACTAGTTACTGCCAGGTACCTTTTGATTCTAGTCTATTTCCCGTTCCTAAAATGTGTGTGTCATAAATGCAGTGGGGGCAGGGCTCTCTTACTGGATGCTGTCAGTGTCGGGCCCCTGGTGTTTAGTGCAGGGCATGGCAAAGGGCCTGCTCCAATAGTCCTAATGCCATCACGGTACCTTTAACAAGTGGGTGAAGGCACTGCTTGAGAAAGTGCTCCCCTCCAGCTCTGTCACTGGTGAGGCCATGGGCCTTTAAAAGGATGACATGTGAGGCAAATGTTATATTAAAATCCCTGTCCCCAGATGCCACATGGCAGAAACGTACTCAATCTGTGCTTCCAAGGACTGAGATCATGATGCCTCTCACCACATACAGGGACACTGAACTGAACTAGGAGATCAGGTGCAAAGACATCATTCAGGTGAAAACTGCATCCAAAGTTGCTCTTTTTTAAAAAGTCCCTTAAATTGTGTGTGGTTGGGTTCACAAATTAGCATTGTGAGTATCCAGTGCTCTGCTGCAACAGAGGATCACTGGGCTCCACCAAAAGGAGTAATAGAAGGTCCACATGGAGATGCACAGCATTTACACCACTCTGGCTTTAAGAGAAATGTCAAATTCCATGCTGAGCGAAGGGTGAGCACTCCATCTAGACTGGAGGATTTGCTTTACTGTTTTACTTTAATTCTCTAAAAATGTAATGTAGGTCCACAGACTGTGATTGAGAAGACTGCCATGAAGGCGTGAAGCACTGAAACCCATGTTTGACTTGTAGGTACTACGTTCTTCTGTAAGTACCAGAGAAGCACTTGGTTACTGATTCTTGTCTTTCTAAACTGGTACTTCTTGCCAGCACCCCTCTGAATCATAATTTTTATACCCTTGGGATTCAGACTTACACCAGGGTTATGTTGCAAAATGAGTACATTAGCTAACTGTGAGGATCAAGTAAAGTCATAAAAGCTGGGGAAGACAGGAGTAGTCAGGGTACTCTCAGGCCTGTTCCGGCAGAGTCTAACCCATGCCCACCTGGCAGTAATAACTGAACATCTGTTTCTCATCCTGTTGGAGTTTACATGGAGGGAAATGAGTTTACCTTCCACTCTCCTGTAGCTTGCTCCTGTCCAGCTGTGGTTCCAGAGCCATAGTGGTCTAGCCTCATGGCCAAAAGCATTTTGGCCAACTCCTGGTCTGCCCCATTCTCTTCCTTCTTCCGTCGCCGGGGCCTCACCACCTCTTCCTCCTCGATCACTCGGTCTGCTTGAATCAGGTCAGCCTCCTCTGCGATCTCAATCAGCGACCCCTCCTCTTCTCCTTCTTCCTCTTCTTCCCCTTCTGCCTGGGCTAAGAAAGGAAAGCAATTGCCTCACAAGCATAAGGCCCTGGGTTCAAATCCCCAGCACCGCAAAAAAAAAAAAAAAAAAAAAAAAAGAAAGGAAAGCAGGTGGAACGATGCAGGGATGGAGACTTGGAGTCCAGGGAAGGAAGGGGGCACCTCCAAGAGTTGAGGTGTATGAAGACGTTCCCATGGGGTTTAAATGGTAACCCTGGGAAAGGGAAACTGGGAGGACTGACCACCAGGGAAGGAAGACTTTGCTTTCCTAATATATGTTTTGTTATGTTTTTCATTTAAAAAATCATATTACTATGCTTTTTAAAGAAAGTTTTTACTTATATCAAATACACAAAGGAGGGTAAATACAATGTAAAGACAATGTAAAGGATAATAACAAGTGCAGCAGCTCAGGTCTATAAACCCACAGACTGGGGAGGCTGAAGCAGGAGGTTCCCAAGTTCAAAGCCAGCCTCACCAACTTAGCGAAGCCCTATATCAAAATAAAAATGGGCTAGGGATGTGGCTCAGTGGTTAAATATGCCTCTAGGTTAAATTCCTGGTGCTAAATAAATAAATAAGGGTAATAAAAAGTATATAAAAATGAACATCCAAGTACCATCCTCCCAAATTGGGTGGAAACTACCAATTTTTTTTGAAGACCTCTTGTGGGTCCTTCTAATCTTAAGTTTGAATAACTCATTCTCTTACTGAAAAACAAAACCCAAAAAACTTTACTATGAGATGTATATGTATAAAAATACACACACACACACACATACATGAATACATATATTTACATATATGTACACAGCATATACATATACGTATATATCCTTTAAGTACCACACTGTTCGATGTCTGTAACTTGCCTTTCCTTTTCAGTATGTTTTTGAGATTCATCTACATTGCTGTACATGCTGTGATTCATTCCTTGTCACTGCTGCACAGTATTTATCTTAATAGACAGTATTTGACCCACCCATTGTACAGATGTTGATGGACATCTGAGTCCTGTTTTCCTGCTTGTCACATTTATACACCAACTAGCAGTGTACTAACACTCCACTGCTGCACAGTCTCATGAGGGGTTACGTAAAACTTTGTGAGTGTGTGACAGTATTTAACTCCCCCCATTTTTTTTTTTTTTTGGTACCAGGGATTGAACTCAGGAGCACTCAACCTCTGAGCCACCTCCCCAGCCCTTTTACTTTTATTTTGAGATAGTCTCACTAAGTTGCTTAGGGCTTTGCTAAGTTGCTGAGGCTGGCTTTGAACGTGTGACCCTCCTGCCTCAGCTTCCTGAGTTGCTGGGATTACAGGCATGTGCCACTCACTGTGCCTGGCTCCTCTAGTTTTGTTTTTTTCAAATATTTTTTTAGTTGTCAGTGGACCTTTACTTATTTTTATGTGGTGCTGAAGATCGAACCCAGTGCCTCACACATGCTAGGCAAGCGCTCTACCTCTAAGAAAGAACCCCAGCCTGGTTCCCCTAGGTTTTTGGTTTTTTGTTTTGTTTTGTTTTGTTTGCTATATTGGGGATTGAACCCAGGGTCTTGTGCTTTCGAGGCGAGCACTCTACCAGCTGAGCTATACCCCCCAGATCCCCTAGTTTTAATGAGCACTCTTCATTTGTCCATTGATCAACAGGATTTCCTATTTTGTGATGTGCTTATACAAGGTCTTTTATCTGTTTTCCTATTATGCTATTTGTCATTCACTGATTGATTCACAGCTTTTCATTTATTCTGAGTACTAACTTTAAATTCTACTGTTCTGGTCTTTACCATATTCCAACTGAAGATGTGGCTCCAGATTGACATGCACTTCTTACCTGTGTTTTCAGGTCCAGCTGAGGCAACATTTTGAGTGAAAGAACCAACACCTAGACCCAGCCATTCAAGCATCATGGAGTGCTTCCAATGCTGGAAATAGATCCACTCACTGTCCTAAGGAAGGAGGAAGTATGAGTGATGAGAACTCCATGACAACCAGTATGAAGGCAGGGTTTCCTCAAAGGATCAAAAATAACTCCCTTAAGGACTGGGATGTAATTCAGTGGTAGAACACCTGCTTAACACATGCAAGGTCCTAGTTCCATCCTAAGCATCTCAAAAAAACCCAAAAAAAGACTCCCTTAAAATTCGGAAATTGCAAACTGGCATTTCCTTGGGCAACTGGACATTATAATATGACTTACACAGAACTTTAAAAATCAAAATTCCTATTCTCTTGACAAAATCAGGATCTATGCCAATAAGCCTTTATTACTAAAATGGCAGCAAATGGTTAGAGCTGGGTTGTTGCCACTCCCTTCCCTGTTTGCCATAGCCCTCTCTCCTTCCTAATGTTTCACACTTAAACTATTTGATTTATTTACTCTATCTGATTGATTCCCTTTTTAGGGAATTTGTCAAGCCTTGGAAATCATCAACCCAGTGATAAAAGAGGTCCTGTTTCACTGGGTTCCTGGCGAGTCACTGTATGGATTTGGTCTCAATTACGTCTTACGGTATCTTTTGAAGGTGGCACTATTATTATCCCAGTTTAATTGGTGAGGATCACACTGGCCCAAGTCACAGTCAGTCTGTGACCCAGGTCTGTCAACTCCTAAAGCTCTAGATGCACTAGGTTGCTTCTGGTTAGGATTTCATTTCCATTTGGTACTACGAATTTAACCCGGGGGAACTTCACTACTGAGCTATGTCCCCAGATATCTTTTCTCACCAAGTTGCTGAGGCTGGCCTCAAATTTGCAACCCTCCTGCTTCAGATTCCCAACTCACTGGGATTATAGGCATATACCACCATGCCAGACCCTTTTAGCATGCTTATTAAGTTCAGAGGTTTACCAATACTAACTTTGCTTATCTAAATGATAATCCTCTAAGAATTAAGTTGACCTATAAAAAATTGCCATCTTTAAGTCAAACTTTACAAATACTGGCTGGGGAGATAGCTCAGTTGGTAGAGTGCTTGCCTTGCAAGCACAAGGCCCTGAGTTTGATCCCCAGTACCGCAAAAAAAAAAAAAAAAAAAAAAAAATTTTACAAATACTAGCAATTTCATATGGTTCAGCTTAATGCTATCATTATCCCTGAGAAAAAGGAGAAACAGACACAGAGCAAAGCCAGGATTCAAACTGGGCAGGTTGGTGCCTGAGTCTTCTTCCTGACCAGTATGCCCAACCACTTCTCATCATGAGAGGGAACTCTGCCCTACGGCAGCATCGGATCATGCTACAGCGAAGGCTTTGCACGCTGCTCCCACTGGGGCCGTCTCTAAGTGCTGCGGCGGAGTCGTGTGGCCCTCTGGAGGAGCCCTACCTGCATTGGCCCACTCATCAGGCTTTCCCAGTGCCGGGGGGAGATATACTTCTCCAAGTGCTGTTCCCGCAGGACACCACGCATGGTGCACTCTAGGGTCTGGGCACCTTCATGGAGCTCTTGCTCTGATTCCTTCATCTCAGTCATGATCTGCCAAGAAGGGAAGGAAAGACGTGATGAAGAAATATTACTCTCCCCCCAGTTTGGTCCCTGCCCTGAGAGAAAACAAAGTTAAGAAAGGAAAAGTAGGAATAGAGAATAAATAGATCAGTCAAGGGCTGGTTATATAGCTCAGTTGGTAGTGTGCTTGCCTCGTAAGCACAAGGCCCCGGGTTCAATCCCCAGGACCGCAAAAAAAAAAAAAAGAAAAAAAAAAAAAAGGTCAACAAACCAGTAGACACATTATTGTGGTCTTAAAACCAAAGGTTTAGTAACCAAAAGATCTAAAAGATGCCTATCCGTTGGTAAGAAGAGGAAACACATGACATAAAAACAGGCCAAGACTACTGTGGCATAGACTACAAGCCTCACAGTATTTATTCTCTCATTTCCTTAATAATAAGAACTCAACAGTCAGGCACAGTGGCATACACCTGTAACCCCAGTGACTTGGGAGGCTGAGGCAGGAAACTGTAGGCTAGCAAGGCCATATGCAACTTAGTGAGACCCTGTCTCAGAATAAAAAATAAAAAGGGTTGGGGAGTTAGCTCAGGGGTAAAGTATCCCAGGTTCAATCCCCAGTACCCGAAGTACCCCAAAACAAAACAAAAAGAACTCATTTTATTTATTTTTATTTTTATTTTTTTTAATGTTAAGAGACAAAGTCTCACTAGGTTACCCAGTCTGGTCCCAAAATCCTGGGCTCAAAAAATTCTGCCTCAGCCTCCTGGGTAGGTGGGAACATAGACGAATGCCACTAAGCCCAGCTCAGATTTTTGATTGGACACAATGCTGCCCAGCTTAAAGATGACATTTCCCTAGTCAGTGGCTACATGGAGAAGTGCTGTGGTGGCTTTGGGAAAGTAGCCTGAAGGTCCTGGTAGGGGCAGGGAGGGGCAGTGTGCCCTTCATCCTTCCTCTGTTTTGGATTGAGGGCAGGGACCACACCAAAGGATGAGCAGAATGAATGCTGTAAGGAACCTGGGTCCTTCAGAGCTCTGAGGAGCCTCCATATCCACCCTGGGGCCTGCTCAGAACACTACCCCTGTCTTGCATAGCTCCCCTGAGCCACCTGAGAGATCCCAGAGCTGGAGCTTACACTCATGTAGGCTCTTCGGAGGTGCATGGGGAGGTTGCGGCGGAATTCCCGCTTGTTCCTCAGTTCCCTCAGGGTAAACTGCTTCAGGATTTCACTGTTGCTCCTTCCACCCACCCGCACGATGCTGGTCTTTTGACACTTGTAGATGCCTGGGGAGCAAAGAAAAATATTGCAGGGTTGAGAAGGCCTATGCTGAACTATCTCAGATGAGCGTTGTGTGTGTTTGGGATCTTGTCTCAGGTGAGTGTTGTGTGCGTTTGGGATCTTGTCTCATGTGGTCCCGTAGGGAACAAACTGTGCTTACAGGAAATTTACCCAATTAATGAGTCAGGAGACCTTGAGAAGATAAAAGCTTATAAAGTATAGTGCTTAAGACCAAAGGCTCTGGAATCAAACAACTGGGGACATAAACCTTGTCTCTAACACTTATTGTTATGCAACTTGAGTAAATTATGTAATTTATGTATCAGTTTCATTGTGATTTGGAGACAGTAATAACTTTCTTATAGGGCTGTATCTGGATAAACAAAATAATAATTTTATGGCATTTAGCAAGGGCCTGGCACAAAGCAAGCACTCAGTAAGTGTTATCTATCATGCAGATTTGATTACTGCGTATATGTCCCAGGCATGGGCTGGGTTTTGAAGATACAGCAGTCAAAACACAAACTCAGTTTTTACTTGTTCTTCTGTTTCAAGTTCTAACAGAGAAGATACTCATTAAACAATCTATTATAATAGCAGTAAGTATAAGTCCTGTAAGTACATGATGCTACAAGTGGATAATAGAAGACCTTACCTGATCTGGGCCGGGTAGAGATCTATTCTTGAGGATCTACTATTTAAACTGAAACTTTAAGAATAAAGAAGATGTAGGTGAAAGGAGGTTATAGAGGAATGGAAAATAAGCAAAAACAAAAACACTTATTCATTAATGCTATTAGTGGTGGTGGTGGTGTTTTTTGCAGTGCTGGAAACTGAACCCAGGGCCTTGCACATGTTAGCTACCACTGAGCTATACTCCAAGGCAACAATCAGTATTTTCTGACTGTATAATATATGCCAGGATCTGTGAATACAGTAAGAAACCTGATCAGCCCTCAGTATTTGGGTCTAGTGCAGAGACACATGAAACAGATTAAAAGAAAAGAAGAAAAATTACAAAAGATAAACTTTTTTGGGGGACAATGGAGAAAGTCCACCTGAGAGATTTAAGGAAAGACTTGAAGAATGAAGTAGAGCCAGCCAGGCCAGATGAGTTCAAGTTGGAGAGAGAGGGGGAAAGAAGTACATTCTAGCCAGGAGAACAGCACGAGCCAAGTGAGAAACTACAAGAACTCAAGGAGGGCTGGGGATGTAGTTCAGGGGTAGAGTGCTTGCCTAGCATGTGCAAGGCTCTGAGTTCAATCCCCAGAACTACAACAAATAAATAAATTAAATAAACTAATAAATAAATAATTAAAGTTCAAGCAACTGAAGACAATCAGTGTTAATGGAGGTAGGGGGAATGAAGGAAGAGGACAGAGATCAGGTACAGGTTCACACTAGAACACCTGGCCTTGCAAGTCATGGTAAGGACTGTGGACTTTGTATTCAAAGTGCAATAGAAAACTATTGAAGTTTCTGATGATTCTACCATAAATGTTTTGATAAAGACATTACCTTCCAGAAACTGGTCCAAAGCATGATTAGTATAACATACAACCAAGATGGGGAACTTCTGGAGACTAATTTGCCAAACGGACTCATTGGTTAGGAGGGCTTGAACAATTTTTAGACCCACATAGGTTTTGCCTAGAAAATAAAGAAAAAGAAATTAAAAATTCTAGGAAAAGGAATCATTAATTACTTAGAGAAATGTATTTATTTATTTATTTTAGAGAAAGGGTCTCTATGTTGCCCAGGCTGGCCTTTAACTCCTGGATTCAACTCCTTCCTCACCCTTCCCAGTAGCTGAGACTATAGCTGTATACTACCAAGTCTGGCTTTCATCCTTCTTTTTAAATTTTGAGGTAATACATTGAGATGATTGAAAATCTAAATAGCATACTAAGTATATGGTGAAGTCTCATAAGCCATTTTATCTCAGTAGAAGCAACCAATGTTACCAATTTCTCGTGTAACTTTCCAGAGATACTCTTTCTGTGCATACACAAGTACACATATACATTTTTTTCCTTAGTCTTCAGCATTCCCCCACCACATCTTTTTATTTTTTTAATTTTTTTCAGATAAAAATAATAGACTATTTTCACTGTTCCACAGCTTTTTTTTTTTTTTTTTAACTTTATATACCGTGGAAGTAGTTCTCTATCAGTACATAAAAACAATCTTCTCTCTCTTTTTTTTATGATGGAGATAATTTTCAGCTAGTTAGTTCCCTTCTGATGGACATATATGTTGTTTCAAGTCTCATATAACAAATTCTTTAGAAATGTTTTTTATACAGCATGGTAAATTTGCCTTTGTGATGAGAGAAAACTCATGAAAATCAACATTATAGTTAGAGCCATGAACATATTAGTTAAATTTACAAACTGCTAAATTTTTACATTGTATCAGTTGACTGAGGAAGCAATATGGGAAAATCAAAGACTTTAATACAGCATAATAATTAATAATTTCTTCCTTTTTTTCCTTCAAATAATATTTACTGAGTGCCAACGAGGTGTCAGACATTGGGTGGGTACAACAGATACAATAGTGAGCAAAATAAACATGGCTTGTATCCTGGTTGGCATCCTCCTGGACCTTACAGACTTGCAGATGCAAGACTCACACATGGGGAGGTGGTGGTAGGGAAGTATGCTTGTCTATGAGAAGTGGCTATGACATTAGCTGGGACTCTCCAGCCAGGCTGCCTGAGCTCAAGTGCTAGGTCTGTCACTTAACCATCTGTGTGAGCTTCACACTTCAAATTTCTGAAATCAGAGGTTATTTGCCTTAGTTTCTTCAACTGTAAATGGTTTTAGTAATGGTTTCTAACTCATAGGACCATTGTGAGGACTAAATGAGTTAACATATGTAAGGCATGTGAAACAGAGCTTGGCTCATACTGTGATTATTATATATTTGATACTATTAAAGTAACATCAAAGGGCTGGTGATGTAGCTCAGTAATAGAGCACTTGCCTTGCATACCTCAGATCCCAGGTTCTACCCCTAGAACTGCAAAAGTGAATAATGTAAAATTAAATTGATAGTCCTTCAATGAAGCAGAGAGAATGCATCTCCCTGAATTTGACCTCTAGAAGTCTTTTCTCATCTTGTGATTTGGGTTTATTACTATGCATGCCCATGGTCCCCAGTGGAAAATCACTGAGTGGCTACTTTATAAACAAAATGTATGCCATTTCAGGGCATTGTTTCTAAGACAGACATTCTAGAAACCTAGAGCAAAGCCTCCCTTGCCTATTTTAAAGGGTATATGTCAACTGCTCTGAAAAGGTGTGCCTTACCTGTTCCAGGAGGTCCTTGAATAATAGCCAGTTCCCTTGTGAGAGCGAACTGCAAGGCTTCCATCTGGGAGTCATCCAGCTTCAGGGCTTCTTTTGAGGGCCACTGGCTAAGGTCTAAGACATTGACTCTAGGACGTCTCAGACCCTCAACAGTCCTTAGAGATTCCCCTGTGGTTGAAGGATTCTCTATTAAGGGGGTGAAATCATATCTGCCCCCCATTAGCAAGTACCTGGGCTCCTTCACATGAGAGTCACATTCCACAATATTCCTCTGGAAGGGGACGTCTTCTTCCTGGACCTCTTGGAGTCCTTCCAGAACATGCCTGTAAGCCTCAAAGTAAGCTGTTGTCTCCACCATGAGGAAAGAGTCAGAGGGCTGAACTTCTGCTAGCAGCTGTTGGCTCTGCTCATTGAAACAGAGTTGGACAATTCCTCGGCAGAGATCTTCTTGCTCCCGGTTAGAAACAGTGGCAAAAAGAAATGTCTCAAAGTTGTCCTTGGACATGCATACCAAGGACCCATACAGCAATCGCTTAGAATTCTGCCAGCGAACAAACTTCAGTGGTTTTGTATCAAATTGAACCTTATAGACAATGCCTGATGATGAACACACAGGAGTGATAATCCTCGTATCAAAGTAAATCCGGATGTCATCGAACTTCCTCTTCCTCAAACACTGGTCTTCAAAGCTTTGGAGAAGTTCCAAAATGCCTTCCCGCAGGGGTCTGACAAAATCTTCTCTTAGGAGTCGGAAGTGGGTATCCAGATAGACAGCTGTGCTCTCATATTTTCCAGAAATGATGTTGGGGCGAAGGAAAGGCCTCTCATCTAAGTGCACTTCATTGTAGGTAGGGTAGATGGGCATGGTCCGGTAGCTCTCTACATGGCCTTCTGCCTCAGGCTGCACTAGAGTATAGGTATCCATTCTCAAAGTGCCCTCTCGCCTCTTTTCCTGTAGATGTTCAATGATGGTCTGCACCTTTTCCAGGTTCTTTTCTGTCTCCTCTTCTATGTCAACACCAGAGGCTCTCAAAGCATTAAGAGAAGCTGGCAGGAGAGAAATGAGCATGGAAGTTTCCTGCACAGAGCTGGCAGGGAAGACGCTTACGAGATCCTGGAGGAGGGAGATGATATTGCTTATGTGTTCTGGATACTGGTTTCGAATGTCAGGAATGGGTTCAGTAATCATCCCTACCACATAAGCAGGCAGGCAAACTTTGAGGAATTTGGAGTTCTTCAATATGCCTAGTACATGAAGAATACTCTGGCGGTCCATTTTGGAGCTGCAAGCCTTCCGAAGAACCTGGCAGATGAGCTCAAGGAAGCTGGATTTCATGGAAGAGTGAGACAGTAGTTCCTTCAGCCCTAAACTTGTGGCAAGCGTGATGACCACCTCAGAGGGGTCTTTTTGCAGAAGACTTTCTAGGAACTTATAGCCCAGTTTCTTTACCTGCTGTGGCTGTTCCGTAGGCTTCTGGTGGGGGGTTCGCCACTGCTGGAAATTTTCATTGGACCATGGTGGTCTGCGATTCCTACCCTCTTGGTTGTCATTTCTCCGCCTGGCATCATTCTCCTGACCATGTCTTTGGCCTCTAGCTTCATCGCTGGTATGGCCTTCTTGGTTCCTCCTGCCCTGATGTGGGTTCCTCCCCATGGCCCTAAATCTCTCTTCTCTTTGCCGATAAGGAACAGGGTGATTGTTGGCCCTAGGATGCCTTCCAGGATGGTTGGTTCCTCCTCTGAGAGCATTGGCTGGTGGGTTATTGGCCTGATTTCTAGCTCTTGGTGGTAATTCTCCATCCATAGGCCCTAAACACAGTGGGATACTGGGTAAGTACAGAATTAAGAGGCAAGGAAACTGAACAAGACAACAGCGAACATGCTTTCATATTCCAAAACAACCAAGGACCTCAGGTTTTGTAGAGACAAAAGGTTTCCTACCAAGTTGTATAATAAATGAAAGACAGGGTTGGGGCTGTAGCTCAGTGGTGGAATGCTTGTCTAGCATTCACAAGGCCTAGGTTTTATCCATAACACCAAAAAAAAAAAAAAAAAACAAAAAAAAAACAGTTTATTATGAGTGCCATACAAATTACAAAAATATCACTTTTCCAAAGGACAGAAAGGGAAAAGAATAAGCATTTGTTGAATGCCTAATACATGCTAGAGAATACATATATGTGGTATCTCATTTAATCAAGCTGGGACTTAAGTTTTAGAGGGTCAAAACAGAGGGCTGGGGTTGTGGCTCAGTGCTTGCCTAACATGTGGGAGGCACTGGGTTCGATCCTCAGCATCAAATATAAATAAATGAAGAAAAAGTCTGTCAACATCTAAAAAAAAAATTTATTTTTAAAAAAGATCCATCAGCAACTAAATAAATAAATGAAGATTGGCTCATTGGTTCTAATTTCTTGCCACTACCAAGTAACAGCCAGAACATAAATTTCAGGGCCAAACAGATCTTGGCTTGGCCATGTCCTTCACTGCATAACCATGACCAAGTTGTATACTTTCTCTAGGTCTCAATGACTAGTTTGTCATAGATTAAAAGTTTATAAAATGCTTAGAATAGTACCTGACAGGTGAAAAGTTCTTAGTAAATATTAGTTACTACTAGTAGCAGTAATAATTATTTTCTACTTGGAATACTCTTGATTTCTGTGGTCACTGGTTCTGCTGAACAATTACCATAATAAAGACGTCAAGTAGTATAAAACTCTGAAGGAAAACACTACCTAAACTTTGCCCAGCATCAGCAAAAGCAGTCTGAACAGGAAAAAGGAAGGTAGGACTTCCTTTACCAAGATGTTTTTTCAGCTAATAGAGTGTGAAGGAAACTGAAACATGGATATCAAGTTTTGTTCCAGGAAAGTGAAAAACGAAACTCAAACTTTGATTCAGGAAACTGAAAAACGAAACTTAAGTTTTCTTCTTTCCTGAGTAGAAGTTCACACACACAGTGCTTATCGATTACCGGCAACACTCATACAGAAAGATGGGCTAGACCAGGGATGGGAGATCACACTCCTACACATAGGAATACAAACACCACTCTGTGGATGACACGGAATTGTTTTCCTTGGTCTTCTACACATTTCCTAAGTGACCTTACCCAACATACCCAAAGTCCAGTTTTTTTCACTTTCCATTCCACTGAAACTGATTCTAGAGTTGACTTATCAGAATGACACTGTGATTTTAAAAACAAACAGAATAAGACTATAAATTGGGCATGGTGGCACATGCCTGTAATTCCAGTGACTCAGGAGGCAGAGTCAGGAGAATCACAAGTTTCAAAGCCAGTCTCAGCAACTCAGCAATTTAGCAAGACCTTGTCTCAAAAATAACAAATAAAAAGGTCTGGGGATGAGGCTCAGTGGTAAAGCAACCCTGGATTCAATCCCTGGTATCAAAAATAAATAAATAAATAAAACTGTATATAATGATTGGATAAAAAAAGTTATGAAAACTGAAAGTACACAAAATATTTAAGATGATCATACCATTTATAATACCAGATGCCAAATCTATGTATGTACTTCTTTTTTTTTTTCCCCTTTGATTTTGAACTTTGTAGAGAAAATTTTCATGTAACAACATAAAGGAATCATTGGCAAATATGAATGCTGTACAACTAAACTCTAAATTTTTATAGTTATTTTCACATTTACTTTTTTCCAACTCCCACAACCTAAGAAATTCCTACTTTTAATATTTAGGTCTGATTAGAAGACTGTTATCTTGAAAGAATGAAAAATTGTATCATTTCTCATTCTTTTAACACTCACACATTCCATAAATAAAATTCCACAGGAATTCCTCATTTGTTCCACAACTAAAATTTGAACGACACATTACAAACTTAAAAAAAGCGAGAATCCACTGGTTGTTTTATGTTTGAAAGTTCTAAGCAAGCACTGATTTCTTCAGTACAGTGATACTCTTGAAATTAACTTTGGTTTGAGGACTAGGACTCTAGACCCACATATCTGGGATATAGCCACTAGCCCCACTAGGCTATTAAGAATGGGAAATGTTTGGGCTCAGCTGTAACTCAGTGGTACAGCGCTCACCTTGCATGTGTGAGGCACTGTGTTCGATCCTTAACACCACATAAAAATAAGTAAGTAAAAATAAAGTTAATTTAAAAAAATGTGAAATATGGCTAATATTTAAGTGTTTGAGAGGAATAAAAATATTATTAAAGTTATTAAAATATTATGATAATGAAGTACATTCAATTATAAAATGATAGTATTTGGATATAATAAGAGATCATTAAATTTTTATTAAATTGGTATTAAAATTTTTTGAATAAAGCATAATTCCATATCTGTTCCTGAAATAAACCACAAAGAATTTCTTATTAATTACTTGCAACCTTTAAATATGATCAAAAAATTTCTACTCTTAAATTTTGTTACAAAAAAAAATTGAGTCACAATTTTATGTTGTTGAAGATAGGCAAGCAAATATTATATACTAGAAATTAATTGTAGTATTTGTTATCTTAACAAAGGTCTTCCTGATTTTACTGCCAATTAGATTTGACCTCTGATCCCTGTTTTTAAATTTCTTCCTCAAAGAGACAATTGTAGAATATTAAAACCTGCAGGAATTTTCATGTAGTTCAACTTAATGTGCCATTCGATATAAAGGAATTTTATCATGCTTTTCTGATATGGGTATTAGAATTAGGATCAATGTGAAGTTAATTTTTTAAAAATATTTTTTAGATGTTGATAGACATTTATTTTATTTATTTATATGTGGTTCTGAGCATTGAACTTGTTAGGCAAGTGCTGTGCCACTGAGCCACAACCCCAGTCCTGAAGTTAAATTTTTGAAACAATTTTCAAGAAATGCTTTAAAAAAAGTTTTTGTTTATTAACTTTGTCTTATACTATTAACAGAAAGATTTTTTTAAATTGTAATTCATTAGTTGTATGTTCCAAAAGAATCTCTAGATTAAAAAAAATGTAGGGGTTGGGGTTGTGACTCAGTGGTAGAGAGCTTGCCTAGCATGTGTAAGGCATTGGGTCCAATTCTCAGCACTGCATATAAATAAGTGAATAAAATAAAGGTTCATTAACATCTAAAAAAAATAAATAAAATAAATGTAGTCTAAGATGTATGTTTATCACCTTTTTCTAATGAGTATATTCAATTCTGAAACACTCAACGCTTTTTTTTTTTTTTTTTTTTTTTGTGGTGCTGGGCATTGAACCCAGGGCCTTATGCTTGCAAGGCAAGCACTCTACCAACTGAGCTATCTCCCCAGCCCCCACTCAACACTTTTATAGGAGAAAGATTATAATCACTTGAAATGTTTTATGCTTATTCATGACACTTCATCTATTGAGGAAATTAGTATTAAATTTTAAAAGTAAATTTCATCGGCTTCCTTTTACTTGTTTTCAATGATGCTACCAGAAAATTTAAGAATTATGTTATGGGGGCTGGGGATATAACTCAGTTGGTAGAGTGCCTGCCTCGCAAGCACAAGGCCCTGGGTTCAATCCTCAGCAATGCCAAAAAAAAAAAAAAAAAAAATTATGTTATGGGTTTCTACTATGTTTCTATGAAATAGCATAGGGCCAAACCAAGAGTTATTTCCATTTCTGACACCTCACTCATCACTGTTTTTGCTAAAGTGAACTGTACCCATCCATCATCTCTCTTAGGGAAAGGGGAAAGCTATCTGTTTTTCATAGTCATTCATGCTATATTTAAGGACTAAGTCATTCTTTACTTGAAAGATGCAGGCAATCTCAGGTAGGCCTGTTCGCAGGCAACCCAGTTTCCTTTTCTTATTACTTAGAATTTCCTTTTCACCAGGTAGGAAATCTTGCTTACCTCTGTGGTTGGTATGGGGATTCCTGGGCCTGGCCTCCAGATGAGGTCTTCGGTCTTCCATGTTTAAGTCACTTGAATTCATTCAGGTTCACGTTACTTGCAGTTATCTGGAACTGCACAGGTTAAGAATTATCAGTGCCCCTGAAACACAGCATCTAATAACAAGAACCAAACACCATCAAGCCAGTCATTCTGCCTCCAGATTTCACTGATTTAGTAACTAAAAGTTAAATGCAGGTGCTCAACTTTGTGAGTGACCAATTATGATATAAAACATTAAATTCACAATTTAGGGTCAAATTCTTCTCTGCATTTTCTTGGGGTAGAGGGAGTGTCATCAATTCACATGCAAAACTACTGTTTGGTTTATGCCTCTAGCCAAGTTGCTTAAACAGTTGCTAGGTTTCGTTTTCCTCTCCTATAAAGCAAATATTGTTGCCAGGGCAAAGGAGTGCCTTTTTGTTAATCCAAAACCATGTACTTACCACCCTATCTGGCATTATTATACAGTACTCTATACCTTGCAATCCCCTATAGTTTGAAAATAGTGAGCAGTTAGCTCTTATCCTATTCCTTGGAACACAACGAAATGATCAAGCCCTCTGCTCTACTCAAGAGAAAGAAATCACAGGCTTCAGTAACTTGGAAGGGTATTGATTAACTTAGCACCTATGGGTCCTGTTTCCTCAGAACCACTAGAAATGTGTAATTCTTTCCTCTTTCCCTTATCTGAATGATTTTTGACACTGGTTCTGTAAGAGGAAGCTCCTCTAAGGGACCCTCTCAATCTAGCTCACGCATATCCTGTGTCGAGGGCTGGGGAAAAAGCAGGTGACTCAGAGTCCTCAGCGAAGGGATTTTTGAGACTGTCCTAAGTTTTAAAATATTCATAGTTGGAAACTGAATAGATCTGACGTTATATGAGGGGCACTTTTATCCTCATCAGAGAAAGGAGTCCCCTTCTTCTCGGCTCTGGGAATATTTCTGGGCGTTTCTTCCCTAATGTCATCAAACCATGCTCTCATGGTGGAGGTTCAACAGTTTTTTTGTTTGTTGTTGGTTTTCAATTTCACGAGGAGGAAATTTCTTCTTTCTCTTTTTGAAAAATACTAAACTAAAACCCCAGAAATTTGGGGGGATAAAAGAAATGAGAGAAAGAAAAGAAAAAAAGAAACGTCAGCAAGGAAGGGAGGCGCGCTCAGGCACAGGAAATGCTACGAAAAAAGCAGACAAAAATGTTTTTTGGGGGGAACGAAGGCCAAGAGGGAGGAAGAGGAAAACGGGTGATGGCCGGGCTGGTGCGGGGTGAGGACGCGGTGGTGACCAGGTGGGACGGGGAGGCGGGGAGCAGAGGCCGGGCTGCGGAGGTGTCCGTCCGGGGCAGGCAGTCCCCGCGCGGAGGGGCCGCCGGCGGCCAGGGGCCGGGCAGCGGGGCAGGAAGGCCGCTGCTGGATGCGGGGGCCCGGGAGGCAGGGGAGCCCGGTGCGGAGGGCGCTCAGCGCAGGACCGGGGAAGCGGTGGCGGGGCGCGGGGCCGAGGCGGACGCGGCGGGGCGGGCGGCAGCGGTGCCGCGCACCGAGGGGGCGGAGGGGCTGAGCGGCGCCCGGGAGGTCGCTGAGCCGGGCGGCGGGGCGCTGGGTGGGGACGGCTGGCCAGAGGGACGGGTCTGGGGCCGGGGGCCGAGGAGGGGACCGGTCGGGGGTCCGGCTGGCCAGAGGGACCGGCGTCGGGGCGGAGGAGCGGACGGGCTGGGGGTCGGGCTGACCGGTGGGACTGGGCTGGCGTCAGGGACCGAGGGGACGGGCTGGGGGTCCGGCTGGCCAGAGGGACTGGGCTGGCGTCGGGGCGGAGAAGGGGACGGGCTCGGGGTCCGGCTGGCCAGAGGGACGGGGCTGAGGAGGGGACGAGCTGGGGGACGGCCCGGGGTCCGGCGGGCCAGAGGGTCGGGAACTCGGGGGTGACGGGCGCTGAGGAGTGGACGGCACTCTGGGGAGTGACAGCGCCCGGGGGTGACAGGGGCTGAGCAGAGGGGACGGGACGCCGGGGGGCGACGGGCGCGGAGCCGAGGGGCCGGACGCCGGGGCGCGGGCGGCGCGGGGCGGCAGGTGCGGGCGCGGCGGGACTCACCGGCTGCGGGACTCCGGCGGCGGTGGCGGCGCCGGCGGGTGTGAGGCCCGGGCCCAGGCAGGTCGGCGGCCCCGCCCGGCGCCGCGCACTTTCGGTTTCCCTTCCCGCAGACCCGGGGCGGGGCGAGGAGCCGGGCGGGCGGCCCGGAGGAGGAGGAGAAAGCGGAGGCGGCGGCGGGGCCGCGGGCGCAGGCGAGGGGCCGGGCCGAGCGCCCCCGCCCTCGGGGCGGGCGGAGGGCGGGCGTCGCCTCAGCTCCCCCGGGCGGCGGGGCCGGTGGGCGCGGGCGGGCGCGGCCTCGGGGAGGGGACTGCGGGGGGCGGGCTAACTGCGCCCAGCGTCGTCGCAGGCATCAGCCGGTCCCGGGGGAGCCAGGACCCGGCGGGCCGCTTGGTGCGTGAGAAGCGCGACATGGCGGCGAGGCCGAGGAGCCCGGCTGCCCAGTGTGTACGAGGCGGGGGGCGGGGCCAGGCGGGGCCTTGACAACCATTAGAGCGCCTGGGGCTACGCGGCTCAGGGACTACGTTTCCCAGAGGGCGTCGCGGCGGGCCGGAAGTGGCGGCTTCCTGCCAGTGCGCACGCGCGTTATTCCTCGCTGGTTATATAAGGGAGCCCCCGTGCTCGCTCATTCTTTTTCCCCTGCGGTGCTTGCTGCGTGTGGAGGGTGTGTGCTTATCAGGATGTCTTCCTACCCTGGTAACCACGTTTGGTGTATGGTGAGTGGAGACTCCATTTTCCCTTCGCGAGCTCGGGCCTCTTTTACCCTCTTAGTGCTGTCGCCTCTGCGGCGAAGCCTACTGTAATCCAGCGCAGGCCCTAAAGAGACATTAGGGCCGTGGGGAGATGAGGTAGCTGGGAAAACTCGCGCCTTCTGCGTGACCCTGAGGAGCCTTCGGCTGGTGCAAATGATGACTTCACTTTTTTCCCCATCAGATCGACAATGCTGATCTCTTTTAACACTTGCCAGTTATTTCTGATACACCAGCTTCAAGAGACTCGGTCTTGGTTCTATCCTGGCCGTGGGAAGATGGCGATTGACTACCTTTTGTCTCGCAGGTTAATGCGATTGGATACAGAATGGATGTTGGAAGAGGAGCTCACCTCTGGGCTTCCATGGGAACCCCACTTAGACGTATACAGCCTTATGTCTCCGGAGCTCTGGGGTAAGCACGTGTCTCTTGATCTAAGACATATACTTTGCCCTTGCAAACTTAGGGGGGAAATTAAGCATTTATTATGTGTGTGTGATGGTGCTGGTTGGAACCGAGGGCTTTGTGCATGCTACACATGTGTCCTGCCACAGACTTACGTTTCCCAGTGCAACAGCGAATTTCTGTTGAATCTCTTAGATACTTGATATTAAAATTATTCTGTTTTAAATTATTACAATTAATGTATTGGATGGATTCCTAGGGAAGAAACAGTTTTTAAGGAATGTCCAAAGGGCTTTCTTGGGCGTTTGCATTTCTGAAAAACGAAATGCATTTTTCTATTGACCTAACCACCAACTGCAAAGCTTCCCACCCCGCCCCCCCTTGGATGCAGAAGTGAGGCACTTACAACTGAAATCTTATTGGAGATTGTCTTGTCCCATCCCCACAGGGTCTGGCTACATGTTCCTTAGGGTAATACTGGAACTCCTGGGCTCAAGCAGTCCTTGCAATGCCTTGGCCTCCCAAGTGGCAGTAATTGGAGGTATGTATTCTTGTTACCCACTTTGACCTCAACTTGTACAATGTTAACTCTTGAGGCTGGGGTAATTTGTCATTGCTACAATATTGCAACCAATAGGACACAAAAGATGTGCTCACGGAATGAGGGCAGGTGAGGCAGCATTTTTGTTAAGAGCTCAAAGAGCAGCTAGCTGCCTGTAATCCCAGTGGCCAGCCTCAGCCACCTAATGAGACCCTGTTTCTACATAAAATATGAAAAGGGCTGGGGATAAGTACCTTTGGGTTAAATCTCTGGTACCAAAGAGAAAAAAGCTTGTTGCTGGCATATATGATGACTGAACTTTTTTCCCCAACAGATCGACCATGTTGATCTAACTTCTCTAAGCCAGTTTCTGTCTGATATGCCTGCTAGAGCACCAACTGCCCCCTGTTCCCTTGGCCATCTAGCTGATGGGAACTCAACTTCATTTTATTGTAGGTTTGCTATTAGAAACCAGGCTTTGAATAAACCAGGACGAAATCCAGAATTGTGGTAAGTGGTGTCCACATTTCTTCCTCAACTTAATGGACATTAAGAACGTAGTAACTGCTCTTTCCCAGTGTGGAACTGTCCTTTGTTGACCATATTCAGCCGATGCAGCTGATGACATAACTTTTTTCCCCATCAGATCGACCCTGTTGATCTAACTAGATTTAAGCCAGTTTTATCTGATGCATCGACACAAAATAACTTCTATCCTAGTTTTCTGCTTCCTCTTTTTTTCTAGCATTGAGATTATTTCAGTCTTGTCTGCTTACTTCCTATAGGAGCCCTGGGTGCCACTAACTTGATGTCAGTCTGATGTCTCTGCAACATCCTGCAACAGGTGAAGTTTCTGCTTTCCAACTGTCAAACCCCACAGCAAAGTGATTTGCCCAGTTGAGACCTGGTTCTGAGTTGGGTGTAAAGTGGGAGGGGGAAGATTCAGTTTTGCTTACTGGGAGATGATGTTGGGCTGTTGGTACTAGAAGATCTTGCAAGTTGCTGGACATTGGTTTTCTTGTCCTGGCAAATATTGTATTTTTTAAAATAAGGAACTTCAAGTCACATGTGCATTGGGATTTTTTTGATCATGATTATTTTTGAGGGATTCAGTTGTAAGCCTTATTTGACTGTTGGCTGACTGGGGGCCACCCTCATTTCCTGCCTCTTTAGCATATCAACTTGCTTCATCCAAGTGAGCAAGCAGAAGCAGGCATGCACAGATGGCCGTTTTGTTTATTCCTCCCACCTCTATGCAGGAAACAACACCACCCCCTTTGTCTTTTGGGAGGTAGGGAATTTGTGCCTCCTTGTCTGGTTGAGCAGATCAACCAGACTGGTCTAATTGAGTCAGACTTTGGTTGCACCCCTAATGCTGACCCGAATAATCCTTCAGTACATTGTATCCAGCACAGAGAAGCTGCTTCTACCAAGTTTTAGTGCTTATTCCCTTACTTGCTTAGAATCCTTAATTAGCGAAAGGAGTAAGCAACAATAGTGACAGCTCGTCTCTCTTCCTGACTCATGGTGTTTGCTATAGATATCTCCTGGTAATTCATTCCCCAGCTTTTGTTTATGAAAAGACTGAAAGCTATAGAAATTTAGATTGTAATCACTCATTACCCTAGATTCAAAGTGTTCTGGTATATAGATTCAGACTCTAGCCACTTAAAAGTCTGTTGCTACTTTCATGACTTAATCCCCTGAAGATTGCCATCCATTTAAAGAATTCTCAGTCAGGCATGGTAGTATGTGCTCTCCTATAATTATAACTATTTGGGAGACAGGCATGAAGACTGCAAGTTCAAGGCCTTAGACCCTATCTGAAAGAGGTCTGGATGTACCCCATTGGCAGAGCACCTCTGGGTTTGATCTCTAATGCAAAAAAACTCTGAAGATGGTCCTTAACTAGGAACATTGAGTTCTATAGTCAGGTGTCCACTTCACTTTCACTTTTTTTGGTGGGGGGGACCCAGAGGGCTTATTTCTGGTTTATTGTAGAGCATTTCAATTATGGCAGCATGGGTATAATATTGGTAGTATAGAAGAGACAGTTATGTCAGTGGGAGTTATCTAGCTCCTTGATAAAGTGGGTGGACAAATGTAGGGAAAAGGCGTGTTCCCATATCACAAATAGGAAGCGCTAGTGAATATAGGAACCAAAGTGGAACAGATCATAATCTATTTCTTGTTTTCCTTTTAGAAGTTGCTCAGCCATGGAGTTGGAGTAGAAGTCCTTGAAAGAAAAACCCCGTTTCCAGCTGAACCAGTCCCACGAGGCTATTGTGTATAGAGATTTCTTTAAAAAATCAAAAATTAAATTTCCTACTTGAAACCTTCCTACCTGGACATTAAAACTTGTATTTTGTCATGGGAGGTAGATCTTCAACAGATAACAAGTAGCAGACACAGGTATCTACAAATTTCCTTTGGAATGTTTGCTGGTTTTTGTAAGAAAGTCAAACAGTGGGCAGTTCTGACCTGCTAGGTCTCTACCTTTGCCTTGCTCACTCCAGTAGAGCAGCCTGCCATGTTGAAAGGGCCTAGATTGCAAGGGACTGGGTATTTTGAAGCGATTAGTAAGGGACATTTATGCCAGCAAGTTTGTAAGCAGGTGCTTTTTTAGTGGAGACACCAGCTGAATACAGCTTAGTTATTAGTAGCACAGGAATTAGGACTTCTGCTGATAGGTTGCTGTGACATACCTGCTTCCAGCCAGGACCTGCAAACTGAGAAGACAGCTCCCACGGCTCCCCCTCTGCCTGCCATGTGGGACATCAGAGGGACCAGGCAGTGGATGAAATCCAACTTCTATTAACTCCTGAAGAACATGGGTGATTGTTTAGCCTCAAGTATGACTTGTGATTGGAATTTTTACACCACTGTTGAGGGGGATGTGACAAAAGCTACCCAGGGAGGGTGAACCTGCCCTTCACACCCTGAAGTAGACAGTCTTGCCTGGATTCCTGACCTATAGTGTTTGCATTTCAAGCTACTTGGGATGGTTACAGGGCAATAGAATACTAAAATGCTGCCCCGTCTTGACAGTCTGCATCTGCTGACCTCATTTTGGTTTCTGACTGGCCCTTAGATTTCCAGATGTCTTCTATTCTTCAACTTCATATTCCCTAAGCAGAGTTCCTGACCTCTACCTCCCTCAACCCTGGCCCTAAGTCTATACTTCTAGACTTAAACCATTCTAGATAGTAAGACCAACAGTCCCAGTCCAGCCCCAAAGCCCTGGAATCATGTCAATATGTTGCTCTCATTCCCCAAATAAAACTTGGCAAATTTTGGTGCTGGGGATTGAACCCAGGGGCATTCAAGCACTGAGCTACCCCTCCCAGTACTTTTTTTTCCCCCTACAATTAATTGGTGACCCAGTATTTTTGAGATCTCACTGCCAGATTGGTCCCAGTGTCCCAGGTCCCTGGGATAATAGGTGTGAACCACCATGCCTGTCTTTACTGCCACTTTATTCCCTTTTAATGCCTAAATTGTGCACCCTGCACATGTTCTGTGTACTGCATATGATTGTTTTTGTCTCCTGCCACTAAACCATTGTGTAACACCTCTTCACCCTCTTTTGGGGGGAGGTTTCCAAGGATTGAACCCAGAGGCACTAAGCAGTGAGCCACATTCCCCAGCGCTTTTTTATTTTTTGATTTTTGTATTGAGCCCAGGGTTGCTCAACTGCTGAACGACATCCCTCACCCTTTTTTATATTTTGTTTAGAGACAAGGTCTCTGAGTTGTTTAGGGTCTTGCTAAGTTGTTGAGGCTGGCCTTGAACTGGTGAGGCTCCTAAGTCTTCTGAGCTGGGATTGCAGGTGTGTGCCACCATACCTGGCTTTTTTTTTTGGTAGATGGACAGCACTTTCATTTGTTTTTATATGTGGTGCTGAGGATTGAACCCAGTGCCTCACACATGCTAGGCAAGTGCTCTGCCACTGAACCACAGCTCCAGTCCCCCCCTTTTTTTTTTTTTGAGGGTCTCACCAAGTTGGCAGGCTGGCTTTGAACTTGAGATCCTCCTACTTAAGCCTCTGAGCGGTAAGGATTACAGGTGTCACCACCATGCCCAGCTGCACCTCTTCCTTTTTGGTCACCTCTATGGCACAGGGCATAGAGCCTGGAAGATGGTAAGACACTCAGTAAATATTGGTACACAAAAGAATGAATTAGGGGCTGGGTTTGTGGCTCAGTGGTGGAGCACTTGCCTGGCATGTGAGGCATGGGTTTGATTCTCAGCACCACATAAATCAATAAAAACACCCAACATCTAAGAATATTTTTAAAAAAATGAATCATCTGAGCAGGGGTTGTGACTCAGTGGCAGAGCACTTGCCTAGCACATGTGCGACCCGGTTCCATCTTCAGCACCACATAAAAATAAAGGTATTGTGTCCTCCACAACTAAAAAGAATCAGCTTGGCCCTGGCAGGACTGCTAACGTACATGAAGCGTCGCGTCGATGCCGTGAGCAGAGAACCAGCACATTCCAGAGGCACAGTGAGAACTTAGCTGTGGTTCTCGGCTCCATCTGAGAAACACCTTTTCTCTGACTTATCTACCAGAGGAAGGAGTGCTTTCTATTTGTCCCCAAAAGTTTTTAAGCTATTCTTTCATATAGTGGGTGTTAAATTAAAAAAAAAAAAAAAAAAAAAAAAGTTCCTTGAATCATTACTCAAACTGGCAGCCTGAAGATGTTTGGGGACCCACAGAATGTATTTTTGGTAATGCCAGGTATAGTACCTAGAACCCAGGGCCTCACATATCTAGGTAAATACTCTGCCTCTGAGCTGCATCCCCAGCTGCAGATTGTTTTTTCTTTTTTTTTTTAAATTGGACCCAGGTATGTTTTACTACTGAGGTATATCCTAGCCCTTTTTAATTTTGAGAGAGTCTTGCTAAATTGCTAAGACTGGCCTTGAATTTGCAATCCTCCTGCCTTATCTGAGATTATAGGTGTACACAACCACACCTGGCCTCAGAATGTTTTCTTAAAGAATACATACTTGTCCCTTAGTGTCTTTAGGGAATTAGTTTAGGGATCCCTGTGAATACCAAAATCTAAGGATGGTGGAGTCCCATATATAAAATGTATTTGCATAGAAACTATGCATCTCCTCCAGTATTTAAATCATGTCCAGAGTACTTATAATAATAGCTAACAAATGCAATGTTATATAAATATGCTATCGTTTGGCCTAAATTGACAAGAATGGGGATGTAGCTCGTAGGTGTGCTTGGCTAGCTTGTATGAGGACCTGGGTTTGATACCTACCACTGCGGGTGGGGAGTCTACATGTTTAGTACAAATGCATTTTTTTAAAGAATATTCTTGAGCCTTAGTTGAGTCCACAGGTGTGGAACTCATGGAGAAAGGGCCAACTGTACTCACACAGTCACTGCATTAATATTTCTCAAATACCTACCCCATGGCAGGGTTTATTCTAGTTGCTGGAAATACAATAGTGAAAAGCAACCAGAAAAAAATGCTTGCCTGTATCAGAGATGACTTTGCCAGTAGAGGGAGAAGCAGAATAGAAAATAACACCGTAAGCGTCTAAGGAGATGGACGGTGCAGTGGAGACAACCCAAGGGAAAAGGAATAGATGCGGAAACGAAGATGAGCTTTTAAGTACAGAACAGGAAAACCCGCAGGCAGTGTTCAGGCAAGTGCTAAGGCCAGGAGATAAAAATGTGCCCGTTGCCTCTTGTGTTCAAGAAGTAAAAGGCTTCCCTTGAAAAATGGGAAGTCCAGCCATTGTGCGCCTATTTTCTACTAGATAATGATTGGCTGTTACTGAATCATGTCCACCCCCTTAGGCAGGTCATTTGTTTTCCAATTCCCCACAGCCCCAGAGACCAGTTCCGTTTTCCTTTCTTCTCTTTCCTTTCTCTCTCTCTCTCTCTCTCTCTCTCTCTCTCTCTCTCTCTCTCTCTCTCTCTCTCTCTCTCTCTCTCTCTCTCTCTCCTGTGTGGGGGTGGGGGTGGGGAGGTTAGGGATCAAACTAAGGACTAACACTCACCAGGCAGGTGCTCTACTACTGGGGATTTACATCCCCTCTTCCTTTTTAATGTGACTGTCTTTACAGTGCTCATAGTAATATAACAACAACTAACGTTTATTGATTTATTGTCATGTGTTTGTTACAGTTCTTCACATGTAACACACTGTCCATCAACCCTCTGAGGCAGGTTGTATTATGAACCCCACATTCAATGGCTGAAGGACAGCTCAGAAGTAACACGACTTGTCTGAGGTCACACAGCTGGTAAGTGCAGAGCTAGCACTGTCAGTCTGACCCTTGTGTTTGTGCCTTCAGCTTCTTTGCAGTCCAGCAGATGCCAGAAGGAGCCCATTTCTGATTCTGCAAGGTTCGTATGCTCTTGACTTCCCTGTGAATGAGACACCCAGAGTTCAGAAGTGCCAGGGACAGAAAAGCTCCCTAGAGAACTCCCCCACCACACCCCAGTCTGCTTCCCCAAGCTCTGGGGACAATGGCAGGCCTCCAGTGCTTGCCCTGGGCAACTTGTCGCCCCAACCTCAGCTCCCACCACAGTCCCTGCAAACATCTGAGGCTTCTAGGATGATCCTCCTCTTTGTCCTTTTTTTTTTGGTACCAGGGATTGAACTCAGGGGCACTTGGCCACTGAGCCACATTCCCAGCCCTATTTTGTATTTTATTTAGAGACGGTCTCATTGAGTTGCTTAGCGCCTCGCTAAATTGTTGAGGCTGGCTTTGAACTCATGATTCTCCTGATTCAGCCTCCTGAGCCACTGGGATTACAGGCATGTGCCACCATGCCCTGACTCTTTGTCCTCTTAACTGAGGCATCTGGGGCAAATTTCTGCACCTCTATAAGCCTCAGTTTCCTTGTCTGTGAGGTGGGGTTCTTAACAATGCCTCCTTCAGAGAGGTTTGAGGGTCAATTAAATCATATCTGTAAAGTGCTTAGCCTCAAGCCTGACATGTGGTAGGGGACACAATTCATATCTTATGAATAAACACATCTTTTTGCCAAAGTTATTGATGTTGGAGAGATAGAAAAAGAATAACAAGTGTGTTTGTTGAGTGCTGGCTATGGGCCCGTGCTGGTTTATCATCTTAACCAGCCTGCACCCAACCCTGCTCATTGTTGGGTGGGGAAGCTGAAGCTCAGGGAAGTCTAGTGACTGACTTGAAGTCACACCTTGGAAGTAGCTTCTTTGTATTTGAATTGTGGCTCTACCACTTACCAGCCACGTGACTTTGGGAAGCGATTCACCTCTCTCTGAGCCTCATTTCTTCATCTGGAAATTGGTCTGCTGGCTTATCAAGCTTCCTCCGCGGTGAAGCACATAATCAGAACTTCATGTGGCCGAATAATGCTAGGCCGTGTGTCTATGCTGCAGTTTAGTTGTCTGTTCATCTGTTGAAGAATGGGCAGTTGTGTCTACCTTTTGACTATTAAAGTGACCATCACACAAGAATCAGTTTGAGTCCCTGTTTTCAATTATTTTGGGTGCGGTAATGGTACCACCTATGGGGATATTGTAGGGCGTACGCGCACACTTAGGACTCTGCCTGGAAAGGACTTCTCGAATGCTTGCTCTTCTCAGCTTATCTCTACCTTCTATTTCTCCTGGAGTTTGCCTGCCTCACTCCTAATTGTGGCTGCCCAATTACCAGAGAGGAAGGAGCCCACTTTCCCCCAGCACCTTGCGGCTGCATCCTCTGTCTGCAGGGGGCACTGCGGGCACACATTTTATCAACATGTGCCTGGAAGCTTCCATCCCCAGCCAGCAAAAGGTAAAGTTGCCCTGGCCAGGGCCTTGCAGATGGGGGAGCTTTTCAGACCTGGCAGCCAGCACTTCTAGGATGTTCTGCAGCGATGGAGCTGGTTCCCCAGGCTGCAACTGTGCAACTCCAGGTCCATCCTGCAACCCATTAACAAATCGGTAATCAATTTTCATTCTTTAAAGTTTCCTTCTGTTTCATTGTTTTCATAGCAGGGCGGCTACTACCAGCTACTACTCCCTGAAGTCTTGGCAACTGATTTTGATTTTATAAACAAACAACTCCGCAACACACGTGAACGGGCCTCGTGGCACCGAGGCCGCCAGTTTGGACTTTCGCAACTGTGTCCCTGTGGCACTGTCCTGTCGCTCCTGGGCCGGGAGGCCAGGTGAAAGGTGGGGTACCCAATTGGATGTGAATGTCAGATAAACCACAAATAATATTTTAGTGTTTATGTCCCATGCAATATTTGGGACATAGTAAAAAATTGCTTGTTGTTTATATAATATTCTTTTTTTAAAATTTATTTTTATTGTAAACAAATGGGATACATGTTGTTTCTGTTTGTACATGGAGTAACAGCATACCATTTGTGTAATCATACATTTACATAGGGTAATGATGTTTGATACATTCCGTTATTTTTTCCTCCCCCCCACCCCTCCCACCCCTCTTTTCCCTCTATACAGTCCCTCCTTCACCATTCTTGCCCCCCTCCGACCCCCCATTATGTGTCATCATCCGCTTATCAGTGAGATCATTCACCTTTTGGATTTTTGAGATTGGCTTATCTCACTTAGCATGATATTCTCCAGTTTCATCCATTTGCCTGCAAATGCCACAATTTTATTATTATTTATAGCTGAGTAATATTCCATTGTGTGTGTGTGTGTATTATATATATATATATATATATATATATATATATATATATATATATATATATATGTCACAGTTTCTTTATCCATTCATCAATTGAAGGACATCTTGGTTGGTTCCACATCCTCAGTCTGGCTATTGTGAATTGAGCAGCTATGAACATTGATGTGGCTGTATCTCTGTAGTATGCTGATTTTAAGTCCTTTGGGTATATGCCAAGGAGTGGGATAGCTGGGTCAAATGGTGGGTCCATTCCAAGATTTCTAAGGAATCTCCACACTACTTTCCAGAGTGGCTGCACTAATTTGCAACCCCACCAGCAATGTATGAGTGTACTTTTTTCCCCACATCCTCTCCAACACCTATTGTTGCTTGTATTCTTGATAATCGCCATTCTAATTGGGGTGAGATGGAATCTTAGTGTAGTTTTGATTTGCATTTCTCTTATTACTAAAGATGGTGAACATTTTTTCATGTTTGTTGGTTGCTTGTAGATCTTCTTCTGTGAAGCGTCTGTTCATATCCTTAGCCCATTTGTTGATTGGGTTATTTGTATTCTTGGTGTAGAGTTTTTTGAGTTCTTTATAGATTCTGGAAATTAGTGCTCTATTTGAAGTATGAGTGGCAAAGATATTCTCCCACTCTGTAGGCTCTCTCTTCGCATTGCTGATAGTTTCCTTTGCTAAGAGAAAGCTATTTAGTTTGAATCTATCCCAGTTATTGATTCTTGCTTTTATTTCTTGTGCTATGGGAGTCTTGTTAAGGAAGTCTGATCCTAAGCCAACAAGGTGAAGATTCGGACCTACTTTTTCTTCTATAAGATGCAACGTCTCTGGTCTGATTTCGAGGTCTTTGATCAATTGTGAGTTGATTTTTGTGCAGGGTGAGAGACAGGGGTGTAGTTTCATTCTGTTGCATATGGATTTCCAGTTTTCCCAGCACCATTTGTTGAAGAGGCTATCTTTTCTCCATTGCATGTTTTTGGCACCTTTGTCGACTATGAGAAAATTGTATTTATTTGGGTTTGTGTCCGTGTCCTCTATTCTGTACCATTGATCTACCTGTCTATTTTGGTGCCAATATCATGCCGTTTTTGTTAGTATAGTTGAAGTTCTGGTATTGGGATACCCCCTGTTTCATTCTTCCTACTAAGGATTTCTTTAGCTATTCTGGGTTTCTTATTCTTCCAGATGAATTTCATGATTGCTTGCTCTATTTCTGTAAGATACATCATTGGGATTTTAATTGGAATTACATTGAATCTGTATAGCATTTTTGGTAATATGGCCATTTTGACAATATTAATTCTGCCTATCCAAGAACATGGTAGATCTTTCCATCTTCTAAGGTCTTCCTCAATTTCTTTCTTCGATGTTTTGTAGTTTTCATTATAAAGATCTTTTACCTCTTTGGTTAGATTGATGCCCAAGTATTTTTTTTTTTTTTTTTTGAGGCTATTGCAAATAGAGTTGTTTTCCTCATTTCCCTTTCAGCTGTTTCGTCGCTTGTGTATAAAAATGCTTTATCCCCAGCACCCAAAAAAAAAAAAAAATGCTTTAGATTTATGCGTGTTGATTTTATAGCCTGCTGTTTTGCTGAATTCATTGATGAGGTCTAGAAGTTTTCTGGAGGAGTTTTTTGGATCCTCTAAATATAGAATCATGTCATCAGCAAATAGTGACAGCTTAAGTTCCTCTTTTCCTATTTGTATCACTTTAATTTCTTTAGTCTGTCTAATTGCTCTGGCTAGAGTTTCGAGGACAATGTTGAATAGAAGAGTGAAAGAGGACATCCCTGTCATGTTCCCATTTTTAAAGGGAATGGTTTCAGTTTTTCTCCATTAAGAATGACGTTGGCCATGGGCTTAGCATTAATATCCTTTACAATGTTCAAGTATGTTCCTACTATCCCTATTTTTTCTAGTGTTTTGAGCATGAAGAGGTGTTGTATTTTGTTGAATGCTTTTTCTGCATCAATTGAAATAACCATATGATTCTTATCCTTAAGTCTATTAACATGATGGATTATGTTTATTGATTTACGGATGTTAAACCATCCTTGCATTCCAGGGATGAGCCCTGCTTGATCGTGGTGCACGATTTTCTTAATATGCTTTTGGATACGGTTTGCCAATATTTTGTTAAGGATCTTTGCATCCATATTCATCAAGGATATTGGTCTAAAATTTTCTTTCCTTGATGTGTCTTTTCCTGGTTTGGGTATGAGGGTGATATTAGCTTCATAGAATGAGTTTGGTAGGGTACCCTCCTTTTCTGTTTCCTGGAATACTTTGAGAAGTATTGGAATAAGATCTTCTTTGAAGGTCTTGTAGAACTTGGCTGAGAATCCGTCTGGTCCTGGGCTTTTCTTGGATGGCAGGTTTTTAATGGCTTCTTCTATTTCATTGCTTGATATTGATCTGTTTAAATTGTGTATGTCCTCCTGGTTCAGTTTGGGAGGAGCATATGTCTCTAGAAATTTGTCAATGTCTTCGGTAGATTCTATTTTGTTGGAATACAGATTTTCAAAGTAGCTTCTAATTATGTTATGTATCTCAGTGGTGTCTGTCATGATATTTCCTTTTTCATCACAAATTTTAGTAATTTGAGTTTTCTCTCTCCTCTTTGTTAGTGTGGCTAAGGGTTTGTCTATTTTGTTTACTTTCTCAAAGAACCAACTTTTTGTTTTGTCAGTTTTTTGAATTCTTTCTTTTGTTTCAATTTCATTGATTTCAGCTCTGATTTTAATGATTTCCTATCTTCTACTACTTTTGCTGTTTTCTGTTTATGCTGTTTTGCTGTTATTCTGTTCTTCTTTTTCTAGGGCTATGAGCTGTAATGTTAGGTCATTTAGTTGTTGACTTTTCATTCTTTTCTGGAATGCGCTCCATGCAATGAATTTTCCTCTTAGTACCGCTTTCATAGTGTCCCAGAGATTTTGAGATGTTGTATTGTCATTCTCATTGACCTATAAGAATTTGTTTATCTCCTCCCTGATGTTTTCTGTTATCCATGTTTCATTCAATAGAATATTATTTAATCTCCAGGTGTTGGAGTAATTTCTGTTTTTTATTTTATCATTGATTTCTACTCTCAGTCCATTATGATCTGATAGAACACAAGGCAGTATCTCTATTTTTTTGCATTTCCTAAGGGCTGCTTTGTGGCATAACATATGGTCTATTTTCGAGAAGATTCCATGTGCTGCTGAGAAGAAAGTGAATCCACTCGTTGATGGATGGAATATTCTATATATGTCTATTAAGTCTAGGTTATTGATTGTGTTATTGAGTTCTATGGTTTCTTTGTTCGGTTTTTGTTTGGAAGATCTATCTAGTGGTGGTGGTGGTGCTTTAAAGTCACCCAGAATTATTGTATTGTGGTCTATGTGATTCCTGAAATTGAGAAGGATTTGTTTGATGGACAGGGATGCACCATTGTTTGGGGCATAAATATTTACTATCATTATGTCTTCCTGATTTATGGTTCCCTTAAGCAGTATGAAATGTCCTTCTTGATCCCTTCTGACTAACTTTGGCTTGAAGTCCACTTTATCTGATATAAGGATGGAAACCCCTGCTTTTATACTGAGTCCATGTGCATGGTAGGTTTTTTCCCATCCTTTCACCTTTAGTCTGTGGATGTCTTTTTCTATGAGATGAGTCTCTTGCAGGCAGCATATTGTTAGGTCTTTCTTTTTAATCCATTCTGCCAGTCTGTGTCTTTTGATTGATGAGTTTAGGCCATTAACGTTCAGGGTTACTACTGAGATATGATTTGTATTCCCAGTCATTTGGCTTATTTTTGGTTTTTAAGTTGGCTGGGTTTCTCCTTTGAGTGGTTTTTCTCTAAGGTAGTTCCTCCCTTTGCTGACCTCCATTGTTGTTTTTCATTTCCTCCTCATGGAATAATTTGTTGAGAACATTCTGTAGCGCAGACTTTCTATTTGTAAATTCTTTTAACTTTTGTTTATCATGGAAGGATTTTATTTCATCTTCAAATCTGAAGGTTAGTTTTGCTGGGTATAGGATTCTTGGTTGGCAACCATGTTCTTTCAGAGCTTGAAATATGTTGTTCCAGGCCCTTCTAGCTTTTAGAGTCTGGGTTGAGAAGTCGGCTGCTATCCGTATTGGTCTCCCCCTATATGTAATCTGATGCTTTTCTCTTGTGGACTTTAAAATCCTATCTTTATTTTGAATGTTAGGCATTTTCATTATAATGTGCCTTGGTGTGGATCTGTTGTGATTTTGTGCATTTGGTGTTCTGTAAGCCTCTTGTATTTGATTTTCCATTTCATTCTTCAGGCTTGGGAAATTTTCTGATATTATTTCATTGAATAGGTTGTTCATTCCTTTGGTTTGTATCTCTGTGCCTTCCTCAATCCCAATAATTCTTAAATTTGGTCTTTTCATGATGTCCCATAGTTCTTGGAGATTCTGTTCATGATTTCTTACCATCTTCTCTGTTTGGAAAACTTTATTTTCAAGATTCAATATTTTGTCTTCATTGTTTGAGGTTCTGTCTTCCAAGTGGTCTAGTTTTTGGTGATCCTTTCCATTGAGTTTTTTATTTGGCTTATTGTTTCCTTCATTTCAAGGATTTCCATATGGTTTTTTGTTTTTGAGAATCTCTATCTCTTTGTTGAAGTGATCTTTTGCTTCCTGCAGGTGCTCTTTCAGCTTATTGGTATTATAATTCATTGCCTGCTTTTGCTCTCTTATCTCATCCTTTGCTTCGTGAATCATCTTAATCATGTATAATCTGAAGTCATTTTCTGACATTTCTTCTAACATACTGTCATTGGATTCTATTAATATAGAATCTAGATTTGTTTGGATCATTTTCTTCCCTTGTTTTTTCATGTTGTTCATATATCGTCCCCTCTAGCAGTGCAGATCTGGGGTATTGCAGATTTCCCCCTATAGGTTTATAGTGGCTCTATAGGTTTCCAAAACCCTTTCTTTAAGGGGAGATCAATATTAGCAGTGCCCAATTCAGACACTATGCAATCCTAGACCAAATAGCCCCTATGAGGACAATAACAAAATTGTCATAATAAACAGAATGAGTTAAAATATTATCTTCAATAAAACAAACAGATTTGCAATAAGGTCTACAGTTTCTAATGGAGGACAAACAGGATGCAGAGGGATGTAGAATGTGGCTGTTAATGGGATAAGAAAAGATTATACAGAAGTTCTAGATAATAGAAAGGGTGAGAGTGTAATCAAAAGAAATTGGATGTTAGCATGCAAAGAAGGGAGAAAGAGACTCTGAGGAATAGGTAAACAAAAGGAAAAGAGAGCAAGAAAAGTAAAGAAATAAAAACAAATTTTTTCTATAAGGAGAAAAAAGAATATCTACAGTATAACAGTCATAGTAATGAAACCTCCCAGAGTTCAGTAGCCTGATGCATGAGAGTTACCTGACAATGAGCTTCAAGCCTCCAGCAGGCATGGCAGGATGGGATTTGCCCCACCTAAACATCAGAGCTACGGCTTCCAGGATTATCCAAGATGGCCTTTCTGGCTTCGAAATGTGTTGGCAAATGGGGAGCTGCAGCTCAGGGTGTGGCCATGGTCAGGCAGGGGTCCTGGAGGTCGGGTGTGTTTGGTGTGGTTGTGGGATCCTGGAGGCCGGGTGCAATCAGTCAGTCTGGGGTCCCGGTTATAGGGTGCAGTTGGTCTGGGGGCCCTGATGGCAGGGAGCAGTCAGTCGATGTGAGGGCCCCAGAGGCAGGGAGTGATCGGTTGGGCTGAGGGATCCTGCAGGTACTGTAACAGTGCACTTCCAGGCAACAGCAGGCAGCTGGTGCTCCACTGGCGGTTGGCGATCAGTTTGCTGACTGTTGTTGGACTAGCGGGAGGTGAACCTCGTGTGATGGATAGGTGTAAGGCAGGCGATGGACAGGCGAGAGGTAGGCAAATGGCGGATGATAGGCACCAAGAAACAGATATCCTCTGCTTGAAACCGGAGTTACAGAGCGACAAGGAATGCAGCCTCCCTCTAGTCCGCCATCTTGGATCCCTTGTTTATATGATATTCTAATTTAATGAGACATTGTGTATTTTTATTTGCAAAACCTGGCAACCCCTGTCTCAGGGCACCTGGCTTAGGCTTGGGACGGTGGCACCTGTTCTTTAAGATGCAGCTCCGTGGACCTGGTACCTCCTGAGTAACTTTCATATAATTTGTCAACTTGAATTTTTTCCCCCAAGGTTATCTGGGGGCATTGGGGTGTGGAGTTGCCCAATAGTCAGTCTCCAAACTGGCTTCATAGCCTGGGTGGGTGGACTTGGCAGCGGGTGGCCAACCTGACAGGTTCTCTCATCCCTCCTTCCATGGTCCTGATGGTAGTTGATTACAATTCTGTTTAGAAGGTGTCTTGGTCCAGCTTATGTTGCAATAACAAAATCCCTTAGACTGGATGATTTAAAAGGAAAGGAGTTTATTTTGATTCCCTGTTCTGGAGGCTGGGAAGCCTAAGAGCGTGAAGCTGGCAAGGGCCTCATGCTGCTTCAACTAAAGGCGGAAAACAGAAAAGTAATGTAAGGCCCCCAAAAAGGAAACCCCAACTCTGTCCCATGGATCGACGGCAACCCCAATCAACCGCAGGAGGTGTCACTTGATGCAAACCGCAAGAGGTGTTTATTCCAGCGCGCTGGGACCCAACTCATGACTCACGCAGGAGTCGCAGGAGTTGCAGGAGTCGAGGAGTTGGGTCCAGAGCAAAAAATCTTGTAGGTTTATAAAGGCAGAGACCACACATCGGGAGGGGTCGCACATGAAAGGGAAAAGGGGAACAAAGCTGCCGGGAAATTTCAAAGGGAGTCTGGGTTTGCTGATAACATACAACATGTTTCACAATGTTTTACAACAGGGTGTAGATTCTGGTGTCTTAACTGCCTGAATACTATCTTGCTCCAATTACTCTTTTACTCTCTGTTTGGGGCTGTTTCCTGGAACAGCTTTAAGGGCTTTGTTCCCAGCACTGGGAGGGAGACCTTAGGGAGTTGAGATAAAATAGACAGCTTAAAAAAATGTCCATTCTTTCAGTAAGTGCACCTGTGCACAGGAGGCGAGTACGAGGGGCAGCTTCACATTGTAAGAACTGCTCTCAGGATGATAACTACTCCAGTTGCATGAGAATAACCCAGGCCTGAGAGAGAGGCATGCTTCTTAGTGACCTAATCATTCTTAAAGGTCCCACCTCTCAACTCCCCCACAAGGGCAGTCAAATTTCAACATGAGTGTTGGGGGATAAACCAGCTCTGGCAGAAACAGACCATCTGAAACTTATTTTTATCTGTGACTTTTTTTAAAGGAAAAGGAGAAATCTGGACCCTCTCATTTGGCAGGATCCTTTAAACAAATGGTCTTTTGCTAAAATAGACCAGCAACACAGGGCCACTGTGTGCTGGTGGGAGGGCCTGCTGTGGTGGGGGAGGGGGCGGCCAGCAGAGGCCAGCATCTCTCCAGGGTTCCTGCCACTGACTCTCCTTCTGGACTCAGTCACTGCTCCTTTCTGGCCCCGTCAAGTTAGGGGTGCCTCCTCCGTTTCCAGCTCCAGGGCTCTGCACTAGCCCTTATGTCATTCTGGAATTACACCCCACTTGAGCCCCTCTGTGTCCAGTGGTCTATGGTGGGCACCGAGGCAGAGCTGGATTTGAACCCCTGATTCCAACATAACCTGTGCGAAGGCCTCCCAGCGCCCCTTGCTGACTGCTCGGCATCTCCATCCTGGCTGAGACCACGTCTGCTCTCATTTTCACCGCTTTTCCACAACAATTGAAGGAAATGTTGCCAAACACATTCTCTGTGCCTGCCAGGCAATTGGTCTTGTTAAAAATACCGGCAAAATGGTGTTGAGTTTTATAAGACTTATTCTGAGAATAAACTCCTAGTCAATGCGTATCCCTGCCCCTCCCCAAGGGTTTAATTAGGACCATTTTAAGAAGCCGGTCCTGAACATCCCCTGGGGACAAAGCATTGCTCTGAGCCAAAGTGGAGACAATATGGATAATCACCCCCATCTGGGCCCCACTGCAGGTCACAGCCAAGACACCAACTACCTAAGTCAGGATAGAATTTCAAGGGAGAAAAGACGAAGCTGCTGATCTACCTGGGTGTTTGGTTTCTTTCACATTGAAAATAGGGACATAATTATTTATTTAAAAACATTAAAGTCATATTAAAGTTCAGGTGGGATATACACTCAAATATATTCTTACTAAAAATAACTATTATGAGGATGAACTATTGATAACAAAGACTTGGACCTTAAGAACACATATTTAGGGGCTGGGGAGATAGCTCAGTTAGTAGAGTGCTTGCCTTGTAATTGCAAGGCCCTGGGTTCAATCCCCAGCACCCAAAAAAAAAAAAAAAAAAAAAAACAAAACATATTTAGTGACAAAAGCCAGTGTCAAAGCTTGCATCTAAATGATCATTTATAGAGCATTCTCAAAAAATCACTGCAGAGATGAAGACTAGCTCATGGCAGGACTGGGTGAGAGGAGCTCAGGCCTGAAGGGATAGCACAAGGATCCTTTTGTGGTGATGAGTTCTCTATCTTGATTGTGCTGGTGGTTACAGGAAAATAGGAATCTCTGGGATAAAATCGTGCAGAATTATATAGGCATTAGGTTGCACAGAATTGTGTGTGTACAAAAATGTGACAACAGAATAAAGTCTGAATCTCATTAAACAGTATCACATCTAACTATTCCCTTTTAGCTTTATACCATACTACAGTTATGTAAGTTGCTACGGGGGGGGGGGGGGGGGGGGGGGTAGCTCAGTGAAGGGTACACAATATTCTATGTACTATTTTTGCAGCTCTCTGTAAGTCTATAATTACTTAAAAATAAAGAATTAAAAATACATTCATCATTGCCAAACCAGAATATGTGCATTGTAGAAAGTCAGAAATACAAAAAGAAAGAAAAAAATACAGCAACTCAGAGCCGCCACTGTTAATGTCACTGTGTGTCTTCCTAGGTCTTTTTCTAGTGTTTATCTATGCCACATGTATTTTTTCCCAAGTGGCCTTATACTCTAATGCTGTTGTGACCTGTTCTCTGTTACCTATCTTCATTTCTCCACATGAATCAATTTCCCGCTTGTCCCTCAAAGTTCTGTGCATTCCATGAGCCCGCAGTGTCTCTGCGGTGCCTTCTATGCTAGCACCTGCATGTCCCTTCCCTGGGAACACGGGCTTGTCCACTTGTCTGGAGCACGCATTCCTTCCCTGGTCCGCTGATTGTCCCGGGGTCCTCTTCCTGCTTCCTCCACACCCCGCAGCTCCTGGAATTGGGTGTTTCATCCAAAGGCTTGGTGGAGTCAAGGTAAATATTTCGGCAAGAAAGCATTGCAGGCAGCACTGCATGCCATGTGGCATCGCGTTGCATTTATTATTTATCGGTACCAGGGATCAGAGTTGGCAGCGCTTAACCTCTGAACCACATCCCGACCCCTCTCACTTTTTATTTTGAGAGTACTGATGAAAGTACCAGCAAAAGTCCTGATTTGGGAGAAAGGGGCTTTTTAGGTATGTACTCTGTCCTGTGGCAGGAGACTGGGTTCTCTCGCAGTGTCCAAGTGACTCCACACACCCCACTTGCTGGTCCCCAAGCGGGGACCTGACTGTACCCTAAAGGCTGTGACATGACTGGCATCTATGCCTGTGGTTCCAGCTCTGTCTTTAGCTGATATTCTCTGTAAGTCAAGTCTTCCCAATACAGATGCTCCTTGGTGATGTAAGACACAGTCCCTGCTGCCAAGGCAGGGTAGATACTGAACCTCTCCCCTCTGTGCCACTCTCCAAAGGAAGGCACCTTGTGATCAGCCTCAATGGGGACACAGGAAGTTTGTTTTAATTTATTTTTTTCTGCAGTGGGGATGAAAGCCAGGACTTCATGCATGCTAGCCAAGCTCCACCACTGAGCCACAGCCCCAGTCCAAGATGTACTCTTACTGTGGCTAAATGATGGCTTATGTACTGATTATTACAATTTTAAAGACGCAAGGGCAACCATAAACTCTGGTAAGACAGAGGAAGCAGCAGCCACAGAGTGCTGACCTGAAAGGCAACTCTCTGTGACACACATTGCATCAGATTTTCCTTAAAGGTCCATCTGAGAGCAGATGGTTTTTAAGGGAAAAAAAAATTATTTGCATCATCTGCTTTATGTCTAAGGCACATTTGGCAACTTGACAGCCATCAGCTGACAGAACTGTCTACTTGTCCCTGTTTTGCTGATGTAGAAACTGAGACCTAGCGAGGGCATCTGATTAGTTCAAGGACACGCAGTGAGTTTCTCCTGACATCCGGTCCTTTCTCTTGAGGGATAGTGATGAATTCCTCCTCCTGCTGGCAATGGCTTCTCATTAGAATATGGCATTTTCAAAGAAAGCTTCTGTTTGAAAATAAAACGGTTTTCATGAAAAATTCACAAGATATAAATATACTTTTCATATCATCTGTGTAAAAAAAATAATTCTTATGTCCAATTAGGAAGTATATAAAAATAGTCAGTGATTCAGAATTTAAAAGTAATATATGCCTATTATGTAAACTTTAGGAAATAACTGATGTTAAAATACAAAAGAACTACTGACATTTTATAGCTAGGAAAATTTTTATTTTAAAATAAGAATTAAATAAAAATGCTTATTTTTCAGCTAGGAAAAGTCGCAGGAATTGCCATGGCTACCTTGGAAACGAGAAAGTTGTTACTGGGGAAAATGTATGGATGCATGTTGGGGTCAGACCAATCCTGCCCCTTGAGAGTTCACCGTGGGCTGGATATCACTTTGCAGCTGTGTGACCTTGGAAAATCATGTAATCTCTCCATCTCTCCGTTTCCTCACCTAAGAAATGATGCATATGACTGGGTTGTTGCAAAGGTTGAGTATTGAAAATGTCTGGCAGGAAAGCTCAGGGAAGATATTCAGTAAAGATCTATTAAACAGACACATTCTTAATGCCCACCCAAACTGTTAGGGTAATAGAAGCAGCGGAGTTGGTGGCTTAATGGTGACCTGATTCCATTTAACCATGGGCTGCTGCCTGCCCCCAGGGCATTGTTATTATTATTTTTTTAATCTGGAAAAAGTAGAAAAATTGAGTTCTCTCACTCTCTCATCTTTAGATCCACTTAGAGTAACTGTGGTTTTGCTTCTTCCTCCCTTCCTGCTTTTAGATCATGTTCTGTAATATGCTGAGTTCTTGATGATGCAAACACAGTCTTTCCCCTAGTGGAAATCTCCTAGTGTGCTGATTATTACTGAGAAAGCTGGTCGCATGGAGGACTTCAGAGCAGTCTGGAAAATGCTCACCCTGGTATTATTTTTCCATGAAACACATTTTATCTGATGTGAAATCACCCACAGTGCTAAGGTCTTAAAAGTGCTCTCCATGCATAAGAAAATAGATCCAGGGCGAAATGCCCTAACACAAAGAAAATGCTAAAGAAAACACCCCTTCAGGGGTGCTGGTTTATTTAAATGATATTTTATCCTGAATCTCTAAATAGCAGTGCATGGTGATCAAGGCAGAACAGGGCTACTGAGAGTCGTAAGTCACTAGATCACTAGAAGGAGCTGGTGTGTACTGAGGACTCACAAAATAATCTCAGTTCTTTTTTATTTCTAAGCTTTAGCTTGCTTGCTTTCTTCTCCCTCCTTCTTCCTCCCTCTCCCTCCTCCCAACTCCCTCTCCCTCTCCAGTACTGCGGATTGAATTCAAGGGCCCTCAACAACTGAACTATATCCCCAGACCTTATTATTTTTTTATTTTGAGACATGGTCTTGCAAAATTTCCCAGGCTGCTCTTAAACTTGTGCACATCCTGCCTCAGTCTCTCTAGTCGCTGGGATTACAGGTGTGTGCCACTGTGCCTGGATAAGCTTTAGCTTTCTTATGGGTAAAAATCTAATTTATGATCCCTAAATCACCATGGCATTGTGAGGATAAATAAAGTGACATCTAAGTCTCTTGTAAATATTAGTGTTTCTGGCTCTGCCATTTACTAGCGGGTGAATTTGGGAAACCTGTGTAATCTCCATCCATTCTCTTGATACCTCCGTTTACCGGTGACCAGTTCTGCTCCTTCTTATGTTGAAGATTGAACACTAGAGAAGCACGCCAAGGCAAGCATATTAAGCAGGTTTTATTTAAAGGTAATAATACAGATTTCTCCCGGCAGGAAGAAGGGGGCCATGGCTGATGTTCTAAAGTCCCAAGAAGTGAGTGTGAAAGAATGAACATTTTTTTAAGCTGTTTTAAAGAATGAACATTTTTTAAGCAACTCCCTAAGGTCTCCCTCCCATTATCTCAACTCCCTAAAGTCTCCCTCCCAGTAATGGGAACAAAGCCCCTGTTCCAAGAAACAGCCCCAAACAGAGAGTAAAAGAGTAAATTGAGCCAGATAGCTAGATAGTGCTCAAACAGTAGGATTACCAGAAACTATTGACCAGAATCTACGCCCTGTTGTAAAACATTGTGAAACATGTTGTATGTTATCAGCAAACCCAGACCCCCTTTGGAATTTCCCGGCAGCTTTGTTCCCCCATTTTTTCTTTTTTTCCCTTTTTCTCCCTTTCATGTGCGACCCCTCCCGATGTGTAGTTTTCTGCCTTTATAAACTTGTAAGATTTTCTGCTAGGGACCCGACTCGTGACTCTTGCGGTTTGCATCAAGTGACGCCTCCTGTGGTTGATTGGGGTTGCTGTCGATCCGAGGGACAGAGTTGGGGTCTCCTTTTTGGAGGTCCTTCAAGTGCACCCTACATCTTTTATAGGTTAAATTCTCTTTTGTTCTCCAGTTCTCTCCTTCCCTTATCTCTCCTTCCTGCCTACGTGACTAGGCCTGGTTTTGCATTAAGTGAAAAGCCATGGGCAGGGGGAGGGCCAAGGTGATTCAGGCAGGCAAGGGCCCAGGGGGCATTAATTAGCAGCTCCTTGCTTGCAGTCCTTGATAAAGGCAGGTAAATTTGGTAATCAATGGACTCTAGAGCTCCTTGACATTCCATTCTTCCAGGAACAATCTCCAACTTCCAGAGGCAGATGGCTTCATGACTTATTTCCTCGAATTGACCCGATTTCCTATTTCTACACTAACTACCTGTCCTTAATTCTGGCTTCACTCTCACACAGAATGGTCTGACGTGGCTGGCATCTATTTCGTGGGGTTACCATAATGATTGGTGCATTGTGCTCAGTATCTATCTGCAAAGATCACTGGCAGAGTTTGGTGCTGCCACCTTGACTCATGCTGAGGAGCCACCAGTTCCTCACACACACACACACCTGCTGCTTTGGTGCCTTTGACGTAAATGTCAACACAGTGAGAAAAGTCATCAACATCTTACTGTCTTTATGAAATTTTTTTTTTTTTTTTTTTTTTTTTTGTACCAGGGAGTGAATTCAGAGGTGCTTAACCACTGGTCTACATCCCCAGCCCTATTTTGTGTTTTATTTAGAGACAGGGTCTCACTGAGTTGCTTAGCACCTTGCTTTTGCTGAGACTGGCTTTCTTTCTTTTTTTTTTTTTTTTTTTTTTTTTTTGTGGTGCTGGGGATTGAACCCAGGGCCTTGTGCTTGCAAGGCAAGCACTCTACCAACTGAGCTATCTCCCCAGCCCCTTGAGACTGGCTTTGAACTCACTATCCTCCTGCCTCAGCCTCCTTAGCCACTAGGATTTCAGGCATGTGTCATCGCGCCCATATCAGAGGGTTTCCTTTGCTCAGGAAGAATTTTGCTGTTCTCTAAATCACGGGGCTACAATTTCCCAGACTTTCTGTGTCAAGAAGGGAGATTGAGCTGGAAAGCTAGGCTTCGGTTCAAAGTGCTACACCCAGCTCCAACCAAATTCCATCATTTAAGAAAGCAGCTAGCTAGCCATTTGGCAGAAAATGGTGAAAATAACATTGGTCTGTATGTCCAAGGGTGCCATATGCATCATGGGCTGGGTTTTATCCAAAGACAGCTGGGAAAACCTAGTCATATCAGGCATATGTCTTGTAGACTACAAGCCATGCAGGAAGTCACGTGGATTCCTTTCTTTCCTAGAGTTAGTTCTGTCTTTAAACAACAACAACAACAACAACAAACATTATTTAAAACATAAACACACACAAAGGGCACCAGGAAGCAGCTTGAGGAAGTGGCTAACTCTTCTATTGAATGTCTTGGGATCTGGATCCAAGGCACAGCCCAGGCATTAACTGACTCAAACACTCTCATTTATAAACATTTACACTGGGAGCTGGGCGTTATGACGTAGGCCTGTAACCCCAGCACTTCGGAGGCTGAGGCAGGAGGATCACAAGTTTGAGGCCAACCTCAACAACTTAGTGAGATCCTGTCTCAAAATAAAAATAAAATTTAAAAAAAGGCTGAAGATGTAGATCAGTGGTTAAGTACACCTGAGTTCAATCCCTAGTGCTTGGGGGGAAATTTTTTTCTTTACACTAGTTTCTTACAAAGTGGCAGATACTGTACTTTCAGGCTGTGTGACACTAGGCAAGTGACTTCACCCCTCTCAGCCTCATCTCTCTCTCTGAAAAAGGTCATTAGGGGCTGGGGTTGTGGCTCAGTGGTAGAGCGCTCACCTAGCATGTGTGAGGCATTGGGTTCAATCCTCAGCACCACATAAAAACAAATCAATAAAATAAAGGGATTGTGTCCATCTTCAACTAAAATTTTTTTTAAAAACGAAGAAAAGGATAAATCCTAGAAAAATATGATTTTTTTTTTTTTTTAAATTTTAGCAAAGGTCATTAGTAGGATTTCTTTGTAGTCGACTCCACCGACTGCTGTACTTGCTGGCAGAGGGCAGAGCCCCTCTCCCATAATGGAGGCGGAAGCCAGATACTCACCTTCCCAGTCCCCCTTGCAGCTAAAGCACACAACCTACTTCTGGCCAGCGAGGTGTATGGGGGACAGGGAGGCCTCTGCATGCAGTGCCCATAGATCATTTCACGTAATGATCGATAATATTACATCTTGCCATAGAAATAATATCAGTAGAAGGGGCCCATAGAAAGGCCTGGAAACCCACATCTATGTGCGGCTGTATAGGTGGAGCAGCGCTTCGGAGCGCCTGCTGTGGGGAATCTTGTTAAAATGCACATTCTGTTCAGTAGGTCTGGGGTGGGCTCAAGACCCAGCGTTTCCAGCAGGCTTCCAGGGGGTGCCACGCTGCTGGTTCTTGGACCACACTAAATTGAGGGAATAGAGGACAATCTTTCCCCGGAGCCCTCTCACCCCTAACCCCGGATCCCCAGCCCAGGCTGCCATTCCGACAGACAGTAGCAGCATCCTGCCTCGGAAACTCCTCGCGCCCTCTCCTAGGTTCTTATTGGCCAGAGGAACATCACGTGCTCGAGTCTCAGCCAATCGGAATAGGATGGCTGTGATTGGCTCAGACCCGGAGCCTCAAATCTCGTGGGTGGGGACCAGCTGCGCAGCATCACCTGGGAAACTTGCTAGAAGTGCAGATTCCTAGTGCACCTTAGACCTACTGAGTTAGAAATTCTAGGGCTGAGGCGGAGCCATCGGGTTTAATAGGGCCTCCAGGTGATTCCCACACACCCTACAGACAGCCCTGGCTGCACAGGAGAGTTATCTGGAGATGGTCAGACAGGTGGCTACCTGGGAAGGTGCGCTGCAGTCTACACCTTGAAGTAGTGTGTGACCTTGCTTTGGTTTGCGGGGAACCTTTCTTGATACCAAAGGTCCTCTTGTGATGGGCTGACAGATCTGGTTCCCTTGCAGCCAAAGCACACAACCTACTTCTGGCCATTGAGGTATATGGGGGACAGGGAGGCCTCTGCATGCAGTGCCCATAGATCATTTCACATAATGATCGATAATAATATTACTTCTTGCCATAGAAATAATATCAGTAGAAGGGGCCCATAGAGCCAGGACAGACAGGCTCCATTTTGCTCTGAGACTCCATGTTATGTAGGAAATAAGCTTCTCCCATGGTAACACCCCACCTCTGTACCCATCAAGAATTTACTTAGTTTCTCTCATGAGAACACACCGCCTCTGTCCCCATCATCAGTTACTTAGTGTGACATGTTTAGCAATACAGAATGACAATTCTTATGTCATAAAAAATTGCTCTCTTTTGATTCCTATTACTCCTAAACAATGTACCATGTGAACAGTGATTGTGTGGATTTTTTTTTTAATTAAAAATCAAATTTACATAGGGCAATGTTGTTTGATTCATTCTGTTATTTTTTCCCTTCCCCCCATCCCCTCCCTGTGTGGATGTTAATAACCATTCTTTAGTTTGTACATAGGTAGGGGTCGTTTTGATGCACTTCCCCCTCTGTTGATCTCATGATGTTAATTTCAAATTATGATTGATGTGATTTTTGGTATAAGAACCCTACTACCCTATGGTCAGGACTGTTCTCCCAATAGCCATTTTTGGGGGCATTGTGTGAGACAGTCAGTCAGCCAGCTTAATACAGACTCTCAAATTTGGACTTCTCAGTGGTGATGGGTCTGTTCTTAACTTGTCCCCCATAACACTCTGTCCTGGAACCTTCTCCCACTCCCAACCCCCACGCCTGCCGGTTCAGAGCAAATCCGATTGTTTGTCGCCCTACCTTGATGGAGCATGGGAGAACTTTCTGGGATGTTAATAACGTTCTATGCCTTTGCCTGGGTGGTGGTTAATGAGCATACATGTGTAAAAAAGTAGCAAGCCACCTTCTTGAAGTCCATATACTTTAAGTACTCCACCTTAAAAAATACTGATGTCAGGCTGGGGCTGTAGCTCAGTGGTAGAGCACTTGCCTAGCATGTGTGAGGTCCCGGGTTAGATCCTCAGCACCACATAAAAATACAATAAAGGCATTGTGACCATTTACAACTAAAAAAATATACTGATGCCTAGATATTCTGGATCCATTCAAGCCAAAGCTCTGGTGGAGGAGTCCAGGTATTGGCACCATAAAAACTCTTCAGGCATTTCTCCTGTTCAGTCAGGTTTGTGAATGAGCACGCAGATCTCCAGGGGTCTTGTTAAGGTGAAGAAGCAGCGGGTCTGGGCTGGGGCCTGAGCTTCTGCATTCCCCACACCCGCAGGGCAGCTGCCCTGGGGACCAGCTCTGTATAGGAGGAGCAGGACTTAGCCCAGCTTTACCTTCTAGGGTCGGGGAGGTGGATCTCCTGAGACTTCTTGGTATTGTTAGTGAGAAAAGAAGGAAGTGGGGCAATGGGACTCACCATGAGCCATGCAGCTCTCGCCGTATTCAAAGAACTAAGATTTAGGTCAAGGTTAGAAAAAACGGGGGCACACAAACGGAGGGTCACACCAGTCAGAAGTCAGGCATCTGTTCCAGCCACTGACTGGCCAGGAGGGTCACATATGCTTGAGACTCCATCTCCTTCCTAGGCAGTCAGCACTGAGGACCCACTCATGGGCTCCGCCTGTGAGTCCCACAGTCACCCAGGAGTCCGCCTCTCTGGAGCAGCCAAGTGCAGCGTCCAGAGGGGGCCCTGCTCCTCTGCCCGCAGACATGGAGACTGATAAGGGGCTGCCAGCTGGCTTAATTACCCAGATGGGAAGCTGGCAGGGGGTGCCCAGCTTGGACAGAGATTGACGACTCCATTATCTTCCTGGCGATCTCTGTAGGCGCAGTCCGGAATGTAGATAGAAGGTGTAAATAAAGTCCTTGTTCTGAACCAGCACATTTCCATTGTTTCCAAACGAGAATTTGCTCCTAGAGACCCTTGGCTCAAATCCAGGCGGTGTCTCTGTTTGGAAGAATGACCTTGTCGGTTTGGAGGCATGTGGCAGGGCTCCTGAGCCATGGGCTGAGGCTTGGGGGCAAAAACCGTATCACTTTTTTTTTTTTTTTGGTGCTGGAGGATTTGCGCCCAGGGCCTCATGCATGCCAGGCAAGCACTTTGCCACTGAGCCACATCCCCAGCCCCTGTATCACATTTTTAATTGAACTTCTAAGTAATACATGCTGGCATGTGTAAGGTATCAAGTGGCAGTTCTTGTCTCCTTCCTACTCTCCGAAGGTAGCTGTCAGCCGCTGTTCGGTGTGTATTCTTTTTCTCTTTGCTGTGCTGGGGAAGGAACCCAGGGCCTCTTACATGCTAGGCCAGCCTACCACCAAACATACTCCCAGCCCCCGCCCCACCCACAGTCCCAGGGATAAAACTCAGGGCCTCATGCATGGCGGGCACATGCTCTACCACTGAGCTATATACAGCTCTGCCGTTATTTATTACAATATTTTTTTAGATGTTGATAGACCTTTATTATTTATTTATTTATATGTGGTTGAGAATTGAACCCAGGGCCTCACACATGCCAGGCAAGCTCTCTACCACTGAGCCACAATTCCAGCCCCTATTTATTTATTTTTTTGGTACCAGGGATTGAACCCAGGGGCGCTTAACCACTGAGCCACATCCCAGCCCTTTTTAAATATTTTATGTAGAGACAGGGTCTCGCTAAGTTGCTGAAGCTGGCTTTGAATTTGCAATCCCGCTGTCTCAGCCTTCAGAGCTGAAGGGAATATAGGTGTGGCCACCGAGCCTGGCTGTTGTTAAATTTTGATTGATTTTCTCCCCTGTATCAGTGTATCGGTGTAGCACACTACATAGTACATATTTAAGGTGTGTAACTTGATTACTTTTGAGATAGATCCGTCCATGAAATCATCATCACAATCAGAGTAGAGAACCCATCCAGCACCCCCAGTTTCCTTGTGTCCCTTTAGATCCATCCCTCCCTCCCACAGCACCTCCACCACCTAACTACTACTTTCACTATAAACTCTTTGCATTTTGTAGTTTTTTATGTAAATGGAATCAGGTAATACATATATGCACATATCTTAATCTCACCTCTTTTATTCAGCATAATGATTCTGAGATTCATTCATGTTGTAGATATCGACAATTTGTTCCTTTTCATTGCTGAGTAGTATTCCATGGTATGGATATACTATAATTTGTCTATTAATTTATCCGTTGATGAACATTGTAGGTTGCTTCTAGTTTTTATTTTTTTGTGATTATAAATAAAGCTGCTTTCAACATTTGTATACAGAACTTTGCACGGAAAAGTGTTTTAGTTTCTGTTCGGCAAATGGCTAGGAGTAGGGTGGTTGAGTTGTAGTATTATATGAAAGCTACGTTTTTAACTTTTCAAGGAGTTCTTTACAGATGTGCTGAATGCTACCTTTCATGCCCTGTGTGGCAGTAGTGGATATGAAGAATGGAATTCGAGGTGCCATATGCATTGGGTCTTCTTGCTATAATTCCACTCAAGACTCAAGCACCGCATCCTCTTTTAAACTGAGGAAAGATGGTCTCCTGATATGCTTCCAGCTTCTGACTGCCAGGCAGGTACTCCCCCATGCACCCTCTCAACAGCAGCCAGTTTAAGACAAGGCATGAAGGCACTGCAGATAGAGTGGATTTTCTTACCCACAATGACTCACTGTTCTACCTAGCACCTCCCGGTAGCTTCTAGAACGCTTGGTGTTTTTCTCTGGATGCTCCCGGCAGCCCTGAGGCATTACTTTATACGGAAGAGGAACGCGTTCGCGTTGGGGGAGGGGCCTGACCAAGTCTCTCTGCTCTGTGTGGGGCACGCCATTGCTCAGCTCCTTCTCTGCTGGAGGACAAAGATGCCTGGCCAGCCACCTCGGCAGAAGTGCCAGACATGTGGACAAGTCCGGCCTCGGGAGGCCCTTGGTGGCAGCCACTGTACCACTGCCACTGTGTGGGGGACCCTGAAGTGAGGACCACCCAGGGGAGCCCCATTAACCCTCAGCATGCTGAGAGATGATAATAAGCTCTTGTTTTAAGGCTGTAAAGTCTGGGCTGTTCGTCATGCAGCAGTGGATGAAGAGACAGAAATGGACAGTGAAGGGGACTATGGGTCCCCTGCTCTTACCCAGAGCACAGCCCGCGCAGCCCAGGCCATGGGGCCAGGGCGCTCCATCGTGGCTGGATGACTCTCGACACTTGGATGGCCCAGCATCCCCGTGCAGTGGACAGGAGGACACGTTTCTCTTTGTGGCTGGAGAAGTGGCATCTGCCCAGGACCCCCCAGGTCCCTCACAAGAGGACAGCAAAGGAGGTTTTCTGGGAACTGGGTCACCAGTCACTTGGATGCTTCAAATCTGGCATGAGAGAGAGAAATCAGTGAAGGAGGACTTTGTAGGAGACTGCAGGACTGTCTCATGGGGACACACCACAGCTAGGAGAGGCTGCCTGTCCTCACGTGGCCTTGATCGCTGGGACCTCTCTCTGGAAATGTTTGTAAATCTTTGTAAACTGCATATTAATATGTGCTATGTATCTGTTAAAAGCAGTTACCTCTTTCTTCCCAGTCCCTGTTCAGTTTTCCAGAGGCAATGACTTGACATTTTTTCACATTTATCTGAATAGATGATACAAAGCATGTGTTTAAAATGTCAAAAGGCACAAGAAGGTCAAGAGAGAAAAGCTGGTTCCTCCCCCTCCATCTCCAGCACCCTGCCCTGCCCTCCAGCCAAGGCAACCTGGCAGAAGTCAGTGCATAATATAAACAACCTGAGAAAAGGAACGGAGGTGGCAGTGGCTCCAAATGTCACCTAACAATGTACAGCCAAGTTCTCCCCCATCAGGACGTTAATAGCTCCTTTATTATGTTCACAGGCTCACAATATTCCAGTGTAGGGATAGATCAGCGCCCTCGGCCAGCCGCTAAGAGGCATTGAGGTGGACTGCAAGGTGGACTGCAAACTTCCGGTGTCACAGTGGAGCTGCAGGTGACCTTGGACTCACCTTTCCTTGAGCGCGCATGCCCTATCCATAGGCTTCCTGCGTCTGTAGTGCTGCTGTGGACGCCCTGTCCTCAGAAGGGACTGCATTCCAGGTACTGTTTGCCAACCTCACGCTCAAGGGCCCCTTTTCCATTTCTTTGCCGCTTCTCCTCAAATAAAACCCAACTTCTTAGGTCTCTAGTATTGAACTGGTGGAACAAGGTATCTACTTCTGCCCTTGAAAATATCTTTTCAGGGGACTGAGCACCTTGAGGCTCAATTGTCATGGCAACCACTGCAGACTCTTGTAGCTGTTTCTTCTAGTTATTTCCATAGAGTTTCTTTTTTTTTTTAATATATCAATTTTATTTATTTATTTTTTAATTTTAATTAAAAATCATAAATTTACATAGGGCAATGTTGTTTGATTCATTTTGTTATTTTTTTCCCTTCCCCCCTCCCCTCTCCATAGAGTTTCATAATGTGCTTATGTGGCCATTTGTTGATTTATCAGATTTAGATATGAACTATCGGTTTTTGCTCCAACATAAGAGGGTTTTGCTCACGTTGAATATCTTTCACCCTCATCCTCTTCTGCCCATCCTTCTTTAAAAAAAGACCATCTTTTAAAAAAGAGAAGTTTTAAGTTCATAGTAAAACTGAGCAGAAAGTAGAAAGAATCCTCACAGTCCCTGCCCCCGTCCTCCCCATGTCAATATCCCTCCCTCACTAAAGTGTACTTTGGTTATATCGGCGAAGCTGCGTCGACACATTGTCAGTAACACCAAGCTTTGCTCTTGGTGTTGCACCCTGACGTCCTCTGGATGCTGACAATGTGTAATGACCGGTGTTTATCATTATAGTTTCATACTGAAGAGTATCACTGCCCTCAAAATCCTCTGTGCCCCACCTACATTTCCCCAACCCCAACTCCTGATCCGTTCACTGTCTCCATGATTTTGTTTTTTCTGGAATGTCATTTAGTTGTAATCATACAAATTGACTTTTTTTTTTTTTTTCCCCAACCATTGGGGCTCAAACCCAGGGCCTCATGCTAAGTTAACATCCTCAGTCCTTCTCTTGTTTAATTTTGATACAGGGTCTTGCTGAATTGCCCTGGCTGGCCTTGAATTTGGAGATCCTCTTGCCTCAGCCTTCCAAGTAGCTGGAATTACAGGTGTGCACCATTGTGCCCAACTCAGATTGATTTCTTTTTTTTTTAACTTTTTTTTTTTCGTAATTGTAAATGGACAGAATGCCATTATTTTATTTGCTTATTTCTTTTTTCTTCTTTCTTTCTTTTTTTTTTTTTGGTTGCTGGGATCGAACCCAGGGCCTTGTGCTTACAAGGCAAGCACTCTACCGACTGAGCGATCTCCCAGCCCCTTATTTGCTTATTTCTATGCTGTGCTAAGGATCGACCCAGTACCTCACACTCTCTAGGCAAGTGCTCTGCCACTGAGGTACAGTCCCAGTCCCTCAGACTGGTTTCTTAGAGTAACACATACTTAAGCCTCCTTGATGTCTTTTTATGGCTTGGTAGTTCATTTCTTTTAGTGGTACCAACCCATTGTTTAGAGCTGCACATTTATTTATCCATTCCTCTACTAAGGATATTTTGGGGGCTGGGGCTGTGGCTCAGTGGTAGAGCACTTGCCTAGCATGTGTGAGGCACTGGGTTCAATCCTCAGCACCACATAAAAGTAAATAAATAAAATACAGGTATTGTATCCATCTACAAGTAAAAAAATATTTTTTAAAAAAAGGACATTTTGTTTTTTGCACTCATGATTTGGTGATCACAGATAAAGCTGCTGTAAACACTCATGTGCTGACTTTTGAATGGACAAGAGTTTTGACTCCCCTGCATAAACACCAAGGAGTAGACTGGCTGGTTCTCATGGCAAGGGGACGATTAGTTCTGTAAGAAGCTGCCCCTGTCTTCCATAGTGGCCAAATCCTTTTAATTCCCACCAGCAATGAATAAGAGTTCCTGTTGCTACGCATTCGTGCCAACAGTTGGTGTTGCCATAGTTTTTGAATTTTATCCGTTCTAATAAGTTAGGAAGTGGTGGCTCGCTGTTCTAATTTGCAAGTCCCTAATGACAGACGATGTTGAACATCTTTTCAAATGCTTAGCTGCCATCTGTGCATCTTCTTTGCCCAAGTGCCTGTGTAGCTCCTTTGCCCATTTATAACTCAGGCTGTCTGTTTTCCTGTTGAGCCCCGCTAGTCTTTGTGTGTTTTGGAAAGCAGTCCTTCATCAGATGTGCTTTTGCAAATATTTTCTATGGCTTGTTTTCTCATTCTCATCCTAAATTATTTTAAGTTTAAAAAGTGAGCCCATTAGAAGAGAAATATCCAGGAAATAATAGTTAAGAAGGTAAGAATATGGCAAGCAAGAAGGTGACTCAGGTTGGGGCAACGTAAGGACACGTAGGCTCTGGCGCACAGCCTGGCGCCTGTGCTGTTACCTGGCGATTGTCCTGACTGTCACTCCTGTTTCACGGACAATAGCAGTGACTTCTGGTAGGGTTGCTATCAATATAGTAGGGCGGCTATTACTGTTACTGCTATAGCAACACACTGCTGTTTTCTGTGACTATAGTTTTATGAACATATTTCTATGACTATATCGCTGATGACGCCTGTGTCCCTCCATCCTCCTGGACCAGGGGCAATGGGCCTTTACAAAGTTGTTGAGATTATTTTCTTTGTTTTCGTATATTGTCGCCACGAAGAGCTGTGCAAAGTTTGGATAGGACGAAAGGGGTGCGTATCAGTCCCGTGACAGGTAGGAGGTGGGTCCGGGGAGGGGTCGGCCGGCCGGGAGCTTCCGCTTCAGCTTAGGGAGGGCCGCGTAGGTTGGTCCTCCAGGACGTCCGGCTGCACAGCCTGCGCCTGGCAGTGAGCCCGCGGTGCCTGGCACGGATCCTGCTCCGGGAGCTCGTCCTGGCCGCGGTGTCCGCCGGTCGCTCTCTCGCCCATCCAGGTCTGCGCAGCGCTGGGCTGCTGCTGCCCCGGCCGCGACCCGGCGTGCGGCACGCGAGGGACTTGGGAGCAGACCAGGCGCGCTCGGCCCAGGCGCGCCCCGGAGCGCCCCGGAGCGCCAGGCCGGGGCGCAGCGCGCGCACCGGCGGGGAGCTGGGGTAAGGGGCCGCCGGAGGCGCCGCGCTTCGGGGCATCCGCGCGTGGAGGTGGCGCGAGCGGGGGCAGTGCGCGGGGTCAGCAGGTCCAGAGCGCGGGCCAGCGGGGACACAGACACGTAGGGCGGAAAAGCGCGGCTGTCGAGAAAGATGCGCCGGGCTCGAATCTGGGCGCGCGTCTCGGGAATCGAGGGGAGAGTCGTGGAGAGTTGAGGGGTGCCTGGGGCGCAAGGACTGGGCTGGGACCTGGAGGGGGCGGGGTTCCGCACAGCCGCGGGACCGGGGGCTGGAACCCACGTGGGCACCTGGGGACACAGAGGGGCGCCAGAGCCGAGTGCAGTAAGCGCAAAGAGGGCGCGGGCGTCGGGGACCTCGTGAAGCTGGGAGAGAGGTAGGGTGGCGGGTTTAGTGCATGACAGTCCTGGACGCCCAGTTGAACTTGAATTCTAGATAATCAACCAGTAACTTCTTCAGGGCTGGGCACGGCCTAAATGCCGCCAGGGGTACTCTTAGAAGTTACTGGCTGGGGCGCCGGGCACGAGCCTGAGGTCCCGGCTCCTCGGAGGCTGAAGTGGAGGCTCGCTTGAGCCCAGGAACTCAGGGGCCAGCTGGGCGACACACCCCGACTCGTGAGTGTCCGGGGAGGAGGGGGCGCACGCGCTACTTTGCAGGAGGGGCGGGTGGGGGTCCTGAGGCAAATGGAGAAGGTGAGGAAGCCGGGAAAGGGCTGCTGCTTGGGAAGGTGGAGGCGAGATCCGCGGAAGCGAGGCAGGTAGGGGCGTCCTGTGGCCCTGGGACGCGGGTGGTCCGACCCTTCCTTGTAAAAGCTCCTCAGTACCTTCTGGGACATGAAAATAGGGGCTATTTTAGTTGAGTCGCTAGTAGGGTGGACTCGGGACTTTTTAAATTCCACTGGAGACAAAAGTGTGAACTGTCCCCTTGTAAAGTGCATGTGATCCAGTTCTTCCATCAGGGGGGAAGGCAAGTGACCAGCCCCTCTACCCTGAGACCTAGAGGGCTGGAGGTTCCTTTAGAACTCCAGAGGCAGACACTGAGGACTTGGGGAATTCACAATGGACGGTCACCCGCTACTCTGTGTCCAGCGGCTGGGCTGGGTGTCCCATTGGACCTGATTACACTCTCACAGCCCAGCCCAGTTTGGGGTGTGTGATATAAACCCTGATGAGGGGAGGGAAGGAGCCAGCCCCCGCCATCCAGCAGCGGGAGGGGCAGGGTCTGCCCTTGCCTTCTCTCTCCGTGGGACCTCTCTGGAGTTTGAGTGGTCAGTGGTGGGAGTTCAGGCCACAGTGCCAGGAAAGAGTAATTTGGGGTGTATTTTCTTCCCAAATCATAGCAAATGAGACTTCCGCCTGATTGAATTTGGAGAAGAATTGTCTTAGAACACTTTGTTTGCTGGATGGCACACACCTGTAATCCCAGGGGCCCAGGAGGCTGAGGCAGGAGGATCTCCAATTCAAAGCTAGCCTCAGCATCTCAGTGAGACCCTGTCTCTTAAAAAAAAAAAAAAAAAAAGATGTGGCTCAGTGGTAAGTGGTCCCGAGGTCAATCCCCAGTACCCAAACCAAACCAAACAAAAAACAACAGAAATCCACAAAACTTTTGTCTGCTTCTTTGGGGAGAGCATGCCTGGGGGGCTAAAGCTCCAGTTTAGCCCCACCCAGGGGACTCCCCTGCTGCAGCTGGAGTGGGGCCCCGGGAGCAGGACCAGGCAGAGGGACCAGTGCTGCCTTCCCAGGTACCCAGGCCTGGAGACCCACCGGTGCCGCCAGCCCCCCCTCCCCCCTTTCCATAAAGAGTTGGGGCCGGAGTGGGGGCCTGGGAGCCTCAGAGCTTTATCTTCCTCTTTGTTTTGCTCCTTTGGCATCGGCCCCCCTTGTCTGGGTAGGTCCAAGCCTACACCCTGGGAAAGCTCATTTTCACCTTCCAGGGCGGCAACCTGAAGAGGGTGAGAACCAGTTAAGAGGCAAGAGACGAGTAAACTGCTCTTTCATGGAAAAAAAAAGAACCTAAGGTTTATTGAGTACTTACAGAGTTCCAGGAAGGTACTATTTAAAGTGCTCTAATTGCCTCCTTACAAGCCTCATAACAACTTATGGAATGAAAGTTGTTATCACATCCATTTTACAGATAAGGAATGGAGGCACAGAGAGGTTAAGTGAACTGCTTTGGATTGCACAGCTACTCGATAGCAGGTCTGGGATTTGAACCCCAGCAATCTATCTCCAGACCTCATATGGTGTGGTTGCTGAAGGGTTAGCAGAGGGAAGCTGGAGCCCACAGGTAAAAGATAAGCCCTTCACATCTCTCACATTTGGTTTAGTTAAATTGGTGGCTCCTCCTGTGTGCCCAGCTCAGGGAGGAATAGTGGGGGCTGGCAGAAGGATGGGGTTATGGTACCCTCAAGACTTCAGTCTATTTTGGGGAAATGATAATTACTTGCAGTCTGAGCAAGATAATCTTGGACATGATGGGTGAGGATGGGGTGGAGGGAGAGGTGGGGCTGCCCTGGCCATGTCCAACTTGAAGTTGTTGATGCTCTTTTCATCCTTACAGGATGTTTTCATGTATTTTTATGCTCTTTCTGATTCTCACTCCAACCCTGTAAAGATCGATGTCCCCATTCACTCACATGTATGTACTTGTGAGGACTTAGGATTGTGATGTGTCTCAAACTGACTTAAACTAAAGAAGGGAATTGTTTTGGTTTAGTAGCTGAAAAGTGACAAAGGATTCCATCTTCAGGCATGGCTGGATCCAGGGATTCCAAGGAGGTCATCAGGACTCTCTCTCTTTCCATCTTTCAGCTTTGCACCTGTTAACTTCATTCTGAGGTATGTGTCACCAAGTGGCAGCAAAGATTGTGCCAGTGGCTGCCAACTGGCATTCCTAATGGAACGAGACCATCCTTTCCCTGGTGATTCCAGCCAAAGTCCTAGGGCTGCTTCTCACAGGCCCAGTTTGGGCCAAATGCTTATCACTGATCTGATTGCTCCCTGAGTCCAGGGAGCAGGGACATGTCAACTGGCTGCATTTGGATCACATCCCAGGAAGGAGAGGGTGAGGTCAACCTCAACCAAATCATATGGATTGAGATTGGGGGAGAGTTGTTTCCTCAAAAGAAGTTTGGGTGTTATTACCAGTAGACGGAGGTAAGGGGGCTGGGGAGGCAGAAATGACAACTGTCCACTTCTGAGCCATGGAAGGCCGTGTGTCTGGGACACTTGAGCTTAGAGTGTGCTGAGACGTTTAAGGGAGGGCTGGCGCTGCGTGTGTGTGTGTGTGTGTGTGTGGGGGGGGGGGGGGGTTCAGGGGAACCTGGATTTCCAGCCACTCAGCTGGAAGGGCTCAGTCTGTGATCCACTGTCACAAAAGGCCTTTTGTGAACCACCTCCACAGAGCGCACCGCCAAGGGAGTTCAGGTGACAGGTCGGAAACCTATTCTAGAAAAGTCCTTCGGGTAGACAGTGAGGAGGGTGGACCTCCAGGGGCCCGCAGTGAGGTTCAGAGGAGGAGGCAGCCCCGGAAGGCATGTCCTGGTGAGCACAGTGAGGCTAAGGAGAACAACGGGGAACCTCGGTCTGGCCTCTGCCGGCTCAGCAGGCGCGATGTCGCCTGGGTCTCCAGGGTTCCACGAGCAGCTGCCGCACCGCCCCTCGGCCCCTTTCCTGTCACGCTAGAATTTCTTCACGCAGAGAAAAAGCCCAGGTGCGCTTGAGGTGGGAGACAGCGCCACCTGGTGGTTTCCGTGGCCTACGTCGGCCTGACCTCGCATCCTTGCTGTGAAGCTGATGCTCACCCTGGGGATCCCCTGCCAGGCTCAGTGCTCGGCCTTGGGAGGCCGTGGGCAGCGAGGCGGACCAGGCCCTGCACGGCGTGCTACCGGAGGGACGGACACCACTCGGACACGCGCTTGGCCGCGAGATGGCATCACGCGGTGGTGTGCATGCTTTTCCCAGTAGCTTCTTTGTACTCCACATTGTGGGCAGTGCGGCTATGGGCCATTTTCATTAGCTAGTGTTTATTGAGCACCTGCTGTATGCCGGGAGCAAGTCCTTTATACGTCATGTCTAGTTGGAGGCCCCAGGCTACCCTGTCGGGGATTCTATTACTCTGGTGTGTGTGCGGTGCTGGGGGCGGAACCCGGCCCTGTCTGGGGATGCGATTCTTATTCCCTTGGCAGGAAGAGCCTGGGCGTGGGGAGCTGAGGTCAGTTGCCCTTCATCCCTGGGCGGTGCAGACTGAAGGAAGCTGTATTGGGAAGGACCTCCGTGATCACCAGCAGAGCGATGGCCACAGAAAACGTTCAGGTTGGTTCTGGTTTCGGCGGACGTTTCGAACTCATCCCAGGGAGACTCGAGGAAGGCACAGGCTCAGGCCTGTTCCCGAGAGTTCTGGGGCTGTGTGCTGTTTGGGGTTCAACTTGGGGGAAGGGAAGGAGGTGGCAGCTGGCCAGCTGGTCCTGAGACGCGGCCCTGGGGGGCGCCTGGGCCAGCTTCTCTTCCAGTGGCCTCCTGCACCGTGGTCGGTGGGGTGGCTGGAGTCAAGCTGCGCCAGGTCTACCGTGTTTGCCTGAGGCAGGTCCTGCAGGAGCCCAGGAACAGGACAAAGGTGCCCCCAACCCCGCTGGAAGAACAGGCTGGCTGCGTGGAGTACTGGAGCCGCCAGGGGTGGAGCGCCAGCACTCCCTGAGTTGGGGTGGGCTCTTGGTGGGAGTGGTCTGGCTGGACTGCAGGGCCTTCTAGAAGTTTCTGGGTGGGGCCTGAGTTTGCGGTGCAGACTTTCCTTTCTTTTGTCCTCACTTTGTGAATGAGGTAAGACGCTCTGCCGTCCTCAATGTCTTTCTACTCCTCCCGAGAATCAGTAGGACTTTGTCTGAAACAGGTGATGGGAACCTCAACCCAAATGGACCCAGCAAAGCTGTGTGGCTCATGCAACTCAGACGCCAGAGGCGGCCTTCAGGCATGGCTGGATCGGGACTCCAGCAATGTTGCCAGGAATCTCTCCTCATCTCTCTGCTCTACTTTGCTCCTGGTTGGCTTCATTCTCAGGCAACCTCTCTCCTGTGATGGCCTCTGATAGGTCCAGGAGGCTGGAAGAGAAGGCCTCTCTCCCCAGTTCCGACCACTGTCCTAGGTGGAGGCCTCATTGGCTTGACACCCAAGCCTGGGGCACGCTCTCCCTGTGCAGCTGGAGCGGGCGGAGTAGATGTCATTCTCCAAAGGCAGGTTGGGGAGAATGGAGGCAGGGCAAGATCAGCAGGGGCCTGCAACACTGCGCACGGTGACAAAGGGCTGTGTGTCATTGCAAGAGATAGTGGTGCCCATTTTGCAGCTGAAGAAATTGGCCAGGAGAGTGAAAGTGATTTTCCTAGGAGGGCCGGAGACCCAGCAGTCGGCTGAATTGTCCCCGGTCTCTCTCGAGGCTACGGCCGGTGTCGTCCTGAACGCAGATCTTCCCCTGGCCTCCCCCTTGCCCTCGGGTGGGCTGACTCCTCCCAGGACGCCTGGGCCGTGGGCTCTGGCTCTCGCCTCCTGTGACCCCATTTCCCTCCTGTCTTCCCTGCTGCTTGTCAGGGATGGCACCCGGGAACCCAGGGTCGCTCTGCTGAGCCACACCCCCAGCCCCTTTTATTTTATTTTGAGACAGGATCTAAGTTGCCCAGCCTGGCCTTGAACTTGTGATCTTCCAGCCTCAGCCTCTCCAGTCACCGGGACTACTGGCGTGCGCCACTGCCCCGGGCCCTTTGCGTCTGTTTTAAAGTGTCATGCTGACCACTGTGGGGGCAGCAGACTGAAGGTGTTGGGGTGCAGCAGGGACAGCAGCAGAGGTGACTGCCAAGGAAGGGTGGCCGCTGGCCCAGGGTGGTGGCAGCGGGTCACGATAATGGGCATGGTGATTCCTCTGCTGGCGTCCTCCCCCACCCCAGCCCACCCTTCCTGGTCTTTCACGTCTGCACAGAGGCCAGCTGTCCCCCGAAGCCATCCCGACGGCCTCTCATGTCCCAGGCCCTTCCTCACATGGCTCGACTCCCTGAGGTCAGTGTCACTATTGCCATTTTGCAGAAGGGGAAACAGGTGGGGGCTCCACACTGGTGCAGATGCATGGCTAAGGAGCAGCAGAACCGGGCCCCAGCCCGACCCGGACCACCCGGCCGCCCCGTCTCTGTCATTCCAGGACGGCGCTCGGCACGGCCTCCGGGCCCCACCACTTGCCTGCCACCACCAACCCATTCCGCTCCTTACCTGGCGTCAGGTGACTCATCTCCTGGCCTGAAACGTGGGAGATCCTGGAGGGCAAGGCTCAGTCCTTCCTAGCTCTGTCTCAAAAAATATTCATTGTGTGCCTGGAGGGTCTGCTGTGGGGCACAGTCTCCCTCCATCCCCGGGAGATGGCCTTGGAGCCCCAGCACCCACTCTGCCAGCTTGGGCTGGGATGGGGATCCAGCGAGGGACGTGGGGGCCCAGAAGACATGGCCGGAGCCTGAGGCCAGGCGGCAGGGCTGGTTCTGCTACTGTCTGATCCTGTGAGGCGGATGGCTTCCTGGCCTCCCTGCCCCCCTCCAGGGTGAATAGTAAGGCAGTCCGCGGAGGGCCAGATGGCGAGGGGTGCGGCGCTGGGGAAGGGTCTGGCCTCGCCTGCTGCTGGGGGAGAGGGGCAGGGGCAGGAGCTGGTCACAGGCAGTGGTAGTCACAGGCAGACACAGGGATAAAGTGTGAGGGTGACTTCAGTAAGGGAGGGGTTGGCTGCCGCCCACGGCGTGCGCCTGTGTTCTGGGGCCGTCTTCCCTCACCACGTTTAATGGTGCGCGTAGGGACTGATGGGTCCAGACTTGCTGAGGAGACTGGGTCTCAGAGGTGCAGTAACCTCACCAAGATGGCCCCGCTGTGGGTCTAGAACAGGCCCAGCCTCCCCTACTGCTTGAGGCTGCTCCAAAAGAAGCACCGGGCTGTTGGGAGAGGAGAGGCTGCGAGTTGCCCAGGCCCTGAGGCAGAGGCGGGGAGGGGGCCGGGCTGCCTGGTGGGTCCTCCTCTAGGCCACAGGCCTGGGTCAGGCCAGGTCTGATTCAGTTCAGTCACTCACAATGGGAAAGGCTTCTGTTTTAAAAATCTTCCAAAGGAATCACCCAGCTCTTGTGAGCTGAGTATGGGTTCTCCTCCTCCGAGCCTCCTCTGGCTGACCCAGGAAGTAGGAGACTTTTAAGCTGACCCAGTGAAGTAACTTTACTCAGCCATTTCTCCACTCATCACACCACCACTCGGCACCTCTTCTCTCCTTCCCTCCCATCTGCTCATTTATCTTTCACCCGTCCATCTCTCCAGCCATTTCCCCTCTTCCTTCCATCCCTCCACCCATCCACCCATTTCCTTTGTCCAATCAGCTGTCATCCATCTGTCACCTCTCCATCCTTCCTTGGCTTTCATCATCTCGTCATCATTCAGTCTCCTACTCGTTTGTCTCCCTGTCTCCCCTTATCCTCTATCCTCCCATTTATCCATCCATCATCACCCATTCTTCCTTCCTTTTGTTCTTCTATCTTTTCAGCCAACCACCCATCCACCCATCCATCCACTCAGCCAGCCAGCCACCCATCCATCTGCCCATCCACCCACCCATCCATCCTTCTACCATCCATCCATTCATTCATCTATCCAACCAGCCATCTACCCATCCACCCACCCATTCACACATCCACCCATCCATCCATTCATCCTTCCATCATCCATCCACCCACCCACCCATCCACTCATCCACCCACCCACCCATCCACTCATCCACCCATCCACCCATCCACCCATCCACCCATCCACTCATCCACCCATCCACCCATCCATCCACCCCCAATCCCCCACCCTTCACCCATTCACCCATCCATCTACCTGTCCATCTACCCATCTACCCACCCATTCACACATCCACCCATCCATCCATCCATCCACCCACCCACCCATCCATTCACCCCCTCACCTATTCACCCATCCATCTACCCACCCACCCATTCACCCATCCATCCATCCATCCATCCATCCATCCATCCACCCCCAAACCCCCACCCTTCACCCATTCACCCATCCATCTACCTGTCCATCTACCCATCCACCCACCCATTCACACATCCACCCATCCATCCATCCATCCACCCACCCACCCACCCATCCATTCACCCCCTCACCCATTCACCCATCCATCCACCCACCTACCCATTCACCCATCCATCCATCCATCCATCTATCCATCCATCTATCCACCCACACACCCATCCATCTATCCATCCATCTGTCTATCCATCCATCTCTTCATCCTTCCACCCATCCATTCACCCATCCACCCATCCATCCACCCATCCATCCACCCATCCATCCAACCAGTCATCCACCCACCCAGCCAGTCGGCTACCCATCCATCTATCCATCCATCCACCCAGCCATCTATCTATCCAGCCAGCCAGCCAGCCAGCCATTCAGCCATCCACCCAGCCACCCATCTACCTGTCCATCCATCCATCCATCCATTCATCTATCCCTCTACCCATCTATCCATCCACCCAGCCATCTAGTCATTGACTCCTTTATCTCCTCTTTCTTAACCAGTCACCTGTCATTCACCACAACACTCATTCAAAAAACATCTTTTTGAGACTCACTTTGCACCAGGCCTGGAGTCTCAGGATAAATTTGCTCCTGCTTCCAGCCCTGTGCTAAGGGCACCCAAGGGACCACCAGCTAGTTCCCAGATCTCATGGGCTCCTTAGGGACTCTGATCACGTAACTGACTCGGACACCAGGGATATGAAGCGCTGGTGTCCCGTGGGGCCACATCCTCTATCACCTGACTCTGTTTTCTCCTTGTGCACAGTCCCTGCTCTGATGGCCACGAGCAGCTCTGGGAAGATCAGGAGAGGCGAGGTATTCCCTGGGAGCAGGAGGCAGCAAGGTGAGTGGAGCCAGCAAACCCAAGCCAAACCAGAGTTGGTGAACATTTTTCCTTGAACTAAATTTCTGTTACTGTATGTCTCTCACTTTGATCACTCCACGCACCCCCATACATTTGCATGCTCACTAATGCTGATTTCAAATTCTGCATAATGGGTCTCTTCAGCTTCATTCATTCAACACTTATGAGTGCATTCTATGTGACGGGCACTGTGCTGGGCCTTTGTGCCACAGCGAGGAACAACAAAAAAGACAGAAATACCTCCATGGGGTGGACAGTCTCGTGGGGGAAGAGAGAATACACAGATAAATAATGGGTCAGATACTGTGAAGTGCTGTGGAGAAAAATAGAACAGGGAAGCGGATGTCTCACTGAGAAGATGACATTTGAATGAATATCTGGAGGAGGAACATGTCAGGAAGAGGGAACAGCTAGTGCAAAGGTCCTGAGGCAGGGCAGGCCTGGTGTGTTCGAGGATCAGCAGGAGGACCAGGACCGCTGGAGATCAGGGAGTGGGAGAGATAAGGTCAGAAAGGTAAGGAGTGTGTGTGTAGGGGCTGTAGGCTGTGGTGAGGCCTTGGGCAGTTCATGAGGTGGATCACAGCAGGGTTTTGAGCAGAGGAGGGGCAGGATCTGACTTAAGTTTTCACGGGATCCCTTTGGATGCTATTTGGAGAGCAAATTGCAGAGAGGAAGCTGGGGGTCAGGGAAGCCACGGAAGAGGCAGCTGCAGGGGTCTCGGTGAGGGTATGGGTGGCCCTGTTACCTGGTGAGGATGGATAGCAGCAGGGCGGAGGCAGATCAGCACGCTGCAGGGTACTGAGGGGAGGCCGGGTTGCCTGGCCCACCATCCTACTCAGTAAACACCAAGGGAAAGAGCAAGGTCTGAGCTAAGGCAGCAGCAACAGAGGTGCTGGTAGAACCATAGTGGACTTCTTTTTTTTTTAAATTAAAATATTTTTTATTTTTACAGACACATTCTGATTCACTGTACACAAATGGGGTACAACTTTTCATTTCTATGGTTATACACAATGTAGATTCACACCATTCATGTAATGATACATAGATATAGGGTAATACTGTCTGTTTCATTCTACTGTTTTTCCATCCCTACCCCCTCTCATCCCTTTTTCCTCTACACCATCCAAAGTTCCTTCATTCTTCTCTTCCTCCCATCACCCCCCTCGTTATATATTGTCATGCACTTATCAGAGAAAACATTCGACCTTTGTTTTTTTGGGCTTGGCTTATTTCACTTAGCATGATATTTTTCAACTTCATCCATTAACCTGCAGATTCCATAATTTTATTCTTCTTTATGGCTGAGTAATATTCCAGTGTGTATATATACCACAGTTTCTTTATCCATTTGTCAATTGAAGGGCATCTAGGTTGGTTCTACAATCACAATTCACAAGCTATTGTGAATTGAGCTGCTATGAACATTGATGTGGCTGCATCTCTGTAGTATGCTGATTTTAAGTCCTTTGGGTATAAACCGAGGAGTGGGATAGCTGGATCAAATGGTGAGTCCATTCCAAGCTTTCTGAGGAATCTCCATACTGCTTTCCAGAGTGCCTGCACCAATTTGCAACTCCACCAGCAATGTAAGAGTGTGCCTTTTCCCCCACATCCATGCCAACACTTATTATTACTTGTGTTCTTGATAATAGCCATTCTAATTGGAGTTAGATGAAACCCTAGGATGGTTTTAATTTGCATTTCTCTAATTACTAGGGATGATGAGCACTTTTTCATATATGTGTCGATCACCTGTGTGTCTTCTTCTGTGAAGTGTCTGCCCAGTTCCTTAGCCCACGTATTGATTTGGCTCTTTGTATCTTGGGTGTGAAGTCAAGTTCTTTACAAACTCTGGAGATGGGTGCTCTGTCTGCAGTGTGTGTGGAAGATTTTCTCAGTGGGCTTCTTTCGAGTGCATGGAAACTCGGCCCAGATGCCTCAGGTGAAAAGGTAGGTGCACGGGGTCCACGTGACACGGGTGTGACGCCTGGGCAGGGAGTTTGGAGTGGTGTGGCCTCGTGGCTGGAGCCCGGGTGCCCTCTGGTTCCCCTCCGAGGCTCTCCCTGCGGGGGGCATCCTGGGGACACCCGTGGAGCCGCAGGCCCTCGCTCAGTCTGCCAGCAGGGAGGCGCTGATTGGTCCTGCTGGCATCCGGCCCATCCCTGAGCCAATCGCCGTGGCCGGGAGGATGCGGGACCTCTGATTGGTCCACTCGGACCATCTGCCGCTCTAGTGACAGGCGTGGGCCCTCGCACCCTTGATTGTCCCGAGACCTCCCCAGCCGGGCCACGACTTCACCCGTAAGCCGCCCGAAGGGGAAGCGTGCCGGGAAGACCTTTCCAGTCATCGCACGCTTCTGGCAGACGGCAGGGTCGCCAGGCGTTATGGGGGCAGCTGGGAGAGGCCGGGACTGTCCTCGCGGAAGAGAACCCTCGGCTCCTCGGACCCAGAGGCTGCAGCCACCAGGGGGCAGCAGCGCCACACAGAGCCGCCTCGCGTCTGTGACAGGCTGAGGCCCTCCGGCAGGGGGCGCTATGCACTGCGGCTGAACTTGCAGCCAAAGTTGGGGAGAGGTAAAATTTGGGCAGACTGGGTCTTATTTCAGACACCTCGGAATTAGGAATTTCCCTTTTAAATAATCTCATGGCAAACCTTTATATAAAATAGGACCTTTCGTAAAATGCAGCCGAGTGTGTAAGGGTACTAAATGGCCTTTTGGATTCGGGAGTATGCACGGTGGGCCCTGTCCTTATCAGTTGTAGGAACTGTTGCTCAGATCCTTGATTTCCTAATCTGTAAACCAGGGCAATGCCTACCTCTCAGGGTTTCCTGGGGCCATTGGAGCAAATGATTTGTTCAAGAAGTTTTATTGAGTTGGGGGAGTTCTAGAAGTTGAGCACAGCAGTGAACAGAAACCTCTGCCCTGGTGGAATGGACATTCTAATTAGGGGACAAATGAGACACTGGATGTACAGTCTTTGGGAGAAAGTGCTCAGCACAGGGCCTGCCTGGCCCTCACGAAGCTCTCAACAATGTTAATAAAACCAGAGTGGAGTTTTTTGTTGTTTGCAACCCATTGATGTGAATTGAGTTACCTAAAAGGCTTCTGTAGGGGGAAAATTGTCCCAACCTGGACCTGCAGAGGGCCGGGTGCACAGTAGGTGCCCCATAAATGCTCACAGGTGCTTGGGGGTGGTGTCTCCTGTGTGGCTGGGCGTACTGTGTCCAGTTCCGGTCAGGGTCCATTCCAGAGAGCTGTGGGTGGGTGAGGGCACCCAGGCCCAGTGGACAAGATGTCTGACGCAGGGCCACACTGTGTATGAGGGGTGAACGGCCCGGCAGGGTGCCAGGCAGCAGCACTGTTACAGGGAGGGCAACACAGCCAGAGTGTGTGTGGGACTCAAGTGGGGTAAGTGTGGGCCTGGGGCTTCCCTGCTGCCCAGAAGGATGCCTAGACAGAGACGATGCTCTCTGGCAGGTCAGGGCCCAGCAGGGTCCTGGACCCAGTGTCCAAGATCACTAGTTAGGAATCAGGGTGCTGCTGTGTGACCTCGGCCAAATTTCATAACCTCTCTGAACCCCACGCGCCTCATCTGAAAACAGCCATTAAGAGTCCTTTTCCTGAGGCTGTGATGCGAGTTAATGAGACTGTGCAGTTGAGGACTGAGCACAGCTCCTGGAATCCACAAAGCTCCCTAGAAAAGAGCTGGCATCACCACCGGATCCAAATTTGATTACCCCCTAGATGGGGAAACCAACCTGGAGGCAGGGTGACTCAGTCAAGGTCACACAGCAGGATTTGGCCCAGATTTGGCTTACAGCGTCCCTGGAGATGATTATAAGAGCTCACGTTTTTTCAAGCGCTTTCTGTGGGCTGGAACTTGTTCTAAACGCTCCGCTCTGTTCATTCACTCAGTAAGTGTTTGCTGAGCACTTAATCCTGGGCACGTGCCAGGCACAGTCTGCCAGAGGAGACAGACCTTAGACCTTTGGTAAGTAGATCAATAACCTATCAGATGAGAGGGAAGTATCCGAGAAAGAAAGCAGAGCGAAGGCCAAGGCCTGGGTTGTTATTTTTAAAAGCCTGGTCAAGAAGGGCCACTGGAAGGAGGTGACGTTGGAGCAGAGGCCTGGAGGCAGGGAGGGAGGGAGCCAGCGGGTCTCTGGGAAAGGACCTTCCAGGCCCAGCAAGTGCACGGGCCCAAGGTGAATGTGGCCTGGCACATTTGAGGGTCCGGGGGCCCCTGGCAGGCGCAGAGTGGCAGAGAGCTGAGGCTGCTGTTGGGACATGGCGAGCCCGAGTGGACGCTTTTGGGACCTCTGCCTTCTGCATGCGGGGCCTGAGGCGCACAGGGTCACACGCCTGGCACGCGGCAGATATGGGATTTGGCCCTAAGACCCTCAGGCCCCAGGCCAGCTCTGCAGCTTGGTGGAGGCGGCTTCCCAGGGAATCCGCTGGTCCCGGACAGGGATGGTGACTCTGCCCGGTCCCTCTAGGCAGCGCTACCTTTGCCGGGGGTGCTCTTCTCCTTCGTTGGGAGCAACCCACTGGCTGCAGACCTGCGCAGGGCAGGCCGGGCCCGAGAGCGTGTACCCGGCTGATGTCTGGACAGGGCGCTTTGGGTCTGGCTGCAAATGTCACCTAGCTGTGTGACTCCAGGCCTCCAGGTCCCACATAGGACCGTGGGAGGGGTCCTGAGCCCTGTGCCCAGAGGCCCCTGCAGGTGCTGAATAGTGGGAACTTCTGTTGTCATGCCTGATCCATAGAATAGGGTCAGTGATACTTTGTGGAAATGGGAGGAAATGGGTGTGATAAACCTGGCATACAGTCGGTGCTCAATAAACAAATGCCGAGGGTATGATCACAGCGCAGAGGGCCTCACTGCCAGCCTCCCTGCAGCCTCACTCCCCCTGCCTGTCATAGGACTGAGATCCCACCCCTAGACACCCATCCGTTAGGACGGGTGGCCCCTTGGCAGAGCCCGGTTTACCTGTGCGTCTTTGGATAAGCCTTTTCAGCTCTAAGACTCTGATTCATCCCAAATTTCTGTTTTTGGATGCAATTCTGTGATGTGGTACTGGGCCCTGGGTGAGGCTGCGCTGAAGGTCACGGAGACCCGTCTCCACCAGGGATGGCGGGAACCGAGGGAGAGGCAGGGTTGGGCTGGGCACAGGAACAGGCGATGGGAGGTCTGGGGGGCCTGAGCTCCCCGGGAAGGGCCGGGCAAGGTGGGCAAGGCGGGCAGATCAGAGCGGGTGGCGCGGAGCCGGCGGGGATTCTTTGGTGGGCCGCTGGTGAGAGCGGGGCCAAGGGCGAGTCCCAGGGCCCGGCTGCCAGCTGCGCATCGCAGAGGGTTTGTTGAGCCCGAGAGGCGTCTCGGAGTTCGGGTCAGGCAGAGGGAACGGCCAGGAGCTGCCCCGCCAGGGCTTTCGGGAGCCTTCTCATTTAGGTCCGGCCTTTGTAACGAAGGCGGCAACAATAATTGGACCTCCAGTGCCCCATCTGCAGCGCCTGCTGCGGGGGTGCCACGCGTCGGAGCTACCACCGGGCGGCACGTGGGGCCCTCGCCCCAGGTTTCATCATTGTTATTCTGCCTTTCGTTATGAAGTTGTTTTTGGTGCTGGGGACGGAGCCCAGGGCCTCGGGCATACTGAGCTCGCCACTCCTGAGCTACACCCCGGACTTATTTTGCCTTTAAAATTTTTTTTTTAATTATAGCTACAGAAAATTGGTCAAAACGTACAGGGACAGGTTAGTGAATGCTTGGGGAGGAGACGCAGCTAGGCCGACACCACCCAGCCAGGGACAGCACGTCCTGGACCCCACGTCCCCCTAACCTCCTCCCTCTGCACGAGGGACTCCCGCTCCTGCTCTCGGGGTCCTGTTTCCCTGCTGGCTTTACTTGCTTTACTTGCCTCGTGTGGACTTTCGTCTTGGACTTCATGTACGTGGGCCCCTACAGGATGCGCCCCTGGGAACCCAGCCGCTGCGCTCCGTGAAGTTTGCAGGTTCACCTGCCTTTGCGTTTGCGGCTTTAGATTTATTTATTTATTTATTTAAAAATATATTTGTGGTTGTAGGCGGACGCACACCTGTATTTATTTTTCATGTGGTGCTGAGGCTCGAACCCCGGGGCGCACACATGTGAGGCAAGCGCTCCACCCCTGAGCCCCGCCCCGTCCACTGCTTCAGATTCCTGACGTCTCCATTTTCCCTAGAGGGTGAGTAACTGGCCTGCGATTGCCCAGTGACTGGCCTCTGAGTTGGCCTGAGCAGCTCCGTGGCCAGTCCCAGGCCGGCTCTCCTGCAGCCGGGTGCCCACCCTTGTAGGGCACCCAGAGATGTTTTCATTTTGATTTCTTTTCAAACCAGAAGAAACGGCTAATATAATAATGAGTGTCTATCAGCCTGGGTGACACTCTGCATGCAGTGCGGTCACAACCACCTGGAAAGGCCCTGAAAGTCCAGGTCGCTGACACCCAGACAGTCAGCGCCCCTGAGCCAGCCCATCTCTTGCAGAAACCGGCCAGCCCTGTGGCAAGTGGCCGCCAGCCTGGGTGCTGAGGGACCTGGGGAGGCTGGGGTGGCTCCGGGACTGTCCTTTCCCGCTGTCCACGGCCTTGTCTTTGTCTGGTGTCTGGCTCTGGAGCCCCTCTCTCCAGGATTCCCCTGGATGGGATGGCAGGAACTCTGGGGCCTGGGATCCCACAGGGCGTCCGAGCCTTCCTCCCACCTGGACACTGAAGGTGCCTGTTTCCCATTGGCACAGTGGACTCGGCCCTGCAAACACCTCCCTCCAGTCCCAGGCTTCCAGATCTCACCTCCCGAACCTGCCGTGGGGGCCTGTGCTCCTTACTGTAGGCTTAATTTTTATAGTTGACGTTACACCCCCTTTTTATACTTAAATAAATCTATTTAAAAAGGAAACTTAAATACGTATGTTTAAGAAGGAAATATTTGATCACAGTTATAAATGACAATGAAAAAAAGTCGTTAGCACTTATTAAGCATCTACGGTGTGGTAAGCACTCTGTTGACATATTGCCTCAAGGATCCTGAGTTAGCTGCAATTCTAAAGAAACAGGCCCAGAGAGGTTGAGCCACTTGCCTGAGGTTGAGAGCTAGTGAATGGCTGAGCACGGATTTGAACCGCGAGCTTCAGCAACTGCTCAGGTTCTCTGCATCAACGTTTCAGACCCACAGGGACAAGAGGTTTTGATTTGTGCAGCCCTGGGCCTAACACAGTGCCTGGCATACAATCACACTCAATGAATTTGTCGGATGAATACATGAACGATCAGTTGTCATAAGAAGAAAATGATCAAAAAAATGAATATGAGAAACCAGGCAAATCTGGGTAGGTATTATTGACGAGCGTGATGCCTGTCCCCATTCAAAGGAACCCACCAGCGTTAGAGAGATGCCAACTGGTGGCCTCCTTCTGGGCGACTTAGAAAAGTTACAAGAGTCAGACAGTTAATTTTCTCCCCTTGGGAGTCAATTGTGTATATATATATATATATATAGGTACCTGGGATTGAACCCGGGACACTCAACCACATCCTCAGCCCTTTTCTGTATTTTATTTAGAGACAGGGTCTTGCTGAGTTGCTTAGGCCCTCGCTAAGTTGCTGAGGCTGGCTTTGAACTCGTGATCCTCCTGCCTCAGCCTCCCGAGCTGCTGGGATTAAAGGTGTGGCCACTGCACCTGGCCAACTGTATTTTTTTTTTTTTTTTTGCGGTGCTGGGGATCGAACCCAGGGCCTTGTGCATGCAAGGCAAACACTCTACCGACTGAGCTATCTCCCCAGCCCCCAACTGTATTTTTTTTTAAACAGCTTTGTTGAGATACGATTCACCCACCACATTGTTCACCCATTGAGAGTGTACCAGCCAGTCACTTGAGGGTATTCAGCAGCTGTACAACCATCACCGGAGTCTAATTTCAGAATATTTTTGTTTCCCTCCAAAAGAGACCCTGTCCCCATGGGCCGTTCCTCTCCGTCCCTTCGACTCCTCCAGCCCTAAGCGATGATTAATTTTTTTCTGTGTCTATGGATTTGCTGCTTCTGGCCATTTTGTATAATGGAGGGCCACGATTTGAGGTTTCCAGAACTGGTGTCTTTCCCCTGGATAATGCTCGCAAGGCCGCCCATCACAGGGCGTGGGTCTGCGCTGGGCCCCAGGCTGTGAAAGCGTCTCATACAGGAGTCCAGCTTCCCGATAACGCTGCAGTGAGCGCAGAGGTTCAGTGCCCGCCTGGGCTCCAGCACACTGAGCCAGACTTCCCTGCCAGGGGCGGGGTGCACGTCCAGCTGTCCTTGGGGCTGGGCAGGAACTGGCCCAGATGCTGCTACTCGATCCTCCTTCTAAACCAGGACTCTAGGCGCCCCTGGCAGTCACGGCTGTCCCCACTCTGGCCCTGTGGATGAGTCACCCAGCAGGCATTGCAGCAGCACCTGTGTGTCCCGTTCTGGGCTGAGGACCTGGGGCCACGCAGGGGACAGACAAGCCAGGAGGCCAGCATGGGGCTGTCGGCGCAGCTCCAGGACAGGTTCCTGGAATCCCTGCCCCTATGTGCCGGGTCTTCCTCCCACGCAGGCTGGAGGGGCTGCGGCTGCCCTGGCCCTGAGGCAGGCAGCTCGGAGGTTCCTGCTGCCCCACCATAGGGGTCCCTGTTTTAATACCCTCAAGGACCCTGCAAAGTCGGCGACCTTGTCCCCATTTACAGATAAGGAGACCGAGGCTCTGGAAAGTCAAGTGGACTCTCGTGGCTGGGGACGCTGGAGCCAGGACTGGCCTGGAGTCTGGACCGTGCTCTCCACCCCGCGGGAAGGCAGTCGCTGTGATGGGGAGCCGTCCAGTTTTGGGGAGCTCTTGGGCACTGGGAAATGGGGCCTTTACCTTGGGTCTTCCCTCTGGGAACTGTGGCCGGGGCTCGGCGGGGAGCCTGTGGGGAGAGGGTGGGGTCTCCATCCACCTGATACTTAAAAGAAGGTGGGAGGTGGGCGGGGCTGCAGGAGCGTTGGAGGCGTGCTGGAGCTCGCCCCACCCTAAGGAGCTCAGTCTTTATATAGCCAAGGCTCTTCCCGGGGGCGAGTGATGGAACTCTACCAATTTTAGGAAAAGGGGGAATTTATAGCCTGGAGCAGTGGCAAAAGCCCATAATCCCATTTTCTCTGGAGGCTGAAGAGGGGAGATCAAGAGTTTAAGCCCAGCCTGGGCAACATAGTGAGACCCCCATCTCAAGAAAACAGTGTGTGTGGCGAGATTAATTCATGAAATTAAAATACCCGGGATAAGGGCTGCCTTCAGGTGGAGCTGAATCCAGGGATTTAAAAGTCGAAGCTGTGTGTCACTTTTTTTTGGTTGTTTTCTTGTGTCAGCTTCATTCTTAGGTAGGTACCTTGTGGTGGCATCGAGTGACTGCCAGCATCTCTAGTCCTTCCTCCTGGTTTGGCACCACCAAGGGGAAGAAGGCATCTTTCAGTGGCCTCAGCCTTAGCTAAGGTCCTGGGCTTGCTGCTTATCAACCTGGCTTATCTCCTCCCATATCCCTGGTTCATATTCCTTAACCAGCGACTAGGGTGGCCTGCTCTGATGGGCTGGCACTGGCTCAGGTTGGCATTTGGGGAAGTGAGGGAGGCTCAGTCCCTCTTGAACCACATGGGGCAAGAGTCGGGAGGCATGACTCCCTGTGGAAAATGGAGACCGGCATCAGAAAGAGCAGGGACCGGACCAGGGCTTCCTCCTCTCGGAAGGTGGAGGGGTTACCGTCTGCCCATCTGGCTTTGCCTCCCGCCCGCTGTGTGATTGTGAGTAGGCCCCTCCCCTCCTCCGAGCCTCAGTTTCCCCCGAGGGCAGCCATGATCTCTAAGGGCCGTTCCAGTCCTGGCCTTTGGAGGCCGACACCTTCCTGTAGCTGGAGGCCCAGCATGTGGCAGGACAGGGCCCAGCTGGGGCTGGGATGGCATGGTCTTCATAGACCCGGGAGCTGAGCGGCCGGCCAACCTCTTGTTCCTGCGATGGTGGGAGGGAGGCGTCCCAGAGGGTTCTTTGCACATCCTCAGATCCTCCGTCTATAACTGGCTCCAAATGAAATGATCTCATCCCGAGCGCTGGGGAGGGGGTGGGGGCAGCAGCTCTGGCAGCGGCTGACATAGTTTGTGACTAACCTGCTTCCCCACGGGAGGCAGTGAGAGAGGCCGGGCCGCTCGCTTGGAGGCAGTGTAAAAGTCAGGGGAAACGTCTTGGTGAGGGACCTGAGGGACCCATGGGGCCGCGCCGTCCAGCTCTTGGGGGGCCCTGGACTTCTTGGCCTGCTCCAAGCCAGGGGGACTTGGGCTGTCTGTCAACATTCCCCAAATGCTGATTTCAAAGCCTGCCCTGACAGGAGGTGCGCCTGGCCAGTCCCGGCTGGGTTCTTGGTGGAGGCCGGGGCGGCTGAGGCTCGTTCGGAGGCCCATGCCTCAGTTTTGAAAGACAAACTCCTAATCAACTGGTACGGAGCCTGTCACGGCACCATCTGCTCGGCGCTCGGCGCTGCTGCGTTACATAAGAGGAAAGACATTTTTAAAGAATGCGGCTACATTTAGTAATTGGATCGCCGGAGAAGAGCCAAGCTGGGGCGGATGGTACTGTGATTCAGAAATGCCACAGGGCCCTCTCCGGGGTGCGGGGGCCTCCCCAAATTCCACATGGTCTTGGCAGACACCTGAGCACAGCCCAGCCTGGGAAACAGGCCCAGGGAGCTTCTCCGTTCGCCTCTCTCTCCTCTCAGCTTCCCTTCCTCCCTTGCCCCTACCACCCCAGGCACGTCTCTGGTATCAGCCATCACCCAGGGACCTCACTCCCCAGCTCCAATCTCCTGGCCGCAAAGCCCAGGGCCCCACCCATCTTGCTTGATGCTCCATGAACAATCAGGGGGAAGTGGAGCCTCAGTTTCCCCATCTGACAGAGATGATCTCTGAGGGCTCATCCAGCTTCTGAAAAGGGACCACCCTAATGGTGATGTCATACAGCGCGGGCGTGAAGTTCAAGTGCGTCCACCCATCCGCACGGTACCTGCCCACAGAATGTGCTGTTTCACAAAGCTCTGCTGATACCTAGCAGGCACCAGGTCCATGTTCCTTTCCTGCCCTCCTCTCCCGTCTGCTTGATCCAACAAGCACTTCGCACGTGGCCACATTGGAGGCAGAGCTGACTCCGTGCACAGGCAACCTGAGTGCTTGCCACCGCTGGAGGGCCCTCGCTTGGTCCGTGTGCTGCTGCTGCTGCCAGCCGGAAGCTCAAATTTTGAACAAGAGGCTCCACATTCTCATTTTGCTCAGGGCAAATCATGCAGCTGGTCCCACCTAGAGGTCTGGAATGAAGTTCTGTTTGACTGTCAGATATTGGAAATAACAATCAAGCCAGCATTCAAAATCAGGAGCGCGCATATAGAATCTAGCTTTTTTTTTTTGAAAATGAGAACATTTTGCCATCGAGAGTCTGTGTCTTCCAATGCTGCCACAATGGGCCGGAGCTGGTGCCTGCTGCACAGGGCACATCTGCCACTGTCCCCATCCCTAGAGATTGGAACAAGTCCCTGTATTCATCTACAGAGCGTGGCGGCTGGGCCGAGGGCCTTGCAGCCAGTGAGCTGTTGGGTTTTGTCAGTCCATGGCACGCGACTGGGCCAACAGCTCTTTGCTTTGGTTTCTACCTGTCAAATGCAGATGATGGTAATAGCCATAGGGCTTTAAGGATTAAATTGGTAAATACAAGTCAAGTACCTGGAACACACTGTGTTGCTTTTGCCGTTCTTTTACTGTCTCCTGGTGAGAGTGAAGTCCAAGGCTAGCCCTTCCACAAGTTGGAGACTGGACCTGCAGCAGCTGACTCTGAGCCTCCTCCTCCTGCCATCTTGTGTGATGTCCCTTGTTGATGCTTACTTTCTCTCCCTATGCTCAGCGCAGAGTGCAAAGCATGATTTTGAGGGAAAGGGAAAGGCACTTGCCCCTTAAATAGGCCAAGACATACCTGCCTCAGGGTCTTTGCATAGGTTACTCTTCTTCTTCTCTTTCTCTTTCTTTTCTTGCTGGGGTTGGAACCCAGGGCCTCCTACGTGCTAGGCAAATGCTCTACCACTAAGCTACAATCTCATTCCATTTTAGTTTTGAGACAGGGTCTTGCTGAGTTTCCCAGGTTGGCCTCAAGTTTGCAATCCTCCTGCCTCGGCCTCCCCGGTAACAGGGATTAGCGTTGTGGCCACCCCCTCAGGCTCATGCTGGTTTCCTAGGACCCTTCTTTCCTTCATCTCTGCCTAGCTGTCTTCTCATTCTGTCCAGCTCGAGTGTTCCTTCCTCAGAGAAGCCTGCCTGCCACCCTAAGAAGAGTAGCTCACCCCTCTTCATGGGCATTTGCTTGTATTATTTTCTTCCCAGAGTGTGTTTGTCTGCCAGGGGGCCTAGTCTGTCCTGGTCGCTGCTACCTCCCTAGCACCTGCACCACCGCTGGGCTCATGGTGGCTGCTGCAGAATTATCTGTTGAATGACTGAAGACAGGAGGGGAGGCACTCACTAGCTGCTCAGGACCGCGCTGCAGAGCAGAGACCAGAGACCGGGACATGGAGAAGGAAGCTGCATGGCAAGGGAGGGACGGGGGACGGAGGGACTCTGGTTCTCTGCTGGCCAGCACACTCTCTTCGCCCCACCCCTGCAGCAGGGGAGCAGGGTGGACATGAGGACCGTCAACTCCTCGGCCACCTGGAAGGAGTCCATTGTGCAGCGAGGCCAGGAACAGCTTCTGAAGGTTGAAGAGTGAGCCACCCTGGCAACCGGGAGGTACGACTGTTTACCAGGGCTGGCGGCCGTCGCCATGACAACTGGACAGCCTACAGATGCCTGCGTCACCAGGAAGCAGGTTGCACTTTGGCTGGGACACTGTGGGGGGCACTAGCAGAGGGGAGGGGACCCTGCACACCCGACTGGGGGAAGGGAGTTATTTCTTAGGGTTGCTCGAGGGCTGGGAGGGCGGGTGACGTTGGGTGAGAGTGTGTGCGTGCGTGCATGCGTGCGTGCGTGTGTGCAGTCCAGGCTGCGCGGGGCCCGGGTGGCTGGGTTTGAATATCCACTTTGCCGTTTCTGTGCTGTGACATCTTGAGCAAGCCAATGAACCTCGCAGTGTCTAGTTCCCTCCCACGTAAGATGATGAGCAGCAAAGCCCCTCCTGGGGTTGAGCGAGGTGATACTCCGGCCGCACGTAGTGCATCCCTGGTTCCTGAGATGGACTGACACCGATCCAGGCGCCTTCCTGCTGGGGGCTGGGGAGTCGCATTCTCAGGGATATTTATTGAGTGCCTACTATGTGCCGGGCACTTTTCTAGAGGCTGGGATCATAGCAGAAAACGGAGTGGACATAACTACCCTGCCCATGCAGTCATTTCTTGGGGGGAGACGGATATTACAGATGATGAAAAGGAACACATGAGGTCAGATGTGGAGAAACGCGAGGTGGGGTGGGGACAATGACTGGGGGGGAGTGTGCTGCAGCTTTAGAAGGCGGTGGGGGTTGTGAGTGTGTAAGGGAGGCATGCTGAGATAGCGACCTTCGAGCCACGGTTGAGGCAAAAGCTTCCTCCAGGCAGAGGGAAAGCAAGTGCCAAGGTCCTGAGGCAGGATCACAAGCGAGGATGTGACTCTATGGCACGATTCGCTCTGGATATGCCTGCATGTACACTGTTGGTTGGCACATGGGCAGTGACGTGTATGCATCTCATGCGTGTCCTGGGCTGCTCTGTTCAACCACAGAGTCTGGCCCTGCGTCACCTGGAGGTTGCCATTCAGCAGCTTACGTTTCAGGGGGACCCCGTGGGGCTGGGCAACGTGCGTGTAAGTTAGTGCACATCAGTGTGTCCGTGAAACACGTTCCTGGGTGTGTGCGCCTGGACGTCTGCAGTGAGAGGTATGCAGATGGCCGCATGGTATTTGTTTAAAATGTTGATGTTTTGTTCACCTTCTTTTTGGATTTTGCATGAATCCAGATTTTCTAAAATATTGCATTAACATGTTACTGATCTCGCTTTCTCAGCTCTTTGGTGTCCCTTAATGGCTTTGTGTCCAAGGCAGGTGTCCAGTTCCTCTTGCCCTGGTCCTGCCTGGGGGCCTGGTTGAGCTGGGGCCTTTCCTTCTGTCTGCATCCTGCGTCTGAGCCATCAGCACGTGACCAGGATCCAAACCCACTTGGGCACATTTTGTTCCTTTCAGACAAGATTTAGTCAGTGCTGACTATGTGCCAGGGACTCTGAATACATTATTTCATTTCACCCTTACAACCATCTCTGGGGTAGACGTTTGCTCATTCAGATGAGCGTGTGTCTATGTAGGGCCTACTGTGTGCCAGGAGCACCAGCTGGTGTTCACGCTGGCCTGGCGGCAGTCCCTATTTTTCTGGTAGCAATGGTTTGACTTCCCTTTAGGGAGCTTCTCTGTCCCCCTCACGGTCCAAGCAGCTCAGCCTGGTCTTCCGGCAGCCCTCCCCAGGCTCCAGGGGTCACGTGATCCCACCAGCCCAATCAGCAGAGTCATGGGATGAACACAAACATGTGACCCACATCCGTCCAATCAGAGTGAACCCTGGGACTTTTGCTTCCCGGTTGGCCACTTCCCTCTTTCCATAACGTCTTTTTTTTTTTTTTTGCAGTGCTGGGGATCGAACCCAGGGCCTTGTGCTTACAAGGCAAGCACTCTACCGACTGAGCTATCTCCCCAGCCCCTCCATAACGTTTTCTATAAGGCTTCTCACTGTTGGAATGGTGCAACCCTAGCAAGAGTCCATTACATGGGAAGAGAGAAACTGAACCCTTATGACATCTTTAGTGCCCCCTGGATCCGGTGTACCTGGAATCAATTATTTAAGACTTTCCTGTCCTTTGAATTTATAATTATCATTTTTTAACTAGCTGAGGGGGCAGCTGACACTCTGGCATCTTCACACATTATCTTGTTTAATTCAGGGATGAATCCAGCAAGGAGGGACTCCTATTGGATTTGTGCAAGATCCCACACAAGTTCCGCGGACATACTTGGAGCTTGAATTTGAAACCAGGTCCTTCTGGCTCTGAGCCTTTCTGCCGCTCCACGTGCCTGGGCTCTGGGCGGGGGGCTCTGTGGAGTCCTCGTGAGCCCTTGTGGCCTCTGTTCTGCTGTGTGGCCTTGCTCAAGGCCCCTCTCTGGTATATGCCTCACGTCCCCTCTTGTGAAGGGATGAGCACGGCAGAGCCTGCCCCACCACGTTGTCCGAGGGTTACCTGGACTCGTGTGAGGAGGTGGGGAGCTCGGGACAGGCAAGGCCAGGAGCAGCAGAAGGAGCTCTTATCACATGGCTCTTCTTTTGGGGGAAGACGGTGGCCCGGGTCTCTCCTGCCACCAGGCTCCGCGCGGCCCTTGGTGGCACCCTCGTCTGTCTTCTGCCAGACGCACGGCCTGACTCACTCACCCAGGAAGCTGGCACTTAAGGGGCTGCCTCCCAGTTTCTCTCTTAACGTTTGTTACATAAATTTCACATTTCTTGGAATCGAGATCTTGAACGTCTGAACTCATTTGGAAATTGAGTCAGCAAAGGGCCTCATTTATATTAATGGGGTCTCGAGCGTGACTGCAGGGGACGCGGAGACAAGGATGGATGGCAGCAGCTGCTGGGCTGAGCCACACAGGCTGAGCTGTGGGGACGAGCAGATTTCTCTCTCCAGGCTGGGACGGCTGGGTGTGAGGACAGTGTCGCTCCCTGGCTTCAATCCCCTGTCCTCAGTGTTCACCCTGCCTGGCAAGGCACTGCGTAATGGTCCCTGCTGGTTTCTCCCACTTCCTGTCTGCCTCTCTTCTCCTTCCTTCTCAGCCAAGTCCGCCTCCTGGGAGCATTCCTGCCACTGGGCCTTTGCACTTGCTCTGCCCACTGTCTGAATGGCTGTTCTTCAAGCTTTTCCCCTAGCATGTTCCTTCCTGTCAGTCAGGTCTTGTCTCACTGACTGTCCCTCTGGAGTGACACCCCCCAGTCACTCTGTGTCACATTCTGGTTTCATGCTCTCCCTGGTGTTGAGAGGTAACCTGTTCTCCTTTTTACTTATCCGCCTGTTTATCTGTTGGCCAACTTCCTGCTGAGAATATGAACCCACGGGAGCATGGACGGCATCCACTGCCTCCCCAGGTCTGGGAGCGAACATGCTCGGCAAGTCTTCTGGAGTGAACGCCTGGATCCACTTGGCAAACCTTCCCGAGTGCAGCTGCACAGGTCCGTGCGGGGGGCCTGGAGCACAGGCCAGAACAAGGCGAGTGTTGCCTGCTGGGAGCTCACGCTGGTGCAGGGGGACAAGATACAGTTACGAACTGTTACAGAATGTGACAAGGATTTTATAAAACACAGTCCTTTTAACCCTAAATGCAGCCCTTGCAGCTGTTGCTTGTGGCAGTTCATGAAGCACAGAGAGGTGAAGTAACTTGCCTGAGGTCCCTCAGCTAGAAAATGGCCAGGGCTTGAGCTCAGGCCGCTTGGCACCTGTCTCTGTTGGCTAAGCTGTTCACGGGAGCCGCAGGAAGTCTGGAGCCAGAGGGCTGTGGTGCGGGCGGGTGAGGGGGCTGAAGGCTTTAGGAGCCGGAGGACGCTCCGGATTCAGCCTTTATGGGGGAAGGGATGGAAGGAGCCTCCTGGAAGAGGTGGTGCCTGGGCTGCGCTCAGACTTCACTCAGTGATCCACTTCACACACGGCTCAAGAATTCTGAATCCTGCCCCCCGGCCCAGAGTCAGAATTTTAGGTCCTGCCCATTCTTCCGCTGAGAGGCAGCGCCCTCCACCGCCCCTGGGCGGTTGCGTGAGGTCCTCCTGGTGCTGCAGGGCCCATTCCCGGAACTCGGCGGAGCAGTGCGATGCTCAGGCTCTGGGCTGGGTTCAAGTTTGGCTCTCTCCCTGGCTTGGCTCCAAGTATTCTGTGTGCCGGGGACAAAGGCCTTTTCCCAAGCCACCAATGTGGCTGGATAGGGGATAACCGGACGGCCAGGATCCCGCCTCCTTCCACCCCTATCCCCATGCCTGGCCGCCAGGTGAGACGCAGGCTGGGCAGGCGGGACAGGGGCTGTCCATCAGCAGGTCCTTGTGAATTAGCTTGTCTTAGAAAATAAAGAAGCATGAGATCTCGACCAGATTCCAGAAACAGTGTCTGCCTGGGAGAGAAGAATGGAGCGGCCCCAGGACGGGTGGGGAGCGGGGCCTTTCCTCCAAGGCCCTTCTCTACCCCCTCAGTTGGATGCCCTGTATAACTATCACCTAGTAAATAAATGACATTTTAAAAACTTAGAAGGAGGTAAACGTTTTTGTATATGTTTGTGGACTGAACTTTATTTGATGTATTTTTTTCCTTATTTACCTCAACAATGTGGGAAGTAGTTATAACTGCCTGTCTGACAACTGGGGAAACTGAGGCCTGGAGAGGGGAGGTGCCTTGCTCATGGTCACATGGTGGATGAGTGTCAGCCCGGAGACTCCAGCCCGGGCCTCCTGACCTGCCACCCAGAGAGGATCCACCTGACCAGGGACTTCGTCCTTCACTGTGGAAGTCAGGTCCAGGTATGGCACGTAGCTCTGGAGTCTCGCGAGCTGGGCTCAAGTTCTGGTCTGTCATTTGCCTGCCGTGGGACCTTAGGTGTGTGGCTTACCCTCTCCAACTCAGTCCCGTGGTGGCTGGCCTCCACGTTGGCCCCTGTGAGCCACATCCCCAGTACTCACCCTCTGTGCGATTCCCTGACCTGGGACAACCATGGGGTACTTTGGAAGGGACGGTGGTGTGACTTCCAAGTCTGACTAGTAAAAAAGACATTGTGACAAAGAAACATTATTCCACCTTTGAAAGGAAGACGATTTGGACACAGGGCACAGCCTGGATGAGCCCGAGGACATGGTGCTGGTGAGGCAGGTACACATGGGGACAGATGCCCGTGGTTTCGTATCACAGAAAATGGTTCTGATGGAAAATTTTATGCGTATTTTATCCATAACAAAAAAAATTGGGAGAAGGGGAAGCTACGTGGCTTCCGTCTGCCTCTTGAATCACTTGCTCTGGGGGAAGCCGGCAGCCATGTTGTGAGGACACTCAAAAAGCTCTGTGGAGTCAGGTGGTGAACAGAGGCCTCTGCCAGTCCTCCACACTGACCCTCCAACCATGCCTGGGGGCCACCTTGAGGCAGGCTCCCCCAGTCCAGACAGCCTCAGGGGACCTTGGCCCTCGCCTTGACTGCAGCTTCATGGAAGTCTGTCCCAGAACCATCCAGCTAAGACACTCCCAAATTCCGGAGCCACAGAAAGTGAGATGATAAATGTTCATTGTTTTAAGCTGCTTCGTGTCAGGGCAATTTGTTACAGAACATGAGGTAACTAGTGCAGGTTCTTGTCTGGAAGCTAAGGGTGACAGTGACTTCACAGGGTCCGTGACCGTCGTTTCACTGTGACATCACTGACGGTGCTCCCTAGGCAGTGACCACACAGTCAGCACACAGGTGGAGTGCTGGGGGCAGGCCTGGCACACAGTGGGTGCTTGATGAACGTCAACCAGTGTGGGTTTGTGTTCTGTGTGATCACTGGCCCTGCGAGGTGCTCTGCTGGGGGAGTAGGTCCTGCTAAAGGAACAGTGCCACACCCTGGTCTGCAGACGGAACAAAGAAGATGGCAGCAACGAGAGTGCCATTGCTGCTGACCAAGATTCAGAGAAGGAAGATGACTGCCCCAGGTCACACAGCAAGAACATGGTGTAGACAGAATTTGAACTCAGGTGCTTTGGATCCCAAAGTTTCTGTCTGAACCACTAGGCTGAGGGCAATATGAAGTCCCTCCCTAACCCTCTTTCCTCTTCAGCAGCACCTTGCTGCTCGTCACAGGGGCTAGGGAATCCACCGATCCTTCACCTCCGCCTGCAGCGCCGAGCCCCTTCCCACCTGGGAGACTGGAGAGTAGAGATCTTCAGAAGTTGTGTTTGTGTCTTTCCAGACTCCTCTCCCTGGGACCCCCTTCCAAAGCCAGGACTGGGAATAAGCTGACCATGCATGCTTAGGGAAGAGGCCCGTGATGTGTGCCTGGCCTCTGTTCCCTGCAATACCTCATCGGAGGCGGTAACAACCCCGACCTTTGCAGGCTGGCCCTCCAGACGTGCTACCAGCTGGCTCTGCATAAACAGCGGGTCCCCAAACAGGCCATGAGCTCAGGCCCTGGGCATTGCCACACCTGCTCCTCCCCCCGATGAGGGGGGCGGCTGTGCAGTCGCTGACGACATGGCCGTTTTTGAACTTGGGTCTCGTGTGCATGCCCAGCAGGGCCGACAGGAGCTGAGCGGAGGCTGTCAGGAGCCGGGAGTGGCACTGTTGTTCCACCAGTGTTTTTGACCATGAGTTGCAGGAAGTACATGTTGCGTCATGACGTGTAGCACCTGCATGTGTGTGCACGCGCGCGTGCACACGATTGTGATGAAAGTATCCAGAATGTGTGCTGGTTTTTTTTTTTTTTTTTTTTTTTTTTTTTTTTTGACCAATGCAGGTTGATTTCTCTTCTCTTTTATTCTATTCCACTCTATTTCATTGGGTCATTAAAAAAGTGCTCGCTGTGACCCATGAAATCGATCAAAACCCTCCAACGCACAAGTTCACAGTCTGGTTCCATGAACTTGGATAGGACAAAATTCCCATCTTCACTGTCACCGACCGACATTGTGCTGAAATGCGGGACTTCCGTTATGAGTGCTGGGCAGTAAATCACAGTAGTATTAGTGGTTCCAGTGATATCAGCCCCCAAACATCACAATGATTTGTGCTTTGCCGTGGCTCTTGGAGACAGCTGGCCACAGCACTGATGCTCCGGCTGCCTCAAAGCCAGGCAGTCACTAGACCCCCTGCCAGATCCTATTCCTGATTTTATTAATGAAGAGGCACATGTATTGTTACCATATCACACATCTCAAAATTTTCTCATGACTGCCTTTCAAGACAATAGATATTGGGACTGGGGCTGTGGTTCAGTGGTAGAGCGCTTGCCTGGCACGTGTGAGGCACTGGGTTCGATTCTCAGCACCGCATATAAATAAATGAATAAGGTAATGGTCCATCGACAACTGAAAAAAAAAAAAAAAGAGCATAGGCTTCTCTGTAAATGTGTATTTTATGCACTTTAAACTATTATTCTGAAAAAAGGTCTGGGGGTCCCATCAGGTTTCCAAGGGGTTCATGGCACAGAAAGTTTAAGAATCCCTGTCCCAGCCAGGCGTGGTAGCGTGCAGCTGTGATCTCAATGACTTGGGAGGCTGAGGCAGGAAGATCGCAAGTTGGAGGCCAGCCTCAGCAACTTAGTGAGAACTTGTCTCAAAATAAAAGATAAAATGAACTGGGGAGGTGGCTCAGTGGTTAAGCATCCCTGGGTTCAGTCCCTGGTGCCATGCCCCCCCTAAAAAAAAAACCCAAGAAAACAAACCCCCCAAAACCCAAAAACCCCTGTCCCCATGGGTCCCCATACAGTTTAGGGAACTGGGCCCTAAACCAAAGGCTCCAAGGGGACAGCTCTGGAGCGTCCAGCCAGCGTGTGCCCTGCACCTGCACGGGGTCCTGGCCATGCCCTGTTTCTGCAGCTCTCGCCGTGCCAGGCTCTCCTGGGCCCCGGGCACAGCATCTCCATATGTCTTTGCACCAACTCTTGGGAGATGGTCCTATTTTCAGCCTCAGCCTCTCTTGGTCTCCACTGATTTTATTTTTCTGCTCAGCACCAGAACTGTCCCGTCTTTTGGGTGTTTGTTGGCAGTGTCCCTCAAGGTGGGCTTCTTGAGGAAGAGGGGGGCTGGCCCTGCTCAGCGCTCGCCCCCCAGATATCACAGTAAGCGGGATTTGGGGGGCAAGCCTCAGTCATCGCAGTGAAGAGCCTTTAACTGCAATATTCATAAGGCACACACTCTCAAACACAGCCAGGGGCTGGCCCTGGACCAGTGCACCCACCCCAACAGGCTCCTGGTCCTCTTCCTGGAGCTTCCATAGCTTGGCCGGGGTCAGTGCCTGGTTCTGTGGACGGGGACGCCGAGGCTGGGAGGTAGAGACCTCCCAGGTGGCCGCGCCTGGAGGCGTCAGGATGGGGACGTCAGGAGAACGGTGCTCGACCTTGTGCCCGAGGCCACGCTCCGGCCTCGGAGCATCACACTGGTTCCCATGCTGCCATCGGGTGAGCCCAGACAGATTCGGGTTAAGATCTTAGTTCAGAGGCCTCCTAGCTGGCCCAGCCTCCTGGCGAGAGGATTCTGGACAGGGATCGGTGCTCTGCCTCGGTTCCCTGGCTGCAAAGTGCAGATCGTCATGTTTTCCTGGAGATTTTTCGAGGCCCAGAGGACAGGACACAGGAAGGTCTTAGTGACCTCCTGGGCACAAGAGATCTTGGGTGCCTCTGAGCCGTGCATGTGCATAGGGGCTTCTCTGAAGCCCCTGGCCTGGATCTGGAGCCAATGAGTCAGCCTCCCCTAACCACCTAACAACTGGGCAGGGGCTTTTCCCCATTCTGCTTGGTATCCCCATCACCCAGCAAAGGGCCTTTTACATAGCAAGTGCTCAATATGTGTATGTGGAAGGCATGGGGTGGGGTGCAGGGAGGGAGCAGATGGGAACAGAAGGAGGAGGGGAGGAGGGAGGGTCTGCTCACCTCAGAATCCTGCACTTGAGCTCTGTGACGGACAGAGGTGCTGGGACGTGGTACCCCCGCAGGCCCAGGGAGGGTGTTGCTGGAGACCCTGCAGTCCCTGCACCCTCTGGTGCAGGCCTGAATGTTCTGGAAGCTCCCCTGCTCTCTCTAGTGGGACTGATGCTTGATGAGGGGCCTAGGACGTGGCTTGGGCTCCTGTTCAGCTGCCAACCACAGCGGAGCCTGTGGCAAGTGGTAGGGGTCTGGACCTCAGTGTGCTCATCTGTGTAGTGGGTTGGAGGTGAGCCCCTGGCGACTATGTCGGAGGCCTTGAGACGCTGTCTGAAGGCAGGCTGTCAGCCCCTGGGGAAGACGTCTCCAGTCCAGGCAGGGAAGAAGGAAAATGAAGGACAAAGTAAGGAGGAAGAAAACAAACGATCTTGACCGACTGGGCTCATCTTCAAGCAGCCAGGGGGCTGCGTCTCTACAACAGGGGGCCCAGGAGCCATAGCTCTGGAGATTGCAGACCTCTTTTAAACCCTCCACCCAACAATTTGACTTCCAAGGATCTTTCTTAAAAGAAATATACACGTGGTATGAAATAACTCCATGCTGCAGGCATTTGTTTTAGGTTCGACGTTCAACAGATTATTTATTGAGCACCTACAATATGCCTGGCATCCATCTAGGAAGTGGAAAGATAGCAGTGAACAAAACCGATAAAAATCCCTGCTCTTGTGGAATTTACATCTTACTGGGGGGAGATAAGTAATAAATGAAATAGATAATTAAAATATGGTGTGTCAGGAGGTGATAAGTGTCATGGAGAAAGAAAAGGCAAAGATGGGAACGGAGTGTGAGCAAGTATGTCGCTATGATAAGCAGGACTGTCGGGGGAAGGGCTGGTGTCAGGGGACACCTGGAGTTGGTGTGGGCCAGGCGCTGAGTGACTGGCTGGAAACCACCTTCCAGGCAGGTGGAACAGGCAGGGAAAGGCCCTGGGGTGAGTGAGCTCTGTGTGTTGGAAGATGGACAGGCAGCCAGTGTCTGGGGAGGACCCTGCAGGGAGGGGCATTCGGAAGGCAGGGGATGGCGAGGACAGAGATGCCAGGCAGGGGCAAGGGGCAACATCCTTGCTGGGGCCAAGCTGGGCATGCTTGGGGACCAGGGAGGAGGTGGGCGATGGTGGAGCAGAGCGCCAGCAGTGAGCTCGGGGGAGGCCAGGAGGGGAGGCGGCAGGGCCCAGTGGGTGCGCTGCCTTGCAGACAGTGCCAGGGACTTCGGACTTTATTCAGCATGTGATGGGAAGCCTAGGGAAGGTTTTGATGGTGAAGGGACATGATCAGAGTGACAGTTGGCCATGTGTTGAGAGAGCTTGGAAGAGAAGAGATCCAGGGCAGAAACCAGGAGCCTGTTTCGGAGGCTGCTGCCATAATTAGGTGATAGGCCAGGGTGGCCGCAGCTGCAGGTGGGCAGGGTGGCGAGAAGTGCAGATTCCAGATCCACTTCGAAGGCAGAGCCCGGAGGACCTGCCACCAGGCTGTCCACTTCAGCACTGTTTGTTATAGTGAAAGTTCAGACGTGGTCTGGACTGCAGCAGATCAGCGATTACCATGCACAATACAGCAGAGGCCGCGTGCTGCAGGAAGAGGAAGTGCCCGTGTGTTGAGACGGAAGATTTCCAAGCCAGATCCAGTGAAATGGCCAGGTGCAGACGATGTCTAGTGTGTTGCTGTCTGTGTGGAGCAAACCAAAGCAAAGCAATCTGCGTGCGTGTGCGTGCGTGTCTGTGTGTCTGTGTGTGTGTGTGTGTTGGCGAAAACCATCACTGGGGCACAGGAGAAACTGGCAGCAGTAACTGCCTCTAGGGAGGGGGATTGGGTCCAGAGGTCTTTGCTCTTCACTGCACCTTTGGACTTTGGATTTTGTACCTCTTTTCAACTGGAGGTGATTCTGTCCCTTAAGGGACAGCTGGCGATGTCCAGAGACTTTTTAATTGTTGCTACTGCAGGGAGGTGCCCCTGGTATCTGGCAGGAGGAGGCCCCGGATGCTCATGAGCATCCACAGAGCATCCACAGAGGTGCCCCCAGAGAATGTACTGGTCCTAAATGTTGACTGGGCTGAGATGAGAAACTCTGATCTATTAAATACTTTTAACATTTTTTTTTCTTTTGGGTGCTAAGGTTGAACCCACTTAACCACTGAGCCACATCCCCAGCGCTTTTTGTTTTTCAGTTTTGAGACAGGGTCTCACTAAGTTGCTTAGGACCTTGCTTATTTGCTGAGACTGGCCTCCAACTTGTGTTCCTCATGCCTCAGCCTCCTGAGCTGCTGGGATTATAGGCGTGCACCACCGTAGCTTGGCTCCCTGTAATGATTATTTTTTTTTAAAGATTTGTCTCTTATTCTGAGATGATCCTTTTTGTGGGTTTGAAATGTCCTTTGCTTCACAAAGTGACAATAGCAGGTTATTATTATTTTTTAACCATATTTACTTAGCAACATAAAATGCTGGTGAGGCTTCCCCAAACCCAATGGGAAATTTTCCTGGGCTGTGACATTCTGCAGCTGGGAGACTACTCTGCAAAATGAGCTTTTGAATGTAGTAGTTTAAAAATACATCCTCAGGCCGGTGGGTGTGGCAAGTTGTGACCTCTTGCCTAGCATGTGGAGGCCTGGGTTAGCTCTCCAGCAACACAGCAATGAAGTACTTACTTAATCGAAAAAATAAAATAAAACATGCCCCACCCCAAATCTTTGGAGTTTTCCCCTCTGGAGGTGGGTTTCCATCTGCCTGAGCATGGATCTGGACTCAGAGGTTTACTGTTGAGAAGAACTTGGTGGAACTGAGGGTGTCTGATTTCCTAGATGGTCACAAAAGGTCATGTGGCTTGCTGCCTAATTCTTGCTTGGACCACTCTCTTGAGGAACCAGCTGCCAGCCCTCAGGACACTCAGGAGCCCTCAGATGAGATCCACAGGGTGAGCAGCACAGCCCTCCCGCCAGCAGCCAGTGAGGAGGGGCTCCCAAGCCCCTGTGCAGAGGTCTCGGCCCCGATGAGCAGAGGACTGAGACCGGGGGCTGACCCGGCCAGGACCACCCAGTTGCAAGTGACCTTGAACTGCTGTCCTACAGAACCCATGAGGTGACAAGCCCTTGCCGTTGCTGGGCTTTGGGGTAACTTGCTACGCAGCAGCAGGAAATGAATCCCGAGGTCCTGGGGCCCTTCCGAGACCACGGGAACCGGAGGTGACCGCCCGCCTGTGCCGGTGCTTCCTCTGGCCAGGGTAAGGCTAAAAACATAGAATTCATAGGTAACATTTAAAAGCTGGGATATTTCCCCTAAAGATCCAGATTTCTGACTCTTCAAAAGACCTGGGTGGCTAGGGCAGCCCTGCAGATCACAGCCAGGGCAGCGAGTCCTGCTTCCGCTCACTGCCATTCCCTGATGCTCAGGACGGGCTGCTCTACTCATTCACGTCACCCGCATGTCCCCTGTCAGCATTCGAGCTTTTACCTTCTGTCGTGAGACTTTTTTGGAGCAGGGTACCAGCCACAGTTGGTGAGGGCCAAGTGGCCAGAGCTGGGGCTTCCACCCCTGAACGTGGCCCCCGCGGTCCTCATTGCTTTGCATACTCAGTGTGACAAACTGGTCCATTTTCACACCCTCCCTCTTCTGGGGAAAGAGACAAAAACCTCAATGTTGCCCCTTCAGGTCCCCAACTTCCCAGTTCCCCTTACAGAGCTTTCCACCCTGCCTCCTGCACCCTCCAGAAAACAGAATCAACACGGTCAAGTTTGTTTTCTCCATACCTTTTATTGAACTCTGCAGACTTCATTAAGGGACCATTTGCTTAGAAATTCTTAAACACCTGGACATATTTTACAGGACAGGGCAGCAGCTGGAGGTCACACAAGGATCACAATTTCATCTCACCACATGCATAAAAAGACACTGGGATTTTTCATTGTTTGGTTTCTGTGTGTGTGTGTGTGTGTGTGTGTGTGTGTGTGTGTGTGTGTGAGAGAGAGAGGGGGGGGGGGGGGAGAGGAGGGTGGGCACGTATGCCCAGTGCTCGTTTTAACCTTGACAGGAAGAACTAGACGTCAACTGATGAGAGATGAACAGGACCCACAGGCTCGACCCCGAGAAGAGAGGCTGAGGACATGGGTTGTCTATGGCTAATGTGATTGGCTTGGCCCTAGTAGGGCGGGGCAATCAGAATGGCTTTGCTGGAAGAAAAACCCCAACCTCACACCACAGGTTCCTGGGAGGGACACAGGGTCTTAGCTGATGGGTGGGCACATACTGTCATGGGGGCCTTGAGGCTCAGAAGAAAGGAGTCCCTCGGCTCTAGCAACGGGGGACAGGGAGCCCCGCATGCAGCCGGCCTCCGTGGCTCAGCATGCAGTCCAGCCCCAGGGGGCGTCTCCTCTGTTCCTGCCCCAGCAAGTCCCAGACTGAGGGAAACCCCACTTTGGACCCCTGGTTCAGCCGGTTGGAAAAAGCAATGTCTCCTCCCCAGAGAATACGGAGAGCTAACGCAGCAGAGGCTGGAAAACTAGGGCGGGGCAAGCGGAAGGGGGCTGCAGCTGCTCCCGGTCCCGGGAAGGGAGGCTCTACAGACTGGTGCTAATCGGCTTGGGCCCTACAACTGTCAAATTTGGATGTCACTGTGAGCCCAGATGGAAGCAAAGAACAGGTGGCGCTGATGGGACAGTCGCCGGCTTCGGCGAGGGGGCTCCCGTTTCTCCTTCCTTCCCAGTTGGCAGGGGAACTCCCCTCCCTCTGCCCACCCACTGCCATTCACCCACCCCAAGTCTGGTCCTTTACACCTTCACTCTTGAAAAAACAGGCTGGACAACCACTGTATGCCAAGGGCACATGCTGGCGCATAACCCTGAGACCCTGGTACAGAAAATGGGGGTCCCGGCCCTTGACCTTGGACTGAGGTCAAGTCAGGTCTGGAGAGCAGAGGGGCCAGCCGCTCAGTACACCCACTTGGGCTCACCCTGCTCTCGGATGCCAAGCTCATCTCAGAGGGCCCTGAACCTGGGGGCCAGGAGCCATGCTGTACAGGGGTCCAGGTCCCCCGGGGCCCTTCTCTGTGCTGCTGCTTCGCCCAGGGAGGCAGCTAGCATGGGGCGGTCCCTGCCAGGCCCTGGGGAGCATCCAGGAGGAACAGAACTGGGAGTTTCCTGCGTTTTCCTGACCTGGCCTGGTTCTGCGGCCCTGAGCAGCTTCTGCAGGGCAGAGGTTCGGTGGGGTGAGATCTTGGAGACTGGTGTTTGTTTGGTTTGGTTTTGAAAGAAGGCAGCTGCAGTCTGCCCATCCCGGCACATCAGCTTGCTTTGACTTCTTACTTCTCCTTCCTATTATTTTGCAGTGCTGGGGATGGAACCCAGGGCCTCCCACGTGCGAGGCAGGAGCTCGACCACGGAGCAACCCCCAGCTCCTGCCTCACCTCAGAGAAACTCCAATACCACCTGGACTTGGGCTTCCCTACAGATAAACCTCCCCCACCTTCCTCACGCCCACCATGCACCATTGGGGGGTCTTTCTAGACTTCCCTGACATGTTCTCTTTGGGGAGGGCAGAAGATGGGCCCATTTGGGAAGGGAGGTGGGAGAGTGACCCTTTGCTTGGTGGCAGCTGATGCCCTGTTTTGCTGTTAAAACGGGACTTGGGTCGCCCCTTTTTGCCTTGCTGGGTTTACTTTGTGGGTAGAGATTTCCCCAGGTCTTAATGGGGTCTCCTATTTTACTTGCCAGAAAATAAAAGCCCTTTTGGAACGGCGCCATGTGTTATTGCCCGGGCAGTGGGTGGCTGGTTGGTGGGCGAGAGAGATCACTGTGTGTCTTTGAGGGCAGAGGGTCTGGGCGGGAGGGCGGAAGCACCATGAGAAGACCAGCCTGAGAGGAAGACTTCGTGGACGGCTCCTCAGCTGGCGAGAGGGAGGGTGGCGTGGATCTCGTCCCAGAGTGGCATTTGATAGGCCACTGGGGATGGCTGGACAGGTGACTGACAAGGTCATTAGAATTGCCCGAGGCTGGGAGCAGGCAGAGTCCCCCACTGTCACCTTCCTCCTTGGGCACCCCTGTGAGGGCTCCAAGTCTAGAATCTGAGTTCCATGCCCCTTGCCTCAGCGGAGAGCCTGTGCCCAGGATATACAAGTCACCGCCCTCCACAAACGCCCATGCACACCGAGAAACAAAACAGCCTGATCCTTCAGACCAATTTCCACTCCGTGCCAGAGTGACGCCCATTCTGCATCCCATCTGGCCTCCCCACAAACACCCGTGGGCAGGGCGCTCACGGCCCAGGTCAGCCTTGGGGTCTGAGCAAACAACCGGGCCTATCAGAAGGGCTTCCTTAACTGGAGCTGGAATCGACAGCCCTGTCCCTCTCTCGTGAGAGAAACTGTCCGAGCGCCGCACACAGCCATCTGGGCACCTTCTTCTTTGGGTCAACTGTCCTGCTCCACCCCATCCTGGCCAACCTTTGGGGGATCTTTACAGGAACTCTGCAGGCAAGAATAGGGTGAAGGTTAGAGGTGAAGAGGAGAGTTCTCTCAATTGACAGAGCCCCTTCCAATTTTCATTCTTCAAGTTGCCATTTTGGAATTTCAGGAGAAATTCCAAGCTCAGAAGAAATCAGGGATGGTGGATGGAAACTCTTCCCAATGAAGATGGCCAGGGCCAGGGGGTTGCCTATCTGGGCATCAAACCTAGGAAATGTCTGAGAGGTAATTTTGTTTTTGTTGTTCTGGTGCAAAAGTTAAAAACCTTGTCAGTTTTATCTTATTTCTATTTATTCCAGATTTCCAGAAATTTGGGGGGTGGGGAAATTCCAATTAGGAGCATAGTCAGGAATAACAAATTCCTATCTGAGTTGGCTTCCTTTGGGATCCACGCAAAGAAAATGGGCTACTGCTGTCTGGGGTTCTTGGTTGGCTTAAATCTCTATTCTGGGCAAAGTCCAGAGACAGAAAGGCAGGTGGGACACCACAGCCTGAATGAACGCAAGCTGGAGATCAGTTGGTCCTTCTTCACAGTCCTGCATGAGCTGGTGGATGGAGAGTCACCTTCTGCTGAAGGTCCTGCTCAGTGAGATGTTCTCTGCCCACCGAGGCTGAAAAATGACTGCCTCATGGAACTAATTATCAGGACACTCCAAAGCCTCTCCAAGGCTTGGATAGGCAGAAGCTGGAAAAATACCTCTGCTCTTGTGACAATTCCAGCCAGGCAGCTGAAAAGGCCGGGGGGCGGGGAGGAAAGAACAGATCTGGGGGCCGTCTCTTCTCATTTCATCTCTTGGCTGCAGGGGTGTCTGACCACTGTTTCTCAGAAATGGATTGAAACGAGGAACTAATGCAAAGTGGAGGAGACCTGAGGCCCAGCATGTTTTTCCGAGACGAACCTGAACAAACTCTGGTCTTTGAGTCTGGCCGGTGGCACGGGGGAGTAGGACACTGGACATGGAAGCAGTCCAATCAGGTTGGACTTAGGGATGGTCTGGACCTCAGAGAGGCCAGTGACAAGTTTGCTTGCATGAAGCTTTTGGTTCCAAGATTTCTGGGGAGGAAAAATACTCAGACCCTTCAGATTCCTGGAGGGTGTGGGGTAGGAGCTCAGTCCAGGTTGCAGACTGACTTTGAGGGTCACTGTTACCTCACTTCCCTCCTCTGGCGCCTGCAACTAAGCCCTGGATTCTAGAGGACAAGGAGTAGGAGAAACACAGAGATGGAATGAAGTAAGAGACCGACACTTCCTAGTGCCAGGAAAGGCCTGTGGCAGGAAGTCAGACCCCAGAGTCTTCCCCCACCTCCAGAGAATCAGTGTCCATAGGAAGAAAAGAGCAGAGAGCCCAAGGGACTATGGGAGGAAATGAAAAAGATCAGATGGTAACATTCAACCATGAAGCTCCTAAGATACCACTCTGGGTTACAAAAGAAGAAACCAGACTCAATCGCCCTATTATAAATTTGCTAAAAATACATATATATATATATATTATCTGAACAGAAAAATAGACTATTCTGAGATGCGTGGACACTCTGTGATGTAGTCACACATCAGATGCTTCTAGAGCCAGGAGAACGGCAGAGGTGCGCAGAGGTAACTCTTATTTCTGGGTGTGGCCAGGAGTTTTGGGTCATCCTGGCTGGGTGACAGGAAAGCATTAGGAGGCTGTAACATGAGCGGTGAAGTGAGGAAACACCCAGTTGGGGCCGGAAGCTTTCCACGGTCCTCCTGGGGACTCAGGGGAGCCCCTTCTTTCTTCTGCCAACATTGCAATTACAAAAAAAAAAAAAAAAAAAAAAAAAAAATTAAGTCTGGAATGGTGAAGGACTTTTCGCTGTGGCTGCCTCCGACTCAGTTACTAGCTTTGAGGCTGAAAAAACCTGGGGTCATGTTACTTGAGAGTAGTTGGCAGAGAAATAAGGAAAGGAGAGACAGAGAGAGACGGGGAGAGGGAGAGGGTGGGGGGACCTGGCTTGAGAGACCCTTGTCCGTGGTGAATTTGCAGCGTCTGCTTGTTCACAGACTAGACATTCCAGTCGCGACTGGAGCAAGACGGAAATATACAATAGTCACAAATATCAACAACACGTCACAGTGTGACAGAAGAGAATACTGTTGTGTCTCCCTTAGAAAAGCCGATCTTATGGGGAGGGAGGCCGAGACGGGGCCGCGGGGACCAGACGCGGGGGGACAGCGGGGAGGTGGGGAGGAGTTGGTGTCACCAGCCGCTGCGGGGGCTGGTGGAGTGTCGGGAGGAAAGGCCTCCTCGGGATTCTGTCGTTTTCCCTTCTTCTCCCCTCGTGATCCTCGATCTTTCTGGGAAAAGGGGCTCCTCTTTCCTCTTTCCCCTCGAAGGTGTGCTTAAGATAGAATTCCTGAAGAAGGCACTGAGAAACCTACAGCACCAGGGACCTGTTGTTCTCTGTTACCCAAAGATAGAAGGCGAATGAGCAGCTGCTCCGTGGCCTGTCCTCCTCTCCCCGACGGCCAGACCCTCCCTGTGGGACTGGAACACGCAGCGGCCCGGTCCCCAGCCCTTTCTGATGAGGGTGGAGTTCAGCTGGGTTCACGGTGAGTTTCACTGGATTTGCCACAGGGACCAGGAGTGCGCGTGCCGCCAGTCGCCAGCCTGCTCCGCCTGGGTCCACCTGCCTCCGCTGCTCCGCTGGGCTCAGGAGGGTGGCCATGGGCTGCCCAGGTCATCTGCAGCGGCTTCGAACCACGGCTCTCCTCTCCTCCTCTCTACAAGGCCGTCTGTCCAGGTCAGCTTCCCCGCGGGGACCCTTGGGTAGATTTCCCAGTGCATGGACACACGTGGACACTGGTTCAGGGTGGTGCAGGCGTGTGAAGAATCTGGGTGTGTCCTTTTTGGCAGCGGGGTGGGAGGGCTGGGGAATGTCACGAGACTCTACCTTGAGTTGAGCACAGGGGCAAAGCGATATTCCCACAGCACACACTCACGACGTCAAGGCGGGGCAAACCCAAACTGAAATGGAACACTCTCTAAGCATAGTATATGCTGGATTTCAGTGGTTCTGTTTCTATAAGAACTCTATAGGACTCTGGCTATGAAGCCTGAAAAGGCAGGTTCTTCATGATACTTCTGAATTCGTCCTTCAAAAGTGACTCGATAAAATGCTACTTTAAGGTCAGACAGGACACATGAGAGAGGGCAGGCCAGGTCCAGCGAGACGCAAGGCAGCAAGGGCCTTTGGTTACAAGGAGAGTTGCACCAATTGGTTATTAGTTAAAAAAAAAAAGGAAGGAAGGAAGGAAGGAAGGAAGGAAGGAAGGAAGGAAGGATGGTTTCCAATCTGTACACTCCTCATCTGCTTCAACCAGCATGAAATGCCTTGGTCTGAAGAAGGGGTGGTGAGTTCCTTCTCGCTCGATATGGCTATATTTAAACATGTTCACTTTCCTGATATGTAAAATAGACTATATTATTAGTAGTAGTATTGATTTTTTACAGATAGCATCAGCTCTAAAAATATCTGAATCGGAAATCACAACTATTTACTTTTATCAAAAAGCATTTGATTGTTTTCCCTGAATTTTCACATTTGTGCTGATGGTGGACAGAAACAGTGATGGAAACAAGATAGAGACACAAAGACGTCGGCGAGAACTGTCCCACAGTCGTTCCTCAACAGGCCCCAGCCCCCAACATGCACTCAGTGAAGGACTTGGGAAGCACTGCTGCTTCCTGCCTCTGATGCAGCCATCGGCAGGGGACAAACTCATGCTCTCCTGCCCCAGGACCTTTGCATTTGCTGTGCAAATACTCCGTAGATCCCTAGGAAGAGTTGAGTTCTTGTTTTCCTTGTTAAATCAGTAGATAACAGGACTGTGCCCTCTTGGGAGGATCCACAGTCCCTGGAGGTGCTGAGAGTGGTATGAGCTGGGTTCCTATACAGCAGAGAACAGGCATTTTGAAGAGTGGTGGACTGACCCTAGGAACCATATCCATGTCAGGTGGCCAACCTCGTGCCACTGAATGGATAGCAGGCAGAACAACCCTGTGATATTTGTGTACTGACAGGTGGATAGTGCCATTGGACCAGTGGACAGACCAGCGACGGATTGTATGAAGGACAGGTGAGCCACCAGGAAGACACACGCCTGTCACCGAGGACAGGCAGAACCACACTTCTGGAGCTGGGACGTCACCCACCAACATCACATTAAGAGGACGACATTGCTCTATCGTGCTATGCACAGGCAGACCGGGAACATGGCATCGTCACCGACAGGTGGACGACACCATAGCTCGGTGTTAACCGGTGGTCCCACCCAAGGTCACTGCACCGAGGGACAGCCAACGGCACCGTGCTGTTGGACTAAGAGCAGGCAGAGACAATGCCAGGTCATCAAGCTAGGACAAGAAGACCAACACCAAGAAATAGCCCAGAACTGCTCAGGATGCACACGGATACTTATTGCTTTAGTCTGTACTGTCTGCACGGACGGCTGCAGGAAGGAGAGCTGAGCTTCAGGACAGACACGGGACACACACCGAAGGCTGTTGACAAGAAAGAGCAGAGGGGACACCCGAAGCCCAACCGTCGCTGCGACCTTCTGAGATGCGCACGTCTCCTGTACACGTGAGTTCGGGAGAGGCCCTGCCAGAGGGCCCAGGCCCTCCAGACCCACGGGGGGTGCGGGGAGGCTCCAGAGGGGCAGAGAAGGAGCCACAGACCCCGAAACGGCAGACAGCGGGACCCACCGTGGCCAGAAATGGGCACGTGGCAACAACCCAACCACAGGGTCAGTAAGCAGCCCCCGGGAAATAGTGCTTGTTTAAAGTGCAAGATGTGGACACTGTCCCTGGTAGAACTATTTTTGAAAAACATAAAGTGCTTTTTATTAACATTTTTTTTTTTAGCTTGAATATAACAGGAAACAAAAAGGACTTTCTGTCATAGTAGGTGATCTCCCCGCTGGAGCAGGAAGCACTCAGAAGTCTGGATGGGGCCTTTCAATGAGGGTGTTCTTTCCCTTGCCCGTTAAAAAAAAAAAAAAAAAAAGAACAGAAACCGGATTTCGATGCTGTTCTTCAGTAGCACACGGTCTCTTTGAGTAGCTATTTCTTTTGCATATTTGACACTTGCATATCTTTCGAGGCTACACTAGTGAGCACAGAAAGCATTTTCCTCCTATCACCCTAAGCCCATGCTGAGTTCTGCCTACAACGGTTGGCCGCCTTTGGAACCCTTCCCAGATGGCTGGGGGCAACTGAAATCGAGTATGGTGCCGCTCACCCTGACGACATCTCAAAATAAAATCTCGGGTTCTGGGAATACTGGTCAGTGAAGTCTTCTGAGTGAGGGTTTTGCGCTGGGACCTCCGCTTTGGGTGCTGAGATTTCCCCAGGACACAAACTCTCTCAGTGGCCTTCCAACAGTGGGGTCCACCCAGGAGGTGACGGGCAGGTGTGCCTGGAGGCGGCCGCGCCCCCCATACCAAGCCGGCCAGCCCACCCTTCCGACCCCAGCCACTGGTTCCAGCTTCTCCTCCCGCAGAAGCTGGGGGGATGGGCAGAGTGGGGAGCAGGTGGGTGGGTCGCGATGGGGCGCTGTGAGCTCTGCTCTTGTCAGCTCCGCAGAGGGCAGCGGGGTTGCTGCAGAGAGCCGCTGCCCCCCACGGCTTGGCCGATCTCATGCTGCTGGACCCATCATGGCTCTCCGGGACCCAGGAAGCTTCTCTGGATCCCCGGGGCTTTGCAGACTTTCCGCTTCAGGGTCCACACGGGAGAGCTGGGTGGCAGGGAGCCCAGCAGCCCTCCCTTGGCCTGGCCTGCGCTCTCCCTCCCGCGGGAGGTCAGATGCTCTGATCCTTGCTGCTGCCCTGGGCGCCTCCCCCGGGCAAGGCACGCACGGGGGAGACGTGGTTCTCCAGCTTGCACTTCTGGCTGCCGGGGCCTCTTCCAGTCAACGCTTCCGCCGTCGAGTAGACGCAGTTCTGCCGGAGGAACTTTGGGGAGGCGGGCCGCGGGGAGCTCTCGAAGTGGTTCTTCTCTGGCCTGGTGCCCGCGCTGAGCTTGGGACTGGTGCCCCCGGGGAGGCTTCTGGGGGGGCTGGAGTCCACACTGTACAGCAGCTGCCCCTCGTCGTCGGTGTCCGCGTCGATGTACTGGTGGACGCCCGCCTCGAAGTTGAACGCTATTGCTGTGGGTTTCTCGGGCGACCTGGGAGGCGTCCGACCACTGGCTGTGGTATAGACCGAGGACTCTGGACTCAGCACCGGCTGGTCCAAGAGGGTGGCGCACTCCAGTCCCGCGACGGCGGCCGCGGCGCCCCCTCTGTTCCTAAGAGGGTCGTGGTACGTCCCCAGAACGGGGAGCAAGGGACTGGGATCGCCCTCCAGGAAGTTGACTTTGAGTGCCCGGAGCTTCAGAGGGTTGCCGGTCTTCATGGAACTCTTAGGGCTCTCGATGAAGAAACTCGAGGGCAGGCTGGCCTCGGGGGCGGGGTTGGCCTCCCCCAGCCGACCACCGCTGGTCCCCAGAGCTCCCCGCCAGCCCACCTCTGGAGCCATGCCACCCCCAGCCTTGGTGGGGAGTGATGCCAGAGGGCTGTGGGAGAATCTGGTGGCTTCCGGGAAGTCTGTGGCACAGCTGATGAAGCTGTCGATGCTGGACATACTGCGCATGTCGATGACCCCCTCTGTGCGTGTGGGCAGAGGGGCGACGGGGCTGGGAACACTCTCCATTTCAAGTTCTTCCTTTGGTTTGCTCTGTGTTGCTGACTCCTTGGTAGTGAGAATGGGTTGGGACTGGGTCTTGGCCATCTTGTTGTACATGTCCTCCAACTGCTGGACATTCAGGTGCTGAGGACTAGAAGATGATCTGGCCTTCTCAGGGGATCCCTGCTCCTTGGTTTCAAAGGACTTACTTGAGCTGGTTTCGGACAGTGTCCTCTTGGTCCATTTCCACTTGTTGGGAGACAAGTGGTTATCTTGTATTTTATCCTTCTTACCCACATTATCTCCATTTTTCTCAACCACGATGTCCATCATCTCAATGCTCCGGGCAAAAGCATCCTTCATGTTCATGGATACGATGCTGCCATTCCTCTTGGCCCTCTCCAGAGCCTCCCTTCGCTTGATCGCCTTCTCCTGCCTCTTCTGCTCCTTGTAGAACTCGGAGAAGTTGTTGACGATGATGGGGATGGGAAGAGCAATCACCAGGACCCCCGCGATGCAGCAAAGTCCCCCCACGATCTTCCCCAGGAGAGTCTTGGGGTAGATGTCTCCGTACCCGACGGTCGTCATGGTGATGGTGGCCCACCAGAAAGAGGCCGGGATGCTTTTGAACTTGGTGTCGTCCTCATCCTTCTCAGCAAAGAAGACGAGGCTGGAGAAGATCATGATACCCATGGCGAGGAAGAGGATGAGCAGGCCCAGCTCGTTGTAGCTCCTGCGCAGGGTGAAGCCCAGGGACTGCAGGCCGGTGGAGTGGCGCGCCAGCTTCAGGATGCGGAGGATGCGCATGATGCGGAAGATCTGGACGACGCGGCGCACGTTCTGGAACTGTAGCACGCTCTTGTTGGACTCGGTGAGGAAGATGGTGACGTAGTACGGCAGGATGGCCAGCAGGTCGATGGCGTTGAGCGGGCCCTTGAAGAACTTCCACTTCTTGGGCGAGGACAGGAAGCGGAGCAGGTACTCCATGGTGAACCATGCGATGCACACGGCCTCCACGTGGGCCAGCTGCGGGTTGTCCGTGCTCTGGCCGAACTCGTCCAGGCTCTGCAGCTCGGGCAGCGTGTTGAGGGACAGGGCGATGGTGGACAGGACGATGAACATGATGGAAATGATGGCCAGGATCTGCGAGGAGAAGGGGAGGATCTGGTTAGCGCCCGGGACGGTCACGGTGACGCCGTGGGCCCTGCCTTTCCCTCCCGCTTGTCCCTTCATGACCGAGTCTTGAGCCCGAAAGGGAACTTACTCAAACCCACTTCTCCTACGGATGTGCAAGTGGAGACCCAGAAAACCGAAACGACCCTGGTCGATTGGCACAGCTGGGCGGGCCTCCTCTTTCTGTGGCGGGCGGGAGGGCACATGCGGTGGCTTCGAAGCCCATGCCTCCTCTCTGGCAACCGCTGGACTCTGGAGCATGAGAGCAGCTCGGACAACACAAAGATGAATGGGCGTAGCTGCGTTTCCATAAAACTTTATTTATAAATAGGCGGTGGTCAGAACCTGGCTCCTGAGCTACACAGGTGGTTCATGAGATGCTGGGGGTTGCTGCTCACACGGTCTGGTGCCAAGGATACCGGGAGTTGCCTCTTTGTTAGTGTGTGTGCCAGGCACTTGCCACATGATACTGTCCCCATTCTTACAGCAACTCGATTAAATAATATTTGTTCTATTGATCAGATGGGGAAACTAGAAATTGGCAGACAGAATTTTAACCCAGGTCGGTCTGACCCCAAGCATGAGTTTCAAGGCTGGGTTAAAAGTCAGACAAGGCCGGAGCTGTGGTCAGTGGTGGAGCACTTGCCTAGCATGTGTGAGGCACCGGGTGCCACCGTCAGCATCACAGAAAAATAAATGAACAAAATAAAGGCATTGTGTGTGTCTACAACTAAAGGAAATTTTAAAAAGATTCAGATGACAGTGGAGAACCCTTTGCTAGAAAGATGCTCAAACACGAGATTTTGCAGGTGATTTCCAAGGAGGCATAGATACCCTGGACCCTCATTATTAACTCTTGGGTGGAACTATGAACTTCTGGAATGAAGGACTTTGTCTTAACTGCCACTGAATCGCCTGCACAAGAATAGGGCTTGGACTGGCACGGTGGCCCACGCCTGTAATCCCAGTGGCTCAGGAGGCTGAGGCAGGAGGATTGCAAGTTCAAGGTCAGCCTCAGCAACTTAGCAAAACCTTGTCTAAAATAAAAAATAAAAAAGGGCTGGGGATGTGGCTTAGTGGTAGAGTACCCCTGGGTTCTGGGTTCAATCTCTGGTCACACCCACCCCCCAACAAAAAAAAGAAAGAAAGAAAAAGAAAGAAAGAAAGAAAGAAAGAAAGAAAGAAAGGTGTTGGAATGAAAATGGAATCTAGGCCATGGGCTGATATGATAAATTGCTCTTCAGGGGTCTTTTGTCAAAAATACAAATCCAGTCACATTGTTTCTTGCTGAATGAGTTTCCGGGACTCCTTGGGCAAGATCTAAACCCTAAACACATCTCCTGGACATGCCCCCCTGCCTTCTTTTTGGAGGTTTGGAGGTTTACCCTCCCTTGCCTGGCGGAAGGGATGGGCCCTGTTGCAATGCTTGTACTGCTTGATCCTGCCCGTTAATGATCAGCCCGGGGGGTAGAAGATCCAGGGTGAGCCAGTTGGTACCCCGGGCTCAGCCAACCCGTCTTTGAGAATCTGTGCTCAGGACGCAGGAGGTGTGTGAGTGACGGGAGGGTGACCCCTTAGACAAGATGGCGAGCGAGAGTCTAGAACGGATCCAGCATCATGGTGAACCCAAGCCCCAAGTAAGTGCATCCCCAGCTGCAGGAGTCAGAGGGGGCACAAAAGGTCAGAGAAGCCAGAGAATGAAGGCAAGAGGCAGAGGAGGGCCGGAGGGACCGGAGCATCACTGGAGAGTGGGCGGCAGCAGTTAGGAGCGCCGGCACTGGGCAGCCCCACTCTGCCACTTCCTTACCTCTGAGCCAGTTACTTAACCTCGAAAAGCTGCAGTTTTCTCATCTGCAAAGGTCATAACCACACATGCCATGTGAATGAACATGTCCACGCCTGAGTGGCGCACGCGGCTGTGTCCGAGGCAGGCCGCAGGCATCCCCGGGCCGCATCTCAACCTCCACACCCCGTCAGCCCCGCCGCCCCCCTCCAAGGGCCCCGCTGGCCTTTGCTTCCTGCCCTTGTTCTGAGGGGCCTGCTGGACCCTGTAAGTAAACCCCCACGTGGCGTGAGTGAGCGAGAGGCTTCTGGTCCCCGTGATGATTCCCCAGGCAGGACATGTGGCTTCCTGTCACCTCCACCCCCTTTCCCTGGCCTCCCCCGCCACAGGTGCCCAGGCCCTGCCGCTCGCCTCTGTGGGTTGAGTCCGCGAGTCTGAGCCTCTTGCTCTCCGTCGATGAATTCCGCCACTAACGCCCAGCTGGGGTCCCGCCCTGCTGGGGGTGCCCTGCTTTCCCCAGGCGGGGACAGTCGCTCGCTCCTCGGGGTCCCCGCATTGTTTTGCTGTCCCTGGGGATCCCATTGAGGCAGGTGTGTCCCACGGCTGCCCAGCATCTTGAGCCCTGGGCACTCGGGTTGGTTCTGAGATTCTCCTCGGCACCCCAGAGCCTAGCCTGGGGTGACCCCTGACAGGCGCACAAGTTCCCAGAGTGTGTGAGAAGGCCAGGGCCAGGGGTCAGCCTTCAACCTGCGAGGTTTATTGACCATTTACTAAGGCCTCATGTGGCCTCAGGAGCTTGGCCGCCTGCCCTGACCAGCTGGCTCAGATGTGGAGGGCCAGCGGAGTGTCCCCCGCCTCGGCCCCCACTGACCTCTGCTCCCTTGTGCTACAGTGATGTCCAGCGCGTCCAGTTTCTAAAACAACGAGCTTCTGAGTCTTAGTGTCCTGATGTGTATCCATTGAAAGACAGAAAACTCATCATCGCTTTGCCAAATGAAATCTTTTTGATACATACAAAAGCAGACCCGCTTTCCGTATATTTATGAGCTGTAATCAAATGAACGCTTGTGAACCCACCGCCAAGCTGAGGAACGGAGCAGGTAGCAGTGACACTGATACTTTGTTGGTCCCCCCAGCCCCGGAGGTAATGGCTGTACAGTTTTCTTCTTCTCCCTTTGCTTTTCTGCATAGTTTCCCACACACGCGCCTTGAACAGATCAGCACGGTCTGGATATCTTACTGCATGCGTTCTTCTGTTCCACAGGCCACTCTTTCCTTAATGGTGAAGGGAAACAGCAAAACAAAACAAAACCCCCATCGAGCTTCTACACTGTATTTTAGCCCAATATGCAAATAATATGCAAAACTGCTGATTTTTCGTGCTATTGATACACGCACTAACTATCCATCACAATGAAGAAGTGATCCCTGGAACAAATGTTTGGTGGCACACTCTTTGGAACCCCTGAGTAGAGGACAGGCGAGCGGGCCCTGGACTGGAGGCCCAGCTGGGACTTTATTGGCTGAATGACCTTCAGCATCCGAAGGCTGCATTCCCGTGATTCTCAGCTCCGCATGATGTTGACCCCACGGGCCACTTGGCAATTTCTGCTGAAACTTTTTGGTTGTCACAATGGGGGGCAGGGTGCTGCTGACATGGGGGAGGGGTGCGACGTCCTACGGTGCTCAGAACTGCCCTTGGAGCAGGGAGCATCCAGCCTGAAAAGCCGGTGGGGCCCGAGCCCGGGGAACCCTGGGACTCGGGGGCGGCCCTCGAGAGCCGCAGGGGGGCATGTGGAGCCGTGGGCACAGGGCTGAGCACACAGTGGGTCTGGCCCTGCGGGCAGCCAGTGGGCCTCTGGCTGGGCCCTGCTGTGGCTGCTGCTGGCTCTGCCTCCCGGGATGGGGGCGCCTGCCTGGAAGAGCGGGTTCCTGGGGAGTGTGTCCCTTTAAGGCGTGGGAGGTCCTGTTTCCCTCGGAGGCTGGCAGGGGAAGCCTGCTCCAGTTTCTAACCCCCAGCTAACTCCAGGGAAGGCCCACATAATTGATGTTCTGTGACAGACGCATGAATTATGCACCCAGCTATTGTCCCATCTTGGGGCCTGTTATTCTAAGGCAGGCAGGAACCTGAGAAAGTGCCTCCCTCTCCCTCTCTCAGCCCGGATGCCCAGGGAGGAAGGAGGAGGGGAGGCCCGGCCCCGGGGTGCCTGCAGCTGGGGGTGGGTGGGGGGTCAGGGCCCCAGGCCCACCTCTGGGCTCCCCTGCCTAGCCCTCCGGGCAACAGAATGTCCTCCTCTCCCAGACCCCCTGAGGCCCTTAGAGTCTCAGCCACACTTCCTGCCCAGGAGCTTCCAAATGTGAGATGAGCCCTCTGTGCCTCAGTTTCCCCACCTGTAAAATGGGAGATCACCACACCATTGCCGTGAGGGCCCAGTGAGTTCATAGGCCCTCAGGACGGCTCGCGCCTCGGTGACTCCTGTTTCCGGGACTCCACAGCCTTACGTTGAGTCCTAAGCTGGTTTGGGACTTGGTTTGCGTCCCCAGCTTTTATTTTGCAGCCATGAGGTCTTTACAAGTCCCTTCCCCTCTCTGAGCCTCCATTTCCTTATCCCTTAAGTGGGAAGAAGGTCACTTGGTAATGTGCAGTGTCATTAATTCGTGACTCAGGTTATTGTCAACCCCACCCCGACCCAGACCGGTTGCTTCTAGAAGGTCTGAGGGCCTCTGCCACCTGGCTAAGGCAGAAGGTGTCCTCCGGCAGTTCTTAAACGCAGGACAGTGCCTGGGATGGCGCAGGGGGCAGCCTCCACCAGGAGTCCTCCTGGCCACGGCTCAGGCCCTGATGGGGTTGCTGCTTTCCTGGGATCGGAGCTCAGCTGGGTTTGGGCAGAACTCTGGGCACCTAGGGAACACAGGCCAGAGCACCAGGGACCCACGGCTGTCCCCAAACTCCCTGTGAGCCCATCTGTTGTACCAGCAGGAAAGGGGGCTTTGGTGGTCTGGGAGGGGAGACAGCAGCTGGGAGATCTCAGCATGGAGTTCAGGGCTGCCGGGGCCTGGCCCTCCCTGTCCCAACTGTGGGCTGGGCTTGGGCTTGGGGTTGAGCTTGGAAGCCACACTGCTTGTTATGGCCACTGCCTGCTTCCCCGCTGGGCCGGGGGGGAGACTCAAGCAGAGAAGGCAGAGAAGGGAGGGACATGCCCACGGTCACTCTGGCCATGGCATCAAGAAGTGCAGGAACCCAGGAGCCCTGGCAAGCTGAGACGCTCAGGCCTGCTCACCCCAGCTACTCTCCCCCAACACAGAGCCAGAGCAGCCCGGCATCCGCCGACTGACTGACAGGGGACAAAGGCATCCAGGAGATGGACGGACGGACGCGTTAACTAGGAGGCAGAAGCCAGCCAGGAGGGGCCACCATCACCTGGTTCCATTTAGATGAGGTGTCCGGATGAGGCAAAGCCAGGAGGTTGGTGGCTGCCAGGGTGGGTCAGGGATTAGCGGCTAATGGACAGGAGGGATTTCCTGGATAATGAAAATGTCCTGAAGCTGACGTAGGAGGACGTCACACAGCTTGGTACATTAATGAAAAGTCACTGAGTTGTACACTGGAAACGGTGAATCGTGTGGAATGTAAAACGCACCTCAACGAAATGATGGAAAGCACCCTGCTGCTTTTGATCCCCACAAGCCCATCGCGGGGCCACACATCTGAGCAGCCGCAGGTCTGCCGTAAAGCTGGCCATGGCTGCCCAGGCTGGACAGAGTCCAGTTTCTTCCTCTCGGTGAGCGCATGTTCACTGAGCACGTACTAAGTGCTGTACCAGTGGCTGGGGTCGCAGCATTAACAGGAAAGATAGCTTTCTTGGAGCTGGTAGGTGGCAAGGCAGAAGGAAAAATGTCAGTCCTGTAGCAGGGTGATGTCAGATAGTGGTACGTGTGCATGTCACCAAGAGAAATAAACCAGGGGCTCCAGGAGAGAAGCACCAGGGGTGTCCACATGAGGCTGGGTGGTCAGGGCAGCTTCTCGTAGGAGGTGCCTGGTTGCTGAGACTGAAGGATGAGAAGGAGAATGTGTCATTCCAGGCAGCAGGCACAGCACATGCAAAGGCCCTGGGGTGGGAATAAGCTTGGCATATCAAGCAACATAAGAAAGTCAGTGTGGTGGTGGGTGTCTAGTGAGGGGGACAGGGGAGAGAGGAGGCCAGAAAGGCGGGGCCCTCTGATGAGGCATGGAAAGAGCTTTGGACGTTCTGTCAAGACGACCTTCTTTCTCTCTTCAGATCACTCCCCCACCTCTTACAGCAGAGTCCACACTGAATCTTGGCAAAGCCACTTACTGCCCCAAGCTGCCCCGCTGCGGTCACTCACCTCCAGAGGGCTCACACGGTTCCTCTGCCTGGCGAGCCTTCCCCACCCAGCACCCTCCTGGCTGATTTTGGGTGCTCAGAAGCCGCAGCCCCAGAGGACTCTCTCTGATCCTCAGGTCGGGGTGCGTCTGCTCATGCACCCCCATCACAGGGCTGGCCTGGCCTGGCTGGACCTGCTTGTGTCCCCATGGGGCACAGAGTGGATGCTGCAAAACAGTTGATAGGTGAGCCACCAAGGAAATGAAGGACATGGAGGCGAGAGCACCGAGCGGCTTTTTAGGGGCACACAGCTCGTGACAGTGAGCTGGGGACAAGATCTCGGGCTAGGAGGCCTCCCGAGAATGCTCAAGGATGGAGGAAGCGGTTTCGGACCGTCAGACTTTGTCCTTCTACGGTGCTTCCGCTCCCCCAGCTTTAAAGGGGGATTACTGTGGGGAGTTTTAATTAAAGGGTCACTGTGCAGATCCGATTAGGGGGACTGGGGGCGGGCGGGGGCTCTGTCCTCCCCCTACGCGTGGGGGCCCATGGTGGGGGTGGATATTGGAGTCTGGAGCCCGTGGGGCCCCTGGTGCACCCACAGGGACAGGAATCCAGGGCTGCTGGCTTTGGATGGCCAGAGGCGGAAGGAGGGAGCGGTCACTGCGGGGGCACCCCGCCGTTATGACCCACGGGGCTGAGAAATTTATTTTTACTTACTGCCCTAGTTTCAAAATTGGGAGATTTCACATAAGATCCAGATGTTTGGATTCCCTTGGAAAAATCGGCAGCCTCTGCAGCTGACCTGCATTCCCAGGGCGACCAGGGGTGAGTGCTACAGAGCAGCGGCCAGGGCGGGTCTCTGCAGGCAGGGACCCTGGGGCGGCTGGAGCAGTAGTGAAGGTGGAGACCCTTGACCTGCGGCCACGTGGGAAGAACTTCCCCAACAGATGGCACAAGCCAGGAGCGCGGGTCCTCTTGCCACACCCCATCCCTCCCTGCGCCCCCACATCCAGCCTGTGGCCCAGCCTGGTCACAAACATCCCCACACCTGACGCGTCCTCCTCACTTGCCCCCCCGGCTGCCCTGCCCCCAGCCACCAGCCACTCCCGCCAGGACCACTGCAAACAGGCTTCCTCCTGGTCTCCCCAGAGCCACTCGGGCCCAAGGTGGCAAAGACCTCTGGAGACCCCGAGCCTATCCCCCATCTTCCCCCGTCCGGGGGACACGGGCTACCAGAGCAAAGACTGCATTTCCCAGCTTCCCTCGCAGCGCCCTGTGGTCACGTGATCGAGCTCCCCGTGGAAGAGGAGCAGAAATGATCAGACCCTTCACCGTCTCCTCCTCGCGGGCTGAGCAGAGCAGCCGTCTGGGGTTCCAGACGGTTCCAGCTGGACTAACCCGGTCCCAGCCCCTTTCCCGCTCACTGGACAGCTGGCCTGCCTTTGGCCCACGTGGCCCCCATGACCCCCCCTAGCTTAGAGCCTGTGTCCAGGCCCTCTGGCTCCTGGGGAGCTCTTCCTTCCTTCCTCCTGAGCCCCACCTCCGCAGGGAAGCCTGCCCGCCTTCCTGACCATGTCGGATACCAGTCTCAGGCTCTCAGGTCCCGCCCTCAGTCCTGCTATGCCCACCGCATGTCCACCGCCACAGACTAAGCACCTGGAGGGCAGGGGTGAGCCTGACGCTTCCAAACCTAGAATCGTCAGCACCTGCAGCAGGTGCTCAGGAAACATTAATGGAACAAAGGATCCCATTTCATCCTGATGACAAGCCCACCGGTGGTCCCATTTTATAATCGGGTAAACTGAGGCTTAGAGGACAAAGGTCCAGGGAAAAAACGTGGAAGAGCTCACACCTGCATCTTTTAGAGTCCGAGGCCCTTGCTTTTGCTTTTTATTTTTCTTTTTAAACATTTTTCCTACCCTAGCATTCCAGGGTCTGCGGTATGGTTTCTTGTTTTGTGTTTCGGTGCTGGGGATTGAACCCCGGGTGCTCGACCACTGAGCTCCATCCCCGCCCTTTTGAGTGTTTATTTTGAGGCTGTGTTTTGCTAAGTTGCTGAGGCTGGCTTTGAACTTGTGATCCTCCTCCCTCAGCCTCCCGAGTCACTGGGATCGCAGGGCTGTGCCACTGCGCCTGGCTGGGTTATGATCTTTCATTTCTGCTCCATTGAACCCTCTCTCTGGGGTGACTGACTTCCCAAGGGGCCCTGGGTTGGGCATCCTCTCTAACAGCCCACCTGAGTTCCTGTGAGCTTTGCCAAAGGCAAGAATTTGGGGGAGCTGGTGATGTCACCACCTCCTGCCCACCTGGGAACAACCCTGGCAGGGAGGAGGAGGGCTCCACCCTGTTCCCTGCAGAGGGCAGGTGAGGCGGCTCCTTTCTGAAGGGAGGATGTCTTTCCTGCCTGGGTGGCTGCTGAGTCCCTGTGTTTGCCGAGGGTGTGAGCAGCCAGGGAGGGGTGGTGTCAGCAGCCATGAATGGCGGGGACCTATCCCTGCTGCAGAGAGAGTGGGGATTGAATAAAAATGAGGAGCTGGGGAGGGTCAGGTGAGGACACGTCCACACCCTCTGCTGCGCCACAGACCAGTGACCTCGCCTCCCCAGCCTGGCAGGTCGGGGCGGGGTGCTAGTTCCTGGAAGCTTGGCCAAGGTGGCTGGGCTTGCTCAGGGACGTTTACTATGTGCTCAGGAGAGACTCTGCCTCTGGCTAATGTCAGCGTGCTGGCCTGTGAGTGGCCAGCCTGACGAGAGCCAGATTTGCTGGTTAATGCCCAACATATACCAGGAAAGAGGCATCTGGGTGGCTCACGGTGGCTCACAGGTGGCTCTTTCTCCTGAAGCAGATGAGTCTCAGTAGAGATTCACGTGAGAAGAAACGGGAAGGTGAGTTGTCAGTAGACCCATTTCCCCATTCTGGCTGGCCATCCTCGGGCAAGTGTATTTCCGTTTCTGGTCTTTCTCATGCAATATGCGCGGAGCGTCTGGTTGGGTCTCCAGTGCAGTTCCTTTCCAAGCGGTGGCTCAGGGATCTAGTGGCCCTCCCATCTTGATAGGGGAAAGACCAGCATGGACTTCATGCCTGAGCCCAGAAGTGACACACATTCTTGCCCTGCCGACAGCAAGATCTGTGATCTGCACCCTGGTTCCCTCTTCTCCCTGGTGCTCAGGGGCTGGGCATCCTGCAGGGATGCTCGGTCCCTGTGCCCCGAGCTGTGCCCAAAGGAGGGGGCGCCAGGCAGAGCCCGGGCACCCCAGAGCAGGCGAGTGCCACGGCACCAACCGCAGCCGCGAGTCCAGGTGGCCCTGCTCGAGCCGCAGCGCATTCCGGGACCGAGGAGCTCCTGAGGTCCAGTCGGACTCCATCTGTCCCCTGTGTCAACCCGACTCGTCTCTCAGGAAAGGCCCAGTGGCTGACGAAGAGGCCGGCCAAGGACGGAGGTCTGGGGCCAGCCCGGATGGCGGCCCCGAGGCCTCACCGTGGGTACCAGGCCTCCAGTGCCCGAGGTGGGCACCAAGGCCACCACCCCGCTCTCACAAAAGGGGGTCAAAATGACCAGGAAGACCCGCTTGGGAACAAGAGTTTCTGTCCACTCCCTCTGACGATGAGCAATGGGCCGGACCTGGCGGGAGGCAGGCGCCGGGACCGCGGCAGGACCCTGGACTGCGGTTTGTTCTGTTTATTCTCCTTTCACCTATGTGTCAACCCCAGCTCCCCACGTTCCAGCTGTGAGTTCGTGGACAACTTTCTTAGTCTTTCTGAGCCTCGACTTCTGGGGCTCACCAGGACACTCAGCCCGCAGGGTCGCCGCGTCAGAGAGCAGCGAGGCGAGGCTCTGCCCAGCATCCTGGCTTAGGCAACAACCGTGCAAAGGCCCTGAGGTAGGAACCTGGGTGGTGGTGTGTCTGGACTGGGGCGAGTGGGGGATGGTGGGAGCAGAGGCTCGGCGCGGAACACCCAGCCTCCATTCCTGTTGCGTGGACTGCCATGTCCCTATGGCTTCCCTGCTGTGCCCCACTGAGAACCTGCCCTGGGCAGGGACAGTCACTCCTGTTTCCTGGAAGATTCCTCAGATACCTCAGCTGTCCACCCTGAAACCACGCAGGGCAGCAAAACTCCAGATCCTGGTCCGACTGTTGGAGGGAGCTGACCTGTCCAGGTACAGAGACTAATTGCCCTGATGGCCCAGAAAAGGGACAAGAAGGACGTCAGGAACTTGGAGGCTCCCCTGCCTCCTCCCAGTCGCCATTCTTGAGACCCAGGGGTGATGGTCCACAGGCCTGGGACCACCTTGGGGAAAGCTGGGCATGCCAGACAGCAAGGATCCATTCCTGCTCCTGCACATGAATGGAATCCTGACTTTTAACCCATTAACGTGGCTCCTTGATGCAAAGATTGCATTTCCCAGCATCCCCTGCAGCTAGATTGAAGCCATGTCTTTGGATCTGGCCTATAAGATGGAAGTGAAAGTGTTGTGTGGTCTTCCAGAAATTTCTTTAAATCACGGCAGGTTGCCTTCTCTCTCTAGCTCTTTCTCTATTCTGCTGCCAGGGATGACAATGTGATGGCTGGAGCTAACGCAGCCATTAAGAGCTATGGAGCTGAAAGCCATACTCTGGGAAATGCTGAGCAGACAGGCAGGATGGACATGGGGCTGGGACAACCTTACAGAGCCCCCACATCAGTTTTGGACTATTCACACCTGGACTGGTGAGAGAGATTCACTTGTCTCTGGCTCTCTCTCTGCTCTAGCAGCTGGGCCTGGATCCTAATCGGTGCAGAGAGGTGCTTAGTAAGCAATACCCCAGTGTGTGGAGTATGACTCACACCAGGGCCTGCCAGCCCATTTGACTGGTCATAACACTGAGGCAGCAAGAAACCAGGTGCTCAGAGTCACCCAGCAAGGGCCTTGGAAGCAGCTGCTGAAAACTGCCCCATTCCACAGAACTGCCAGTCCCCCCGCCTTCGCCCACTCCCCCTGCACCCTCCCTCCCCGCTTCCACCAATTTCCTTGCATTTCCTGTCAGGAGAGGGACTCAGCGAGGCCTCAGCACCTTCCGGTTTACTAGGCCTGAGCCTGGAAAGCACCTTCCCCGCCCCCCCCCACAGTTTGCTTTCTTCTTATTTTAGACTCAGTGGAAATGTCACCTCCTCAGGAAGCCTTGCCGACTTCCTCCAGACTGAAGTGGGAGCTCCCCGAGGTGGGACTCAGCCCTCCGATGGCCCTGCCAGCGCCATCTTTATAAGGTACAAATGAAGTCTTGCCACTCTTCTTAAAGCCCCTTCCGCGGGTCCACATAAAACCACGCCTACACGGAGGTGCACACGACCCTGCTGACCTGGCCTGTGATGGCTTCTCAGGTCTCAGCTCCTCTGCCGTCTTCCACACAGGCAGCCCCTCCAGTCACACTGGCCATCTGTCTGCCACTCCACGTGCAGAGCTCACTCCTGCCTCAGGACCTTGGCACGTGCTCTTTCTCTGCCTGGAATGTTCTCCTACCAGAATTTTCTATGACAACAGCTAACGCTTATTGATTTCTCACTCTGCCAGGCACCCTGCCAACTGCGGTAGGTGACCAGTCTCATTCACTCCTTATGCCAACCCTAAAGGCAGATCTCCTGATTCCTGGTTTGCAGCGGGGAATGTCAAGGCAGGAAACAGCGAGGAAGGGTCCTCTGGGCTCGAGGCTGGACATGGGTCCAGCGAGGAGAGCTGGGGGAGGGGTGTTCTGGGCAGAGGGGGTGCAGGTGCAGTGGCATGGAGGTGGAGCACAGCAGACACTCTTAATTTCTTCTTAATCCTCAATTCTCTCTGCAGACAGGCTGTCCCTGACCACCTGATTCAAACGACCTCCCTCTCAGTCACTTGCTCCTGCTGCAACATCTCCCCTACTTTGATGTGTCAAAATCTGCAGCACATCCTTCACTCCCACTGACCAGGCCAGCTGGATCGACTGGCTCCTTGCTGCCCAGCACAGAGCCCGGTGTGGATTCGCACTTAACAAATATAGGTCCATTTAAAAATAAATGAATGGATCCATGAACAGCTGATTGGTTGGCCAGATGAATGGATGGATGGATGGATGGATGGATGGATGGATGGATAGATGGGTGGATGGCTGGGTGGATGGATGGAAGGATGGATGGGTGGGTGGATGGAAGGTTGGATGGATGGAAGTCTGGATAGATGGGTGGATGGATGGATGGATGGAAGGTTGGATGGATGAGTGGGTGGATGGATGGATGGATGGATGGACGGGTAGATGCAGGGGCTCAGAAGCTATGGTCCAATCAAGACTACCCCAATGCAATGTTTATTGAACATCCATCTTCTACAAGGCGTGAGGAGGAAATGCAAGCTTGAATTAGCAGCAGAACGTCTGGTAATCACGAGGCAATGACAACAGCTAACGCTTATTGATTTCTCACTCTGCCAGGCACCCTGCCAACTGCGGTAGGTGACCAGTCTCATTCACTCCTTATGCCAACCCTAAAGGCAGATCTCCTGATTCCTGGTTTGCAGCGGGGAATGTCAAGGCAGGAAATGGCGAGGAAGGGTCCTCTGGGCTCGAGGCTGGACATGGGTCCAGCGAGGAGAGCTGGGGGAGGGGTGTTCTGGGCAGAGGGGGTGCAGGTGCAGCGGCATGGAGGTGGGGCACGGCAGACGCCCAGCCATGCATGGAGAAGGCCGGCAGGAACAAAGCCGCCGCTTGCCACGCACCTTCCACAGGCAGGGCCTATGGCTTAGCCGCCACCCGGGAGGGAGCTTCTCTTACCACCTCCTTCTTTCAGAGGGTGGATCTGAGGCTTACCCATAGTCACCCAGGAGGACTAGACTTGAACTCAGGCCTGTCTGACTCTGGGGCGGACTAGCTGGGTTGGAATGATGCGTTGAGTAGGGTGGACGTGACTGGAACCGGCCAGTCAGAGTTCATCCTGTTACTTTTTTTGGAATTACTGGGAAAGAAGAGCAGTCTCTCAGCAGAGGCTATTGAGTTGATAGGAGTCGACCAGCAGGGACTGAGGGTCATCTCTGGCCTCCTAGAAACAATCTTCCCAAGAAAGTAGCCAAAGCAGAGTCTGTGCCAAGAGTCAAAGGCAGATTTCTGATGCTGCTGCTTGAGCGCCTGAATCCAGCCATTCCTGAAACAGAATTCCTTGGACTTTCCAACAACATGAACCAATGAATTTTAAAATCAGTTCAGTTTGGGTGGGGTTTTTGATGTTTACAAATAAAAAGTGATCTGGCTAACAGAATTATCACCTTAATTTTACAGGTAAGATAGCTAAGAGTGACCTGCCTAGGATCACACAGACTATCACATAGAAGGTGCCTGGCACCCAGTAGGTCCTCAACAAATGCTATTCTGTTTGTTGACAGAGGGATGGCAGAGTGGAGGAATGGCATTTGGTGGAACCTCCCTGAGCTCCAGGCTAGGGGTCAGATTCTAGATTCCTTCTGGAATCTTCCAAACTTTAAGTCTCCCAGAATGCCTTGGGTTCTAGCCAGAGCAGGAACTAAGGTTCAGGGTTCGGCAAGTAGAGTGAGCCAGATGCCAGCACATCAGTATTTGAACCACTGTCCCATAAAATGTCACCCAAGGGTCCTGGCTGCCACCCAGGGTTTCCAGGGAAGGGCCCACAGTCTGGCACCTCTCAGTCGAAGGCTTAGCTGAGCTCACACAACAAGGGCTCTGGTGACACCAGGGTTCTGCAGGATTTCAGCTCCTCCACGCTCCTGCTCATTGGAGGTGGACAGTCAGGGTCTGCCTGCAAACCTAGATGTCAGGCAGAACTGGGTTCCAATCCTGGCTCTTGCCGGCTGGGTAGCCTCTGGCACATCACTTAACCTCTCTGAGCCTTGGTTTCCCCTGATGTGAAACGGAAGCATGAAGTCAGACAAACAGGAGGTCCTAGCATAGAGCTTGGGGCTTTTTTAGCTTTTGGACAAGAAAATGAGCTCTGGATATGGGCTGAACCCTGGTGTGGAAGGTCATGATCTCCCTCAGCCTCAGTTTTCTCATCTGGAAGATGGGGGTCAGAACAGCCTCCCCCCCAGGAGGTTGTGAGGCAGCCATGTAGTCGTGCATGGAAAACACACACCAGAGAAGGCCGAGTGGCGAGAACCCAGGCCACCTGCCAGCTGGGGCCCAAGCACCTGTGGCCAGGGAGCATAGGCCCACACAGCTAATTAGTTGCTGGCATTTATTTCCTCCGTGAATTCAGATTCCAGCTTCACCAGAAAAATCTGCGGCTCTGGCTACTTTGGGTCCACATTCCTTTGGAAGCCCCAGAGTGGCGGGGAGTCCAGGCCTCTGCATGTAGTTTCTGAGGCCTGTGTGGCCTCTGCAGGGATCTGGGCTTCTAAGCCCAGGAATAAATCATCAGAAGTGTGGCCAGTGATGAGGGAAGAGATCAAACAGTGCCAGAGAAACAGCCAGGAATCTTCAGGGTCCCTAGCCTGGAGCGGGGGTCCTTGGGTGCTCTGGATCAGGGACGTGGGGCGGAGTCCCGCCTGCACCAGCCCCGCGCTCCCTGCCTCCGGGGCATGCCGCCTGCCTTCCCATCCGCAGGGGGGTGTGCTGCTGCCTTCCTAGGGTCCCACTGCATTTCCTCTCATCCCCCCCATCTCTGCCGCTTCTAGGCTGCTCCCAAGCCTCCTCCCCTTCTCCCCCACCCATCCTGCCATGCCTCAATAAAACAGAATCATGGGATAAAAATCCATGGGGAGGGGAGGCTGCTTAAGCTCATGTGGCCTGGGAGAGCCTCTCTGAGAAGGTGACATCTGAGGAATGCCAAGGAACCAGGCACGTGAGACTCTGGGGAAAGGTGTTCCAGGAAGAGGTAACAGCAAGTGCAAAGGTCCTGAGACAGGGACGAGACTGATGGAAGAGAAAAAGAAAGGAGAGCTGCACACCTGGAGCTAAGGAGGAAAGGGAAACCCTGCACACAGTAGGTGCTCAATAACTACAGAGGAACTGAACTTTAAACACAAATGATCCTTGCACAGCCACACTTGAGGACTGACTGAGACACTCCAGGGCCCTGCTCAGGGCTGGCACTCTGTAGACACTCAGTAGAGAGGACGCAGGTGCTCCGCCTGCGCCCCAGGTCCCCTCTAGAGGGTCTTGAGGTCGCCTGGGCTGGCTGTGCCTGGCGTGGGCGTGGTGTCGGCACTAATCCGGGCTAAGCGGCGGATGTGTGAGGTCGCTTAATCCCGGCCTGAGCATCCTGCCCTGGGGCTTAGCCTGACCTTGGCGGGGATGACCTGAGCCAGGATGCCCGTCCTGCTCCTCCTTCAGCGCCGGACCCTGCTCGGTGCTGGGCTGGGCCGGAGGGCAAGGGGAGCCCGCCCCTGGGCGGAGTGGCAGCTCCCTCGGGCCTGGCTGCTCTGCCCGGTGCACGTGGCGATGGGCCGCGGCATCCGTCCCCAGCCCTGCCTCTCGGACCCAGCGTCCTCCTTGAGGGGCGACGCTGCACAGAAACTATGTCGGGGAGGAAGAGGTCCCGTCAGGGCACCGCTCATCCTGTCCCCCAGCCAGGGAGCGTCTTGGAGCCCGGGCTGTGTGCCCGGCCCCTTTCCAGACTCCAAGGACACAGTGGCGACCAGGACAGGTGCCCTCCTTGGGGAGCGGGCACGTGGGCCGGGCAGCAGACATACAGCGCAGAAAGGGGTGAATTCACAAGGTCACCTGTCCTGCAGGACGGCGGGTGGCTGGCTGGTGCCTGGGCGCAGGGGCGTCGTGGGTGTGCTGACGGGGGCGGGGTCTGAGGAGGGCCCGCGGCTTAGACGCCGCTGGTCCCGGAGGGTCGCACGTTGGAAGTCTGGTCCTCCGTGAGGGTGTTGAGCGGGTGGCGCCTTTAAGGGGTGGAGCCTGGTGGGAGGCGCTTAGATCCTGGGGGCGTGCCCGGGGAAAGGCTGGGGGTCTAGCTCTCACGAGAGGTTCACATCAAACAAGCCTCTGGTTTCCTGGGGGATGTGACCCTCCTGGGCACACTCCTGCCTCTGTGGCGCCATCTGCCATGGGCCTCACCAGAGTGGACCTTCAGCATCCAGCATGGTGAGCTCAATGAACCTCTTCTCTTTATAAGGACCCAGCCTTGGGAATTCTGTTATAGAATTCCCAAGAATTTCTTTTTTAAGAAAAAGGACTAACGTAGGCGGTAACATTGGACCTGAAACCCAAAGGAGAAGGTTGGAGCCGCGTGACAATCAAGAGAGGAGCACCCAGGCCGGGCGAGAGGATTTTAATCCTCCTGAGTCATATGAGTTGGAACTGTTTCATTTTATAAATAATAAAAATAATCCCTAAGATTTACCGAACACTCACTGTGTGCCAGGCAATCAATCATTCAGCATCTGAAACAATCCATTTTGTCATCCCATTTACAGATAGGAAACCTGAGACACAGAGATGTTAAGTGCCATGCCTGAGGCCACACAGCCCACAAGTAGCACAGCTGGGATTTGAACCTAAGGCTGATCTATCTTCCAACCTATGGGCGGTTCCCTATTCCCACACAGGGAGGGAAAAATTAATTGAGCGGCTACCAAGCACCAGTCCCTTTGAGCCAGGTCACCTTTACAGGGCCTTACCTCTGAGGCCTCCCCCACCGGGTCCCTGCCAGGCACAACTCTTTCGGGCTCTTCTGATAACCCACCCTGACCCCACCCCTAGCTTCCTGGAGTGACCACGTGGCCAGCCTGGTCCAATCAGCATAGGCTCACTCTCCTAGCCACGGCGATTGGCTGGGGAACGGCCACGTGACACAAGCTGGGCCAATGAGAAGGACTCCTGGGCCCTTCGCGCAGCTCCTGGGGTCGATCTCTTTGGATGGAACTGTCTAGCTGGGCCTCAGAAGCCTGAGAGGGAAGCCACCTGGAGGGCGGGGACAAGGCCAGGGAGACTGAGCTGCAGTGACAAGGGTTGGCGACAGGTCCCGAGGCTCAGAGTGCAGGAGCCGGTACTGGCTCTCCCCCGTCCAGCTTGGGTCAGTTGGCACTGGATTTCTGTCCCCTGGTGCTGAGCTCACGTCGCTCCTGCTCCCAGTGAAATTGTCTCCTGCCACCACGGATGGACCCGCATGGCCATGGTTGACAGCGACACCACTGTCTTTTAAACTTCTCTCGCTGCCAGAGCATCACTGGCGGCACCACCGCTAACACGAGGGCGGATCCTCCGAGGACGCCTAGGCCACCACTGTAGCTGTAAATGAGGTCGTTATGAGGACTACCAATGTCACACTTTCCATTTGCAAGCCATGCCCCAGTTTACGAAGCACGGCCTCCCTCCTGTCGGGTCCACTATCGACCTCACCACTGCCCGTGAGGGGCAAGTGGGGACTGTCAGATCCACTGGGGGCAAAGAAACCCAGTTTGCAAAGGCTAGGGACGCTGCCTGAGCCAGAGCCCACGCCACTCAGACCTGCTTCCTGGGGGGCGCCCCTGAACGCCTTCTGCTGGGGGACAGGCAGGACACCCCCACGCCGGCCCCCAGGAATGCGGGTCTCCTTCCCAGGTGCCCTCCTGAGCTGCCAGCTGGGCGGTCTGGCACACACCCACGGCCCCTTCACAGGCCCCGCTGGGCGCCTGGCCAGGCGCTTCTCCCCTCCCCAGGACCTGCAGGAGCCCAGTCGCTGGGCAGAAGAAGGGATCTCACCTCCTGCCCAAGCGCCTTGGGCAACACCAACCTCTGAGCCTTCTGACCAGGGCATCCTTGGCAGGGAGCATCCTGACCGTCCGAGCCTGGCTGGGCACGCCGAAGGCACCCCTGGATGCTTGTTAGAGGGCTGCTGCTCGGCTGGGGCTAGCCCTGCCTACGGGCCTCCTCCTCCCCTCTCCCGTTCCTGCCCTCCCAGCTCCCATTCATTTTCTTCCTCCCTCTCTTCTTTTCATCCGTCCATCCGTCCATCCACCCACCCTCTCTCCTTTCTGTGCATTCCCCTGCCTCTCCCCTTCTCTCCACCTTCCTTCCTTCTTTGGCCCCTCTTCCATTCTTCTGTCCACGAATCTTCCACCCAACTGCCCATCACCCAGCATCCTCAGCCTTCATTGTCTTCTGTCCTCCTGTCCCCCTGTCCCCCTCCCTCCCTTCCTTATATTTACTGGTCCCTCAAGGGCACGAAGCCTTAGGCCAGCGGCCATGAATAAGGCCTCACACTGGAGAGCACGTCTGAGCCAGTCCAGGGGCTGGTTGGGCAGGACTCCTGTCCCTGTCCCCTAGCCTCTCCTGAGCCCCGCAAGGGACCCCGCTGTACCCAGGAGCATGAAGCCCTTGGGACCCTCTTTCCCAACTGTGTTTGCAGGAGCTGCTCCTGGCACTGTCCCCAGTCCTGCCTTCAGGGAACCCAGTCCTGGGAACACAAAGTGCTGCAGGACTCTGATGAAAAAACAGCACTGCTTGAGCACCTACTGTATCACAGTGTATCACACTGGGGGATGTAACAATAAAGCTAACAAGTAGCCTATCTGAGCAAGAAGGCTCCACCTGGCTCAACTCCTTCCTTTCATCCATTCTGGGGAAGGACAGGACCTGGCCAGAGGGGAGCGGCCCGCCTGGGGAGCTCAGTCAGTCTGGGGCAGACTGAATTTAGGTCTGAATTTAGGTCTCCTGACCTGGAGTCTTCACGGGACTCCACCCCCAGCCCCTGATCGCTCTTCCCTGGACCGCGAGGGACCACTCCAGCCTCCAGGTTTTTGTTCCAGCTGGGCCTCCTCAGCCTCCTTCCCTAAGAGGGAACATCTTTCTGGCTCTTGCCAGTTTGCAAGGAGCCTTCGAGATTGAGCAAACAAGAAACTTGATTTCCGCAGGCCTTTCTGAGGCCCTCTGAATTCCTCCAGGACTTGCTGCCTTCCGGGGTGTTCTCAGTAGTGTGGCCCATCCTGTCCGCTTCTGCCAGCCAGGCCTTGAAAGCCCGGGGATGCAGGGGCCAGGCAGGAAGGGCAAAGGGCAGGATGGGCCGGTGTGACCAGGAAGGGTGTCAGGCCACCTCCCAAGTGGGCAGCCACCCCAGCTCCAGGAGGAAATGGAGGTGGCCTCAGGGTAGCCTGGCTTTCTCATTTCTTAATAGAAACAAACCGCGTGTGTGTGTGTGTGTGTGTGTGTGTGTGTGTACACCCTCGATTTGTTAATGTTGGTGACTACTTAAAATAAGTGAATGCAGTTCCAAACACACCTTTACAGACCAGACCTGCCTCACCCGCTTCACCTTCTCTGCCAGTCAGTAACGAGTCCCTCTCCCCAAAATTGCCACAAGAGAGCTCGGCTTCAAATAGAGCTCACTCCTGAATACAAACCACATCATAATAACAGTAACAATAACAGCGGCAGCCTCTCCAAACTGAACACCCAAACACGGAAATCCCCCCTGGGAGAGTTGGTGGCCTTTTACAAATGAAGAAAACACAGGGCTCAGAGAGGTTGGGGGACTTGCCCAAGGTCACATGGCTGAGTGACAACTTGGATTTGAGCCCAGGCTTGTGTGGCTCCAAAGGCTGTACTCTAGCCCAGTGGCGATGGCACTGTCCCCTGGAGAAATTCTGGAAGTGTGGGGGAGGGCAGGCGTTTTTGGTCGTCACGGTGACGGTGTCTGGGATGCTGGCTTTCAGTGGGTGTGAGCCAGGAATAAGCCACTTCCTGTGCTGCACAGACGGACCTGCGTCATGAGGGCTTGTCCTGCCCCCAGTGCCAGCAGTGCCTGGTCTACGCTTCCCCCACAGTGGTAGCCATTATCGGGTGCCCGCCATCTGCCAGGGATCCTAGCTCCAGCAGCCCAATGAGCTGGGCACTGTTAGGATCCCCATTTTGCAGATGGGAACAGAGCAGCGAACAAGGGACTGGAGAAGCTGGCAAGGGGCAGCAACGCGGGGACCGGGGTGCAGAAATGAAAGGTTGCACAATTTCAGGACCCCCCCAAGCAGTGATCCAGGTAGACGCAGGTGCTGCTCGCTTACGATGGGGTTCCTTGCTTGGAAACACTGTGTGTCCAAATCCACCGATGCCCCGGCCCACAGACACCAGCTTAGCAGCGCAGACGGCACCCCAAGAGCGCCAGCGCTCCCCACTGCCATCGCGGGGCTGGTGGGAGCTGCGGCTGGCTGCCCTGCCCGGGGTCTCCGGATCATCGTCCCATGCCACCTGTCCGGAGGCTGGGAAAGACCAGAATTCAAAGTTGGAAGTTCAGTTTCTACTGAACGCATGTGGGTCCCTTTCATGCCACTGTCAAATAATAAGTTAAACTTTCCTAAGTTGAGGACCATCTGTCGTATTTTAATACAATATTTTCTTAAAAAATCGAACAATGCAAGGAAACCCGTGAGGGGCTGGGAGTGTGGCCCTGAGGTGGAGCGCCTGCTGGGCGTGGGGGCGGCCCTGGGCTCGCTCATCAGCACAAGATCAGTAGCAGTGGCTGCAGAGCCACACGAGGGGCGGAGGCAAGAAGAAGCATTAATGTGATCTTGGACTTTTGTGTCCAAGACAGGTGCCTCCCAGGCCTTGTGCAGCTGTCCCAGCCCCGAGCCACAGAGCAGGGGTTTGAACCCAAGGCCACGCTGACGGCACCTGTCTCCCACCAGCCTTGAGAAGAGGTGGGGAGTCCGGTCTCCCCCACCCACAGCTGCCAGGCCCTGGTGGGGGCTGGTTACATCACAGGCCCTGGAAAGCCATGCTTCGTGGGGGAGACAGGCCTCTCATTAGAGCCGGGCGGTGGGCGGCTGGCTAATACCACTTCTGGGATCCAGACTCCCATGTTAAGCGCTGAGGTTGTAATTTGCCCGCTCAGCCACACACTTTCCAGTGGCCTCTTTGGAAACATGCTGGTAGAAAGTAGGATAAACAGCGATTTTTCCCCTGGGAGGATGGTGGCTTTGTGGCAGGGCACCTCTAACAGGTGGGCTCTGGGGCAGCAGACCTGGGCCAGCCCTAGTTCTGCCCTGGACCACGGGCTCACCCTGGGAAAGTCGGGGCCCTCTCTGAGCCTCTCTTTCCTCATCAGGAATGGGGATGAGACTCCCTGGCTTGCAGGTGGGGGAAGATGAGAAATGACCCCGTACAGACACATCCTGGTGACTCTGGCTTCAAGCAGGACCATGAGAGAAGTGCTGGTCATTTCTCTTGCAGACCCTGCCTTTCAATTGTGAGGATGTGGGAGCCGGAAGCTCGGGCCTCCAGAAGCCATGCCCTTCCTGTCCTAGGTGGCCTTCCTCTGGGTGGCCACGCGGGGCGTGGGTGGGGATGCTCAGGGCAAGGGTAAGGAGGACGAGGGGGAAGTCAAAGGAGGCTCCTCTCTCTCTTCCTTCTCAAGCAAAAGTGTTCAGCAATGGGTTTTGTCACCTGGAGGTGCCCATCAGGGCCAGGAGGCAGGGCGGCCCCAGCAGCCACCTCTCCTGGCTGTCACCATGCATGGGAGCCAATGCCACCAGGGGCTCGCGTCTGTGAGACAATCACAGCGGACCCCCCAGGGCCCGCGGACTTCTTGGGAGTCTCTGTGCGTTTGTGTTGCCTCCTTGACTGGAAAGGACCCCAGGGAGCACAGACTGCAGGAACTGACCTCGCCACTCGGTGTGGAAGGGTGACAGTGAGCACGTCAGTGAGCACGAGGGGTCAGGAAGGGACAGGCCAACTGCTAGCAGCTCACGGCCGAGTGATCTGCAGGGCTGCCAGCCTGTGTGGTGGGCAGATCTGAGAATTCCTGAGAGCGTCACCAGGAGGGGACAGGGTGCCCCAGGCAGTGAGTAGCCAGGTGACCTGTGAGGCATGCCATAGCCTTGCTTCTCCAGGAGACTGCCCTGACCTGCAGGACTCTGGACCGTCGGTCCATGCTGAGAAAGGACACCCCGCGCGTGCCCTGACCCCTCGCTGACTCCACTTTGCCCAGAAACGCTCCCGACACCTTTTGCAGAGGTTTCGATGGACCCTGAGTTTTCCAGAACTGCAGCCACAGGAGGAGGCAGGGCAGACTGCGTTTGGCTCAGAACTGGAGTGAGAGCTGCTCACAGTGGCGATCGCGCTGCTGGTGACAGGCCGCTGCAGGTGCTGGCGCTGTCAGCACGACCTGCAGGTCTCAGTTCCTGCCAGCTCAGGCCACACTGCTTCACCTAGAGTGCGCGCACCAGACAACGTCGTAGTGTTTGCTGGTGTCCAGGAGACGGGGCTTTTGCACGGGATCATACCTGCCACTTGGACAAGGGTGGTGGGAGTGGCGTGTGAGAGAGGGAGGGGCAGAGGGTGCAACCCGAAGGTCCTGGGTTTGAATCTCAGCTCTGCTGCTTACCCAGCTTCAGGATCTTGGGCAAGTCTCATCACGGTTACAGCCTCAGTTTCCTCATCCATAAAATGGGGACAACCACACCTACCCTGAAATATTATAAAGAAAATACAAATGCAACGTGCCTCACCCACAGTCGGTGCTTAATAGATGCAGTTTGGTCCCATCCCACATCCACTCCCCCGGGGCCTGAGTAAGCAGAAGGGTCACATGCTAGGGATGTGCCTGGCAGTGGTGCCCTCCGGACCAGGGGCCAACTGGCGTCTCTGCATAGAGAGCCAACAGTAAACATTTTAGACTCTGTGTCATGTGGTCTTTGTCACAACCAGCCGACTCTACGGTGGCGCGAAGTCAGCCACAGACACGTAGGCCTGGCTACCTGCCAGTAAACCTTTGGGGATCCTGAAATTTAAATTTCATATCATCTGCAGATGTCATGAAATAATATTTTCCTTCTGATGTTTTCAACCACTCGAGATATAAAAACTGCTTTCCGGTGGGGGTTCCACAGACAGGTGGCGGCTAGATCTGGCCCGCAGGCCCTGGTTGGGGCGTGTGTGCCAGTCCCGGTGCCCCGAGGAAGCAGGCGCGTTCCGAAAGCCCCGCTCTCGGGAAGGGAGGGGAGGCTGGGAGGACCCAGAATCCTGTGCGGGGCCCATGGCAGCGCTGGCGACCCTGGAGGCCTTGTGGACCAGGGCCGCTGTTAAGAGAAGTGGCCTGAGACTGGAGCTCAGCAGGGCTGGGATGGAGCCCCGGTCCGGCAGACTGGTGGATGCCGCTGGAGCCCAGCTGCGCACAGGGGGCTCGGGACCCAAGGATGCAAGACGCTGGGTGCTCAGGTCCCTCATGTAAAATGGTGTTCGACGGAGCCCACGCGGCCACCTGCCCTCCTAAGTCCCTCTAGAGGACCCACGTGCCTGGGATGATGGGAGTGCTGTGGGCATGGTCTTGAGCCGTCCTGCGCGCGAGTAATGGCCCGAGAGGAGGGTCTGCACGTGCCCAGCACAGGCACGATTTTTTTCCAAATACTTCAGGTCCGTGGTTGGCTGAATCTGAGGATGCAGAATTCATGGTCACAGAGGCTGACTGTCCACCACGTTTTCTAAAAAAATATTTTTAGTTGTAAATGGAAATAATGCCTTTATTTTGTTTGTTTAGTTTTTCTATGTGGTGCTGGGGTTGAACCCCATGCCCTGCACTTGCTGGGCGAGGGCTCTGCCACTGAGCCACAACCTAGCCCGTCTACACATTTTAAGGACCAGTAGCCTCTTCTTTTGCTGCAGTGTGAGTCCAGGTGGGAGGGGCCAGCTGACCAGGCCAGAAAGAAGGCCCTGGCCCTGGGCAGGGATGGGAGCGTCCAGGCCCATGGGCTGCCTAGCTGCAGCCCTGCTTCCTGCACTGGCTCTGGGGACCACACCTGAGGACCCCGCCTTCCGGCTGCGGCTCCCTGAGGACCTCCGGCCTCCCAGAACCCACGGCTCCCCTCCATCTCACTGGCGTTTGGTATTTGCATGTTTTGGACGTAACAGTCCCTAAGTGACATTTGGCTAAACTGTCCTTCTGGAACAGGGACTTGCCACCTTCCTGGGACTGCAGCATCTCTGATGACGGCCACAGGCTTGTGCCCCCTCAGGGGTGCGCAGACATTGACTAGAGCAAAGCCAAGCCCAACCCAACCCTGGGAAGGTCCGGTGCGAAGGCAGGAGGCCCTGGGAGCCTTCCTCCTCGTGTTCCGTGCCCTGCGGGGCTCGGTGCCCCACACAGCCACAGCCTCTCCTGGTGGCGCTCACTTCTGGGGCCGGGGGAGTGGATACAGGCGAGACACAAACCGCAGGAAAATGCCAGCCGGGGGTAAGAGCTCCAGGGGTGGAAGAAGGCAGGAGAGGCGGGCCGGTGGGCCTTGCGCTCCGCTCTCACAGCCGGAGACCCCCACGGTTGACGTGTGCATGCTGCCCGAGGAGAGGCTTCCCAGCCCCCTTGCTGCTAGGAAGGGCCACGTGACTACGTTCTGGCCAAGGGGACGTGGGCAGGAGGAGTAGACAGCTGGGCTTTCCTCAGAGAGGAAGGGAGGACCTTCCACTTGCTTTTTCCTTTTTCCTGGGCTGGAAGTTCTTTCAGACCTCTCTCACCTCCCCTTCCTACTCCCTCCATCCCCATCCCTCCATGCCTTATCCACCCTCTCTCATGCCTCTCTCCCCCATCTCTTTATCCATCCATCACCCGTCCATCCCAACCCTGCATCCATCTGTCCAACCGTCCTTCCATTCCTTTGGCAAGCATTTATGAGAAGCTTGTGCCAGATTCTGGGGATGCAGAAACTAAATAAACTACCTACGTCCCCAAGAGCCCGGCATCCCTCGGGCAGAGTAAAGACCTGCCCTGCTTTCGGATGGAGGACGGGGTTGTGGTGGGAGCGCCCACTCTGCCCCGGACACGGCTTCCCCTCCCTGGACCTGGACTCCTGCCCCAGGAAGACAGAGACTGTGATCTGTGCCTCCAGACATCCGATGAGATTGGGAAGGCGAGTGCTTTGTAGGAGGCACGACCCACAGTCCCATTAGGAATGCGGTTCCTGTTGTTCTGAGTGGGAACCGAGGTTTCCCACTGACCGGGAGGACTGGCTCTGTGAGGGCGCTGGAGCGGGGCCAGCTCAGGCAGAGGCAGCGGGGCTTAGGGTTCAGAGGGAAAGAGGGGTGCTCTGACTTCCCTCCCTAGGGCCCCAAGCCCCCAAGAACTGAAAAGGTCAAGGCTGGGAAAGGGGCATGACCGGCTCAGTGGAGTGAGGACCTGCCCTCCAGGTGACCCAGATGGCCACAGGCAGACAGCAACTTGAGAACTGATTTTGGCCCCAGGCAGGCTCCCTCCACCACCGTCTGGGCTTTCCGGCCTGGCCGGTGGGAGAAGCGTGGCCTGATACTTAGGTGTCCCCAGGCTTCCCGCACCTAACCAGACCGAGCCACTCTGAAGCCCCAGCCACCTGCTCTTACTGGGCTCTTCCTGTTTTGGCAACAGTTGCCTCCATCCTCCTGGATCTTCAGGCCGCGGACCCCAGAGCCCTGCTTGGTGCCTCCTTCCACCAGCACCTCCCACACCCAGACTGGTTCCAGCCACAGGGCCTTTGCACTCGCAGTTCCCGCTGACAGCAAGGCTTTCCCTGGGTCCCTGCAGGTCTCTTTCCTTCCCGTCCTCAGGTTTCGGCTCAAATGTCACCCCTGTAGGCCTTCCCAGTGAAACAGTCACTTCCCAGTAAAATATCCACTCTTCCCTCCGTTATCGCAGACCATCTTCTGGGGTTTCCAAAGCACCCAGTCATTTATTTCTTAACATGTTAATTGTCTCTCAAACTGAGGGTAGGGCAGGGACTTTATGTCTAGATCCACTAAGCACCTCTAGGACCCTGGTACACAGAAGGTGCTCAGTAAATGTTTGCTTGGTGATGAACACATAAGGCCTTCCCCAGGGGCATCAGAAACCCAGGCTCATGGGAGTTTTTTTTTGGACACTGGAGGGGGGTGGCCCCTAAGGATCCTCGGAGCCGAGTGAACAGATGTGGACGCTGAGATCCAGAGAGGGGAGGGGCCGGGCCGGCCACACGGCCTGCCACCGCAGCACCAGGGCTGGGACCCCGGCTCCTGCCTCAGTCGGGCACTTGGCTATAGTCTCACGGAAGCCCCCCATTGTCCCTGAAGTCGGCAGAACCGGGTCCTCCCTCATGGCCCGCTCCAGAGCGTGCGGAGAGCTCCCTAGATCCACAGGCTTCTGAAGGCTCAGAACCCTCTCTGGGGTTTCCCTAGGTAACTGCAGGGGTAAGGAGGCAAGGTCACCGCAGGGGTCTGTGCTGCCCCGGGGCCACAGCCAAGGGCGGCCCAGCCCTGGGGCCCCTGCCAGCCTCTCCAGGGCCTGCCTGGCCCTGGCTGCGCTCACTGCACCCTGGGCAGCTGGGTGACTGTTCTGGGAGTGTGGGCCGCGTCCAGGCAGGGCAGGCCAGCTTGGGCAGCTCCACTCCCTGAGCCTGCGTCCTCGTGTGTAAAACGGGAGCGAAGCCCCGGACACTGCCCGAGAGCAGGCAGGAGCACACGGGCCACCTGGCCCGAGCCTGGGCGTGTGTTCTGAGTGCCTCTGAGGGAGCTCGCAGCCTCGGACCAGGGCCAGAGCAGGGCGAGGACGCGCCTCCGTCGCCCGCTGGTGTCCGTGTCCGTGACCCACTCTCTGTCTAGATGCATCGATTCACTCAACCCTCACCAAACCTGCAGGGCACGCGCTTCAGCACACTCACGTCCCCCGGAGGAAGCGGCGCCAGAGCGGAGCAGGCTAGCAGCTTGACCCGGCTCCGGAACCTTCCTGGGCAGACGGCTCCCGCGGTCCCCTCCACAACTCCTCCTTTGGTTTCCTAAGCAAGATGTCAGGCTCGCCAAACAGATCCCAGAGTTTAACTAAAGTAACGAGCTGTGTGAGGAAGGGCGCCAGGGCCAGCCAGGGTGGGAAGATGGATCACAACCGGCTTCTGGGCCGGCGGGGGCAGGGGACAGGGCGGGGGAAGCAGGCAGCGGCAGCCAGCCTGTCACAAGCCCTAAGTAACTTAGCAAGACCCTGTGTCTACATAAAATAGAGAGGGCTGGGGTGTGCTCAGGGGTTAAGTGCCCCTGGGTTCAATCTGCAGTTCCAAAAAACAGTGGAGGAGGAGGAGGAGGAGAGGGGAAGAAAGAAAGAGGGAAGGAGAGAGACAGGAGAGGAGACAGGAGAGGCCGAGTCGGCTGACTTGGAAGGACAGCACGGCTTCTCTTTGGCTTTGCTCTAGTACGTCTCCCCCGACCCCTCCTCCTGGGGAATCCCAAGGATCTAACCTGTCACTCCTTTGCTCTAGAGCCTTCTATGGCTCCCAGTGCCTCTGGATAAGCCCACCCTCCTCACAGGTTTGGAAGCCTGTGGGATCTGAGCCCTTCCCGGCCTGCCCTGCACCTCCCCACGCCCATCGAGGCCCGTCTGAGGGTCTCAGTGCTGTGGACGCCCTGCTCCTCTTGCTGGGCTAATTCCTGGCACGCCCTCCCTGTGCTCAGGGCTGAGGAGGGGCAGACGACACCCAGGTAAATGCCTCAGCCAGGGACTGAGCCCGGCTCAGCACTGGTGGAAGGCGAACCCCAGGGCTCGGAGCCCCGGGCCAGGCGCTGTCCGAGAGGGCTCCCTACTGGATCCACCAGGGCCGGAGCCAGAACTCGGGTTCTTGACCACCAGGCTTCACTGAGGGTGGGGGGCTGGAGGCAGGGAACTCGAGTTCACCAGGTGGCCTGGGAAGGTGACCTTGGAGGCAACACAGAGGGCTGGCCACGTGGAGGCTGAGGAGGGCAGAGGGCAGCAGACGCCCCTGGTGGGAGGACGCAGCAGGGAGGCTGGGCAGCCAAGCCCGGGAAGATTCCGGGCCCAGATGGTCAGCCCCAGCCGCCCCAAGGCACCACGGGCCCAGCCAGCGGGTTGGGGGAGCCGAGGTCACTGAAGCCCTGGGGTGCGGGGGGGGTCAGCTTTGTGATGGGTGAAGGGCCCTTCGTCTCTGTGGGGACCCTGGAGAAAGGCCTAGGGGACTCAGGAAGGGAGGGGCTGCCAGACTTCCCAGCCAGCAGGAGTGAGGGAGGCTGTGCCTGCCTCCTGGAACACACTTGTGTTGCCTGCCACCCATGGCTGCGTTGGCTCCCATCCTCCCACTCGCTCATGACCTGCCTGTCCCAGAGGCCTCTGCACCTCAGGTCCTGCTCCTCTCCCTCCCATATTCCACTGCACTCACAGTGGCCTTCTTGCTGTCCTTCCAACATCCCAAGTTCGTTTCTACCCCAGGGCCTTTGCACTGAAGTTCCCTTGGCCTCGAGTGCTCTTCCTCCATTCTGTCATGGCCATCCACAGTCAAGGCTCAGCTTCCAGGAAGGAGGGAGGCAAAGGGGGCCTGGTACTGCCCAGCCCTCTCGATCCCTAAGGATCTGAATAGGACAGTTCACTGTGGCACTGTTAAGTCAGAAAGGTTGGAAACCACCTCAGTGTTTGTCACCAAGGGACAGTGAAGTCAACGGTAGGCCATCTATGCAATGGAATATTACACAGCTATAAAAGGGAAGGGAGGTGGCACCACGCACATGAACAGGGGACAGCCCCAGGGAACAATCCTGAAACATACCATCAGCAAAGGCAGGAGATGAGCAGTGTGGCCAGCAACTTCCACTCCACTCCAACAGGGAGAAAGGACACGTGCACCAGCGGATCCGGGTCCGTGTGGGTGCGTGACTTCTGGGAGGCTGGGGCAGGGGAGAGGGCTGTTCGCTTGTGCCCTTTGAACACTTTGACTTTCGTGCCAGGAACGGATATTACCTGTTCAAAAACCTGGCCCCAGTATCTTTAGAATTTTGACCTTTTGTCTAAATGGGTCACGTACACAAACAGGGACAGAGTGACGGCGATAAAAAGAGACTGTTGGTGCCACAAGGCTGCGCGTCGCTGCCGGGCATCACACATAGGAACAGGAAGGCCAAGTGAGCAGCACCCACCTGCGGCGTTCCGGTGCCCAGGTGGCGGGCGCCTCGGAAGCGCGGATGTGCTCAGCTCCGGGTGTCCAACGTCCCACGACCTTAGGGATGTCTTGGTTTTTGATGCTGATGTTCCTGCGTAAATTGATACAGATGTCTCCCCGGCCACTCTAGGCGGAAGGACCCCGGGTGGAGGGACCCAGGGCGAAGGGACCCCGGCCCAGATGTCCACTGGAGGCCGGAGAGACACCGCGGTTTCCACCAACGGGCGCAAGAGCCGAGTTCTCAGGAGGAACGGCTGCCCACAGTCCCACGTTCAGCTGCCCCCAGGGGACAGTGACGAGTTCACAGGCACAGAGGCGGGGTGGCTGCCCCTGGGAGTTTGGCTCCTGCTGAACGTGCCAAGGGCACCCCCACTGCGGAGGCTGGCCTTGCTCCAGAGGCCGTGGCCCGGCTTCCTCCACCTCTTCTGGAGGGGGCGCCTCCACCGGGTCCTGCGTGACCGGACGCACGGCATCCGAGTGCACGGTGCTGGTGGCCACGGTGGTGGGCTGGACTGACTCGAGGCCAGAGCTTCCTGGTCGCCAGCAGGCTGGCCATGCAGGCAAGCGGTTGGGAGCGGCCACTGCCCCAGCGCACGCCAGCCTGCACTCAGCGCTTCCCACCACGCGCCATGGGGACAGGTGACTTCAGGGCTCCCACTCCACAGGCGGCAGAGCTGGGAGTGTCACGGGCAGCGGGGGCTCCCGCCCAGAGCCTGGGCGTGGGCGGGCGGTGCCCAGGGGCTCCTGGAGCCACCAGCCCGGCACTGGGGAAGCCGAAAGTGCCAGTGGGAACTGCCAGGCTTGTTTCAAGAGCTACCTGAACACGCCACCCCCGCACCCCCAGGTGGGCCCTGGACCCGGCCTCGACCCTCTCCTGCTGGGAGGGTGAAAGCCGCCCCTCCCTGTCCTCCTGCCTTAGTCCTGGACCCTACAATAGGACCCATCCACTCCCACATGCACCAGCGGGATCCTGTTAGAACCCCAGCCGGACAGGTCACCCCTTTCCTCAGAACACTCTCATGCCTCCTGACGCACTCAGGACAAAAGCCAGAGGCCCTGCAGGGCCTGGACCCCCGCCCCTCTCCTCTCTGGTCTCATGTCCCCCCAGCCCCTCACTCCTGCTCCGGCCGACAGCCAACTTCCTGCTCTTGGAACACACCACGCTGGCTCCAGCCTCAGGGCCTTTGCACCGGCTGGTCCCTCTGCCCCCAACACTCTACTCCATAGACACGCCTGCCTCCTTTCCTCGCCTCTCTCGGGTCTCTGCTCAAGAGTCACGTCCTGAGACTGGCCTTCCCTGACCTATCTCAGGGGTGCCCTGAGTCAACACCTGTCCCTTTCCTCACGATGTGAGGTCTGTGGGCAAATGCTTACATTTAATTGTGCTTTTTGGTTTGTTTACTGTTTTCCCCTCCCTTCTAGAATGTAAGCTTCAGGAGTCTGGGACTCTGTCCTTTTCCTTGACATCTTCAAAGTTTAGCAACGGTCCAGTGAACAGTAGATGCTAAAAGATTTGTTGAAAGAACAAACAGATGAGCACCAGGCCTCAGGCTCCCCAGGACTCTGACGGGCTCCCAAGTGCCCCCTGGGCCTCTCTCCCTCTCCTCTTCCTCTCCCTCTTGAAATGCAAACCCAGGTCTCACTGTGGTTGTGCAGTGATTCTGCTGGCCGCTGGTCGGGTGACGCAGCGACACGCCCGGCGGTCAGCGTGTTTCTGTGGTTGGAGGCCAACCTCGAGGCAGTTAAACAAACTCAGTGAGAGCTTTCGGAGCTCGACAAAACCTGTGGAGTGAAACCTGGGTCCCAATGCATGGTTCCCAGGGAAGCAGAAAGAAACCAGGGCTCACTTCGCTGTACAGCAAAGATGATTTTGTTCAAAGCTGACTTTTCCTAGGGTCGGCTCCCACTTTCAAAAAAACCCAAACCCAAAACACCTAATATATCATTATGCAGGAAATCATCATTCATACCAATGAGAGTTAGGGAGCCGCTATCGTGGGCCAGGCACTGTATAGAGGGCATTGCATATGCCGTCTTATCGAACCTTCACGGTGTCCCTGGGGAGTAGCCCTGCCTGCTAGAAAAGGACACTGAGGTTCAGAGAAGTGAGTGTCTTGCCTTATGTCCCAGAGCCACCAAGTTAGTCCTCACGCTCTGATTTTCTCACCCCAAACCCAAGGAAAGTCCCTCGAAGAACACTGCATTGGCACTTCGCTGCTGGGATAGCACATGCCCACCGGCCAGGACCCAGCACAAGGGGGATCCAGGTACCACCAACAAAGGTGGCGGTTGGGCAGCACCGGAGTCCCGGCCGGGGCTAGGACGCACTGACAGCCTGTTTCTAGAAGACTCCAGAAGGCGCTGGCCACTTGCTCTCAAATGCTCTGTGAGAGGACAGGGTTGACATGTTTGGAAATGTTCTCTGGGTTCCACGGAAGCACAACGTCCTGCTGTGCACACGGTCTCTCCGCTCTGAGGAGGCGCTGGCTGAGGCTGGCCAGGAGGCCTGGACCCACTCACACAGTCCTTCTGGGGAAGGAGGCAGGGATAGTGACCCAGGGGCAGTGGGCAGACGGGCTAGGCACCCGCCCCATACGTGACCCAGCAGGCAACATGAAATTTGACCCCAACCCACTCTGGCTACCATGAAGTTCTGGAGGAGCCTTTGTGGCTTAAGGGTCCTCGTCCTCCCGAACCTCAGGTCCTTCCATGCCGCCGACCTGCCTCCCAGTGAGTCCCAGCACGTGCAACCCCCACCTCCTCTGAAGCGAGGTTCAGTCCCTTCCCCTGGATTTGGGCTCTGCCGTGGCTCGTTCTGCGGAACATGGCAGAAATGACTCAAGGCCGGTTTCAGAACCCAGACCTCGAGGGGCCCGGCACGGTGTGCTTCCTATTTCTTGTTCAGGATTCCTGAACCTGAACAAGAGCCTGGACGCCATGCTGTGAGGAAGCTCAGGCCACCTGCAGAGAGGGACTGACCTGATGGACAGCCTCCGCTTGCCAGCCAGGGAGCTGACCCCACCGAGCAGCAGGGCCTCAGAGCCCAAGTGACCCCGCATTGCAAATTCACATTCTAATGTTTTAAACCACTAAGTGTATTTTTTGGGGGGTTGCACTAATAATAAACAGAACACCTTCCCTACTTGGAAGGAATTTCTTGGGCCCTGCAGGGACCCAAAATCCAAACATAGGACTTTAATATTAACAGAGTGGCCTGGGGCTTATTGAAGGAGGCTAAGAAATCAGGTCAGGAAACCTCACTGCCGACTGTCCCCGGCTCTCCCGGCCCCTTCGGCTAGAATAGCTGCAAACGGGATGGGGCCCTTCCCCACTGAGAGTCCTCCAGCTCCTGCAGCACGGGGTGGGGGGCAGGGGCAAAGGTGGGGGCTAGGTATTTTTTTTAATTCAGAAGTTTAGATATTTCCCAGGGAACATGGACTGACTGGTGGCTATGGTCCTATCTGGAATACCAAAGGAGATGGGTTGCTGCCAAGGAAAGTGCTGGAGGCTCCCCCAACCCCCTTGCTCTTCTCACTGTGGATGGGCGGGGCGGGGCGGGAAGGTCAGCCTGTAAAATCTTTGTGGATACCTCTTTTCTTGGAGTTGGCTCAGACTGGCTTTTTAGGGAACTGGATTTGTCACAAGGTTTTAAAAATCTTAAAAACTGCCTGTTAGATTTTAAGTTAGCTAGGACTCCCAAAAGGGGTGAGGGACAAGGCCCAGGGCCTGCCGACAGCCCCATCTGAGTGGTACAGTCATGCCACTGCAGGCGTGACCATGCACTACCTGCACCAGGGCGGGGAGGGGACACTTTCTTAGGATCCAGTGGAGGCGAGGGGGGACACTGGGGCATATCCATACCATGGACTGCGATTCTGCAAAACCAGTGGCATGCACACTGCACCACGGTGGGTCTCCCAAACAGGAAGTGGATGCGGGCAGGTGCCAACAGCCACACAGCGCACCGTCCACTCACATGCAGCGTCCAGAAAAGGCAAAGCCTCGGGTGGGGAACGAAGACCCACTGTGCCTGCTGGGGCACAGGGAGGGAACTGAGGCACACGGGCCTGAAGTTTCCGTTGGAAATCTTCTGAAAGTGGGCCTGGGCGCTGGCTGCATGACCCTAAATTCACTAGAAGTCATTGGTTTGTGCACTTGGAACGAGTGAGTTCTGTGGCGTGTGACTCATACCTGCACAAAGCTGTTGGAAGACTGGACCGGGGGGCACGAGAGGGAGGGAAGGAGTGAGGGGGCATGAGGCTCCAGGGGGCGTGGGTGGTGGTGGGGACGTCCTGGTCGCAAAGGACAGAGCTGTGATTGTCCTAGTCACCTCACTGGGCAGAAGCCCTCTGACCTCCCCCCGATCAAAAGCGAGAGCAACAGTGACAGGCGCTAACAGCCAGGGAGGGCAGGTCCTGCACCGGGAGGCACTTCATGTCTAAGACGTCACCTGCTCCTCCCAGGGCCTGCGACATGGAGCTGGGGACGCGCTCTGCATGTCTCTCCAAGCCTGCACATCTTCTGAGAGCTTTGGTCTGCACTACCTTCTGCAGGTGACGGATTGGCAAACAGCCGTGGAGACCCAGGTCGTACCTGTCCCCAGAGAGGCAGAATTAGAAAGATAATGTCTCCCTGTAGGACAAAGGCTGGCAGGTTCCCCAGTGTCCCCTTATGAATCGGGAACTCCTCAGCTCTGGGGTCCTCAGCCCTGTGAGCAGTGTCCAGCTGGGGTGCTCTGCATCGTCTCCTGGAACGTGGGCGCACAGAACCGCTGTAAACTCAAAGCTTGCGCTGCCTGGCGGGCTGCGAGGAGTGAAGTCCCTCACCTCTGACCCAGGAGGCACGTGTCCTCTGCCCGCGTGCGCGCGCGAGGCTGCGGCCGGCTGACTCCTCAGGTGTCACTGAGGCAAACCGCAGCGTCTCCCGCCGGCATTCCCAGCACCCACTGTTCAGACCAGGACTCTGAGGCCCGGAGAGTGGACGTTTGTATTCAGACCACACAGTTAGCAGGTGACAGATCGGGACAAGCAGGAGACAGGAGGAGGGACGCGAGCGAGACACAGCTAGGAACGGCAGGCGCTGGAACGGCCCCAAAGGCATGCGGAAGGCCCTGCCTCCTCCCAAACCTGGCCCCCCCCCCCCCCCCCGGCTGCCGTCCCCGCTTCCGGCTGCTGAGGCTGAGCGGCCAATCTGGGACGAGGGCGATACGCTTAGCGGTGAGTCACTCCCCAGCAATCAGCGATGGCAAGCTCCGGAGGATGCAGGCGCATCTCTGGGAACCGGTGCCCAAGGGTCGCCATGGCAACCCCGCCGAGTTGCCTGCCAGCAGCTGGGATGCCAGCACCTAACCAAGGCAGAAAACAGTCTCCAGGCGGAGTGCGGCTGGGGACAGGGGCAGGCCTGCCTCCGCAGCACTGCCCGGTTCCCAGGGCTGATGGGAGGGTCAGAGGACTTGGGCTGAGGGACTTGTGGGGTCAGCCTCCAGCCAGGGCCTTCGGTGGAGGCCTGGGGTCCCAGGCACGGAGGGGTGAGGACCCTTGGCGCGTGGCACTTGGTAAGCACCATTTGTTTCTGCCTCCGATGCCCCCAGCACGCCTACCCTCCCTCACGAAGACCCCTTTCCATCCGAGGGCGCGAGCTGAGTTCCCTAACAACACCTTGAGACTGGGCGCAACCTGGGAATGTCAAGCCCAGGTCACTTTCCAGAAGAATCGCAGGGCTGAGAGTCGGCCACACGCCCACGCCCGCGACAAGTATGAATATTCCAACGCGAGCGCCCGAGCCCATTCATCCCCGCGCAGAGCCGCCCGCTCATTCACTAATCTGCTCTCCCAGCTGCTCATCCTGAATTACACTCGGTCCTGGGCTCCTGTACAGAGTGGCCGCGGACATCTCTGTCCTCATCCCCTCCCTGTCCCCGGCTCCCCACACTTCGGGCCCCTAGCCGGGTTGCTGGTCCTCTGACACTTCAGGAGGCCACGCCTGCCCCAGCAGCCACAGCCTGACCCCCACTCCCGTTAGGTCCCTGCTCAGACGTCACCTCACCAAGACCACCATGGAGGAAGCCCTAAGGGCAGGGCCGCACGCACCTCGCCACCACAGATGCCCGAGGCTCAGTCTCCTCACTCAGCAAGGACAGGAGCTGAACGCTGGTGACCTGAAGTTGAACTGGCCTTCGGTTTGAAATAATGTTTTAAATAAAAAATTGGTTGCTAAGATTTATCATTTGAAGATTTAATCTTACAACCCTGCAAAATTTCAACTTATCTTGAAATCTGGAAGGTCGGGATACCCATTGCCACACATGTGAGGGCCAGCTGGCCCGAGTCCGCCCGCATGGGCCCTCTGCGTTCATCTGGGTGGCCTCGGCCAGCCTTGGGAGCCTCTGCCTGCAACCCCAGGTCCACCCGAGCCCCGAAAGTGTTTGGTCTGAGATGGCGGGATGGGCACAGGGGTGGGGGGCCGGCAGAGGGGACAATCCTGGCCAGTCCCGGCCCGGTGACCCGGACTCAGAGTCAGGATGCAAACCCGACACAGCCATGCCCACGGTCGAGTGCTCACCCCGGACCCAGCCAGGGCGCACAGAGGTGGGACAAGAAGGGAGAGAGCCAGTCTCTGGTCCGGGGACCGTCCGGGCCTGGCTAACTGGCCACGTCTCTTCTCAGAAGCTGGGAGCCCGGGAGAGGGTCGCGTGGGTGAGTGTCGGAGCAGGAGGCACGTGGCCCAGAGCCTGAACCCCACATTGTTCCGGGCGAGCTGAGTGGGACCAGAGGAGGGGCCTTGCCTCATGTGGCCATCAACCCAGGGTGACAGGCACCACGCAGATCCAGCGGCTACTCGCCCTTTATCTGGAACGGCTCCTCAGCTTTCCTCAGGACTGCCCCTCCCCGGGTCCCCAGGGAAGGACTCCAGATGTCAGCACGTGGCTACCGGCCTGCTTGCATTTGTGGCCTCAGTATGGGTCAGCTGGCCACCCCAGGGCAGTGCATGTCACCCTCAGGGCTCTCGCAGGACCGCTGGTGCCCGCGGGAGGTGTGCTGCCTGGACGCCAGCCTGGGGTGCTGAGGGCCGGCATGGCGTTACCTAGTGGCGGGGGTTCTGAGAGTAGTCAGTGCGAGGAAACCTCGGAATGCAGTTTGAGCAGCTGGATTCAGCCATGCCTGAAGCTAGTGCCTTTAAACTTTTCAGTCACATGACCCAATTGATGCCCCCCCCACCCGCTGCTTTGTCCTTCGGTCACTCAGAATCGAGTTTCTAGATGAATCCGGGCCTTCTAGGTGAAAGAAGGATTAGGTAACAAAGACCCAGAGGCAGCCAAACGTGGGACAAGCTCTGGGATTGCAGATAAATGCAGTGGGAAGAGGCCAGCAGAGTCCCTTGGGGCTGGACCTGGGGGCCCTGAAGCCTGGCCAGGTCACTTCCACTTTATTCTGAGGACAGTGGGGAGCCACAGAAGCTTTGGAGGAGGGAAAGGAAGGAGAGGGGAGTTGGCAGTGGCGTGGGGACTGGGGAGGGAGAACACGTCTGATACCAGGCGTGGCTCAGGGTCGGGGTCAGAGCCCAGCTGAGGAGCACAGCGCGGGGCGTTCTTAATGCGGCCTCCGGCCCTGCCTGGATCGCTCCGCCAGCCTTCCAGGCAAAAACAAGAGGCGTCCTTCCAGCCTATTCTGGGCTCCGCCTACACCTCTGTTCTGCGACAGGAGCCGCCTCCCTCTCAGCTGTGGCCGGGCAGCCAGGTCTGGACCACCGCGCTGGGCGCCTCCGGGGAAGAACCGGCAGAGGCCATGGAATCAGCCGGTGGCCACGTTCCCACCCCAGCTGACCGGCTTCCCCAGCCGGCCTCTGCCTGTTTTGAGCAGCCAGGGAGAGGCCACCCTCCACATCCCCCAAAAATGCTGCCTGGGGTTTGGAAGGCTGTGCTGCTTGACACGCTGCCCGTTTTACTGCTGGGCCGTGGGGAGAAGCAGGATTCCCTGCCCCTGGAAGCACCCAGCCCACCCATCTTACAGGTGGCAAAACTGAGGCCCGAGGAGAAAGCACGGTTTGCTCGGCCTTGTCTGTGCCTGGAGACCAGAGTGTCAAGATTCAGGGAGTGTGGACTTCCCCTGCTTGGTCCCCGTCAGGTCCTGTCGTGGTAACACAGTAGCTGGTAAATGACGTGCCCTTGACGAAGACACGTGAGATCAAAGACCAAACGGCTCCCTTGCCAGTTGTAGCTTTTACCAAGGATTTCCCCTGCTCCCTGCTTTTGACTGTTGTGATGGTTCTTCTAGCCAGCAATCACTTTTGTCCTGGCTTTGCAGATTGGAAAATGGAGACCAGAGAGGTCCATTGCCTATTTAAGGTCACACAGCGTGGAAATAGCAGAAGCAGGACTTGAAGCTGTGACATCCTTGGGATCTTCAGGCAGAGGAAGAGACCCCCAAACACCCAGATGAGCAGCAAAAGTCTTGATTCAGGGACAACTTTGAAGTCAACTGCACCACAAAACCAGGGGTGGAGGGAGGCCAAGAAGAACAAGTCCTCCAAATGTCAGGTGGTGGCCACGACAGGGCACCTCACCCTGGATCCTCGCCCGAGGGAGTCGAGGACCCACGTCCCGCACCCACCGCCCTCCAGCGTTCACGGCAGTGTCAGTCCTGCTGTCCCCAAAGAAGAAAGGACGCGCGGCCCAAGAACTGTGGAAGACGATGACACGGGGTGTCCACAGGAGGCGCCGTTTATCCCTGGAAAGGAACCACGCGCCCGCGCAGCCTCCCATGACCAGCCACGGCGCTGCGCCACTCATCCAGGGGAAAGGTCCAGGGGAGGGACGCCCAGAGGCAGGGCGGCTGCGAGGCCAGGGCTGCGGGAGAGGGGACGGTGTTTCCTGGGGCCGAAGCTGGTGCTGGTGCGGGCCCTGACCCCCAGCGAGCTGCTGGTCACCGACGTCATCTGTGAATTTCACGGCACGTGAATTACGTCCCAGACCATTTTTAAAAAAGACCAAGAGAAGCATTTCCGTGGTGAGGGAATTTTAGGAGGGAACAGAAATGAGGAACATGAGGGCCCCCCGCCCTCCTGATGTCTCAGGGACTCCACCCTCGGTCCCAAGGATTCACCTGGTCGTTCCTAGAGTCGAGCATCGCTGGCCGCCTCCTCCAGGCAGGACACCCCATCTCAGGCAGAGACGAAAGGAACCCAGTGTGGCTATCGAGCACCAGTCTGCCCCAGGGCTCTGCTTGAACCATCCCACTGAGGCCATGCCGCATCTGGCTGAGCTGGGGGTGATCATCACCGCCATTATGGAAATGGAGGCTCAGAGAGGTACGGTGACTTGCCCAAGACCACACAGCTCTTGGCTCTCTTACCTACATTATAGTACATGGGAATTCCCAAGTCCTGGCCGGGGTCCACCTTCTGAGGGGCCCAAGGCAAGTTCCTTGCCCTCTGTGAACCCTCAGTTCCCCATCGGTACCATGAAATCCCAGCTTACCCCTTCACCATCCCCGGGGCGCTGCATAGTCCCCCACCCCAGCTCTGATATAATGATGTTGCGCGTCTCACCAGCCTTCACTGGAACGGAGCTGAGCGTGTGGTCCTCAGACCACCTGCCAGGGATCCTGGCCCGGCCCGCGTCCATCCGCAGAGCTGTCCGTCCAACCACAAATCCATCTCCTCTTCCATCCCCCCACTCGCCCACTTCTGCATTACCTCACCCGTTTATTAATGCCACGGGTACTTACTGAGAGCCCACTCCGCGGCGCGAGTAGCCACGGGGACGAAAAGACAAAGCAAGGCTTTTGTCCTCATGGAACTCACTGTCCAGTGGAGGAAACAGGCCTCAGGAAACACACAGTGCATCCAGAAATTGAGACAGATGCCCCAAAGAAAGGTTCGGCAAAATCAGAGGGACCTAATTTCCATTGTGGGGCAGGGGAGACTCTCTGAAGAAGTTGACATTTTAGGTAAACTCTGAAGTACGGTTTATGACTTAGCAAGTTTTGCTTCAAGAAGTAGAAAATGCTGACCGGGGAGGTTCAGGCAATCCAGGGATTTATTATCCTGCATAATAAATAGTCCTGTATCCAAGTTCTCCATCACCTGCTTACTCTGTCATCCTAGAGGACTGGCTCTGTCCCCAAGCTGGCTCACCTCATGGACACAAGATGGCTGCCACTGCTCTAGCCATCAGGTGAAGACCTGGCCACCTTCAAGGGAAGGGAAAATACGTCCTCTGCTCCTCCTCCTTTGGTTTTCTAAGATGGACAAAAACCTCCCAGAAACTCCCCAGCAGACTTAATGGCGGCATCACATCCACGGCGGGATCATCACTTGCCAAAAGGAATGGGCCTCTGTGATGGTCTCACCGGCAGCTCTCGATTTTGCCCTCAGGGGACATTCGAGGCTGTTTGTTGTCGTGGGTGTGCATGTGCACGTGTGGGATGCTATGACACGGGGCAGAGCCGGGCGAGCCGTGCATCCCCAACCCCAGAACAGCCCCTGCCATGGAGAGCCACCCAGATGGCCGCGGCGCTGGTCAGACACGAACCCGGAGTCCGGGGCACCAGGTGGAGGGGGAAGCAGCTTGGGAGGGACCCGGAGGACGGATCAGCTCAGGAGCCCCGACAGGCTGGCCTGGCTGCACCCACCAGGTGGAGTTCTGCAACCCCGGGCTGAGTGGACGCAGGGAGGACACAGGGTGGACGCCTCTCCCAGGGCGGTGAGCCCACCTGGCAGGGCCCCCCTTCATCCCCATCCCCATTCCCGTTCCCGTCGCCAGGAGCTCGACCCCTGCTGCAGAGTGAGGCACTGAAGGTCCCTCCTGGTGAAGGTCCTCGTGGTGAAGGCCCCTCCTGGTGAGGGTCCTCCTGGTGAAGGTCCCTCCTGGTGAGGGTCCTCCTGGTGAAGGTCCCTCCTGGTGAAGGTCCTTCTGGTGAAGGTCCCTCCTGGTGAAGGACCTCCTGGTGAAGGTCCTCCTGGTGAAGGCTCCTCCTGGTGAAGGTCCTCCTAGTGAAGGCCCCTCCTGGTGAAGGTCCTCCTGGTGAAGGCCCTCCTGGTGAAGGTCCTGGTGAAGGTCCTGGTGAAGGTCCCTCCTGGTGAAGGCCCTCCTGGTGAAGCCCCTCCTGGTGAAAGTCCCTCCTAGTGAAGGTCCTCCTGGTGAAGGTCCTCCTGGTGAAAGTCCCTCCTAGTGAAGGTCCTCCTGGTGAAGGTCCTCCTGGTGAAGGTCCCTCCTGGTGAAGGTCCCTCCTGGTGAAGGTCCTCCTGGTGAAGTTCCCTCCTGATGAAGGCCCTCCTGGTGAAGGTCCTCCTGGTGAAGGTCCCTCCTGGTGAAGGTCCCCTCCTGGTGAAGGTCCCTCCTGGTGAAGGTCCTGGTGAAGGTCCTCCTGGTGAAGGTCCCCTCCTGGTGAAGGTCCTGGTGAAGGTCCTCCTGGTGAAGGCCCCTCCTGGTGAAGGTCCCTCCTGGTGAAGGTCCCTCCTGGTGAAGGTCCTCCTGGTGAAGGTCCCTCCTGGTGAAGGCCCCTCCTGGTGAAGGCCCCTCCTGGTGAAGGTCCTCCTGGTGAAGGTCCTCCTGGTGAAGGTCCCTCCTGGTGAAGGTCCTCCTGGTGAAGGTCCTTCCTGGTGAAGGTCCCTCCTGGTGAAGGTCCTCCTGGTGAAGGTCCTCCTGGTGAAGGTCCCTCCTGGTGAAGGCCCTCCTGGTGAAGGCCCCTCCTGGTGAAGGTCCCTCCTGGTGAAGGTCCTCCTGGTGAAGGCCCTCCTGGTGAAGGTCCTCCTGGTGAAGGTCCCCTCCTGGTGAAGGTCCCTCCTGGTGAAGGTCCTCCTGGTGAAGGTCCTCCTGGTGAAGGCCCTCCTGGTGAAGGTCCTGGTGAAGGTCCCTCCTGGTGAAGGCCCTCCTGGTGAAGCCCCTCCTGGTGAAGGTCCCCTCCTGGTGAAGGTCCCTCCTGGTGAAGGTCCTGGTGAAGGTCCTCCTGGTGAAGGTCCCCTCCTGGTGAAGATCCTGGTGAAGGTTCTCCTGGTGAAGGCCCCTCCTGGTGAAGGTCCTGGTGAAGGTCCCTCCTGGTGAAGGTCCTCCTGGTGAAGGTCCCTCCTGGTGAAGGTCCCCTCCTGGTGAAGGTCCTCCTGGTGAAGGTCCCTCCTGGTGAAGGTCCCCTCCTGGTGAAGATCCCCTCCTGGCATGACACCCCCTCGCGGTCCAGGGCGTCACATGGAGTGACTGCTGGAGACGGCGACTCTGGAACAGCGCAGGAGGAGGACAGGCCCCGACTCCTGGTTCCGTCCTGCCCTGGCACAGCGGGCAGAGCAGGGGAGAGTAGAGGCCAAGGCCCTGGGGCAGGGGCAGGTCAGCCGCACAAGCCCTTTCACGGCCCATGGCTGACATTAATCAGCAGCTCCTGAAAGACCATGGGAACTCGGTCCAGCCAGCGTGGTTTCCAGTTCCCAGTCCAAGGCTATTTTGGGAATGTGGGCACCTCCCACCTTGCAGAACGGCCTCCCAGATGCACTCACCTCAGGACCCCTCCAGGGTGCAGAGTGAGGTGCCCCACTCAGACTGCAAGACGGTGACCGGTTGGCCAACCCGATGGCCAGTCCATGGACACGCCCTGTTTGCACACAGTTCTTTAAAAAAGTTTCGACCTGCGTCCTTTGCCAAGAATAAAACAGTTGGCACAGGGCGCCGAACTCCACGCTGCCCCCTTCTCTCGGGTAATGTCTGGCAGCCTCCGCGCCCAGCTTTCTGCTAGCAGCCATTCACAGGCGCTGGGCAGGGAGCTGGGCAGGGAGCTGGGCAGCCGCTGCCCCTCTGGTCAGGGTACAAGTGTCCGGTCCAGCCCTGGGGCCTCCTGGCCACACCACTCCTGCACAGGTCTGTCGGGCGCAGGAGGCGTCTGACCTGGCAACCTGGAGGGAGCGGATGGGCCAGGCCACCGGGGGCCACAGGCGGGACAAGCCCCCTCCCCAGAAGGAAGCCCTTGGTTGTCGTGGCTACACGCGCTATGCCAGGCATCGTCCACCTGAACCAGAGAGGCCGCGACAAGCACAGCCCTCAGTCCAGGCAGCCATGCTCGGGCACCCTGACTCTGAGAGCAAGGCGGGCATGCACTCTGTCCCCTCCCAGTGGCCTGCGTGCAGATGCCCGACACCCCACTTGTTCAGCATCCCAGAGCGGGGCGCTGGGAGGCTGATCTAGGTCCCACCTCACATAAAAAGGCGGACACGCTCGGCTGGAGATGGAGGCGGGTGCCGGAGGCAGGCCTCCTTTTTGGGCGCAGACGCAGTCCGACACCTCCGTCCCTCCATGTGGCTCGGACTGACCCTCATCCTGCCGGCCCTCCCCAGTGCCCAGCAGCTCCGCACCAGGCGCCTCTCTAGGTTGCTTCCAGAACCAGAAGGAAATCGAGGGAGGAAATTGGAGGAGGAGAGGCCTCCTGCTCGGCCTCCAGGAGGCTGGGGCCAGCAGCAGCGCCGAGGCCTCCTTGAGAAGAGGCGAGAGAGGGAGGAGGGACGCCTGTTAGCACCCAGGCCCCTCCCGGGAGCCTGAGCCGTGTACATCGAGGATGAGGACGCGGTCACCTGGGATGAGTCACGATGCCTTGTAAACTGGGGACTCTGCCTTGGAGTAAATACCTGTTAATGGCAGCAGGAGGGGACCATGCTGCTGGCTTCGTGGCAGCCGTGGTCGGCAAGGAGACGCGGGAACCAGAAAGGACAGGTCCAAAGAGTGACCTGGCAGTGATCCAGGGCAGGGAGGTGGGGAGCAGGGCCACTGAGCAGCTCCGGAGGCCTGCGGAGGAGGAGCTGTGTGCGGTGGGCTCAGGCAGGACCGGATAGCGGGACCCAGCAGCACCAGGAGGTCAAGCACCAGGCAGGAGGGCGCTGGGCCCCAGGCCCTGGACCCTGGGCTCTGGATTTGGACCTGAGGCCTCTGAAGGGGAGGCCGCCCCTCGCCCAGCATCCCTTGGCCCCGCACAGCCAGTCCCAGGCCGCCCCGCCCCTGCCCTGGGCTTTATTTTCTTTTATAATTAGAATTTTTAGGGTGAAGAAACGCTATAATATGTAAATCACTGTATTCTGTATTCGTCTTTATGCCAACGCAGCCATGAAATATCATGTTTCATATTTTTTATGGAGGAAAATAAAAGTGCCCAGGGCCCAGGAAATGCATCCTGGGTCTGCTTTCTGCCCGCCTTCCCCTCCCTCCCCCTCCCCCTCCCCTCCCCCTCCGCTCCCCCTCCTGGCTCCAACCCCCACCAGCCAGGGGACCTGAAGCCTGATGGAGTCAAGTCCCATCTTTGCCAAGCCGACCAGTGGCTGCGCTGCCTCCCCAGGCAGGACGAAGCCTGGTAACGCGGGAAGCTCAGCCTGAGTTGCTTCCTCCCTTCCCAGGAGGTTCGGGAGGCTGGGTCGGAGCCGAGGTTTATTGGAAGCCTCGGCGGCCGTGGCCTGCCCCACTCCGCGCTCCTCCTGTGGAGGAAGCTCGCTGGGCACACTGGCACTTCCAGCAGCAGGAGAGCAGCCCTTCCGCCGGGCTCGGCCTGGGCACCGCCTGCACCTCGTGGGCCAGGACGGGACCTGTCACTTGCAGAACTTGGCGCACAAGAAGCATGGAGGGCGCCTGGTTCAGAAGTCACTCTGGATCCAAGATGGTGACAGCAGGGCCTCACACAGTGTGGCCCCGCCCAGCTGGCCCCGGTGCTCAGTGCAGGGCAGGTGCCCTCGACCTGGCGGGCAGCTCTCTCCCTCCTCCTTCCCCGGGGAAGGATCCTGCTTCCAAGCTCTGGGCTCCTCAGACCCTCCTGCCGATTTCCACAACTACAAACCTGCAAACCAGGCCTCGGAACCCGATGCTCACAGCCAACATGCGTCCAGCACGCCCCGGGCACTGGATGGACCCATTAAATCCTCAGGACGACCTTCTGGGGGCCGTGCTGCTGTTGTCCCTTTGGGTGGGCGAGGAGACTGAAGCCATTGCCCAAGGCAACGCAGCCAGGAGACAGGCAGAGCCGGACCTCAACCCAGTCAAGGTGGGCGGGCATGCGCCGTCTGGCTCAGCTTCTGGGCAGGGGCCCACAGACCCACAGAGATGTTGCTTCGAGAGCGTGGGCAGAGTGCAGAGAGCAGAGGGAGCGTGCAGTCCCTGGGCTGGGAGTCCCAAGACGCGTGAGATCCGGGCTCGCCTCAGCCAGACACCAGCTTCCTCGCAGTGCAGAGTCCACCCCAGTACCTTTGCACCTGCTGCTTTCACCCCTGAATCCACTCTGCATCCACTTCATTCAGAAGGCTCCTTATGGGTCTGGTTTTCACTCAAGGACCAAGAACTGGGGGAGGGGGCATGAGTGGCCTTCCCTGAGACAGAGGATTGAGCTATTCCTGGTGTCTCCCAGACCCACAGGCCCCAGTCACTCAGCTCTCTCCTTCGCCGTCCCTCGCTGCCCTCCCTTCCTGAGACTTTCCATGGTGGTCAGCTTGCGGCCATGGTCACCTCTGTGGAGGAGTCCCATTAGGGCAGGGGCTTTGATCCAGTCGCTTGGGACCCCAGACTCTCGAGCGCTGCCTGCAGAACTAACGCGCCCCCTGCGGACCCCACCTCTGGAGTGCGTTCCTGCAGCAGGGTAGCCAAGGCCCGGCTCTTCACCTCCAAAACGGAGGCCACGTTGGGGGACACCTGGGAAGCCTTTGCCAGGGCTCAATAGGCCAAGGTTGGAAGGGCGGCCCTGAGGTGGGGCGGGCCAGGACCGGGAGGCCTCAGCACCATGTGCTGGTCAGTGGCCAGGGACACCCCTCCTGGAAAGCGCCGGCCCCTCCCACTGGCACCTCACTGCTTCCTCCACCTCGAGTGGACTCCAGGGGCCTCTTCCTGGTGCCTCTGGGCACTGGGCACGCTGTCCCACCCCATCTGAGACGGCAGCTCACCAGCCTCCTCACACCCCGGGGACCAGCAAATGCAGGCATGGTGGCCGCCTCACGGTGGCAGCGAGCAGCCCTTCCACCCCAGCCGGGAAGCCAAGGGGCCAGCGGAGCAAGGCAGTCCCCCGGAGAGCCACCCCCCGGCACTGCCTGTGTGGGGAGGCTGCAGTTTCTGGACGGGGATCCATGCTGGCGGCTTGAGGAGTCAGAACACACAGGGTCCCTGAGAGAGGGGGACTCCTCCTGCCCCTCCCCTGGCCCAGAGGTGACCCGGCTTCCAGTTCCTCGTGGACCCTCCACAGTGGGCTCAGAACAGCAGTCTCTGCCAGGAGCGACCCCATGACCACTCTCCGCTGCCTCCTCCTAACAGAACCTCCATTTGTTCAGGCAGCAAAGCGCCCAGATAAAATCACTCATGTTCCTGGGTTCCCTGGACACCAGGAGCTGCCACGTGGCTCAGTTCCGTCCAAAGGGATGTGCGTGCAAGTCTGGGGAGGGCACTTCTTTCCATTCCCCAACAGTCAGAGGGCTCGGAAGGAAGGCAATTGAATTTTCCTTTTGCCCTTTGTCCTCCTCCCCCACTTTCCTTCAAGGGATGCAGATGTGATGCCTGGAGGTGGAGCAGCTGTCTCCAGACCATGAGGACCAGAGGCACACACTCAGAATGGGGGAGTGGGGAGGAGGAGGGCGGGGCCATCAGCACCGGGCTGCCTGGCTCTGGACTGTTTGTTCGCTCTCTGTTGGACTCTCTGTCGGTGCAGCTGCAGGCCTTCTTGACAGATGCCCTGTGACTAAATGCGTTTATATTTATCTATATTCTTTCTTTCCCACAGAAATGGTGGCGCATCCCACCCCCACCCTTCAGGATCTTACGTCTTCACTTAATGATATATTTTTGAAGTTGCTACAAGTCAGGATGCACAGAACTACTGAAAATGCCCCACGATGCAGACCCTGTGCCCTTCCAGCCTCAACTAGTGCCCTCTGGGCACAGGCGTGGAAGGTTCCCAAACCCACGCTACGGCCAGCTTGGCTGCCAAGACCAGCGGGTGCGCCCTTCACTGCCTGCACGGGAGGTGGACCCACAGGAGTAGAGCTGCTGAGGGAAAGGGCGGATGCCCTGGAATGTTCTCAGAATCCGGCAATTTGCCTGCAGAGAGGCTTGGCCAACCTGCGTTCCGCCAGCACCGAGCAGTGACCCCTGGTCACCCCTTTCTATTTTGGTGCCAGGGACTGAACCCAGAGGCCCTCAACCACTGAACCACATCCCCAGCCCTTTTTTTTATATTTTATTTAGAGACAGGGCCCTAAGTTGCTCAGGGCCTTACTACGTTGTTGAGACTGGCTTTGAACTAGTGATCCTCCTGCCTCAGCCTCCCAAGCCACTGGGATTATAAGTGTGCACCACCACACCTGGTCCCTGGTCCCTTTGACAGCAAGATAAGTGTCCACTTTGCTGAGGCTCAGAGCACAGCACGCGGCCTGCCCAGGATACACCGGTACAGGGGAACCGTCTGACACTGAAGCTGTATGGAGACCGTTCCAGGACGCGGCCTCTCTGGCAGGCTGGACTCCAGAGCCCCTCAGCAAGGAGAGCAGAGCCACTGCGCCCACACTGGCCGGAGCCCACGGAGGGGCCCGGGGGGAGCTGCGCTGTCCTGCCGTCTGAGCGGTCCTGCCTCCGCTCTGGACCTCAGTGTCCCCCCTGCTCGGTGAGGGCTGGAGTCACTGGCCTCTGAGATGCTTTCGTGCTCAGCTTCTTGAAAACCAGCAGGTCCCCTGGGAGCTGCTTTCAGACCCCAAAATGGAAACAGCGAATTTCCCTCCATTCCTGACCAAGCGGAGGTCAGCCGTGTGGGCTTCTATCTGTGGACAGAGGTCACGCTCCCTGGGCCAGCTGCTGGCTGCGTCCGACTGCAGGTGCAGGCGCTGTGGGAAACCCAGTGTCTCTGAGGTGCCCGTCTCATCTGGGGGAAGGGCAACTTGTCTCCCCATTTCACAGAGAGGTTAGGCAGCTTGCCGGCGGCATCGGTCAGTCAGAGACAGGCCTGCACTTGGCCCAGGAGTCGGTGGGCGGGGTCCAAGCCCCCTCAGCTGCAATCTGACCCCAGGTATCCCTGGGGTCAGACTGTTCATTTGAGGGGTTCTCCTGTGCACTGGGCCTCAAGAGATGCTCCTTGGTGTGACAAATAAATACCTCCCAGACATCATCAAAATCACCCCAGCTGAGAGCTGCGGGCTTGGCACAGCCCTGGAGGAGTGGGTTCTGGGGCCTTCTGGGGACTCTTACTGGGGGGCGGGTACCGGAGATCGATCGCCCTCTGTGCCACAGACCCAGCCCTTTAATAGTTTATTTAGAGACAGGGGCTCACTAAGCTGCTTAGGGCCTCACTGTGGCTGAGGCTGGCTTTGAACTCGAGATCCTCCCGCCTCAGCCTCCCGAGCTGCTGGGATGACAGGCGTGCACCACAGTGCCCAGCTGAGCACTCTTACCCTCGAGCCCAACTTGGGCTCTGGGAGACTCTGAACAGGGCCTGCAAAAGAACGTCCCCCGCCTGCAAAAGGCTGTGCCCAGGACAGGTGACAGGAACGTGGCAGGGCAGCCTTCTCTGCGGTGCGCAACGAGATAGTCCAGTTCGGGGACCAGAGGGCAGCAAAGGGAAAACTGGGGTGGCGGGGTGGCTTTCGAGGTTGTCTGTGTGACCTCGGGCAAGTGCCTGGATCTCTCTGAGATGCTGACTCCTCAGTCACAGTGAGCGCTAAGCCTTGCAGAACCGAGAGCTAAGCCTAAGGAAGGCGGCAAGGCTGAGGGTGGAGGAGGAGGAAACCGGGCACGCCTCCAGGGGTGGCATGGGGCGTGCGTGGAAGGTGACCAGAGCGACATGGAGCGCAGAGCACACGGAGGCTCTCCAGGCCTGCTGACTCACCCGCAGTTCAAAAGGGAAGTTCAGAGGACTCCGTGCCCGAGGCGACTCCACCGATACCAGAAACGACCAACTTTCAACACATTCTAACGAGCTCCTACTACCCGCCAGGCGCCCGCGTCCGCAGGGGTCCGTGCCAGCCCAGGAGGTCAACAAGCCCCCTTCCCATGCAGCTGGCGGACGTGAACACGGACATAGGAAAATTCCACTGAGAGGTGGGAGAAGCGGCTCTTGGGAGCTGGAGCGGGAGGCCGACTTCCCACGTCCCCCGGGCGTCGCTGGACTTGGCCTCACCGCCTGCATCTGTCTTTAAAAGGCCAGGTGGACATGTGGGACTGAAGGCCAGGGCAGCGCCTGGCTCCCTGCACGTGGTCACTGCTGTTCTGTCCAGTGTGTTGACTGCGTTTTGAGCACCCACGGGGGTCCTCGGAAGAAGCTGGCCCTCGGGAGCCGCTCCCCGGGGTGGGGGCAGCCTGGGAAGTAACTGTCACCACAGGGACCAGGAGGGTGGAGAACCGGGTCCTGGCAGAGCAGGCCTGGAGTGGCTGCCACTTGGAACCCCTCCCCTGTGACTCTCCTTCACTTCCTGCTCAGGGCCAGGCTTCAGCCTCCAGGCTTGTCCCCCAGGCAGGAGGGCGGCCCTCTGGTCCACCTTCAGCACAAATGTGCACATCTTCATCTGCTCCAGAGACCCACGGGGCGTCCTGGCTTTGCCCTCAGAGCCCAGGTGGAAGAGGGGACGAGGGTGCCCTGGTCCCTCGGCCTGTCCGTGCCTTCAGGACCAGTGTCCAGTCTGAATCTAGCTGCAGCCCCTGAAGGAGATGCACCCTGGTCACATGGCACCCTGACTCTGGCCACAGAGTCCTTCATGGCCCTGGTGCTAGGCCAAGCCCTGGTCACACACTAATCCCTGGTCCTGGTTACAGACTGGGTCACAGGATTCAGGTCACACACTGAGCTTGGTCTCAGACTGAGCCGTGATCCTCCTCAAGAATAGGTTCTGACCCTCAGCACATGAGTCCTGACTCCAGCTGCACACTAGTCCCTGATCCTGGTCAACGGTTGCCCCCTGACCCTAGGCACAGATGGCTCCTGATCTTGGGCATGAAGCAAGCCCAGACTCTCATCACTGACTGATCCCTGGTCCTGACACAGGATCAACTATGACTCGGTCCTAGAATGAGCCATGACCTTGGTCACAGTGGTCCCTGACTCCAGTCCTCACCCTGGACATACACTGAGCTTGACCCTGTCTCAGAGGCCCTGCTATCTCTGGACGCTGCCGCCCCTGTCCAGGGCACAGAGAACTTCCAGAATGCCCGCTTCCGCCCACCCTGGAGCTCGGACCAGTCATTCCGCTGGCCTGTGCAGGTTGTCCAGGCTGCCACCTCCCAGGGCCGATGGGGGGCCTGGGGCACCCTAAGAAAGACGAGGCGTGATCCTGACGGAGCCAAACTCGAGCCTCCTCCCATCTGCAGGCCGCCGAGCTCTGCCCAGCTCTCCCTGATCATCTCCTGCTAAACACACGTGACTCCTGAATAAAGCTGCAGAATTCCCTCTCTAAGGGGGTCGGTCAACAGTAGCCACCCAAGGAAGTGCCCCTGCAGGAGGGGACTGTGCTGCCCTGGGGGCAAAGCACGCCCCCTCCCCGGCAGGCCTCCCTCCGGGGGTGGGGGGCCGAGGAAGGGGCAGGGCCTATCCTCCTGGCACGGCTGCTGCCCCGGGCTGCCCCGTCCTGGGGATCTGCCCGAGTCCAAGCAGTGGAGACTTTGAACTAGTGCCCGGCAGTGCTTCCCAGGATGGCAGGCCCCCGGCAGGGCCTGGCAGGTTGACAGTGTCCTGTGGTCCCCTCTAGGACTGCTGTGTCCCTTAAGACCCCAGAAAACAGGGGTGTGTGGGATGGGAACCCAGCCCCCGTCACGCAGGGCTGACGCTGTGACCCAGGAGACGGGGCAGGCTGAGGTCTTCATCAGCTTCCTCCCTGCCCCTTGGGGCTCGGTTGGGGCCTTGGAGAGGGAGGCTGGGTGGGTCTCCAGCTGTGTGTCCCTCAGGCCCTGCCGACCTCTGACAGCCTGCGGCCCAGTTCAGGGAGTCGAGGGTCAAACATCCAGTACGCTAGTCATGGGGCAGGAGGTGGGGACCACCAGCCAGCCACCAGGCCAGTGGTCAGACACATAGCGGGCACTAGCAGGTCACCCAGCATTTGTGGGGCATCTAGTCAGACAGCCAGCAGATAGAGGATGGCCTGTCAAGCTGGGGAGATGGACAGACAGGCCTTTGTCATCCTTCAGTGGTCAGATCTGACAGACACCAGCAGGGACAAGCAGGCTGTCAGTCGACTTGTCAACTCGCTTTGGAGACAGACAGGCTTCGCCGCTCACCTGACCACAGCCAGCCAAGCACTGGAAGACAGACAGACAGACCCAAGACACCAGCCAGCATACCGACACCGAGACAGCAGCTTGTCACTCCTCCTGTTAGGCAGATGGACAGACAGGTGTGCAAACGGGAGAGGGACAGGAAGGCCATCTGCTCCACGCCTCGCTGGTTATCCCGTGAGCCAGGTCCATGAGTGCCAGAGGGCCTTCCAGAGAGTCAGGATGGTGACGGTGACAGTGTAGTCGGTTGGCCACGCACCCACCCAGTCAGATGCCCAGCACTCAGTCAGACGTGTAGACGGACAGGAGGACAGACAGGCACAGCCAGCTGTCTAGTTGGCCAGAGCCTGGCCTTGTGGTAGACAGCCATGCTGCTGGACAGTGTTGGACCATCCTGCTCCCTGGACAGTGACATCACAACTGGCATCCAGGCTATCGGCTGGTGACTGGCCACTGTGAGGGACGTTAAGCCCATGGAATAAGCGGGGTCTCGACCCTGCCTCAGCCCCCGCGCGGTCAGGGAAGGGCTGGGAGAGCAGACCTCGCAGACCAGAAGAAGCGCTGGGGGGGGTGTCACACACACCCGTCCCTTTACCCCTGCAGGCCACCCACCCCGAGCCACCCCCTCTCCTCCCACGGCCAGCCTCCCCCACAGGACACGGGGGTCGGGGGAGAGGTGGCAGCGTGCGCGTGGGGGCGTCGCCTGCTGGCCCTCCCTCCCTGCTCCTCTGCTGGAGTGGGGGTTGGGAAGCCCTCGCTGGCCACTTCCCATTTTGGGAATTGGACCGAGAACTATGCAGGAGACAGAAATAATTCCTTTTTCGAGCCTGGCCAGGGCGCAGCAGCCCAAACACCGGCACAGAGCCAGCGCCGAGGAGGCCCCTGGGGGCGGCCGGGGTGGGACTGAGCCCTGGCGCCCGGGAAGCAAAGACCTGGCCTCTGCAGAGAAACCTCCTCACCCAGTTCCGGAACCGGGAAGATTCTGGGCTCCCGGCAAGGGCTGCCCGCTCAGGAGAGGGTGGGGGAGGGGCAGAAGTCTCCGGGCCCTGGGCAGAGTCGACTGGCAAACAGACCGTTTCTAGTGACCCAGAGGAGAGCCCCACGTCTCCTGAGAAGGAACGCGCCCCTCCTCTGGCAGATCACAGGCCACACGGGAAGCACCCGGCACACAGTAGGTGCGCACTGAGTGCAGGTGTCCCCGTGGGGAGCCTGGAGCCGGCGTCGCGCCTGTTGTGCTGCTCCCTGGCACTGCCCTGGACAGGTCGCCAAGGGCTCTGGCTCAGTGTGCATCTGGAAAATCCGAGCCTCCAGAGAACCCACCGGCCACAGGATTGAATGACAAGCGTGGGTGCAGAAGTCCAGCGCGTAGTAGGTGCACACTGCATCTTAGTCCTTCCTCTGAAGGCATCCCGATGGTCCCACAGGGAGGAGCAGCGATAGCGACCCCAAGCAGACCTGGGTCTCCATCTTCCCAGTGGCGCCACCTGGACATGGCCCTTTGAACAGGAGCGTCAGCACGCCCCTCCCCCACATAAAATGCGAGTTCCCGCCAGCAGGAGACCTGGGGTCCCCGCAGTCTCAATATCTGATCACATCACTTTGGTGTGCACGTCCCCAGCCCCTCCCTGCTCTGCCAGGGCCCCAGTGGTTCTGAGGAAGCCCATCCCACCCGACCCCCAGGGAAAGGCCGCAGGTCAAGAATGAACCCTGAGCCTCTGGGAACCAGGGGGCTTGCCATGCTGCAGGATGCGATGGTGCCCTGGGTCTGGGACCTGCAGGTCTCTGGGGCTCCCGCGAGGGGCCTAGCCCAGGAGCCAAGCTGACTCCAGAGGAGATAGCAGGGTAGGAACTGACCCTGCAGTGACGTCGTGACCCTCCCACCCCTGGACCAAACATTTTGACAATTTTAATCTTCATCATGAGCCTTCTAAATAGACAACATTATTCAGAAACCGAGGCTGAGAGATGTGAGATGTCTCATCCAAAATCACAGAACCAGAGAGTGTCGGGCTGGTGGACCGGGAAGTGTCCTTCCCCTTTCATGGGGCTCTGTGAACTGGCCTTTCTCACTTATCTCTGGGCCAGTGAGAAAGGGAAAGCCACCACCAGAACCCAGAAACAACTGTCTCAGGAAAGACCAGTCTCCTAATGTCAAGCCTGGAAGAGGCTCAGAGGTCGATCAGCTCAACCCATTTCACAGATGGGAGACTGAGGGCCAGAGAGGAAAGGGACAGAGGGAGCAGGGGCAGCGTGGGAGACGACTCTACAAGCCTCTTGCCTGCAGGGCTTCCCCCTAGTAGGGACCCCACACACCTCTAGGGAACCTCTCTCTCCTGGTCTCAGGCCACATGGCATAGGTGAAGCTACCCCGCCCCTGTCTCCAGGCCTGGCCAATCAGGACTGTGCACTCCTCTGGCAACAGCAATTGGCTTGGTTTGGACATGTGACCCAAATCAGGCCAATCAGAGTGAATCCTGGGACTCGAGTGATGGGCAGATAGACCTTAACCAAGCTGGATGGTCAGCCCAAGCAGGGGACAGGCCACTTTGCCAGCTGACTCTGGTAACCTGTTCATTTTAATGGTTTTTATTTTTTAACTTGTCTTAATTTAGGGTGACCAACTCAACCAGGTTTGCCAGGATCATCCTGACTTAAACTGAAAGTTCCATGTTTAGGAACCTCCTCAGCCTCCTGCAAATGGAGACGGGTGGTTACGTCCATTTATGAGTATCAGATAATGGCATGGCAGGTTTCTTTTAAAATAAACATTTGATTTTAAAAAGTGAAGCTGGGTGTGGTGGCTTTAATCCCAGCGACTCAGGAGAGTTGCAAGCTCCAGGCCAGCCCTGGCAGCTTGGTGAGACCCTGTGTCAAAATGACAGACGGAAAGGGCTGGGATGAAGCTCGGAGGTAAGTACGTGCCTGGAGGGTAGGGAGCCGGAGCTCACTCCCCAGTGCCAAAAAATAAAAGTGATATCTTTAAAAGTGAACCATTTCAGGGAAAAATACTAAGATAAAGTACCCTTGCCGAAAAGACATGGCAAAAAGTCATGACAGCTGCGTGCGAGCGAGCTGTGGTGTTGGGAGACAGTGTCTGGCTTTCCAGTGTCTGAAAACCCAGGCCCCATTCCCAGGCGGGTGGATGACTGGCTGTTGGACCCTGCATAAGTTGCTTACCCTCTCTGAGCCTCTATATCCTCCCCAGCTCACAAGGCCAACCAACCTCAGAGGGGACAGAGAAGTCAGAAGCAGGGCTGGTGTGTGCAGGAGGACTATGTTTCCGCCCTAGGGACGGCTACTCCTGTCAAGTGCCAGCTCCCCCAGGGTAAACCCGGGGCCACGGCAGCGCCCATTCACAAACGCTCCGCAGGCCTGCCATTCTGCACTCTGCAACCACTGGGCCTGTCTGATGAGGCAGATTAGCCGCCATTCAACTGCGACACCCTAGAGATGCTAATTGCCCAGTGCCCCTGCATCCCCACCCTCCCTGGCACGGGCTGCTGGCTGTCGATCCCCTGCCATTATTTCTGATAACAGGACTGGAATCGTCTACCCCAGGCAGGCCCTGCCGCTCGCTCCAGCATCTGGCCAGGGCGGCGCGGTGCCGGGAGGCACAGCACTCGGTGTCGGCACACAGCCGGCGGGGCTGCGGACACACACGCACCCTCTTGCCTACCCGCTCGGCCGGGGAGGAACCGGCGTCCCCGCGGGCACTGGCACTCTGTGTACCCTCGGGAGCCTGCTCGGAAGTGTCCCCTCTTCGCACGGGACCGGGTGTCCACGCTGGGAGGCTGGCCCGGGTGCCGGGAGCATCGGCAGGGCGGCCCCCCGTGGGGGCTTTCCCAGGGCTGCTGTTCATCGAGGCGCGGCTCAGACACCCACCACGTCCAGGCTCCAAGTGCTGGTCAGCGCCTTCTGGCAAGCGGACACCCCTGTGTGACCCCACCCCAGCTAAGGTACGGAGCATTCCCGTGGCCCGGAAGGTTCCCGGGGCGCGGCCTGAACAGGCAACCACTGTTCTGACCCCCTGCAGTCTGGTTCTGCCTCTCCCTCAACCTCGTCAACAGACTCGCTCAGGTGTGTGCAACACGCACGTGCAGCCACGCCACGCGGTGTGCACGGTGCTCAGGAAGGGCATCCCACACGGTGAGTCCCCTGGCCTCGGTTTGCAGCGTGGCCCCTCCACCCTGGGACTGGGCGGCTAAGGGAGGTGCAGGGACCCCGGGCCCTGGGTCCAGACAGCAGGAGGCTCCTTCCACACCTCTTTGGCTGCCCTGCCCGAGTGACCTTAGGCAGGTATTTAAGACCTTGCCTTCTCCTGTCGGATGAGGACCAGTGAAAGCCAGTGAGGGCTGCCCAGGTCCTGACCCACTCTATCCTCCCTGCAAACCCAGGTCCAGGCACCGTTGTTACCCCTCCATGGGCAAGGAACCTGAGGCACAGAGAAGTCCAGCAGCTGTGCAAGGTCACACAGCAAGAAGTGGCAGAGTGAGGATAAAACCCAAGACAGCTCAGTGTCCATCCTGGTGAAGAGACTGGAGGTCATGGACCATGTTTACGCCTGGCAAAGCGCCAGGTGCTTACTAAGTGTTAGAAGTGGCTACTTCAGGAGCACTTAATCCACTAGGTCATGGGTGCCTCAGAGCAACCATCTCACAGATGAGATTAGACAGTCTTTCCAGAAAACAGCGGAGGTTCCTCAAAAGATTAAAAATGAAGTTGTCCTATGATCCAGTGGCGCCCACCCCCAGCACACCTGCACAGGCAGTGAAGCCAGAGGCCACGAGACAGCTGAGCCTTGTGTGCTGCAGCACAGTTCATGACAGCCTGTGTCACCCACCAAGGAACCAACAAGAACACCCAGTGCAGAGTCGCGGTGGAATACTGTTCGGTCATGAAAAAGGATGGAATCCTGTCATTTGTGACATGGATAACCCTGGAGACTCTCAGTAAAATAATCCAGGCACAGAAAGAGACACACTGAGCAGTCTCACTCTGTGTAAGATCCACACTTGTTCTCCTAGGAGCAGAGACTGGGAGGGGATGGGAGAGGTTGGTCGTCGGGTACAAAGTTCCAGTCAGGTGGAAGAAAGGGGCTCTGGTATGTGATTAGTTCACAGAACATATTGTGTATTTCACGATAGTCAGAAGAGAGGATTCTGAAAGTTCTCACCACAAAGAAATGATACGCTGGGGTGACCGACATGTCAGTCACCCTGATTTAATCACACCTGGAGACGTGTGTCAGAACACCAGTCTACCCATACGTGAGCTCGCTTGTCGCCTGTCAGGTGGCACTTTAAAAACGAACCTAAACAATCGAAGCCAGTGGTGGAAACTCCGATCTCTTGTTCTAGATCCCATCTCCTTTCCAACCCTCCTCTGGGGACAGTCCATTCCACAGGCAGGAACTTGGTCTCTCTTGTCAACAGCCATGTCCCTAGATCTTCCAGAGCACCTGGCATGTACTTGGCACTCCATAAATGTTTTCCCAGTGAACAGTAAGGCGGGGAGTTGGGAGGAACCACCCTGCCCAGCGCCCCCTTCCCAGCTGGGGTCCCAAGCCCTAGAGGGGGCGTGACTTGTTCACGGTCACGCAGCAACCTTGGCCCCGGGAGCCTCCGACCTTCTCTTCTGCCTGGCTCACCTTCCCTGCCTCCGACAGGAGGACAAACGGCTTGGGAGCCCCGAGGCCACGTTAATGGGGAGCTGGCACTGAGCCGCTCCCGAGGTCATGAAGCCATCCAGGGCCCGGCGGAGGCTGCCAAGCTGAACCTCAGAAAAGCCAGCGAAGGGACAGGAGGCCCGACTTGCCAGGGCTCCTGCAGGGCTGCAGACGGGGAGGGAGCCTTCCTGGCAGCCGGGCAGCTAGGGAGGCCCGGCCAGCCCTTAAAAGCCCTTTGAGAACAAATGCTTGGACCGCAGCCCTCTCTGGCCGGTGTCCCCACCATGTCAGCAGAAGCAGCAAAACCGCGGCGAGCAGCCTGGGTTCCGCGCTCCTAGGGATGGGGTCGGCGAGCACTCGTGTGATGAGGCAAGGTGGAGACTCTGGGGCATGTCCCCCAGCCCCGCAGCCACCCTTAGCCACCAGGTCGGACACCTGGACGTGGATGTCAGTTGGAAACACGTGGCTACCCCCACTTGATGACGGGCAGGGTGGCCCCTGGGGCAGAGCCTGGGACAGGAGGGAGTCTCACGTGCGAGAGTCACTGAGACAGGGAGAGAGGGAAGCAGGCCCGGCGGGGTGGGGTTGGCGAGGATGCGGGCCCAGCTGCAGTCTGGCCTTGGCTGGACCCTGGGAGCCCGGGCGTGAACCTCAGCACAGAGTGGAGCCCATCTGGAGGCAAGAGGCTCAGTGCCACCCTGACTTGGGCAGTGGCTGGTGCTGAAGAGAGGAGAGGAGGCTGCTGTGCACCATGTGGGGGGCGGGCAACTCCCAAAGGCCAAGAGCCACGTGGGGCAGCTGGGGGCTCTGAGCAGCTGGGACTCAGTGCAGCGGGTGTGGCTGCACCAGCTCGAGCAGGTATGGCCAAGGTGCCTCCAGTGTCCACCCTACGGCTACCCACTTCCTGTGAACATTCATCACTGCCCCCAGCTGGAGCCAGCCTCCGAGGAAAGGGGAAGTCCTGCCACCTCCTCCCAGAGCAGGCCACTGTGCAGAAGGCTCTAAGGTTCGTAGAGTCTAGAATAGGCGAGACCCCCGGGGAGACCAAAGAACCGGGAGGCCTGCCGGGAGTCTCTGCGGGAGGACGGAGCCGGGCAGATGAAGTGACAAGGTGAGGACAGAGGCGGCCTGGCGGGCTGGGCTGCGGAGGATGGAGAAGGCTGTCCTGGGGAGGCAAGAGCCCGGCCTGAAGCCCCCATCCCAGCCCAAGAGGTGCGGGAGACTCAGCCAGCCAGGGCCAGGGCAGGCCCCCCTTGACTTCACCCTGCCCGCTCCATCTGCGCACCACACTCTACAGTGAGCAGGCCCACCAGCTCATGTGCACCGCACTCTACAGTGAGCAGGCCCACCAGCTCATGTGCACCGCACTCTACAGTAAGCAGGCCCACCAGCTCATGTGCACCGCACTCTACAGTAAGCAGGCCCACCAGCTCATGTGCACCGCACTCTACAGTGAGCAGACCCACCAGCTCATGTGCACCGCACTCTACAGTGAGCAGACCCACTAGCTCAGCATTCCGAGGTGGTGAGTCAGAGCTTGAAGGCCACACGGGAGCGGCCAAGAGGCACACAGCCTGCATTCGCCAGCAGATGTGGACAAAGCACCTATTACGTGCCGGCCACTGACCGCAGTGCTGGATACTTCCAGAAACAAAGAGAAGCCCCTACCACCAGGAGTGGATGGGTGGGAGCTCATCATTGCCAAGGGGGAAAGAATCAGGCGGGAGGGGAGGGGCGGAAGCTGCCATTTGAAAATCATGGGCCTGAAAAGCTGATATTTCATAAAAACGAGAGGTGTCAGAACAAGGCCTCCGGATAACAAGAACAACTTCCGCGAGGCCCAGGAAGGGGTGATGGGAGGGGAGATCGGTCAGGGAGGGCCGGGGAAGGGACCCCGCCTGCAGGGCCTTGTGGCGTGGCCACCGTGCGGATTTCACTTGGGCGATGCAGGAAGTGGGAGAAGGGACGCGGGTGGCGACTGTGCAGGCCCGTGTGCGCCAGGGAAGGGCTGTGACCACCAGGACAGCCAGGGCGGCGCTGGGTCAGCAGTGGGGGCTGGGGCACGCTCTGCTGTGGGGCTGTCCTCACAAGTGCCCGTGGCATGTCCAACCCCCGCTGCTGGCATTACGACCAAAACTGCCTCCAGACGTTGGGGCAAAATCACCCCCAGCTGAGAACTTCTGGTCTGGCACAGGGATCAGCCAACTGCAGCTCACAGGACAGATGCAGCCGCCACCTATTTGCCCAAAATGCAAGCTGAGAGCAGATTTTGGCTTCGATGGTTCCTCTCTGGGCCGTTGGGCAGGTGCCTGTGGGAGAGCCCCGGCCAGCCTCTCGGCTGCGAACTTGAATCTGGCCCTTTAAGAAAGAGGTGGTTGACTTCTGGTCAGGGGTGTTAGGAGGTGGACAGGCCTTGAGAGCAGGGCACTGGGGCTGGCACCGAGAGCCAGCCCAGAGTGTGGGCCGGAGCCAGGAGTCCCCATGGCTCCAGGAAGGAGCTGCGGAGACGGGGAACTGGGCAGGTGCAGGTTTGAGTGTGCCTCCCTGGGCCTCGGTGTCCCCACCTGCTGGATCTCGAGAAGGGGGTTTGTGGCGAACCAAGGCGGAGGCAGCCTGCTTTCACCTGTGCTGAGGACCAGGCTGTCAGAAGGGACCGAGGGCCTCGTTTGAAGGCAGGTGGGGGCTGCCCCTGGGGAAGTTGGCCCTGAGGTCTGGCGGGGAGGTGGACGTCTGAACTGCCTGGGACTTGAAAGGCTCTGCCTGGGCGCGGGGAGCTGGGTTAGGAGGCCTGTGGCTCCCTCTTGCTTGGAGACTCTCAGGCCCCGGAGCCAAGACTGAGTGACTTGCCGACTTGCCGGAACCCACACAGCAGGCAGCAGCTGAGTCGGGACAGGAAACAGCTGGCTCAGGTAACAAGAGGTTGAACTGAGACCAGGGCAGGATCAGGCGAGCTGAATTTCATTCCAGGAATCTCATCCTTCTGGACTTGGAGGTGGACATTTTTCCTTCCAATTCAAGAGTGTTGAATGGCTCTCCCAGATTCCTGTTCAGCTAATTCCTTGAAGGAACCACAGCCTGCTCTCTGTGACACCCCCTGACCAACCCGAGGTGCCCCAAACTCCTGGTCAGCCTGTCCCTGTAGCCCCACGGGCTTTCCGAGGCCCTGCGTGTCCACGTGAGACGTGTCAGAAGCACTGAGACCTGGATTTCTCAATCTTGGCTGCACAGAGCTTTGAAAAGCACCATCCCCTGGGTCCAGCCCCAGAGACTGGGATTTAATGGGCCTGGGAGTTTCAAAGTTCCTTGGGTGACGCTCACCTGCAGCATAGCTGGGCAACAACGGGACACGACTCTCAGAGCCAGGAGCTGCCCCCCCACTCCGATCCTCTTCGAACCAACAGGGGAAGTCCCAGGATGAGGCTAATGGGACTTCACGCTTCTCTAACACAGGACAGTCCCCTCTTTTGACCCAAAGAGAGCAGGTGTCAGGTTCCAACTCTCGGCTGGAATTTCACAGCAGGATTTATGAAAAATGGCACCAATTCTTTGTGATATTCAAATTTCCTTTCGAAACTGCTTGATTTCACTAAAATACATGAACTAATGAAAAACATTAAGCAAATTCTATTTTAGGCATTTCCTGGATCTACTGGTGGCCTGAGACCCAAGTGGGTCCCTTAGCTCCTGTCCTCTGCCCACAGGTGATCATGTGACCCAGGTGTGTCCACAGGAGCCAACCCTGGGGTTTGTGCCGGAAGAGCTGGGAGAGGTGTCCCTCCCTGGCCTTCATGCTGGGAGGAAGGAGTTTGGAGGCATTGTTTTGGAGGAGGGAAATGACCTGTCTGTCCCAGGCCCCCAGCAGGAGTGACCGCCCTGGGATTTGAACTATATACCTGTCCCCGCCCCAAAGGGCACAACTTCCAACTAAATCACATTTCTGGTTCATTTTCTGGGATCCTGCATTTAAAATCTCTCTCCTAGGTGTAGAGACTTCATATGTGGAGTTTGCTTAAGAAAATTCTATGGTACCCCCTAAAATAACCATATGGGGGTCTTTACACAGCGACAGGAGAGGCCAGAGCTACCATCGCACGCTGAGGTCCGCAGGAGGCATCTGGCTGTTGGTAAGGAACTTGGTACTTGAGGGCTGGGGACGTAGCTCAGCGGTGGTGTGCCTGCCTAGTGTGCACCCTGGATTCTACCCCCAGCACTGACAACAAGAAGGAGGAGGAGGAGGAGGAGGATGAGGAGGAAGGAGGAGGGAGGAGGAAGGAGGAGGAGGAGGAGGAGGAGGAGGAGGAGGAAGGAGGAGGAGGAGGAGGAGGAGGAGGAGGGAGGAGGAGGAGGAGGAGGAGGAGGAAGGAGGAGGAGGAGGAGGGAGGAGGACGAAGAGGAGGGAGTAGGAGGAGGAGGAAGGAGGAGGAGGAGGAGGAGGGAGGAGGAAGAGGAGGAAGGAGGAAGAGGAGGGAGGAGGACGAGGAGGAGGGAGTAGGAGGAGGAGGAAGGAGGAGGAGGAGGAGGGAGTAGGAGGAGGAGGAAGGAGGAGGAGGAGGAGGAGGAGGAGGAGGAGGAGGAGGAAGGAGGAAGAGGAGGAGGAGGAGGGAGGAGGAGGAGGAGGAGGAGGAGGGAGGAGGACGAGGAGGAGGGAGTAGGAGGAGGAGGAAGGAGGAGGAGGAGGGAGGAGGAAGAGGAGGAGGAGGAGGAGGAAGGAGGAAGAGGAGGAGGAGGAGGGAGGAGGAAGGAGGAGGAGGAGGAGGAGGGAGGAGGACGAGGAGGAGGGAGTAGGAGGAGGAGGAGGGAGGAGGAGGAAGGAGGAGGAGGAGGAGGAGGAGGAGGAGGGAGGAGGACGAGGAGGAGGGAGGAGGAGGAGGGAGGAGGAGGAGGGAGTAGGAGGAGGAGGAAGGAGGAGGAAGGAGGAGGAGGAGGAGGAGGGAGGAGGGAGGAGGAGGAGGAGGGAGGAGGAAGAGGAGGAGGAGGAGGAGGGAGGAGGACGAGGAGGAGGGAGTAGGAGGAGGAGGAAGGAGGAGGAGGAGGAGGGAGGAGGAAGAGGAGGAGGAGGAGGAAGGAGGAAGAGGAGGAGGAGGAGGGAGGAGGAAGGAGGAGGAGGAGGAGGAGGGAGGAGGACGAGGAGGAGGGAGTAGGAGGAGGAGGAAGGAGGAGGAGGAGGGAGGAGGAGGAAGGAGGAGGAGGAGGAGGAGGGAGGAGGACGAGGAGGAGGGAGGAGGAGGAGGGAGGAGGACGAGGAGGAGGGAGGAGGAGGAGGAGGGAGGAGGAGGAGGGAGTAGGAGGAAGAGGAAGGAGGAGGAGGAGGAGGAGGGAGGAGGGAGGAGGACGAGGAGGAGGGAGGAGGAGGAGGGAGGAGGAAGGAGGAGGAGGAGGAGGGAGTAGGAGGAGGAGGAAGGAGGAGGAGGAGGACGAGGAGGAAGGAAGAGGAAGGAGGAGGAGGAGGAGAAGGAGGAGGAGGAAGGAGGAGGAGGAGGAGGAAGGAGGAGGATGAGGAGAATAATGATAATAATAAAAATAATAATAATTTGGCGCCCTAACCCTTTCGGAGGATGAAAAGAACCTTCTGGTTGGAGTCGCAGCTGGTCATTTTGCTGGCTCAGCCACTCGCCATTCAGAGGAGTGCTAGGCTTGCTTTCTGCCAACCTTGACCGACCTCTGGATTCGGTCGTCTGTCCACTCATCCAACAAGGCCTCGGGGGCTGGGTGAAGGGGTAGCAGTGCTGGGCGCAGGAGAGACAGGTGTACCCAGAGACCAAGCCCCACTGCAGCGGGAGGGGCAGGCATGACCTGGCACGAGCTCACTCGGACACGAGATTACTGTGGAACAGAGGCCATTGAGAGAGGCACCCTCGAGGGGCACACAGAACATGGACAACCCATATCTGGGGGTTGGAGCTTTTCAGAGGTTGGGGAAGGCTTCCGGGAGAAGGGGACATTCAATCCAGGTGCTTCAGGATGGGGAGGCGAACACCAGGTGCAGAAGAGAGGAAAAGCATTCCAGGCAGGGTGGACGGCATGTGCCAGAGCCCAAGGCAGGAAAGAGCTTGCTGAGTGGGAGCTCAGTGGGCCGGTCACGCAGGAGAGGGGGTGGTGGAGCGGCAGAGGCGAGCGCCTGGCTCGGTCTGGCAGCTACTTGGAGCGCTGGCCACTCTGCAGCCAGCCAGAGACGCCCACGTTCCCGCCCTGCTCCCTTATGCCACGGGATGTGGAAAAATCCACTGCCCTGGTTTTTGTGATTTCAAAAATTTAAAACATCCATACGATTGGGGTTGTTTGAGTTACGAAAGCCACTTCTCTTGCAAGGAGCCCCCAGTTCAGGAAAGATTATCTCAGAGCGAGGAACCTAGGAATCCAAAATCAGGACCAAGAGTGTCTGATGATAATTCTCGGGGAACATACCAGGGCCACCGTAGAGGGAGTGGCACCAAGGCAGGGGAGTCAGGGGAGCCGTGGTCAGGCAGAGCCGGAAAGGATGAGTTAGAAATGTCACGGAGGCCAGGCCAGAGGCTGCAAGGTGTTCTAGCCAGATGGCCCACGTGTGCAAAGGCCCTGAGGTGTGACCCAGAGCAGCCTGTCAAGGGTCTGAGAAAGGATTTCCAGTGCAGTTAAGAGAACAAAAGGTGGTGACGTGATGTGCGTGGAGGACGGAGACCAGGTGCTGGTTCTTAAGGACCTTGTGGGCCAGAGAAGGGTCTTGGAAATTATCCTGAGAGCAGCGAGAAGCCACGGAGGGGTTCATGCCTGCTTTGTCATGTCCCCTCACCCATCCAAAATGTCTGTATAGACGAAGTGAATGGAACTGGAGACGACTCCGCAGGGAGTGACTGGGAACTGGGAAACCTGAGACCACAGCAGAAGGGAGAGGCACTCAGCACGGATATCTAGCAGCACCCACTGAACACGGGGCCAGCTCTGGACCGCCGAGGCAGAGGTCAGACCTTATGGAGCCCTGCTCTGGCGAAGCGGAGGATGTGCAGGGATGAGGCAGCTAGAACCAGAGGAACGCAGGCTGTCCACGGTGGTGACGGGCCAGGGAAACACGGAGGGTGGCAAGGCCTGGCCGGGTGGGGGTGGGCCTGAGCCCGGAGCCAGAGAAGGATCCAGCCGCTGCTCCTGCCAAACCCCTTCTGCTGAGAGCCCACTGCACGCTCTAAATGAAGATCCTTTGAGCCCCTCCGCTCAAATCAATGACGCTCCCCCCAGTTGGAACCGACAGTGCATTCATGGTGACCACAATGACCAGCCACCGTTCTGCTTGCCCTGCACCTGCATCTCCCGCCTGTAGCCACAAGCCCCGGGCTCTGCCTTGGCGTGCCCTGCCCGACAAGTCTGCTCTTCTCTGGATGACAGGTGAGCTCACCCAGGGTCCCACGGGGGGCAGGGCTGCCTCCCTGCCTGCTCAGCGGGCTCCAGGGTGCTTGACCCCCATCCCGGGGAGGAGGAGCTGGCAGAAGCAGGCCTGCTGGCCGCGTGGAGCCCTGGGAGGCCTCTGCGGTTTGATCTTCAGGAACGGCTGCCAGGAGCCGGGACGATGAGGCCCAAGGAACGCACAGGGACAAGTCTCACCACATACCGAGCAGGGAACGAGACCTGCACCCCCAAGGCCGGCACTCTAAAGGAGCCTGCCGGAATTCTGATCCTGAGCACCACTGAAGCATTCTGACCTTGAGCCTCAGAATTCCGGCCCTGGACATGAGTTCCAACCTGGAACGTCAGCGTTCCTACCCTGTCTACTGGAGTTCAATCACAGATGACGACGCTCTGGCTGCACGCTCGTGGGTCCAGTTATGGATTTGAGGGTCCTGACAGCATGGCGGTCTCCTGACCTTGAACCTCACCCCCCCAGTTGTGACCTTGAATGGTGGCATTCCAACAACAAATGTGACAGCAGTGACCTCGAGTTGCAAAATTCCAGTCCTGAACACCAGATTGGGCACCCTGACTTCTACGGAGACTCCGAACACCCAAGATCCCTGGTTCAAAGCCACAGAGCTGACATCACCCCTCGGGGACCTCGCTCTGATCTACAGAGGAAGTGTCCACAGGCCCTCGGCTCCGGGAAACAAACCAGTTGCTCAGATGACAACGACGACGACGGAGAAAAACAATACGGTGAATGTTGGCGTGAGTTTGTCGTGCGCCAGGAGCGAGGCTGAGCCTTTCCCATCCTTGATCCCGGCTGATCCCCCAGACCCCCAGGGAGTTCCCCATTCCCATTTTACAGCTGTGACTCTGAGCTCAGAGAGTCCAGTGTGCTGGCTGAACATCCAGCCTGTGTCCCGGCTCCGAGGACAGCTTTCCTTCTACTCGTTAACTAACATGTTCAGGACTTACCTGTGAGTTTCCCTGACTTGTGTTGACATCCCGAGGGCACCAGCACCTTGAGTTTGGGGACAAGTCATTTGTTCCTCAAGGATCTGCCACCTGGGCTGTGCTCCATGCCAGGCATAAGACCTGGGGAGGGGTGCAGCCCGTCCAGGTCACGCGTTCCCAGTGTCTCTGTGAGGATGTTTCTGGATGAGGTCCGCCAGATGGCCCTGCCCGGGGCAGTGGGCGAGGAAGGGGGAGCTGCCCCTCTTCCGCCTGCTCCAGCTGGGGCGTGGGCCACCTCTGCCCTGGGACGGGATTTACACCGTGGCTTCCCTGGGAGCTCAGACTTCAGGACTTGGATTGAGTTACCCCACCAGCTCCCCTGGGACTCCACACAGTGAGACTTCTCAGCCCCCTTACATAGCTCCCCGTAATGGATATATCTCACTGCTTCTATTCTCTGGTGAATTTTAGTACAGGGAACCTGTTCCGACTCCCACACCCCATCCCCTCTCCTCTGGTGGGAGGGACGCAGAAGCAAGAAACCATCCTCCCTGCCATTTCTAGTCTACTGCAGGGGTCAAACACAGAAGCCCCAGGGCCAGGCATGGTGGCGTGTGCCTGTAATCCCAGCAGTCCCAGAGGCTGAGGCAGGAGGATGAGAAGTTAGAGGCCAGCCTCAGTATTTTAACGAGACTCTGTCTCAAAATAAAATAAAAAGGGCTGGGGGTTTAGCTCAGTGGTGGAGCGCTTGCCTAGCGCGTGAGGCCCTGGGTTCCATCCCCAGTACCACAGAAAGAAAAAAAACCGAAGCCCCAAAGCCTGTATGTGGCACCCCAGTGAGTTCTGCTTGGCCCACCCAAGTGTGTTTAATGTTTTAAAATTACTTCCCAACATTAAAAACTCGGGATGTCTCACATGAAAAGCCGAATTTCTGTCTGGGCCTGGAACAGAGCCTGAAGAAGCAGCAGTTGCCCCTGGGGGGCCTGTGCTCCGCTGCCCGCAGACCCTGCCGCTCCCCGCTGCCCTTCCCCGGGGCACAGGCTGTGGTAACTGGCACCCTCACAGGCTGCCCTGCCTGGGGGCCTCCTGTCCTGCCTCCCTAGGCGGGGAGCCGGGGGCTTCTCCTTTGACGGATTCTCTGGACTCAGGGGCTGCCAGCCACCCTGCCCGGGGCGGGGCTGGCTCCAGGGTGCCCCCTTGGCTTGGGCTGTGTCACCGTCACGGATCCTTACTGATTTCTGAAGGCGAGGGCAGCACCCGGCAGACTCCACGAGCAGCCCTGCCATGGGGCTCTGCAAGTCGGGCCAGCCCCGCATGCCCTGCTCCCACCGCAGAGCAGCAGCCTTGGTGGCCGATTCTCCCAGCGAGAGGCAGAAGCGACCTTCTCATGCCGGGGACTTGGGGCAGCATCCTGGAGGAAAGGCGAGAGGAACAGGGACTCCCTTGGGGCACGTTTTGCATAGCTCCTGACACGTGGAGAATGTGCCACGTGTCCATCAAAGAGTGGGGCGGTGGCCATGGCGGTGGCCGTGGGGCATGGCCATCGGGGGGCGGAGGGAGTGTCTGGCCCCCAGCTGCACCTTGGTGCATGCAGAGCGCCAAGACCCAGAGTCCCCACCTCGGAGGACAGGACCTCAGCGGGGCAGGGGTGAGGTCTGGGGCGGACTCGAGAAGGAAGGACGCCGGAAGAAAGCAAGCCCACGACCCGACCCCGGCCCGCGCTGCCTCCAGCGCTGGTGAGGACGCTGCTCGGTGAGGACGCTGCTCGGTAAGGTCGCCGGGTAGGAAACAGGCCCAGGGAGAGAAGGGTCTGCCCAGGCCTCGTGCTTCCAGAACGCAGCCTCGCGGTCCTGCACGCAGGCCAGCCTCCTCCCACGCACCCCAGAATCCAGAGACGTCCTGTCATGGAAAGGCCGCAATGCCACCAGAGCCACCCTGGACATTCGGGGTCAGGGAGGCCTCTCTGAGGTGATATCTGAGCCGAGGTGGGAGGGACGAGAAGGACCTGGCTCGACAAGGTTCCAGTCCAGAGAGGTCAAGTGACTTGTGTGAGGTCACAGAGCCGCTGGGCCCTCCTTCCCTCCCTCCCACGTGCCCGTGGATCCCGCCCCTCTGCACCAGGCCCCCGGGTGACTTCAGAACACAGAGCGGCCAAGCCTTCCTGGACGGGGCTTTATGGCCTCACGTCTGAAGGTGGCCGTGCACGTTCCCATAAACTATTCACAAAACAGGCGGCTGCGCCCCAGGACACAGTCCTCTGGACACCGTGCTCATGCGGGCAGACGCACACGCTCAGAAGAAAGAAGACGACCGCGCTGCGGGCGGACGGAGAGCCTGCAGAAGAGAGCCCGCTGCCGCTGCCCCGGGCAAAGCCAGGGTCAGGCTCACAGTGAGGCCTCCTCACCACCGAGGCCCTCCGACGGCGGCGCTCCCGTTTCTTCCCTGCCGCGTTAGCCTTCCTCAGTCTGTATTTGCCCGGCGCCCGCCCCCTTCCGGGATTATTTACTTACTTATCCTCTCCCTCTCCCTCTCCAACCCATCTTTGGAGGAACCATCTCCTTCCTGTGCTCAGTCTCCTGAAAACGCTGGCTCCAGGCATTGGCATGTGACCCAGACCTGGCTAAATGATTGGTCCAGGGATGGGCCAATGAAAATCAGCCCTGGGATTTTGCTGAGACCATTGAGAAAGAGACCTGCCCTCTCTCCAGGAAGGAAGCCTGGGGTTGCTGGAGGCAGAAGAATAGCGCTTAGGGTCCTGATGACAAATTTCAGTTCCTGGATCCAACCCTGCCTGAAGCCTCACCTAATTCAGGACTTTCACAAGGCCATTTGAGCTGCATTTCTTTCAGCTGCAAGTGGAAGAATCCCCAAAGATGCAGAGGTGTTTCTCAAGGGCCAGCAGGGTGACATGCACCAGCTGTCAGCTGCACCAACACGAGGCGGCACCGACAGGGGTTCTAAGCCAGGCACACACACCCACACAAAGGCAGAAGGGCCAGCGAGACCTGAAGGGACGCCTGCTTTGAACGGATTGCCCTGGGAGGAGAGGGGACCGGATCAAGTTGCCGTCAGTATTTCAAGGAACGATAAAGACGTGCAGCCCTATCCCCACGAGGAGATCATCACTCCCGGACGTGAGAGGCTGGGCCAGCACCGTCCCACCTCCCCTGCATCTGCTGCTCACAGGGGGCCTCTTGGGTACAGCGGGGTCTGCAAAGACTCTGAGAGGCAGGGCTGGCCAAGGTCAAGGGCCCGGGGATCACACCAGCCTCGGAAAGAAGCAGGGATGGGCCCAGGTGGCCAAGAGTGAAACACCACGGCTGTGCTCAGAAGCTGCTTGGTCCCAGGTCCGTCCCTGGAGGATGGAAGCCATGCTGTGGGGCGGACATGTGTGACATCAGGCGCTCCACGTCAGCGTCCACCGCTGCCCCCAGTGCGCAACGATGCAGAGATGCGTCACTGCAGAAGAGGAGCTGGGGGGCCGGGGCCCCTCAAGCGTCTCAGTCAATGCTGCCTCTTCTCTGTGAACCAGGGAAAGGCCACTTCTCCCTGCCCAGCAGGCGCGGGGACAGGGAAGAGGCAGGTAGAGACAGGAAGGGCAGGGGGTGCCTGGGCCACCCCCGCCGCGCATGGGAGATCCCTCTGATCGGTCACCACAAGAGCAAGTGCGTTTGCTCACTTACACGCTCAACAAACTCTAACGTTAAACGGCAGCGGTGGTAACAGTTAACAGCGCCTTTGCCGAGTGCTCCGCAGAGCAGCCCTGCTTGCCGGGAAGTGCCCCAAACTATGGGTCGGGAAATTGAAGCCCAGAGAAGTTAAGTCATTCCTGAAAGAGCACACAGTGCATACCGGGCTGAATAGGGATCTGAACCAGACAGTGGAATGCAGGGCCTGGGCTCCTGCTGCCTCCCTGCAGCCCAGCCTCTCTCTGCTGCTCCTCCCAGTGGTACGGACATTGGGTTTCCAGTGCACAGGGAGGGGAGCCATCCATGCTGCAAAGGGGGCCGTGGGTTTCTCAGGGAGGTCCAAGAAGGCGTCACAGAGGAGGCGCAGGGGAAGCCCGGCCTTGAGGGTGGGAGAGAGGCTGCAGGCAGGGAAGAGGAAGAAAGGGCATAAGGCAGAGCAGGAACCAGCTCGGGAAGCTGCGGCACAGCACCGCAGACGGACGGAGAATCAGGGACTGCCGACAGTTGAGGGTGGTGGTCTCTGGGGCCTGCGGAAGAGGAGGGTAGAGGAGTTGGCTGGGGCTGAAGGGCAGGCTGAGGAGTGGGGCTCTGTGGGCAGCGGAGCCACGCAAGGGCTTTCGGATGGGATGGTCAGCACGAGTACCTGGCTGATCTCCAAGGAGGCACTGGGTGGGGAAGACTGGAGGCAGGGAGGCCAGGGTGGAGGCTCAGGGGCTCAGAGGAGAGGCCAGAGTTCAGTGGTGACCCACAAGGTCTCCCCTCTGCTCTCACCTGCTCCTACTTCCTGCTGCTTCAGGGTTCCCACCACAACGGCCATTGGAGTGTGCTAGATGGCCCCAGGCCTGCACCAGGGCCCTCCCACGTGCTGTTCTCTGAGCCCAGAACACCCCCCAGTGCCCTCGTGTCCTTCTCCCTCCCCCCACAGGTCTCTGCTTAATTGGGACCTTCTGGGTGGGGCCTTTCCTGAGCACCCTGGCCAACCCCTGCCTAAGCGCTGTCCCTGTCCTACAGCCCTTTCCCCAGAGTGTCCCCCAAATATATGGATTGAGGCTGGGTGTGGTGGCCATGCCTGTAATCCCAGCAGTCTGGGAGGCTGAGGCAGGAGGATCGTGAGTTCAAAGCCAGCCTCAGCCACTTGGCTCAGTGAGACCCTGTCTCTAAATAAAATATAATAAAGGGCTGGGGATGTGGCTCAGTGGCTGAGTGCCCCTGGGTTCAATCCCCTGTGCAAAAAAAAAAAAAAAAAAAAAAAATACAGACTGATTTGATCTTGTCATTCCATTCTGAAATAGTCTAGTACGTGTCTGAAAGATAAAGTTACAACACTCCATCACACACGCACCCCTAAAAGGCAGCGTTAACTCCTCAGTGACGTCACTGCCCAGGGAGCCTCCACCTGCCCCAGAGGCTGCCTGGCCTCCGGCTGGCTGCGGGTGGCGGCTCTGGTGTCCGGATCTGCCCGTGTGGAAGCCCCTGCTCTCCCGTCTTTGTTCTCGGCCGTGTCCCACTCCCAGCCAGGGCTCGGCATGCAGTCAGAGCACAATAAGTCTCACTGAACGGATGGACACACCCAGTCACAAGGACAGGGGCTGGTGACTGACTCTGGGCGTCTGTTACTGTTACCTGTGGCAAGCGCCTCCTCACGGGTCGGGACTGCAATCAGGTCCACGTGACAGAGGAGGAGACTGAGCCACTCGGCCCAAGACCGTGGCACAGGCCGGGCCTGTGTGGCCACTGCGGAGACCGGGGGCTATGGGTCCCCAGGGCCGCCTGTCCACCTCACAAGTATCCCAAGCCCAGCCTCCTTTCCCGCCACCATCCCGCTCCAGGCTGCCATCCTCCCCAGCCGGGAACACTGTATCCCCTCCCGCCTCATGGGCCCTCCATGCAGCGCCCAGCAGAGACGACCCATCCCCAAGTCCAGAGGCCCCGTGGAGGGGCCAGACGCGCTCTGCAGCCAGAGCGCGGCAGGGCCACTGGCCATGTGTCAGTGAGAGCAGGGCCAGTCCCCAGGTCAGCCCAGGGACCCGCCCTCGTCAGCTGGGGCATTCTCTGTCTTCCTGGGGGCGACATCGCTGGCTCACCCTCAGCAGTGCTGGGGTCCTACTCTTCCAGGCACTGAGGATGCAGGAGGGAAGGAACCGATGAAGACCCTCCCTCGAGGTTTACGTCCAGGTGTGTGTGCGGAGGGGGTCTCGCCATGATGTACACTGTGTCAGATGAGGACAAACAGCAGGTGGGGGAGTGGACAGGGCAGGGGGCTCCTTCACGTGGAGGGCTCCCTGAGGAGATGGCATTTGGGCTGAGACTTGATTGATGGGGGAGTGTGTGTTGCAACTTCTATGGGAAAACAGTCCCAGGCAGAGCACAGCCTGTGCAAAGGCCCTGAGGCAGGAGGTGCCGGGCATGTCTGAGCCAAATTGAGGAGACCAGCAATCGGGCCCACGTGACAGAGGAGGAACAAAGTAAAGGAGTGGGAGACTGGAGGGAAGGAGACTGGGGAGATTCAGGGAGAGTGGGGAGATGCTGGGTCATGCGCCCTGGAGGTGCGGGGGGTTTTGAGCAGGGCATGAGCTGCTGGGTGGAGGACAGCTGGGCAGGTGGGGGCGGCCTCTGCTGGTTCAGGCATCAGAGGGGGTTGGGGCAGCAGTGTGGGGTGAGAACGGCGACATTCTGGACACCTGCCACCCACATGCTTCACTCTCTGCTTGTATCCCACCAAGCCTTTGCAGGTGGGAGGGGACAATGGGGTCAGACTGGGTGTGTCAGTGGCTGTCCGTTATCCCACCAGCAATGACTGCAGCAGCTGGCTCGGCCAGCCCCTCCCTACCTGTCCAGGACTGTGCACAGGGTTCCACACTGAGCCAGCACCCCGATCCCCGCCCTCCAGTCGTCCTCCCAGGCCCTCCCTGTGCCTCAGGCTCAGCCAGTGCAACAAATGGCACTGGGAGGACAAAGCCAGGTGCACAGGACGAAGCCAGCACCCTGCACAGCCACGCGGGCCCGTCGGGAAGACCCGAAACTGCAAGACCCTTGAAGGAAAGTGGGGGTCGGGGGAAGCTCCGAAACAGGGGCTTGGCAATGATCGCTTGGCACGGGCGTCAAGGGAAGAAAAGTAGGTGAACTGGACTCATCAGACTGAGTACGGAGGTGTGAGGCCCGGCGCCATCCCCGGCACCGGAGAGAAGGACAAATCAAAAACTGCCACGTGTCAAGGCCACAACCAACAGCCAGAAACAGCCTGCAGGACAGCAGGCAATATCTGCAGACCACACACGTGCCTGGACATTGACAAGTCGGACACGCGATCTCAGGGGCACCAGACATGGCTTCAGATCATGTGGCTTCAGAGACCTGGTTCCTTGTCTATGAAGAACAAGACAACTCAGCACCGGGAACTCAACAGCAGCAAGACAACTCAGCACCCATATAAGGTCACCCCCCCACCCTTAGGTGTCGACATGGTGCTGGCCGAGCTTCTCTTCCAGATTTTACTCCTCATAACTTCTTCCCGCCGGCGTGAGCTCACACCCAATTGGTGCTTGACACCCTGCCCAGACCCCTAGCAACACAGTTCACCCAATCAACCATCACCCCGCCCCCCAGCAACAAGGCTCGCCCAATCAACTCTCACCCCGTTTCATGCCCCAACCAATCGGCCTCTTCCCGGCCCTATATAAGTGTGTGCATTTTTGGTATTTGCACAATCCCAGAGGGCTGGGGACTCGAACCTGGGCCTCCAGCATGAGATTCAGCCACTCTACGAGACGGGCTATATGGCCAGCACTGTGCATTTTTAATATAAAACGGAACTTCTCCGGTGACTCGCTTTGGACTGTGGCTTCGAGGGCTTCTTTCAACCAGAACTCAACAGCAGCAAAACAACTCAGCACCCAACTCTGACCATGAGCAAAGGACTCGAGTAGTTGCTTCTCCAAAGAAGGCGTGCAAACAACCAACGGGCCCATGCAGATTCCTCACTAATCATGGGGGGTTTCCAAACTCAAACCACAGGGAGATGGCTCCCCGTGCCCAGTAGGATGACAGCTGGGAGAAAACAGACCAGAGAGCAGTCGGTGTGGATGAGGCTGTAGAGACGCTGGAGCCACGTCCACTGCTGCGGGGACAGCACGGCGGTCCTCAGAGAACAGACACAATTAACGACGGGATCACCTGTGCCCTCCTGGTGTTCGGAAGTGTGGACTCCAAGAGCCCTCTGGGCCCGCGTCCCAGGAGCACCAGCCACACTGCCAGAAGGTGGAAGCCAACAAGGGTCCCTGGTGACCACAAAGACCAACAAAACGTGGGGCATGCGCACAGTAGATCATTCAGTCCCCAAAGGCAGAGAGACCCTGACATGTGCCGCCGCGGGGAGAACCTTGCGGACGCGGCGCGGAGTTAAGTAAGCCACCCAAGGACAGAGTCGTGGGACTCGCGGGGCAGGAAGCAGGCCAGGCGGCAGGGCTGGTGCTGGGGAGCCGTGGTCTCACAAGCAGGGGCTTCGATTTTGGTTCTGGACACGGGTGACCAGGCCTGACTGGACACTTGGGGCGGTTAAGACGGTAAAACTGTTGTATTTTGCCACAATAGTTTGGAAATCACCGAGGGGCCGCGTTTGGGTTAGGGCCTGGGCAGGGGTGTTTCTCAAGGCCCAGGTGACCCCAGTGTGCAGCTGGGGAGGAGGTGCCCCACTGGTATCCCCCTCCTCTCCCTCCCAGGGCTGAGGGGCCCTGGGCACTCAAACAGCCAAGGGGTGGAACAGGCTGCGTGGCAGCTCCTGAGAGTAGGGCTCACGTGACATTATGTCTTCTTTGTTTTTATCTCACCAGTGGGAAAATCTAAGAATGGGCACCCTGGATATGGGCATCCTGGCACCCATCTGGTGCCCCACGTGGGAGCCAGGTGGTGCTCCTGTCCTGAGCCTTCAGAGGCATTGGGATCATGAGCAGCCCACCCGGGGAGCAGGGAGGACGCACCTGTCTCTATCATCTGTTAAATAGACTTAACACTCACCCCGTGTCTCCAACCGTCCCACCTGGTGGACTTTGGGGACAAGGTCGTTCTTGACCCAGAGCCAGCGACACTCCCACGTGAGGTGGGGACACTGACAAATCTCTCACCTCTCCCACTTCCCCACATGAGGCGGGGATGCCAGGCTGCGTCCCGGAGGTCACATCTCATTTCCTGAAGGTCACGGCACAGCCCAGAGATCAAACTCAGGGCGTCCTGGGGGTCCCACCGGCCGCCCGCTCGCTGCGTGGCCCAGGTCCACTCTGCAGCTCCCCAAGCCTCAGCTTCCACAGCTGCGCAACGAAGGCCGTGCCCCCTTCCCACCAGGGCAACTTAGGGAGTCAGGTTCAAGGGGCATCGAACACCCTCTGCACAGTGCCAGGCACAGGGTCCACACCCAGAGCCGAGCGGTCGCAGCATCTGCTGATGAGGAGAGGAGGCTGGTCTGGCCAGCCAGCCCTGGAACTTCTGCCTTTAAGGCAAATCCCGAGAGCAGACCATTGGCCGGTTCTCCAGAACCAGAACCTAAGACAAGGACCTGAGTAGGTTCTGTGGGAAGTGATCCTGAAAACCTTGGTAGGAGAGTGGGGCGGGCAGGGTAAGAGGGTGCATTACCAAGCGCGCAACTGCTGGGCAGCCAGAACCTAATCCTGCGGGGAGCCCGGGGACAGCCTCGGGGGACAGCCATGGGGGGCAGCTGGGGCCCTCACTCACCCTGTCCATCAGTCAGGAGTTCCCTGCCTGCCTGGACCACAGCGTCCAGAGAAAAGCTCTAGGCTTGCAATAAGCATGTGTCATTTTATAAGACTAATTATTTTTTGAAAAGGAGCTTATTTATCTTGCAGGATTGTCAGGAGGATTAAATGAAATGAGAATTACAAAAAGAAAAAACAACCACCTCACAGTCACCGAGGGCTTTCCCCACGCCCGGCCCCCTTTTCCGGGCTTTGTGCGCATTAAGGCCTTTAATTCTGGTGGGGATTCGACAAGCAGGCACTGCCACTGCCTGAAGGGACGGAGCACAGAGAACAGCGACCGTCTGCCCCAGCCATGTGGTCAGTGAGCAGAAGAGCCAGACCCAAGCCCGGGCCGTCCAGCTCTGGGCTTGGGGCTCCTGTGCAGGGTGCTGCATGCAAAGTACACCGTGTGCTGGGTATAGAGTCGGTGCCTAATGCATGCTGGGTTTCCTCCAGGTCATTGGGCCCTGGCGCAGCTGCCTGGCCACTTTGAGCTTCCTGAGCGTCCTCACATTCCCCAGCCTGCTGCACCTTCTCCAAGCCCTTCAGAGGCCAGCGGCCCATTCCGAGCGCGGCCCAGCGCAGGGGAACGAGACCCCTCAGCCTTCGTGGGGTGGTAGCGGGGGTCAGAAGGGCCTGGAATGGTCTCTGACCTTGCACTGATTTGCCATGTGACCCGGGTAGGGCACGGAAGTGTCTGAGGCCTCTGGACTTCCCTTTTCCAAGCGAGACACTAGCTTTGTGGAGCGTGGCCTCGAAACCTTCCACAGGCCACCTGGAGGGCAGGTGGGTTATCACACTCGTTTATGCTTCGGCGACTGGCCAGCGTTCTGAATCTCTGCCAGGTCCCCCTGGAGTCAAACAGCCATCTGGGACGTGCCAGGCGCCAGCAAGAGCCTCAGCTGGATGACTCAAGAGCCAAGGGGACCCTCATTTTTCTCGGGGATAATGCATGAATCCCCCCGCTCAGGTTGAGGAAGCCGCAACCTTACAAGAGGCAGGAAATCCCGAAGGACTGTGGGACAGCACTGTAACGGGGCACGTTGGGCTGGAGAGAGGAATCCGGACGTCACACTTAGAGCCCCGTCACAGCTCACTGAATGCTTCCGCGTGCCAGGCACGGGGCCAGGCGCTTTATGTGGACTTTTTGCTCCAAATGGTCCCCATGGCTGCCTCTGTCTAATTCCCATTTCATGGGTAGGGAACTGAGACTCAGAGAAGGAGAGGAACTGGCCCAAAGTCACATTCCCGGGAAGAGGAGGAACGAACCCACACCTGCAGTCCTCCAGAGCCACATAGGACCACCTTTGAATATAACAACAGCAATTCGAACCTGGGAGGCGCTCTCTATTTGCAAATTGCAGCCATGTCTGAAATCTTATTGAATTGTCCACACAGACCCAGGCCGTGGCAGTGGCTCAGGGGATGAGCTCAGAGAGCTTAAACGACCTGTCCCAGTTTTCAGGATTCAGAAGCACAGAATGGGAACCAGATGAACTTGGACAAAACCCGGCTGTGCTGCTCACACTCTTTGATAAATATTTACCGAATGCTGAGCTGTGTGAGCTCAGGCGAGTGGCTTCACCTCTCAGAGCCTGAGTTTCCTCTTCCGCAGAAGGGTCTTGATATCACTCATCAAACCCCTTCCCTCCCTTGTCTGGAGACTTGCTTTCCCAGGTTCCCTACAGCTGAAGCATGAGCATGCGACCTGACCCTGGTCAAGAGGATTGTCACAAAAGTCTGCTAGGATGCTCCAGGGAAAGACTTTCCTCCAAGGAGTAAAAGTGGAGAGAATGCCCCTCTTCCTGGGTAGGACGTCGCTGGGTCCACATTTGAAGAGCAGAACCGGCAGCTCTCTTGTGAGGTGAGGCTTCGAGTCACTTGCAGGGGTTGGAGGAGTGGAGAGAATCCAGAACCCCATGGCTTCCTCGGGCCAACAGTTCCACTCCAAAGCAGCAACCTTGGAACTTCGGGACACAGCTGACATCTGTCTCTCTCCTGTTAAAGCTGCCTGGACTTTTCCATTCTGTTACCTACAGCTCAGAGCAGCCCTGGTGGGCACACCACCGAATCAAAATGTTGGCAGGATTTCAATGAGACAGCAATATCGAGTCCCACTGATCAGAGCTGGCACGCCAAACAGAAGCTCCTCCAGAAATCAGAAATAGGCCTCAGACCCTCACCCTGAGAGTGTTCCAGGGAAGGCAGACACCACGGCCTGTCAAATCGGTGCCTCTCGCTCCTACCGAGAAAAGTCTATGAGTTTTCCCAGAAAGGTGAAATCCAGTGGCCGCTCCGGCTGCTATGGGGACACCCAGTGGGGCTGACCCCACCCTCCAAGCAGGAATCAGTCAACTGCCTTTTGCCTAATGGGTTTTGATCTTCTGCTCCCCTGACAGCAGCTGAGGGCCTGTGCTTTGGTTCGTCTCTGAGATGCCAGAGCATGCCATCAATTATTAACGTGGCGGCTCAGCCTGCCTGGTCCTCTGTCAGAAGGAAGGGTTTGGAGCAGCCCAGCCCACCGGCCTAGATAAAGGACTGCTCCCTCTCATCTCTAACGGCACCACCTACTCTGCCAGGTGCTGAGCTAAATCCTGACAGATGTGATTTCATGACGGCGACGAGGAGGGCCTTTTATCTCCGCTTTACAGGTGGGAGGTGGGGCTGGGAGGGTGGAGAAATCCCCCAAGGTCAGAGGCTGGGGAGATGGCAGAGCGGGGCCTAGAGAGCTGGTCTGTCCTTGTCCTTAAACACGGAAGGTGTGGCCGCATGTGCCCCTCACACCACCTGGAAATGAACCCCACTGGGTTGTCTCCATCGTGGCCTCTGAGAAAGGCCGCTGTCCTCCTTGTTCGGATGAGCAGGGTGTCCAAGCTGGTGGCTGAGGCAGGCCAGATGCAGATGCCTGCGGAGGCCAAAGTCACAGAGGCCTGACTCGCAGGCTGGCGGTGAAGAAGCAAGCGGTTCCCAAACCTGAGAGGGTGGCTAAGGGCTCGCTTCCTTCATTCATTCCACACGGAGCTATTTGGAGCGCCTCTGTGCCGGGCACCGTGAGGCAGGTTAGGGACGAAGCAGGGCATAGAATTCACAGCGCTCAGTTCTCGTGGGTGTGAAACAGAAACACGAGGGAGCAAATGTGATTTCAAATGGTGCATAAGGGCCCATAACCGAGTGAGCGGAGGGGGCCTTGGGACACAGGAGTCAAGAAAGGCCTTCTGTGGATCCCCACTCAAAGGGGGAATGAGGAGCAGCAGCTGGCTGTGGAACAATTTGGGGCAGTGCATCACAGGCAGCAGGAATGGCAAGTGCAAAGGCCCTGAGGTAGGATAAACCCTGGCCTGGGTGGGAACTGCAAGGAGGTCAGCGGGGCCGGAATTGAATGGACTAGAGGAGAAGGGAAAACATAAGGTCAGGAAAGGTCCCCAGAACCAGATTCTATACAACCTTGTAAGCCATGACGGAATCTAAATTTTACTCTGAATGTGATGGGAAACCTCAGGAGAATTTTAACTAGATGAATAATGTGATCCAATTTACATTTTGAAAAGTTCACTTTGGCGGCTGTGGGGGGAATGGATTGCAGGGAGCAAAAGTGGAAGTAGGGAAACCGGGCAGGAGGCTGAGGTACTTAATCTTATGGGAGGAACAGGGTGTTCAAATCACATTTGGGTTTAAATTTCAGGGTATTCCCATTTGCCTGCTGTGTGACCTTAGGTGAGTTACTTCACCTTTCTGAGCCCTCTACGTGTTAGGTATTTATTTGCTCAATGGCAGTCAGGATTCTATACTAGAGACAATGGGCCTGCTGCCTCCCCATCTCAGCACTGGCTGCAGAAAATCCTAGACGGTCCATCTGCCAGGAATGTGAGCTGACAGCCCAGTCTGGGATCATGGAGAGGTCACGAAGCGGTCCCAGTGAGCGGATTAACCCAAGGGAGAGGAGAGGCTGTTTGTACCCAAACGGCGCCTCTTGAAGCCAGGGCGCGTGGGCCCTGCCGCCAGATGGCGACCACAGCATGCCCTTTGCCCGCTCCCTCGCGGGAGGGAGGGTGCCCCATTCTTGCCCCTTGATCTCACGTCTTGGGACAGCACGGGGCGGAGGGAGTGGCGAGTTTGCACCCACATGGGATGCGCAGTCGGGGAGCCTGTGTCAGGCCTGGAAATAGCAAAGTAAGTCTGTTGATCCTAAGCCGGTTAGGGGCGGATGTCTCTTCTTAAGAAGGAGGCTTTCTGGACACGAAACCTGGGGGCAGGCTTATGGCCAGAGGCCGCCCACGGCTTCCGGGAGGAAACCAGGTCTAGGAACCTCCATGTCCTTTTTAGGGTCCATGGGCAAGGACAACACACACATGGGCTCCTCCCTTCCCATGGGCTGCCCTCTCCTACACCTTCTCCCGGGGCAGCTAGATCTGGGCAAAGGACCCACAGAGACCCCTTCGGACCCGGGGCCAGGATGAGAGGCCAGGCATGGATGGACAGTTCCCCAGCTGATACATCACAGCTGGACATGAGGACAGCCCCTCCCCATTTCCTGCCATGCATCTGTCCTCCTGCCCCCATCCTCTTGAGGCCCTGAGGAGAGAATTCCCTTCTCCAGGTCTTTCCCAACTCCATGTTGCTGGATTTCAGCATCAACATCTCTCTCTTTTCTGGGCCCCCTTAGAGCCGTGAACACACTGAGTTGTCATTCGTTACTGACGCCCAGCACACCGGCCACATGAGGACAGATCCCAACGCTCCAGTGGCCCTGAATCCCACCAGCCACACTCAGAAGAGCTGACACAGCCAGTCACCGCCTGGCCTGCCCCGGCCCCGCCCCCCCTCCCTTGTGACCTCTGCCTTCACCCAGCTGCCCACCGTTGGAGATCAAACTCGATCCTGCCCCTCTTCCTCTTTCTCTCCAATTTTGAAATTTCCATCCTCCGCCAACAGCCAAAGCATCTTTACAAGCTGCACCAAACCACTCTTGGAAGAAACTCACCAAATAAATGAGGAAACGGCCAGGCCGCCCTCACCACAGGCACCCAGGCCAGCTTCGTGCATGGTGTCTAACCACCCACCCAGAGGGTCCCCTTGCTGCGTTTTCCCTAATTCTGTTCAAACTACCCGACAGAACCTCTGCATCCTCTAGCACACCTGGAAGCTGCTTTTATTTCTTCCTGGGGCAGGTGGAGGTGTTAAAATCACAGAGCCGCCCACTCCGGCCTGGGTTTGGGACTCCACAGAACCAGACCCAACTCTGCCCCATCCCAACAAAGCTCCATTTCCTTCCATTCTCTTGTTTTCTGGCCACAGTTTTTATAAGTCCCTATAAATCATTTTCTCCAACAAAGTGGGCCAAGGAAGCATGGGGGAAAACTCAGGACAGGCGACAGATACCACTCAGGGAGTGAGGGTGTTGGTCCTCACCTCTCTTCCTGGGATTCATCTTGGGAAATGAAGCCGGAGCCCCCATTCAGGGCGCCCAACCTGGGGACACAGGCTGGGCCGCCGCTCCCCGAGGCCCAGCCGGGACTCACCTTGGCCGCCACGGAGGAGTTGGGCTTCTCCAGCAGGTCCCAGAGTTTCTTCCTCTTCTCGGCGCAGCACGTGTTGTCGAACTCCTCGCCCTCCCGCTCCCGCAGGGTCTCGGCCTCGCGCTTGAGCTCCTCGTTCATCTGCTCCTTCTTCTGGTGGTAGCGGGCCTGGCAGCAGGACTCCAGGTAGATCTCGTCGATGCCCCAGTAGTCCAGCTCCTGGCTGAAGCTCAACGCGCACATCTCCTCCATCATGTGCAGCCGCCCCGTGCGGTAGAAGTTGAGGATAGAGGTGAAGGCGCCCGGGTGGCGGTCAAAGAAGTACTCGTTGTCGTCGAGGCTGTAGTCGTCGCACACCTCCAGCAGCGAGTCGTGCGTGTTGCAGTCGCGGAGCTTGCCCAGCCGCGTGCGGGGCAGGCGGTCCAGAGTGCGCCAGAGCACCTCGTGCGCCAGGCCCCCGACGTTGAGGCGGACGCGCCGCGAGCACGCCTTGCTTCGCACGATCTCCATGGGCTCGGGCGGCAGCGAGCTGGTGGAGCGGGAGCCATGCTTCGTCATGCCCGCCGGCATCGCTGGTCCGGCCGCCCCCGCCCCCCCTGCCCCCCCAGGCCGCTGTCACTTGACGGCAAGGCCCTCTGCCGCGGGGGAGGGGGGCAGGGAGCGCTGCGGGCTGCTGGGCTGCGGGGGTTCGCGCGGCGTGCGTCACGGCCGCCTTCTCATCTCCATCCCGACGGCTGCAAGGCAGAAATCGAAAGCGGACGCGGGTCAGCAAACCCGGCGCTGGGCATGGCTCCTCCCCGCCTTTCCACTAGGGTCCCCGCCGGCCTTGACCTTCGCGGCATTTAAGCGGCTCAGGGGTAGGACGTCTGGACGCTGTCCCTCCCGCCGGTGCTGAAGTCCGCCCCACCCCACGGACGGAGGGAGGGGCCGCCCTTGGGGCGGGGAGAGGGCCCCAAGAGGAGCCCCCGGAGCCGGGAAGCCCCACCCCGGGCTTCTGCCGCCCTGGAGCGACCTAGCCACTCGGGGCGCTGTCCGCCCCGTCGAGTGCTGAAACTGCCTTCCCTGTGGGTCTCCTGGTTGAGTCCGAACCTGGCCCCGCGATGTGGAGGGAGGGGAACGCTTGGAAAACTTTCTTTCTTCCTTCCTTTTGAAAACGACTTCTCATCTTCCACTTATCCTTTGCTCGAGATAATCAGGATGGAGGGGACAGGGGAATGGCAGTGGGTTTGCTTTTTCTAAATCTTTAAAGATCTGGGAGAGATTCTGGGGACTTCCAGATGCCCACCTGTCAGAGGTCACCATGGACGGCGTGTTCACCAGTCCCTCTGCTCCGGAGCGACCCTTCTCCATAAATCACCGGGGCACTGCCTGAGGTCGCTCCGGAGGCAAGGTGGGCCCGGAAGAGGCAAAGCCAAACCCCTTGCGGATCCCGCCCCTCCCTCTGCGCCCCCTACCCCACGGCAGGAGGGGCGCGCAGAGCGCTCGGGATCCGCCTGCTCCGTCCTCCCCTCGCTCCCTCTCCTCCTCCTTCCTCTCCTCCTCCTTCCTCTCCTCCTCCTCCCTCTTCTCCTCCTCCTCCTCCTCCTCCTCCTCCTCCTCCTCCTCCTCCTCCTCCTCGCTCCTCTCCTGCGATGGCTTTTTATAACTCCGGGTTCTGCGCCTTTCCCCGGGCTTGGAAGGGAAGGGGTGGGGGAGGTGGGAGGCGGGGAAACGAGCTGAATTTTCTGGCCTTTCAAAACGTGCCCTCCTTCCGCCGCGCACTGGTGATTTCGGGGGGTTCCCCTGAGCCCACAGCATGTGGGGCACACGCCCTCACCCCTCGCCCAGAATGGGGACGGCGCGTCGCCTCAGGCCCCAGCCCTCGCCCGCCCCCCGCCCCCAGCCCGGAGCCGCGGAGCCCGGGCAGACCCGCAGGCCCAGCCGCGGCGGGCGAGCCCCCCGCCCGTGTCCCCCGCCCCCGCGCGGCCCGCGCGCCCCAACACTCACCCCCAGGGCGGCCGCCTCCCGGGGCCAGGGGCCGCGCATCGTCCCGGCCGCCCGGGCGCCCCCGCCCGCGGGCAGCGGCGGTCCCGGGGCCGGGCTGGGCCCGGCCTACCCTGGCCGGGCAGGCGACGCGCCGGGGCTGCAGGCGCCGCGGAGCCGGGCGCGCTCTCCGAGGCAGGGGGCGCGGGCGGGCGCGGGGCGCGCGGCGGGCAGGACGGCGATCGGGCGGCGCCTCCGCCACCTCCCGCTCCTCTTGCTCGCCGGCGGCGGCGGCGGCTGCCTGGGCGAGATCAACAAGTCTGGCTGAGCTTGGGCTCCGCGCTCGCTGCGATTCTGTCCCGCACTTCGGAGCGCCGGGAGTCGGCACCGAGGCGGGACGGCGCCACCTGCGGGTCGGAAGCGCGCACGCCGCTTAACTCCTCCCTGCCCGGGCCGCCTGCCCGCGAGGCCGGGGGCGGGCGGGGGGCTTGGGCCCAGCGGAGTCCCCGGGCCATCCTGCCCTTCCCACCCCGCTACCTCCACAGCCCGCCTGGGATCCCGCCTTCCCTCGCCCAGCCATCGCAAGGGCTGAACGCCTACTGTGTGCAAGGCACTAATAGGCGTCTGAGATACAGTTGTGAGCCAAACACAGACATCCGGCCCTTGCGGAGCTGCCTGGAGACAGACTCTAAACAAAAAGTGAATGAATATGTCAGTCAGGGGCAAGGTCCCGGGGAGACGGAGCCAGGAGAGGGCTGGAGAGGGGTGGGGAGGGCGATGGCAATTTTAAATAGCCCAGCTTTAGCCAGCTTGCGTTCTAGATTATAAAGATCTAATTCTAGGAGGGGATTTAGATTCTAGTAGCCAAAAGTGGACAATGAACATGCACATCAACACGGAGCGTGGCAGTTAGTGGAACCCACGGAGAAGAAACATAAAGTGAGCTAGAGAGTGCCAGCCAGCAGGTTCCGGCATGGTGATTCATTCCTTCAGGTTCTGAGGTGGACAGCTGGTTCTTGGAAGCTCCGGGCATGCCAGGCTCTGTGAAGGGGGCATCTTCCCCTGGCAGAGCTCTGTCGAGCGGGGATAGAATCCACCAAACGACCTTAAACATGGCTACACCAGAGGCTGTGCCTGCAGAGGGCCAGGCCTCTGCAGCTACCCCAGTAGGGCCAGTGCTGCTTTATCCCTTCACACACATATTTGCTGTCTGATATGGATGCTGCGGACACATCAGTGACACCCTGCCCTGGCAGAGACGCCTGCCCCAACGTCAGACCCCTCCTCTGGCCCTCCTCCTCCTCCTTTCTCCATGCAGTGTGGCGTGTGACTTGTGTTTGTTCAGCCTGTCCACTTCCCGTCACTTCTGTCGCCTCCGTCCTTGTCCCAGGCACTGTCATCTCGTCTCCCTGCATCTTCCCCTCTCACTCTTCCTGCCTTTGCCTCCCGTATTGCATGCTGGCCACGGCCCCCCAAAAGATCTGACATTTCATACCCTGAATCCTGTCTCTGTCTGCTGGAAACCTCCCCAGGATTTCCACTGGCTCTAGACTGAATCCTAAACCTCTGAGCTGATGCTCTGACCCAGCCCTGCCCTCCCCTCGGCTGGTGGTCCCGTGGGGGAAGACAGGTAACTGAAAGCAATTGGAGGAGGACAGGTGCTGGAGAGAGAGGAAGGGACTGGCCGTGTGGAGGGTGAGAGAGGACAGCTCTGGGCAGTGGGATGCTGGGGGAGGGGGAGCGAATTGAAGACGCAGCAAGACAGCACAGTGGCTGGGACAGAGGGAGCAGGCAGGGTCTCCACCGGGCTCATGTGGACCCTGAGCCAGGTAGATGGGAGCAGAAAGGGCTTAGGTTAGACTGGTGAGAGCCCTAGAGAGCAGCTAGGGGGCAGGGGCGGGAGTGGGTGCCAGGGACGAGGCTGCTGGAGCTGTCCAAGTGCCAGCTTGTGCAGGGCGGTGGCTGCGGAGGTGTGGAGATCGGCCCACTTAGTGCATCTCGGAGGTAGCGCTCCCCGCATGTAGACATGGCAGGCAAGGGACAGAGCTGTGTGCGCCCCGTGGCCTCACGATGGCAATCCCAGGGCCAGGTGTGCCTCTCAACTGACCACTCCACTGAGCCAGACGGTCGAAGGTGACCCCCTCCCAGAGACCTGAGCGCTTCCACAGGAGGCTGCGGAGAACAAAGCCTCCCTGTCTAGAGAAAAAATTGACTTTGGAATATGGTGACATATCCAGGCATTGCTGCAGAATAGAGCCATCCAGACACCTAAAATGCCGGCCGGAAGCCGTAGCCAAGGAGGAGGAATGGAAGTTTGCTGGGCATGGACTACGCATAGCCCCCCAGCTCCAGGCAGAGGAGGTTGCTCACCTCCTTCCTCACCTTCGATGAGGAAACCGAAGCTCAGAGAAGGGCATCTGGACAGTCTCGCTGACAATATCTGACACAGTCAGGAGAGAAACCTTGCTGTCCAACTCCAAAATCATTGGACTGTATAAACACCAGTGCTGCCTCTGCAAAGCCCTTCAGCCGTCAGTTCATGTGTTGATTCATGGAATCATCCCAGACATTTCCTGAGCATCTACTATGTGCCTGGGGTGGGCATTGGTGCTGGGAATTGAGGGCAAAGAAACATGGAGCTATGCTCTTCTCTGGCTAAGGCCAGGAGCAGGGAGGGAAACTTGATACGTGGTTTGTTTTTTTTTTTTTTCTGCTATTGTTCTTTTCATTTCTTTTTTCCCTTTGGTCTCCCTTCCCCTCCCACCGCCGTCCCTACCCGCCAGGCAACAGTTGTCCTGTGCGAGCCGCCGACGGTCTGTCTGTATGAGTTCTGGGAAAGCGTGTTTGTTATTTTTTTGTGCAGGTTTCAACGTATGGATCCAGTGTGTGCTATAGACCTTATTTTTCTCTAAGATCTGTCCATGTTGCTGTGACTACCGCCATCCTCTGCTCCCAACAGCCGCATGCTTGTCCACGACAATGTGTCCCCTCTTCACCATCCAGCCTTACAAGACTGAGGACCTCCACCTCACACACTGTCGCATCCCCACACAAACCTCCCACACTGGCCCCTGGGCCCGTGGATGGCTTTGCAGAAGCATTTCCTGCAGGCGCGGCCCTGACATCGTGAGCTGTGTCTGCACCTGACCAAGTGCACCCAGTGTCCTGCCCACGCCCCCCTCTGGCCACAGGCTCAGGAGTCCCTGCAGCCCGTCTCTGCTGACGTTAGCTCTTACCCAGATATCTAAATTTTGACAGTCTAACATATGCAAAGTAACATCTCGGTGTATTTGAATTTGCATTTGTCTGATTACTAATGAGTCTGAATTCTCTCCTTAGGCTTGGGCGGAAGAAGTCAGAACTGCCTGCATACCCCCCGCCCCCTGCCGTCTTTCTACGGGGGCTCCCGGCTCCCGTTTTATTCTCATTTTTGTTTTGCTTGGTTGGTTGGTTGGTTGGTTTGTGCTGGGCACCAAACCCAGGGGCGCTGTTAACTCTGCGCCGCACCCCCAGCCCTTTTTTATTTAGAAACAGCGTCACTGTTGCTCAGGGCCTCTCTAAGTTGCGGAGGCTGGCCTTGAACTTGCGATCCTGGATCCAGGCGTGCTCCACCATGCTGGCTGGTTGTTTCTGGTGATTTGCAGGACTCCTTTGTGAGGTCTTGACTTTAAGTCCCTTGTTGGCTTTAGATATGGCCAGTGCCGCCTCTTCTCGTGGTCACTTCGTCCATGGCAGCCTTCATTAAAGAAGAAGAATTTTAATGTGACCGGAACAATTTGGTTTCGCCTGTATGGTTTGGTTTTGGAAGTTTCCAGTCCTCCCTCCCCTGCTCCTAACTCTCGGGTATCACTGTCCACTAAGTTCACGTCCTTGTCTTTCACTAGAGGTCCTCAGTGGGTCTTGCATGTTGGTCTGTAGTACACCTGCTATCCCGTGGGGACCCTGTGTTACATCGCCTTGTGGTTAGCTAGTCTCCAGAAAACCAGCCATGAAATAACACCCCCCTGCCATGGATCTGTGGCTGCCTGTGGCCGCCTGTGCCTCTCGGAGCCCATGGGACCTGTCTTGGCCACTCGGCTGCCCGTGTGCCCAGGGGGCCTGGGCCCTCTGCTCTTCTGTTTATGGCAGGCCCCAGTGTTTGCACACTGTTATTCCCTCCGTCAACCTTTAGTCTGTTTATTAAGGGACCGTCAGTCTCCCCTGGCTCCTCTCTTACTCCTTGTCACCCTCTGCCACCAACTCCTACCCAGGGCCCCTCAGCCCCACAAGGCCCCTGAGGAAAGCAGAGGGTCCCTGGAAAGAAACCTGGGATAGCTCCAAAGCCAAAGCCGTTTTCCTGTAAAAGGAGGGAACAGGTGTCCCTGTTTGTTTGACCCAGGAGGTGAGCGACAGTGTTGCAGGTGGCCTTGGTAGTCAAATCAGGGGGCAGAAGAGTCGTCCTGCTAGCCTCTAGTGGGCAGAGACCAGGGAGGCCACCGAGCAGCCCCCAGCGCCCTGGACGCCCCACCCCAGCCTGGAAACCTCAAGCAACCAACAGTGAGCACCTACTATGTGCCACACATTACCCTGGACCCTGAGGACGCGTGGATCAGTCGGTCCCTGCACGCTGGACAACAAGCCAGTCAATAAGCAAGCAAATACATCAGCCAGAGCTTCTGACTGCTCAGCGAGATGAGGGAAATGAAGCAGGTGGTGCCAGTGACAAAGCCAGGCTCAGCAGTGCCAGCTGGGGTGGTCAAGGAAGGCTGCCTGGAGGTGGTGTGTGGAAGCCAAGAGCCAGGGGCAGAGTCGGCCCTGGGCAGTTCTGAGGGAGGAGGTCCAGGCCAGCGCAGAGAGAGGGGCCAAGGTGCACGGGAAGAGGGACGAAGAAATTTCACCCTGCTGCCCTTCCTCCTCGCCCCAGGCGAGGAGGCGAGACCCCAGGTCATTCACAGTCTATGTCAGACAATCTGGGACCTGTTCTCTCTGTTTTAAAGGAACAGCTGGTGTGGGCACAGTCCCCAGCCCTGTGCACAGTGCCCTGTGCCCAAAGCAGGCGTCACAAGCTGGTGGTATAAGGGTGGGTGCTATTTGGCTGCTACAGTATTTTTTTTTTAAATTTGAGTCAATAAACATTAGGGGAGTTTGCATAGAAGTGTGGACTTCTGGATTCTCTGGAAAAATCAGAGGCTCTGGGGGCTGGGGCGGGGCTCAGTGGTGGAGCCCATGCCTGGCACACGTGAGGCACTGGGTTCCATCCTCACACCACATAACAATGAATACATAGGGAAATAAAGGTATTGTGTCCATCTACAACCAAAAAAGTGAGAGGCTCCAATTAACCCGGAGTTGGGCTCATTTGTGGCACTGCGACTATTGTTGTCCCCCGTCTGGCAGCCCTTGAGTCACAGCTGCTCCTCAAAGGCAGGACCTGCTCTCCTGTGGGCTGCAGTCTGCACCCCACCCTAATGTCTCCTACTCAACTCACTCTTCTTGTTTGCATTGTTACTTGAGTCTGAGCTCCTTATGCGCAAAGGCCAGGCAAGTCCAGAGAGGTTGTCTGGCCTCTCTGTTTCCCTAGACTCTTCATTGTGCTTGATTTAGAATTTTTATTCTCTGAATGAAAAAAATTCCAAGTTATTTGACATTTATTTGTTTATCTATTTGTTTTTAACCAATGCTGGGGATTGAATCCAGTATCCCCAGCCATTTTCTATTTTTCATTTTTTGAGACAAGTTCCTGCTTAGTTATAGATCCTGGCCTCGATCCTGCAATCCTCCTGCCTCAGCCTCCTGAATAGCTAGGATTTCAGACATGCACCATAGCACCTGGCAGAAAAGACTAAGTTATTTGAAGACACATGTCCTTCATTTCTTATAATTTTCTGCCATCATAAGAGGAAGGGCTATCTGGAAATAAAGTCATTAAAGGGGAAAGCAAAGATGAGAATAAAATATTGAGCGCTGACCATGTAATGACAGTTCCGGGATCCAGCCATGCCTAAAGGCAGTTTTCCAGTTATCTGAGCTAGTAGATGTCCCTTTACTTCACCCAGATGGAGTTGTCATTCTGTCATCTGTATCTGAAAGAGCTCAACGGTAACAGTCCTCTCCAAGGACCAGGAATTCACCATCACTTTGAGAAGAACGCATAGGTGTAGAATGCGTACGTGACGCAACTCAGAATAGCCTGCAGAGAAGGGAGACCCAGGCCTGGTAGGTCTCAAGTGCACCCTTCTTGTAGGAAGATGGGAAAGCTAAAAGGCTTGTGGCGGGAACAGCATCCTGGTGTCCAACACAAGTGGACACTAGGTTCCCACACCGGGTCTCCAGATGCCCAGGCTGGTGCTCTCTTGAACTCCGTCCGCTCAGGCTGGTGGGCAGACGTCCGCTGAGAGGGGTGGGGCTTTCCTTCCAGGCTAAGGGAGGTCAGGAGGGCCCAGTCTGTCCACGTAAATGCAGTGGGGCTTCCTCCCCACAGCGCTGGCAAGAGGTGCGTCCATCTGAGGTCAGATTTCCTCTCCTCTTGGACCCGTGTCACCCCAGCCGTCATTCATTCGGGACCCACCGGGCTTCCTACTCAGGTCTCTGGCACATCTGGCCACAGAGCAAGGCCAGTTAGCCCCCGACACAGATGGCTGAGCAGGAGGAACGGCGATGGGGGGAGGCGATGGGGTACTCGAAGGCTGGAGGGACATCACACTCCAGGTGCTGTTGCTTGGGACGGCTGCCCCTGGCTGGCCTTGCTCGACAAAGCCCGGCTGCCCCGGGGATGTTTCCACCAGCTGGGGTTCCAGGCTCTGGCCTCTGCCTCTTCCGTCGTGGCCAATAATGATGATCATGAGCTCGAGGAGGAAGGGGTGATGGTGGCAGCTACTCACAGGTGGCTGGGACAAGGAGCGGGTGCTGGGCAGGACTCACACCTGTCGGGACTGAGGACTCGCCCAGGAGCGGGAGAGGCCAAGGGACACCTGGAGGGCTGGCGCGGCCTGGGGAGCACCTGCCGCGCGCCAGGTGTGGCACCGCAGGCTTGGTCTGGCCCCACCACAGCTTCTTTCTTTCCCCGAAAGGTGGAGGCAGGTTTGCTTAGGAAGGAGGCACTTCAGGGGAGGACGCCGGCTGTCTCCAGAGGAAGAGGCGGCTCCCTTTCAGATTCTTTCCAGCGCTTTCTCCCTGATCTGAGTGACCCTAGCCTGCTGCTTCTCCACCAGCCAGGTCTTTCTAGCGCCCTAGCTTTCCCACCTCCGCCTCCTGGGAAGTGAACAAGCGGCCTCAGGTGCGCCCGGGCCTCCGGCCAGTCTCCCACCTGCCGTTGCCCTCCTCAGCGCCTCCGCTCAGCTCTCCATCCTGCCCGCCTCTCTGCTCTCCTCTGTCCACCGCCCCCAGGTCCGCCCAGGACCTCCGCCACCCGCCTTCCCAGGTGTCCGGGGATGCACTCATTCACCCTACGTCCAGCTGCACACCATGCGTCCACACCCACCGCCTCCCGACTCTGCCCACTCACCCAGCCGGCCACCGCCTGTCACCCGCCCGCCCGTGACTCAGCACCCCAAACTCTGCCTGTACCGGCCACTCGCTCCCTCCCCGCCACCAGCCCGCCCCTCCTCCTGGACCCCCCCACATTTGGCGGGAGGCCCCGCGGTGCTCGGTGCTCCGTGCTGAGCCCTGGCGAGGTCCTCAGGCCCTGGCAGCCTATGTGGGTGCCACGTGGGTCCCCAGGGAGGAGCCTCTCTGTGGCCAGGTTGTCAGAGCCGTGGGCCTCCAGGGCGTGTGGCCAGACCGAAGGAGCAGGCGGGAGGGTAGTGAGCTTCCAGCAGTGAGAGGGAAGTCACCTCTGTGCCCAAGGCCAGCCAGGGAACGCCAAGCAGCCATGGGGATGGAGTGAGTAGCAAGAGGAGGAACTCAAAGCCACCAATGAAGGGCTCTTTACCGACTCCCCCAGGGCGACGTCCATCGGCGCCCCGCTCTCGGGCCTCTGGACCCGTGTCTCCTGCCTGCTCCCGTCACCCTCGCCCGCCTCACCTCGCCTGCCCCTGTCCACTCTCTCCCTCCTCCAGTGCCCCACAGCCGGGGTAGACTGTTCAGGGTGCCATCTGTCGCTGCCCCAGCCCTGTCGTAACCCTCCCGACGCCTTGGTCTCCAGGTCAGGGCAGGTTTGCAGGACTCAGCGAGGCCCTTCTGCAGGAGCCAGGATCCCGAGCATCTGCTAGGTCCAGGGGCGCTGCATGCTGGAAGGCAGCAGCCGTGAGGCCAGCCGCCCTCCGGGGCTCACGTTCAAATGGAAGCCACAAACAGGGATGGTGACAATAACAGGGAGGAGGGGACAGTGGCTTCAGCTGGCGAAGTCCCTGAGACAGTGACAGTCACAAATCGGAGTCAGCAAGCCACCAGAGAGTGTGGGAAGGGCATCCCAAGACTATGGAGTTGGGGTGGGGGCGGGTTGGTCAGTCCAAAGGCCCCGGGCAGGAGGGAGGGTCTGAGGAGGCCGCGAGATGGCGGTGTGGGGAAGTGTTTAGATTCTGTGGCGAGCGCACCACACGGCTTTTGGCAAACTGATCTGCACCCTCAAGATGTAAGAGGTGGTTTTAGAGACTTCAGAGGCCTCCATTTCTGAGGCAGCCTCAGAGCCTCCAAACAGGCAACCGCCGTGCTCCTGGCCCCTCGCAGGCTAGGATGGTTCTGGAGGAAGTCGCGAGGGGCGCCTCTCCTCTCCTTGAGCCTGGGGATCATCGGGGGACCCAGAACCTGTCCCTGACCCTGGCTGGGTCCCTCCAACCTCCACACCCACTCCTCCTTGCCCTCCCAGCCTCTGGCCCCTGCAGCCAGTCCCTGCATAGGACTCGCCCCTGGGTTCAGGGCCTTGCTCGGTCCCCCGCACTGACGCTGGGTGTGGCCGGGCCACCTGCTTTCTCCAGGAGGCTGTGGTGGCAGGGGCCAGCTGAGGCAAAGGCTTTAATTCCAGCAGCTTCTGCTTTGGGCTGTGATGGGCTCTGGTCCACCGTGTGGGCAGCCCAGCTGCCTGGCTGGGGGAGGCCACGCGGAGCCCTGGGGCTTCATGCAAGAGGAGAGAAGCTCAGCGGCGCCCATGTCACAGCGGAGCATGCCAGCGGCCTCCCCACCACGTCGTCCAGGATGCTCCAGCCCCACCTGACACCCCGGAGGGCCTCGGGGGGTCCAGCAGAAGAGCGTCCATCAGGCGATGAGCCCCTGATGACCCACACAGTCTCAGGAAGTAAAGAAGCAGCCACCCTTAGGGACTGCACGTTACACAGCGACAGACAGCTGCTGGCCACCTGCCCGCGCCCTGCGTCCCCATCCCACCGCCTGATAGCCACCTGCCCCCACCCTGCATCCCCACCCCATCACCTGATGTCCATCTGTCCACGCCCTGAGTCCCCACCCCATCGCCTGACATCCACCTGCCCCCACCCTGCATCCCCACCCCATCACCTGATGGCCACCTGCCCACGCCCTGTGTCCCTACCCCTTTGCTGTCTGAGCTCTCTCCTTCCTCTGGTAAGCTGTGACCAGGGGTCATGGTGAAGCTGGGGCTCACAGAGATGCCCTAAACACCCTGGCACCCTCGGCTCTGCAGAGATTAAACCCAAGCAGCACCGGGGCCCCAGCCCCTGTGGTGTCCGGCCTCCAAGTGGAGTCCGGCCTCCAAGTGGAGTCCAACAGCAATGCCACTCATTCTCTCGTTTATGTGAGATCCAGAAGCAGGCGAGGCAGGCGCTACGCAGCAGCGCAGAGGTCTTGGTGTTCTTGGTTGGTTTCTCCAAGTCTCTTGTCCTCATGACCACAAGATGGCTGCCACGGACAGGTTCTCACTTGCCAAGCAAGAGAGAGAAGGAGTAAGCCTCACATTCCTGAAGCTCCCTATGGGCTTCCTGACCACCTCACTGGCCAGTGCTGGGTCACATGACCACCACTCGCCCAGTGGCTGGCAGGGGTGCCTGACACCAGTGTTTGCCGTGGTCTTGTTTCCATTTGGAGGTTGAGCACGGGGCGTCCAACACCTGAGCAGAGCCTGTTTCTTTTAGGTGGGGGCGTGGCTGCTGCCGAGGGACCCGTCTCTCCTGCCGCGGTTCCACTCTCACCTGAAGCACGTCGTGAAGACCCTGTCAATCCCTGTCAAACCTTTGGGTGTCCAAAGGTTGCTTTCCTGCGGACATGGGCGCCCTGCCGTGTCCCTCTCAGACAGATCTGACAAGGTCCCGGGAGGTGCAGTCCCTCCCGCTGTCCCCCTCCGTGCCCAGGGTCCCATGTCTGGACCGCATCTCCAAGAGCTGGGATCCCAGCCCTATCCAGTGGGGTTTAAGTCTTCACGGGACCAGGGAAGGAGTCGTCCATGGAACCAGCTGCTTCCCTGTAAAGGAAGGCGTTGCCCGCCCATGGCCTCGCCTCCAGCGGGCCAGACCCGGGGCCAGCGGGCCTCCAGCATGCCAGCCCTGCGTCTGGGCAGGGTCCCGGCCTTTCCCTGGAGAGCTCGGCCCCTGACTTCCTAAGGCTGGCGCCCCATATCCAGACCCAGCTCATCGCCACCTGCCCGGGAACACCCCCCACGCCTCAGGACGCCTCTGCCTCTGTCCCCACCACGTCCTGCTGTCTGTCCGTCTCTGGGCCTCTCAGGCCTGGCGCTGCGCTCGCTCTGATTGGCCTCTCAACATCTCTGTTGCCTGAGCGTGAAATCCACAGGGCAGCCCTGCCGCTGCACACGCACCAGGACAGGAGGAATCCTGCCAGGCTGTGTGGAGCCCCGTCCTTCCTCTCCCCAGTCCTCCATGGTGCCCGGCACCCCGGCCTCCTCCCCAGTCCTGGAAAATGCCGGGCAGCTTCCCTCAGCTTCCAGCATCTGTCTGGAAGTTTCCGTCCTTGGGTACCCAGTGGTTTGCGAGCGACCGCTCCCCACGCCTTCCTCCCTGGGTCCTCTCTAGCCCTTGCACCGACTGACGCGCTTTGTGCATCACTTACCCAGGCTATGGGTCTCCCACCAGACTGCCAGGACCTGAAGACGGGGTGACTGTGTTGCTCGCTGCCGGGGCCACTGACTAGAACAGCGCCTGGCACCTGCAAGGTGCTCAAAATGTTTAGTTTCATATAAACATAAAACAGCTGTTAGGACATAAGGACACACGGCGTGGGTCCCTTGCACAGTGCACAGCTCTATGGTGCTGACAGGTGAGCACGTGCTGGTGCCGTGCTGACACGGAACAGACCTTCTACTCTAGGGATGGTAAGATCTCTTAGAGACTGGCACTGGGAGTGAGTGACAGATGTGTCCCTGAATGTCCAGACCTGGCAAAATAAAATGCTGGGGTCTTTCTGTTGACTTTACTGGTACAGGGACATGAAGGGTCAGAGTCCTGGCGCTGGATCCCCGGGAGCTGTGTGAGTCAGCCACTGTGACGAGGACCCAGGAACAATTGCTCTGGGGAGGAAAGGGTCCTTTGACTTCGGACGTTTCTGTCCACAGCTGCTAGGCCCATCTCTGTGGTGAGACCAGACATCAGGACCAGATGGTGTGGCTGGAGGAGCTGTCATGGCTGACCCACTCCCTTCAGCCGGGCCCCACCTCCTGCAGCCCCCACCATGATCCATTGATGGGTTACTGCATCGGCGGTGAAGGGCGCTCATGATGGAATCTACGTCCCAGAATCCCACCTCATGAACACAGGAGCCCTTGGGAACATTCCAGATCCAAACTCTGGCAGAAGCCAAGCCCTGTCCCTCCGGCCCTGCCTGGGGGCTCAGACCACGCCTGGCAAGCAGGAGAGTGGAATCTGCTCTTGAACAGCAGCATGGCGCCCTGGGGGTACGGCCTGGTGTCCTGGAGAAAGACTACATTTCCCAGCCTCCAATGCAGCAAGAAGGGTCAGGTGACTAAGGTACGCCCAATAGGGCTGAAGCAGACTTCTCTCTCCTTTTGCTCCTCCCTCCCTCCTGCTGTCTGGACTCAGTCAGCCACATTGGCCCCTGAGGCTGAAATCACTGGGATGCAGGAAGGATCAGAAACAGAAGGGTCCCATGGTGGAGAGGCCACCCGCCCTGGGTCTCCTGCATTTGCACCAGCAGGAAACGTCTGCGGCTTTGAATGGAAACACTGACGTGCAAATGCTGCCCGTTCCTCTGAGGCTTCAGCCTCAGCCGAGAGCAGTCCCACCTGATGTGACTCCCTCAGGGTGAGGCAGTCAGGAGGGACCTTCGCTCCAGGCCATTTCATCAGATTCTACAAGAAAGCCATTGTGGCCCCTTTTCTATTTTTGCAAAGCAACTTTATAATTCATTGCACTCTTTTTTCTATTAAAACAAATGTGTGCGTTCTGGGGGGGAACAGAGAAGATCCAGTGAATTTTTCAGAGACCCTTTCTGTTTGTCTGCTTGTGACCCTCCAAGGGTCCCTCTGCTGTCACCAGGAGGAAAGCACATTACTCATGGAAAGATCCCAAACAGGGTCTTCAACAGCAGAGGCCCACATTTGAATCCTGAATCTACTACTTCTATTACCCAATGATCTTAGACAAGTCATTGAACCTCTCTGACCTTCAGTTTCTTCCTCTGTAAAAATGGGGACAATAACATACGCCTTGGAGGGTCGCTGGGCCCAGAGCAGGTTCCCTGCGCTCCCCTCTCAGGGCTACCCTTTCCGGCACAGACCCGCCATGCTCCTCAATGGATGAGACTCACACACAGAGGCAGATCCACAAACAAGATGGTTTAATAGATTCAGCCTGTTTCCACTCATCAAGGTTACATGAAAATAGAACTCTTTATTAAAGTGACATAATGGTCATGCTAACCATGAAACTGTGTTTATTAAAACAGCAAGAACACGGAAATCAATTACTGGGGACGAGACCGCTGGCCCCTCAGCCTGTCTGGAGAGGGGCAGGTGGCAGGGCCAGGCTGCAGCAGGTGGCGCCCCCTGGTGGAGCACCAGCCTGGGCAGGGAGAGCCTGGCTCCTCAGCCCAGGGCCTGCAGGTTCAGGGAGAAGAGGTGGCACGCCAGGGGCAGCCCTGGCCTCCTGCTCTGGGCTCTGAACCCGGCCTTGCCGCCCGCCGCCCCTCCCCGGCCGATTTCTTTCACAGTCATTCTCTATTTTTGGCAGCGAACAATACGTGATGTCCATTCCTGGCAGCAACCGAAAGACAGATTTAAATTTTAAAAAAGTGAGTCTGTTTAAAGGAGAATATTTGGAAAACAATTTAAAATATAGCAAAAAAGAAAAAAACACCCAGTAACGACAGCGCTCAGGACACCCTCTGGGGCAGACCTCTCAACCCCCAAGGGTCCTGACACGCTGCGACTTCGTGACCCTCAGCAAGGCAGAAGAGCTAGCCCGACACCCAGGACCCGGCCAGCCAGCCCACGGCGCTTCGCCGCGCCCCTGCACCCTCCGACACCTGTTAAAAGGCAAAACCAAAGAGGAGAAAGGAAAAGACAAGAAAGACGGAAAGGACAAAAGCAAGGGCAGGTGAAGTCATCTCTGCCCAGCGTCGCCACGCCGGCTGGCAGGAGCGCCCTCCTCCCCTGGAGGGATCCCTAATGACCTGGCTCCAAGGAGTGCCACTCAGAGGCGGCCCTTCCTCGAAGGCAGGTGAGTCTAGCCTCGGGGACAGCCCAGCACAGACGTGGAGGGGACCAGGCAGGTCTTCCCCGCACTCCAGGCCCCGGGACCTCCCCAGCTCTTCCTGCTGGCTTTCTTCCTTCCCCTCCAGCAGCGAGGCGGCAGCTGAGGGTTTCCATGGAAACCGGCTGTCCTCCCACAGGAGGCTGCCAGCTCCGATTTCCTGCAGAGTTAAGAAGCAGGCGGCTGCGGGTCACCCGGGCGTGAAGATGGGTTTCCCTGGGGATATCCAGCCTCCTGCCAATCACACCGTCTGTCTGGGAATCCAGGGGCCGCCTGGAGACGGCGGGCTGGGGAAGCCCCCGAGCCCAGCATGGCTCCAATAAGACTGGCCCCTGGAACATTCCGAGGATCTGGGGCCTACCCTGTCCCTCCTCCTAAAGCTGGAGGGACCTCACGCTGGGCCTGTCTGGGTCTGCACCTCAAGGGATGAATCCACTCGGCGCCTCTGGCTGTCTGTCAGTGCTCCGATGCCAGACAGAATCGCACCCCCAGCAGCCCTGGACCCAAGGAACAAAGAGCTGCCCCTCTAACACTTGCTCCTAGAACAAGAAGTATGTGTCCCAGTTCTACCAGCTGACCAGCTGTGTGACCCCAGGCAACCCACCTCACCTCTCTGAGCCTGCTTTCTCATGCATAAAGTGGGCATTGCCGTCCTCTCCTCACAGAGATGCTGCGAGGAATGGGAACACGTCCGCTGGGCCTGCCACAGCATTCGAAGGGCATTCCACAGCAGCACCCAATATCAAGCACACTGCCGACACGATATAGGCCTGCAAGCACTTTCGCTCTTTACGTGGCTTTCTCTCAAGGCCGAGGCAAAGGTCTGGTTCCATTACTGCTGTTTGTTCCAAGGCTGGAGCAAGCAGGCTGGATGAATAACCGGCCCAAGGACCGGCGAGCTGGTTCCCACCACCTCCCAGACATGGCTTCTCAGAGCCAGATGGGTCTCCAGCTCAGATGCCTTCCCGGCCTGAAGCAGACCAAGCCCAGACTCGGGGGAGCCGGAACACAGGCCCCAACAGGGCAGAGGGCTGCCCTCAGCTCTAGCCGTGGTGCCCTGGGCAGTGGGGCCATGTGCCAGAGCGTCCCAGTGTCGGGAGCAGCTGAACTTCTGAGTTGCCTTTCCTGCAGGTGGTGGGATAAAAACTAAGCCAGTTTTTTAAAAGTGAAGGCCAAGTGAAACCTGCCGCGGACTTTGTGGCGCAGAGAGCTCAGCCCCTCCCAGCTGGGCTTCGGCAGCCCCGGGGCCTGTCTTCCCTGGCCCTGGCTGAGACGGGAAAGCCCATCCCTCTGGTGCCGACGATTGGACAACAGAGGACTCTTCCCCAGAACCCAGCGCTCCGGGGCCTCGGAAGAGTCTTCTCTGTTCGCTTAGGTATCACATGAATGGAGGGTGGGCCTGTCCAGCGACGGGGGCGCCCAGGGATAGAGAGGTCCCAAGGGACTCCTCTGGATCTAGCCAAGGACAGAGATCATGCCATGGACGCACTGCTGGGTCCAGAGGGACCTTCCACAGCCAGCACCTGCTTTGACTGGCTAAGCCCTGGACCACACTGGTTGTCCTGGAGCTGACTCCTGGCCCTGCCCAGTCTGGATTAGCTTCAGGGGACATCACAGGGTGAGGGGGACAAGGTAAACCAGAGGAGGAGGAGTCTGGGCTGCAGCTTGAACTCCGCAGCGGCAACCCAGAGCTTCTGAGGCCTTTTCTTGCTGTACGTCCTCTGCAGCTCCCTGACCGTCCTTCCTATCACTGGCCACGGCCATTGGGAGCAGCAGGAGAGTGTGAGGAAAGTCAGAGCCAGAGGTTGATGGGAGGAGGCTGGCTGGAGGAGGCTGGCGGGAGGAGGCTGCTCCGCAGGTCACGGCAGGTCACAGCCGGACGCGGTAACGGACAGGCACATCTTGTTCGGGCTGCATGAGGCCAAAGCCGTACCTGCTGAGGTCAAACTCGGGGACCTCCACGTCTGTGCTGGCCAGCTCCAGCTCACAGCACGACAGCACCAGGACCACAAATCTGCAGAGATGGAGGTGCAGGCGGTGAGTGCTTCTGGTCTGCCAGCCCCTGCTAAGGCGAGGCCCGTGGACCGGTTCTGGTGAACGGGCTTGAGCGGAAGTGGCCGACGTCTCTGCCTCGCCGAGGCACTTAAGAGCCAGCTCCTGACTCTCCACCCTCCCCTGCTGCCTGGTGGCTGTGCGGGCTTCCTGTGGAGAAAGTGGCAGCCCAGAGGGAAGCCGGCTGGCCGGGGTCTCTGCACAGAGGGCCGAGCCCCAGGCCCCACGCCTGTGTGGCTCTGAGCCCTGGGGCTTGGGGGCCACTCTGCAGGGCGGCAGGGCCCTGCCCACTCCTGCCCACACCCTCTCCACTCCTGGGGTGTTACTGTCTGCCCCAGCCAGGGGCACTGCTCGCCCACTGGGTCTCGGTGACATCAGAAGCAGGCACTGCCCTCTCAAGACATTCACTGCTACGTGGGAGAAAACCGACATAGCTCACCAGCTTTGCAAGACGGGCTCTCTGCCGCTGTCTTCTAGAAAACTGCCCGATAGTAATGCAAAGCTGCCATGCCTGGGACACCAGTGTCCCCAACAATGGAGTGACGAATGACAGTTCCCTGTCTCCCTGCCTGATCCCTCACAGCTCACGGGGTCCCACCACGTCCCCACCCAGACTCAGGGACCTAATGCAGGGCTGAGCAGAGGGCAGGGACTCTGAGAAGGGTAACAGGTGGGAGGACGGAGGCAGGTGGCCCTCGCCAGGGCGGGTTCCCAGGGGGGTCTCAGGTTCCCGTCTGTAGGAAGAGTTCCTTCCGCCGGGGCGGTGGGATCCCCGAGTGTGACGCCGGGGCCACAACTGCACCTGCACCCTGGCACCTCCACTCACCAGGTGCCCGACTGTGGCCAATGACCTGACCATCCGGGCTGCCTCAGACTGACCCCTGCCTAGCAGGCTGGCTGTGAGGACTGACAGGCTTCCGGCCCTCCAGGGGCTAGACATGGTGCTGAGCTTGGAGGACCCACACCTCTTGTTTGGTCTGCCATGGCCCTCGCTGGGAACGCGTGAATTTGTTCCACCGTCATGGACACACAGGGCAGAATCAGTGCACAGCACAGATGTCACGGTTCATCCGTGAGGAAGGCCGGGCGTGTGCACACACGGTAGCCACGTCCCCACATGCGACCTCTGCGCCTCTCCAACCTGCTCCCGTTCTGCATCGGATTCTCCCCATGTGCCGCTGGGGAGGCCTCTGTGCTGGGCGCCAGCTGCCTCCATCCCGTAACCCCCGCAACGGCGCTGCAGGATTTCACATCTGGGTGACGTGAGATCCCGTGAAGCGCACAAAGCGTCGGAGCAGAACCAAGCGAGGAGCGAATTCCATTTACCATCGAGAAAACCCCGGCCCGGGCTTCGAGGGCGGAGCCTGTCCCAGCACGAGCCTGCACCCCAAAAGCAGTGACAACTACGTGACAGTGAGCATTCGGCAGAGCTGGGACCAGTGACACCGGGACAGTTCCAACCCGCAGAGGAAACGGGCTCAGACGTCACCCAGCTGTGACCACGCAGGGCCAGACAGACACGGGCGGACATCACGAGCCCTGGTCCAGTTGTGACCCCAGGGAAACTAGGGCTCTTGGGGTCCAGGCAGGAGAGCCGATGCGGCTCTCAGCCCTGAGGAGGTATTGAAATCGCTGAGGGACCAGGTTCCAATTGTGCCACGGAGGCTGCGATGGACGGCTATGCACAGCTGGACCGAGTGCCCAGCCTACGGCACTGAGACCCTAACTCTGAGAGGGACGCACCTACTGCCAGATCTGGTTATTTCAAGAAAGGTGTCAGAGGTCTGGCTTTTTAGGTGAGCTCTTCCGATTTTTAAAAAATGCTAATAAACGGATTTGCAGACAAGAGATGGTGCTGGGTCAGCCTGGAGTCTGCCCGACCCTGCGCCCGCCTGCCTGAGCCCCGGGCCCATGTCAGGAGAGGAGGGAGCCCCACTCACTGCTTGATGCTGCTGGTGGCGTAGCCCCTGCCCAGGCACTGGTTGTGCCCCGCTCCCCAGGGCACCGTGTAGCTCTTCAGCCGCTTCCCGTCCTTGTAGAAGTCTTTCTTCTCCGACCCGTCCGCGTTCAGGAATCGGTTGTATTTAAATATCTGCAAATGGAGGAAGGTCCACTTTTAACCCGCCCCCAAACAAGCCCGAGCCAAGGAAAACGGATGCGGGTGTTCGTTATGCTCTGGTTTAGAAGAGGGGAAGCTGGGCAGAAGGAAGGTCAACCCACAGGGGACGGCGACAAAGCCACGGCAGAAGGATCCTGGGTCTGACGTGAAGGAAAGAGCTGCCCCGACCAGCCGTGGAGACAGCACTGGGGGCTGCGGTGCGTACATAAAGGAACAGAAACAAGGGTGAACCCTAAACCGTGGCTAGGGAACTCTGAACTGAGAGGGAAGGGAAGGACAAGACTTTTTTTTAAAAACTTTTACATCTGTGTCTCTATATTTTCATTATGATATGTGACTTTGGGGATGTTTAATAAAAAATAAAATTATTTTTAAAAGAGAACGGCAACTCCTTGGACTGCACTGGACAGTGGCAAGGCAAGGGCTACACCTGAGCACCAGGCCTGGCATGGAGCAAGTGCCATGGAGCAAGTGCCAGGTGAAGGGGGAGGCCAACAAGCCTGGCAGCTGGATGGCAGGTGGGTGGGTGGACAGACTGATGGATGGATAGATGGATGAGTGGATGGGTAGGTGAATGGATGGATGGATGACTAGATGGATGGATGGATGCTGAGTGGATGGATGGATAAGTGGATGACTGGACGGGTAGGTGGATGGATGAGTGAGTGAGTGGGTAGATAGATGGGTAGGTGGATGGATGAGTGGGTGGATGGATGGATGGAGGAGTGGATGGATGGACAGATGGATAGATGGATGGATGAGTGGATGGGTAGGTGAATGGATGGATGGATGAGTAGATGGATGGATGGGTGGGTGGGTGGATGGATGGATGGATGAGCCTACAGCATGAGGCCTGCCATACGGTAAGCAACTAATCTGTTAGCAACTGTGAAAGTTTGCTCCATCTCTAAGTCCAGGAAGCAGGCAAAGCTGAGACACTGATATGATACCAAGCAACTACTTAGGAAGCACTCAGTGTGTGCTGGCTCCTGTGCAGGGCTTTTCTTAAGTGAGCTTCCTGACAACCTGCCAGGCAGGTGTTATGATGAGGACCATTTCACAGGTAAGGAAAAAATACAGGAGGTAAAGCATTCTAGGCAAGTTCACACAGCAAGCAAAGACCACAGCCAGGTTCCACTCAGTCCGAGATGTCCCCCACGGCCCCTGGTATGACCAGCACCCCTGCCATTTACCTCAGGATCTGAGTAGATGTCTGGGTCTTTCTGGGGACTCAGGAAGGGGAAGAGGAGGAGGCGGTCACCACGTCGCAGAGAGAATTCCCGCCCATCTGCCATGGGCATAGCCATGTCCACCACCACCTCTCGGGTGATAAAGGGCGCAGCAGTGAGCCTGAGGGTCTCATTGAGGACGCTGTCTGCATGGGCAATGCAAGGAAGGGTCAGGTCAGTAAACTGTCCTCTGAAGTGCCACCCACCCTCATGTGACAGGAAGATAAAGAGGCTCAGAGAGGGTGCATGCCTTGCCCACAGTCACACAGCAAGGTGATAAAGGCTGGATGTAATCTCTGTGGCCCCCCATGAGAGGGGATCTGCATCTGACTCCAAGAGGAGCTGTGAGGGAAGGTGGGAGCCAGGGAGATATCAGAGGGCTGGGAGGAGATGGGGGCATCTGTATCTTCTGCCTGCCCTGCATCTCCTTCTGAAGAGTCCCCTGGATTTCCTCTGGGACTACTCCTCTCCCACTCCAGGGGTCGGGCTTTGGATTCTATTCTTAACCGCTGGAGATGGACTTGGATCGGCAACCAGAGCACTGTGATTGGTGAAGGATGGAACTACGACTTGAAGGGCCAGTGGGACACATTCTTGGGACTTCAGCTGGGAATGATGAAAGGCAGGGACACCCTCACAGAGCGGAAGGCAGACAGCCTTAAGCTACTGGCAGCCAGCCATCTTGTCAACCTGAGGCTGGAGCCAACCTAGCAGAAGATGGGCTGAGAGGTGAGAGGACTGGTCTGGATGACATTATTCAAACACCTGGATCCACCTGTGCCTGAAGCCAGACATTGCTGGGCTTTTCAGCTCTGTGCCCCAAATGAAGTCCCTCTTCCACTTTAGCCAGTTTAGCTTAGATTTTCTGTCACTTGCAATCAAACATCTCCTACTAGGACCATGAGGCCTGGCAGGTGAGACTGGAGAATGGGGATGCCAGGACTCAGAAGGCAGGAGACTCACATCCATATTGGAAAATGCTCTGGGGGGCCGTGGCGACACAGTCTTAGGGGCCACCTTGGAGGGTCTGGTCATCTCACCGAGCACAGGCATGTTGTCCAAAACCTTCTGTGGGAGGGTGGTCATCTGTGAAACAGGCTGCTCTGCCCGCCAGAGGACACGTTCCAGCTCCCCGCGGACGGCAGCCAGGGCCTCGGGATTCTTGAGGAGGAAGAGAAGGAGCCAGAAGGCAGCAGGGCCCATGTTCCCCTGCAACGAGAAGGAGCCCATTATACCACCGTAGCGGCAGGCGGGCTGCACAAGGCCCTGGAGGCAGCTGCAGTCAACGCACAGAGTTCCACCCTGCCCAGCCTCCGGGCTGGACCAGGGTCCACCTTCAGCCTCACCACAGCCAAACTTTGCTTGGTGCTTTGGCCTAGTCCAGCACCTACTGCAAGGTCACTCCTGGCATTGCTGACCTTGAGTAAAATCACTGCCCCGAGGTCACAAGGGTATGGGACAAGAACGCAGCATGTCAGTTAGGACTACTATTAACACCGGGGGATGACCAGTCACTGGCTCCCGTTTTCCACCACTCCCTAGATCTACACCCCTTACCATGTGACTCTCGTTCCCAAGGAAGAGGCAGAGCATAACCCCCTGGCCTTGAATCTGGGTATGGCCATGGGCTTGCTCTGGCCAACAGAACAAGGCAGAATGGACAGGACAGTAGTTCTAAGCCTGGGCCTTAGCAGAACTTAGCTGACCCACAAGCCCACGAGTCCAAGAAGAGATGAGAAACACAGGGGACAAAGCTGAGCTACCCTGCTGGGCCCCATTTGGAACAGGTTGGCCCTCGGACCTGTTAGTTAAACGAAGTCTGATCAGGACATGCCACTGGATTCGAGGGATGTTTGTTACACAGCAACAGCTAGCTGATACATCTAAAACAGTTCTGGACACAAAATTTCCTTATAGGCTTTATCTGTTACACTTCTATATTAGTCTCCTGAGGAACAGGCATGTATGACTGCTGTGTTCATATAAAGGAAAACTGCAATGGTCACTGATGACTGAAAACTGCTAAATTTTGGACAAAACTTATTTGAAAACTTCCCAATAGATAAATAGGAAAATCAATGAAATTTCTTGGTCCAAGGCTGAACACTTCTGTGAACATTTTGGTCTCAGCTATTTAGCACCCATCAGTGATCCAGATGTGGATGGAATCTGAATGACCTCAGTCGAGGAAAGGATTTTGTCTATCATAAATGACTATCCTGCCCAAATCCTGTGAAATCACGATTCACAAGCACATCTCCTCAGTAACTAGTCTCCCTGCAGACACAGTTGCACATGGGCCAGAACACATGCCCGGACGTCTACTGTGTGCTAATGTGATAGTGAATCGCTGGGAATAGACTCCACGCCCATCCATGGAACAGCGTAGTGAGTGGCCCTGGGGTGACACACTGGGTCGTCAAAAAGAACCTGTGCAGACCTGGTGAGGTGAGCAGCAGCCCCGGGTGCGTGTGGACGGGAACTGGCTCTGGCCACCTCGAGGAGGCACGGGACCTGGTCCTGAGGTTGCCCCTGGGGTAGGAGCTGGCAGGACAGGACAGGGGGAACTCACTCGCAAGCTACCGAGACACTTTAAGGGATACATGACTTCAAGTCAAGGAGACAGGCGGGTGGTTTTTACAGTCATCTGTGGAATCATGAGAAACGCTGTGACATGATATTGAGACAAACAGAAAGCTGGGGGAACGCCAGGTTGGGACTTGCCCACCAAAGGGGACACAGGGAAGGGCTGTAAGGGGCCACCCCAGTCTGCAGTGAACTCAGCACCAAGGAGCCCCTCCCCTGCTCCACGTGTGCATCTAGCAGCTGCCACGTCAGGGCTCCCTCGGGACCCACTGCCCAGCATGCAGCAGGGCTCCAAGGTCGCCTGGGGGACCAGGAGGGTGGGGTTCAGTCAGGACCCTGAGCAAGCCTCTGACCTGGGTGGGACCCAAGCTCAGCAGTGAGGACAGTAAGAGCACCCCTCCCGGTGGCCTCAGGGCTGCTGAGGCTGTGCAAGTGAACCCTCTGTGCAGGGCACAGGAGGAGCTGGGGGCTTTGCCCTGCCAGCCCCTCCTGCGGTTGACAGAAAGTGGGGATAGTGGCCCCGTGAGGCCCCTCCAGCTCCACGTGTCTGGCAGAGACTGCAAGGCCACTCGCTGCCCATGCTCAGCCGCAGGGGAACGTGGGCCGTGAATAGGTCAGCACTGGCCAGCTCCGCGCCACGGCCCTTTGATCTCGCTGGAGGATCAAACAGCCTCGCTCCTTATTCCCAGCCGGCGGGGAACCGTGGCGCTCGTGGGAAAAAGCAAGCGGGTGTCCCGCCCAGGCGCAGATGTGCGCGGGCATGCGCGTACAGCACGTGCGTGTGACCCTGCGCGGCTCCCCGGAGGCGCCACGTTCCCACCCAGCCTGTCCCTGCTGTCCGAACCCAAGGACAGCCACGCTCTCTGCCTCCGCGGGCAGCACGGGGTCCCTGTCTCCAGGGGCCACTCGGGGCCGCGCCATACCCAGGGGTCCACATGCCCTGGCCGCTGCCTCCCGGCTGCACCGCCCGCGGGGCCGGGGCTCCTGCTGCCCACCTGCCGGGCAGCCGCTCTCTCGTCCCCGGGTGGCGGCGCCCACCTTCCTCCGCTTCACCCCACGTCCCAGTGATTGTCAGGGCCGACCCTTCCCTGCAGGCGGGCGTGTGACCCAGGCAGGCCACTGCCCAGCCACTAGGGGACGCAGACGCAGGCTGGGCAGGTGTGAGTGCACACTCAGGGTTCGTGCCCTTCTCGTGGGGAAGCCGAGCCTCCCCCGCTGGGGCGGTGAAGCTGCCCGGTGCCGACCGCAGCCGTGGAGGCCCCAGCACCGGGGAAGCCCCCGAGCGGGCGGCCGGCGTGACAGGAGGAACAGGACGGGTGCGGACAGCCGGGCGCGGGCCCTGAGCCCCACGCTCCCGCACGCAGACCCGCAGCCACGCCCACGCCTGCCCAGCGCATGCGCACGCGCTTCCACACGCCCGAGCCGCGCCTGGCCCAGCGGCAGTGCCCACCTGCGTGGCCCAGAGCTGCAGCACCAGCGCGCGCGCCTGCATCTCCTCCGACACGCCCAGCTCCTCCAGGTGCAGCAGGTAGCTCTCCAGCCAGCTGCTCCGCTGGGCCCGGGTGGCCAGCCTGACCGGAGACAGCAGCTTCCACAGGTGGCCTTTGACACTGCTCACACGGTCCTTATCCCCTGTGGGGAAGGAGCACAGAAGACAAAGGTCACAGGTCCACCCCTGACCCGGGTCAGCCAACCCTGGCTTCCCACAAGGCCGTGGGTCTTCTGGGCATCGCTCCATGGAGGTGGGAAGTTCTGCAGGGAGCGAGGCTGCGGGCAGAGCCCTGCTGGCTGGAAGCCGAGGGCAGGCCTGTCCAGTGTGGCCTGCTCACTGTCCGCCTCACCCCCACAGAGAGGGGCAAGGGCTCTGCCTGCTGCAGGTGGGACCTGCTCTATTCACCTGTGTCCCCAATGCCTTGTTTGTAGCAGTTGCTCAATAAATTGCCCTAAAAGAAAGGTGATTCTTCACCTTGCCCTCCCAGAGCAGCTAGGGACCCAGCAGCTTCTCCCGGCCCAGGGTCCCTCCCCAGAGCAGCGCCAGCCTGCACACACTTGGTAGCCTCCCAAAGGAACACACAGAACAGGACCCGGAAGGCCGCACTGGCCTGGGGGAGGGGGACACACTGACCTGGGGTCTCACACTCCACCCCCCGCAGGCGAAGTCAGCAAGAGAGGAGGCCGGGAAGAAGCCCTGGGGAGCCAGAGCCAGGCCCTGCAGCTCCACCATGGACCTCTGGCCTCTTCTCAAAAGCAGCTGGAAGTCCAGGTGTCTGTGTGGAACCTTCTGGTGTTTGGGAGTTTTTGTTTGTTTTGTTTTTGCAGCACTGGGATCAAACCCCCAGCCTATATACCAGGCAAGGGTTCTTCCCCTGAGCTACACCACAGCTCCCTTCTAGTATTTTCTAAGGTCGGCATCTCAGTAAAAAGTCCAGTCACTGTGCAGGCCACAAAAGCATCTCCGAAGGTCAACTCTGTCCCAAGGACACCAGCTTGCAATTGGACATTAAATAAACAATGGTGTGTTTATGCTCTGGAAAAGCCACAAAATAGTGAAAATAAATAGTTTCTCAGTGCAAAGAAGGGCCCACACGGGAGCCTGTGGAGGAAGTAAAGACAGCACCTGAAGACCCACCCGGAGTGACGTCCCTTCGGTGGCTGGCAGGCTACCAGGCCACCCTGTGCTGGCGTACAGCGCTGCAGTCAGCGACCGATGGTGTACGGGACAGTGTCCCGTCCAATTACATCCCGGAGTGACGTCCTGGGGTCTTGGGTTGCGTCATTCACACTCTGAGTCTGTGCACGGTTACCGTCTCCTGGCAATGACCCTCTCAGAAGGGGCCTATCACTAAGGGACACGAGACCTCACATCATGAATATCGGCTTCGGGATCCTTCCAAGCCACTGTGGGAAAAGCGGAGTCCCCTGGGTTGCTGGGGTGTTTCTCGGTGCTAGCAACCTTCTCACTGAGTGTCCTGACCCACAGAGCTGCTCAGGACCCACGTTCGGCCCTGGTGCGCTGTCGAAGGGAGTCTGTGAGCGTGGGGAAGGCGGGCCAGGCTTGCTTTTCAGTCGCTGGGCGACAACAGCACTTAACAGGCCTGGCACTGAACAGTTCTTCCTCAAGGTCTTGAGGCCGCTTCCGGTGGAGTCGGTCACCCTCTCGATGGAAGCCACGGGCCTGCGTGCTCATCTGAAATACTCTCCTCTTTCCCGATTTTTTGGGTACTTTAAAGAATCTCCCAGAGCTCCTGAATGCCCCAGGGCCCAGGCCCCACCCCAGAGAATGGTGTCAGAATCACCAGGGCAGCGCCTGGGCGTCCAGGGATTTAAATGGGCCACTCGGGGCACAGGAAGTGCGGACACCACCTCAGCAGGTGCTCACGGGGTCACCCGATGTGACAGCAAAAAAGGGAGGCAAAGAGTCAGCCGGCACCTGGGGTCCAGCCACACAGCTGCGATCCTGCACGTGGTTGTGATTTGTCACGCCTCAGGTGACGAAAGCCACTCAGCACCGCTGCCACCCTCTCTGTGCCTAAGCAATGCTGAGCAGAGGGGCCAGGCCCCAGGCTGTGTGGGCTTGGCGGGGTGCCCATCTCCAGGCGTCTGTCTCCCTCTCATACAAGGGGGACCCAGGCTGCTGCTCTCCGTTTCTCCTTGGAAACCCCTCTGGGCCCTGGAGATCCATATGACACAGTTCAGAGAGCCCAGTGGTGACAGGCCCTAAGTCCTGCATTTAACTTTTAAAATGCCTTTTAAATGGAGTCTTGCATCAGAATTCTTTGATATAAGAATGACTTTCCCCAAAAAAGTTCAAATAATACAGTCCCTGCAAGCCCTCCAGGAAAACGAATGTTCCCGAAAGAAAAGCTCGCCTTAGCTTTGGGATCTACTTACCTGTCCTCTACCCACACCTTCCAGGGCGTGAGAAGCACCAGACTCAATGTTCTTTAAAATATGTCTATATCTTGACCAGAGTAGGACTAATACATGTCCACAGTGAAAAATAACAAACAATAAGGAGAGAAGTCGAGCATCCTGGGAAAAGCACGTTTCTCGTCACCCAGCTCCACGTTCCCAAAAGCAAATCGGCAAAGGTCTCCACTTTAAAAACCTAACAGGGGTGTCCCTGGCCAGCACACCTGGCTCCTCCTCATGGCAGACCCCCCCACACCTCTGCTTCACAGTTGCCTGACTCTTATATGATCACATGGCTCGTTTAACTAATCCCGACCGGTGGTCATTGAAGTTGTTTCCACCTTTGCTGGTGTTGTCACCTTTGTGTGCCTATAAGCACGTGCAAGCACTTCTGTCTGAGAAGAAGGAGTACAGGAGCAAAGGATGTGCATTCAATATTTTGGCCTGTCCTGCCTAAATGGAGTCCCAGAGACGGGGGCACAGTTGCCCAGGCCCCACAAGGTCTGAAGCCCACTTCTGGCTTCAGCCAAGAGAAACTGCCCCCCCCAGCACTGCCACCTGCTGCCCACACTGGGAAATGCAGCCTTCCTCTATCTGGCCGCATCTAAGACAAGTGCTCTCACCTCTCTGAGCCTCAGTTTCCTGCTCTGCAAAGTGGGCACTGTAATATCAATCTCCCAGCAACGACAGGAGGACCCAATAAGATGATGAATGGGGTTTAAGAAGACGACGTGAACAGACACCTCACAAAGAGGAAACACAAGTGACCCGGGACACCTACAAGATGTCACCGCAGTTGGGGAAAAATCACAAGTTGGATGGCCCTCTCTGCACGTCAGATTGGCAAGGATTTAGCCCGCTAACGGCAGGTTGACAAGGCTGTGGCCAAAATCAAACTGAAACAAGAAGCTGCCAGCCTCCGCCCTTCAGATGGGCGAACAGATAACATCGGGCGAAGAAGCTGGGGACACACGCTAATGCTGGTTCCATGGGCAGCCGGGCGTGCAAATGACACCTCGGGAAAGAGAAAGAAAAGGCCTCAAAAGTAGAAAACGATAAAAGTAACACGCGCCTGTGTGCACCTGTGGGTGGGGCGTCTGCTTAGAGAAAGCTGCACAGGATGTGCTCCGGAAGGGACAGTGCCCCCCGCGGAGGAGTGGTGGGCCGGGGGAGAGGGGGAACTCTTCCTGTCCCCTCCAAATCACTCCGCATTGCTTGGACTTGTATACCAAGCAAGACCTGCTTGTACATCTTTAAAAACAATTAGAACAAGAAAAAGAACGCACGAAGATGCCCAGGTGCCACTCCAGGTGTGACAACCCCACCAGGACCCCTTCTGGCCCAAGCTCGGCCTTCCCGGGGCTGGGCTCCTGCCTCCGCCCCACCTCGTGGGCCTCCACCCCGAGGACACGGCGTCCTTCCGCCTGTGCTGCCTGTGCTCAGACCTTCTGATCGTCATCTGCCTGCCACCCACGGGGACCCCGCGGTGCTTACCCATGGACAGGGAGCCTCGGGCCAGCTTGGGGAGCAGCAGGTCCAGCTGGCGGAAGGTGTGGTAGACGTCGGCCGAATGGGCGCTGTCCCGGGCCTGGCTCTGAAGGGTGCGGGGTGAGGCCTCTACTCCGTACAGGGTCAGGTAGCCGGCTCTGGGGACACGGCAGCAGGTCAGGGTCTCCAGGACACACACAGCCAAGCCCCCCGGTGGCCTCAAAGTCTCCCTCACTCCTTCCCCCGAGGAACACTCATCTTCCTACTGTGTGCCAGGGAGTGTTCCTGACACAGGGAGCTGACTTCAAATGGGACGGCCAGAAGTCCCCGTCCTGCGGACTCACACCACAGGGCAGGGACATAGAAACAGGAAGGCAGCCGCTGAGCCGGCTCCATGTGCCTGCAACCCCATGGCCTGGGAGGCTGAGGTGGGAGGAGGCAGGAGGCTCACAGGTTCAAGGCCAACCTCGGCAATATGGCCAGACCTTGTCTCAAAATAAAATGGGTCGGGGTGCAGCTCAGTGGTGAAGTGCCCAGGTGCAAACTCACTACCACAGGGGAAAAAATCAATAAGCAAAGAGCAACGTGAGTTAAATGAACAGACACAGGGCGGGGAGCAGGAGGGGAGCCCTGGAGAGGGGTCCGGCAGGCTTCCTGGAGAAGGGAGTAGCGGGCAGGTGTCAGGCAGAGGGCTGAGGGGCAGCCAGGCAGCTGTCGTGAGGGCAGGGGGGAGCGCGGGCGGGAGGAGGCACTGCTGGAGCAGAGTCGGGTCCACCAGATGCACCAGAGGACGGGCAGGGAGCTGGCCTGCTCTGGTGTGCCACAGGAGGGCACGCACCGCAAGCTCCGCAGGGGACAGGCCTTCGCCTCAACCCCTTTCCAGGGCCCCGGGCCCGGCCCCATTGCCGGGAGGGAAACGGCAGGTTCTCACCTTTTCCACATGAGAAGGGCCCGGGCCTTGCAGAGGAGCCTCACTGAGGTCTAACCCACCCTGTCCCTCACTCCCCCAGGCTCTGGACCTCCCAGGAGAGGAGTCCTCCCAGAGGGGACAGGGTGGAAGCAGGAATGTGGGGGGCAGGGGCCGCCAGGGGCCTGTCTGGTCCCACTGTCCCTCACTGGCACAGCACAGGCAGAGGAGGCCCTCCACAAGCTGGGGGTGGGCGGTTGGGCAGATGGGCAGATGAACAGGGTCAGCAGCTACTCTGGGAGCCCTGACCGTAAGAGAATGGCAGGCCTTCAGGATTCGGACCTGAGCCACCAGGCCACTCCCCCTCCACTGATCACACTCCCCTCCCCTCCACCAGCCTGGGCTTCCATGCCCCCAGGGGCGGGGACCTCAGCACCTGCTCACCCCACTGGCCCAGGGGAAGCCGGCCCTCCCCATGAGCCCTCCAGTCCAGCCCCCCCGGCCTCCTCCGGCCTCTGCCCTCTTTCCCTCCACTGCACCTCAGCCCTCGGGCAAAACCTGCGCTCCCCAGTCATCTGGAGAATGGAGGCTGGCCACAGCCACTTCTTCCAGACAGGCAGGTGCTTGCCAGACAGCCACGGACCTCTTGCGGGCCCTGCTGTCCTCCCTGGAGCAGAGAACCAGTTCCCTGCACGTGTATTTCTACCAAAACAGCCAACGAAAAATAACCAAGCACACTGGCCCGGGGACCACCAGGCCTCCGGCTGGAAGGGAAGGCCCTTTGGTGGCACCTGGTGACAAACTCATTCCCTGAAGGCAGCAAGCGCACGTGTAAGTACGCAGGTGACCCCTAGGTGGCGCCAGGTTCCATAAAGAAAAACCGGGACCCAGGCGGACCGCGGGAGCCTTCATGTCGATGACGTGGGCACCAACAGAGGCCTCGCCGAGCAGCTGGCACTGAGATGAGACTGCAGGAAGCGAGGCGGGAGCCACGCGGACCCGCGGGGAACAGCATTCCCAGGCACAGGAACAGAACTCCCCAAGTGGGGAGCGTGCCCTGCAGGATGGAGCCCAGGCCGAGGAGGGGAGGGAACTCACAGAGAGTCGAGGAGACCACACTGTTACACTGTCACACTGGGTTTGGATCGACGTGTGCTGCCTCCCAGAAGCAGTCGCACCAGCTCTTCACCTGCCTTGGCTCCCCCGCAGTCTCCAACCCCACGGCCCCGGGAGCTGTAAACTCCTAAGCCAGATGCCCTCACACCCCTGCCTCACCCCTGACGTCACTCCATCTTATTGAGAGTAAACTCCAAAGCCCCTCCTGGCCTTGAGCTCCGTCGGACCCAGCTCTGCGACTTCCCTGGCCTCCTCTCCACCCTGTCCCGGAGCCGTTCTGCTGCAGCCACACGGGTCCCCTCACTCCCCGCCCCTGGGCCTTTGCACTTGCCGCGTCCCCAGCTGGGACCTTGGCACAGTGGTGGGCATGCAGTAGTGAGGTCTCAGCTCGAGGCTGCATCCTTGAGAGGCCCTTCTCGTCAGCCTGGCTGACACTGAGTTCCGTCTTGTTCCCTGCTGCAATGCCAGAGCCCAGAAGGGCTGGGACCACCGCAGGACAGACGCCCGGCAGTGTGGTCTTTACACGCTCAGGAGGTCTAGTCTCTCAAACACCTGCTCTCCAGTCTGTGAAATCCCAGAACCTGGGGCCCCAGGCGGTGGCTTCCTCGCCTTGCTGGGCTACTTCCTCTCCGGTGACCACAGGGCCCTTTCTCAGTCAGTGCCTGCTTTTGGCTCGCGGCCAGGGCAGGTGAACCTGGCGTTTCGGGTGTTCGGTATCCTTCCTTCACTCGGGGGCATCCCAAACCTCCTGCCTGCAGAGCTCACAGTTCACTTGGCACTGCCCTCGGGGGCACAGGGCCAGGGTGCAGCTGCCCCCGGAGGACAAGGGTTCTGCGGCTCACCTGAGCAGAGAGCTGTAGCAGAGGTCGAGGAGGCCGGTCTCCCGCCAGCCCCGGGGCCCCTCCGCGGCGTCGCCCAGCAGGATGCAGTGGAGGTTGGTGAACATGGCTTCCGTGAGGGCCTGCAGGTCTCTGTGGAGCAGCGTCCTGAGCAGGGCAGGGAAGGGTGAGAGCCCACCTCCCGGGGGCCAGGCCTGCGCCCCCACCCCACGCCACAGGGCCCCAGGGCCCAGCTGGGCTGGCCTCGGCCAGGTGGGGTCAGTGCTGCCGTCAGCCAGCGGCCATCCACTGCATACACACGAAGACCGCGACTATTAAGCACCCAGCACACAGCCTCACACAGAGAGGAAGGTGACTCGCCCAAGGTCACACAGCCAGTGGCAGCTGGGATTGAAACCTGGTCCCCAACTCCAGCACCGGAACGCTTCACCAGGGTGTCCACCCCGCTGGGCACGGGAGCTTGGACCAGGAACCCAGGGCCTCTGGAAGGGCAGGAACGGAGAGCCAGCGCCCTGGAGCTAGGGAGTCCCATCTGGTCAGCTCCGGTGTCCCCTGACCATGGGCTACTGCCAACACTGGACTCCAGCGAGCATGACATCAAGCAAAGGGAAGGGACTAGTGCCCTGATCCCGGGGTCCCCAAGCCGGAGGGGACGGGAGTGTGGGCAGCAGCGAGAGCCCCTCACCCCTCCAGGATGCAGGCGTCACGCTGGGCTGACCCAGGTGGGACCCACCCAAGAAAGGCGCTGCCCTGGTGGAGGCCCAGGCCGGCAGGCGGCTCAACAGTGGCACCTGGAGGCGGCGGCAGGAACCGCGCGGGGCCTCGGGCTCCACTTAGTTTTGTTGGTTTTTCCCTCAAAAGCACTGCCCAGCACCACCGGGCCACTCACGGTCTCATCCTGGCCTTCTCCTCGCTGGGGCTGTAATGTGGCAGCTGCACGTCGAACATCCTCTCCATGAGGAAGACGGCGTAGGCGTGGAAGTCCAGCCGCGAGCGCGGCTCCCACACCACCGCCTCGTAGGAGTGCGGGTCCAGCAGCACCGTCACGTACCTGCCCCCCACCAGCACCTGCGGGGCAGGGGCCGGCGACAGCTCTCAGGCCCAGACACCACCCTCGGCCGCGAACCCCGTTATCGTCCCCTCGGCCACCGTGAGTGAGGAACGTCCCCAGCCACCGTGGTGCAAGCCTGAGGTTCCCAGAGGGGGTGCCAAGTGCCCAATGTCACGCAGAGGGAGGGCCGGGACCGGAAGGCAGGGCTTTCTAAGTTCGGAGGCCATGTCCTTAACCAGGGCGCTGGCGGGCACCCAGCACGGCCATCTTGGTTACTGCCCAGCCTGCAGGGGAGTCCAAAGATGCGTGCTCAGTAGTCAGGAAGGAAGGAGGGAGGGGAGGCGGGCATCAGGTGAATGATGGTGGACAGGTCAGGAGGGCGGGTGAGGGAGGCAGGCATCAGGTGAATGACGGTGGACAGGTCAGGAGGGTGATGAAGGAGGGAGGCAGGCATCAGGTGAATGACGGTGGACAGGCCAGGAGGGCGGATGAAGGCAGGGCAGGTGGATGAATCCTTGCTGACTGAGAGGGACGTGGGCAGCTGGAGGATGGGTGGAATCTCAGTGTGGGGTACATAGTGCAGGATGCCAGGTCCTTCCTGGGCGCAGAGGTGGGAGGGGAGTGGGGTCCAGGGAGTGGGTAGGCTCTGTGGAGGGGAGGGTGGCTGCCCGAATGATGCTGGAGGACGCACGGACATGGACAGGCGACAGAGGAGACCAGCGTCAGGCGCTGACTGAGGGGCAGGGAGTGTGGCGGGCGGCAGGCAGCTGGGACAATGGAGCTAGTGGGACTGCAGCTAGGATGGACGCTGGGTGGACACTGGGCATGGAGTGGAGAGTGCTGGGTGAGGTCGGGAGGCAGATGGACAGATGGATGACCAGGGGGTGAGTGCAGGGGAGAGGCTGGGGCAGGGATGGGGATGGACGTGCGGTGTTAGGATGGGTGGACGGGGAAGATGCGGGTGGAAAGGCGGAGGGTGGAGAGAGAGGGGCAGGTGGATGATGGACAGACGGAAGCTAAATGGATGGACGGCGGGCAGCTGGCTGGACGTGGGGTCCCGGTAGATATGGAACGACTGTGCGGCTTGGTGTGGGAAGAGGCAAGCAGGCACTGAGGGGTGGAGGTAAGAGAAGCACAGCCGGACAGACAGACGGAGAGACGCCGCTGGACGGGGTGGGTGTGTGTGGGCGGAACCGCGTCACCAGGTGGGAGGCCACCCGCTTCCTCCCAGAGGCACTTACAGTAAAGATGTCACCGTGCTTCTCCTTCATCCTAGTGAGGAAGCTGGCCACGTCTCTTCCAAACTCCAAGGCATGGCCCAACCAGGGGATGCTGCCCAGGTCCAGAGGAGGCTCACCGGGTCGCCTGCAGAACCCACACCACGTAGTAAAGTAAGGAGGAGACAAAGAACGTGGGCCGGGGGAGGTCAGTGGAGAGGTCAGGAGGCTTCACAGAGGCAACAGTGAGAGGGACCTGGAGGTGGTGAGGGAGGGAGGCACTTGGGTAACTAGAAGAGCTCTCCAGGGAGTGAGAACGGCAAGTGCAAAGGCCCTGCAGCTGGACTGCACGTGTTCAAAGGTCAGCAAGGAGGCTGGTGTGGCTGGACTGAAGGGGCAGCAGTGGGTGTTGAGGCCACAGGGACAGTGGGGGCAGAACCACAGTCATCTGGCAGTCGTGGGGACTTTGGTTTTTTCTGAGGTGGGAGCCCTGGAGGGTTCTGAGCAGTGGAGGGACACGATCTGGCTTGGGTTTAGCTGCTGTGTAGAGAGTGGACTGTGGGTGAACACGAGGCGTCAGGCCCCCAGCACGGACTCCAGCAGGGGATCGCCTCCCTGCAGGTGGGAGAGGCTTCCACACCCGACCGCAGGACAGAGTTCGGGGCTGGGTCAGGGCTCAGTGCAGAGCGCTGGCTGAGCGCGTGTGAGGCACCGCATGTAAATAAATAAAAACGATGTGTCCGCATGCAGCTAAAAAATATTAAAGTAAAAAAGGGACGGGGCTCCTCCTGGCAGAGAGACTGGAGGCCAAATGTGTCTGACCCAAGTCTGTTGCTGGCGGGAACGTAGTGGGCCCAAGAGCTGCGTGGACCCTGCCTGACAGCCGCGTGGAAGCAGGTCCCCATCCTACCCAAGGCTGGACTCTCCCCTTGAACTTCCCGAGGAATGGCAGCTGCGGCTACTCAACTTCCACCTCCACAGAGCCCAGGTCTCCGCGCTGGCGGGACTCCAGCGCCACCTGCAAGCTCGAGGCGGCTCCAGTGAAGTGGCTGAGCCACAGCAGTGAGCCAGGCGGCAACGGGAAGGACCACGCCCACTCGGCACACGACCGGCCGCTCATCCCGTGCCCTTGACACCTCCTCTGCGGCAGGACTGCGAGCTAAGCTGCACTCAGCATTGTAGTGAGCCTCGCAGTGTCGCAGGGTTGGCGTTCATAGTGGACCCCTGCCTCAGAATCGTCAGAACAGGGTGCAGAAAGCCCAGCTCCCCGCTGCTGAAAGGATGAGGGGGCCGAGGTCACGCCCCCTTCCACCACCATCCCCCTGGCTGGCCAGACATTAACTCAGAGGCAGGCCCCGCTGGGTGCTGGAGAGACGGCAGGGAGCGGCCCACCGGGAAGCCAGACGGAAACAAGAGCGAACAGTCACCCAGAGCGCGCGGATCCTGAAGACAAAATAAGGCCAGCGACTCCGTGGAAAAACTATCCAGCTTAAAAATCAATGACGGGACCAGTGGGGTCCGGGGCAGAACCCAGGCCCAGCGAGCAGGAAGCCCTGGGTTCCATCTCCAGCGCCAAAGAGGAACAAAAATTAAAATGAAAAGGATTTCAATAGGCAGTTCTCCAAGGGAGCCACGAATGGCCAATGCCAAGATCCTCGACATCCTTAATCAACCAGGACACAAACCCAAATCACAAGGCCGGGCAGCGCTGCACGCTTCAGTCCCAGTGCCTCGGAGGCGAGGCAGGAGGATCGCAGGTCAAGGCCAGCCTCGGCAACTCAGTGGGAGCCTGTCTCTAAATGAAAGATAAAAAGAGCTGGGGTGGAATTTAGTGGCAAAGCATCCCTGGATTCCATCCCCAAACACCACCCCCCAAAAAAAGAAAGAAAAAGGAAACGAAATCACAATGAAGTGCTATTTACACCCACCAGGATGGCCCTTAGACAGTTCTGAAAAATTTTAAAAGAAAATTAGCATTCATAAAGACGAGAGAAACCAGAGCCCTGGCTGGAACGTGAAAGGGTGGAGCTTCTTTGCAGACCAGCCTGGCAGGTCCTCAAAGTGAAACACAGCCACTCCACAGCCCAGCAACGGACCCTGAGCTCGGGAAACGTGCGTCCGCTAACTCGAGCACATTGTCTGCGGCAGCATCACTGGTAACAGTCACTCAGCGCGGTACATCCAGGCCAAGGGACGTGACTCAGTCCTACAAAGGAGTGACGGGCTGATTCACGCCACCGCCTGGGTGAGCCTCAGACACAGCACGCCATGCGAGAGAGCCAGACCCAAGGGCCACTGCCGCGTGACCACACGGACACAGAATGTCCAGAACAGGGGGCTCCACAGACAGGAGGGAGAGGAGTGGAGGGGGCCGGGGAATGGCTGCGAGTGGGTGGCGATTCTTTGGGGGATGCTGAAAATATCCTGGAGCTAGACGGTGGGGATGGCTGTCCAACCCTGGGACTGTACAAACACTAGTGAACTGCACACTTGTAAAATCACACTTTAAAAGGGAGAATTTTATGGTATGTGAATTATACTTTATCAAAGAAAAAAAGAAAGCGGGGTGATTGAGACAGTGGCGGTCAAGGACAGCCTCCGCAGGGAGGTGCCGTGTGAGCAGAGACTAGGACGGGAAGGAACACTCTGGAAGGGTGTGCGAGGAGCCCTATAGGTGGCGAGAAGCAAGTGCAAAGGCCCTAGGGTGGGGAACACTGGGGATCCAAGACAGCAGGAGCTGGTGCGGTTGGAGTGGAGAATGTGCAGGGGAGACACGGGTGCTGAGAATGTCCTCGAGGGCCACGAGGGCCTGAAGGCCAAGGAGAGAGTGTGGCTTCAGGGCCACATGTGGTGGGGACCAGCGGAGGGCTGGAAGTGGGAGTCAGGAAGTGACATGCCTGTATTTTTATAGGGTGGCGACAGAGAGGGGCAAGAGGAAGGGGTCAGATGTCAGGAGCCTCCTGTGCCACCCTCCAGGAGGGCAGGCGTGGCCGGACCCGCCCCAACTTCTAAAGCAGGCAGCACTCCAACCTCCCTCCCCGCCCCGCGCCGCGCCCGGTGCGCCCTGCTCCTCCGTCTGGCTGGCCCCACCGCGATGCAAAGCGGGGGCAGGAGAGAAGGGACAGCGAGCAGCCCTGGAAGGAGGCAGACGCAGGTCCTCCCCAGCCTCCCAGTCCAGGAGGCCGGCAGAGTGCCCGGCCCCCTCCCTCTCCCGCAGCCCCTGGGTTCAGACCGCTCCTTGGAGCCTCCACGTGCCATGCTGGCCGAGCGGGCAGCAGGGACCAGCCTGTTGGCCTGCACGCACCAGCCCTGCCCGCCAGGACGGAATCCGGGGAGACGGTCCAGAGCAGAGAGGGCCTAAGAGGCAGGAGGGCGGGGGTCACGAGATGTAACTTCCCACCACAGTCCCTGGCTCCAGACCCCAGCCATGCCTCCTGCCGGTTGTATGCTCAACTGACTTCTCTGTGCCTCAGTTTCCAGATCTGTAAAATGGAAGCACCACCACAGACTGTGCCAGGGGACGAAGGGGTTACAGAGGAGCAAGGAGAGGTCCTGGCACCCGGGAGCCAGGGGCAGCTGGGCAGCAGGCCTGAGATGACTCGGGGGCCACCAGCTGCCGCGCCTGGCCTTTTCTGAACGCTCCCTGCTTGGCAGTAGTGGCCCACGTGAGAAGCCCTGTCCGAGGGCGGCCCAAGCTGGCCCTGTGCCCTGTGAACTCGGAGAATCTCCCCTATCGCTGAGGAAGAGGCTGCTCCTGCCAGGCCGCCTCCCAGAGGAGGAGCCAGGCTGGCTGGGGACCCCGCGGAGGAGCTGGTCCCCGCCCGGGCAGGTCTGCCTGCCTGCAGAGCCCCTGTTCTTGACGCTGCCGGGCCCTGGTCACCCCAAGTTGGCATTTACATTCCCACCCTGCAGATTAGGAAACTGAGGCGCAGAGGGTCTCCTGTGACCTGCCCGTGCCAGGCCAAGATCTTCCCCGGGGACGTTTCAGGGCGGGGGTGTCCTCTGGCCGCCTGCATCCTGGCAGCTGCCAGCACTCCCCAGACGGCCAGGTGTTATTTCTGGCAGCTTCCCGCTTTCCCCAGAAACATCGCAGGGAGGCAGACAAAGGCAGGAAGCCCGGAGCCCGGGCGCCTGACCCCTGATGCCTCCTGACCCCTGATGTTGGCTCCCCAGCCCCAGCCCCAAGCCAGCCAGGCCCGGGCGGAGTGCCAGGTGACTCAGCCTGCGGCCAGCGGGGGCGCGGCAGGCTCTATTTCAAGGCCTGTGGTCTCTGCCTTGCCCATTGACACTCTCACTGTTTTGAGGAACTGCCAGGCCTGGAGGGAAGGCAAGGGCGCAAGGCTGACTCTCCCGACCTGTTACTGCCCACACGCCACCGTCCACTCCTCTGGTTCAGATCCCAGACATCCCCTCGGGTCCTCTCCTGGAGTTTTAATTCCCACAAGAAGACTCTAGAAACTGCCGGTTCCTCACTCACACCGGCTCCCCACCTAGGACCAGGGGAGGGAGTGCAGGGTGCCCTGTCCCCACCACTGGGTCCCCTGAGGCATGGCGTCCTGGCTGGACGGCTTTCCACCAGACCAGGGACTTGGTGTTCACTCCAGCACTCAGAAACCTGCCCGGCAGAATGTGTGTCAGATGAAGGAATCATGTACACAGTTGGTGCTCAGTGAGCAGGCCTGCCTCCCAAGAGGGAGCCAAGACAGGTGACAGGCCAGCACAGAGCGTGCTCTGGATGTCCAGAGCCGAGGTGGCCCACAGGGCTGCGCCGCTGGGGGACACCAGCCCCTCTAACAGTCTCGTCTCCATGCAGGGGGGTCTCTGGCTCCAGGAGGATCTGATGGGGAGCGAAGGGGATCGGAGCAATCTGAGCTTCCACTCAGCCTGCTCTTACCCAGGGCTCTCCCCGGGTCTCTAGCAGTCTCTGCGTCCCATTAACAGAGGGTCTCTCTTATGGTCCTCTCTGGCTCTTCCCCACCCCACTGCCTCCCACTGTGCAGAGAAAGCACGTGGCCTTCTTGCTCTGGTTTTGGTTTCCTGGTATTTGTCAACGCCAGAAGAGCCGAAGGCAGGAGAGGCAACAGGGAAAGGTGGGGACTGTGGCAAGGTTTAGAGAGGGTTCTACTACTGTGCCGGATCTTCCGGCTTTTCACAAGATGCTGGAGACTTGGATTTTGTATATGGAATCCCCAAATTTTCTCCCCTATGCTACATGGTTTTAACCAGAGCTTTCAGGGCTGAATACAGCTACAGATGGGCCTTTGGTAGCCTCTGGTTACTGCATGTTGCAATGAGACAGATTTTCTTCTTCCTAGGAGCTCTGCACCCTGCAGGGGTCCAGATCAGCCCTGGAGACACAGGAACCCTTACCTGATGCCACTGTAGCCTCTGATCCCCCAACAAGGGACTGCCCAACCAGGAGCCCTCTCAGAACACTCCTTGCAGCAGCTGCACGTATCTCAGAGGAAGAGGGATGCACTGGGCTTGGTGAATCAGGTGGGGACTGAGAGAGCGCCTCCGTGAGCCACCTCGGAGTACTGATGGGGAAACTGAGGCCCAGAATGCAGATCATAGCCTCAACGGGCCCAGAAGAAAGACTCCTGCCTCCCAGCCCACCAATCTTGCCATGATTGCAGAATTTGAACTTGAACTGTGACCTAGATGACATTATAAATTATTTCTTACATTCTCAGACAGGGTAATGAAATCAGGATTATCATTCTCTTCTGATAATTCAGGGTTGAAATATGATAGCTGTAATTTTTAAACAATATTAGTGACTGTAAAATCAAGGTAGGAGGACATGGAGATTCTGACGCTATTTTTTTCTGCATAGTTGAACTTTTTCATAATTAAAAGGCTTATAATTTGTTTTGCTATTGAGGATTGAACCCAGGGGCACGTAACCACTGAGTCACATTGCAGCCCTTTTTATTTTTTATTTAGAGACAGGGTTTTGCTAAGTTGCTTACGGCCTCACTAAATTACTGAGGCTGGCTTTGAACTTGCAATCCTCCTGCCTCAGCCTCCCAAACAGCTGGGATTACAGGCATGAACGATCGCACCCAGCTTGAGTTTTTTTAATGCTGGGAGTAAAGACAGTTGCTAACTGACCAGAGGAGCGTATTTCACTGGGAGAAGCGTGAGTTTGAGAGCTGGCTACCTGTGGAGTATGATTTCTGTGACCCTGGGAAAGTTAACATTCTCAAGCCCGAGCTGCATGGCAGAGGTGATGGAATGATCTCATGCCCTGGTCAGGAGAAAGGAGCAAGGACAGGCAGTGCCCTCCTTCTTCCATCCAGACTGGGTCACCAGCGAGGGCACAGCATGGACGTGACCCACCGCTTTTCCCCACATTTGGGAATTCGTCCTTCCTTAAGAATCTTTTGAAAAAGATAAATAAATAAAAAGTATCTTCTGCTGCATGAGCTGGGGCTGTGGCTCCGCGGTGGAGCGCTTGCCTAGCACGAGTGAGGTACTGGGCTCGATCCTGAGCACCGCAAAAGTAAATAAAATAAAGGGTATTGTGTCCATCTACAACTAAAAAAATATTTTAAAAAAAGAATCTTCTGCTGTAGCTGCCTTAAGGTCACATACTTCTACAAATTGTGAGTGTTCAGATCCACCCATGTGATGAGAGGGAAGAATAAGGGTTCATTTTTCCTGATAATTAAAAGTTTTTGCAGATCAGAATTTTAATCAAGGCAGAACTTGAGGGAGTGACTTGGCCTCTCCGAGCCTCAGTTTCCTCCTCTGTAAAATCAGAGTAACCAAAGTGCCTCTCTAGGCAAGTTAAGAGGAAAAGCTGGGCAAGGTGGTACGCATCTGTAACCGCAGCAACTCAGGAGGCTGAGGTAGGAGGATGGCAAGTTCAAGGCCAGCCTCAGCAATTTGTCAAGAGCCTGTCTCAAAGTTTTTTTTAAAAAAGGGGAGGAGGCTGGGGGTCAGTGGTAGAGCACCCCTGGGTTCAATTTCCAGCACCAGGAAAAAAAAAAAAAAAAAAAAAAGGAAATATGAGACTGGGAAACAGATTGGGATCCCAGGGGGCCTCTCCAGGGTTCACACTACTGTCCCCCGCCTGCTCGTGACTCCTGTTCCCATACCGCTCCCAATACCCACGTGCTGCCCTCCCAGGTGTCCAGAGGTATAAATCTCAGCTCTCCGGACTGCTCGTCCGCAGGATGAAGCCCAGTAAAGCTCAGCCCACATTCCTCCTCAGAGAGGCCCCACTCACCCTGCTGTCACCACCACCATCCCCTGACACACCGAGACACGTGGTGCATGTCTGGAATCCAGTTACTCAGGAGGCTAAGGCAGGAGGATCACAAGTTCAAGGCCAGCCTGGGCAACGTAGCCAGACTTTGACTCAAATAAAATTGAAACAGGGCTAGACGCAGCTCTGTGGTAAAGCACTGGAGCACGGGAGACCCTGGGTCCGAGGCACAGTACCACAAAAGTATTTCTGGAAAAGTAAGGTGGAGAGCAGTTCCACAATCATCCACACAATCCAGAGTCTGGACACTTCTATGTGTCCAGGCACCCTGTGCCCCAGAACCCTCCGCCCCGACCTTCCAGCTATACCCACCCAGCCCCAAGCAAAGTGCAGATCAGGATGATCAGCACATGACCCAAAACATCAAAAACACCAGAAACACCATTAACAGGGACATGAATAAACAGGGAAAAAGGAACCTGCAACTTATTCAAATTTCAGAACACTCAGAAGATCAGAACAGCTGATAGCTCTGTGAAGCAAATGAAGGGCTACTGAACCCCAAATCCAGAGTGGAAAAAAACACCTCTGCACAGAGGGTGGGAGAGCCTGCCGAATTAGGGGGAATAATTCATTCCTCAGCAGGGAAACATTCCTCATCTTTTCCCTTCATTTTTCTTAGGCAAATGATTGAACGCGCAGTTTTAAATTTTACCTGGAAAAGTATGTGGTCGAAGGAAAAACACAAGGAGCTTATTGTTTGAAAATTCAACTAACATATTGTTTAAAAACTAAAGTTCCCAATGTTTCTGGAACTTTCTGCCGCTCTAAGGTAAACACACACACACTCTCCTGTATTGTTACAAGCTCAAGTCTATGTGTAAAAGAGTAACTATTAAAACATCTGGAGACACGGAAGAGTTAGGATCGTGAAGGTCTGAATTGCATCCGGGACTTTAATGGAAAACCCAAAGAAATCCCGCTAAGGTCTGAAGTTTGGTTAACAGCGTTGCTTTTTTTAGTTGCCACCAACGTGCAGGATAACATAATACGCTAACGGGAGGAAAATAAGTGAGGGAAATTCTGGCAGGTCTTTGTACTATCTTGGCAATCTTTTTCTAAATCTCAGACTAGTCAGAAATAAAAAGTATATTTTTAAAATATCTGGAAGGTTCCACCCAAACTGAGCAACAGCAGAGGTCTGGGCAAGAGGAAAGGACTAGACTCCTGGGGCGGTGCCGGGGTCTTCAGTCTTGTGTCCCTTGTGCAAATCAAACTAATTTTTTCCATACTTTATACGAAGACCTGCTGCTGGCTCCCTGAACTTGTGTCAAAGTTTTACTTTTTCTCCTACATTAGATTCTCCAGGAAACAGAAAAACCTCTGGGACGGAGGCTGAGCCAAGTGGCCCTGGTTCCACCCTATTCGGGGGAGGGGGCCTCTCCGGGCCTCGGCTGCTCCGCTGGCCTAGGGACCCCTGCCCCCCGGGGGCGGGATCCGGCAGGACGCGGCCCCAGGCGCGAGGAGCAGGTCCCCCCGGCCTCCGCCCTGGGCCTCGACTCCCGCCTCTGGGCAGGGGATGCGGTGGGTAGGCGCTGGGCCCGGGCCGAGGCGGGGGCCGAGGGGCCTCTCCCACCCGGGTCCCCAGCTGTCCCCACACCTCTGCATGGTCGCCCGGGGCTCACCGAAGCCCCCCCCACCCCAGGTCCCTCCGTCTCGCTCACAGACCGCGACTTCCCGCGGCGGGATCGGCCCCCGGCCCCCGCTCCGGCCCCCGCGCTGCCCGCGAGCCTCCCGGCAGGGGCGCGGCGCCCTCCCTGGGTGGGGGACCGGCGCGTCCGAGGGGGTCGCCGCCGGGGACGGGGCGGGGGCTCGGGCCACTCACCGCGTGCGCCGGCGGGTCAGCAGCAGCAGCAGCAGCAGCGCGGCCAGGAGGCCGAGGAGCGCGGCCCAGGACATGGCAGCAGCGAGCGCGGTCCCTCCAGGTAGCGCAGCGCACGGCGGCCGCCGCGGTCCCAAGACCCCGCCGCCGCCCCGCCCCGGACCCCGCGGCCCCGCCGGACCGGCCCCCGCCCCCGCCCCGGGGGACACGTGGCTGCGGAGGGGCGGGGAGGAGCCGGCCCGAGGGGAGGGGGCCCTGGGAGGGGCGAGCGGCGCGGGCCGGCCGGGGTCGCCGGCGCGCCCACCTCCCCGGCCCAGCCCGCCGCGCCCGGCCTCCGCCCCGTCCCGGGCGCCGTGGAGGCTCCAGCGTCCCTCGCGCCGGGCCGGGCGGCGAGTGGGCTGGACCGCGGCGCATGGCGCAGGGTCCTCAAGAGCCGCAGTCAGAAACGAGGAAAGCCACCGAGACCCGTCCCCAGCCCTGTGCGGGCTGGACGTCAGTGCAGAGCAGCGCATCGGGGCCGCAGGATGCCAGCCCCGTGCCTGCGGCTCGGCAGGCGACCTCCCCAGGGACCTCCCGCTCGCTCCCCAGAAGCTCCCGCTGTCCGCCGTCCCCATTTCCACCCTGGGAAGTCTTGAGCGGGTAGCTTGGCCCAGCGCAGCCCCTCCCCAGGAAGCTGCAGGCGGAGGGACTCTGCTCAGGTTGTGAGGAACTGCCCAGCTTGTCAGTAAGAAGGACGTGCCCACCGTCCAGTGGTAGGTGCAGGTCAGTTTCATGGAAAGATGAGGCAGACAGCGACCCGGGACCTGGGAGGACTGGCTTGGGTCGTGTCTCCCTGCTGGCTCAGGCAAGGTTCTCTCGAGTTTCCTATCATCTTCTCAATGGTGCCCTGGAGGAGAGTCTCTCCTAGTCTCCAGCACCAGCCTCCTCTCCCTACTGTCCAATCTCCCCACAGAAGTCCCACCAGACACTTATTGCCACCCTCCCCGAACCTGCTGCCATCGCCCTCCTCACCCAGAGCACAGCCACAACCTTTACCAGGCCTCCACCATCTGTCCAGCCCACCTGCACCTGCCCAGCTCCCACCCTGCTCGCCCTCCCCACCTCTGCTGCAGTCTCATGGGTCTCCCTGTCCCTCCCAGAGGTGCCAGCTGCCTTTGTACTTGCCATTCCCTCTGCCCGGAATGCTTGTCCCCAGGAGACCTGCGCAGCGAGCTCTTCATGTCCTGCACGCACCTGTCTGCTCATGACCACGGTTTAAAGCAGCCGCCATCACCCCACTGCTTTAACCTGGAGGATCAGGCTGGGGTGACACCTGTGTATCCTGCATCCTATTGGAGATTCCTTTACTTGCCAGCCTAATTTCGGCTGCTTCATGTGACCTCAGCAGATTCAGAAGAACAAGAGACAAAATGAGTCTCCTGAACCTCTTACTTATCCTGCTTGTTTGGTGGTGAAGCCAACAATTCTGCAAGGGCTGCCCTCGGGCCCGGAGGGTTTCTCCAAATCCCAGGGCTCCTGGGGCTGTCCTCTGGCAGTGGGGTTCACGGCCACTCAGCCCACACCCAGCCATGGGACCCTGTCCATCTCTCTGAGCTGCGATGGGGAAGAGAACCTCATGGGGTCAAGGTGGAGCAATGACCTCATCCAGGTGACATACCTGTCCAAGAGCCAGGGTTATATTTCTGGCCAGGGTTCCATCTCAGTTCTCACATCTGAACGATAGAAGGACCGTTCCTTCTTCACAGGGTTGTGAGGAGGGAGTTAAATGATGCGAGAATGAATCACCCGGCACAGGCCAGGCGCACAGTAGGTAGGTCAGCTCTTCTCCGCCATCCCTGGCTTCAGTCCAGACCACCGTCTCCTGTCTTCCCACCTCCAACCAGGAGCAAACTCCCCTGGGAAGGAACCGAAGGCCATGTTGGCTGGTGCCTCTTGCTTCTCCCTCACCCATGGAACCTGCTTTGTTCAGAAATTTGTTCAGAGCAAGTGTTCAGGAAGGGGCCCTGGCTCTCTCCCAGAGAATGAACCTCAGCTGGACTGAGTCAGTCCAAGAAAACCCTGTGCCAGTGATTGTCCAGAGGTGGTCACCCTCTGGATATCTGCTGTGGGTTTCCTTCCCTATGTGCCTCCTCTGGGCTTTGGGGCCATTGTGCGAGGATAAGGTGGGGGCGGGGAAGGCCAGCGAGGTTGCAAAGCCACCACCCGGGAAGCCCCCCTCCAGACTTGTTCATGAGATATTCAAATGTCTCTTGATCTCGAATCAGAGTCTCTCTCGCGTTCCTAGGATGACCTTCAGCGTTGGCTGCAGGCAGGACTGAGATAATCATCCAAAGCACCTGGACGGTACTTGCCCCTGGGAAGAATTCAAAGCTGGAAGCATTCGAATCTGGCTGTGGCATCTTGCAAGAACAGGTGGGCCCTGAAAAGCGCAGAAGTTCCAAACTCCCCTGGCTCCTGTGGCCTTGAAGACCCTGCTGAAGCCAGGGCAGAGGAGTGACCCCGCTCGCCCACCATGGAGGAGCCAAGTTCAAATCCCATTGTCATTGCTCACTTCACACATGATCCTGGGCACGTCACTTCACCTCTCTGAGCCTCGACTCTGTATCTGTGCCACAGGCACATTGCTGGTGATCTCAGGGAGGCCAACCTTGGCATCTAAGGCTGCACCTGGGAAGCAAAGCCCACAGGCTAGGGACTCTCAGCAAACTCCTCTGCCTGTGCCATGCCGCGGACATTCTGCTGGAGGAGTTGCGGCGTGTCCAGATGTCTGCTCCCACAGAAACAGGCCTCTAAAGAGGGCAAGCGTCCCCTCCCACCCAGCCTCTGCTGACTTATGTGGCTGCCACAGGGTCAGGATAGTGTCAGGACCCCACCTTCAGAACACAGAGTGTGCCCTACACCCCCGCTTTCTGTCTCCTAGGGTCCAGGTCTGCCTGCATCCTAAAGACTAGGAACAGATCGAATCCAGAAAGGAAGATATTAGGTGTATTGCCTTCTTCAAGGCTGAAACCAGCCCCATGGGGGGGGGGGGGGGGCTCAGGCTTTTTTAGTATTTTATTAATTGTAACTTTAGAAGGTAATTGTTAGGATTTGGATAGGAGGTGTCCCCCAAAATTCCTGTTAGTGCAGGAATATGGGGGTGAAGTGATTCGATTATGAGACTAGTAACCTGATCAGTCCATCCAAGTATGAATGAACCCACTGGGTGGTACCTGTCAGCAGGTGGGATGTGACTGGAGGACGTGGGTCCCTGGGGCGTGCCCTGGAAGGGTGCATTTCCCTGTGGCCTTCCCCCTTTGCGCACCCACCATCTATCTATCTCTCTCTCTCTCTCTCTCTCTCTCTCTCTCTCTCTCTCTCTCTCTCTCTCTCTCTCTCTCTCTCCCTCCTTCTTTGCTGCCGTAAGGGGAACAGCTTTTCCCTGCTGGGCCAAGAGCCGGCCATCTATGGACTGAGACTTCTGAAACCATGAATGCCAAATAAATAAATTTTTTCCCCTCTACGTTGTTCTTCTCAGGTCTTTTGGCCACAATGCACAAAACCCAACTAAAACAGTAGTTAAGTAATTTGAAACTCTTTTTCATAAAACTTCATTCACTCCCCACAGCGATCTGATATCATTATTCCCAATCTGCAGATGGAGAAACAGAGGTCCAGAGAGGGTCAGTAGCTTATCCGGGGTCACAGAGTACTTCCTCTGATCAGCCAGGGCATGGGACTGTGATGTCCTCTTAGGACAGTTCACTGACCCCTGGTGCTGTGAACTCCTGGGTCTCCCGGTTGTCTCTCTGGAGGCCTCTCTGCCCGTCCATCTTGGTTCTTTCAAGTCTGTTATGGGGAGGGCTCTTAGCCCAGGTCTTCTGAGTCACCAAGACAGGACGAGATGTGACATTGTGGGGGGGAAATGAGGAGGGGGCCAGGGGAAGTGGGAGAGAGAGATGGAAAAAATGGAAAGGAAGAAGGGAGCGGGAAGGGGCGGCAGGGCAGTTCTGAGACCTGGCTCCGCGTCGCCTCCCTGCCTGGCAGCCAGGAGCAAACCCTGGAAGCACGGCCTCTGCCCAACCCCACCGGGATGGCGCCCAGGGTCCAGCTGTCAGGCAGGCTTCCACGCGGAGCCTGAGGGAGGCCTTGCCGGGGCTGCCACTGCTGGGAAGTGCGGTGACCTCCGAAACCAGAGCCGATCCCTGCGACTGCTTCCTCCTGCTGGAGGGCGAGAGGTGAAGAGGACATGGGGACAAAAGCTTCTTGTGCTGTGCAGTTGAAGAGGGGGTGACAAACCCAATGGAGTCACCAAGGGAAGAGCCCCCGTCCAGGCCGGAGTGTGTCTGGCTCATCCCAAGTTAATGTCTGTGCTCCCAGCAGGTATTCCCAAGCACGAAGCAAGCCGGTGGCATGGGGAGGCAATAGGGAGGGGTGAGGACCGTGGAAAACCGGAGCATGCTGTTCCATCCAAAAGGAGGCAGCGACACCGAGTTCCAGTCAACTGTGTGCACACAGACATGCACGCCCAGCCCAGCGAGACTCCAGGTTCAAGGGAAGCAAGAAATCATGTCCCAAATGATTTAAAAACACTGTATAGGCCAACTCCACACGTCTGATCATCGCCCTGAACTCTAGCTGTGCCAAGGTGCCACAAGGCCCAAGAAAGAGAGGCAGGCAGATCTCAAACTGCAGAGTGCCAGCTCTTGGAGACTTACTGAGGGGTGGCGGTGAGACCGAGGGGAGGTGCACAATTCAAGTCCAAAGGAGGGATGTATGTATTGGTTCGGACAAAGTGACTTCATTCAAACCAGAGTGTAGCTGGATGTCTTAAGCTGATAGGGGAGTCAGGCGCATTCTTGGCACCAGGGCACGATTACAGGTGTCCACATACCACTCTCATGGTTTTGTGCTGGAAAACTAGTCAGGGTAAACCAACCAGGGGGATGGAAGGGGATTATGACTCAAGATGGCTACTGTCGCGTCAAGCTGAATCCACACGGGTATACAGGGTTCATCTGCAGCTGGCAGGTCGAACCAAACCACTCTTTAGAATGGAGCCTCGGGGTCCTTTGTGTTCAGATGGTCTTTGTATCGCTTTGTACGGAACAGGCTGTTTTCTTCCCTCGGAGCCCTGCTTTTCCAATCTGCTCGAGGGTAATGACAGGGCTCCCCTCCCACAGAGCTTGGAAGGACCCAGGAGGGCCACATGTCCAGGGCATGGCACAAGCACTTAATTAAAGGTGAACATGCCAAGTTTTCAGCAGCCCCTCGTCAGGAACTTTACAGTAGAAAGGAAAGACCAGTCTCACCCCATCTTCTTCATGAGGTAGCGGGTGGAGGAAGTGACCCTTTTCTGACCTCCAGGCCTTGCTGCCACTGGCCTCTGTGGATGGGGCATGTCTGTGTGTCGAGAGAGCCGAAGGACGTCAGCTACCATGATGCTGTCCTCCAGCATCCTCCCCCCAGGAGAGCAGGGATTACGTAGGGAATGTGTTGGGCAGAGAGCCCAGAGGCTGGGGCAGATGCACACAGGGCTGGGCAGACAGCCTTTTGTTCAGCTTTCCCAGGATGATGCCACTCAGGTTTCATCTGGGGCTGGTGGCCAGCCCTCTTCCAGGCTAGATGCCAGGAGGGGCAGGCGCTAGAGGAGAGGGGCTCCAACTGGCCTCGCCTCCTTTGGCTTCCCCAGGGCCAGTGCATAGGCAGCCCGTGGCCCCAAGCAGCTGCCTGGGCACCTTGCATTGGAAAAAATGATGCAGCCAGTCCTCAACCCCCTCAGCTTCCTGCTGTCCCATCTGGGAGTCAGCCTCCCATGGAGGACCAGAAAAGAAGAAACCCACATTGATCCCCTACCCAGACAGACCTGGAGAGCCACAGACCCTCTGTTTGCGCGTATAGAAAATGGAAGCAACCATCACAGTGCCTTTGCTCATTCCCAGAGTTGCTGAAGAGGACTCAGTATGAGGATGGATAAGGAAATGGCTGCCTCCGCAAGATTTCTCCCTTCTAGAATTTCCATCAAAGCATCAAGGAGAATGGAAGAACAAAAAACATAAAACTATAAGATCCACTTTTAGCAAGAGCAGCAGAGAGATGGAATCCATCGACTTGGTATGTTGTGAAGCTTTCTAGAAGCAGCTAAGAGAGAGCAGGAGGGGTGAGTAGGCTCAGTGGCAACAAATCTCAGAGGGTATCTGCAAACCTACACTCACAGGGACAGTGACTTGCCCCAGGTGGCAGCGGCAGTCCTCATTTAGAAAATGAGTGTGGGGACCTGGGAAGAAATGGGGGCTGCAAGAAGTTCTCCCAGAGTCGGCCGGGTCCAGAGGAACTGAGAAAGAGCGACTAGGAACTTCAGAGAAGACATGTTGGCAGGAAGCAATCTGTCTCTGTGGCAGGAGAGAGACTTCCCGCTAAGAAACCCAGGAAACTGCTCTACGTCTTCTCACCCACAGGCAAAACCAGGCAAACCAGAAACTGACCCAGACACCCAAACCCTCCCAGTGACAGGATTGAAAGAATAAGTGTAAAAGCCCAAATGATAAGATGTTTTCATAAAATATGCAGAAAAATCTACGGACTGAGGAGAAAATGTTCACACAAAGTGGATGAAAAGTGTGTCCAAATCATATTGGCATGAATCTCGAAAGAGAAAAACTAAGATAGCAGTACCCTGTATGAAGGAAGATGAGGAAGCAGAAATTGAAGAACTCGGAAGGAAATTGGCAGGCAAAGGGTGCGAGTAAGTGAGAGGTGGTTGAACAGGAGAAAAAGGGAGAAGGGAGGAAGTCACAGCAATCAAGACAACAGTGGGAGAAACATGAAGGAAACAGGCCCCGAGGAAATACAGCGCAGGGCATCGTTCCAGAAATGAGAGACAGAAGCAAGAAAGCACTAGAAAGACCAGACAGACAGAGAAAGATAAGGACACAGGCAAAGATGAGCCAACACATACATAACCGGAGCCCTCAACAAAAGAAATACAGTCGGGGCTGGGTTGTGGCTCAGTGGTAGAGCACTTGCCTAGCACATGTGAGGCCCTGGGTTCAATTCTCAGTACCACATAAAAATAAATAAATAAAATAAAGATATTGTGTCCATCTACAACTAAAAAAAATATCTTTGAAAAAGAAAAGAAATGAAGTGCAGAGAAGCACACCTGTGATCCCAGTGACTCAGGCTTAGGCAGGAGGACCGCAAGTTCAAGGCCACCCTTAGCTACTTAGTGAGGACCTAAGCAACTCAGTGAGACCCTATCTGAAAATCGAAAATAAAAAGGACTGGAGATGTGGCTCAGTGGTACAGTGCCCCTGGCACAAGGCCCTGCGTTCAACCCCCAGTTGAACAACAAAAAAAAAAAAAAAAAAAAAAAAAGAAAGAAAGAAAGAAAGAAAAAAAAAAAAACAAGCAAAAGTAACTGAGAAAGATTAAACAGGAAAGGGTCCCGGCATGATGATGCACACCTGTAATCCCAGCAGCTCAGGAGGCTGAAGCAGGAGGATGGAGAGTTCAAAGCCAGCCTCAGCAACAGCGAGGTGCTAAGCAACTCAGTGAGATGGACCCGATCTCTACATAAAATACAAAATAGGGCTGGGGATGTGGCTCAGGGGTCGAGTGTTCCTGAGCTCAATCCCTGGTACCCCTCAAAAAAAACCAAACAAACAGGAAAGGGGAGAGGCGGGGAGCAGAAATGCAGCAGGCAAGTGCACACGGAATGGGGGCGCACTGCAGTCCTGGGCAGTTGGAGTTGGAGGAAGGCGCCTTGAACTAGAGCAAGAAGAGCTCTTTACCGCGCTGAGGGCGCACCGGCGCCAGAGAAGGGGTGAGCATCCCCGCGCCACACACCCCAGCAACGAGTCCTTACAGGACAGAGACCTGACTCACCTCAGCCCTTGAAAGGCCAAGGGAACATAAGCTAAGGACACCAAGGTCACAGGACATCGTGAGCGTCTACAAGCACGGATCATCTGCAGTCTCCAGACAGCACCTCCATCGTTCCTCTGTTTTTGTTTTTGTTTGGGTGCCAGGGATTGAACTCAGGGGTGCTTAACCGCTGAGCCACGTACCCAGTCCTAGTTTGTATTTTATTTATCCTCAGTGAGTTGCTTAGCACCTAGCTTTTGTGGAGGCTGGCTTTGAGCTCGAGATCCTCCTGCCTTAGCCTCCTGAACCACTGGGATTACAGGCGTGGGCCGCTGAGCCTGGCTTCAGAATTTTTTTTTAAAAAAGCAAAATAAAAGTACAAACACTAGTCTCGGATCACAGTGCAGTTAGGTTAGAAGCCAATAATAAAATGATTTTAAAGGGTTCATTCGCTTGGAATTTTTTTTTAAAGGCACATCTCTCAATTCTTTAGTCAAAGAGGAAACAAAATCAATATTTAAAACACAATAATAACATCAATCCTACATATCAGAGCCTGGAAGTTTCCACAAAGTAATAAATATCCATATGGGCCTTAAATAAGCACTAAAAGGAGAAAAAGAAAAGGAAATTAAGCATTCAGTTTAAAAGTTTTTATTACAAATAAAAAGTACGATAAAATAAATACATAAATGAAAGGTTTATGTGAAAGGCACTCGTGTAGAAAACAAGCAGAAGGAAAACAAAAGTGATCAATGTAATCAGCAGGAGCTGATGAGTATGCTACAGGAAAATAGCTGACCTTAAATAAATCCCCAAACGGGTTCTTTCATGATATCAGGGGAGCAACCAGAAGAAAACAGATAACCTAGTGAACACATCCAGAGAACACAGAGGCAGGACAGGATGCCAAGTAAGGAAAGACAGGAGGGAAAATTATCCACAGAAAAAGAGAAAATTAAAAGAATTGCTAAGGTCTGTTTTTTTCCCCTCTATATAGACAATTGAAAATCTAGAGGAAAGGATGATTTTTCAGGAAAACGTGACTTGCCCTGGTGTACTCAGAACAGATCTTTCCGCTCGGAACTGCTGCTCAAATTTCAGTGTAGTGTACACGTCACCTACAGGCCTCGTTGGAAGTTCAGCTTCTGGTTCAGAGATTTGGTCCAGACCTTGGATTTCTGAAGACGCTCCCAGATGGTGGGGTGGTGGTTCTGCTGCTGGCCTCTAAATGACACTTTCAGCGTCGAGGCCATAGAAGGACGAAGATCGTGGAGGTCTCCTCAACAAAAATGAGAACAAAACGAACCAACGTGGAGAGGCTGAGGCAGGAGGATGGCAAGCTCAAGGGCAACTTGGGGAGACCCTGTCTGTGGTAGGGAGACCTGGGTTCAATCCCCAGGAGCAAGAGTAATATTAATAAAGAACACCAAACAGCTTCACAAGGAAATTGACGGAAACTTTTAAACAGGAGATAATTCTAAAGGGTTCGAGTTATTTCAGAGCATTAGCAAAGAAAGAAAGCTTTTAAATTATGTTTAGGAAGTAAGTATGATATCGATTTTGATATTGAAGCCTACGAGGACCTCACAAGGAAACCAACAAGTCGCACCTGTAACAGCAATTCAAAAATTCCAAGTAAAATAAACAAAAACCAGAAGCAAGAAAAGAATACCACAGGGTTGGGGGCGTGGCTCAGAGGTGGAGCGCTTGCCCAGCATGTGCAAGGCCCTGGGTTTGTCCCCAGCACCGCAAGAAAAGTGATACTTCATGATCAACTGGCTTTATTCCAGGAATGCAAAGATAGTTCAATACTGAGAATTTTAGCAATGTAACTTATCTTATTAACAGATACAGGGAGAAAAGTCATAAACTGAACGGACTTTGAGAAAGTTCACCCATTCTTGATGAAAGTCACACACATGTGCATTCAGTACGTAAATATATAGGGATACTCACTGAAAGAGAAACTGATAGCTCCCCGTCACCATTGCGATGTAATGTAGAACTGGACATTTAAAACAGTCCTGGAGGGGCTGGGGTCGTGGCTCAGTGGTAGAACCCACATGCCTGGCATGCGGGTTCAATTCTTAGCACCACATATAAATAAATAAATTAAATAAAGGTCCTTCGATAAATAAAAAAAATAAATAAAACAGTCCTGCAATTCCCAGTCAATTCATTCAGGTGACCATTTGAAAAATAGAGACATCAAAACAGAACTGATGGGCTGTAGCTCAGGGGTAGAGTGCTTGTCTCACATGTGGGGGGTCCTGGGTTTGATCCTCAGCCCAGTACCTGATAAATAAATAAAATAAAGGTGTTGTGTCCATCTAAAAATATTAAAAAAAAACAAACCAGAACCGATAAAGGTGAAATGAACAGCATCATGCATATGAAATGACCTGATATCTGGAAAATCTAAGAAATTAACATGCATTAGATAGTGGACTTTCCTAAAAACCATCAACTAGAAGACATAATAAAATTTCTCATTTGCAGTATGGATATTGAGATGAAATATCTAGGAATAAACTTAACAAGAGATGTGCAAGTCCTAGATGAAGGAAACTTGAACTTGCTACCGAAGGACACACACACAAAGAATTGGAGCAGCGTAAGGCAGACAGGGAGGGCCCCTGTTCTCACCACGCCTGCTGTGCCTGGGCTGATTTATAAGTCCAATGCTATCACAGTCGAAGCACCAACAGCTTTTTGCCTCTAATTTAAAAATGGATAATATGGAATATCAAATGAGCAAAATGTCACAGGAATGTCTCTGGAAGAGAGTAGCAATGAGACAGGAACTAGCTCTATTGGGATTCAACCATATTATGAACTCTTGATCATTCAAATTTGTGGTACTTGTTTATCTGTAGATAGTCTAATGGAACAAAATAGAAAGCCCAGAAGTAAATCCGCATCCATTCAGAAACTTACTATGTAACAAAGTTAATGTGGTAGGTCACATTTTATAAAAATAGCCACAAGGCTAGGTCAGACGGGCAATACCGGGCAATAAATACAGCTCACCCCCGGCTTTCTCTGCCAACGGGTCGCTTGCCCTGGAAACCCATCCACCCTGCTGTAGGGAACGTGGTACGTGGAGATGACTCAAGGGCCCCAGAGCCCAACCTCAGCCACAGCCAGCACCAACTTGCCAGCCACATTTGTGAGTCATGTGGCGGTAGATCCTGCAGCCTCAGGAAGCTGAGCAGAAGAGGTCTTCTCTACCAACCCCTGTCGAATCACAGAGCCATTCGTGAAATGATTATTTTTTGTTTTAAAATATTGACTTTGAGGGCAGTTTTATGCATCAATAACTGAAACAATTAACATCTTTTCAAATCAGTGGTGAAAAGATATGTTATTCTATTAACAGTATTGAGGCAACTGGGTAATTGTCTAAAATGAGTGTAAGATGCATACTCCATACCTATGATAACATAAAATACGAGTAAATGTAAACATTTAGAACACTAGGGTAAGGCTGGGGTTGTAGCTCAGTGGCAGAACGCTTGCCTAGCATGTGTGAGGCACTGGGTTCAATCCTCAGCACCACATATAAATAAATTAAACAAAGGTATTAGGTCCATCTACAACTAAAAGTATTTTTTAAAATAACATAAAATACTAGGGTAAAACACGAGAGCAAGCTTAGAATGGGAAATGCCTCTCTGGCTGCAAAAGATTGATAAATTTGCACAAAAATCTTAAAATGTGTGTGGCCAAAAATATATATGAAGGATAAACAGGAAACTAGGAAAAATATTCACTGTAGACAACAAAGTCAACGCCCTATCACACATAAAAATCTAGAAGTCAATGAGAAAAGACCGATTATTTTGGCAATGCACTGATGAATGACAAACACCTGAAACTTGAGTAGCTTTAAAAAGCAACCACTTCATCATATCTCACAGTCTGTGGGCTGGTCGTGGCTCCTGTGATCCCGTGTGGGTCTCCCAAGCAGTTGCAGTGGAAGGACAGCAGGTTTGCACCTCGGCGGGGTGTCCTCCTGATGGTCTCTCACTCCCCAGGACCTCTCCACATGACTTCCTTCCAAGACAGGAAGCCTTGGATTTCTTTCACAGTATCTCAGAGATCTAAGCTGGACAAAGCTGTCAGCCCTGAGTGTGGAATTCTCAGAATGTCACTTCCTCCACACTGCATTGGTCAGAGGGGTCACAGGGCAGGCCTGATTCAAGGGGAGGGGGACACTAGCCCCACCTGGACTTCTCTTCTATACTGTGTCTAAGCAACAGATCTGGAAGTGCATCTGTGTCAACCTGGGCACAGGGCAGATCTATTTGTCTTTGAGAAAGTGGGTTCGTGTCCTCTCAGACACACTATGTGGAACCTCTTTCTTCCACTTAATGAACACCCAGCACCATGACTGACTTCACGAAAGGCCAGCCATGCACATTCAGGGAGGGGTGGATTTGTTTGGGGGGCATCTCTGAGTTGAGTCAGCCCACCGGCTGTTCTGTAGGGAAGTGGGGCAGGAATGTAACAGGAAGATGAGCAGCTCACAGAAAGCGGGATGCAAATGGATCTTGAGCATTTCAGTAGACGCTCAACACTAGTCGGAGTAAATGAGGCCCAAACACAAGCTCCACTCTCAGCTGGACAGACAGTGCCACAGGCCTGTGAGCCCAGGTACTCAGGAGGCGGAGGCAGGTGCCTCGAGTTTAAGGCCAGCCTCAGCAACCTAGCAGGACCTCACCTCAAAGCGATCCAAAAAACTCCGATGAAAACGTTTACCCATCAGGACAAGTATCTCGTAACAGGCCTTGTTGGTGTACCACGGGGAAATGAGTGGTAGCCCTTACACTTTTACTGGATGTGTAAATTTGCTCACTGCCCATAGAGGGAAATGTATTTCCTTTGGCGTCCACATTATCATACAATAGAATAGAACATGGCCTTTAGGAAGGAGGCTGCAGACAGGAAATTAAACACCGCACTGTGTGCAATACGGAAAGAAAGGAAGAGGCTCCACACAGTATGTCGGATAGGACATGAACCCACTTTCTCAACAAGAAATAGATACAATAAATAGAAATAGAGACACAATACAATAGTTTTGTGTGCTCATGTCCACACGGATTCACTTCCAGGCTGAGATTAAGTGTATCATTTTTACAAACATGGATTTATATATTGATTTAATTTATATTGTGATTCCTTGGTGATTATTATAACAGAGATTTACAATATACATGAATGTCAGATAATGAAAAGTACTCATTTTTCTCTTATAATTGAAAAATTTCTTGGCTAAAATTATATATAATTTGTGGATGAATCTTCAAACTTTATGATTTCATTTCTTATTTTATTGAAAGCAAAGCTTGTTGATTTTTTTATTATTGCATTATACTTTTACATAATATTTTGGTTCATTTTGAAGTAATCATTAAAACATGGACGTGAGTCTGGAAGAAAAGACCGTCTCCGTTTCCAGTGTCGTCTCTGGGTGAAGCGAGGACACTGCAATTATTCTGTTTCCACACAAAGAAAGTCAGGATTTGACTTTCTTTCCAGAGCCTTTGGAGAAGATGTCTAATCAGAACAAAGCCCTTAGAAACGATGAGGTCTTGTCCTCACCATCCGGGTGGCTGTGCTCTGGACCCTCTGGGGTCGTGGGGGAGGGAGAGGACGGGGAGCCAGACCAGCTGGGTGCCAAGTCGGCGACCCTGCCTCCCAGGTGCCAGCTCCTGGGTCTGCTCTGTGTTCACAAAGCTCTCATCGCAAACAAACATTCCACTGCTTTTTTAAAAATTAGAAAACCTCCTGGGGCCACTGAACCATGCTTGTGGTCTGCAGCCCCCAAACCTGACTTGTGGGCCACCACAAAGCCCCAATGTCCACAGGTTCCACGTTTCCACACAGGCCATGGCGCGAAGGCTCAGCCACAGAGCCAGGCTGCACCGGCTCAGATACCCGTCAGAGCGACGGTGCCCTCTTCCACTCCCTCGCCAGCCTGGGTACATGCTCCTCCACGGAAGCTGCGTATTAGAGGCAGCCTCAAGGCCCCAACCTGGCCCCCACCCAGAGCCCTGTGCTCAGTGGTCCCGTGTGTGGCCTAATGCTCTGCTCTCGTCATCTTGAAATTCTTAATATTTTTTAAAAATAAATTTTAAAAGCCAGGCATGGTGATGCATGCCTGTAGTCCCAGCTATTCAGGAGGCAGAGGCAGGAGGATTGCTTGAGACCAAAAGTTCAGGGCTAACTTGGGCAGCATAGCAAGACCCTGTCGATAATAATAATAGTTTTGTTGTGTATATTTCAGATAGACAACATGTGTATATACATACATATCACATACACACACATATATATTTATTTATTTACTACAGTGGAACAAATTTACATAACTGTCTTCTCACATAACTTCATAACTGTCTTTCCCCCCTGCTGTGGCAAGAGTGGCTATAATCTATATTCATTTACTAAAAATCGTGCAATACTTGTCTTTCTGTGTGCAATTTATTTCATTTAGCATAACAGCTTCCAGGCTGACCCATGTTGTGACAAACAGACCTTCCTTTTCAAGGCTGAGTAATATTCCATTGTCAACATACATGCCACAGTTTCTTTGGCAGTTCACTCATTGATGGACACTGAGTTGGGTTTCCACATCTGGCTACTGTGAATAACACTGCGTTGAACATGGGAGTGCAGTATCTTTCCAGAGCAGGGATTTCTTTCCTTTGGCCACACACCCAGAAGAGGGATTTCTAGGTCATGTGGCAGTTCTATTTTTAATTTCTTTGGGAACTTGCATTCTGCTTTCCAGCATGGCTGCACCCATCCACATTCCCACCAGCAGGGTGCAGGGTTCCTTTCCTCCACAACCCCAACACCTGTCATCGCTTGTCTTTTTGACAACAGCTATCCTAACAGATGTGAGGCGAAATTCCTAATAATTTTGAACAAGGAGGCTCAAAATTTCATTCTGCAACAGGCCCCAAAAATTATATAGCTGGTCCTGATACTGGTATTAGCTCCATTATCCCGGTGAGGAAACCGGTCAAACCAGGGGAATCAAAGAACCCAAGGTCAGATGGCAGGAAAGGAGTGGCGCCGGGTCCCAGCCTCGGCCCAGAGCAGGCACATGTGCCAGTGCCCGGGCCATTCCTGCTGGGGTGGCACTTTTTTAGAGTCCTGCCTTATGCTCCAGCCCACAGCATGCGACCCTCTCATCAACTTCAGGAGCAGAGATTGTCGCCCTGGCGTCAGCAGAGAACTCGCGTGGTGCGGGGCGGGCCCTGGAAAGCGCGGGACAGCGGGCTCCCGGGTCCCGGGGAGCGGGAGGCGCCCGGCGCGGACTTCCAGGCTCCGCGCTTCTCCTCTTATCATTGGCTCCCCTCACGGTACTGAGGACCTGATTGGCTGATTTGGGCATGTGCCCGCCCACTGATCCGGATGGACAGCCGAGTCCCAGTGAGGGCGGGAAGCGCGGCGGGAAGCGGGGCCACGTGCTGCCCCCAGAGAGGAGCACAGGCGAGCCCGGAGCCGGGGACAGTGCAGCCTGGGACAGCGGAGCCCGGGCCGCCTCCCCTCGCCCCGGGACAGCAGGCTGGCGGGAACCGGAGGGGACAGGAGGCCACTGTGCCCCGCAGGAATGAGCCTGGCTGCCTCTGGGGCGCAGGAAACTGCCCAGACCAGCTGCGGCCAGGGGCGCCCCTCCTCTGCCCCAGCCCCAGCCCCGGGGTGGTGAGAGAAACGGGCCAGAGGGGTGGGAGCGGGAGGGGGTGCTCGTTTTCCAGCGCGCGTGTTCCCGGGGCGTAAAACACAGTGTGGACCGAAGAGAATACGTCCAGGCCTGGAGACGGCCCAGGACTCGCCTGTAAGTCCTGGAATGTTCACAAAAATGAAGGCCCTATCTACATAGATAGCTGCTGTGCTTGTCCCCGAAAGCTCCGCCTTGTCCCGGATGCCAATCCAATCATGAGGACATGGTTTTACAAAAAAGGTCAAAGAAATTCTATTGCTTTGCTAGCAAAGGAGAAGGTCAGGGATTCCTTTCCCGGAGGCTGTGATTCTGCCCACCGGCAGGAACAGGGGGCATTTAAAGAGGTGATTCAGAGGCTACATTCCATGCGTTCTCTGTTGTGATTCACTTGTTAATTTGGGAGATAGTCATTTCTGAGATCTCCCGTGCCATCCCCAAAGTCTGAATTACTTCGTTCCTATGATGGGTGTGTGCTCAGGGACAGGTGACTCTGCCCAGGATCGGGAGGAAAGGTGATCCTGTTTCCCCTGAGATTAGGGAGGGGGAGAGATAAGGGTGGTGGGGGCAGGGAGAGAGGAAGAGAAAGAAGCTTGTCCATTTAAAAAATAAGTTGCCAATATTCAAGGCATAAAGTGGATCACTGTTACATGCTGGAGTTGCAGATTCACTCTGAACTTAGATCTGCAACAACAAAAAGCTTTCTAGTCGCCACCTGTAATCCTAGCAGCTCCAGAGGCTGAGGTGGAGGATCACAAGGTTGAGGTCAGCCTCTACAATTTAGAGACACTGTCTCAAAATTTAAAAAGGACTAGGATGTAACTCAGAGGCATAGTACCCTTGGATTTAAGTCTCAAAAAGAAAAAGAAAGAAAGAAAAACAGCTTTCTACGTTTTCCACAGAAGCTGTGTAATGCTGTCTTTAGCCACACAAGATATTCTGAAGCCAGAGGGTCTGGGTTCAAATCTCATGTCTCATACTGTGTGGCCTTAGGCAGGTCACTAACCCCTCTGGGCCTCAGTTTCCTTTGCAGAAGAATGCAGGCAAACCGATGTTTGGCATAGTATAAATACCAGCAAAAATGCCATTACTGTTCTCTGTCCCTGGTCTCATCTTGGTCTTGAGCCCCTGAGCCCATGGGAAGAAACACAAAATCTGAAGCCAGACCAATAATTTAAGCTATTCCCATAAAACAGGCTTTTGGTGTTTTAGGGACAAGCTCAGCTATTCAGTTTCCCTCCATCCTCTGCCCCTCTCCCAGATGGCATCTGCCTGGACCCCATCGTGGTCACCAGGAAACAGCCCCAAGGGGAGAGGCAGCAGTCAGGAAGCGTCCTTCAGTGAACTCCCTCTTCAGCCAGCGCAGAGGTGCAGGAGAACTTGGAACCTCGCAACGCCCTGGGTGCTCCGTTTTGAAAGTCAGCCCGCCCAGATGCGACCTTCCCCTTAGGCCTGCCCCCAGAGTCCCTAACTACCGAGACCATGACCAGACGTCAGCTGACACTCACAGGACACATGGGTCATTTTCCAACCACCCCGCTGCACGTGATGGTACAGTTAGTAGGTTTTCCCTGCAGGCCGCTGCGCCTCGCAGAGGGGCTGCCTGGCAGACTCGGTCTTGAACTCAGCTGTGTCTGGTGGATGTGTGTCAGCTACCCTGACGGCAGGAAGCGTCCCGAAGCGCTTAACCCGTGCTGTGGCGCTTGGGAGCCATGGAGGCCCCGGGCAGCTCCAGGATGGGGGACTCCAAGCCTCGCCATCTCTGCTCCTGTTCACTGTGTTCCCAATCCTGAAAATGGGACAGCATTCGGATTCTGTGCTCCAGTTGACCCATGTCACTTGGTCCCTACAAGAAAAACTACCAGATTTTTTAATCAAAAAAAAAATAGTGATTTATTGGCTTATGCGGCGGGGGGGTGGGGGGGGTGGGGGGGTGGTGGTGGTTCTCGGCTTCCGGGAACTGGAGTGAAAACAGCTTCAGGTGTGGCTGGACCCAGGGGTCATTTCTCTCCAGCTCTCAGCAGTGCTGCCTCTCCCGAGTTGTGTCCAGATGCCCTTAGCTGCCCTATGCTCTCCAGCTCAGCAGGACAACCCTCTTTATCCCTGGTCTTAATGGAAGCCCAGGGCTGCTCAGGTTGGTCTTCTTGAGGTCAAATGCAAATCCCTCTACTAATTCCTGTGGCCATGAGAGGCTCCTGTTGACCAGGCCAGGTCTCCTGCCCATGTCGGGAGCTGGAGGTGGCGGCCAGGCTCATGCTGGTGCGCTGAGCCCCACCAGCGCTGTCCCTGCACCCAGACCCTTTGGGATCTGAGTGCATTTTCACATGCTCTGAACCTCACATGCGAGAGACTTGCTCTGGTGAGTGAATACAAGGGAAGTGGGGCTGTGCCTGTCCCTAGCCTGGTCCTCAACAGTCCTTGCAGTCTCTCCTCCTTCTCTGAGGACTCTGGATAGCTTCCATGAGAAACAACCCGCACTAATTTGCTTCAGACGGGTAAACTACATGAAAGAGGGCCCCATCCTCCGGCAAAAGCCACCCCAGACCAGTTGGCAGCCGTCTGACCTCCGGATACGTGAATGAGCCATCAACGTCAGCAGACCTGCTTACCTGACCACCGCTGGCCATGCTGCATGAGACCAGCAGGGATCAGTGCTGCCCAGCAGATCCACTGACTTGTGAGCAATAATAAATTCATACAATTTTAAATCATCGAGTTTTGGGGAAATTATTACAAATTTCAGCAGCAATAGCTGGCAGATAGCAGGACTGAAACAAGAGGTGACAAGAGGGAACGAGAAATCTCAAGAATTTATTGCTGTATGATTATCATCCCCATTTTGCAAACAGGGAAACAAGCACAAGAGTTTCCTCAGTTGGTGCAGATGACAGAAATGAATTTAGATCTTTTGTCTGTTCTACAAAGTATCTCAGAACAACTAAAAATATTAAGTGGTCAATCTCAAGTCAATGGAGCATAAACACCAATGTTACCATGTGCCTGAGATGAACCAATCATTATGTTTGAATAACAACTTCAGCCTCCTGGCAGCTAAGGTGAAAAGGGAAATGTGTTGGTTGTATCAGCCTATTTAGATGAAGAAAAGAAAGAAAGAAAAGAAAAGAAGAAAAAGAAAATGGAAAAGAGGATATACAGATATATGTCAGTCTGTTTGGAGGCATAAATGTTTTCCTGGCGTTGGCTCCAAGGACAATGACTGTGAGGGATATTCATGTGCAACTAATAGAAAAAAATGTCAAAACAGATGCTGCTCATTTCACTGTCCACAAAGTGGGAGGCAGCCTATGAAGTCACAGGCATTTCTGGGAGGCACTCAAATTACGAGGTCTTTTCTTTTTTTGGTCTTTCCACCTTTTTTTTTTTTTTTTTTTTTTTAAATAACATAGACGTTTGTTTTGTTTCTAGTGTTACAATCTAGAGAGCACTAATGCAGAGTTGGTAAGGCAACTTAGCTCTGTCCAACATGCAGGCTTGACCTCCAGGTACAAGGTGGTTGCTCCAGCTCCTGCCTTCAAACCTACCTCCCCGGCCAGTGAAACAAAGCATGCTCTCTCTCTCTCTCTCTCTCTCTCTCTCTCTCTCTCTCACACACACACACACACACCAAAAAGCAAGCATTCCATGTTGCTATCAGTTTGAATAGGCCAAAATCCAGATGCCAACAGGTCACACTCTCTCAGAAGGCTCCAGGGGAGAATTACTCCTTGCCCCTTCCAGCTCCTGGAGGTGACCAGCATTCCTTTGCTGAGAGCCGAGTCACTATGGTCCCTGCCTTGGCCTCTGCCTTGCCGCCTCCTCTTCGGTGTGTCTCTCTGCTCCTTCTCGTCTTCCCCTTACCATACATCTGATGCCATTTAAAGTCCAGCTGGGCAACCCAGGAGAATCTCATTTCAAAATCCTTCATTCGATCAAATCTCCAGACTTGACTATGTAAGGAGACCTTCACAGGCCACAGAATTAGGACCAATATGTTAGAGGCCCACTGTGCAGCTGTGTGACCTTAGGCAAGTGTCTTAACTCACTGAGACTCGGTTTCCTTATTTGTAAAACAACAGTAGCCACCTCATTGGGTTGTTATGAAGATTAAATAAATCACAAGGGCGCTTGGGAGGGTTTCAACACATGCAAGAGCTTTGTAAGTGGTGGCCTTTACTACGCTCAAGAGTCTTGGCTGGGATAAAGTCCATGGCCACAGATCCTTTCTTTGTCCTGTCTCTTCGTTGGCCTTGGGAGCGCCTGCCGAAGGTACTTGCACAGAGTAGGTGTTCAGTAAACGTTGAGTGCGTGCGTACCGCTGTGTGGCCATGCGGTGTTGCACAAGTTCTTTCTCCTCCCGGGTCCTCAGTTTCCTTCTGCCTCCCTGGAGCTTCTGGTACAGAAAGTCGTTCCTCCGTCTGGAAGGGCGTGGGGGTGTCGAGGCCAGGGGTCAGGATTCAGTCGCAGCTGCTCTCTCTGTGAGTCACTCAACTTGAGGCCAAGTGTCTAAATATTATGAGTGAGCCGGTTAGAGATAAGGTGGGGAAACATGGATTTGGCCGGAGCAACTGCAGCCCGGGCGCCAGGGCTGGATTCCCTGGAACTTCTCAGCAGGATGAGTTAGCGCTCAGCACCTCCCAGGAACACAGGGTGCTGACCTGCAAGCACGTGGGCGGCCCAGACCCCCTGCCGCGGCAGCTGGTGCCTGCTCCTCCTGCCTGTTCACAGGCGTCCAGTCCCATCCTCGGTGGAGAAACTGAGGCCCTGAGAGTGAAGGCCGTGTCCAAGTTTGTGCAGACAGACCCCGTCTGAAGAGGCTACCACCCAGGAGTCCTCGCTCCCAGGCCGGCAGTACAGGCGTTGGGGCGGGTACCAGGCATGCTAGGCCCAGGGTGAGGGAGACCAGACATGCCAAAGCCGGACGAGGAGAAAGGGTCTGTGCGCCCAGGACCTTGGACTCATTCTGAGGGGAAAGGAGCCATTGGTGATTTGAGGCAGATGAACAACGGGATCTGAGTGTGGTTTATGACCAGCAGTGTCAGAACGCCTACAGTGGGGACGGGGGAAGACGGTCAGTGCCCAGGGGATTCGGAAGCCTTTTAGTGAGTGCAGAGACCATCTGGTCTCAGACAAACCTGGTTTCAAGCCCCAGCTCTGCCACGGCTGTGTGACTCGAGGCCACTTACCGCACTTCTCTGAGCCTCATTTTCCCCTCCTCTAAAATGGAGACAATCTTAGCATTTGCCTCCTGGGGTTACTCTAAGGATTAGGAAAGATAATGTACACGAAGCACTGAGCATAGCTCGGAAGACCTTCCTCCCGCAGAACACGCTGGTTCTCAGCGAAATCCCTTGGCAGCAGGAGGGAGGAAGGAAGGAGGAGAGCCAGCATGGAGGCAGGGAGGCCAGTGGGGAGACCAGTGCAGGATTCCAGGGTGGAGGCCTGTGGCTGGGACATGGAAATGGCTCTATGCAAAGCCACGGGTCACTCTATGTGACCCACGGATGGGTCAGGCTCTATGCAAAGCCAGGTGGCGCCCTCCGTGGCCACACGGCCGAAGATGCTCCCTGGCCCTGGTCAGGGCAGGCGGCGGGCAGAGTCGGGATCTGCTGTCCCAGATCTGTGCTTGGCTGGTGCCAGGCTGGGTCAGCTGCCCTCCAGGGGCATCCTGCACTCTGGGTGCCTCAACCTCAACACTGTTGAATTGCCCTGGCCAAGTCCCCGTCGGGGCCAGTGGTGACTGTCGGCTGGACCCCTCCCGCTGGGGCCAACAGCAAGCCCCCTCCCAGTGGAAACAAGCTGAGGCATGTCCAGACACGGCCACGAGCTTCCTGGGGGCAAGGTCGCCCCTAGTTAAGAGCCCAGCTTTGTCCACACTGTTCAGGGGAGGCACCGGAGGGCCGGGGGGCCATGCCTCCTAGGCCACGGTCATCCGGCCAGGAGAGCTCCAGCCCCAGGCCTGACCCAGAGCCCCGATGTTGACCTCCACTGTGAAGAAGGGGCATCTAGGCAGTGGCACCAGGGTCCTGTGGGAGTGGCCTGGAGACCCCTGCATTGACTCAGACTGTGTGCTTATTGGGGTGGCTTGGGAGTGGCGATGGAGATTATGGGGGAACCAGATTCACCTGTGGCCCTAGGCACAGGCAGGAGGGATCAAGATGGCGCTGCCAGGAGAAGCTTCCAAGTCAGCTGGGCCTGGACGCCACTGCCAGGAGCCTCCCAGACCCTCCAGGAACTTCAGGCTAAATATTTATGCTGCTAACTCCTTCCTGTCTGCAGATGGAGGATTAGCAATAGGTACAAGAAATCTGGGGGACAGAACCCCGGGAAAGGCCAAGGGCCAAGTGTCAAAGATCCTAAGGAAGCAGTGAGACTCTGGGAATAACTGTCCCTCCCCCTGGGTTGGCATCGCGGCCTTGAGAGCGGGACCCTCTGCCACCACAGTCAGGTCCTCAGGGAGGTCTGGAATCTACAATGTGGTTTTGTTTTCTAAGACATTCAGAAAATTACATGTTTCTTTGGCCCCGTCTTCATCTTTGAACAAGGGAGTTGGAGCTGAGGGAACAATCAAGTCAAAAATCTTGACCGGAGAAGTCATATTTTTCTGGGGCCCAGAACACTTTGTTTACACAGATGTTGGCTGGAGGAGGCCCCAGGAGCCCTGGAGAAGGTGGATTTATGATGCGGGCAGCCTGGGGGGGTTGCGATGGAGGGCCAGATCCTCACAGGTGGGTCGGGGTGGGCTCCGCTCTCCATCAGACCCGACCGGCTCCCTCCAGGGCGCTCCTCCCGGGCCCAGCAAGGAGGGCCCCGGGGCTGCCGGACCATGTCACTGCCCAGGGCCATTTCCTGTCACAGTTCACCCCCAGGCCAGGATGACCCCAGAGCCTGCAAATCTTTGTGGGAGGACAGCGAGGAGCCTTGTGCGTGCTTTCTGCAGGAAATGGCGTTCCTTAAAAGGGGGTGAAAAATCATAGGTCATTCCTTAGATTGCGAAGGACAGCGGAGTGCGCATGCGCTCTCAGTACTGGGCGAGCACATGCTTCCCGTGTGCGCATGCTAGCGGCTGGGGGTGGGGGCACCTGCTCCTGGTGTGCGCATGCGCTCTCAGTGTGGGGGGGGGGGGGGCGGAGCGAGCCCATGCTCCCCGTGTGCGCATGCTCCCCTGTACGCACGCTCCCGGGCGCGCGATTTCTTCGCCTTCTTGGTCCTGCCACCTGCCTACGAAGTGTTGGGAGATGCTGGAGAGAGATGAGAAAAGAGAAACAGCAGGGCAGTGCCCTCGCCCTCATAGGATAAAACTGTCTCTGGTGATTTTAAAGCAATCTCTAATATCCAACCGCCTGGGTCTTGGTGGGAACACTAGGTCTGCGCAGGGCCGCGCTCACCTTGAGGTCACCGTCAGAGGAGAGCCTGACATGCCCCACGCTGCCTCTGGACCTCCGCTCTTGCTGTTCCTGCCACCTGGTCTCTGCTGGGCTCTGCCTGCTCTCCCGGACAGGGCGGCTCCACCGGCAGGGTTTGTGCCAGCGAGGATTCAGGGAATGTCTGCACCGGAAAGCTCTCTGAGGTGGCCTTGTTTTTGTGACAAGAGGTAAGGGCCCAACTCAGCGGAGCTGAGGGGAAAGCGACCTATCGCTGGACTGGGGACCGCTGTGATCACAGCCATTCTCTTGCCATTTTTCTTTAAACCGCATATTTTAATTTAAAGAAACTTACTTAAAGGAATACTGTTTGTTTTGGGTACCAGGAAAAGAACCCAGGGCACTTAGCCCGTGATCCACATCACCAGCCCTTTAAAAATTTTACTTAGAGACAGGGTCTTGCTGAGTGGCTCGGCGGCCTTGAACTTGTGATCCTCCTGCTCCAGCCTCCCAAGCAGCTGGGATTCCAGGCATGCGCCACGGCGCCCGGCACTTACTTGCTATAAACAGCAGGGAAACTGTGCACATAAATTCCAAAGGTGACCTCATCACATCCTCGCCAGATACTATTGCAGATGGAGATTCTGAGCCCGGCTGCCCTCCTCCTTAGAAAGGCGACTGGCAGGTGTCAGGAGGCGTTGGAGACAGACCGGTTCCGACGGAGGCCCGCCTTCCCTTCCTGGTCCCCTGGGACCCAGAAGCGACTCCAAAGCTCCAAGAGAGGACGCAACGGGCCTGCGGTGGCCAGGCCTCCCCCGCCTGCTGAGGCACCTGACCTGGGGGGCTTTCCTTCCGCTGAGCCTCCGAGGCCCTCCCGGCCTTGTCCGTAAAATGGGGAAACAGTCCACGCCTCACAGTCCAGAGTCGCGGGGCTCGTTTGTGGGAAGCAGGTGAACAGTGGCACCTCGAGGAACTGTGGCCGCGCTTGGCGGCTTGAGCCCTCCCGGGCTTTCCCTGATCGGTGTCCTCAGCACCCCGGCCCAGGGGCAGGCAGAGGCAGAGGCCAAGGGCTTGGCGGGGAGCTCCCCAGGAGCAGCGAGTGGGGTCTGAGCCCGGGCAGCCTGGCGCGGGCTGGGGAGCCAGAGGCCGCCATGGCTGATCGCCTCCGCCGCCCCACAGGCCGCACCCAGCGGGCCTGGATCCATCTGCCCGCTGTGCCTGCCCTCCTATCCTGCGCTGGGGACGCGCCTCTCCACTGCAGTTCTGACCTGAGGGACACAGGGAAGGGAGTGGAGCTGGCCCAGGTGACCCTGAAGTCAGGGTCACGATGACCCAGTGGTTTTTCTCCAAGATCAGCTTTTTAGGATGAAGCCCTCGCCACCCCTCCACTGTCCACCCACCTCCACTTGCCTCCCACCCACCCACACACTCCTCTGTTGTCACTCATCCTCCATCCAGCAGCCACCGCCCCCTCCGCCAACCCCTCCATCCACAGACATGCTGCTCCCTCCCTCCCGCCCGCCATCTGTCCATCCAGCACATTGAGCGAAGGCCTACTCCCTGCCAGCACTCTGTGGGTGAGGGACAGCGGGGACCAGACAGGACACTGCCAGCCCCACCCTCCCGCATTCCTGCTTCGCCCTGTCCCCGGCCGGCAGGACCGCTCTCCTGGGAGACCCAGGGCCTGGGGCAGCTCCAGGGGTGGCGGGGCGGGGCGGGCTGGGGCCTCAGTGAGGGCCTCTGCCAAGCCACAGCCCTGCTGGTGGAGAAAGTGAAAACCCACCACCCGATTCCCTCTGGGACTGAAGCCAGGCCCTGGGGCTGGGGTTGGGGCCTGGAGCCCTGGAAGGGGTTGAGGTGCAGACATTTCTGAGGGGGATGGAGGGGCATGAGCTGGAGGGCCAGCCTGTGTGTCCCGTCAGGCCCTCGGAGAGCGGGGGCAGCCAGCCTGTGGTCTGTCGGGAAATGCGGCGGTTTCCAGGGGATGAGCCAAGAACCTGGCTCCTCTGCCAGGGGACACTGGGTTCCAGGGCCTCAGGCACCGTCTCCCTCCTCCATCCTCCTCCAACACTGCCCCAGCCTGTACCCACTGGTGGGCTGGGCACACCAGGGGACAGAGGCCACGCACCCATCGAAGCCTCCTGTGTGCCCCAGGGTGGACTCGGGCCCCTTGCCGCGGTGGGCAGTTCCTGCAGTCGGCAGAGGTGCCAGGACCCCGCCACGCAGCACACACCTCGCTGGCTGATGCAGGCGCCCCAGGCTCCCATCCGTCCCTGCTGCCCCGTCCTCCAGGGCCTGGGTGGGCTGCAGCCTCTTCCACTTCCCCAGCGGAGGCCGCTGCAGTCCCAAGCCCACTGACCACAGCTCCGTCCCGGTGACTTGCTCACTAGGATTCGTGACCCACCCCACCCTGCCGCCCACACCCCTGTGTAGTGGACACTCACAATGTCCCTGTTTTACAGATTTGGCAATTGAGGTCCCAGAGATCAGGCTCCTTAATCCAAGGTCACATGGAGGGTGAGCTGCAGGCACCCTGGAGGCCATCTGGCTCCAGAGCCACATGTCACCACCCGTTTAGTGGGAAATCAGCCACCAGGAGTGGGACCCCCACCCTCTGTCCTTCACCCAAGTGACCACAGGGTTCTCAGGAGGAGGAAGGAGCCACACTGGCCCAGGCCTCACGTGTCACTCCTCCCGGTGGCTCTGTCCCCTCTGCGCAGGTCTAGCCAGCCCCGTAGAGAGCAGACTGCCTGGCTCCTGGGTGACCCGGGCCTTGTGTCGGGAAGGCTATGGCTGCACAGGGAGGTGCTGGGGCCACAGACCCCTGTCAGCGATCGCGGAGGCTCAGGTGCGGCCCCCACCCCTCCTGTGTGCCTAGAAGTCACGCCCTCTCCAAGTCTCCCCGGCCACCTCTTTTCCGGGCGCCACCAAGCTCAGTGTCACTTAGTCCTCCAGGTACGAAGCATGACATTCAGTCCTGCGAAGGAATGAAAGCAGCCATGGGCGGGTCTCTGGAGACCAGGGCTGCAGACCAGCCCCCAGAACAGGCGGGACCAGAAACCATCGCGAACGCTGGGTGGGGACCGTGGCAGCCACTGGCCACTCAGCCCTGGTCACTCACACTGCCAATTCGGATTTCTCAAGCGAAACCAGAGATCTTGAGTTTTACAAGAAGTTTCTCAATCCTTAAGTGTTGGTAACTAATTTTAAAACGTTCAAGCGCATCTGTGGGCAGGATGTGGCTGCAGGCTGCTTGAGACCCCCGATTAGGCTGACCTCTGGTGGCCCGGATGGGGAGACTAAGGCCCGGAGAGCGGGAGCCACCACTCCCGGTAGACAAAGCCCCGAAATGGGAAGGGAAAGGGTGGCCTTCCTCTAGCTACTGCCTGGGCTCAAACCCCAGGAGGCAGCACAGCCTTCTCCAGGCCTGGCAGCTCCAGGTGTGGGGGGCAGGGCGTCCCTCCCGGAGCACGGAGGCCTCCCTGCCCTGCCCGGAGCAGGCAGTACCAGGCTCTGACATCCTGCTGGCCTAGGAGGGGAGGGCGGGGGAGGGACACTCCCTGCACCAGGGGCTTGGAAACCACTTTAGCAGGCCTGGGCAGAGGGAATTTAAAGTCCTGCTTCTGGAGAAACAGTCTGATGCCCTGCTGGGCCCTCTGGCCCAGAGCGACTCTTAGGACCTTGAAATGCATTCGTTGATCAACTCCTGTTGCCAGGCCCATTTCGCCACCTGAAGCCCCCAGCACCTCCCTGGCCACCTCCTGTCCCCACTCACTCTGCCCAGCTGTGCGGGGCTGCCCTGCCACGGACTGAATACACCAGACACTCCCACCTCAGGGCCTTTGCACTTACCACCTGGCTTGGCTTCCATCATGAAGCATGTGGCTTAGACCCTCACCTCTCTTAGGCCTCTGTTTAATTGTCATCTTCCTAGTGAAGACCTCCCAGCCTGTTCACCCGTTAGAATTTCAGACCACCCCCAGCATTCCCTCTGCTCCGGCTGGCTTTATCCCCCCAGCCCTTCTTATCAGGTGACTGGCGTGGTCTGTACTTGTCTGCTTGTGTCTTTGGTTCCTGTTGCTGTCACAACAAACTGCCACCAACTGTGTAGCTGAAAATAACGCAGACTTATAATCTCACACTCCTGGAGATCAGAAGTCAAACAGGGGTGTCGCTAGGCTGAAATCCAGGCGTGGGCAGGCTGGCTCCATTCTGGACTCTGGGCAGATCCATCTCTTGCATTTTCCAGCTTCTTTAGACCCTCAGCGCATGGCTCCTTCCCATCTTCAGAGGTAGCAGAGGTAAGTCTGCTGTCCTGTGTCCCAGGCCAGAGGGTTACTTTTTAGCTACTCCGCTGTACGTGACTGCATAGTTAGGAAGCTTTTCCTTTAGGCTGCCCCTCGCAGAGGGGCAGCCTAAAGACTGTCAGTCAACCTTTGCTGGAACTCGGAGCTGTGTCTCTCCTGGATATTTGCACCGGTCACCCTAACGTTCTGGTGCCGAAACCCGGGAGGGGCTCCATGGTCATTGCCTGCTGGATCTCCCCTCGCGGGGATCCAAGCCGCCTTGACTGTGCCCCCTCCTCCCTGGCCCGTAGCCACCTTAGGGTGTTTCTGCCTCTTGCCATTGCGACCCCCTTGCCCACCACGGAACCCGGCTCTTGACAGCCTTCCCTCTCCTGGTGGTGAGTCCTCGGAGCTCTCCTATGGTGGCCCTGAGTGCGCGCGCCCTCTCGCTCTCTGTCTATGAAGATCCCAGTACTGGGTCAGGATCCCCCTTGGTTTTGGCTGCGGGCCTGTCGGGGACGGTGACGACCCTCACTGACGGTCTGCTCTTACGTGGGAAACCAGAGAGGTTGCGGGGACGCCCCTCCTCTCCTGTGTCCCTGCTCCAGGCTCCCGAGGACTCTTAGCCATGGGCTCGGCCGATCTCAAACTCAGCGAGCCCCACGCCCTTGGCTGTCTCCTCAGACCCCTTGGGCCTCTCCATTTGACTCCAGAGCTCAGAGCTTGCCCCAGTGTAAGTTGGCTAACGCCTGCACCTGGCTGGAGAATGGGACTTTGAACCCCACCACCCAGCTTCTGTCACCGCGGCGGGACGTGGGCAGAGACTCCTCTCCTCCTCGCCCGCCCCCTGCGCCAACCCTGCTCCCCTGCGCAGGTCCCCCTCGCTGCTCTCCCTTGACCTCTCGCCTCCCAGTCCTAGACTTGACCTCTGCTGACCACGGTCACTCTGCACTCCCTCGACCTCCACCCAGGCCCCTTCGTCTGCTTGCCCAGCCACAGCTTCGTCCCCTCACGGGGACACACGTCCCTCATCAGGGGCCATCCTCCCCGTGGTTCCCGGCCCTCGCCCCTCCTTCCCTCGACCTCATCCACGTCCCCACTCCCGCCTCCTCCTCCTCCTCACTCCCGCTCTCCTGGGCCCCACGCGTGGCCCCAGCAGCCCTCCTGCCACTGCGGGAGGCAGTTGGAGCCGAGGGCACCATGCCCTTCACGTGCCAGCTCATCCACAACCTTCCCCGACTCAGAAACGTCTAGGTCCCCATGTGCTGATCCCGATTCCCACCGTGCTGATCCCGATTCCATACTGAGGAGTGCCAGTCCCTTTCCCAGCCCTCCCCTGACGCAGCAGGGTATCCGCACCAGTCTCTCTTCCGCCTTCTTCCCGAGGAGAGAAGGACTGGGGCCACCGGGCACCTGCAGGTGACGGTCCAGTCCAGGTTCTCTCCCGTCCCTCAGAGGCTCCTCAGCGCCATGCTGAGGTCGGCCACGCGTAACAGGCCTCCACTGCAGCATCGAGGGGTCTCCTTCTGCCCCTTCCTCGCCACCCCACACCCTTAACGCGAGAGGCCTCCGCTCAGAATGTCCAGCCTCCCTCCCCTGGTTTCCTTCCGCAGGCCCCGACATGAACAGCCCAGGCAGCCACCCACCTCGCTCCCGCCTCTTCCCGCCAGCCCCGTGTTCCCTGCACACACGCCACCTTGCTCCTTCCTCTGACCCGAGTGACCCGCCTCCTTCACCCTCTGCCTCCACACGTGCCCCCCACCCCCCGCCAAGTTCGGGATCTGACCCATCCGGCTACTGCATCTCACCATGCGCCATCTGCATGTCCCTGAAGGACCCCTCCTCTTTCCCAGGTCAGCCTCATACCCAACCTCCCGGACCCAGCGGAGGGCTAAAAGCCACCATAACAGATGGCGAGATGCCTTCTTCTCCATCCTGCACATTCCGACTCACAAGGAATCTGCCCCTACGCGAATGACCTGGATGCTCATCACTCCCAACAGCTCACCTGGACAGTCCTCCCCAGGGATTTCGAGACATTTCCTCGGCCGGGCACTCGCTACGGCTCTCTCTTCTCTCCCTGTCACCCAGTCTTCTCCTGCAGTACGAGGACATCTCCTCTGCAGTCCCACCCCGACGTCAGGCATGGACCCCATCCCTCTACTGGCCAGGCACCCCACTGACTTCTCTCTAGAGAGATCTCTCGTTTCTCTTCCTTACTTCTGTTCTCTTTTTCTGTCCCCGGCACTCCAAAGTGTCTGGCTGTGGGCAATTCCAGGTCCCCAGAAGCCGGGGCACATGGGCTCTCCTTACCTCTGCCTGTGGTGCTCCCAGGGCGCCTGCCCTTCTCCAGCCTGAGGCCTGCACGATCACCGTGCCACGGATTCCCCCACAGGGTGCGCCTCCCTCGACGGGGAGAGAATAAGCTCCAACGCAAGAGCACGTGCTTCCAACACGTTCACACAGCCACCCCAGGGAGTCACTTGCCCAAACTCCGTCCCCCTCCCAACTGTAAGAGTAGTGCACCCCTGTGCAGTATACCACCCCTGACCCTCGGAACCCGCTTTGGGCCTCCACCGTTAAGGCTGGGGTCCGGAGAGGTGGGCGGGGTGGAGATCCAGCAGGAATAATCAAACTTGCTAAGGCCTGCGTCCAGCCGGGTGACAAGCCCATCCACACCGCAGCTAAACCGTCACAGACACTGGCACGCCCACACCCAGACCCTCTGCTCACGTCTCCCGGCACAACCTTGCCACTCCTCCGCAATTTGAAGCCACCCTGTACTTGTGGCCTGCGTGGCTCCTGCCCACGGCTCCTTGGTGGCAAAGCCCATCCCTCCACGGACGGCCAGTCCAACCTCTCCTCGCCCCTTCCTCCCGTACCTCCTCGGGACCTCTCCACTCCACACACTGCTTTGCTGCACCCCCCACCCTGTCCCTAACCCGCGGTGCTACCTAACGGTTCCCCATGCCACACAGCCTGCAGCGTCACCCTGCCGCTCCAGAGCCAACCCGGCACCTTCTTCCTCTGGGCAAGCTCCATTCTTCACTGCCTGACACCCCTCGTCCCACCTTCTGCCTCCCTGTCCTCCTCACAACTTCTGAGGGGGAGGTCGAATTGGCTCCGTCCTCCCCTCTGGACTCCACTTCAATGTCCCAGACAAAAAAGCGACCATTGCCCCAGTGCTCCTTGGTCGGGCGTATTGGCAGAGCGGGCAGCAGGGATAGGCACGGCCACCGTCTCTACGGTGAACTCTCCCAAGGCCTGAATGAGGACTTGGAGTGCGTGGCAGATTCCCCAGTCTCTTCGAATCCAAGGCGCCTCCTCAGCAATGCAGTTCCCCAAAGTAGGAGAGCCACGGGCTACTGACGCAGAGAAGGGAGCCACCTGTCTTCTGAGGAGAGGACACTGTCTCGGCGCCAGCAAGTCTGCACTAGTCCAAGGAAAGATAGCCGCACTCCAGGAGGACATGGGGAAACGCCCCCGGGAACCTTCTGGGCCAGACTCTCCCCTTGCTGCTCCCGTCGATGGGCCCTCTCCTTACACACTGCTCTAGTTAGGGCCTTGTCTGGTCAATTGCCTGAAATTTTTTTTACAAGATTGAGTAAAGGCGGTTACTAATCAGACTGTGAGCCAGCGCTTCATGAGCCAGTCCAGCCCCCCCTGAAGTTCCGGCCTAAAGCCTTCTCTGCCTCTCCCAGTTCAGCTGGAAGCAGCCACAAGGAACCACGTCCCTTATCATTATAAGACAGAAGGCCGGACTCAGGTCTGAAGGCCAAAGTCACTCCATTTTGAAAATCAGTACCTGCCCACCCAGCATGACCTTCCCATAGGCCCACCCCAAAGAGCCTGTAAGTACCAAAACCACAGCGAAGACATCACCTAGTGGTCACAGGGCCAGAGGGTTGCTTTTAACTAGTCCGCCGCTCGTGACTGTATTAGGAAGTTTCCCTGCCGCTGCTGTGCCCGGCAGAGGGGCGGCCTGGCAGGCCCGTCTGTCATCAGCCGTGGCTTGAACTCAGAGCTGGGTCTCTGGGGATGTTGGTGCCAGCTACCCTGACGGTAGGTACCGAGTGTCTGCTTCCTCCTGTACTGTGAGGACCTGTGTGGTGACACTGGGACACTGGAGGGCCCGGGCCCATCTCCACACTTGACAGTTGCTTAGCAAACACTTCACCAGCAGCCGTATGTGCCCTGTCCCTGTGACCTGTCACGGTCCCAGGCGCTGGGGCTAGGGCCTCTGGGGCAGGGGCACGATCCTCTCTCACACACACCTCCACTTCAGCTCCGGCAGGGCCTGTGGCTGGCTGCTTCATGCCCGGTGGCGGGCTTGGTGGGCGGCTTGGTGGATGTGCCAGACGGTTGCATGGTTGGTGAGAAGAGTGTGGTGGCTGGAGGAAGGGAGGCAGGAAAGGGGACTCAGGTGCCAGCGATCCTCTCGTCTTCCTGATGTGGACACAGTGGCTCAGAGAGACCCCACATGCCCGGGGGCGACCTGTGCCTCAGCCCCTGGCCTGCTCCGCCTCCTGCCCCTGCCCCACATCATCATGCTGAGCCCACAAAGAAGGGTTGGCCTGGGGGCCCCAATCCCCCGACTCAGCTCCCAGCGTTCCTTGAAGGAGCCCGCCCCCCGGGCCTCCAGCAGGCCCTGGCCTCCAGCAGGAGAGAGGGCCTGTGGCTGTGAGCTTTGAGGGGTCATCCCGGCCCCGAGCAGGCTCCAAGCACCCTCCCTTCCTGAGCGTCCCACGGCCCAGCCAGGCAGAACATGGACAGCTGCTCTGGCCGTGCCAGCCACGGTCACAGCTGACCTGTCTGCCCGAGGGGAGGGTTGGACACCAGGCAGCTGAGCCCCACTCCCGCCCAGTCCTGCGTGTCTTCAGGAGCAGACAGGCCTGGGCCCAGGTTTCCTCATGCCTGAAAAATGTTCCACCCCAAAGAACATGAGCACAGGAAGGAGAAATGAGTGTGTCACAGGCGGGGAGGGTGAAGGCACGCAGAGTAGCAGCAGAGACTCTGCACAGAAGGCCCCTCACGAGGAGGGACCCTGAGGGAGCGTCCCACACATGGGATGACACTGCTTCAGAAGGGCGTGCATGCCGCCAGGGGCAAGTGCCATGGGCCCAGGTGTCGAGGACAAGGGAGAAACTACAGCAAAATACAGCAAACAGAAAGTCAGAGCTTCCAGACGCGTCAATGGCACTGTGTTAACTCAACAAACACAAGGACCCTGCTTCACTCTTGGTTTAAAAAAAGCAGTTCTTACTGACTGCAGTTTTACCACCGACACGCCTGCTTTCCTCTACTAGAGTAACAAAAACCCCAAAGCTCTTGATACACAGTGTCGCCCAAGTGGTGGGGAAGCCGGCACGCCAGCCCTTGGTAGGCAACCTCTATGGCGCAGGCCAGCCATCCGGAGCACAGCGTGGATGCACAAACCTGCCATGATATCTGACTTCCAGCAATTTCTCCAACAGATATACAGATGCACAAAGATATTACATAGAGTCACCACAGTCTTGTTCTATAATTGCAAAAAATAAAAAAAAGCAGGAAACACCCTCGAGGTCCATGCCTACGGGAACCAAGGAAGCCAGCGAGGGCCCGACATGCACCGCGGGGACGGCCGCCCGGGCTGTGCAGGGGATGAATCAGGAAGGTCACAGACGTGTTCAGTAGGGCACCAGGTGGAGGCCCCGCCTGCAACCCCTGACTCAGGAGGCTGAGCAGGAAGGCCACAAGTGCCAGACCGGCCTGGGCCATGTCGCGAGACCCTGTCTCAAAATAAAAAATACAAAGGGCTGGTTTTAGCTGGGTGGCGGAGCGCCCTGGGTTCAGTCCCCGGCACCCAAAGAGCAGACAAGCTCGGTGGGAAAAAGCGAGCGTGAGCCGCCGGGTGCGCCCTGCCTCTGTGTGACGGAGGGTGGCGTGGCGTGGGCCTGCGCCGAGGGGACTCTGGGTGCAGAACCCACACGAACCACCACGCCTGCCTTGGGAGGGTGAACTGAGACCTGGCAGGCTGGAGACAGACGCAGCCCCACGGCCCCCGTGTCTTGCCGCTTCCGTCTTTCACTTCGTCGTTATTCATGGCTGAGCCGCCGAGGACCCCACCCAGGCCTCGCCCGCGCCCACGTCCTCCTGCACACGAGTCTCATCTATGTTTTATGGACATTTTTTAGCTGGGAAAGCAACGCTTACTTATCACAAAACCCAAGGGATGAACTCCGATCGAAAGCCACGGTCCCTCAGCTCTCCCGACCCACGCCACTCGCAGCTCCCAGACTTCAGAGGCCTCCCAGCTGCCCGCCGGCCCCTGCCCTGTTGGAACTGTCGTTTGGCTTGAAATCAAACACAAAGCCTTTTTCTTCCTAAGCCGCAAGGAGCAGGGGGCTGTCCTGTGAGGGTGGAGCCGGCAGGGCGGTGGCCACCGAGACAAAAGCAGCCTGTTTCAGGGCAGTGTGTCCCAGGTGAACTGACAGGACAAAGACCAGGGGGCAGCAGGAGGAAGCCTCTCCAGGAGGCCCGTCCAGGTCCGCACCGGGTTGATGTGGGCAGGAGCGGGGCCCAGACAGGCAGATTGGGGTCCTGGGCACCAGGAGCAGGTGCAAGGGCCTCAGGTATTAGGTGCTGGGACCCTTGAGGTCAGAGTAAGAGCAATGGATGGAATAGTTTCAAAAGTTAAACCCCAGGTCTTGTGTTGTTCTGGAAACTATGTTCACTGCTGTGACGTTTGGAGGGAGGTGATAATAATAATAATTAAAATTATAATAACAGTGGCCCACACTGCAGCTCTCACCAGAAACCACGTGCTTTACACATGAGCTCACTGGATCTCACAAACACCCTCTAGATAGGCGTCGCCATCCCGACTTCACAGGCGAGGAAAGGAAGAAGGCACAGAGAGATTAAGTAACTTGCCCAAGGCCACACAGCAGTGTGAGACAGAGGGCAGGTGTGCCATTGAGTGAAAAGGAGGTCCTGACACCCCAGGGTCCCCACCCGCCTCCTCTGGCCCCCTGCTGCTGCCTTCTTCCCCTCCCCACAGTCCCTTCTGTACCAAGCCAGGAAGAGGGCTGAAGTCCAGGCCCCACTGCCCTGCAGCCAGTGCTAAGGCAGCAGAGATGGGGCGGGCGAAGGCTGCCAGGCCCCACTGTTAGGAGAGCCCCTTGCCCTTGCCCGACCCTCACTGCCAGGCCTTCTTACCCTCAAGGCTGGGAGCCCACCCTCGATGAAGCCTCCAATGGCTCCCTCACTGGCCTTTGAGAAACCTCTGTGTCCTGGACAGGCCGAAAGCCCCAGGCCTGGTCCAAACCTCAGCCTCCTCCTCCTCGCCGCTCCCCACATCCCCAGCGCCCTGGGCCTCTGCAGCCTGCTCCCTGCCCTCCACTCCACTCCACCTTTCCCCAAGCCCTCCCCGCTGGGCTGTGCTCCCTCCTGACGTCCCCCGCCCAGAGCCCCTTGCCCCAATTCAGCTTCTCTTCTTGTCAGAAAGGTTTTGACAGTGTCCCCAGGATCTCAGGAGCTTTGCCGAGAGCTCAGCGTGGGCTGGAGCTTCCTCTTTCTTGGAAGTGCCAGGTTTGCAGACAAAACAGGTGAAAACCCTGTCCAGCCTAAGAATAGGGGACAGAGTGACCACCCAAGGACACGTAGCCCCCTCACTAAGTGTGACGTTCAGAGTTTCCAGACTCGGGGTCCAGAGATGGCTTAGACAGCAGCCGCTCTGAAGCACTGCAGCTAAATCAACCTGCTTCTGAAAGTCCCTCTGGTGCAGCCGCATCTGTCCCAGTCAGTACTCTCTGCCTGTCAGCCAGGGGCCCACATTCCCCTTCTCTGAGCACAGGGGACCCCGAGGGTCTCTGGATTCCTCCATTTCTCTCCTGGCAGGAGGGGCCTGTGTAGGCCCTGGAATGCAGCAGATCCGGGCTCCCTGTGGGTGCGGTGAGTACACAGCAGACCTGTTACCGCTCAGCCCTGCTGTGCCCTCTTGGCTCCTCCCCCAGAGCAGGGGGCACAACCCTGGCGCCAGGCGTGGTGGAGCCCAGCCGGGTGGTCCTGAGGAGAGCTGCTGAAGGAAGGAAGGAAGGGGAGGAAGAAACAAAGTATCCAAATGTCTCTGAGGAAGAAACAAAGTATCCAAACGTCTCCGCAGCACCCCGCCAGATTCCTTGCCAGCCTGGGCATCTCCCTTCCCTCCTGAGCTCTCCATTTCCAAGGCTGCTCTGCTCTTGGAGTTGATCCCCAGTCCAAGGTGTCCTGACCGCTGGAGGGTGTCCCGCTCAGGAGGGGTGCTGCCTCGTCCACCCTCTGTGGGCTGCAAATATTTGTTGGATGGAAAAGGAGCAGCCACGGTTGACTGCAGTGCTCACTCCCGCCCAGGGAAGAACCCCGCACCCAGCCTCCCCTTCTTCCTCTCTATGGGGGATTTCCTGGTCTTTAAAAAAACTTTTTTTTTTTTTTTTTGTATTTTATTTAGAGACAGGTTCTCGTTGACCTGCTTAGGGCCTCGCCAAGTTGTTGAGGCTGGCCTCGAACTTGAAATCCTCCTGTCTCGGCCTCTCCAGCCTCTGGGATTACAGGTGGGCACCACCCCACCCTAAAAACCTTGTTTCTAAAAAAATCAATCGCAGACACAGCACCACTATAAAGAGTGACGACTTACGAGAAGGCCACACACCGCACGCCCACTCCCAGGCCAAGAAACACAGCCCTGCCCACCCCCATGGCGGCCCTGCCAGAACCACCCACCCGCTCCCTCCCTCAAGAGCAACTGCATCCTCTGTTGTCCCCCACTGGTGTTGACCGTCTCATGGCGGCTGTGTGTGTCCTCGTCCCTTTTTGAAAGCTCGGTGACTTGAGTCCATTCCACTCCTCCTCCCGCTCTCTTACGGATGATCTGTTGCCAAACCTGGGTGGTGGCCTGCAGGGTCCCGGCTCCGGGTTATGCTGTCCTTCTACCTGCAGGACTTCTGGCTAGAGGACGCTGGACCCAGATGCTTCATGGTGGACAGTCCCCAGCTCAGGGGTGGTGGGAATGGACCGAGGCAGGCCAGGAGTGGGACCCGGGCCTGCAGACCCAGAGGCGGCCGTCCAGACTGTCAGGAGGCCCTGTGGCCTGAATGCACTCAGACCCACCCTCCCGCTTCAGGAAGGTTCCGAGGGGCAGCCAGCTCGTCCTGGGGAAGCTGGTGAGAGAATGGCCTGTAATTTCAGTCATTTTCTTTCCTAAAATGATTTCCCATCTGGAAATGTTTTCTAAACCCTGCCCAGGAAAGAGTTGGTGGCTCAGGGAACATTGTGCTATTGCAAACAAAATGAAAATAAATAAAACCAAGGATCGGATGCTGGGCTCTAGAGGCCTGGCTGAGCACCAGCTGTATACTCTGCCTCCAGGGCCTCTAGCAGGAGGGGCAGAGGGAGGACCCCCATCCCACCCTGTGCATGGACAAGGGTCTGGATTCAGGGCTGGGAAGGCCCAGGGGAGCTGGGGAGAAGGGTGTGGCCTGGGGTGGAGGGTGCCCAAGGAGAGCAGGGGCCCTGGTCACACAGGCGTCCCTTCCTGGAGGGCAGCCTCCTGCCGGGCTCTCTGCAGCTGCTCTGAGCATCTCAAGGAAAAAGGGCCCTTGCAGCTCAGGTCTTGACTGGCCAGCTGTCCTGTCTCTCCTAACAAAGCCCTAGCCGATCTCCAACGTCAGATGGGCCAGAGCCAGCGGCTGGCAGAACGTGGTGATGTCCTTCGGCTCCTGTTACCTTTGCTTTTATACAAGTTTTCCACATTTGCTAATGATGTAAAGTGTCCTTTGTACAGAAATAATCTAGCCGCCTTTTTAAAAAGATGGGTGGGGAGTCTACTTAAAATATGTATTAGGGGAAGCAGAACAGAGACGGCACAGTCTCAGAGCTGACCGGAGTTTGGAGGTGTGGACTACAGATCAAAGGGGCTGGGCTGGGACTCCGGCCCTGGTGCATGTGGCCCGTGTGATCCTGGGTGAGTCACTGGCTCTCTGAGCCTTTGTTCTCTGTAAAAGAAAGGCAAATGCTGCTCCTCCTCCGGTGGTCCTCTGAGGATTCAGTAGGTGCTGGGGAAACCCCGCGCCAGCACGTGAAGGACCCCATGACCTCTCTCATCCAGTCAGAACCCACGCAAATGTCCCTCCCTTCCCTCCTTCCTTTCTGTGCTGAGAACAGAACCCAGGGCCTCATGCATGCAAGGAAGTGCTCTACCCTTGAGTTACGTCCTTGGCCCTTATTATTTCTATTTGGAGTCAGGGTCTCTCTGAGTTGCACAGGCTGGCCTTGAACTTGCAGTCCTCCTGCTTCAGCCTCCCCAGCCTCTGGGACCATAGGTGTGTGACACTGTGCACAGCTGTCGGGCTTTCTTGAAAAGCAGCAAAATGTGGACCCGCCCAGAGCAGGTGCAAGTCCGAAGCCCACGGTCACTCTGGCAGGGCTGGTCTCCCCTGTGCCAATCAAAGTCCCGGGGGATCATGGATAGCCCTTGAGGTGCTGCAGGAGGTGGAAGGCCACCCCCTGGGCACAGCAGCACCCTGTGTGTTCTGTGCCTGCTGCTGGTGGTGACAGGAGTGGCACCTGCTGCCTCTGCTGGTCCCCTGCCCCCGTCCTCCACGCCTCTGGAGCCAGAGTCTGCAGCGGGCTTCCTGCAGCACCCTGGGACTTGCACCTCCGGTTCCTCCTGCCTCCAACCGTCAGACCCTGGCCCCCGAGGCTGGGCCTTCTCCCAGCTCCCCGCTGGTTCTCCGGTTCTCCTGCAGCCCTGGTCCAGGAGCCACCGGCGAGTGTCGGACTCTGCGCTCCCCCTGCTGGTCGCTCCCCGCAATGACAGCCCTTCCCTCTGCTCCCCCAGAGGCGGCCAGAAGGGCACCTCGCCAGCTCCCAGGCCCTGTGCCACCTGTGCCCCTCTGATTTCTTCACATAAGATGGGGTAACAGAGGCTGCCTCCCAGGATGCATGGCCAGTGTCCTTTCCTCAACACCAGCACTTAGTGAGCACCTACTGGGTGCAATGGCTGGGACATGAGCCCATCCCTTCGGGGCTTAGAGGGTGGGAGGAGGGAATGTGACTGAAGACGCTCTCTTTTGAGCGCCTACTGCTTGCCTCCACAGCCGCCAGAACCATGGCCATAATACTTGTTCAACTGCGTTCATTTACTGAGCTCCCACTGTATGCCCAAGCCCAGATTTAGCTGGAAGTTTGTGTGGACTGGTGCATTTGATGCTGTCAAAACACAAGATGGGTACTATTTTTACTCCTGTTAGGAAGCTGAGGCCCAGAGAGGTTAACTACCCTGTCCAAGGTTGCACAGTTTATAGGAAGTGGAGGTGGGACTAGAACCCACAAAGCCGTAGCTTGAGGCAGGGATATTTTTAGATTTAATCTTTATCATATTTGTTTGTTTTTATGTGGTGCTGAGGACGGAACCCAGTGCCTCACCCTGACAGGCACGCGCTCGTCCACTGAGCCACGACCCGCCTCTGGGACTCGCCTGCTGGCACCAGCGCTGCTCCTGTGCAGACCCCTCTGCCCGACGCCTCTGAATACTGGACCACGCTGGGCGACCGCTGAGGACACAGCTGTGACCAGACAGACCCAGGAGCGGGCCACCTGGAGATGGACAGGGACATGAAGTCCACAGCGCCGGTGCTTCTTGCGGCTATAGAAACAACGAAGAGGGAGGGTAACGCGGCTGGGCGCGTTCCCGCTTTAGATGGAGCCAGCCTCCTGCGTCTTGGGGACAAGGAAGGTTCTGAGCCCGGGAGGCCCTTGCCTGACTTGGGCTCTCACAGGATCCCTCTGGTACCCTGCGGGCCAGACCGTCGGGGACAAGTGTGGACGCTGGGGCCCCAGGGAGAAGGTGAAGGTGGCGGCCCAGGTGGTGGCGGCTGGGGGAAACCGAGTCACAGTCCGGCTCTGTCCTGAAGGTGGATGGGCCATGGGCGACAGAGGGACTAGGCAGCTCCCTGGAGGGGCTCTGGGGAGATCTGAGCTGGGCTTCAGACGCGCCTGCTCTGAGACACCTGTGGCGTGGACGTGGGGTCTGGAGTCTCCAGATCAAACCCCCAGGGTCGACTGCACAGGGACCAGTGGCGACCACGTGTTATCGCGATGACGGGGGGTTAACAGCCCAGGGTCGCGGGAGGGACAGTGCCTGATCCCGCGGCGGCAATATCTGTGCAGCCACCAGGTGGCGCCAGGCCACAGCGTTGAGGACCAGCCCCCAGCCCGGCTCCCAGGCCTCTGCCACTGGCTGGGCTGAGACCCACCGTCCTGGAGGCAGGGCCTCCATCCTTGGCCTTGGCTGCTCCATGTCTGAGGCACCCCTCCTGCCCCAGGTGACAGGCAGAACCGTCAGAACACGGACACTGCCAGAGCCGGGCCCAGGACCGTGATCCCAGCTGCTCTGAGGCCGGGGTCGGGAGATCCACCTCCAAGACCAGCCTGGGCAACTCAGAGACCCCGTCTGAACACGGAGAGAGCCGGGTCCCATGCGGCACTGCACGCACACACACAGTTGTTCAGGTTGCAGACATTGCCAAGTCGGTCGGGAGGGGACCTCAGCTCCAGAGCTACTGTCCTGTGCCTGCTCAGCCCCTTGGCTGGGGCTCCCAGGGGTGGGCAAGTGGGGCTCACACCCAAGGAGCCACCAGCAGGGATCACTGGCGCCAGATGACTGCCCCGTGGCCATTCAAGGGAGCAGAACACCAAGAGTGAAGTGCAGGCACAGAGAGGAGGGCGTCCCCGCTCTGTGGGCCTCCCCAGTCGCTGCGTCTCTGAGCCTTGTTTTCCCCGTACCTAGAGTGACCTCCAGGGGGCAGAGAGTGGTCTGGGTCGCCCACTGCGGAACCTTCCGTGCCAGGGCAGAGCCTGGTGCGCCCTACGGGCCGTGTGACCCTGCTTCTGTGTCCAGCCCCACCTCCTGCTGGCTGAGTGACCTGGGCCACGCATACCCCTCCTGCTAAAGCAACAGGAAAATAGACGGACTTCCCCGTGGTCAGCTCTGGTGGCCTTCTGGGTGGCCATCTGCAGTGTTGGCTACATGGTGCTAAGCATGAAGCCCGGAGGGGAGCGCGGCTGAGGTTTCGGGGTCAGGCAGACCACGGCCTCCTGCTTTCTGCCTGGGGCAGGTGCGGCTGCCCTTTCCCGTGCCTCAGTTTCCCCCTCAGGAAGTGGGGACAATGACAGCTGGACGCAGGGCCATGGCCGAGAAGCACGAAGCCCGGGGTCGGGCACTGTGATCACAGAAGCTTCCAGAGCTCCGGAGGGCAGCCTCAGGGGGGGCAGCCTCAGGGGACAGGCCAGGGACGGCGCAGGCCTGACAGGACTCTACAGAGCCAGGAGCCAGGAGGGGCTGTGACCCAGCTTAGCACAAGCTGGCTCTGGGCCTGCATGAGGCTGAGAAAGCGAGGGCCACTCCTCAGGCTGACGGCAGGGCACCCTGCAGAGCCTGGGCCAGGCCCTGCTCCCTGACCTCTGGGAATGCTGGGTTCGGGCGGAGGAAGGACCCCTCCTCTCCGGGAAGCAGGGGTCATGACCAGGCCCGGCCAGCAGGCTCTGCTGAGTCACCAGGTTGGGCCCAGAGCTGACCTCCAGTGGCGGAAGCCACCCCAGGGCCTGTCCCCTGGCAACGCCCAGCACTTGCCAAGTGCACCTGCCCCTTGGCTCCCCAGGCAGTGTGGGTCACTGCCACCCGCTGACTGCCCACAGGAACCTGAGGGACAAGCTGCTGCCAGCGCGGTCCTCCCTTTGCTGTGTGGCCTCAGGCAAGCGCCCAGCCCTTTCTGGCCTGCAGTGCACCTGCTGTCTGGCCCCACCTGTGTGCTGGAGGGCTGGGCTGGTTGCTGACGCTGGGTTCAGCCTGGAGGGTAAAAGGGCAGGCCCCGTGGGTGTGTTAGAGGCCAAGACTGTCCCAGCAGAACCCCAGGGCCCCGCCCCACCCACAGAATTGGAAGACTGAGGCTCCTCCAGGGGACCTCTGCTCACAAGACAGAGCAGGCCAGCGTCTAGGACACCTGGCATCAGGTGTCCCCACAGGGAGCTGCGGTTGTTACCTCACTTCATCCTAACAACTGAGGAGGGGAGGGGGAGGGGGAGGGAGGGGAGGAGGAGGAGGAGGAGGGAGAGAGGGGGAGGGAGGGAGAGGGGGGAGGAGGGGGAGGGGGGGAGGGGGAGAGAGAGGGGGGGAGGGGGGGAGAGAGGGGGTCTATTTCACAGATGAGGACACAAAGGTCCAGAGGGATCAAGTCCTTGCTCAAGGTCCCCAAGCCAAGAAGCAGCAGAGCCAGGCTCAGACCCAGGCCCATCTTGTTCCGGGCCTTGGACTGGTCAGGAAGCACCTGGACTTTAAAGCTCTTTTAACGTGCTGTGTTCAGGATCAGTCACCCTGGACCGCCAGGCCTTCGTGGGCTCGAGAGGGAAGGTGGGCCTGGTGGGGCCTGGTGGCCTCCCTGGGGACAGGGCAGGACCATCAGCAACTGAGGATCTTGGCCACCAGAGCTGCCTCCTGCGGGGTCCTCTCCACCTGGGCGGCGCCCACCTCCCCATAGAGGTCTTCTGGGCCCGTGGGACCTGGGGCTCAGAGGCCCCTGTAACTTTCTGAGGTCACCAGGGAGAGAGCCCACAATCGGTGACACTGGACCCACCTGCCTCCCTGCCCACCTCCCGCGCAGGCTCTCTCAACCTGGGACGGGTGGAGTGTGCGGCTCGGGGGCAGAGCGCTGGCTGGCACCGCCGCCCCAGTGCGGAAGAGGCAGCAAAGCAAACCACAGAAAGCCTCAGAGTCCCTCCCGGCCCTTGTCCCTCTCCTGGGCTCCGCCCTGGGGCACCTGATTATCTACCCGAAGCATCCTGGGAAAAGGCTCGGTTCCCAGGGGCCGGTCCTCCATCCCACCGGGCCTCCAGCCTTGCTCCTCAGTGACACCTCCATGCCAGGCCTGAGTTGGGTGTCGCCTGGATTCCCGTCTCCCTTGCCACCACCTCAGGCTCCTTCCTGTGCTGTCCACTGCCCACTGTTACCGCCGCCCTGTCCAGGCCCTGCCACGCTCACCCACAGCCTCCTTGCTTATTTCTCTGCTGCCATTGCAGTCAGAGGAAACTTCCAGAAACAACACCAAATATGTCACCAGCCTCTGAAAAGCCTCCCGTCGCCCCAGCTGCCCTCCCCAAACTCCTGGGCTCTCACCTTTTCCACCTGCAGCTCCCCCTCCCCCACAGCCTTCCTTTCACTCTCCCTAGAGAGCTGAGAACAGCCTCCTGTTCTTCCCGCGGCTGCCTCATCTCAACCATCACATCAGAGTCACTTCCCTGACCACTGAAGGGGCCACTCCCGCCTGGACACTGCCAACCCTACCATCCCCACCTGGAGTTCACTTATTGGCCTATTTCTTGTGTATCTACCCCTTCTCCCCAGAACACTGATTCCACAATGTCAGGGATCTGTGTCTGTCTTGTTCACTGCTGTGGATGGAAGCCAGATACACGGCACAGGGCCTGGCGCACAGTAGGTGCTCAATAAAACTTAATGGGTGGGTGGCTGTGCAGCCACAACTAGACTCTGCATCTCTCCAGAACCCAGCTTGGCTGCCCACCGTCTACAGAACAGACAGCGGATGCTTCTTAGGGACCTTCAGACCTTTCGGAACTGGTCCCACCTGGGTGCTCGCTGCACCCTCAGGAGATACACAGGTCACTCTTTCTGAAGCCTTAGGCCAGGAGCTGTATGGGGGCAGGGCCACCTGCATCTCTGTGCCTGGCACTCGGGGCCCAACCCACCCCAGGGCCTGCTGATGAAGGACGTGTGACTTGAAGGGTGTGTGAGGGAGGGAAAGCCCCACATGGTAACCCCAGAAGCCTCAGGCAAGAGGCTTGGAAGCCCAGAGTTACTGAGGCTGGTCTCCAACTTGCCATCCTCCTGCCTCAGCCTCCCGAGCTGCTGGGATTACAGGCGTGTGCCACCACACCTGGCTCATGCGCTTGCTTTTTAGAGAAATCTTTCTCATTTTACTCTTCACTTCTAATAATTTGTTTTCATTAACTGCAGAGTTTACCTTTAATTTCATACTCCTACCCTTCTGATTTTAAATTATACTATTAAGTTAATTGATCCATTTGTGCTTTTTTTTTTTTTTTTTTTAAATAATGAACATTTTAAGGACCTTGAATTCTCATTTATGTGCAGCAACAGACTCACACACTTTGGTATGAACGGTATCCACTGTGGTCCATATGCTAGTCTATGTAATTTGTCACTTCCATGTGGATTCTTCTCTGATTCAGGGGTCTGCTTAGAAGAGCGGCTCCTATTTCTTAAGAAGTTAAGAATTTGGGGCCTGTGGGTCATTCACTCCCAATTATATTGGGTCATGAAATGGAACGTGGAGTGGAAGAATCTCCACTGTGAACCTAGTCCAAGTGGCTTTGCCTCTGGGGCCGGTCTCCTCGCCTGTGAGGCGGGCACAATGAGCAACTGCGGATGTTTCTGCCCAGGCAGGGTTTTGGGCACCTGGTCAAAAGCAGGAACTGGGGTTTGCTGAGGCCATTTGTGCCTCCTGGGGTGGTCTGGGGTGTTAGAGGAGGGGCTGGGCCTGGGCCTCCCACACACTGAGACGAAGGCCCACCTGACAGGAGCAGCCGGCTCAGGGCTTCAGAGCCGCAGGACGGCCGAGCTGTTCTTAAATACAGGACGAATGAGTCACCTGCACCCTGGTGAGTCAGCAGCGAGGACAGGCTGTTAGGAGCAGCTGGTGCCATCTGTGGACCGTGCTCTCTGGGTGCCACCAGAAAACTTCCCTGGAGGCCGGGGCCACCAACAAGTCCTGTCCTTCCTCCGGCCCCACCGCAAACCTCGCTGCCACCTTTGCCCACAGCTTCAGCGCCCAACGGCTGCTGTCGACTCACGTTCAGGACGATGGTGGGGGCCCCACCCCGTGCAGAGGCCGAGGTGAGGAACAGGTGGGGTGGCAGACACCTTCCCCTCATCCTACAAAGAGCCAGGACCGGGAAGGAAGGGTGTTCCACGACCAGGCTGCACTGCAGCCAGCGCTGTGGCTGGGAAGCCGCCGCCCTCTCTGGAATCCTTTCCTCGGCAGAGGGCAGAACTCAGACAGAACCAGGGCTGGGCCGCTGCACCTCGGGACATCTGGCAGGAGCACTCGATCTGCTCACTGGACGAATCTCCCGCGCCACCTCTTGTCCCCACAGCCCTGGCCGGTGGGGCCAGGCTCCGCTCGGCCAGTTCCAGCGTTGAGGGGAGGAATGGGTTCACAAATTGTCCGAGGAAAAATCAGAGGAGGGCAGGGACGGTCACAGGGTGCCGACTGAGGGACGGAGCAAGGAAACTCCCGAAGCCAAGGTCGACGGGACTGGCCACCCCACATAAGAAGTGCCAGCCTCAAGCCCCAAATCCCACCTTCGGGTACTTCCAACGGAGGCAGGGGCCAGCAGGCTGCCTCTGTCCCAGGCCTGGCCGTGGATATTTCTGACCTTGGGGGCTCTTCGTAGCCGCTGCCACTACTCAACTACCTGGTTCTGCCATCGTAGCTGGGAACAGCCACAGACAGGGCAAACAAATGGGAGTGGCTGTGTGCCAACAAAACATCTGCGAACACCAGCAGCTGACGGCCACAAGCCGCCTGCTTCTGAGCGAAGAAGGTGCAAGTGAACAGCAGCCCCAACGGAGAATCCAGGCGTGGTGGCGCACCCCGTGACCCCAGCAACTCGGGAGGCAGAGGCAGGAGGATCGCAGGCTTGAGGCCAGCCTCAGCAACATAGGGAGGCCCTGTCTTGAAAGTAAGATTTTAAAAGGGCTGGGGTGTGGCCAGGGGTAGAGCAAGGCCTGGGTTCCGCGCCAGACCACAGAGCCAGGCATCCAGGAAGAAAAACCACCACGTGTCCTGGCTGGCTCGAGGCCAGGTAACATGACAGCAAGGACACGGGAGGACAGGAGACCGGCAACCAGAGGAGACCCGCCGAGCACTTGAGGAAAGGAAGTGACCCACTGTGACCAATCACGCAAGTACACCTGAACACCCGGTCCAACCAGGAAGCAGGTCAGAGTGGAAAGTAAGGCTGGGTGTGGTTGCCGGGAGCGCTGGCCAGCGGGAGCCCTGGGCAGGGGAGCTGCCCCCAGCCCCATTCCGTCCCCAGCACCTCCTTGGGGTGCAGGCGCAGCGAGGGGCCACAAACTTGCTGAGTGAGGGGAAGGAGGAGCCCTCGGGGCAGGAGGAAGAGCCCAGAGCCCACGTGGATTCCCGCTGCAGCCCCGCCGTGGTGAAGCCGCAGCTCTCTGGTCCGGTTTCTCCTTTGGAGAGGAAGGTGATGGCTTTCCATCCCAGGTCCTGTGACAGTAGACACTGCAGCTGGCCGAGGTGCCACACGCAATGCCCAAGCCACAGGCCTGCAGCCAGTGGAGGCTTATCCTGCAGCAGCGCAGGAAGGCTGTCCCGAGACCAAGCCACAGCACCTCGGAGCCAAGGCTGCAGGTTGGTGGCACAGCCACCGACACCCCCTTGAAGGAAACCCTTTGTGGAACTACACACAAGACAACCCGGGCCTGGTGGTGCCTGTAATCCCAGCGGCCCAGGAGGCTGAGTGGGAGGACCACAGGCTTGAGGCCAGCCTCAGCAAAAGTGAGGTGCTAAGCAACTCGGCGAGACCCTGTCTCTAAATAAAACACAAAACAGGGCTGGGGGTGTGGCTCTGTGGCTGAGTCCCCCTGAGTTCAATCCCTGGCTCTGCCACCCCCCACCCACAAAAAAAAGATACCACCAAAAAGAAAAAATTGCGGCCTATCATTGGTTTTTCTTTTTCACACTGTTCGTGGTTGTAAATCTAACAGAAATGTATTTGCAGTGTCACGGTCCAAGGCTCTTTAGTAGTTCTAGAAGTAAGCCCGAGTACACAGATGTGCTCAGGACGCTGCTCCCCAGCTCCATGACTGAGTGCAGTGGCCACGATGACCGTCATCGTCCTAAAACGTCTTCTTTTCCCCACAGTGCTGAGGATGGAACCCAGGGCCTCGCACAAGCAACACCCGGGTCCCCACGTAGGATTCCTTTTTTGGGAGGTGCTGGGAATTGAACCCAGGACCTGGTGCATGCGGGCAAGGGCTTTACCACTAAACCACATCTCCAGCCACTTAAATAGGTTTGCGAGAGAACCTGATAAATTTAGTGTCAATTTCACTGGATTGAGAAACCGTAAACACTGTAAAGAAAGCCGGGCACAGTGGCGCACACCTGTAATCCCAGAGGCTCAGGAGGCTGGGGCAGGAGGATGGGAGTTCAAAGCCAGCCCCAGCAACTTAGCGAGGCCCTGAGCAACCTATGGAGACCCTGTTTCAAACTAAAATGTAAATAAAGGGCTGGGATGTGGCTCTGTGGTTAAGCAGAGCTGGCTTAATCCCCAGAGAAAGAACTGCTGAGGAAATTTTGATAACGATGGAGCGGCTGGGTGGTGGCTCAGAGGTACAGCACTCGCCTAGTGCATGTGAGGTGCCGGGTTCGATCCTCAGCACCACAGAAAGATAAATAAATAAAAATAAAGGTGTCCACCTACAACTGAAAAAGTTAAAAAACAATGATGGAGGGACACGGCTACTCACATCAACGACTCGAGAGCCGCCGGCTTAGGCCTTGTGGACTGTATGTTGACCACACTTTTTATAAAAGCTGAAGCAGTGGAGGTGTTAGGGTTTGCGTGTGTCCCAAAAGTTCCTGATGGACTAGAAACTCCATCCTGACGCAGGAGTGTTGCAGGTGCGGCCTGGTGAGAGCCAGGCCTCCTAAATGGACTAATGTCCTTATCACAGTGACTGTCCCCTCCTTTAGACGGGGTCTGGCTAGGGAGTGACCCTCCCGCCTTGGTCTCCTGAGCCGCTGGGGCCACAGGTGCGCCCTGGGCCTGGCAACCCCCCTCGCCCTTCGCCTCCTGCCCCGATGACACGGCTCGACGGCCCTCGCCAGGCACCCTGCTCTTGGAATCCTCCGGAAGCACCAGCCAAGAAAACTGCTGATGAACTCGCCAGCGCGTGTCACAGCTGCTGAAGGCGGACCGCGGCGGGAGAGGACACGTGCCTCTTATGACAACTAGAGGTGGGCTAAGGAGACGACGGGCTCAGGGAGGCCAGGGGCTGGGCCTCAGTAGAGTCCACATGCAGGGGACACAGTTTGCCAAAGAAATGGGGCAATTCCGAACAATTTGAGATTCTTTGGGACAAGTAGCAATCCAGATCCCCAACCTCATATACACACTCAATTCCAGGGGGTGGGGACACAAAGGGTGAGGTCATTTACAGATGCTGGAGGGCTAATTTGCTCTGTAGCTTTTTTCTTTTTTTTGAGGGGGTAATGGGGATTGAACCCAGAGACGCTTTATCCCTGAGTCACAACCCCAGCTCTTATCTTTTTATTTTTCGTAGTTGTAGATGGACAGTATGCCTTTACATGTGTGGCGCTGAGGATGGAACCCAGTGCCTCACACGTGCAAGGCAAGCGCTCGCCACTGAGCCCCAGCCCCAGCCCTCTTCTTAGCTTTTGAGAGTCTCACTGGACTGCTCAGGGCCTCACGGAGTTGCTGAGTCTGGCCTTGAACCTACGATCCTTCTCAGTCTCCTGGGTCACCGGCATCACAGGTGTGCACCAGCGGCCTGGCTAGCACTGCCTTTTTACAGCTTGCGTGTTCCGTCACGCGAGGATCCTTCGGTCCATCAACGCCATGCCTGCTCTCTCTCAAGGTGGCCCGCTCATCTATGCTCTCGTGGGTTCATACAGGGCTGTGTTCACTGCGCTGTATGAGACGCAACTGTGGAAAAACGAAGAAACCGCCAGCTCCATGGTGGGGAGTGGCTAAGTAGATCACGTACATGTATCCGGTGAATTACTACATGCAGTCATCCAAGGAGCAAGACAGGTCCAGTCATGCACTGGACAAACCTTTACTGAGCATTTACTATGTGCCAGGATGAGTTCTTGGCATAGGCGATGGAGCGCAGAACAAGAGTCTCTGTCTTGGTGGGACCACGTTTAGTGAGGCTGACAGTCACTGAACAGAGTGACACAGATACACTGTGAGGCGGGGAGGCAACACAGCCGGGCAAGGAGCCGGGGAGGGGGGCCCTGCCCCAGTCCTTATGCGAAGGCTCCCCAACAAGGGGCCTCTGCTGTCACTCATGGGAGAAAGGCCTCCAAGGCTACTAGAATGAGCCTAGGTAACTGCAGGGCACGGAAGACCTAGGACTGACCATCTCCCTACACACGCAAGTGAACAGGTTCCAGAGCAGACGTCAAGCTGCCCAGTTCAAGTGGAATGCAACTCCTCCCAGCACGCTCGTACCCTCTCTCATTGCTTTTATAACAAAACAAACTTTTAAACTGTGACAGGAGCAAAAGCTATTAAGATGAGAAAGCTGATAAGAGCACAAACGCGAAAAAAAAAAAGTTGGGTCAGAAGTGGCCCAGGGGTCAAGGTGGTCTTCCTGGGGAGCACTGCCCAGGATGGCTCAACTGCTGTGACTTCAGGCAAGCCGGGAGCTTCCGGTCATCGAGAGAGCTGATCCCACTGCTTCCCTGGAGTCACGTGACGGCCTGGGGACAGCCTCTATCTCCCTCCACCTCCCCATACTAAAGACTGAACCCAGGGGTGCCTTTCTGCTGAGCTACGTCCCCAACCCTTTCTTATTTTTAGATGCAGGGTCTTGCTAAGGCTGGTCTCGAACTGAGCGATCCTCCTGCCTCACCTCCCAAGTGGCCTGGATTACAGGCATGTGCCACACCGGCTCTGGTGACACTTGACTGGCACAGAGGCCAGAGGCCAGGTGCTGGTGAACACCCTACAAGGTGCAGTGCACCCTACGTTTCACAACCGTCCTGCCCACTTCTCCCCACCTCCACCCAGCGATGACCTGGACCCAAACGTCCAATGTGCAGTTAAGAAGCCCCACGGGAGACATGGGCAGCACCAGCTGGCAGGCCGAGGGCTCCCGTCCGCACTGGGCTTCGCGCAGACCTGGCCAAACAGGCACCCAGTAGGCAGAACTGCTGTTTCCACAACTGGACGTCCCCCAGGTGGGGACACTGGAGTGAGAAGGAAGTGGCAGTGGGACAACCTGACCAGCCGAGTCAGACCCTGGTGACTGACCGAGGCCCCCCTTGACCCCCACAGCAGGAGCTTCAAGGGACCTTGTCCCCTGCCACCAACGCGGGGCAGCTCCTGCAGGAACGTCCTGTCCCCGGGCACATTCTGCCACCTTTCCTGGTGGATACGTCCCTATGGCTCAAAAGAACTCGAGCTCCTGGAGGCTGGGTCGTGGCGCGGTGGCAGAGCGCCTGTCTGGCACGAGTGACCTGGGCTCCACCCTCCGCACCACATAAAAATAAATGAATAAAATAAGGCACGTGTCCACCTGCAACTAAAATATCAAAAAAAGTCCCTCAAGCTTCTCCTGCCGGAATCGGAGCCCGAACTCTCCGGCACCCACGTTCTCCTCTCCGCTTCCTGCTTCCCGCTTCCCACCCGGCTGGTGACTCTCGAGAGGCCCACCCCCCACAGGCCGCCCTCGGGTCCCCAGGGACCTACAGCACTCCAGGCTACTTCCGCCGCCTGCACTGCTGGCTGCCCTCGAGGCTCACGGCTCCCTCTTGAACCTCCTGGACCTCCCCCGCCGGCCACTCCTGGTCCCTCCTGCTGCTCTGGCCACTAGGGGCTGCACCCTGCTGGCCCTCTCGCAGCCCTTCACTTACCTGCCGCACGGGGACGCTGGCTCCGCTTGGGGCCTGGCTGGCCTGAGTCCTAAGCGGCCTGCATGCGGCCGCTTCCTGGCTGTTTCTGCTGGGTTGTGTCCAAAGCCCTGAAGGCACCAGTCAGGACCAACCTTGTGATCTTCCGGCACCCGTGTTGGGAAGGACCCTGCTGCCTGCCCAGGGGACAGCCAGCAGCGTGGACGGCCCCCATGCGCACCCCGGCCTCCTGCCTGGCCTCTCGCGCCCTCCTCCTCTCCATCCCTCACCCGGGCATCTTAAAGCTGCCGTGCAGTCCCATCCCGCAGCCCCGTGGCTGAGAAGCCTCCCTGCTGGGGCCTCACAGGCCCCATCCTGCGCGGCCTGGCCCCTCCCCCAGCTGTTCAGCGGCCCTTCCCTTCTGTCCCTGTAACTGCACCTGCAGAACACGCGAGGCGGGACCCGGTCACCCCACAGAGGTGCACTCCAGCACCAGCCTCCGACCTGACAGCCCAGTGGTGAGCACCAGTAGAGGCTGTGGTATAACCTCCCAGCTGAGCCAGGCCCCAGAGAACCCTCCAGAACCACACTCAACTTTACAGGTGTTCCGTGGCGACTCGTGGGCAGCTGGCGCTCTGGCTCGGCGCGTCTGCACAGCGCTCACCTCAGGGACAGCAGGAGGCCAGCAGGGCTGCTGGAAGGGGAACTTGCTGAGAAAGGAAAGGCCCCCCAAGGAGCCGCAGCGTGCTAGACAAGAGAGGCCACCAAGGTCTGGTTCTTGAGTATGTATTTTTTACTGAAAAAATCATTCATAAATTAACATACAAAAATGTACAAACACATGAGTAAATAATGTAATGACAAAGGACTATTTTTGTGAAAAGTGTTTTTTAAAACATCTTTAGATTTCAGTGCAAAAACGTACCCCTGGCACCTCTTAAAACATAAGAGCAAGCTCAGAAAGACGCAGTGATGGAGATGAGCTCACTACATCGACGCCGTCGCCGTGAGCGGACAGGATCACGACGGGCAGCCGCTGCTGGGCTGCTGTGTCGGAGGAGCTCTGAAGGGTCACGTAAGGTCAGAACGATAGCTCAGCAGACACCACCCCACAACCAGCACCCGAGGGACGCCATTCCTGCACACGGCAACCCCGGCAGGACGAAGTCTGGGTCCCTGGCAGCAGCCTCGAAGAGCGTCAGCTGCCGACCGCAAGGTCACAGCCGGTTCCTGAGGTTTCTGCGTGAGAATCTCGCCGGCTGCACGTTCTCACCACTACATTTCCCAGCGGCATTCGACGTGGGGATGGACGGGAAGAGCGCACGCTGCAACCTCCACGTGGATGCATCAGATCGCGACACGACCCAGGAGAATCTGAACGACCCTGGCAGCGGCGCCCTCGGAGGGTGCAGAGGTGACCGCGGGGCTTGGCCTCGCACGCCCTGCTCATGCAGCTGCGCGCACCTCGCCCTGGCCAGAACGCATCTGTTCTGGACCGTCCCACGTGACATCCAGCCCGTCACAGGGAAGGCACACCACAGCCTTCAGTGAGGAGAGAGGCGCGAGGCCGGCGGGCGGTGGAGAGGGGATCCCTACGGGCACCGTCAGGCGGGGACGTTCCAAAGGACGTCCGGTGGGCCCGTGTACGCTGTTCCCTTGGGGGATTTCAAAGCATGAAATGCTTAGAATTCTTTTAAAACGTGACACACCTTACCAGCGTGTTCAAGGGCAGCTGCCTGCTCTCTCATGTGAGCCGGTAAGGGCTTTGCAATGCGATTTATTCCCTAAACACCACTCTGTTCTTCAAAAGAACAAAACCACAAACAAACCAGGAAAACCACAAACAAGAACCAAGGCCTGGCCCATCACTCCCACAGTCTGTGGGGATCATAGGTCCACGGACCCCGGCCACCCACGCACGCGCTCACGCTCGCCAACACACACCCGTGTAAACCACGAAGAGTCAGGAGGCTGAAGGCAAACAAGGCAAGTAAAGGAAACCTGAGGTGCTCTCCAGAAAGCACCCGACACGATGTATGGGAAGGAGGGACACCTGGCACGCTCCAGAATCCTGCAGAAGGGGACAGACATGGACTGAGGGCTTTGGCTCGGGAGAAAAGAAAGAGGCACAAATCCAAACGCAATGGAGACTCTGACCTCAGAGCCGGGCGGGTCTCCCCTGGACCCAGCTGACCCTGGACACGCGTGTCCCTTGCTCCCTGGCTTCACTCCCCCCCGTTCAACTGCTCTTTAGTTCAGAGCAGATCGATGAGGAGAAAGTCTTTGCAGAAACCGAAAAGAAATGGAGGAATCCCTGAAGTCAGCCGGTGGCCGAGGGCGCAGCTCTCAGGAACCGTGGCCAAGTTCCACAGGAGAGAAGAAACACGGAGGGAAATACCACCCAACACCCACTTGTTTATGATGTTGAAAGACCCAGAACTGAAGTCCAGCGAGCCGCGGTGTGCTGGGAGCCACGGTGACTCCCGGCAAGGGCGAGCAGTGCTGCTCCTGCCCCGCAGGGCCAGGTGGGCCTCGGTGCCACGGGCAGGGTCTCCTCGGCGGGACCTCTCCTGGAGGGGCAGGGAGGGAACGGGCAGGCCAGCTACCGGCGAGGAGCTCAGGTTATTTTGTTCTTCGGTGACGTGCCCTGTACCCACTCCTTCCAAGTGACGGCAACCTGGGAGGTGATATTCTTCAACTGCGTTTTAACCGAGTTCCTGCATTTGCCAAATAAGTGCTCTAATGTAGAAATCCTCACTTTGAATTGGAGCCAGCTATAAAATTAAATTTTAAAAAGGCATTTTACACGGCTTATTTACAATTATACTTCTTCAAGAAGTGACTGATATATATTTATGTCTAGTTACTGTCCCGAAATCCCTCCCCTCCACCCCCAATCCCCGCCCAAAGCAGATGATTTTTTTTCTTAAAATGAAACCAAAGAGAACACCAGAGATGCAGAGAACGGCCGGAGTCCAGTGGCCGCCCGCCGTGCCGGTCGGCCCTCCGTGGGGCAGGCTGCCGGCAGGCCCGCAAGGCTCAGGCCACCAGGGTTGTGGAGACTGTGGCTACATCAGGACGCTGGGGTGGGAGACAGGAGAGAGCAGCAGGACAGACGTCCACCTGGTGGGCACAGGAAGCCAGCGTGAGGAGGGCCCCAGGCTGGCCCCCGTCCCAGCGGGTCCTTGAGAGGAGGTGTTGTGCGTGTGCTCGGTCACATTTTCCTGGAACCTCGTGGTCCTTCACTGGACCGTTTCTACTCTTGTCCTGTGAAGACCCAGGAGCTCATTAGGCAGCTTCCGTGTGGTGGCGGGAACGCAGATGTGTCCTCTCCGCGTCTCAGTGCTCGTTCACCTGAGCCAGCTCGGGTGTCAAGTTGACAGTTATGTTCTTATACAAGGCGTCGTATGTGACATTTGCAAAGTAGTTCAGGTTGTTGAGGCCATCCAGCCCCTGCCGCTCTTTGGACTTCCTCAGCAGCGCGTACCTGTCAGAACCGAGAGCAGAGGTGTTCCTGAGTGGGGACAAAGCGCTTCACAGACAGCGCAGAGCGGGGCAGCCCAGCCACCTGCTGCAGGCTCCATGGTGGCAGCTATTACTAGGAACAGGTCCAGCTGCCCGCCAGGGCTTGGCTCACTATGTTATCTCATTTAATGTGCCCCCAGCCCCGAGTCAACAAGGAGACCAAGGCTCAGTCCCAGTAGGTGACTTGCTGGCGGTGAGGGGGCGGGGAAGGGAGGTGGGACATCACCAACAGATCTGATGGCAGAGCACAGCGTCTGTGCCCTTCACTGCCCCAGGGACAGAGCTGAGCAATCAGAATCGCTCGTCTAGAGAAGGTCCACCTCAGAGTTTGCAAAAGACCCAAGAAAAGCCACGCGAGCACAAAGTGTCACTGGGCCCACCTGCAACTTACGAAAGACAAGAGGGACCCGGCTGCTGCGGCTACCTGGTGAAGCCCAGGAGCACCGGAGGGCACCCTTGCCCTGGGGGCTTCCTCTACCTCCCCAGTGCTGACAGGAGGTCGAGGGACAGCCCTGAGGCGCTGCTGCCCACATTTCCTCCAAGGGGCTGTCACCGACACCTGCCCCACAGTTAAATGAGAACCCGCAGCCCGCGCTGTGACCGCTGTGGACCGGGCCTGGGGGGTGCTGGAACAAAGCCCAGGGGACACAGGCAGCGGGAACGGGAAACCGCACCAACCTTCCCAGAAACTGCACTTCTCCTCGATGGTGGTGAGGAATGGACTTGTACTTCCCCGTGTCGCCTTCCGGCCGGCTCACAGAATAGCCTGCATTCTGCACTCTGTCCGGGACCAAGAGATGCCACGGTCACGTCCTGAGGTGACCAAAGCCTTCCACGACACGTTACAAGCCCACCCGAGGAACAGGGCAAGCTGGCGTCTTCTCACTCACCTTCCCGGACCCTCAGGTCACCCACCCCAGCTCTCGCACCCAGGAACGTGGAAGGCGGCTGGGCCCTGTGGCAGTCAAGGCCAGCGTGCCTCGCTCCATGTGGCAGTCAAGGCCAGCGGGCCTCGCTCCATGTGGCAGTCAAGGCCAGCGGGCCTCGCTCCAGCCTGCATCACCCTCCCGCAGCCCCCGCTCACCGAGGGTCTGCGGGACCCAGCCCAGACTTACGCCGACTGTGCTTAATACCACAGTCTTGCAAGTCAACTAAACCATATAGGAACCAACAAAATAGAGCAAAAGTAGCTCTTTCCATGAAAAAAAAGAGTTGACTGCTTTGAACAGAATTAAAGGCAAAGTGATTTAAGAAAAAAATTCAGGTGAATGAACTGGGTACGGAACTTAGAATATAAAGGGGACATTATAAATACTTAGAAGAATATGACACTGATTTTTTTTTTGGTGGTGCTGGGGATTGAACCCAGGGCCTTGTGCATGCGAGGCAAGCGCTCTGCCAACTGAGCTAAATCCCCAGCCCTCAGATTCTTTGGAAGCCATTCTCAGCCCACTTTTTCCCTGGAAAGAGGATGAGTGCACTAGGGCAGTGCTGCCACAGCATTTCTGAAGGACAGTTTGGCAGAAAACCTGAATTTTATAAGTACTTTATTCTGTACCCCACCCCCACACTAGAGGACGGGTGCTCTACCACTGAGCCCCCCTAGGCCTCTCCACGCCTTATTCTGAGATCTCGCTTGGCTGGGGTCCCCAGTGTGCGCCACCATGCCCAGCATGTGGCCTTGGCTATAAGCTCCACAACCAGGAAGCTAGTCTAAATGAGCACCTGCACACCAACACAGGAGGGTCACAGGAGGGTCAGTCACGACTTCGGAGGGTCACCAACGGGGAGGAGCACACTCAGTCAGTGCATCTATACACAGGAAATGCCCGGCAACTTTACTACAGATCCCCTACCGATGGGGCTGGGGAAGCGGTCTGCTGGGCCCTCCTGTCACAGGGGCACTGGGATGACACTCGGGCCCTTGGGTGTGTACACCTTCGTGTCACCTCGATTCTTAGGGACATTAGCTTGCGGCTAACGACCAGCGTTTGCTGCTTAAAAGCTAAGCCAGAAGGCAAACGGACGCGGGGGATTCTTGAGCACCTGTGCCTCTTCATTCCTCGTACTCATCACTGTGTGGACGGTCCCCCCCGACACAGGACAGTTCACACCAGCGTGTACAGAGTGGGCCTCCTGAACGGCAGGGACAAAGCTGTGACACGACCGAGACGCCTCCTGGCTGGGGAGGCCTCAGTGCCACGGCACTTGGTCACAGTGCTGGTGAAGTGCCAGTTCGGGGCATCGGCTTGGTACAATGCAGCGTAAGAGCCCAAGAGCCCAGGATTCTCCCCAGGTAGAATAAGTGACAGACGGACATAGTATCCACTGAGTCATGGCCCACAGTGAGAGGAAAAGCAGTCGATACCACAGGGACAGTCCGAGCAGCCAGGGCACAGCCACAGAACAGAGAGCAGCACCGAGCGAGACTCGTTCAACGGCGATGCGGCCTCGCATCCTGCGACTTGCTACTGCTGTTCCACAGATCTAAAAGACCGACGCATGGGGGACGAAGCTCAGGGCCAGGGCACCCTGGACTCAATCCCCAGGGAAAGAGCGGCTCCTGGGCATCGGCATCGCACGCGGCTGCCGCCTCTGCGTGACCTTAGCAGCGTTTCCGAGACACGGGGGACGGGCAGTACCTGTTCCAGAGGTCATCGTCCTCTCCGCCCCAGCCCCAGAAGGCATTGGGAAAGCCGTTGATCTTCCGGAACTGCTCGACGGTCAAGCCACTTACTCCACCAAAGAACTCGGTGTACGGAAGCCTGCAGGGAGGGCAACGTGGGTTTCCTGTGTCCAAGGGCCACCTCCTCTGCAGGAGGCCAGCTCACCAGAGCTCTGGGCACAGCTGCTGCCCTGAGCCACCTGAACTGGCTTCCCAGTGCCGACACACCACCAATGGAGGTGGCTGTACCTTCCCTGTTTAATTTTTAACTGCAGCTCGACTGAGATGCTACTGACATACGATTCAAAGTGTGTGATCCAGCAGCTTTCTGCATATTCCCTGAGCTGCATAAGCAGGCCACGATCATTACTAGTGTATTTCACCATCTGCCAAAGCCTGTACCCACCAGCAGTCACCACCCGCAAGCCCCCAGCCTAGGAGCCCACTGACCTGCTATCTATCTCACAGATTTGCCCTGATTGGGCATCTCACAGGCAGTAAGTGGGTGACCCAAACCATGGCCTTTGTGTCGGCTGCTCCCACCTGGCCTGTTCAAGGCCGACCCAGGCCGGGTGTCCACTAGCACTCCACTGTGTGGATACGCACTCTGCTTATCCCTCCAGCAGCGGCCAGACACTGGCGCTGCAGCTAACTACACCGTGCGTCCTTGACTGCTCATCCTTCGGGATGACAGCTCGATAATCAGAGGAGGTGACACTCACAGATACATATACTTATCCAGTTTAGTCGCGAAGTGCCTGGGCATCTGTCCACATCCGTAGTAGTTGCGATCGCTTTCTGGGATGTGATCCACATCATGAAAAATCAGACAGTCCCAATCCAAGTCCTTCATTGCTTCTTGAAACCCAACGTTGAAAAGCATGGCTCGATTGAAGGGCTGGGTCCCAACCTAAAGGAGAGCTCGCTTTAAAAGCGCCGTGGAACAGCCCTCGGCCGAGCAAGAAGGGCTTATCAGAACAGCTGGGGGACACCTGGGCTTCTGCGAGTAGGTCTGGCACCTCTCATCAACAACACCTGGTGTGACCCAGCAGTCAGATGACTTCTGGCCTCGATTTCTTTAGCAATAAGAGGTGAGAAACCCAAACTTCTCCCACGACTGCCGAAGGCAGAAGTTCCACCATGTCCGGCCAGCACAGGGAGACATGGGTGGCGGGTGGGGACACGGCCACTTCTGCTTCTCACATCACCATACCTGCCCACCAGCATGTTGACCCACCTGCCATTTCTACTTCATAACCAAATCTAGTAAGAGAGCTTTCTGTTTGACTTCTTTTATTTTGAAGGTTCAACTAAGACAACCATCCCTGAACGCACCAGAGACTCAAGCCGCTGCATAAAAAGCAGCTGGTGATCATGAAGAGACCCGTTCACAGAGGCAGAGCCTGAGGAATCCACATGCTGGCGTCTGTTCACCCTCGTCAGCAGCATAGACCCGACTCAGGATAGGAGTGCGACAAACCAAAGTATCTGATGTGATACTTGACGAACAGGAGCCGTTTCATAACACCTTCAACCAGCCACAAGCAATGCAGGAATGGAAGTCCTTTCTAGAGCACCCGGGCCGTTTCACCCCACGCCCACGAAACTTCCCTTTTTAGAACAGTGGTGCTTATTCCTTTGTCCTTATTCCGTGTGAGGCAGCCAAGCCACACTGCGACTGCCTCAAGTGGCCAGCAGCAAGGGTCAGCAGGGTGCCTGGAGGGAGGGGATCTGCAAACCTTTCATTGGTCCCTGGAGCCTCCAGCTCGAGGATCACATGTTCAAAGATGCCTAAGAAGCCTGGTCAATAATGTGACCGAAACTGGGTCAGGCAAAATACCACACAGAACTGGGGACATCAGACTGAATCTGTCATGTGAGCCTTCAATCCAAGCACTCCCAGACTGAGGTGAAACCAGGCTGCGGAGTCCCGGGCCACGGACACGCGACAGTTAAGGGCAGGTGCCGCCTCCTGACTCCAAGGCCACGTTCTGTGCTGCACCAGGAGGCATTCCGGGGGTGGGGTGGTGGGGAGCCTCAGGCCGTCAGCCATGGCAGCATCCAGCAAAACCCTTAACAGGAGCCTCGGCTGGCAGGCAGGCAGCCTTCCAGCCTGGACTCGGGTCTGCGCCGACGCTGCGCCCCTTCCCCCCTCAGGGCCACTCGGTTCTAGGACCGCGGTGCGCAGGCTCCTCACGCTGAAGACGGCTTAGCGTACTAAACTGCTGTCCCGGAAGGGAAAGAAGAAAGGGAGAGAAAGGACCGCTCACCTGTTCAACCACGTAAAAGGCAAACTGCAGGCGCTGGCGCTGAAGCATGGGGATCAGGTGTCTGAGCAGGACCGGGAGGTGCTCGTGGCGGTTCCGGAAAGGGACAAGGATCGCCACCTGGAGCCAAGCGGAGCAAAGCGAGTCGCCTTGTTAGTTCCTCCAACTTCTGCTTCACGGCCTGACCACTCTGCAGACTGGCTGGCAGTCCTTGGAGAGTTCGAGAGGCTGGCAGTCTTGCCCTGACCTTCTCCAGTGCAGACCTCGCTGGCAAGTCCACCCGTGGGCCTGCAGACTCTCACCCTCACATCCCCACGCCTTGCCCAGGGCAGGCCTGCTCTACCAACCCTCTCGACCTCACCCAGGAAGACGTGTATTCTGCACCGTGGCACAACAGGCAAACCCGCAGCTGGGCTAAAGCCAGCTTTCGGCTGTAGCACACGGCACTTATGGCAATCCCATGCGGCGTTCCATACACATGGATAAAGGGCGAGCACGTGTGCTTATTTTGGAGAAGCGGTGCTAGGGACTGAATCCAAAAGGGCTCTACCATGAGCTAGGCCCCAGCCCTTTTTATTTAGACAGGGTCTAAGTTGTCCAGGCTGGCCTCGAACTTGTGATCCTTCTGCCTCAATCTCCTGAATTGCTGGTTTTACAGGTGTGAATGCTATACCTGGCTGTACGTGCTTGTTAAATTGATTTTATATTCCAATGATGAGCTGGGAACACTGTTCCATCAACCTGCCTGATCACAGTCACCACGAGCACCTGAAAGGGCCAGCACAGAACCTGCATCTTAATAAATACTTGCTGAAAGAACAGACTTAAGCTGGTGTCATAAGCTTGATCTGCACTACTGAAGTCTCCTCTCTTGACTGTGGGCACGCAGAACAACACTGGGCGAACCTTAGTGTCCACCTAGATAGCTCTGCTTTCTCTGCCGCTGATCTCCTGGAAACTGAGAGGCCTGGGCTTGATACACTGGCCCTGGAGATGACTTCTGCAAATGTGTCACGAGGGGCCTGCCAACACCCTGCTCTCCTAATATTCCTGTGAGGAAGACAAAAGGGCCTTGCTTCATCCATCCTCAGAATGATGCAAATTCCTGTGGTTACCCAAGAGTCCTTGGGAAAACCCATGTCTCTAAAATATCCAACATTTTGCAATATCAAATGCAAATACTTTGGGAGTGTGGTGTTAGAGGGGGGCAAATGAGAAAGGTCACAATTAGGAAATCCCCAGTGATGACACGGGACAGCAAGCCCAGATGCCCCTCCAGCACTGGGGTGCAGCGTCTCAGCCCACCTTCCATCGAGGCACGCAATCAGAAGGCTTCCAGTGACCTCCCAGCTTGATGGTCGGGTCTCTGGAGAAGAGGGCGTGAATGTCGTCCATTCCGATTTCACTCATGTTTATGTCTATTGGGCCCTCTGAATAGAGAGGGAAAAACAATTAAAAGGCCAGAAAGTGACGGTTTCCCCCTGGCCCAGGGTCTCCTCTCTGGAGAAGTTCAAAGCTTTCTCAGCAGACTGGGGTGGGAGGGAGCCGGTGCTTCGCCTTCCATCTCTGCATCTCTGGGCAGCACTGCTCCGTAAGGAAGCAGGTCAAGGAGTTCAGAGTTTAGGGCTCTTCCAAGGGTGCAGCCAGAAATCAGATTTTAAGTAAAATGGTAGCTGAATCTCTCAAAGGAGGAGGATACAAGTGGCTGGGCTCAGGCCATGGTGGCTTGCTCCTGATGCACGTCCAGATGCACTGCTGTCTCTGGACTCGTCCACCAGTGAGCTGGGCCCTAGTGGATCATGTCCGGTCTCAGACACTAGTCTTCCACTTAAAAAAATAAAAAAATAAATAAAAAGCACAAGTAAGAAGCCCCAAAGTACAGAAAAGGCATGAGTTTACCGCCAATGTTTCAGATTACACATGGAGTTTCAGATTACACATGGAGTTCCAAAAAGAAAATATCCAAGACTCTATAGATTAACTGATTGATACTGGGTGTTGAACCCAGGGGTGCTTTTTAGCACTAAGCTACACCCTCAGCCCTTTTTATTTTCTATTTATAGAAAGGGTCTTGCTAAGTTGCTAAGGCTAGCCACAAACTTGTGATCCTCTTCCCTCAGCATCCCAAGTCACCAGGGTAAGAGGTGTGTGCCACAATGCCTGGCCCAAGACTTATGCAAACACACAGCAACTTGTAAAGAAAGTAACATGTGCCATTTCAAACTAGTTTTCAACAGTGTGACTTGTGCTAAGAGGACACAGCTGTCTGTCTCTGCCGTTTCCAAGACGTCCTAACAGACCCCAGGTTACACACAAGGGGCAGGTGCAGAGGAGAGAGGAAAGACAGGGGAGCCTGGGAGCGAGGTGGAGAGGAGCCGGGGCACCATCGACTGCCCGAGCCGTCTCCGGAGTCCAGGAGTGCCTGCGAGCTGCAGAGGGAGGCCAGCGAAGGGAGACTCGGCAGTCCACACGCACAGAGGCGATCTGCCCCAAGGCAGAGGAGGCGGAGCAGGCGCTGTACTCACTCATGGAAGGGAGCCTCTCGGGGCAGGGATGGTTGGCGAAGTAGGTGAAGTCTTCAGGAAGAAACGTCGTGGTCTGGAGGAAGGTCTCACTGTGGTTCAAGTCAAGAGGGTAATCTGGGGGGGACAAGGGGAAAGGCAACTCAGCACCACCGAGCAATCATGCTCCCCTACAGCCTCCTGGGAAGGCCTTTCCTCAGTGCGGCTAAATGCAAGAACCCACAGACACAGAGGCACGTGGAGGAGGTGACGTCTTTATCGGGGCCCCTTTTCCCTTCCTCTTGGCGTCACAGACGTCTCGTCTCTGCTTTCTGTTTAGTCAGGTGTGATCAGGAAGCGAGCTAACGGCAGAGGCCCCTCACCTCTGACTCCAAGCAACACTGGCTCCTCTGGACATCACCTGGGCCTCCACCCTGCGTGTCCGCCTCCACCTCATCTGCCACTTCCCACTGCAGGAGGGGAGGAGGTTGTCCCGACCCCCTCCAGTCCCACCCGCACGTCCCAACCATCACACACCCTAACGGGGTAGGGCAGCCTTCAGTGTGGACACGATGCTGCTGTGAACGTCGGAGCCGAGAAACACGGAGCGTTGCGCGTCGTTTTCTTCCAGGAGCAACTACCTTCCCTTCCCGCTGGCTCAGGTCACTATGGAACGGAGCCAATTCCATCAACGCCCCCTCCCGGAGGAGGTGAGGCCCCTGGGCTTTCCCGCCTGCCTGCTGTGCCAACGCCACCGCAGACCCGGCCAGTCTCCGGAGACCACCTCCACCTCTCAGGACGCACTCTGCTCTTCATTCCTAAAGGCCACTTCGCCCTCTCCTAGGGACTGTAACTGGGCCCAAGAAGAGGACCTCCTGCCCTCATCTTTGCAGACTGCAGGAGAGGGCTGGCGCGTGGCGGGGCTCAGGCCCGGGCCGCGCCTTTCCCTCGAGCTGTGCAGCCTGTTCAAAGTCATTAGTCTCTGTCACCAGTCCTTGTAGAGTCGTGATGATTCCGTGAAAATTAAAACTGTGTTCACATCCACTTTGCAACCCAGAATTGCAGAATCTCCAACTCGGGTTATTTTTTAAAAAAGCACTGAGAGAGGGTCTCCAGCAATCAAGTGAATCCTTGAACTCTTGAAAATATATGGACTGGCGACTACTCAGAGCACCTGTGGCGAAATTCAGAGAGGCAGCATGGAGGGAACTTGGGCCGTATCCCAACAAGGGGAGACTCTTGCAAGGAACGCTAAGCCTGCCACATGGAAAACAGACTGAACACGTGGACCAGGAAGCATAAGCCTCACAGGCGAACTGCTTCACAGAACATGGCTCAAAGTCCTCAGTTCACACACGCAGACCAGCCCAGGTCGAGCCCCCTCCCGGGGGTAATGACTGCTTCAAATCCACCGAAGAACCAAGTACTAGTCATCACCCTGGGTGATTCTGGGAGGCGCATTTCTCTTGAAAATTGAGGATCTCCCAGGTGCAAGCCTGCGCAGGCCTGTGGAGGCCGGTTGGGAACAGCAGCCACCCACACTGAGGGTGACAAACTCCCCCGGCACTGTGCTGAGCATCTCCGCAGGCCAAGCGACAAATCAGAAGAGGAGTAATCTAGGCAAAGGCAGTTTGAAGTCTAAAGCTACCACCAAACAGGGAATTTGAGAAAAGAAAAAAAAAAAAAAAAAAAAAATAGACAAGACATTTCTATCTGAAGGATCCTCCTACCGGGGGTGTGTCTGAAGACACACATAAAGTGCTTCCTACTTCCTTCAAACGCGGATTAACAAACGGATAACATAAACATGGTAACAAGTGGCGTGAAACAAAACAATACTTTTCTTCCGACAACTAAATTAATATCATGTCATTTAAGGGAAAAAAACACACCTCAAATACACTACGCCTTAGAGATGAAACAAAACCAAACCTAACTTCCTCATTGCTTATTTTAAATTCTTTAAGCAAAAACGTAAATAAGGACTGGGGTGAGGCTCCATGGCAAGGTGCCTACCCAGCACCCACCAGGCCCTGGTTCCACCTGAGCAATGCAAAATAACCAAGAGATCCAAGATGGCAGACTAGAGGGAGGCTGTGTTCCTTGTCACTCCGAAACTCCGGTTTCAAGCAGAGGATATCTGTTTCTTGGTGAGGCAGTTTTTGCTGCTTATCGATCCCCTGCTCTTTACCCCATTTGTCTGCTGTGATCACCTGCAGTCTGCAAGCATATCGATGCCTTTTTTGAGTGCAGATTGCTCACTGTCAGGCGCCTATCATCTGCCATTTGCCTGCCTCTCGCCTGTCCATTGCCTGCCTTTTACCTATCCATCACGCACCGCACATGATTGTCCGACAACAGTCAGCAAACTGATCGCTGACCTCCGGTGGAGCACCAGCTGCCTGCTGTTGCCTGGAAATTCACTGTTACAGTACCTGCAGGTTTGATTACACGTGGCTGCCGCTGTTTTGAGACAACAGCCAGCCCCCGTAGGACCCCCGGCCAGACTGACTGAGCCCCATCTCCAGGATCCCTCAGCCCGACCGATCACTCCCTGCCTCTGGGACCCTCACATTGATTGACTGCTCCCTGCCGCCAGGACCCCCAGACCAACTGACTGCGCCCTATCACCAGGACCCCAGACTGACTGACTGCACCCGGCCTCCAGGATCCCGAACCACATCAAACACACCTGATCTCCAGAACCCCTGCCTGACCAACCACATCCCGTCTCCAGGACCTCCAGCTGACCACGTCCACCCCTGAGCTGCAGCTCCCCATTTGCCAACACATTTGGAAGCCAGAGCAGCCATCTTGGATAATCCTGGAAGCCGTAGCTCCCATCTTTAGGTGGGGCAAATCCCATCCTGAGACGCCTGCTGGAGACTTGAAGCTCATTGTCAGATACCTCTCATGCATCAGGCTACTGAACTCTGGAAGGTTTCATTACTATATGACTGTTATACTGTAGATTTTCTTTTTTCTCCTTAATGAAAAATTTTAAGTTTTTATTTCTTCACTTTTCTTGCTCTCTTTTCCTTTTGTTTACCTGTTCCCTCAGAGTCTTTTTCTCCCTTTTTGCATGCTAACATCCAATTTCTTTTGATTATACTCTTACCCTTTCTATTATCTAGAACTTCTGTATAATCTTTTCTTATTGCATTAACAGCTACATTCTACATCCCTCTGCATCCTCTTTGTCCTCCATTAGAAGCTGCAGCCCTTATTGCAAATCTGTTTGTTTTACTGAAGATAATATTTGAACTCATTCTGTTTATTACGAGAATATTGCTATTGTCCTCATAGGGGCCATTTGGTCTAGGATTGCATAGTGTCTGAATTGGGCACTGCTAATATTGATCTCCCCTTAAAGAAAGGGTTCTGGAAACCTCTAGGGCCACTATAAGCCTATAGGGGGAAATCTGCAATACCCCAGACCTGCACTGCTAGAGGGGAAGATACATGAACAACATACAAAAACAAGGGAAGAAAATGATCCGAACAAATCTAGATTCTATATTAATAGAATCCAATGACAGTATGGCAGAAGAAATATCAGAAAAGGACTTCAGATTATACATGATTAAGATGATTTGTGAAGCAAAGGATGAGATAAGAGAGCAAATGCAGGCAATGAATGATAATAAACAGTTGAAAGAGCAACTGCAGGAAGCGAAAGATCATTTCAACAAAGAGATAGAGATTCTCAAAAAAAAAGAAAAAAAAAAAAAAAAAAAAAAAAAACAGAAATCCTTGAAATGAGGGAAACAATAAACCAAATAAAAAACTCAATGGAAAGCATCACCAACAGACTAGACCACTTGGAAGACAGAACCTCAGACAATGAAGACAAAATATTGAATCTTGAAAATAAAGTTGCCCAAACAGAGAAGATGGTAAGAAATCATGAACAGAATCTCCAAGAACTATGGGACATCATGAAAAGACCAAATTTAAGAATTATTGGGATTGAGGAAGGCACACAGATACAAACTAAAGGAATGAACAACCTATTCAATGAAATAATATCAGAAAATTTCCCAAACCTGAAGAATGAAATGGAAAATCAAATACAAGAGGCTTACAGAACACCAAATGCACAAAATCACAACAGATCCACACCAAGGCATATTATAATGAAAATGCCTAACATTCAAAATAAAGATAAGATTTTAAAGGCCACAAGAGAAAAGCATCAGATCACATATAGGGGGAGACCAATACGGATAGCAGCCGACTTCTCAACCCAGACTCTAAAAGCTAGAAGGGCCTGGAACAACATATTTCAAGCTCTGAAAGAACATGGTTGCCAACCAAGAATCCTATGCCCAGCAAAACTAACCTTCAGATTTGAAGATGAAATAAAATCCTTCCATGATAAACAAAAGTTAAAAGAATTTACAAATAGAAAACTTGCGCTACAGAATGTTCTCAACAAAATATTCCATGAGGAGGAAATGAAAAACAACAATGGAGGTCAGCAAAGGGAGGAACTACCTTAGAGAAAAACCACTCAAAGGAGAAACCAAGCCAAATTAAAAACCAAAAATAAGCCAAATGACTGGGAATACAAATCATATCTCAATAATAACCCTGAACGTTAATGGCTTAAACTCATCAATCAAAAGACATAGACTGGCAGAATGGATTAAAAAGAAAGACCCAACAATATGCTGCCTGCAAGAGACTCATCTCATAGAAAAAGACATCCACAGACTAAAAGTGAAAGGATGGGAAAAACCTACCACACACATGGACTCAGTAAAAAAGCGGGGGTTTCCATCCTTATATCAGATAAAGTGGACTTCAAGCCAAAGTTAGTCAGAAGGGATCAAGAAGGACATTTCAAACTGCTTAAGGGAACCATAAATCAGGAAGACATAACGATAGTTAATATTTATGCCCCAAACAATGGTGCATCCCTGTACATCAAGCAAATCCTTCTCAATTTCAGGAATCACATAGACCACAACACAATAATTCTGGGTGAATTTAACAACCACTGTCACCAGTAGATACATCTTCCAAACAAAAACCAACCAAAGAAACCATAGAACTCAATAACACAATCAATAACCTAGACTTAATAGACAAATACAGAATATTCCATCCATCAATGAGCAGATTCACTTTCTTCTCAGCAGCACATGGAACTTTCTCGAAAATAGACCATATGTTATACCATAAAGCAGCCCTTAGGAAATGCAAAAAAATAGAGATACTGCCTTGTGTTCTATCAGATCATAATGGACTGAGAGTAGAAATCAATGACAAAATAAAAAACAAATTACTCCAACACCTGGAGACTAAATAATATGCTATTGAATAAAACATGGATAACAGAAAACATCAGAAAGGAGATAAAAAAATTCTTAAAGGTCAATGAGAACGACAATACAATATCTCAAAATCTCTGGGACACTATGAAAGCAGTACTAAGAGGAAAATTCATTGCATGGAGCGCATTCCAGAAAAGAATGAAAAGTCAACAAATAAATGACCTAACATTACAGCTCAAAGCCCCAGAAAAAGAAGAATAGAACAACAGCAAAAGTAGTAGAAGACAGGAAATAATTAAAAACAGAGCTGATATCAAAGAAACTGAAACAAAAGAAACAATTCAAAAAATTGACAAAACAAAAAGTTGGTTCTTTGATAAAGTAAACAAAATAGACAAACCCTTAGCCACACTAACAAAGAAAAGGACAGAGAAAACTCAAATTACTAAAATTCGTGATGGAAAAGGAAATATCACGACAGACACCACTGAGATACACAACATAATGAGAAGCTACTTTGAAAATCTGTATTCCAATAAAATAGAATCTACCGAAGACATTGACAAATTTCTAGAGACATATGCTCTTCCCAAACTGAACCAGGAGAACATACACAATTTCAGCAGATCAATATCAAGCAATAAAATAGAAGAAGCCATTAAAAACCTACCATCCAAGAAAAGCCCAGGACCAGACGGCTTCTCAGCCGAGTTCTATAAGACCTTCAAAGAAGAACTCATTCCAATACTTCTCAAAGTATTCCAGGAAATAGAAAAGGAGGGTACCCTACCAAACTCATTCTATGAAGCTAATATCACCCTCATACCCAAACCAGGCAAAGACTCATCAAGGAAAGAAAATTTTAGACCAATATCCTTGATGAATATAGATGCAAAGATCCTTAACAAAATATTGGCAAACCGTATCCAAAAACATATTAAGAAAATCATGCACCACGATCAAGTGGGGTTCATCCCTGGAATGCAAGGATGGTTTAACATTCATAAATCAATAAATGTAATCCATCATGTCAATAGATTTAAGGATAAAAATCATATGGTTATTTCAATTGACGCAGAAAAAGTGTTCAACAAAATACAACACCCCTTCATGCTCAAAACACTAGAAAAAATAGGGATAGTAGGAACATACCTGAACATTGTAAAGGCTATATGCTAAGCCCATGGCCAACATCATTCTTAATGGAGAAAAACTGAAACCATTCCCTTTAAAAACGGGAACAAGACAGGAATGACCTCTTTCACCACTTCTATTCAACATTGTCCTCAAAACTCTAGCCAGAGCAATTAGACAGACTAAAGAAATTAAAGGAATACAAATAGGAAAAGAGGAATTTAAGCTGTCACTACTTGCTGATGACATGATTCTATATTTAGAGGATCCAAAAAACTCCTCCAGAAAACTTCTAGGCCTCATCAATGAATTCAGCAAAATAGCAGGCTACAAAATCAACACGCATAAATCTAAATACTTGGGCATCAATCTACCAAAGAGTTAAAAGATCTCTACAATGAAAACTACAAAACACTGAGGAAAGAAACTGAGGAAGACCTTAGAAGATGGAAAGATCTCCCATGTTCTTGGATAGGCAGAATTAATATTGTCAAAATGGCCATATTACCAAATGTGCTACACAGATTCAATGCAATTCCACTTAAAATCCCAATGATGTACCTTACAGAAATAGAGCAAGCAATCATGAAATTCATCTGGAAGAATAAGAAACCCAGAATAGCTAATGCAATCCTCAGCAGGAAGAATGAAACAGGGGGTATCGCAATACCAGAACTTCAACTATACTACAAAGCAATAGTAACAAAAACAGCATGGTATTGGCACCAAAATAGACAGGTAGATCAATGGTACAGAATAGAGGACACGGACACAAACCCAAAATACAATTTTCTCATACTAGACAAAGGTGCCAAAAATATGCAATGGAGAAAAGAGCCTCTTCAACAAATGGTGCTGGGAAAACTGGAAATCCATATGCAACACAATGAAACTAAACCCCTATCTCTCACCCTGCACAAAAATCAACTCACAATGGATCAAGGACTTTGAAATCAGACCAGAGTCGTTGTATCTCATAGAAGAAAAAGTAGGTCCAAATCTTCAACTTGTTGGCTTAGGATCAGACTTCCTTAACGGGACACCCATAGCGTAAGAAATAAAAGCAAGAATCAATAATTGGGATAGATTCAAACTAAATAGCTTTCTCTCAACAAAGGAAACTATCAGCAATGCGAAGAGAGAGCCTACAGAGTGGGAGAAAATCTTTGCCACTCATACTTCAGATAGAACACTAATTTCCAGAATATATAAAGAACTCAAAAAACTCTACACCAAGAATACAAATAACCCAATCAACAAATGGGCTAAGGATATGAACAGACACTTCACAGAAGATCTACAAGCAATCAACAAACATGTGAAAAAATGTTCACCACCTTTAGTAATAAGAGAAATGCAAATCAAAACTACACTAAGATTCCATCTCACCCCAATTAGAATGGCGATTATCAAGAATACAAGCAACAACAGGTGTTGGAGAGGATGTGGGGGGAAAAGGTACACTCATACATTGCTGGTGGGGCTGTAAATTAGTGCAGCCACTCTGGAAAGCAGTGTGGAGATTCCTTAGAAAACTTGGAATGGAACCACCATTTGACCCAGCTATCCCACTCCTCGGCCTATACCCAAGGGACTTAAAATCAGCATACTACAGAGATACAGCCACATCAATGTTCATAGCTGCTCAATTCACAATAGCCAGACTGTGGAACCAACCTAGATGTCCTTCAATTGATGAATGGATAAAGAAACTGTGAGATATATATACAATGGAATATTACTCAGCCATAAAGAATAATAAAATTATGGCATTTGCAGGCAAATGGATGAAATTGGAGAATAGCATGCTAAGTGAGATAAGCCTATCTCAAAAAACCAAAGGACAAATGATCTTGCTGATAAGCAGATGATGACACATAATGGGAGGTGGGAGGGGTGCAAGAATGGAGGAAGGAGGGACTGTATAGAGAGAAAAGAGGGGTGGGAGTAGTGGGGGGAAGGAAAAAATAACAGAATGAATCAAACCTCATTACCCTATATAAATGTATGATCATGCAAATGGTATGCTGTTACTCCATGTACAAACAGAAACAACATGCATCCCATTTGTTTACAATAAAAATAAATAAATAAATAAAATAACCAAGATTAAAACCCACTTTCTTAGTAACCACAGAAGCCTTTTAAAGACGTGTAAGAGAGCCGGGTGCAGTGGAACAAGCCTGTAGTTCCACCAACTCCAGAGGCTGAGGCAGGAAGGAGGCTTGCAAGTTCAAAGCCAGAGTCAGCAACTTAGTGAGACCCCGTCTCAAAATAAAACAAAAATGTCTGGGGATGTGGCTCATTGGTTAAGTGGCCCTGGTTCAATCCCTGGTCCCAAAAGAAGAAAAAACAAGGTGTGGAAGAGGCAGAGGAAGCAGCAGCTCGTGCCTCGGGAAGACTCGGGGACTGTGGCAGCCCCAGCTCTCTCCGCAGGGTCCCCTACACAATGCTGGCCTCTTCCGTGCCTACTGAGTGAGGCAAGTGCTGAGGGAGAAACCAGGCTTGCTGAGGCTCTACGCAGGGCGTGAGGAAGAGTCCCGGGACCAAGCTGCTCCTGCTCCGAGCTCACTCTCCCCGTGAAGCAATGGAGGGCTGGTGCGTGGCCGGGGGTGCTGCACGCTTAGCGCGCCCGGGCCCTGGCTTTGATTAACAGCAAGGACGGGAGGGGAGGGAGGAGAGGAGATGGACATAAAATCCTGCCTGCCTTCAAAGCCAGACTGAAGCCAGCAAAACAGTGCACAGGCACCACAGGCAAAACTCAGGAGACAAAACAGGGTTAAAGCAAACCCCAGCCACTCAGGAGGCTGAGGCAGAAGGATTCCAAATCCTCAGCAACTCAGTGAGACCCTGCCTCCAGATACAAAGCAAAATGGGCCAGAGATGTAGGTCAGTGGTACAGCACCCCTGGGTACAAGCCCCAGGGGGGAGAAGGGGACGAGGGGCTTACGCCTTGGCTGACTCAAGTCCTCTGCTGCTGCCAAACTGGCCAGCAGGCAGACTGATGAACTAGGATGCGGTCAATCCTTTTAAGAATTTAACTTCCCTTTAAGAAGCAATACTTGCTTTTGATTTCCTGTGTACTGCAGAGTAATTCTCGTTTGCAAAGCAATTTTACTTTCTACACTGAACTTCAGGCAATCTTAGAACTCATTACAGAAGAGAGGACTGATTCAGAAGAAAGAACTTTTTTTTTTTTTTTTTTTTTTTTGCGGTACTGGGGATCGAACTCAGGGCCTTGTGCTTGCGAGGCAAGCCCTCTACCAGCTGAGCTATCTCCCCAGCCCAGAACTTTAAAAAAAAATATATAACTGGGCTTGGATGAAATAAGGAAGACGCCGCAGAAAAGCTCATTATCCTTGACTAAATAGGAGGCAAATCTTGAGTGCTTAAGCAAAAATCTCAAACACTTTTTTTTTTAAACCATCCCTGGCTGGACAAGGAAAGCCTCCTTTTATAAGGTTTGTTACACTCAGTTTCTGGAAAAGTTAAAAAGAATGGAAAAGCTTCGTCTTCAAGGTGAAGAACTTGCCGGGCACAGTCTTTTCAAGTCAAAACTGTGGTTCAGGACTATGGTTCTCACCATCCTGGGCCAAGTAGCTGCCATCTGACCTCCACCTGCCTTTCTCTGCACAGTTGCTGCTCAGAGGTAAGAAAAGCCACAGGTCAAAGCTCCAAAGGTTGAGGCGGAAATGTCTGCTCTGTGGTCCTCACTGCAATGCTCAGCTGAAAAGTCTTTCTCAAGGGTGAGCTCGACCATGCCAGGGCTTGAATCCAGGGCTGAAGTTTGATGCCAGGCTTGGTACCACCAAGACGTGTGGCAACTCTAAGAAGCGAGCCAAGTGCAGCGAGATCTTCAGGTCACGGGGCTGCGCCCCGAGAGGGAGAGACACACTCCTTCCTCTCTCCTGCTTTCTGGCCATGAGGTGGGCAGTTTTGTTCTGCCGATGTGCTGCCTTGTCACAGGCCCAAATGGTCATGGACTGGACCTCCACAACGGTGGGCCCCTACAGACCTTCCTAGGCTGGTGGTGTTAGTGACAGCACAGAGGCTAACACCAAACTCAACCACGTAGCTGAGACCAAGTCACAGATGAAGGCCACACCTGACCGGGAGGGAAAGCCAGAGGCTGCCCCTCTGTAACTGCGATTTGTAAAACTGTCCCTGAATCACACAATCATTATGAGAAGAGAATCTATTCAGATTCGACAACAGCATCCATGAAGAAAGCTGGAGACGTCTCTGGGGCTGGACAAACTCAAGTGGGTCCAGCAGGACAGAGAGCTGGGCCACCCCTTCTCATGCAGCAACAGGGCCGGATGATGACATAAGCAGAGCCCACCACAGTGCGGGTCTCAAGAACAGAGCAACGCAACCCACTGTGTTAGCCACAAAGTAATTCCCAGGAAGCCCCATCGGGTTCTTCCCCTTCCACTAGCTGGCTGAATGCATTTTCTGAAAATAAATCAAAATTATTTCCTTGAACAGCATCTGGTGCTCCTGCTCGGCTGGGGTCCTAAATGGACACTTAATCTGCTTACTGGCAGGATACTAGTGGCCACCACCCTGGAAAGGGATAGCTTAAAGAGTACTCTGAAAGGCCCTTCGCCTCCCTGAAAAGCAGCGGGGAGGAAACACGGTCATCCATCCTGTTGGCAGAAGTGAGCGAGGGGCCAGGCCTCCCGCCTGGTCTCGGCAATGCACTCCTCTCCTTTTAACAACTGCGCAAGCCAAATTCACCCGCCTTCCACTAGGAACATACCGGAGTCATTCAGGCTGCTGTTCCTCTTGGCGTAAGCGCTGCGCACCACCTGCTCATACACCTGAGCACCGATTGTTCGCACGTTGTCCCGGAGCAGGATGCCTTGAGCCTGCATCATGAAGAGGTAGGTGTTCACTGCGGAAAACAAGAACAAGAGCGGAGATCGGAGGTGAACAGGGAAGCATGCAACTCTGGATTTCTTTTCTTTTTGCACCTTCTAAATAAACCTCTAAAACCCTATGATGTCATGTCTCTATTTTCCACGCTGGATTCAATGTTTTCAGGACACTGACATTTCTTGGGAGGGTTCAGGGGAATTGCTGTTAGTATTCCACAGTTGTAGAAAAGCTGGTCTCCAGACTACCCAATCTACGTTCTAGCACTGAGATGATCAGGAAGACTTCTGTGAATCACGCAAATCATTTTTAAAAGGCATCTGCTCTCTTTAAGACCACCCTTTCTAAACTAGATGACTCTACACAGAACTCATTCTGTTAACTACTCTGCTTCTATAAACACTGACATCCAGGCCTTGTCCTGTCAACCTTTCTAGAATGGTAGACAACACCCTCCTTCGGGTTTGGAGAGACAAGAAGACAGTAACAGAATGCCAGCTGCCCTCGCTACCCACCCAACAGCACAGAGGGAAAGCAGGCAGTGTGTGGGGCACATGCGGAACAGATGAGACAGCCCAGCACTGCTCTCTCTGCAAGGTGACCACGCTAACGGAGCACCTGCACCCATCCACCCTCTCAAACCCAACGGCACCTATTTTAAAGCAACTGTACGGAGTTAAAACCGTCTCCCAACAGGCACTCTATTTACTCTGTCTCTCTCATCCTGGAGAAGGGGTGTTTTTTGAGGGTAGCCACTTGCAATCCGAGCTCCGTGTCTGAAGTTGGACCCACCCAACACTTGGCCAGCCTCCAGCATAGCCGCAGGCAGCACTGGCCTCGGCAGGGTGACCTGCCGTGCAGCGAGTGCAGCCTTAGGCCACCAGTTCTGTCCGTTGACGCCCATCATTACTACCAGTGTCCTGGACATAATGGGAATAAAGGGTAACTGAGCGGGTGAATGGACGAAGCTCAAAAATCAATGTCCTTTATTCCGAGCTGTTGAGCTTGGTGTCTGTACTCATGAAGTGACAGGCATGAGGCCACAGACAATGACCGGCGGGCAAAACTCCCAGGTCGACCCAGAAGCCAGCACAAATGGACAGAGCTCTCTCATAAGGCTTCGCGTCATCTCGACAGCCCAAGTCAAGGCTGAGGCCGCTTTCAGGAGTGCGCGAGGCTCAGAGCAGGCTCTGCACTGGCCGGAGGAGCGTGCTTCCCGGCTCTGCCAGAAAACAGGTCGGACACGGTGGCTAGGAAAAGCGAAGGGAAAAGCACCTTCGAAACCTTAAAAGACGTCGTTCTGCGGAGCCCGTGCAACAAGAGTGACGCTCATTTTCTGATTCCTGATGCGGCGGGATGCTGGGCCACGGCAGGTGGGCAGTCCATAAATATCCATCCAACCTAAGATTTAAATTTCGCACCAAATTTCTAGTTTTGTCCTACGTTGGTGTCATCACTGGGGCTATTCAATACGTTCCCGTGGCCCTGAACGCTTTCCTTCACCTCTAGTGCCCTGCTAGGCCAGCAGCCGTGCTGAGTCGCCCACCGACGGGGATGACCGAGCAGCGGGAGAGCTTTCCCTCAGGTCCCCCCCCCCCCCATGGGCCTTGGACTTCTGGCTGCAGGACTGCTCAGTGGGGGCCTCCTCCAGAGCTGCTGGAAGCCCATTTCCTGCCAGGCAGGACCCCCGCCTGGCAGAGGCTCTGAGTCCTTGGGTGTGCAGGGCCCACGAGCTTGTACCTGTGACCAGCTCTTGGGTGACAGGTACCAGTGCTGCTGGACTAAGGGCCACACTCTGAGTCCCCCTCCTACAGGAAACTTCAGTTACATAATAAAAATAGTCGCCAACATGTATTGTGCACTAAGTTGCATAATCCTTTCTCTCAATCCTTGAAATGATCCTAAAAGGTCAGCAACTATGACCCAAAGGCCTTCAGACTCCTGGGCATCTTCATCAGGGCCCCTGATGGCACTGGAGTGGCCCAGCGTGCCTGTGCTCTGACCCTGCTTCACCACCTGGCCCGGACACACCGCCACCCCTGCCCAGGCTTCAAGACGCCTCCTCAGAAGAGCTCTGGAGCCTCGCCCTGCACAGCTGCCGGCTGCCGGTCCCCTTCATCACAGCCTGGCCCCCAGCTCCGCTCCCCGCCCCCGTGTCTCCCGCCTCCATGCGACTCCACTGACCCACAGGGGCCTGCCCTTTCCTGCCAGGAATAAGCCCTCCAACCCTAGGAGACGTAGTTCTGGAGGAAGCCTTGGCCCCAGCCGATTCTCCCCTTCTCAGACAGATCGTCTACAGTTGGCTTTTGTTTACTCGTCTTAAGTGCCTGCCCGCGTCCCCGGCGCGAGTCTCACCGTTCAGCTAATACAGTCACACTTGATGCTTCTTCTAATTATCCACAGAACTAGCACAATGCTCAAAAAAACAAGGTGGAGGAAGTAAATGCCGTCAAGCAAAAGGAAACAATCGCAGATTCACAGGCTGGGGACGGTTTGGGATTGTAAGGACACGCCTCAGCACCACCTCATGCTCCACTCTACCCAGAAATGACCAAGGCCAAGAATGCGGGGACAGTCTGCGAGCCACTAGAGCTCTACGTGGGGTGGGGCCCAAGTGCTTCCTGGTCACCTTTAGCCAGCGTTCCTCACCTGCCCCCTCTCGCCACCCTCACCCCCCCAGACTTCCCCCTGCTGTGTGGCCCACCCACAGCGCCACAGCTGCCTCCCGCCCCGGCTGCTCTCTGGACACTGGCCCAGCTGTCCAGCGCCCACGCAGACAGAGTGGTCCAGGCGCAGTTGCAGGAGCCCTGCTCCATCTGTTACCAAGGAACTGCCACCTCGGGCCCCTTCTGGAGATTCGTGATCCACAGTGACTCAAGGCCCGAAGTTCCCAGAATGTTTGGTCACCTAACCTGCAACTTCCCAAACCAGCACCTTTCTCTGCGTAACCAGTGACATGCAGTGGTTCTCTAGAGAGCTTGCTTTGGGAACTTCTGTCCTGGCTACTTCTGTGAGTGGACTTTCGGGCGTCCATCACTCGGTCAGGTCTTCAGCTGGTACTTGCTGCCTGTGAGGACAGCGGCCGCACACCATGGGCCCACACTAAGCTCACTGGAGGTGGGACCCCCTGCATCTTAGTGGAGGTGCTGCTGCTAAGCTGTTCGTGCCACCTGGTGGTACAGAATGAAACGCAGGGCCTCACAAGTATCCCTGTGACGAGTCCTGTCACCAAACTCAGCCTTCGGCTCTGGCCTAACAACACACAGGGCTTCCCATCTCAAGTATCTCGCTCACCTCTGCAAAGCAGATGCCATCTCAACATTTTATTTCAGATAAGGAAGTCAAGCCTCCAGAGGTAAAGAAGGTCGTATGACTAGAAGTCAGAACCCCAGCGGTAAAGGTCAGGTGTTTCAGGACATCCTGATGGCACTACTTTCCAGCGGCGTGGGCCTGATCAGTGGTGGCTGAACAGCGGTGAGAAGCCCAATATCACGTAGGCACGCGGTGCTGTGGTTGTTACTCCTCGCTGTTCCAGCAAGTACCCGCTGAGCACCTGCCTCACGGGGCGCGGCTCTAGCCCCCAGGTGCGAGGATGAGCAGGAAAGAGAGCCAACCCGCAGGGCGGCGGGGCAGCGGCTGCCAGGACTGCTAGCAGAGTCCAGGACACTACCAAGCGCTGGCACTTCCACCAGACAGTAATCACCACCTCTTCCTTGAGTCCAGGTGAGGAATCTCTCGAAACCCCAGTGCAGCTGAGAAAAGTAAGCGCCGCTCAGGTTTACCACCACGAGCGTCCACCCAGAGGCCATGCAGCAGTCCTGGGCCACCGCTTCACCTGCGGCAGGGAAGCCAGGCCTAGGGCTCTGCCCCGAAGTCACCTCTTGGCCAAGCGGACAGCCTTTCCTCCTCTGCCCTGGACTCTCACAGGAAGATCTACTGTCCCCCTCCCTCAGGATTCCAGCAGCCTCCATCTTGTCAATCAGGTACGCGACACACACAAAAATACCACGAGGCAGCATAGCGGTGCCTGCGATCCCAGCAGCTCGGGAGGCTGAGGCAGGAGGATGCGAGTTCAAAGCCAGCCTCAGCCTCAGCAAAAGTAAGGCCCTAAGCAACTCAGTGAGACACTCTCTCTAAATAAAATGCAAAATAGGGCTGGGGATGTGCTCAGTGGTTGAGGGCCCCTGAGTTCAATCCCTGGTACAAAAAAAAAAAAAAAAAAAAAAAACACAACTTGGAAAAATTCCTCACAAAATAATGAAATCTGACTCTCCAGATCAGGAGCCAACTAATTTGACACCATGAACCCAATGCACTTAACTGTGACTTTTACACTAGGCACGCACATCCTTTCTGCCTGCCAGTCCTCCTGGCGAGCTAACGGGTGGCTGGGCGAGAGCAGAGAGAAGAGGAAGCAGCCTCTGCGGGCTCTCCTCGGCCCTGCTGCCTTATTTCTCTTGGCAGGCCACATGGTCTGATCCGTCTGGTGCCCAACTAGAACACAAGTTCCAAGGGAGAAGGCGTGCGCCCGGGGCCACACAGGGCAGGGCACCTGGAACCCAGGATGCACAGCGGACACAGGAGTAAGGTTTACCACGTAGATCAATGATCAGCCATCGCTAAGAACCGTGACAGCCTCAGTGGACTCCTCTGAGCTCCGCCTTGCTACAGGGGACATGGAGAGGGGACCGCATCACATCGGCCCGACGCCTCTGAGAGAACCCACTACGTTAACCTGGTGCCAAGAAAAGTCGGTTCCTTTGCACAAGTGGGCAGGGCTGCCAAACAGATTAGCTTTCTCCCCAAAACTGCTGCTGTTACTCTCATTTCTCACAGAAAGCTTTTTTAAAACGTTCCTTTTTAAAAATGTTCCTTACTCTAAAGCACAAGTTTATTCAAATCCTTGTGCAACATTATTGTAAGAGGAAAACCCTGGGGGAAAAAACAAAAACCCTACAAGTTCACCCAAGGGAAAGTGGCCGAGTAGGTGACTCACGTCATGAGTACCGTGAGGCCATAAAGCGAGCAAGGGCTCGCTGGCAATGGTCCTGGACTTCGCCAGTCAAGTCCCCAAGGTGGGGACTACTGGACACAACAGGAAAGAGCTGGGACCACGTGAAGCCACAGGCCGGCCTCCCACACACCCCGAGGAGCAAAGTGGGCACACCCAAGATCCCACAGGTGGGGGGTACCTGCGCGCCACGCCCAAGACAGCACCAGGGGATCCAGGGTGAGGGCAGGAGGGTTCCCCGGAGCCCCGAGGGTTGAGGGCGGCTGCTGGTCCTATTTTCTGACCTGGGTTCTGGTTACAGAGGCACGTTCATGCTGTAAAGATCCATCAAGCTGCTCACTTATTTACACAGGTTTTAATATGTACATTACACTTCAATAATAGTTCCAAAAAAAGAATGAGGAAAATCTCTGAACTAATTAACCAGGAAGGAAAACAGCCCACAGAAAACAACTCAAGGAACCAGTGAACACAAGCTCCACATTCCATTCTTAATGGGGCATACCTGAAGGACACAAGGAACCACTGAGGACACCTGTCATACCAGCTCAGGAGGCTGAGGCAGGAGGATCCCAAGTTCAAGGCCAGCCTCCAGCCTCGGCAACTCAGCGAGACCCTGTGGCTTAGTGGTTACAGCCCCTGGGTTCAATCCCTGGTACAAAAAGAGGTCAAGGATCTGGGGCTCTGGAAGGTCTCTGGAGCCTCACTGAGCCACCACATGGCAGGGGTCTCAAGGCTGCTGAGACCCACAGGGAAGGGGGGAAAGCTCACTGGAAGGGGAACCACCGCACAGGCTCACACCTCACCCCACGCATCACACGCTGGACACACCAGGAAGTGTAATGCTGCAAAGGAGGGCCCTCACCCCTTCACCAGGGTCCCCACCAGCACCCCAGCATCCAGCAGCCTCAGGTCCGCACCTCCTAACACCAGGCAAGTAAAAGGACCCAGCCCGTCCCATCTGGTGGTCCTGCTCACCTACTGAAGAGGAGACTAGAAGACAATTCCCAAATGCCGGGCATCCCACAAACTACTGGTCTGTCTACTTGAAAGAAAAAAAGGAGAAAAAAAAAAAAGGCAGGAAGTGTCCTAAAGACACGACCAAATGCAGGACATGAACGCTGACTAGACCTGACCAGGAAACAGGAGTGGCGAAGAAAGACAGAGACAGTGAAAAGCTGAGAGCGGCACGCACGCCGTCAGACACTACTGAGCACACGGCGGGGCCCTAGGTGTGATCACAGCCGCGGTTATGCAGAGTGGCGCTCTTCTTAGGAGGTGTGCGCTGAAGTACGCGGGGGCCGAGGACACGGACAACTTTACGTCCAAATGGCTCAGAAAAACGTGCACATGCACGCAGTGGGGCGCATCTGTGGAGCACATGGGTGTGGCAAAGCGCGGGCAAGAGGTGCAAGGTCAGGATGGTGTGCGTGATCACCACGGTCTCTGGCTGCCTGTCTCTGGGTCCCCATTAACTTGCAATTTCTTTCTTTCCAAAAGAAAGAGTTGTTGATTAAATTTGTCGCAACTGCCAGGTTAGACAGGTTCCTCACTCCTCCGCCAGGCTCGGGGCTGACTGGGCTCAGAGTCTCCGATGGGAGAATTCGGAAAGCTACGGTTCCCAAATGTGCTCACCAGCGGAGTCCTGTGACCTCTCCCAACCTCGGAACAGACGCAGAGCCCATTCACAGAGGCTGGCGAGGAGCCCTCCTAACGGTCCCAGGCTGAGATTCAGGCACACAGTCACGAGTCCCCCATAAGCATTACGTGCCAGGACTGCCTTCGTCTGAGAGACGACCTCAAGACAGTCCTGGGGTCACCTCGCAGTGGAGAAGGCTGACAGGGAGGCTCGACCTCCAGTCACACATCTGTCTGGGAACAGGAGAGCGGTGGCCAGCCTATACTGGGAAGAGGGCCAGGAAAGTCCACCTGGGGCCGCGCGGGTGGGGGTGTCCTACCAAGGGTCTTGAAGGAAGAGCCCTAAGACGGGAAAGGAACAGCACACACGAAGACCTTTGGGTGTGGGCAGAAAACACACCCAAGGAACTAAAGTCAGCCGGTGTGCTCACGATGAGGCTGCCTGCGGTGAGGCTAGGAAGGGGCAGCAGACGCTACAGGCTTCCTGCGCTGCACCTGGGGCCTGAAATTCACTCTCGGAGCCCAGAATTGAAGGAATGGGCTGGGACTGGACTTGAATCAAGGGGAAATTCACCCAACTCAAAATCCGGAGCTCCAGATGACTGTGGACTCCAGTGTCCAGACCCACGTCTCCTGGATGAAGCGAGGGAGGCTCTGTGTGTACGATCGCTTCTGGTCACCGTAAGCTGGGCACCCAAGCCCTACCAGAACATCCTTTCTCCCACAGGAAGCAGCACGAGGAACGCGTCTCCAGAATCCTGACCGTGGGAGGGTGGAGTGAAGCAATGGAGACCCTCACCCAGTCGGGAGAACGGGGAGTGGGGCTGAAGAGCCAGCAGGGGCTGCCCCATGGGCCACTCTCATCCCGTTTCTCTGTTCTCCACTCCCCTCCACACCCCCACCCGGATTCTCAGGAAAACACCGAGCCGATCTCTGAATAAGTGGTCCCACCTCCTCTGCTCGTCCACGCTTTGAAACGGATCTAAGGACGAGCAGGCAGAGGCCAAAGGAGACTGAACAGAAGGAAATGGGAAGCAGCGTGCTGCCGCCTGGCGCTCTGCCCTTCCCGCGTGCGAAGTGCGTCCACAGGTGGCAAGGAGAACGAGGAGACTGGGGCCAAGTGCTGGCCTAGGTGCGAGTTCCATGCCCAGACAGCGGGGCGGGTGGCTGACCCAGCCGGGATCAGAAGCGAACCAAGGGCACTGTCCACACAGTGCTGGGAAAGGGGGAGCGGTCGCCTCCCCGTCCCGCCCGCTGGTTCTCAGGGGCCCTAACCAGGCCACCCACGCCTTCCTTCTGGGTCGTAGAGCACTTCAGGACCTAACTACTTCCTTCATGTAAGCACCTGCCCGGGGAGGCTCTGCCCAGGCCAGTCCCCCATCTGACCGTCTGCTTCTGCAAACACACTTACACCATCATATGTCGTTTTTTGAAACCTTGTGCACAACTACGTATCATTTTAGACTAGAAGATTTATAACACTAGATAGCCTATAAATACTGGGAAAACTGGTCAGGGTGGCACTCAGAACCTGGAGTGCTGGTCGCCTCCGGGCTGCCAGCCTAAAATAAAGTTTGGTTTCTCCCACTCTTCAAGCCTGTTTGCTGCTTCTTGCCCCATCCCACAACAGTGTGTCAAAGGAACACAGCTGTTTGGTTTTATGTGTTTTTTCAGTTGTAGAAGGACATCATACCTTTATTTTATTCATTTATTTTTATGTGGTGCTGAGGATCGAACTTCACTGAGTTCCACAAGCGCTCCACCACTGAGCCACAGCCCTGCCCCAGATGTTTGGCTTTTTTCCATGCTAGGGTATCTGCAAAACCTGTGAATTTCTGACCAACATTTTCTGCAAAAAAATCAGAACCTAAAAAATAACCCGCTCTAGCCTCCACTGGAGTGACCCTGCTCCACCCACAGCCGTTTCGTAAGGAAGGAATCCACCTGTTCTGCTGTGAAGAACTGGTTTCCAGGGCTGGGTCAGGGTTCAGCGGCGGAGCGCCTGCCTAGCACGTGTGAGGCACAGGTTCAATTCTCAGCATCACACATAAATAAGTGAGTAAATGAATTAAAGAATAAATAAATAAAAGTCCATCAACAACAACAACAAAAATTTGAAAAGAAATGGATTCCTATGAAAATACTGATGCATTTATTGAGTCCTCGGGTGCTGTGTTCCCAGATCCTCGTGTGTTATCTTGCTTCATCTTCACAGTAACTATAAGCCGGTTGTCACGCCCATTTTACAGACAAGGTAACTGAGGTCCGAGGAATAAGGGACCTCTGGAGCCGAGATCCCATAGCAGGTCTGTGTGTCCAGAGCCTGCATTCTCAGCAGCTCCACTGAGTCTCCAGGTCCTCAGCTGCTGCCCCCATGGGGCTGCCCACTCCTTTGAGCTGCGCCCTTCCTGTGTAGCCTCACGTGTAATCCGCTCCCAATGTTCCACCTCAGTGGTGGCTGCCAATACTCACAACGGTACCACGCGCCCCCAGCATTTGATACGGTTCATGAAATCTTCAGAGTTCAAAGCTCTAATGTGAACCATGAACGTTTGCATTTCCAATCTACTTAAAATCGTGGACACTCAAGAGTATACACTGGGAGATGCTGAGGTCCAAGGTTGTGAGCACACAGTGACACATTTAAGAAAGAAACACAGTTTTCTTATTTTAAGATGCAAGGAATTTTTTGGCAACAAAATTTGCACCCACTGTCACATCTATTTAAATGTTTTGGAGCAACTGTGACTATTTTCACATAAAAAGTGGTTAAAGAAAACTGGGTTTCAAATACGTGCATTTTATTGTACTTCAATTTTACCTCCATAAAGCTATAGGAAATAAACTAATTTTTTTAAAAAAGAAAACTGGGTAGCACACATAATAACAGAAAAAAGAATTCCAAAAATTATTTTGGGGACCAGGCACAGTGGCGCACGCCTGTAATCCTAGCGGTTCAGGAGGCTGAGGCAGAAGGATCACAAGTTCAAAGCCAGCCTCAGCAACTTAAGAGAGGCCCTAAAAAACTCAGCAAGATCCAGTCTCAAAAAATTTTTAAAAAGAGCTGGGGATGTGGCTCAGTGGTTAAGCACCCCCGGGGTTAAATGCCCACTGCCTCCCCAGGAAAAATTATTTGGGAGGAGAAACACAAACCCAGTCCTTCCCCTCTGAGACAGAAACCCACCAGGTCAATCATGAGTTGTTTTCCATGCTATTATTCCCAGGTTAAAACAAAACAAAATGGTAAAAGTGAACAGCCATGAATTATCCTGCAAGCATGTCCTCTGGCCTGTGTGTTACTAAGCTGTACGTGAGACAAGACGTGGAGATGTCATCTGAACAAAATCAAACTGATGGGGCAACCTGTGTGACCGCTTAACTGAGAAGGTACGTTCTAGAAAGAATTTCCACGAGCTTCCCCGCATATGCGGAACCTTGGGGTAAAGAGATGGCGTGAAAGTAGAAAGGAGGGCCTAGAGAGGGAGGGAGGCAGGCGGGTAACGGGCTGCACACCATGAAAGTGTGCCACCAAGACACCCGCCATCCTGTGTTGTTAGAAGAGCACCACCAATGACCAGCCCCCAGGAACAGGAGGGGACGCGAGCGAAGACACCAAATCTCCTGCCTCTCGCCTGACTGGAATCCCCAGCCCAGAAAACCACAGACACCCTTGGGCGCTGCCAGCACTGAATGCTGCCTCTCCGAAGCCTGCTGTCCTGGCCTGGGAGGTCACAGCTTGCTGCTGGACTGCAGGAGGCACGGGCGCCAGACTAGGGCTGTGTCCACCTCTCTAGTCCCCGTCTGCTTACGGTTCCAGGCTCCTAATGCTCACGCTAAGCTTTTCCCTCTGGCTCTTCTCTTTTTATTTACAGCACTGACTGAACCAAGGGTCTCACCCCAGTATGGGTGCTCCATCCCGGAGCCACCTCCCCGGTCCTTTTTAATTCTGAGACAGCTGCCCAGGCTGGCCCTGAAATTGCCATCCTCCTGTCTCAGCAAGGAGCTGGGTGTAAGCTCTGATAGTACCTTTCTTAGCTTTTCTGATGTCACCCTACCCCCAAAACTAGACTGTCCACTCTCTTTTCCAACTGACCCCTGACCTCCTAGTCTCACCTCTCCCTTTTACAGGCTCCAATTACGTTTTTCCTCCAGGATGTCAGGTGAGTAACAGGCACTGGCTACTTATTACGTTAATGAATTACAGCTTGGCACAGAGCCACTCGTGGCTGCCATACCTGAATCACTTCCACAGCACCACTTCCTTCCAGAGAGGCTGCCGGTACGGTACTGTATTCTTAAGTTCTCCCCCAAGAGCTTCTCAGAACCAGAACTGTCCACAGAAACCAAGAATTCAGGAATGACCGAGAGCTCCAGTACGCCATCTCTTGGGAGCCGAGCACATCCTACCACCTCAGCGGCAGCCACCGTGGGAAGGCAAGGAACCCCTGGTAAGAACCTCCTTCTAAGGAAAAAGACGGAGGGGGCAGAGCGGGCACTGCCGGCCTGGGGAGAGTCTGTCCCTGGCTGGCTCTTGACCCTCGGCTCCTCATCTGTACAGTGGCATTAGTGAACTGGATATGGCTTTTAGAACCTTTTCAACCAAGTCCTGACAGCCCAGGAAATCATCTGCAAACTCATTTCGTTGTGTTACAGAACAGTTTCCTAAATAAAAAATGTTACCAGTTTATATTTACATTGACTACTTCCCAAATATAAGTCACATAGCTTTAAATGGGATTCTGCAAAATCACACAAACCCTGGAAACTGCGACTCACCTCCCTTCCTCTTGAACTTGAAAAAGGCTAGGATGCCAAGTCCCTTTCAGAAGCTCACCATCACAGGGGCTGGGGCTGGGGCTCAGAGGTAGAGCGCTTGCCTAGCGTGTGTGAGGCGCTGGGTTTGATTCTCACCAGTGCATAAAAATAAATAAAATAAAGGTACCGTGTTCATATACAACTAAAAAAACCTTTTAAAAATCTCACAATTATAAACTCACTATTTCTCCCTTCTTCCCAAAAGAAGAGACTGGCTTTCACACACCTACGTTCAGAATTCTTCCCCTTCTCTGTCCCCACTTCCCACAAGGGGGCTCCGGCTTGATGCCCTCTGTTGCCTGCCAGTCCTTCCAGAGCAGGGGTGCAGAGTGGACCCGAGTCAGGCATGTGAAGAAGTCACGGGGCCTACCTAAGGCCAGCAGGAACCACAGAAGACATCTAATCTGTGTCCTCCTTTGTCATGGTAAAAAGAAAATGAATTTTAATGTCTGCTTCCTTTGGTCTCCTGTGAAGTTCCTCGCAATGAGTTACAATTTAAAAGAATGCAATTCTAGAGCAAAGAGCTTAATTTCTTCAATTCTGAAATGTTACCTGCCTACAACTAAATTTCTTCTAGCCCTCTGTAAACGTGTGATAAAATTCTAAGACAAAGCTAGAAGCTGTCTAAATGACTCAAAAAACTAATGTTTTAGCCAGCTTTTGCATCGCTGTGACCAAAAGACCTGACAAGAACAACTTATTAGAGGGAAAGTTTATTTTGGCTCGTGATTCCAGAGGCTTGGTCCACAGTCAGCCGACTTCTTGGCTCTGGGCTGGAGGCAGAGCATCACGGCGGAAGAGCATGGCAAAGCCGCTCAGGACACGGCAACCAGGAAGCTGAGCGCCGCTCCTCAGGGACAGAATAAGAATCCTGAAGGCACGCCCGTGACCTGCTTCCTCCAGCCACACCCTAGCCTACCAGTCAACCCGCCAAGTGGACTCATCCACGGACTCGATGTCCGCTCTCATGGGCGAATCATTCCACCTGTGAACATTCTGGCACTGCCTCACACATGACTGGTTGGGGGACACCTCTAAACCAAATAGCCAATAATGAAGAATTTTGGTGATGCTATGCTGAAATAAGTACCTCCTACCTTGTTGGTGGAAGCGTAAGCTGGCATCAACTGGTTAACTGCCTCTAGAGGGCAATTTGGCCACACAGATCAAAGCAAGCGGCTCACAGCACCCAACCCGAGAGCTCCTGCTTTCAGGCGTCCCTCTTGAAGAACAGATATACAAAGAGGAACTCTGGTCCAGTGTTGAAGACAGCAATGGAATATGAACTTTTATGACAAAGAGAAAATGAAGTTTTAAAGGTTTGGTAATAAGAATGGTAAAAAAAAGGAGAGATGAGGGAAAGATGTTCCCTGCGGTAGAACTGGAAGTGTTTGTTTCTTCATGCACTGAATTAGTAATGGAGCAGAGGAACTGATTGTAATCGGCAGTATCTAATTTGGTTCTTGGACATATAGATCACTCACTTTTGAAGGTAAGGCAGGGCAGAGTTTGAGGTACTCCCCAGAAAAAGACGTGTGTTCCAGGGTGTCTATCTCAGTAGTGTTTACAAAGTAAACTGAAAACCCAGCTAAATGTGCTAAGGGACTAGGAAAAAATATATGAGGGCAAAGCAATCAATTTTAAAGTTACTGTTGTTGTTGTTTTTCTTCTTTTTTTTTAAGTTATTGTTGCCACAAGTATTGAGGCCCAGCTGTAATCCCAGCTACTGCTGGAGGCTGAGGCAGGAAGATCACAAATTCAAGGCCAACCTGGCAAGCTCAAGGAGACCCTGTCTCAAAATAAAAACTCAAAAGGGTTGGGGATGTAGCTCAGTGCTAAAGTGTCCCTGGGTTTAATCCCAAGTAAGGGGTAGGCCTGGTTTTAGGAGTACCCACAATTTATTGAATTAAAACACAATATACACCACTGTAGATAGAACAAAAACCATTTTAGAAAGTACACGTGGAGACATTCAGTATTTATCTCTGCTTACGATGCAGCGCTGCCCTATCAGGAAAACCTTCATATGACAGAGGGGTTCTCGGTTCCAACAGTGAAAACCCTGCAGTAACCAAGTCTGAATTGAACCATCTGCAGTTTCAGTTTCCAGAGATCCTGAGGAGACCCCCTCACACAGCACCTGCTTATCAGCTCTGAGCACACTGAGGCAGGCTGCCCTAGCACGGGGCTTTTCCCTTTCCTTTTTAAACCGTGATCATACACTTTGTATGAGATGACGTGAAAACCGAACCAAGCTGTCTCACTCAGGGTTTCCCCCTTTCCTGCTCCAGATTCGGGTAACTCCCCTAATCCTAAACAATTACTCCACCTTCACCTGCTCCCGCATGACTCATAATTACCCTGCGGACTCTGGGTGCTTCAGCCGAGCTCTGCCCAGCCAGCCTCCTCTATCTGGCCTACAATCCAAATGCATTCTTCCATAGACTGTTCTTTGGTCTCGGTCCTGATCCTCTTTTGAAAAGGAGATTATTCTTCATGTCCTGTGGGGATAATATATTATAATCACATTACTGTTAGCCTGGAAGATTGTAACAGACTAATGGGGTTATCTACTTTTTTGGGGGGAGGGGGTTTGCTGGGGATGGAACCCAGGGATTCGCACATTCTAGGCAAATGTGCTCCATCCCCAGTCGGGGTTAACTACACTCTGGGAATTTGTTTCAAGAAGGCATCATTCTGGCTGTTATCAACGCCCAAAATTTGAGATCAGAGCCATGCCTTCAATAGAAAGGCAAAAGGAGCCTCTTTTTTTCTTTCATTTCATCCGGAATCATCATTCATTTTCCCCCTTTTTTCTCCCCTGGCAGTGTTGGGGACCAAACTCAGAGCTTTGCACTTGCTGGGCAAGCACTCCAGCACTAAGCTACACCCCCAGCTTTCTTGGGCTATGTGACGTTCACACAGTAAAACAATTCAGACCCAAGTCCAGAAACAGAAGGGCCAATCTACTCCACAGGCAACACTGGAACAGCACAAAGATTAATCGAAACGCAGTGTATTCCGGAACATTAAAAACAAATTCTTCCCACAGATCACTTCATTTCCGAGGGGGAAATGTGCATTTACAGAGGAGTGATCAGACGGGTACTATTAACCAAGGGACTAAACTGGGTACCACTAACACTGGAACCGGCTAATATTACCTTCAGAAGAGTCTCGCCAAACGCTTTTAACCTAAATCTAATCAAGATTTTGGAGCCATCTTCTGGTTTACAAAACCATAGGTGATTAAGGAACACATCACACTGACAACAGGCAATTCCAGGATGTAGGATACGACACAAGCCGGGGCCTGGAGAAGGGACGAAGGTGTGCTAGACCAACGAGACGGATGAGAGGCAGCACTGGGACGGCTATAAAACACATCTGAACGCCCAGGAAATCCAGATGTGGGCTGGATATCAGAAGATATCATGAAAGTACTGTTAGTTTTCTTAGTTGCAAGTTATACAAAGGAATATTGTTTTTTTAAAAGAGCCATGAACTTAAATATTTAGAAGTTAACCGTCTTGGTAACTGTCAAGGATTCGATTTCACATGGCTCAGGAGAAAAAACAGACACAGTTTCAAAAGGACAGGACAGTGGTACACACCTTGCGATCCCAGCTACTCAGGAGGCACAGGCAGAAGGATTGTAAATTGGAGGCCAGCCTTAGAAATGTAGTGAGACCCTGTCTCCAAATAAAATATCGAAAGAGCTCAGAAGTAGAGATAGAGTACCCCTTGGATCAATCCCCAGAACAGCAACAAAAGAGCAAAATGATAATGACTGCTGACTCAGATGGAAAGTGATGTATTCACTGGGTTAACTTTCCCACGTTTGAATTTTTCATAATAAAAAGATGAATAAAAGATGGTGTGCCTAAAGTGCCAGTTAAACCTAAGTCCAAGCACACTGAGAATCCGTAAGTGGGTCAAGAACTAATCCAGTAGAAGGAGAGCAGCAGAGAAAGGGCATCACAGCGGAGGGAGAAGGGGAACGGAGGCCGGGGACGAACGCACCAGTGACCACGCCCGCACATCAACTCGGCACAGGGAAACGCACCGAGTGACCCCGCGCACACGTCAACTCGGCACAGAGAAATGTGCCCTGAGTAGGATCATGAGGTACCAGTGGACAGAGAGAAGGGAGACCAGCAGAGTAAGGGCGGGAAGGCAAAGTACGGGTTAATGGGGCCGAATGTCAAGGGCACGCCTGAGCTCTCCCAGCGAGCCCCGCACGTCATCACAACGTGCCAGTGAAAACATTTTTATAGAAAAGAACTGAAATTCAGGGAATAAAGAGCCTAGTCACGTTCGCACGTGGAGTTGAAGCACCTGGCGGCAACACTACACTCCCCAGGCCTCCTCATTTGTTTTCTGAAATTAAGGACCCCATTCAGGGCCAGGCGCACCCCAGCCTGTAACCCCAGCGGCTCAGGAGTCTGAGGCAGGAGGATCCCAAGTTCAAAATCTGCCTCAGCAATTTAGCAAGGCCCTGAGCAACTCAGCCAGACCCTGTCTCTAAATAAAATACCAAAAAAAGGGCTGGGGATGTGGCTCAGTGGTTAAGTCCACTGCGTTCAACCTCTGGTACCAAAAAAAATTCCTTTATTCTTTTCCTATAATTTTATAGAAAAATTAAAAGAAATTACAAATATACCTTCCTGCTGCTCTCTCACAGAAAGTCTTTGAAAGGCTTTCCACTGCATTCAAGGTCAAGTCCAAATTCCTCACGCTCAGCATGACTTGGAAGAGCCCTTAAAACCTGCGCCCCTGCCTCTCCCGGCTCTGGCCACAGGGAACAAGAGCAGCTCTCAGGAACCAGCCCATGTCCCAGACAACGCTGATCCTGAACGCAAAGCCCAAAGCACAAGCGTTCGAAGGGAACCACAGCCCATGGAAACCAGCAGTGGGGAAGGAAAGGGGAAGGGAGGAGAGGAGAGGGAGCAGGAAGACCCCAAGGAACCAACGCCATCCGCAGCTATCTTCAGTCACACAGGCAGCTCGCAAAGAACCGCCAGGTCCCGAGGCCGCGTTACTCTCCACAAAAATCAAGCCCCAGGCCGGCGCACACCACAATAAAAAAAAAAAATACATTTTTTAAAGAAGCTAAAGAGGTTAGCAGTTAAAACTCAGTCGGCCCAAAGACCTCTGGATCTAGATCCTGTGCTGGCAGCCATGTAGCTCTGAAAAGCAACAGAAATTAAATTACGATGCTCTGTAATAGATTTGGCTCTGATTTTAATACTAACAAGCTGCCAGAGGGAGAACCTCTGTCAAGGGATAAGAATCCTAGCAGTCTCGCCTCGCTCACTCAGAGGCCAATTAACATTTCCCACCACGGGCGCGTGCGCTGCTCTGTGGTGGCGTGGATTTCCCTGCAGCCTCTGCCCCAGAGCCTCCGCTGATAATGCACCCGGTTCTGTGCCAGGAGGCAGCACCATACTAAGAGAACTGCCCCCAGCAAATCCAGTATCTGGGGCTTTGTTTCTCTTGCTGCCTGAAGATCCAAATCCCTCCTTTCCTTGGCCTTCCCTTCTCGGGAGTTATTTTTACACTTAGCAAATGCCTGACACTCAGGAACTGTCAGCAGCCACCTGTGCTTCTCACAATTAGATCGCGGCTAGAAAGGAGCACATTTTTCAGCTCAAGGCTTTGCTTCTACGATCTGGCAAATCGTTACAGGGTGAGCGACTTCACCTTCAACTCAATGCACACCCCACTGCTGAACCCCAATGACAGCAAGCCGCCCATCCAGAGTCCTCAGTCCCCGTGCTCACTACTGTCTCACCCCAACCCCAGCCTCACTCAAAGCGCCACATTTTCTGGGTCCCTAAGTACAAAATGACTCTTCCCCTTTAAAGGATTAAAATATTATTTGGTAAAAAAGTAAATTAAAAACACCTAAATAGTTACAGGAAAGCTGTTAAATATATTAAGAATAAATGAAAAATTCACTCATCAGAAAAAAAAAATATATATCAAGTAGAACTGACGGCAACCAAACCACCCCTCTAAATGAAGCCACAGGCTCTTAAGGTGTCTTGCTCATTTGCAGTCAGAGCACCACCCGCCCAGGATGATGCTCACAGCAAGACACTATCAAGCAGTTCTAGAGACTGTATCTGCACCTGTGCTGAAAAACTGATGGTGGAAACAGTAATAGAAGCAGAGAGGAAGTTGAGCTATTGATTGAAGATCATACTAATACTTTAAAAAAATAAAAAAGGCTGGACACAGTGACACACACTGTAATCCCGGCGGCTCGGGAGGCTGAGGCAGGAGGATCATGAGTTCAAAGCCAGCCTCAACAACGGGGCAGCACTAAGCAACTCAGTGAGACCCTGTCTCTAAATAAAATACAAAACAGGGCTAGGGATGTGGCTCAGTGGTTGAGTGCCCCCGAGCTCAATCCCCGGGACCAAAAAAAAAAAAAGAATGAGCACCTTTAAGACCAGCTCTATGGCCTGCCAATTCACCTTTCGCCTCTTGAAAGCTCCTGCAGCTGTGCCTGGGGTAGGCACCACCATCCTGGCACTGGAGCAGGGGCACACAAGATGCTTGGAGGGTGGCTGATCAAGGGCCAGCGAACGCGCTTCTGTCAGGCCCTGAAAGGCAGGGGACATAAGACCGAAAGGTAAAAGAACACCTTAGACAGTATTCGTTCCCGCGCTTAAGACCACTCTGCTGTTTTCTGCTGAGTGATGCGGGGGTCATCCCAAGGCGCAGCATGGCCTTCTGTATTCCGCCACATACACGGCCATTCACAACTGTGATGGGGACACCGAGTGCTCGAGGATGGGTACCTGTGCTATCTTTCAGCAGTCATTCTGTTTCTGCAATTATTTGGTTCCCTGGGTATTCTGCAGGTTTTTCAGAAGAACCTTGAATATTAGAGAATGCTACAACTTTTTAATGGCACCCACTGAACAGGGGCTGAAAAGGGACTGCAGAGTGTCGGAGATGTCAGTCAACACAACCTGCCGTACAGAATCGACCTGAGAGCACGCTGAAGTGTTTCATCCTGAGTAGGCGAAGTCTCGTAGCCTCCTTCCCAACAGTCTAGCCTTAAAAGCACCAGCATGGGCACTGAGCCTGCAACACAGCCTCACTGCCTCCCCCCCACCCAGCAGGACAGCGCTATGCTGACAACCGGTGCGTCGGTCACGGGGGGCTAGTTTTCCTTTTGATGCCCTCACACACCACTTAGACCGTGAAGACACCAATCTCTGAGCCCAAAGCAAGGTGTGAACGTTTGCTGGCTATTCTGTTAAAGTAGGGCTCTTCAAGAACAAGTGATAAAATGAATAAATAAGAATATTAATTCAATGAATTTCTGATTTCTGAAGTGGAAGTGTCTGCTCATGGAAGAGTAGAAACTGCTTTTTCCCTTATGCACGTAAATGGATAAAACAAAAACCATGTGTAATCAGAAGACCATATAAAATATAGGTCACACCCTCCAGAATTACATCTCTTGTTTGGGTGATGTTATGGGTAAAATGTCTTTTAAATTATATGGTGGCATATGCTCTAGAAGTCATTTCGCCTCAGGCAAGAGAGTAAACACCTTGTTTTTTGAGAGCAGAGGAGAACATAAAGGCAGAGAACCAGATGACTGCAAGCTGGCCTGGACGGCGCTCCTGGTGTGCCAATGCAAAATGGCACGGGCCCCTGAGCTAAGTGAAAGACCAAGGTCAACACGGCCGCTAATGTCCCAGGGACAGCTCATGGGAATCATCACAGAAAAGCAAAGCCAGCCTTGGAACTCAAACAGGATTGGAAACATGGCCCAGTGTTACTTGCAGCCCAGAACAAGCGAACAGAAACATGGTTGGACCAGAGGGGAGGCCTTGCCTGGGCTCACCACCTCCGATCCAAGACTGTAGCTGCCGTCCTGTTGCAGCCGCAGGACAGGCACCAGCCAGGAGTCACAAGTCCTCGAGAGGACACAGCCACTGGGTGCAGGTGCTCTCTCTGAAGGGCAAATGTGGCAGCCAGCTGGCCAAGAGATCTAGAAGAAAGCCTACTAATGCACTCAGGAAATCACCAAGCCCTGGAAGACATCCAGGAGCAGACCGAGGCTCGGAGGATGAGCCGAGGCGGAAGTGTAACAAAGACACGTGTTCTTCTCAGACTTCCTCATGCCTTAATCAAAAAGAAAATTAAGGCCAAGAAGTTTCATTTAATTTTGAGAAAGAAGGTACTATTCCCATTTATGGAAAATCAAACTGAGAATCACTCGTTGCTCTGATCTGCTAAGAGTCCACTGCTAAGTGAGCTATTAATACTAAGGCCTTGGAGACTCTTGGCCTCCAGAGCCACTTCAGATGAACACTGCTGGTACTGCTAAAGGACAGAAGTACATGTCCTCAGGCTCCTGGAGCCCACAGCAAAGTCCCCTCCGATCTCTGAGATATACTCAAATTTTTGCTTACCAGATGATTACATGGGGACGGGGACAGTAAGGCCAAGCCCAGAACTAACCACAGTGCAAAGGAGAGAACCATGGCCTCTTGATCTTCCTTTTCAATCTTCATTACAGCTGCTTTCAGAGCTGCTGAGATGACTCGGTAGCTTATGGGAAATGACTAAACAGGCTCCATCTTAAACGTGAGCTCTTGCCTCTTAATTTTCTTCTCCTCTGACTCTTAACTGAAAAGGTTTGTTCCTGCAACTGCCAGTCCTGATGTGAAACTAAAAATCAACTTTCATTCTCTACGTGGTAATTCTTGGCCACCTCAGTCAAGACACTACTGAACACTGCCCATAATACTGGACGTTGGCTAAAGAAACAACACCTTATTCACATGCCAGCTGAGCTTTCAGTGGACTTGACTCCTGAACCCCAAGGGAGAGTCAGGTTGTCCCTTGATGCATACCACTGCCATAAAGAGAGTTATCGGACAAAGACTGAATAGCTTATTTAGAAGATAAGGCAAATAACTCACTTTGCCACAGTACGTACCTTAAAGCAGTAAGGAAGCATTACAGGACATGCCCCCAAGCTCAGCGATTTGTCAAATGAGAAGCTACAAAATCATGTTCTCCAAATACCTGTCGCTAAATACAACTGATCCCATTTTCAAAAGAAGTCTATTCTGACTCGATGATCACCCTGAAGCTGGAGCTTTCCCACGTCTTCTACTTCAAATGAGACCTACCCTTTGATTTAAAATGTCATACGTATAACATCATAGGTCCATCCAGTCACGTTCGTCCGAGAACAAACCATCCGGCTACTTAACGCCACTGCTGCCACTTTACCAGCACCACACGGTGAGGGAGGGGCCGCACGCGCCGGGGAGCTCTTCACCGACTCTTGAAGCTTCCTGCACACGTGGAAGGAGCACAAGGCCGAGCTCAAAAGCCTCTCTGCGGAAAAGAATTCCTCTTAGAAGACTTAATAAGAGGTTATTAAAAAAAAGAAGGAATGGGGAGATAGCTCAGTTGGTAAATAAGCGAAAACCAGACACAGGTGCAGGGACACACACCGGTAATCCCAGTGACTCAGGAGGCTGAGGCAGGAGGATAGTAATTCAAGACCGACCTCAGGAACTTAGCAAGGCCCTAAGCACACAGTGAGACCCTATGTCAAAAGAAAACATAAAAAGGGGCCTAGGGATGTGGCTCATTGGTAAAGCACCCCTGGGTTCAATCCCTGGTATCATACATACACAAAAAGTAAACGCTACTATAAAATCCTAACTTGACACTTTGTGGTGTTGGAGATCAAACACACTGGGCATGATCTAGCATGGAGCCACCCCGCAGCCCTGTACCTGCATTCCCATGTGACAATAATCAGCTACAGTCGATGGCAGCAACTTAGTGAGACCAGATCTCAAAATAAAAAGGGCTGGGTGTGAAGCTCAATGCTAGAGAGCCTAGGGTTCAATCCCTGGAGACAAAGAAGAAAACCAATGCTGAGCACGGCGGCATACACCGTAATCCCAGCAATTCAGGAGGCTGAGGCAGGAGGATGGCAGGTTCGAGGCCAGCCTCAGCAACTTAGTGAGACCCTGTCTCAAAAATAAAATAAAAAAGGCTGGGGGTGTAGCTCACAGGAGGGTACCCTGGGTTTCATCACAAGTGCCACAAGCACAAGTGATAACGCCGTGACAGAGGCGGACCTTGAAACCTGCTCTGTGAATACTCGAGACAAACATGCAGACACTGGACGGTTGCGCCTACGTGAGGTAGGGCGGGCGGTGGGGGGGGGGGGGGGGGTCACCGTCTAAGGGGCACAGAGTTTCTGCTGTGATGATGGAATCAACTTCTGGAAAAACACAACGGTGATGAGGCTGCACAGTACTGTGAATATATCTAATGCCACTGAATTGCTCGCTCGTTAAACAATTGTAAGTTTTATATTATGAGAATTTTACGACTTCTAAAAGTTGCACGTAAAAATCAGAATTATAGGGCTGGGGCTGGGGCTGGGGCTGGGGCTCAGCGGTAGAGCGCTTGCCTGGCATGTGCAAGGCACTGGGTTGGATCCACAGCACCACGTAAAAATAAATAAATAAAATAAAGGTATCGTGTCCATCAACAACTTAAAAATTTTTTTAATTAGAATTGTAAGAAGATTATAGGAGTAAATAATAAACTTAACCTTTATTAAGTTTATGACTTAGGGACATTAAGGTTCTGTTTTGTTTGTTTTCTTGGTACCAGAGGTTGAACCCAAGGGCTCAACCATCGAGCCACACCCCTAGCCCTTTTTATATTTAATTTAGAGACAGGGTCTCACTGAGTTGCTTAGGGCCTCCCTAAGTTGCTGAGGTTGGCTTTGAACTCATGATCCTCTTGCCTCAGCCTCCCCAGCCACTGGGATTACAGGCAGGTGCAGTGCATCCAGCAAGGTTCTGTATTTTGAATCCATTTTAGAGTCAAAATGCTACATATGGCTATAATCAGAGTCAATGCTCCCCAAGAGAGAGGTGCTGGGCATTGAACCCAGGGCCTTGTGCATGCGAGGTAAGCACTCTACCAACTGAGCTACATCCCCAGCCCCTCTCTTTTCACTTTTCATTCTCATTTTAATGCTGCAAGCCCCAAGACTCAGACCTTGGCTTCCCTCTCTACATTACTCCCTTGATGACTCTACCCTGCCTCATGATTTTGAATACCTATATGCCCAGCCTTCTACCCTAAGCACCAGGTTTGCATATTAAAGGCCTCTCCACCTAGAAGTCTAACAGGGAACCCGCACTTGGCCAGCACCAGATGACTGTCCTTCCCACCCACAAACCCACTCCATCTATGCTCCTCCTGTCCTTGTTAACAGAAATCTGTCCCCTTCAAATAGCAAACTGTCCCGCTCTATTCAAAAACCTGCAGGGAGAGGCTGGGACTATGGCTCAGTGGCAGAGTGCTTGCCTAGCATGTGTGAGGCACTGGGTTCAATTCTCAACCCATTCATTTAATGTAAAGTTAAATAAATAAAGGTTCATTAACAACAAATAAAAATATTGGAAAAAAAAAAAAAAAAAAAAAAAACCCTACAGTGAATCCTCATCTTACTCAGAGAAAGCATCAAACTCTGGACAACGGCTTGCAAGGCTCCAAATCAGAAGTCAGAAACCTTGGGGGCTGAATCCTGCCTACTGTACGTTTTTATAAGTACAGTTATAAATGAAATATCAGCAAGATGGATGCTTAAGTTCCTTGTAAAAAAATGGCATAGCGTTTGGCATAAGTGGTGGCATATCCTCCCTATACATTAACCACCTATGGGTGGTCAACCACTGAGCCACATCTCTAGTCCTTTTTCTTTTTTATTTAGAGACAGGGCCTCACGAAGTTGCTCAAGTCCTCACTAAATTGCTAAGACCAGCTGGCCTTGAACTTGGGATCCTCCTGACTCAGCCTCCCAAGTTGCTGGGATTACAGGTGTGAGCCACCATGCCCAGTATCAGTTGAACAATTTTTAAAGCTGCATGTAAAAACCAGAATTGTAACTTCAGATGACAAGTAGCAAGTAAGAAACCTAACCCAAGAACATTAAGGTTCTGAACTTAAAATCCATTAAGAGTCGAAAGTGCTCTGTGCACCGTAATAGCTATTATAATGTGTAATACAACATAATGCTACATAAATAGTTGTTATGCTTTATTGTGAATGGAACAATGAAAAAAAGTCTGCAGTGTGGAAAAAAACATTCAGTGTAGAATCATTTTTCAGACCATGTGAGTGTGTGTGGGCTGGGACTTGAATCCACCCCTGGCACAAACCAGACAAGTGTTAACCTTGCCACCATGCCACACTCCCAGCCTCCCCGCCCCGTGTTTTTTCACCCGAGGCTGGCTAAGAGCAGGAGGAGGAACCCGCAAAGGTCGGCCACCAGAGGAACATGGTCAGGCCCCACTGTCCGGGCTCGGTCCCGGATGCTTTAGCGCAGGGCAAGGCCAAGCCTACGCATCCGCACCTGGCCCTTAATGGAGCAAGCCCGACCACCCCAGCTCCATGGTCTGCGTTCCCCTCTGAGCTCCGCTGCTGGCCTCCCTCGCTCTGCACCGGCCACAGTGCCTGGCTCTTCCGCAGACGCCCGTGCCAGCTCCCACCTCAGGGCCGCTGCCCATGCGCTCTCCACACAGCTGCACGGCTGCTCCCCGGCCCAGCCCTCCCGGCCCTGAACTCTGCGTAGCGTTACAGACTCCCTGATCTCCCTCCAGAAGCACGCCTTTCCCTCCTCTGCTTAGCACTGATCACCTAATATGACAACGGATTTGCTTTCTTATTCGGTTTGATCCCTGCACGCAGAACACAGCTCCACGTGTGCACAGATTTTCGTAAGTTCTGCTCACGTACCCCAGTGCCCAGGGCAGTGCAGCGCATTTGGGAGCGTCCCAATAAATATCTGTCCAATGCAGATGAAAGACTATACGTGAAGTACTCAGCGAGCCTACGGGAAAGCTGGCCATTTCTATCCTAACTGGGGAGGGGGCATTATAATAGTTAACAGAGATGGTAAAGATCAGAACGTGACTGAAACTAGAATCTGAAAATGCAATTTATGACACATTCCAAACACAAAGAAATGCTCCAAAATTAAAGGTAAATTTCTTAAATCAAAAAAAAAAAAAAGAATCAGGACTGGGTAGGCCCGTGTTAAAGCAAGTGTCTTAGCATGCATAAGGCCTGGCCTTAATCCCTGCACCACCCCCCAAAAAGTCAACACCTTAATTCATAAATATGCTATTATCCTCTTCCAATATCTCCTAGTGCTGCTTCTCATTCCACCTCCTCAGCTAAAATAATCAGAACCAGAGGGGGAAAAAATTCTGTTTCGATGGAGTAGGTTAATAAAATGGTATAAGTTAGCAAAAAACAACCAAACCTGTGCTAAAAAATTGGTACCTCACTTTTTAGAGGCAGTATTTAACCAAAGAAAAGAGTATTGTATCACACAAGAAAAATCAAAGATGGAGAGCAATAGGAAATTCTTTACCTCACAATCAAGAACATCAAGGAAACCCCAAAGGTCACTTTATAAGAACTCTAGGTTTTGAACTTACCAGGTAAAGTAACAAACCAGCTGACAGGCAAAGGGCTTAACAAATGTGGTTTTTATATTCAACGCTGCTGGGCGCAGCACACACCTGTAATCCCAGTAACACAGGAGGCTGAGGCAGGAGGATCATAAATTCCAGACCAGCCTCAGTGACTTAGTGAGACCCTGTCTCAAAAACAAAATTTAAAATGTAGCTCAGTGGTAAAGTGCTACTGGGTTCACACCCCCATAAAACCCCCCAAAAAAGAGACTAATATACCTGAAATAAACTCAGAAATTATATTTATTTATATTCAGGAAAAAGCATAAAAGAATGTTAATGACAATTACTTGGAGGAATTAACAGAATTATTACAGAACTTCTAACTTTATAGATTATATTACTTTTTTTTTTTTTTTTTTTTTTGGTACCCGGTGTTAAACCCAGGGGTGTGTAACCACTGAGTCACATTCCAGCCCTTTTTATATTTTATTTAGAGAGAGGGTCTCACTGAGTTGCTTAGGGCCTTGCTAAGTTGCTAAGGCTAGTTTTGAACTCCGTGATCCTCCTGCCTCAGCCTCCTGAGCTGCTGGGAATACAGGAGTGCACCACTGTGCCCGGCTCCAGGATATTTAAATTTTATGAAACTTTATCTCCTTTTGTAAGAGAAAAATAAAACCCAGTGTATGGAGAATCCGCTGCAAAGGGGAAAGGTACGGAGAAATGGAAGAAAGAAGCAGGCAAGGCTGTGCCTGGCGGCGTACACCTATAACCCCAGTGGCTCAGGAGGCTGAGGTGGGAGGTTGGAGAGTTCAAAGCCAGCCTCAGCACTTTAGTGAGGCCCTGAGCAACTCTGCAAGGCCCTGTCTCAAGATAAAATATAAAAAAGGGCTGGGGATGTGGCTCAGTGGTAAAGCACCTCTAAAAAAATAAAAAGGCCAGCAAATCCAGGATTGCACAGAGAACAATTTGTTAGGGATTTAAAGATAGACGTGCCTTGAAAGGCAACAGGATAGGTGGACCTCTGTGTGTTAAGCTGACTGACATGGGGACACACCTGGGCTCTCAACGTTATTAACATGTTGAACATCAGCTAAGAAGCAGCCTGGGTGGCCAACACAAGCCACTTGGCTGGCAAATAATGATTCTGCTATCCTACAGGGCTTGGGATGCATGCTAGGGACACAAGTTGGGCAAACAGCTGTAATCATGTCAAGCTAGATCCCTACGTAAGTTAGTCGGACCTCAGGAATAGTTCATGTTCAGTTCAGAAGGTGCAAACTATCTGCACTTCAATGTGTTCGGTCTGGTCTGCCAGGTGTTTTCTGGTTTTCTTCCTAACAACCAACCCTGGAAGGGGACTATGTAAGTTTAAATCCTCATCAGCCAAGTGACTGTGGACAAATTATTTAACTATTCTGTTTCAGTTTTCTCATCCATGAAATGGGGATAATATCCATATGTCAGGATTAAATGAATTAATATCTGTAAAATAGTGGAGAATAAAGCCTGAAACAGTACAGACAGTATTTATCTCAACATGTGCTATTATAATCCACACAAAAATTCGCATGTCCAGCTTCTCTCGCATACCGAATGGTCCAGAACAGCAGTCAAAGAACCTCTACCGAGAGGCCTGGCCGTGGGCGTGAAGGGCCCGCAGCTGCCTCCCTCAGAGAACACCACGTGCCGCGGCCGCCTGGGCGCCTGACCGGCGCTCAGGGACGTCACGTGCGTCCGGCCCTCGGAGGGAAGTGAGGCGGGTGAAGAGGAGGCTGTCCCTGTTTCCACCCCCGGTGCCTTCAGTGCTGAGAGGCGAGCGGCCCGGCCTCGAGGACCAGCTGCACCCGCGCGTCGGCTCTGCCCCGCGAGCGGCGCACCTCGCCCGCTACCCAAACGCACTGCAGGGCCCTCGGCCCCACGGGGAGGGCGGTGGCGCCGCCCAAGCGAGGCGCAGCTCTGGATCTGCCAGCTCCGAACTTACCTTTCAATGACCAAAAAAGAAGCTGCTTCCACACGTGGAGGAGGACACGGTGTGCAAGTCAAGAAGAGCGTGCAGAGCCCCCCGGGCGGCGGCCTGCGGAGCGCCGGGAGGAGCCGCCCTCCCAGCTCCCCACCTGCCAGCTGTGTGGTCGCCCGCTCACCACTGGGCTTCCTGGCCCCGCCAGCGCCAGAAACAACAAAGGTGAGGCCCGCGAGGTGGTGGCCAGGACGCGACGGGCCATCGTCAGCCGGGGCGCGGTCACCTTTAGGGGCTACTCTGGGAGAGCGCAGAGTTAAGGGGAAGCCGTGACACTGGTGCAAGAGTCCCGCGATGGCTACTCCGAACGTGAAGGTAGACAACTTTTAAGATCCTTCACCACCGCGGCAGCGAGGAGCCCTGCCACGGGGACACTCCGGGTTCCAGCACGTAGACATGCCATCTCACCTCGGGCCCATTCAACAGGTCTGCTGGGTGCTCCTGCGGCCTGGGCGGCCGTTCTCCGGGCAGCACCACAGCACAGCTGTGTACCCGGGACTCTCGAGACCAGAGAGGCAACCCCTGCGGCCCGGCCGGGGCTGCGTGTGAGAGCAGCAGGAGAGCGCTGCTGAGCCCTGAGGCCAGACTCTGGAGAGGCCACCAGAGGCTGTGGGCACGGAAGGTGGGGACGAGTGCGCTGGGCCGGCGCCTGGATTGGCTCCGCAGAACAACTGATTTTTGTCCCATTCCTTCATATCTGTCTCTTCTACCTGTCCCTCGTAAAGGTGGTGTGAAAGGATTTTTAATTGTACAAAACAGAAATCAGAAGTCAGGAGAAACATTATCCAGACAGGAAAATGAGCCATCACCCCAGAAGGCAGACGCAATTCTCGCCAACACTCAGACTCAGGTTTCGGGCACGCAGACACCTTGGGTCGTCGGACATTTCTGGAGAGTTTTTAAAGTCTTGTTCTTTAGGAATAATAAAAAAGCCTCCTCTGAATAGAAACTTTAACGTATTTAAGGGGAAAACCTGCCACAAGACAAACAGGCACAAACAACGGCAGACCTGAGCACCGCGGAGGGCCTCCTCTTCCAACGGTCTCAGCAGAGACCAGCAGGGCCAGAGGACCCTGGAAAAGGCGGGCGTTACCAATCGTAGCTCTGCCTCGAAGCAGATGACTCAGAAAACCAGAGACAGCTGCAGGAACAGTAACTAACAGCTCCGACTGTGTCTGGCCATCACGTCACTCAGAATGTCCACTCCAGCTCGTTCTTCCAAGCTATCCTCCCGCTCTTGTTGTTGTCACGGAGACAGGATCTTTTTGCCCAGGCTGATCCTGAACCTTTGCTCTCTTTTAACTGTTTTAGCCCTAATTCTGTTTTTGTTTTTTTTTCCAAAGTGCTTCCTACCTTGAATTTCTTATGGTCATTCTCTGCGTTGATCTGCCCTGTCAGCTTTCAGAAACTACTGGATGTGCATTAGCTAGCAAAGAAGACAGGTGGCAACAGTACTCACTGCTCTGCAGAAGCGCAAGCGAATGCCACACCCAGACTGTGCACTTCTGTCACCTAGAAACCAGAGAGTCTGTCTTCTCTACCCTAGGACAGAGAATAAGCGACCAGAGCTCTCAATCCCCAGAAGGCAAGCTAATGATGAAAAAGCATTCACTCCTAGAACCTTGGGGATCCCAGGAGCCCCCACAGGCTCAGACTGTCAGTCAGCCCAAGGCTGCAGATGGTATGACGGTCAAAAACAATGACCTGAGTAATTCAAAATTCAACTCCACTCCTCTGGCAATATTGGAAAATTAAAAATGCTAATCCCTTCCTTTAGACCAGCAGTCCCCAAGTAGGGTTGATTTTGCTTCTCAGGGCACTTCTGGCAATATCTGATGACATTTTTAGTTGTCAAAACCAGGGAAGAGAGCTACTGGTATCTAAGTGGGTAAAGGCCAGCAGGAATGCCAGCCCCACAGAACTGTCCAGCCCAATGGCAAAAGTGCGAGCCCAGGAACCAACTCTGCCTCACACTCACCACTTAACTGCGGGACACCAAGAGCAGCAGTGATGAGCAAGTATTTAGTTTATACTGGCCGGGTCACTCACAGATCAACAAATACATTGCTTTTCAATTATCCATAAACTGTTTCTTCCTTAGTAAGTCGAATACAGGCTAATCAACATCATCTTTTCTATAACATAAAGAACACTTGCAAGATTTGTATAAAGGTTTGCGTGAAGAAGCTTCTGCTACTGAGAACTGCCAGGCTCCTTATCTTTACTGTTCAGGATGTCCTGGAGCTTTCTCATGGCGTCCAGACTTGCTCCTGCTCTGGGTTATGACCAGGTAGTTATGGCAGACCAGAGATCTCTAAGAGAACCAGAACAGCCAGAATACAAAAAAAAAAAAAGCGTGCAGCCTTCAGAGAGCGTCCAAGGCAACCACACTTGAAAAGACAAAATCCAAGAGAAGGATGAGCCCTCGGGGTGCACAGCACACCGCTGCTGCTGTGTCCTCCAGACCCTGGACAATCTGGGTGCCGGAAGAAGGCTGAGGCAGCAGGCAACCAGCCTGAGCACAGTACTGGAGTCGCTCTAAACAGGCAGGGAATCAACAGAGCCTGTGACTGTAGCTCAGGCCTGGAGAAACAAAAGTAGACACAAGGGGCCAGGATTCTGGCGAAAAGGACTGAGTCAGTTTTCTCCTGAAGGCATTTGCAGAATATCCAAGTACGAAGGGCAGAGGCTCCTACAGAAAGCCTCTGAGGAGCATAACAGAGTCTTCACTGATTCCTTGCACTGGGGAGATAAAAACTGAAGTGAAGACAACATGGGGCAAGGGCCACAGTGCAAGCCCAGGTCCTCAGATAGAACTACTACTGGGTCCAGACAAGGAGAAGGAGCCTGACTCCAAACCACATGATAGCTGTGCTCAGCTCAGGTGCTGTGTTAGACAGCTTTCTGTTCCTGTAACAAAATACCTGAGATAACCAACTTAGAAAAGAGAAAAGGGTTTATTCTGGCTCACAATCTCCAGTCCATGACCAGTTGGCGGTATATCATGATGGGAATGAGTAACAGCAAAACCACTCACTTGGAAGCAAAAAGAAGTGAGGAAGGGAACTTCAAAGGCAGGTCCTGGGTGACTTGAAGACCTCCTCCCACTAGGCCCACATCTCAAAGGTCCTATCACTCTCAAAGGCATCCTCCTGGGACCAAGCCTGCAACACACAGGGGCCTGGGGGAGACACTAGCTGCTGCCAAGAGGCTACATGGGACCAGTCCCTATCCTGTTTGCCTAACAAACGGAATGAGACTTCTTTGAAATAAGATAAAAACCATCCAGGGCTACTACACTTTTTTATATACGATGCCCAGTTTTCAATCAAAATTACCAAGAGACAGAACAAAAAAGAAAGAGAAAACAATAGGAAAAGATCCAGAGATATCACTCATAGGTTTTTATAAAATAACAATTCAACAAAGTAGAAGGATATAGTTCAGTGACAGAGCATACTTTGACAGTTATACAGTGTTTATTTTACTTAATCACTCCCAGGATAGTATATTCATGAGAAAAAAAAAAATCTTCGGACAAGAAACACAATGGGAGACCCTTCAGGTAGTAAAGAACCTTTGGTTCCCTGTCTGCCCATCTCCAAGTTAAAACGATCAGAGCAGGGGTGGGATTCACATGGCTCCATTGCTGCCCCAGGGTCATGAGAACTTTAAAGATGCTTACACCAGCATTTCATCATGAAAATCTTCAAACATTCAGGGAAGTTCAAAGAATTTTAGTGGACGCTCCCATACACTCAGCACCTTGACTCACCTGCCACACGCATCTCCGTCTTTCCACCCGTCCATTCACCATTTTACTCTGTGATCCTTTCCAAGTAAACTAGAAATCCGCACCCTTCCTGCTAAGTACTTCAGCATGCATACCATTAATTAGCGATCAAGATTAACTTACCTTTCTCCCCTCCTGGTAAGGTAAAATTTCACATCACAAGTCAGTGTACACATGCTGGACATTGGTAAATGCTCACCCGTGTAACCCAAATCTCTTACCAGGAGCCTCACCATCACCCCTAAAAGTTTCCTCAAGCCCGTCCCCCAAATCCTTCCCTTCTTTTCCCTCCAAGAAAAAGCACTGTTTTTTAACCACTGCATTTGAATAATCACCTCTGGTGTCAATCTTAGAAAAGTCATGTTTTGCTGGAAAAGTAATGGTTAATGTATTGCTGGTATTTTCCAATGGAATAATTCCACGTGTAGTCCCAAAGAAGGCACACTGATTAATATGCCCAACATAGGTACAACAACAATTCTTGTTTCCTGAAATGTTGTTTTTATGAATTCGTAGAGGCACAAAATTTTCTAGGGAAGAATCTCTACCTTCAGATTTCAATGTATCTATAATTTATATTCCTTGAATACTTGGCTTTCTCTTCTGCCTATGACCAAATAGAAGCCTTGCTTAGAGAGAATGGAATGCTGTTCCTGCTATGACCTAGAGTTACCCTGCAATCAGTTAATTTAACATAAATTAGCAGACTATGGCTGTGCTCTGGGTATTATTTAACAAATGGCAGATAAGAGCTGTAAATGATCAAAATGATTTGTCAAATCAGGCAGCCTCCTTGATGATTAAGGAATTTATTATGACTTTAATTTAAAACAACCTATGGGTGGAAAATATGAGTCATTCTGATAAAAACGGAGGTACACAGAGAAAGGCAAATACTGCAGTTCTCACGTATGCGTGGAAGCCAGCTGATCCCAAATCAAGCCTGGAGAGGCTCTGGGGGGAGAGAGGACAGCGAGAGGGCTCAGGAGGTGGACGGGAGGAAGGGATACAGCACAGTGGGATAACCGTGGTCGACAACAATCAAATGACTTCCAAATTACAAGTCTGCATGTCCCCAACACGAAGAAATGACACGTGACTGAGGTAATGTGTCGATAACTTGACCGGATCAGTACACGTTAACACACGCATTGGAAGGCACCCCACAGCCCACAAATATGTGCTATTACTGTGTCAATTAAAAATACATAGTAATAAAAAGAAACCCTCAAAGATATGGGACAGTCACCAGTTCTAGACCCCACCCCTTAATAAAGCGCACCCCAAAGTAGGTCTTCTGTGGGATTTGTAGAGTTGACTTTTTTTTTTTTTTTTTTTTTTTTTGGCAGACTGAAAACCGGACACTAGCTTCACCTCTAGAATATTCTATAACACTTTCGGTCAATTCCTAAACTTGTACTCGCAATACAAGCTCAATTATGTTTTTTTAAAATTACACAGATACAAAAACAAGAAGTCAGAAGGAAACAGCACATTATCACTAGGTTATGAGACTTCAGGCTGCCTCAATTTTCTTTATGCTTTGCTGTATTTCCCATTTTATACACTGAATATGTTATTTTATAATCCAAATAAGAAAAAGCTACTGGGGAAAAAACAAAACCTGACCTGTAGTGACCCCTACGTGACTGACCTTATCACACCCTGGGGACGATGGAGCTACGATGCCCTTTGTACCTGATCTGTCCTGCTGCCACTCCAAAGACCCACCCACACAACCTGCTCTCCCAGCAATGGAACACCTGGCCCCAGCTTTGTGCGCAGCAGGCCATGCACCGGCTCCAACCCCTGCCCTAGAAACAGGCCTCCTACGTCAGCGTGCTCCCACCTGCCAACTTTCTTGTACCTCTTTACTGTCGTCTGAATTATAAGATCAAGTCCACCAAGTGCCCTGCTTCTACTTACACAGCCTCTCCCCGCCGTCCCAGCTCGACCCCACCGCCCCGCACTCACACAGCTTCATCACCCGGACACCGGGGAGCTCCTGTTTAGCTGGGTAATTCCACAGTAGAGGCGGGCTGGGACTCGGTTCTAGTCTAGCTGAGCAAACCCAGTAACAGCGCCGAGAGTCCCACTTCCCCATCTGTAAAACAGAGGTAGGCCCAGTAATCTTGAATATCTGCTGCTCTTTAAAAGGCTGACTCCTCAGATCCTGTTCTACATGTGAATTCATGCCGAGACCACATCTAAGATTATACTATCCCAACAGGCAGAATACCAATCCTAGCATCAGCTAGCATTTACTGGAAATGCTTACCACTGCAGGGACTTGCTAATAAGCCCTTCCCTATTATCAATCCCCTAAGGAAACTGATGTACAAACAGGACGTTCAGTAAGTTGCCCAAAGTCACAAAACCAGCAAACTGCAGAGCTGGGATGGGAGCAAGGGAGGTATGGCTGGCCCTGAGCTCATGGCAGTGTGTGATGGCCCAGCTACAGGCAATTCCTGTTGTCCCACACAGAGCTCACACGTGGCGTGGAACTTGCTAGCTGCTTCTTAGGGCCTGTAGGCTAAGCTGTCTACACCTCTGACTTACAGAGTTCAGGAATTCTGGGTATGAATGGCCTTGTTCTCCTACAGCCTATGTAGCAAGACGCCAGCTTCCTTCAGTTGTGCCACTTTTAAGAGACTTCAAAAAGCCTGGCTGGGGTGCGGCGCAGTGGTAGAGCACTTGCCTAGCACTTGTGAGGCCCTGGCACCAAGGACAGGAAAACAAAATCCAAAAAAAACCACACCTGGCCAGTAGTGGGTGCTTCTGCTCAGACATGACTGGCCTGGCTCTGCAGTTAGAGGAGGGTGAGGTGCCAGCCTGACTCCAGGGCAGGCCTGCAGCTCTGCATAAAGAACGATTCTGCAAAGCGCGTAGGCTGGGAGGTTCCCGCTCCCAGACAGCCACCTCACACCTGCCTAATGCCAGGGACAAGGGAGAGCTGAGGTGAAGGGGAACAAAGGCACAAAGTGGTTAAGTTCTGCACCTGGAAACACTCCCCTCTGAATAATTAGCCGCTTTACTCCACGCAAGCAGAGCTGAAGGCTCCGCGCAGAGGTCTGCCCTGCTCTTCCTGCAAAAGCACCACTCAGTTTATGTACCCATTTTTAAGACTGATCTTCACAACAGTTTCCAGAGGGAAATCGGAAAAGCTCTGTTCTTCATATTATGCCCACCGCTGCTTTGGGCATATTCAAGCAATACAGCCACTTAAGCACCATGCTTCCAGACCGTTAATGGCATCTATTTTTCATTTTCCAACCACAACTTTCAAGAGTTTACACCTCTTTGTTGGACATGGTGGCCTAAGCCTATAATCTCAGCTACTGAGGAGACTGAGGCGGGAGGATTGCAAGTTTGAGGCCAGCCTCAGCAAAAAGCCAAAAAACCTTATTCAAGAGCACAGGCTGGGGTAGGGGTGACCACTTGGGGTCCAATTACAGATCTCTCTGCTACAAATTCAGTCACTGTGAACCAATTCTTTTTTTTTTTTTTTCTTTTACTTTTGGTACTAGGGATTGAACCCAGGGATGCTTAACCACTGAGCAACATCCCAGCTTTTTTTATTTTGAGACAGGGTCTCCCTAAGGCTTAGGGCCTTGCTAAGCTGCTGAGGCTGGCTTGTCTGAACTTGTGATCCTCCTGCCTCAGCCTCCCGAGCTGCTGGAACTGCAGGCATGTGCCACCACACCTAGCTGTGAACCAGTTCTTGAATTGTTCTAAGCTTTGGTTTCCTTGTAGGGACCACACCTACGTCTCAGAGAGCCCTCCCTGCCTGCGGCCCCGGTCAGAGCAAGAGGGGGAGATGGGCTGCTGGGGTAGCAGGGTGCCAGCAGACAAACCAGACTCAGTTAGCATGTGTGGGAAAAGGGCTTCTCAAACCCCCAGTCCCTGTCCAGGAGGAGGGTTGAAGAGGGGAGGGGAAAACCGATCATAATTATAAGGGATGGCCCTTTCACACCCTCGCCCTATGGTTAGCTAAAAATGTGTAGTCTACACGAAGAAATCTTGGAACACCAAGAGACATAGAAAACAGTCTTAAAGAATCTCAAACGTGGCCTGTGTGTCCACAGTCTCAGCTACTTGGAAGGCTGAGGCAGGAGGATCAACTGAGGTGAGGAGTTGGAGCCCAGCCCAGGCCACGGAGGGCTACCCTGTGCCCCAAACGAAACAAAGCAAAAAAAAAAAAAAAGAAAGAAAAGAAAATCAGGCAGATATGGTGACTTTAATGTCAGAATGTAAAACTAGATGACATGGCCAAGACAAATATTTTTCCCTAAAATATGAATTTACTTATCCACAAGTCAGGTCTGCTGACACATACTGGTAACCCCAGGAGGCTGAGGCAGGAACACAGGATCAAGGCCAGCCTCAGCAACTTGGTGACGCCCTGTCTCAAAATTAAAAAGAAAAGGGGGAGCTGGGGATGTAGCTCATTGGTACAGCACCCCAGAATTGTTGTTTTGGGGCGCTTTCCCCTTTCTGTGGGTGTGCAAGGTGGGGCTGCAAACCGGGGAGACATCCCTTGCTGGGGAATGGGAGAGGTGGCAGCCGAGGGATGCCTGAGCTCAGGGTAGGGAGCCTACCCTGGGAGCCTCACCCCAAGGGCGAGGCGGATGCCAGGGAGAGGTGCCGGTGTCCACGTGGTCAGGAGGGCGCCCCTGCTGGCAGCCAGCTGGGGAACTGGGGCACAAGCAGGAGCGCAGACAGGCGGCTGGCAGGGCAACTCGGCCGCAGAGGGGGCTGACCCAAGAAGTGTGCCAGGGACAGCGGGAGCTAAAGAGGGGAAGGGGGCGCCCCCCACCCCGCAACGGGCCCTGAGGGGGTCGGGGGGTTCCGCTTGCCGGGTGCGCTCCCTCCACCAAGGAGCCTGGCACCACCTCGCTGAGAGGGCCCAGGAGCCACGGGCACAGCCAGCGCCCTGACCCTGGTTCCCCCGCGGCCGTTCTCCACGCGCAAGAACCAAGGGCTGCCTGAAGAAACAGCCTGTTCCAAGGTGGGGCGCGGGAAGGCACCGCCTCCGAACCGCCTGGTCCGCCAGCACCGGGGCTCAGCACGGCGGAGGCCGAGAGCGGCCCGCAGCGGGGGCGCCCCTGGCCGGGTCAGCGCGATCACACACGGACACTAACAGCAGAACTGCAGGCCTGTGCCGATCAAAAAGAATGCTCCCCAGCAGCACAAAAAGAAGGAGGGCCAGTCCTCGCTGATAAGACCACCACCCCGCAAAGTCAGGAGGAAGAGGCGCACCTGGTTCTGCCGCGCCGCCAACCGAAGTGAAAGGACGAGCAGACCCCCAGCAGTGACCACGGGACCGTCCACAGCAGCCGGACAGGTCACCGGCCTCGTCGCCTGTACACGCATCAAGAACACAGGACCTCTGGGTGCGGCGCGCACACCTGTGAGGCCGGCTCCACAGGAGGCTGAGGCAAGAGGATCTCAAACTGAAGCCAGTCTGGGCAACTCAGGGAGACCCTGGCTCAAAACAGAAGGCGCTGAGCAGGTGGCTCGGTGGAAGGGCGCCTGCCTCGCACACCATCACCGGGTTCCATTCCCAGAAGGGAAAAAAATGAACATGTGGACCACTGGACAGAGTCGCAGTGAGGGACGGCCTGTCATCCTTCAAAGTGTCAAAGTCACAAAGCAAGGAAGGGAATGAGAACTTTTCCAGATTTACCAGGAGACCAAAGACCAGAGAAACAGGACAAGGAATACAATGATTGAGTTGGATCCTTTTGATATAAAAGGGACACCATTGGGGAAACTAGCAAAACTTTTTAATAGATATCGGAGGATTAGATAGTAAAGTATTAATATCATTTTCTTAATTAGAATGGTTGGGCTTCTCTTGGAAAGTCCTTGCTGGTAAAACACTGTAGGATCTGGGGAAGAGGGAACATCATGTTATCAAACAGTTCAAGAAAAAGCTACTGGACCAAACTTGCAACTTTTCTGCAAATTGACATTTCAAAGCTTTTTTAAAATTCCATATATTTATTCAAATTACATGTCACATTTTGCCATGTCAGTTCTGCTACAATGCTTGTTTTGCAAGTCAAGTTTGTTCCAGCACAACTGAAATATCTAGGAACAATGAGCATAACCCAAATTCTGTTTCTGCATGTGCAACTTCCTCCCTGGTGAAGACCCAGAAAACCACCCCGGCCTGAAGAGACACCCATGCACACAGGCACACTCCAGCGGCTACTCAGCACACCAGTGAGCCACGCTCAGCTGACACCTTCCTGCCACCACTTCACAATGACTCACAGGCCACAAGTCTGTGGAGACCCAGTTCCACAAACAAACTTTAGGACTATTTCAAAGTAAAAATGTCATATTTGTGGTATTTCTTAAACATTTAATGCGCAAAACTGCTCTAACGTTTTCACTAGGGTCCTTATTTTTGGTAGTGCTAGGGAATCAAACCCAGGGTTTCGCACATGCCAGGCAAGTGCTCTACCCCAGAGCTACATCCCAGCCCTTTTTATTTCTTATTTTGAGACAGGATCTCTCTCTACGTTACCAAGGCTGGTCTCAAACTTGCGACCCCCTTCTGCCTTCCTGGCACAGCCTCCCAAGTCACTGGGGTTACAGGCAAGCACCACCTTGCCTGGTCCTTTTTTTTTTTTAATGTGTCACTAACGGAGTTTGTGAATGATAGGTACCTAACATCATTAACTTTCCAAAAGCTCTATGGCTTTTATTGAACAATTTTGTATAATACAGTGATTTCTGGGACATGCTTAAGTCACATTATAGCAAAACTAACTATATATAATTACCATTACAAAAAAAAATCACATGAGATCAACAGTATTCTCATACTGCACATATATATATTAAAAAGGGAGATGGAAAAAGAAAACATCACGTTTAATTTCAACCTAATCATTTCCAACAACTCAGAAGCAAAGCAAAGAAATATTCTGAATGTTCATTATATCTAGCACTTCCAAGTGGGATCTATCTCCCAAAGGGCGAGGACAGCCAGGTGGGGCTAGGGGAGGCAGGGGAAGGTACCCTGCCCACGGACTCACAGTACAAGCACGCCACACGCTGCGTCCCAGGAAGGAGAGAACGCAGTGGAGAGCGGGTGGCGGCCAGCGGTCAATCCTTAGGTCTCCACTCCAAAGAAACAAACCTGGTGACCCTAGTGTCCTAGTCTTTTTCCTTTCTTTTTGTAGTGGCGGGACCAAACCTGAGGCCTCAGATGTGCTACAAGTGCTTTACCATGCAGCTACAGCCCCAGCCCATTTTTAAAACTTTTAATTTGAAACAGAATCTCACTAAGTTGCCCTGCTGGCCTGGAACTGAAATCCTCCAGCCTCAGCCTCCCTGGCTCGGGGTGCTCATGGTGCCTGGCTCAAGTTCACTCATTCGAGACAGAGAGAGAAACAATCACCGAGTCCAAACGGCTCCCTGAAAAGGGCTGCACCTCCACTTGGTAGAATCCAAGCAAAGGGAGAAAGGACTACAGTGCTCTCACAGTGACCACGCTGGTGTGACGTTCAGCGACACTCGAAATCCTTCCACCGAATCCTATCAACAGCATTTAGGAACGAGATTAAACAGACTTGACACCAGAGGGACTAGAAATTCCCATTAAGGTTCCCCATCAGTAAAGACAGCAGGCGTGTTTTCTTTACAGCTTTGCTATCAAGAACCCCTGGCCGGAAATAATCCTCACCCAGACATGATGTACGGTACAGAACCAGGAGCAACACCCTGGAAAAGCGTTCACCGCAAGAAGACAGCACAAGGTCCCCCTATCACAGACCCCGCAGTCACTGAACTGTTCCTGTGCTGCTTCTCTCAGCCGAGCAACTCCCAAGGTGCCAACTGAGGCATCCGTGTGTGTACAAAGGCGAGAGGCAGCCAAACACCTGTGATAACACTGTGAATAAATTAGTGAATTTCCTCTTACGACTCTTGAAGTTGATTTAATAGCTTAAAATATTGTTCAGCAGAACAAGGGTGGTCACATTTGTTAGCTCCTAATTAGAGATGATTCATTCTCTGATGACACAGCTCACTCACATGAATAATCTACCAGTAAGTTTCAAACATCACAACCAAGGCAGGCTGCTTTCACCCGCACAATACCACCTGACACGGTGGCTTCAATCCGCGCGGACTATTCTAATTGTAAAGCTAATACATTAATAAAACTAATAATACTAAAACGAGACCAGTGGTGACGTTTAATTTGTGGCTACTGGGGAATGTGACTAAATACAAACCATAATATCTGTGTGCCAAAGAAGCCCTACGTGGGCATTTTTTGCTACCCTTTCCTTTGTAAGCACCGATGTGGCTTGAATCAAAGTGATATAAATAGCTGCAGAAATGAGCAAGAGATTCTCAGGGGAAAAAGCCAAAGGGGTCAAAAGGACACAGGTGTCATGTACACTAGGTGACCCCGGGCACCTCGGAGACTTCAGCAGCTCCAGCGGCCCCAGCACCTGCCCCCGGGCTGAGCTGCACCTTCAAGGTAAGGCCCCCAACATGGGAGGTTTCTCCTCGGCAAAATGCTTACTCGTGGCTCTAAATTTCAAGTTCAGATGAAAACACCGGGTTAAAAAAAAAAAAATTGAAATCCTCTAGAAACTCCCCTGCATGCAGAGGTCACTGGGCTGCTGATACAAGGAAGTTCCTTCTTTACCCGACCAGCTCTCTTCTCACTGATTGCTGTGGTCAGGGAACGGGCACCTTATCTGAAGCACACTCGAGCGCAGCAAGCCCTGCAAACATCTGACAGTCTCTCCTTTAATCCCCACAGCATTCCCGGGAGTTTATACACTGTTATTCCTCTTCACAGGGACCTGGGTCAGCACGACGCCTGAACCAAAAAGCTTTAAAAATCCAGGTTCGGGATGAGTCTGTGGTCCTGTTGTGCTTTGTCTGGGGGGAGAGGGACTCTTCTGGCCCTTTCACCTTTACTTGTTGCATGATAAATCCCTGGTCACACCAAAAAATTACTTTTGTCCACTATACTATGCACTTTACACTTACACGTTTGAAATTTCCTGTAACTATCAAAGAAAAAAATTACCTTTAACATAAAGCCAACCCAAAAAGTAGCCCTTAACCTAGAGTTAATTTCCCCTAGTGCCAAATGAAATTCAAATAAATCCAAATCTTCTAACTCCTACAAATCTTAAGATTCCTAATACTTAAACCAGAATGAAAAAGCCAAGCATGCCAAGTCAACCGTGAAACAGAAAATCAATCCAACACCAACACCCAAGCTTCAACTTCCTCCCACTCACTCGCTCACACACAGCACAGGCCCAGTATGCACAGGGAACGGTTGCTGCGGCCACTTCCAGACAATGCAACCAACGGGTGCTGGCCTCGCTAAGATTAAAAGCATATCTTAGCAACGGAGCAAAAATTACTTGCACTTTCTACTCAATACTATGGAACACAAGAGGCTTAGCTGTTTGTGCAGGATGGCTTACTGTCCACATCACCCATGTGGACTTCAATTTTAGAAAGTGTTTCTTCTTTATCCCTCTTTCAAAGAAGTAAAGGACAAAACAGTTTCTCATGTCCAAAGCAAGGACTGGCAACCATATTCAAGCCATAAATGTATATCTTACCATAAACTTGGAAACATTAGCCCAAATATTTTCTAATGAAAATTAGAAGCAATGTTTACAGCCATAGATAAGAATTACTATACCCATGGGTGCGGTGATACACCCCTATAATCCCAGCTACTCAGGATGTGGCAGACAGGAGGATCACAAGGTTCAAGGCCAGCCTGGGCAATTTTGTGAGACCTTGTCTCAAAATTTAAAAAAAATTTTTTTGGTACTGTGGATTTAACCCAGGAGCACTTAACATCCCCAAGGTCCCCAGCCATTCTGCTGCTGTTGTTGTTTTTGTACCAGGGGTTGAACTCAGGGGCACTCAACCGCTGAGCCACATCCCCAGCCCTTTTTATATTTTTTTTACAAACAGGGTCTCACTGAGTTGCTGAGGCTGGCTTTGAATTTGTGACCCTCCTACCTCAGGCCCCCAAGCCACTGCCACCCACACAGTTGTTGCTGTTTGAGACAGAATCTCACTAAATTGCTCAGGCTGGCCTCAAACTTGCAATTCTCCTGCCTTAGTCTCCTGAATCAGGTTACAAATGTCCACCACTGTGGCAGGATCAAAATAAAAATTTTAAAAGGGCTGGGATGTAGCTCAGTGGTAGAGGGCTATCACGACTAGGGTGAAATGCCCTAATCCAATTCTTGCCAGGACTGATTGTTTTCTTATGTTCGTCAATTTTTTTCATATATATTTCAGTTTTAGGTATAAGACAAACCATTAATACATTCACTTGTGATTTACAATATCAAAGGATTATTATATCAATGCTACATAAAATACAAAGTCCTGCAACTTGAAACTAAGGTTAAAATCGTCTTCAGTCCTAAGTGGACCAAAAAACACATTTGTCAACTCTTCACAAACCCGGCCCCAAGAGCCACCAAGCATCTGACTGCAGGGGGTGTCATGAATCCGAACCTGTGCTATGAAAATATACTTTCAAGTGTAATTAACATTTTAACAAATCCATGTTTTTATTGGATCCTTTCAGTTCTTTACCTTAAAGGTCCAACTGTGCAGCAAGTTTCAACATACACAAGTGAGCAGGGGACAGCAGGTCTTGCACTCGGGAACCTGAGACCCGCCACCCTCCAGCGGCCCTCATTTGGTTACCAAACATTCTCTCAACAGGATGTGCAGACGGGGCGAGTTGGGCAGATGCGAAGCCACGGCTGTGATCCAGCTTTCAGCCTCAGCCCCCAAATTCTAAATACTTGCAAGTACCAACTGCTTACAATCACTGCCATTATCCTTCTCACTTGGATAAGAACGCATACAATTCAGGATATCAAGAAAAACTTAGTAAAACTGCCAGCTTTTACCACACCAGAGTTGCGGGAGTCCCGCAGGTTTCTCTAAGTGAGACTACTTCCCCATTCTTCAAAGACGCTTCATTTTCAGATGATGATATAAAGAAGGCGGGGGAATCCTGAGGTCACAGCACACCCATCTTTGGTCATCAAGGACCATCTTGGGAGCCAGTGTCCGTGCCATGGACTAGGGAGGAAGGGGGAGACAGATGGAATGTTCTAGTGAATAAAGAATTTCCAATTTAGAATCTGCGGACACACACACACAAACTCCCACAATACCAGGCTGGAAGTCCCGCCTCAGTGTCTTTTTTTTTTTTTTTTTTCTAATATTTTTAGATGTTGACAGACCTTTATTTTATTCATGTATTTATATGTGGTGCTGAGAATCGAACTCAGTGCCTCACACGTGCTAGGCAAGCGCTCTGCCCCTGAGCCACAGCCCAGCCCCCGCCTCAGTGTCTTTACTATTTATCTTTACTACTTATTATTATGTAGGACAATACAAACAGGTGATGGTGGAGGGAGACCCAACACTGAGCCTAGTCTCCTTAACTGTTTCTCAACCTATATTTTACAAACTTCTCTTCTGTATTATGCATAACCTGTAAACTGTACTGTCCCCCACATTTAGCCCTGTCTCAGGTTTAGAGAACTGCAGTTAGAAGCAGATGTTAAAACCTGAGTTCTATTTCAGTCCTGCTGAACAAAATCACTAGCAAACAAGAAATACCAGAGACGAGGACAGACCCCGACCCCAGGCTTAGAAGAGGTGCCAGGGGGACTCTTCATTCAAACATTTCAGACTTCTAACCACAGAGAGCATTTCAGCTCTGGCCAACAGAAGAACCATTTTAAAGACAATCTGAAATCAAGAAACCAGCACCAAGCTTACATTTAGCACAAGAGAAACAAACAAACAAACAAAAAAAAAACTTTGATTCTAGCTTTCTCAAATATCAGATTGGGTCAGGCTTGGTATGGCACACCGTAATCCCAGCAGCTCAGGAGGCTGAGGCAGGAGGATCACAAGCTCAAAGCCAGCCTCGGCAACTCAGTGAGACCCTGTCTCAAAATAAAATATAAGAATGGCTGTGGGGCTGGGGTTGTAGCTCAGTGGTAGAGCCCTTGCCTTGCATGTGTGAGGCACTGGGTTCGATTCTCAGTACAGCATATTAAATAAATGAATAAAGATCCATCAACAACTAAGAAAAAAATGCCTGGGGATGCGGCTCAGTGGTTAAGCACCCCTGGGTTCAATCCTCACTACCAAAAAAATGAAATGTAATCAGCTCAGTAGCACCATGGGCAGAAAAAGAAATAGAAACATCGTACAGAGTAAAAGTTAAGCAGCACTATTTACAGGACAGGGTATCTTTTTAAAGTACAAATGAAAAATAAATAACCAGACTTCACATTAAAATTAAAAGTTTTTGTCCAGTATGCACAAGGCCCTGGATTTAATCCCAGTACCATGAAAAAATATATATTTTTAAAATTTAAACACTGTGCATCAAAGGACACTATCAGGGGAATGAGACTAGCCACACAATGGAACCAAGTATTTGACAATCACAAATTTGATAAGAGTTTTAATAGCATTAAAAAATAAAATAAGAACTCCTAACAACTCAGTAACAAAAAGACAATCAACCCAGTTTAAAAATGGGCAGCCAGGCATGGTGGTACAGGCCTGTAATCCCAGCAGCTCGGAAGGCTGAGGCAGGAGGATTGGAAGTTCAATGCCAGTCTCGGCACAGTGAGACCCTGTCTCAAAATAAAAAATAAAAAGGGCCAAGGATGTGGCTCAGTGGTTAAATTGCCCCTGGGTTCAATCCCCAGTACCAAAAAATAAATTAAAAAAAAAAAAAAAGTAAAAGACCTGGATAGACATTTCTCTAAACAAGATATGCAAATGGCCAGGTTCCAATGGAAAGATGCTGAGCACTGTCAGTGGGAGGGAGATGCACGGAACTGCAACAGGATGTCATTCTGCTTCCGCTAGGAAGCCTGCGATCTTCTTTTCCTTCCAGTGTGGGGATAGAACCCAGGCACGCAGGGAAGCACTCGACCACCGAGTCACATGACTGATTTAAAAAGAAAGACAATGACAAGTGTTGGCAGGATAACAGGAACATGATAGGAAAATAATTGGAATAAATAAGACGGCATAAATCCCGAAGTCAATCTACTATCACTTTTGGTCCATCTGATCTGACTTCCTTAAACTGATGACTGTTATTTTTCTGAAAAGAAACAAAGGATTTTTCCTTTTTTAATTTCACAAAAATGACCACAACACCAGGTGTGTGTGCACGCCTGTCACCCCAGCGAACTCCAGGATGAAGCAGGAGGATCAAACATTCAAAGCCTTGACAATTTAGTGAGAGTCCACCTCAAAATTAAAAATAAAAAGGGACGGGGAGGTAGCTGAGGGGTACCTTGGTTCATTCCCCAACACTCTACACACAAAAAGACAACACCACATCATGTGGAAAACACTGTTTCCTGACCTTCACAAGCCACTGGTCCCCAAACAGAACACACACGCATCCAACCATGAGTACACTTTAGGCTTTGAGGTAGAGCTCCTCGAAATGGAATAACCAGCAGTTTTTTAGGAGAAAAAAACCCTGTTTTCTTTTTCTTTTGTCTTCATCTTTCCAAGTTTATGGTTGTTCAACACATGGGAATTAAGCAAAATATCTCAGTATCTATAATTGTGCTTTTAAGACCCCTGGAGAGTGGAAAGGCTCCCTTGTACTAATATTTATTTAAACATCTTATCTCCTCTTAATAAAAATAATAAACGGTCTTGCTTACCAGTACACCCCCGTGAACTTAAGTTTTAGACACAGCCCTGGGCCGCTCTGTCTGCGCTCTCCTGCACCCGCCGGTTCACGCAGCCCAGGCCAATGCCAGGAGAGCTGTTCATGACTGATGCTGTAACTAAGGCACCTCAGAAACAATGGCCGGCTCCCTCATGCTGGCAGCAAAGTGCTTGGGCATCTCAGACCTGAAAAGGAGGGGACAATGCCCAGGAGCAGACAATTGTTAACTCCAACCAACAAAAGGAGGGGAGGAGAGAGGACTTCGAGAGAAGCAGCACTGTGAGTTACTGAATGTGATTCCCAAGCTTGGGAAAACACCGTCTCCCCAGGACTGGCAGGAGTCGGGATGCTCCTCAATACAAAGCCACCAGATAAAAAGAATTACTGGGTCAAAATGCAGCATCCATTTTCATTTAGCATCCAACTACCTAGAGGACTGAGGTAATGAGTCCAGGGCTCTATTTCGTGCTTAAAAGCTGAAGTGTGAAGCTGGAGCAAAGGACTGACTTTGCAAATTAAAATTTAAAAAGATTACCCTGAGGACAAAAGAGGCCTGAAAAGAAAAAGGGGAAAAATATATTCTCACCACCCCAGAGACAGTCCCATGAAATTCTTCAAGTTCTTCTTTTTTTTCCCCTTCCTTTGTCAAAATGATTTCCAAGACAGACTTCGTGCAGAAATTCTAAGACCTGTATTCCCAGGGAAATGTCCTAAAGAAACAGCACTGCTCACTGGGGACTCTTCGTTCACCCCAAAGACTGAGGCTGTGTGCCTGAAGCTGCCACGGCTCTGCACTCCAGGAAGGGAGGAGGGGAAATTCTCAGTCCGACCTTTAAAAACTGGCATTCCTTAGCTAGGGGTGGTAGTGCACACCTGTAATCCCAGCAACTCAGGAGGCTGAGGCAGGAGGACTGCAGGTTCAAGGTCAGCCCTGGGAATCTTAGTGAGACCTTGTCTCAAAATATCTCCAAATTTAAAGAAAAAAGGGGGGGGAGGGGGGACGGAGATAGGGGATGTAGCTCAGTGGTAAGGCTCCCCTAGGTCCAGTCCCCAGTACCAGGAAAAAAAGGGAGGTGGGTTCCCAGAGCTGGGCTGTGTCTCCGTGGTGGAGCGCTTACTTGCCCACAGGAAGTCCCGGGTTCCATCCCCAGCACTGCATGCTCACAAAGGGCTGGGGAGGTCCTCACTAGGTAAAGGAGTCACCATCCTGCCTCTACGTGGAGCTCCAAATCACTTAACTCCGGATGTGGGAGGGACCCTGGAGTCCGACTGTAGTCAAGCCTCTCCATTCAAGAGAAGAGCAGACGAAGGCACATCAGGTTACTGGGTGGCACGGCGGGTTCTGAGCCTCTCACTTTACCCGCAGCATAGGAGCACAGGGTGAGAAACACGACGGCACTGGCCTTTGTGCCACGCCCCTTCACAGGCAGGTCCCTCTTCACTCTGACCACCACCCTAAGAAAAGCAGCATCCTCTATCTGAGGAGCAAGAAAATCGATGTGCCTGCTCCGTGTCAGGGGGACGGGGCTGGCTGATTTTTCCGCCAAGTTTCACTCCTCTGCACCAGTCCTCCCATGGCCAACAGGCCCTACCTGGCCTCCTACCTTCCCAAGCTCATCTACCCTTGGCCCCTCACTCACAAAACTCCAGGCAACCTCCACCCATGCTGGCTCCTGTCTCAGAGTCCTTATGTGTATTGGGCACCCCCATGGCACCTGAGACTTACGAGTGACTGCCTCTACCCCAGGTCAAACACTGCCTCTTCAAAAAGCTCTCCCAAGTCACTCCCAGCACAATCCAAAGTAGCCTGTATTATAGAGGTCTCCCCACCATAATAAAAGCACAAGTACAAAGCCCTTCCCCTAGAAGGGAAGTACCCTGATGAGACAACTCTACCTCACCCCTTCTACAGCGCTCAGTTCCCAAAGCACATCTGACAAGGAGGTGCCACAAATACTATGCTAAGCAAGCAACAAACAGCTCTCCACACACCTCTCTCCCGGATCTGAACCCCATCTCACTAAGGGTCAGTATCCACCACTGAGCACCTGATTACACTCTCCCTCCTATTTTCCTCTAATTTTTTCTTGTGATTAATCTTGTCTTTTCAACCATACCTGGGAATATCTTAATTCTCAAATTAGGGCAAGTTCATAACTCAACTTGGGTTCATATGATCATCTATGAAATGAAAACAGCAGCCAAATTTTAGAATCCACCCTGAAACTGCCAACTTGAAGTCTTTTGTTAAATAAAGTAATAAAATAACTTACTGTTTAAAAAAAAAACAAACCCTGAATTCAAAGATCCCCCATATCTAGGAACAAGCAAAAACACTCAAATGTCAGACTAGCGACCACTGATCTTAGATTCCTTTAACTTTCTCACGATATTCTAAGACACAAACACGGTGGCAAAGGTGGGCGGACTGCCTTCGCTGGGAGGCATCAGAACCTGAAGGCCAGCTGTGCCCGCACTGATAGCACACACAGCCGCCTGCTCCCTCCCCCAGACCCACCCCAGCCTGCTGGCTTCCGATTGTGCATCTCCACCTCTTACCGCCACTTTCCCAGGGCTCCCAGGCATCCTCGCTTCTGGCCTGCTACAAGCCTGTGTGCTCCACACCTCTGGATGCGTGCAACACATCTTCCAGCATTGAAAAAACACAAGATACAAGGCCACGAGAGGGCCAGCAGCACTGTGGCCTGCCACCACTTTGCATTTCTGCCCTCCCAGAGAGCTGGCCTGGTCAGCTCAGGGGTGAAAACAGGACTGGAGCAGAAGGTGCTCACTGACCAGAGTACCCATGTCCCAGAACAGTAACCCAGCCTGTTTGAACAGCTGCTTCCAAAGATTGTCCAGGGCTAGCCTGTTTTTACTATTAAAGAAAATTTCAACTCCAAACCCAAGACCTTGCTTCCAAAATAGCAAAACCTCTACAGACAGGGCATAAACCACCACCAAAACCCTGGTCATCAGTGGTGCTGCTGCTCAGTTGCATAACACCAACCTGTTCTCCAAATATGGATTCCTTCCACGAAAGAATGCAGGACACTACACTCAAATATGTGAGCCAGTGTGTGGGGGTTGAGGGAAATTCAGAAGGTGGCTTTAGCAGGATGACGTTCTTTAATTGTCTAAAATGAAATAACCCACATTTCCCCATACACATTTTGTGCAAGAAAAGCCCAAGCATTAAGTGCACTGAGGTGATCAGAGGGCATTTTTGTGTAAAGGAAAAAAAAAGTCAATTTTCAAGATATACGTGACTGGGGGGAATCTGAAAATTTCTAGTGGTTATTAGAAAAAATGGTATTTGATCATATAAAATACATATCTTCTCTAAAATCTTAGGTCCAATATTTGTATAGCATATAAATGAACCCTCAGCCTTCTATACACTAAAACATTTCCCTAGCTCTATTGAAGTATGATTCTTTCAAAGCTAACTAAAAGCTCTATTAAGATGCAGTCATAGCTTTTCAAAAACAGCTTCATTTTTTGTTTTTTGAAGTATCAGATCAGAGAAGTCAAGTGACTTGCTCAAGGTCATTTGATCAAGTCAGGTGAAATTAGAATTCCTGCTTCTGGCCTTCTAAAACCCAGTCATAAATCAAACTTTTCTTGGAACTAAGGTCACAAAAAAAAAAAAAAAAAAAAAAAATCAGTCATTTCCTTTCTTCAGCAATCAAAGAACAAGAGAAAAATAGTTTAAAAGGTAGAACAGAACTTTAATTAACAAAATTCTATTCATGTATAAACTCCTACCCGTAACCACACAATACTGGTTGCTGTGTTAACATCTGCAGAGGTCAGGGACCTGTACGGCACCATAAACCCTACCATGTCTTAAAATCAGCACTTTATATGTGTATTTATAAAGGGTTCACACATGTTATCTTTTAAAAGACCTAATCAGGCTACAATATTAGAAGTACTCTGAGCTCTTAGATTTCTTTTTAAGTTAAAGGGCCATAAATAAGTTCAAAGTTTTCTTCAGAATCCTGAAAGGAAGAGGGACGCCTCGACCCTGCAGGTGACACACGTGATCAGCGACAGGGCAACATCTGTGCACGTCCACGCACCTGACCGCCTTCCACTTCCTCGTTCAAATCCACTTTTCTCATACTTTCTGCCCATCCTTTTAATTTCTCCTAAACTGCTGATATAAAACACTACTTCTGAATTAATAAAAACATAACATCCAATGCAACCATATTTTAAAAATACTAACTGAATTGGGATGGGGATATTAGGGTACTTTGCATTTGTCACAAACACACTATAGTCACATTCAGGAATTTTCCTGGTACCTAATTTTTTAGGTGACATGGTACCACATTACCCCCATTTCACAGAAAACCCTCAAGTCCAAGAAAATTTCACCTTGTTCTTGATTACTGATCAACAATACTAAGAATTACAATCATCTCAAAACTACTAAGCCAATAGTTAGGCTGAAATTTTGTCTAGGCTGTACTAAACACAAACAACTTTAAAACACTGGAGCTTACGTGATTTTTCTCATCCCAAATTCAAGCCTACCTATTTCTGAATACAGCTGGACTCTTGGAGGGATGCTTTCTCTTTGCCCTTGAGCACATGGCCACAAGTTTTACAAAACAAATCAAGAGCAAGAACCGGAAAAAAAATTAAACTGGGAGGAAATACAAGTCTGCCACTTTCCATGGCGCCAGAAAACAGAAGTATCATTATCTGCAAGGGTTTTAGACCAAACTATATGAAACAGTTACTATATGCTGTTTTGACCTACAAGCGGAATTTCATGTGGTTCAAACCAATATATTTTCTAAGCTCATTTTAATAACTGTCTCAAATAAGGTCTTCATATCCCAAGGCACATAAAACCTTGTATTCCTCCATGCTGCCCTAATCTTTCGGAAGCGTCTGCCTCCCCAGTCCAAAGCTAGACATTTGAAAAATTAAGTTCATTAACAACAGAGGCTAGAACAAACAGCTGAATCTAACAGCAGTTGTGTGAAGCCCTCCACATCCTTTTTACTGTTCCTCTTTCCCACTAACAGAACCAAGACCTAAATATATCTGCCTTTGCAAACGCATATCCAAGGAGATGGTAATGAAAACCAAAGTGCTTTACATCCTTCAGTGACACGAGATGTGGCATGGAAATAGCACATCTATTCATACAGGGGTTCCATGGACCAAAAGTCTACCACTGGGGAACCCTGATTAATCCTAAGTTTCATTTCTGTTGGAGAGTCTGGCTCCTAACCTTTCCAATCAAAAGGGTGATTATCTTCTCAATGGGACACAGTTTCCCCTTTAGATACAGCTGACTTATGGAGCCAGACCAGAAACACCTATCACTTTCACAAAGGGAGGAAAAAAATGGCTCTAAGACTATCTTTAGGTCTCAATCCATCATTTCACACCCACTTTTATGAGACTCTAATATCCGATATGCTAATGAATTATTTTCTCAATTAATTCCACTAATTAATTATCTATTCTTGTTCTGCCAGAATCCCTATCCTTTTACATCTACTCATCAAGTGCCAACAAGCCATGCACTGTACCTCCCTAGAGGCATGCATTTCCCTAAGACTGGGTAAATGGTTAGGGTAATCTGATGCTGCCTGTTCCATCTTCCCAGATCCAGTTTACAGTACCAAATATCAATATTAACCACCAAGGGAAATATGCTTTTTAAGATAATCAGGAAAGAATCTCCTGCTCTATCTGGAAATTTCTCTGTTCAGCCAGTTCAGAATTGGGAGTCAACAGACAATGGCACTAGTTACTACAATACTAAAAGGCGTTCTCCCTACAGTTAAACCATCACCTCTAACACCCAAATAATCCAGAAATTTTTAGCAGAATTTTCTCTTCCTGCTCCACCCCCAACAGCAAGCATCTTCTGCTCATTTTTCGCCCAACACCGAGGTTTTCTCTAGAGTTCCATGGCGATGCCAAGTCAGGTAATACATTCCTTAAATCTTCCAACGACTCCCTTCTTTTCTGAAACTCACATGTAATCAAAGATTTTACTCTTTTGAAAACTCTTATGCATCGGTATAGTGATAAGAGCTTTAAAAAGCATTCATCTACTTCTACCCTTAAAACCTTATGGGGTTGGGACTTGTACCCCCATTTTACAGAGGAGAAAAGCTGAGGCTGGGTCACCTGCCCAAGGTCACCCCGGGCAGGGGCTGGGATCCCAGTCTGACCTCGGCGTCCTCTGTCCCCCACGCCTGCTGTCGGATGAAGTCGGTGCGGGAGGGGTGTCCGCTCCCAGGCGGTCTTCCCTTTAAAGGCCAAGCCTGAGCAGAACCGGTGCCGGTCCCTCCGCTCCAGCTCCCCCACCTCCACCTGGCCGCGCTCCCCGGGGCCCCGGCCCCGGCCCTGCTCTAGGGCCCACTCAAACTTCCCCGGGTCCCCAACGAGGACCATCCGGCACCGCGGAGCCGCCTCCTTCCCACCCGCCAGGCTGGGCGCGGGCGGAGAGGAAGAAAGGGGGGCGCGGGCGACACCCCTGCCCGGCGCTCCGACTGGAGGACCCGGGGCCCGGCGCGGTGGGCGGGGGCGCGGGCGCGGCGGACCTGCGCCCGGGCACCGGCGGCCGGGGGCTCCGGGCGGCGGCGCGCCCGGAGGAGATGCGCGGGAGGTGGGGCGCCGCGGCCGGTGCGCGGAATGCCGGGAGCCGGGCCCGGGCGGCGCGGGGCGCGGGAAGGGGTCCCGCGGGGCGGCGCGGGGCGCGGCTCCGGAGCCGGGCGCGCAGGGCGGGGAGGCGCGCGGGCTCGGGCCGCGCGGGGGTCGGCGCCCGCGGGGCAGCCCGCCTACCTATGCCGGGCGCCACATAGACGAAGTAGAGCAGCGAGGACGACAGCGAGAAGAAGAAGAGCGCGGCGAGCAGCGAGCGGCGCGGCAGCCGCAGCAGCCCCCGGCGGGCGCGCATGCTGCAGCCGGGCGGCCGCTCCAGGGCCGGGCCTGCTCCCGCCGCTCCCGTGCGCCGCCGCCTGGGCCTCGGCCGCCGCCTCCCGGGCCTCGCGGGCCGCCGCCGCCGCCTCGCCGCTCCCAGCCGCCGGCCGCCGCGGGCCGGGCCACATGAAGCGGGCGGGGGCCGCGCGGCCCGGAGCGAGCGCTGCGGCGGGGGCGGGGCGGGCGGCCGCGCGGGGGCGGGGGGCGGGGCCAGCGCCGCCGGGCACCGTCGCAAAAGGCCCGCGCGCGCGCTCGCCGCCCGACCCCCGGCGCCCCCGCGGCGGCGCGGCGGCCGCGGGGAACGTCGCCAAATGGCGACAGCCCCTCTCCCCGCGCGGCCGCAGCCCAGGCTGGAGGGGAGCGTCTCTCCAGTGCCCGCCCGCTCCGCGCCCGGGCGCCTCTCGAAGGTGGCCAAGGGGCCGTCTGCAAAGGCTGGCGCGTCTGGCAGCCCACTGCGGCAGAGGAACGGGACTGTAGGCCGGGGGTCGGCCTGGCCTGCGTCTCGTTCAGTCGTTCATTCATTCGATTCACGATTTGTTTACGGAATGCCAGATGCAGTTGTTGGTGCCGAGAACAAAACAGATAAAATCTCGTCTTCTTTGAACTCACATTCATGTGGAGGAGAATAAACTCGAATCAATGCATAATTATCTGGCACTGATAGCAGATATGAGCAAAATAAAACAGAGACTGTGTTGGCCACAGCCTAGAGTAGACAAGGCAGGTCTCCCTAAGCGGCGGACGTCAGCTGAGACCCAAGAGCGAGAAGGAGCCGGCTTAAAGAGAGGAAGAGCACTACCACCAGGGGGAACAGCGGCGGCAAAGGCCCTGAGGTAGGAGAGGCACCCTCTGGCTCCAGGGTGAATCCAAGGCCGGCATGCACAAAATCAAGGGACGTAGGAAGACAGGTGCACATCCCACAGAACAAGTACAGATGAGGAGACTGACATTGCTATAGGAGAAGCAAGTCACCCCCTCCACTCGAGACTGGTCTGTCTCCCAAGGCAGCCTTGACCACTGATGGTGAACTGCTTGGTGTTCTGTCTGGACCCCCAGCTCATTCTGTAGGCAGGTTGGTGTCCTACCCCATCGCTTTAGCACCGGACCATTCCTAACACAGCACCTCAAGACCAGAGTTGATCCAGAGTGCCTCAGAAGGCAGTGAGCAATAGCTGAAGACCCATGGGGAGAGGCGGTAGCACCCACACCAGCTTCAAGAAGCTCCCAGAGAGATCTAAGATGCAAGTGTCCCCCATGTGCACACATCTGAAACCAGGGCCCTGACTTGGAGTGCCAGAGCCAGGGGGAGAACTCTCAGGGATCTGTGAGAACCAGAAACAACTCTATGTTCCTAAAGCGATTTTTACACTGTTAACTTGACCCTTTTAAGGGGCGCTCTAGAGCCAGATTGCCCAAGTTCTTTAGCTCCCAGCTCTTCCATTCTTAGCTGTGCGGCCTTAAGCAACTTACTTAAACTCTCTGTGCCTCAATACAATGGGCATGTCATTAGTAGTGACCATATGAGGTGCTTGTGAGGATTTGAGCATACAGGCAATGCCTAGGACATCGTAAATGCACATAGGTCTCACCTTATCCAACAGCCCCGGGAAATGGGATGGGAGAGAAGTGGTTTTAAAAAGAGAAGCAGGGAATTTTGATTCAGATAGAAGTGGGATCAGTTCTTGACTTGGCCTAAGCTGACTGTGTGACCTCGAGCAAACCACTTATCTCTGAGTTTCTGTTCATTTCATCCCTCATGAAATGCACCCAGGGCTGCCCACCCCACAGGGATGTGAGTGGATTAGGTGAGGTAGTGCAGGAAAGGCTGTGGACCAGAATCCCTAAACTAATCCAACTTTAAATACTTTTCCTATAGCCATTATAATCATCCTTTTTAACACCCATGTCTAAGAAACATTTTTAAATGCACAGAAAAGTTGAAAGAACAATACAAGGAACACGTGCACACTCTGCACCTGAATTCAACAATTGTTATCCTTACAAGGTGCCGTGGCACATGCCTGTAATCCCAGCAAGTCTGGAGGCTGAGACAGGAGGATCACAATGTGAGGCCAGTCCAGGCAATTTAGCAAGACCCTGTCTCAAAATAAAAATATGAAAAGGACTATGGATAAAGTTCAGTGGTAGAGTGCCCCTGGGCTCAATTTCCAGTGCTAGGGGAAAAAGAAAAAGTAAATTAGCAATGATATCACAAGAACCTTCTAACATCCAGTCTATTCTGGATAGACAGAAGCCAGGAGGCCTTGCCACATCTAGAGTAAATGTTGATGACCAGTCCCTGTTACATCTCTCCCTTTTTTCCCTCCCCTTTGGCAGTACTGGGGGACTGAACCAAGGAGAATTCTACCTCTGAACTACATCCCCAGCTCTTTTTATCTTATTTTATTTTGAGTCAGGATCTGGTGGGCTCGAACTTGCAATCTTCCTGCCTCAGCCTCCCAAGTAGCTGGGATTACAGGCGTGCCAGTTGGTTGTACTTTTAAATGGAGAAGATGGATGCGGGGGGGCGGGGGTTCCTATCTCAAACCCTTTCCTCACACTCCTTTTTCCCCTCCACGTGGCTTCCAGCTCACCCAGGTATTCACTCCTTTGTTCCCTGGGCTGCTCAGTCCCTCAGGCAAACAGACTCATTGCATCTGCTCCCTGTGCGAGTGTCACCAACCCCAGGACTTCCCTGTCCCCGGCCTCTCCATCCACGCCCTGGCCCACCTGTGGCTCTCTGTGGCACTTTTCATCGCCTGGCATCCCACGGTACAGGGACCTGTTTACTTGTTCATGTTTGTCCTCAAGACACACTAAGCTTCCCATGGGCAGAGATTTTGTCTCATTCTCTGCCATATTTTTGCACATAACACAGTGCCAAGTGGCCAGTAGGTGCTCAATAATTGTTGAAGAAATGCTGAAAGGACACCAGATGTGCCCCGAGCACATGCAGGGCATGGCGGAGGCAGAGATGACTAAGCGGAGGTTCCTGTAGGCCAGCTGTGGGATGATGGGGAAGTGAGCCAACGCAGGACTTGTTGAGCTGGCACTGGGGAAAGGCAACCTGAGGAATTCTAGATTGACTTGGAAGGGACATCAGACAGATTTGCTCAAGGGGCAGTGAGGGGGGCCTGGCTGGCTGGAGCAGCTGGTCCCTGCAAGGAACAGGAAGAGGTGAGGATGAGATTGCAGGACCCTGACCCTGGGGCTCAGCCGGCCTATGGAGCCAGCCAGATCTGGTGACCATCTGGTCCTGCTTCTTCCTTGCCTTCCTCTTTCATCCTCACCAGTTAAATGCTTCACCTCCCTGGACCTTCATTTCCACATCTGTAAAATGGAGATCATACAGTTCCTTCCCCCAGAGTTGCCATGAGGATTTGGGAGGGAGTCCATACAGTACCTGGCATGTAACAGGTGCTCAATCCCTGGGGGCCATTGCTATTTTTATGATCTTTCCTGTGTGCTGTACAGAGCTCTTGGAGGTTCTGGAGCAGGGGAGTGGCCTAAAGAAAGGGAGGTCCCTGGACAGATCTCAGAAGAGCTTAGTTGAGCTTCCTGTGCTTTTAAATGCCCAACTGCAGACTGGCCCATCCAAACACAAAGAAAAGGATCCAGCCTAAAGGCAAAAATCACAAGCAACATGGTGCCCTGTTCACCCCTTCAGACTCTCCTAGAGAAGGTTCCAGGCCCACACCCTGAGGACGCCATTGCATGATCCATAAACACACAGAAGTAAGATAACATCACAGAGTGGTGACTATCAGTTCAAACTCCAGGAGTAGTAGCAGATGAAGAGCTCGGGCGTGCAGATAACTGCCACCCAGCAGCCACCAGGGGCTCCCGCCAGCAACTCCTAAGGGCTGAACATTGGTTGACCACGAGGTTCGCCCTGGTAACCTCCAACTGAGCTATGGCTAGCCAGCCCCTCTCGGGAGAAACGAGACTCAGAGCAGAAGGAACATGTCACTTCCTGCCAGCATCTTTAAAAACCAGTGACTCTATGCTGCTCTTTTCCCTCTACCAAATAATCATCATGTTCCACAGAGCAGCTGAGTTCCAGAACAAGAAGGAAACTCCTCCAACTGCCTTGGGCCAGTGATGAGCTCATAGCATGAACAAGAAAGAAAACTTTAAGCTTCAGATATAGGGGCTATTTGTTACTGCAGCATAACCTGGCATATCCTAGCTAATTATGAATGTACTGTTTTGCAACTTGCTTTCTCTTGACATCATTTCTGTAAGACATATCCATAATGACACATGAAACGAGTTTATTCATTTCCACTGCTATATAATATTTCATCATATAACTAGGTCACACTTTTTAAAATCACTTTTCTGATGAGGTCTATTTAAGTCATTTACAATTTTTTCTTCTTAGTTTTCCATAGATCTGCAGCCACAATTCAAACCTCAGAAAAATATACAAACTTAAAGTTGTTTCACAATTTATTTGACAACAAGACCTGCCCTTAACGGACAGAAAGCTATTTATAATCATTATCCCACTTAATATGAATATTTATATGTTCCCACTGAGGAAATATTTAAATTTATGCTTAAAGGATAATATAATATCTAGTGAATACACCATATTACCTTTCAAGTTCTCAGAATTTCTAAATTTTAAAACACATCTAAGGCTGGGGAGATAGCTCAGTTGGTAGAGAGTTTGCCTCGCAAGCACAAGGCCCTGGGTTCAATCCCCAGCACAGAAAAAAACACATCTAGCCCTAGTGTTTGGATGAGGGATGCTGGTCCAGCACAACCTTGCTGCAATGTCTGTCTGAGCAGAACAGACATTCTAAAGATGTCCTTGACCACAGTCCAACTTATGCTCTTCTAAAACTTTTTCTAATTCCCCTGCCTTTGAATCTAGGTGGGATTGTGAATCCCTTGTTGCAAAGAGAAATAGATGGAGCCAGGCAAGGTGGAGCACATCTGTAATCCCAGCGCTTGGGAGGCTGAGGCAGGAGGATCTGCAGTTCAAGGCCAGCCTCAACAGTTTAGTGAAACTCTAAGCAACTTAGTGAGACCCTGTCTCAAAATTTTAAAAAAGGGGGCTGGGAATGTGCCTCAGTGGTTAAGTGGTTAAGTGAATTCAATTCTTGTTACAAAAAAAAAAAAAAAAAGAAAGGAAGGAAGGAAGGAGGGCAGGAAGGAAGAAAAAGAGAAAGAAAGGGATAAAAAGGTGGAATTGACGCTGTATGCCTGCTGAGGAACTGCGGCTTCTGAGAAAATAATAGTAACGATAATGGTGCCACCTGGGTGCCAGGAATCAGTTGGACTTTTTTGGACCACCTAACACCTATTCACCCGACTTCTGCAACAGTCCCAGCTTCTTCCTCCCCTTCCTTAAATTCCACATGGCTACATTTTACATGTCCTTAAGGGCAAAAATTCTGTTTTAATCCTTACACTCCCAGTGCCTCAATAAGTGTCTGGCATATGCCAGGTGTTTAGTAAAAATTGGTCAAATAAAGGAATAAATGAGCTACTTATGAATTTAGTTGAGACTGCTATAAGAAAAAATATACCAAAAAACCCCAAACATTAAAAAAAAAGTTCAGGCTACATTTTCCCACTAGAACACTGGTAAGCAAAGTTCTTTTGTAAAAGGCAGATAGTAAATATTGTTGGTTTTAACAAGCTGTACGATCCCTGTCACAACTACTTAATTCTACTACTGTAGCACAAAAGCCACCATAGGTAGTAAGTAAAGAAATGTGCATAAAAGTCAATTTCTTGTTTTGTCTTTAAAAATTATTTTTATAAACCAGCACCTTTCCGTTTTTTTACCTATTTTTCTTACCAGATTAAGCTTCTTCAAACACAATTGGTATCACATCATTCGTCTACTCAAAACTCTGGTGGCTTTTGATAGTTTATAGAACCATTTGTAACCTTCATTTGGTCTTTAAGACCCTCCATGATCTGCCCATGGTGCTTTTTAGCCCCTGCTTCTCTCCAACATGTAATGGAGCATGGACATGTCCAATTTCTGCTCTCTTCCAGCCCTCTGGTCCTCCGATGACTTCAGGGTTTTTGTACTGAAGAATGTGCTTAAGTAACATCCTGTGATTCCATACCACAGGGAGATCAGCCAACATTTCAGGAGTCTCTGCATGGTCAAGGGCTCAGCCAATGTTCCCGGAGCACATATGTGGCAGGGAGCTCAATCCACATCCCATAATTTCACTCAGGAGGGGTTTTTGCTAACATTCCAAGTCCACACAGATAAGATATTCCATCATGATAAGAAAAGAGGTTCTGCAGACATCCAGTGATTTTATACCGAGGCAGGGGGTCTGTAAACAGTACAAAACTCAAGTCACAAGAAGGGGCTCTGTACACTTTCCATGATTAACTAGCTATTCTTCATAATTCTTTATACAAGAAGGAAAAGTTGTTCTACTGCCCCCAAAAGTTATACTCAGGAAGTACTCAGGAAATGTTTCATGATTTCATACCTAATAAGGAGGCTTGACGATGTTATATAGTTTACAGACAGAGATGGGCTGTGTAGTCCTTTTGTAAAAGATTTCACACAACTGGCAATTCTAAAGCAGGAGCATACTCTTCAAACAATGAATGATTCTGCCCAGAGGAAGGCGTTCATTTTCCGATTCTTCTTAGATGGAGGTCGAGGTCCCATGGGATGAACCTGGGGCCTCTGCTTATAGTTCATGACCCTACAGATGGGAGGCTGTTCTCTAAATATTCCCCTCACACAGAGGAGCGCAAGGCCAACGGGCCATGACTACCTACAATTTGGTGGTCTGCAAATATCCTGTGGTCTTATACAGAGAAGGGGGTTCAGGCCACATTCCAAGATTATACACAGATGAGCAGTTCAGCTAGATTCCCTGATTCTGCCAAGAGGAGAAAGAATCTCTACAAATATCCACTTACACTATGTAAAGGAAAAAAGGAGGTTTGGAAGCAGCCGGTGGTTTTAAACCCAGGAAGGTGTTTGGCGAGTACTTGGAGATTCTGTGGCTATTGTGGGCTTGGCCAATCTGGTCTGATGAAGGAAAGTTGGTGGCTGGGCAGTTTCACCAACGGACACCATCACGCAGAGCCCGAGTGTATGACTATTTCAAGGGCACGTAAAGATGTGAGAGACCCGAAAACCCATACTGACTCCAAAATCAAAAAAGCAACTGCAAATTGAAAATAATCAATGTTTAATTAAAATGTCTACCAAATGTAGCCTCTGGACTCAGATGATTCTATCTAATTGCATGCATCTAATGGACAAGGGGGAGGGGCAATTTTCTTATGTTTAATAGGATGGGGAAAGGACTTAAAAGTAATGCGAGGGGCCCAGGAAGACCCTGAAATGCCCTGGACAAGGAAGTTGCTGGCAAGTTCCCATGGGAAGTTCCTATTTTCAAGCCACCTGTGGCCCCTACTCCAACCCAGCCCCGAGAGCTGACATCCCAAAGGCAGGCTCAGTCATTCACCAGCGGGTGAGAAAATATCTTGACTCTCAGGAGATGGACAGGGCTCCAGATAGCACCCACCGCTCAGAGGAAAAGCCATCCATGTCGGCAGCAGTGGAAGCCGATTAGCCAAGAACATTATGCCGTGGCAGGTGTCTGAAGGAATCAGATATTGTCACGGTCTCAGGAAGGAATCACAGCTGTTTCGGCTTCTCTCTCCCTCTCTCCACAAGTGTCCCAAGAGTCCCAGGGGAGGGCTTTGAGCCAGCCAGAGCGTGGAAATGGGGGCCCAAAGGGGGGAGTTATGGCCCAGCTAAGCCCCAGGGTCACAAGCAGGAATGAAGGCTGTTGATCAAAGGCAGGGAAAGAGAATCTGAGTCCAGGGTCTTAGCATCCCAGAGCCCAGGCACGATCAATCAACCCCACATGACAGCAAATATAATTCTGGCCTGAGCTAGAAGTCTGTAGAGAAGACACAAAATCTTTTCTTCCACCCAGCTGAGGTTCCTCTGCTGGGGTGCTTTAAACTAGTCAAAGATGAACTAACAAGAAGTAGAAACAGAAGGTCATTAACACAGGCATCCAGCACGGACGCGTGGGAGCACCCAGTGCTGAGTGACCTCAGGGCTGAGTGAAACTTGGGCTTCAATAACATCTTGGCCTAAACATAGGACAAAGAGCTTGGGGGCAGGGGGCGCAGGAATTGACAGGAAAGTGACTAAATTTCCTCTTTCAATGTGAATTTCCTCTACAAAAGGAAAACATGTTTCCTTTTTTTTAAGCTTTTCTGCTGGTTCTCAGTGACCTTTAATTCAAAATATTCCTATGCCAAAGAGGCACATTTCAAGTGCCTTCTCTGGTACCCTTACATGCCATAGGATGGGAAGAGGGTATAGCTGTTGCTTCTCAAGTTTTTAAATCATTCCCCCTTTCAAGGAATATAAAGCCATCTTACAGATTCCTCTGGCATCATTCCTTAATATAATTTAATTTTTCTAGCCAGGGTCATGCTACATTGCCCAGGAAGTCCTTAAACTTATGATCCTCCTGCCTCAGCCTCTCGACTTGCTGAAATTATAGGCAAGCGCCACTAAGCCTGGCTTCCCCTTGGCATCATTATACTTTTAAAAGTAGTTTTTCCAAAAGCTCTAAGATGATTTTTCTTTTATGGACACAATACCTTATTTATCTATTTTTATGTGGTGCTGAGGATCGAACCCAGTGCCTCACACATGCTAGGCAAGCGCTCCACCACTGAGCCACAACCCCAGTCCCTCAAAGACGATTTAAGGCAGATACAGAATGTCTTTATGTTAGCTGAGAAAGATATTTCTTGTTTGTTGGTTGTGTGTGTGTGTGTGTGTGTGTGTGTGTGTGTATGTGTGGTGCTGAAGCTAAGCACATGCTATACCCCTGAGCTGTACCCCGACTCCAAGAAAGGAATTTCTTAAACCAGGCATAAAAAGCCCAAAGTATGGGGGGAAGATTGGTACACTTGCCTACATCGGAGTTCAGTATTCCAGCCAGGTGTGGTGGCGCGTGCCTATAAATACAGCTCTCAGGAGGCTGACTCAGGAGGATCACGAGTTCAAGGTCAGCCTGGGTAACATAGAGACACCCTGTTCCAAAATAAAAAATAATAAAAGAAATGCAATTAAGATCACAACCAGATACCAGTTGCATTCAGAGATTGCCAGAAATTCTACTTCTAGAAATGTGCTCCAAGGAAACCCTGGCCAAGCGAGCAGGAGGAGAGCTCTAGAAAGATGCTGGGCGCGGCCTCGCGTGGCAGAGAAACTGCGGGCGCCAAATCCCACGGTCCGAAAGGGCGAATGAGATACCGATTGGGCACTTGGTGGCACAAGCAGCAGTTACCACCAGCGACCCAGAACTCCCTCAGTCATTAATATGTATAATGTTATGAGAAAAGAGGGAGCTAAAAACCAGACACGCAGTGGGCGACACTGGCTGCCGAGGGCACCGTCCACGTCCACTGTCCCCGGCTCACCTGCGGCACTGCCTACCTGCACATGTGGACAGTTGGGCTCTGCAGATAGCGCAGGAGGAGCAGCCGGGGGGTTGGCCGCCACCCCAGCGCCAACACCAGGGGAAAAGTACTAAGAGGGATCAAAGATCCGGACCCTCATGCGCTGCTGGAGGGAAGTGTGACATGGTGCAGCTACTTTGGAAAACAATCTAGCGGTTCCTCAAACAGAGTTAAAATCAGAGTTACCCTATGAATCCGCTATTTGGCTCCTGGGGTAGACCCAAGAGAAATGGAAACGTCTATCCCAGGAAAACTTGTGGGCCGCATTAGGTATCCCAGCCCAGGAGGGGAAGCAATTCAAATGTCCATTGACTGGTGAACAGATAAAATGTGTTGTGTCTGTATAATGGAATATTATTCAGCCAAAAAAAAAAAAAAAGAATCAAGTGCTGACACATGGTACTACAGGTTACATCTTGGAAACGTTATGCAAGTGAAAGAAGTCGCAAAAGGCCACATTAGGGTTTGAGTCCGTTTAAGACAATGTACAGAATAGGCAGATCTGTAGACAGGAGCAGTCTAGGGAGGCTGGGAAATGGGAGTGGGGTTCCTAATGCGGGGGAAACAAGTGTTCTAAAATCAGTTGTGATGGTGGTTGAACAACTCTGTGAATACACTAAAAAGCATTGAATTGCATGTTTTATTTAGCTTTTTTAATTGTATGTTTCAAATGGATATGTTGTATGATATGGGTAATGTTTCTCAATAAAATTGATATGTATGTGTAGAGAGAGAGTGTGTGTTAAATCCAGTAACAAAAAAAATCTGCCAAGAGCAGTGGAGTGAACCTGTAATCCCAGCGGCTCCGGAGGCTGAGGCAGGAGGAAGCAGAGTTCAAAGCCAGCCTCAACAAAAGTGAGGTGCTAAACAAATCAGTGAGACCCTGTCTCTAAATAAAACATAAAATGGGGCTAGGGGTGTGGCTCAGTGACTGAGTGTCCCTGAGTTCAATCTCTGGTACCCCCAAAAAATAAAAATAAATAAATAAAGTCAACTTCCACTCTTATTTTTTATTGAACCAGTTCTCATCACTACCAGCCTCTCATTACACACATACACACACACTTGTCCATTTTTCCAGAGTTTTCATGCATGTAAAAGTTAATATAAATATAGATTCTTCTCCCTTACCCTGGTACACAAGAATAGCATACAATCATACTTTGCCTTTCCTATAATGTACCAATACATTTAGACTTTGCCAATTCTTTTTTATGGCTACATAGCATTCAATTTTATGGATAAATTGTAATTTGTTTAACTAGTCTTCTGATAGATATTTGGGTTGTTCCTAAATCTGTTTGTTCTGGTGCTGGGGATAGAACTGGTGGCCTGGTTTTCTACCACTGGGCTACAACCCCAGCCTCCACTCCAACCTCAGTCTCTACTCCACCCCCAGCCTCCACTCCACCCCCAACCTCTACACTTTTTACCTTAACAATGTTACAAAGTATAGACATTATTTTGCACAGGAGATTTGCCTGCAGGATAAAAGACCAGAAATAGACGTTCTGAATCAACAGGTGCATCTTTGTACTGGTGACTGACCCCGCCCAACTGCCACTCTGACCCTACCATTTGGTCCCCAGCAGTAAACTGTCATGGTGCCTGATTTGACCAGGCTGACTGAGTGGAAGTAGCGTCTCTGTGTAGTTTAATTTGCATTTCGTTTTATGTGCGCACTTGAGCATCTTTCAACGTGTTTAGGAGCCATCTGTATTTTTCTGGTCATTTTCTGTCACTTTCCGGATGGATGCGCACTTCTCTTTCTATTTCTGAAAAGAAGATGCTGTCTACTAGGAGCCATTAGCCCTTTTGTACACGAGCAGACGATGTTTCTAGTGTGTTGCTTGTCCCTTGACGTGGCTTTGGTGATTCTCCATCCTGTACTTTGAGCTTCTTGGCCTGCTAAGCTCCCTGTTACCTGCCCCCTGGAATCTCCGTCCTCCCACCCACTGTCTTAGTCCATGCGGTGCTATAACCAAATGCCTTAAACTGTGTGGCTTATAAACAACAGAAGTGTATTTTTCACAGTTCTGGAGACCGAGAAGTTCAAGATCAAGACACTGGCAGATTCAGTGCCTAGCCAAGCCCTGCGCTCTGGTTAGCTGGTGTCTTCTCGCAGCTCTCAATGGGGGAACAGGAGGCAGCTCCCTGGAACCCCTTTAATAAGGGGACTCATGAACTCCATCCCGGTGCGCTCCATCACTTGGCGAGTTCCTGTCCCCTGAAACCTGATTTGATGACACTAACCGTGCAGGATTCCGGTACATAAGATTACTTGAAGCACTGCTGTACCTGAGCCTGATTGACCCTATCACCCCCCATCAGGAGGAGAGATGCCATTCCTACTTCTCAGCCAATAGAAATAGGAATAAGTTGTCGGCGCTAACTTAAATCACATAGTAATAAGAAGCTTGAGGAAATACTTTAAAATCCACGTAGGTTAGTTTCTGTGTATACACATCATAAGGAGAATATGAAAAACCAAACCAAAGTGTGATGACTTGGAACCCAAGAAAGCAACCTCAAGGTTGCTCTCTAAAGCCCCGCCACATTTCCAGGTCCGCTACTTTCTCCTCTCTTAGTCTTTATCTCCCAAAGAGCAGGGAGGAACTTCCTCTAAAGCTCCATCCCAGAAGGAATGTAACAATCATGAAATTTCATTAATCAGGCAAGATTGACCAATCTTTTTAGACTAAAGATCTCCATGCCAGGGCACCTGCTTGTCTGGACAGAATTTTCATCTATTCTTCTGAGGACAACAGAGAGATTACCTGAGATACTTTATCTACATAATTAAACAAACTTTGTCCGGACTAGCGGCACACACCTATAATTCCAGAGGTTGAGGCAGGAGGATTGTGAGTTCAAAGTCAGCCTCAGAAAAGCGAGGCGATAAGCAACTCAGGGAGACCCTGTCTCTAAATAAAATACAAAATAGGACTGGGGATGTGGCTCAGTGGTTGAGGGCCCCTGAGGTCAATCCCTGGGACAAAATAAATAAAGCAAACTTTGTTACCATGTATCTTTCCCCTAACCCCAGCCATCCCTGGTCATCAGCACCTCAAGATCCCCCAAGAACCTCCCTATTCACGGCTATTCATTAATGTAGCTCAGAAAGTTATTCAAGCCTCAACCATCTGCTGCTGAAGAGTCTCATATTTTGTGTGTGACTCCTGTGCTGTGATATTGTCCCATTCATGTTAATATATGCGTGTAGCTTTTCTCCTGTTTAATCTGTCTATTGTCAATTCACGCCAGTAAAACTTCAGTGTCTACATATGAATTCCAGAGAATCCGGAAGGTTCAGACTAGAGCGCTCCTTCCCAGCCACCCTGCCCCACCTCCAATTCCTGTTCTTCTCTCCTGCAAAATACATTCCTTCCGCCCCAACAGACTCAAAGTCTGAATTCACTTCTTGAAACTTAAAGTCTAAGTCCAAAGTCTTCTCTGAGATTATCTAAATTAGATATGGGCACAGCTCGAGGTGTGACTCATGCTGAGGCGATTGCTCAGGACAGACATTCCCATTCCTAAGGGAAGGAACAGGAAGGTCCTGAGCAGCTCCCAACTCTTCCACTCACGTCTCTGCCCCAGGCTCACTGGGGTTGGCTCACACCTTCCAGACCCTCAGTCTTGCTGGGCCGCACTTAGGCCCTGACGCCTCGGGTGGCCCTGTCCCCAAGGCTTGGCCGGCTGCAGCTGGTGCCCAGCTCAGCAGTTGGAGTCTAGCCTGTGGCTCTCTCGGGCCGGACTCATGATTCGGGGGCCTGTGGGCAGCCCTGTCCTCACAGCTCTGCTGGACATTTCCCTCCGGGATCCTGTTGTTCCCACAGCAGCTCTCTGCCTGGGTCCTACAGCTTATGTAGCCATACCACCCCCAGCTTTGGGGGTCAAAGCACATTCCATGCTGGGCACCCTGGGGCTACAGCTGGGTGGCTGAGGAGGTGAAGTGGAGCGTGGGGAGCCCTTGGGTGACACTGGCCCCTCGGCACCCACACCTCTGGACCACTTTAAGCTTTGAATACGGCCCTTGCTGTTCTGCCACTGCCACTTATTTTAAAAATGGACTTTTTTTTTTCTCTTCCTCTCTCCCTGCTCCTCCCTAATCTCTCCCCCTCCCTAATCCCAGGGGAAACAGGATCGCCTTTCCTCCCCATCCTGGGCAGAGTCACCTGTCCCTGAGCACACTCCCACCACGGGAACGAACTCATCCAGACTCTGGGGAGGGCACCAGCAGGTCTCAGAAATGGCCATCTCCTGCATTAACACGTGAATCACAGCTCCAACACAGAAGCATGCACCAGAGCCTTGGAGTCAGCTCTTTAAAAGTCCCCTGTTCCTGCCGATGGGCTGAATCGCAGCCTTCCGGACAGGAGTCCGCTGTGCTTCTCCTTTGCTAGCAAAGCAATAAACCTTCTTTTCCCTTTTTCTCAAAACCGTGTCCTCGTTATTGGAGTGGCAGCAGGGACAGGAGCTTTCAGCCCTCCTTGAGATTGTTCTGTGCTGGCCTCCTGCTGGGGTCTGGCACTCCCGACCCCACCCGTTCTCTTGGACAACAGACCCACACTACCCTTATCAGATGGTCCTTGGGTGACACCTTTGTTTTCTTCTGAACAGTTTTTCATTTTTCCCCAATGTACCTGGGCTCAGAATCCTCCAGATATTCCAGTTCCCTTTTGATTAACGTTTCTGTCTTCTCCCATCTACGACAAGCCACACCTTCAACGCTCCGCTTAGAAATGTACGATGTACTTTTTGTTTTGTTTTGGTGGTGCGAGGAATTGGGGATTGAACACACTCGACCACGGGGCGATATCCCCAGCCTTTCCGCTTTTTATTTCAAGACAGGGTCTCACTAATTTGCGATCCTCCTGCCTCAAGCCTCCCCTGGCACTGGGATTACAGGCATGTCCCACCACACCCTGCAGTAGCCAATTTCACGCACAAGGGTTCTGTTTTCCGTGAAGCACTGTGATGTGGACGTAACCCAGCCAAGTTCTTTGTCACTTTATAACAAGGCTGGCCTTTCCTTCAGTCTCCAGTAGCATTTCTTATCCGAATGACTTTCTGTTCCTAGATACCTCAGCTTTCTGCCCCAAAGCTGCTTCCACACTGTGAATGTTGGTAACAGCAACTCCTCCACACTTTCTGGTGCCAACTTCCAAGCTTTGTCTTTTGGGGTTGCTCAGGTGGCTTATAAGCAACAGAAATGTATCTAGGTTCGTGCCAGAGGTCAGGGGCTCTGCTGAACTCCCAAGCTTGTAGCTTAACATCTTTCTTGTATACTTCAAAGGGTGGGAAAGTTTTTGACCAGTGGAGATTGGCCCCCCTGGACTTATTTAAGAAACACAGCTGGGGGTGCAGCTCAGCAGTAGAGCAAGAGCTTAGTATGCACAAGGCCCTGGTGTTGATTCCTAGCACGGTGAACTCAGAAGAAAAAGAGAGAGAGAAGGATCTATGAACCAGGTGTGGGGGCATCCATCTGCAATCAGCATCTCAGGAGGCTGAGGCAGGAAGATCTCAAGTTCCAGGTCAGATTCAGCAACTCAGTAAGGCCCTAGGCAACGTAGGGAGACCCTGTCTCAAAGTAAGAAAAAGGATGGGGATGCGGCTCAGTGGTAAAGTGCTCCTGGGTTCAATTCCCAGGGCCAACTGGAAGAAAGAAAGAAGAAAGCAGGAGCAGCAACAATCAAAATAGCCGGCACTTAGCTGGACACAAGACCAAATATGTCATGCGTATTAACTTAGTTAATCCAGTCAACAACCCTATTAATTAGTAACATTTTCATCCCCATTTGCAGAAATAGGGACTGAAGCCAGGTGTGGTGGTGCACACCTGTAATCCCAGCAATTCTGGAGGCTAAGACAGGAGGATCACAGGTTTGAGGCCAGTCATTTCTACTGTTTGTCTAAAGAGAAGGCTGATGACTGGCCACCAAAGAGTCACATTTGCTGCTGCATCTCCACCTCCTGGGGAGCTCAGGGGTGCCTGTTAAATAGCTATTGAGTAAGTTGGTGATGGAGATGAGTCGGAGGGTCCCTCCTAGGCAAACCACGGGAGCCACAAGCAGCAAGGAGGCTCTGCAGAGACCCAGTGCCTGGGAAAGCAAACCTGGATGTGCCTCCTCTGCCCTGGAGCCTTGCACAGCTCACGAGAGCCCCAATGGCGGCTGCGGACTCTGCCTTGACCGACCCTGCCCACCTGCCACCTCGTACTTTGTCTCTTTTCTCAGGAACACAGCTGTGCTCCTGTATTCTGAACTGAGGCGTGCTTGCTCTCTCTGTGTGCGACGTCTTTCCCTGGGACTCTCCCTTCCCCATCCCACTCTTGCTGGCCAAGAGACACTCATAGACTCTGGAGGTTTTCTGGAAGACATTCTAGGGCGCGTAAGGAACCGGCGCCCAGCTGGCGGGTCAGAGTGGCAGCGAGGAGGCCCGTGTGGCTGGAGTGGAGAACGGGCGTTGAGGGCGAGGCTGGGGACAGGTGCAGGGCCATCGCAGAGGGCCGTGGCATGGCAGGCCGGCTTGGGCTTTCACTCTGGATGTGGGGCAGGCCGCAGGAGGACGTGGCTTGTTCTGTTTTGTGGTGCAGGGACGGAACCCGGGCCTCGCCAGCGCTCTACCCCAGCCCCACAGGGGGGGCTCTCAGCGGAGAAGCCCGGACTGGCTTTGGGTTGCTCTGATGTCCAGGGAATGGTTGGTGAAGGCAGAAGCAGGGAGCCTCCGATATCCTCCACCAGAGCTCCTCCCTGCTTGGTCTGTGCTCCCAAACACGAGCGACACGGCCTTGAACACACAAAGCCTTGGTTGCATCTGTTTTCTGTCCTGGCTGGCTGCAGGCGACACGTGCTGAAGCAGGGGGTTCAGACCCGGGGTTCGGGAGGCTGCCCTCCGAGTTGAAGGCCAGCCTCCCACTAAATAATCAGGTGTGAGCCCGGGCGCATGGCCATGTTTGTGATCCCAGGGCTCGGGAGGCTGAGGCAGGAGGATCAGGAGTTCACAGCCAGCCTCAGCAACTCAGTGAGGCTCTAAACAACTCAGCAAGACCCTGTCTTTAAACAAAATCCAAAAAGGGGCTGAGGATGTGGCTCGGTGGTTAAAGAGCCCCCGGTTCAATCCCTGGTATCTCCCCCACCAAAATAGTAATCAGTGTCAGTTTCTCCATCTGTAAACTGGAGGTGGGAGATCATGCGGACTTGCAGAGTTGTCCTGAGGATGAATGAGTAAAGGGGCCCAGGGAAGGCAGGCACTTGCTAGATGTCGTGTCCGTCCTCGCTGCCAGAGCGTGCATTTCTTAGGAGCTTGGATCACTTTAGCCCAGGTGCCCAGAGGCGGTTTGCAGTAGTTTCAACCTCTGGGGGGCTCTGTGGATCTCCTGGACAGGTGGAGAGGATCATAGATGCAGCCAACCCCAGGAGGGCAGGCAAGTGGCCCAGAGCTCTTGGCTAACACACAGGAGAGGTAAAGAAATGGACCAGAAATGTCAAGCTGCGTAGCATACGTTAGTGTGCGAGCCAGGGGGAGTCCTGGTTTCCTCTCTGGGGTACTTTCGTTTCCTTTTACAAAGTGCCAATTATACAAGTAAGGAGTCTCCTCATCTAAAAATCATGTCTGCCAATGAAAAGGATGTCTCATGGCTACCCGAGTCACCTGCCCGCATTCTCTACCCAGGCCCTGGGCTCCACTTTTCCGTTTGACAAACCCCGGCAGCGCTGCTGGGTCTGTTTCAGCCATGGCTGGAGTCCCGGTGCTGAGGACAGGGCCTGCGGCACAGTGCAGTGCAATAAATGTGTGTCTAAAATAATGATTCCTGTGACCCTTGCCCCCATGCCGGGGTGACTGCTGTTATCAGTGGCCTTTGTTTCCACCCAGATCAGCACCATCCAGTAGAATGTTCTGCAACAGCGGAAACATCATCCTTAGCCATGGGTGCACTTCAAGGAAGACTGAGGGCTTTGAGGAACTCTAAATTTAACTTAATTTGAATTAATTTGCATCTAAATGTAAATAGCCACATGTGACTGGAGACAACCACACTGACCTAACACCTTCTTTCTGAGCATTCACAAATATGTGAAGCTGGTGGACCACTTTGTGTTTTATGTAAATTTTCACCCTCTCTGTATGCTGCTACTTCCTTCTCTTTTACTGAACACTGTACTTTGGAAGTCTTTTCATATTGAGCCATACAGATCTACTTCATTCTTCTTCTTCTTCTTTTTTTTTCCCCTTTGGGTACTGGGAATTTACCCATGCTAAGCAAGTGCTCTACCTCTGAGCTACATGTCTAGCCCTTTTAATTATTTTTTTTTTTTTTACTTTTAATTATTTTTTAAAAAATTTGTGGCTATAGATAGAGAGCATGCCTTTATTTTATTTGTTTATTTTGATGCAATGCTAAGGATGGAAACCAATGCCTCACACGTGCTATACAAGTGCCACTGAGCTACAGCCCCAGCCCTTATTTTTTAATTTTATTTTTATTTTAAGACAGGCTCTTGCCAAGTGGCCTCATTGGCCTCACACTTGTCATCCTCCCTCCTCAGCCTCCCAGGTTGCTGGGATTCTACACCTGGCTCTCCTTTTTCTGTTGAATCACCGCACAGGATTCCATAGGGGAGATGTGTCTTAATGCATTCATCTGTCCCCTATTGAGAAACAGTTGGAAGATTTTCAACTTGCTGTGCTGAGCCACTCAGTAGGCTAAGGCAGGAGGATGGCAAGTTCAAAGTCAGCTTCAGCAACTCAGCAAGACCCTGTCTCAAAATTAAAAAAAAAAGAAAAAGAAAAAGAAAAAAAAGGCCTGGGGTGTGGCTCAGTGGTTAAGCGACCCTGAGTTCAATCTCCAGCACCCCCACCCCACCCCCTAAAAAAGAAAGAAAGACAATAGAGCATTACTGTTCATACCTCTTTGGGCACAAGTGTGACCTTTCTCTTCTAGTGACTAAAGGTTGAGTGTCCCTTGTCTGAAATGCTGGGGCCCATAGTAACTTCCAATTTTGGAGTTTGGGGATTTGGAATATTTGCTTTGGAATATGGGCTTTACCAGTTGAGAACCTCCAATCTGAAAATCCCAATTTTGGAGCATTTCAGGTTGCACATTTTGGGATTAGGGATGCCTGACCTGTGCCAATAACCATAGTTACTATTTTAATAACAATCATCATTCATATTTATTTATTGTTTTATTTAGGGTACCAGGGATTGAAGGCAGGGGCACTCGACCACTGAGCCACATCCCCAGCCCTATTTTGAATTTTATTTAGAGGCAGGGTCTCACTGATTTGCTGAGCACTTCCCCGTTGCTGAGGCTGGTTTTGAACTCTCGATCCTCCTGCCTCAGCCTCCTGAGCCGCTGGGATTACAGGTGTGCGCCACCTCACCTGGCCAATTGTTCATATTTATGGAGCCCTTATTATGTGCCATTATCTAAGCCTTTTACCTGCATTAAACGAGCTGGTGTTGCTATTTCATTTAGGAAGATAGGTTCACATTCAGGGGAGCGTGTGAGCTGTCTGGAGAGCGGGAAGACTTGCTATCGCCGTTGAATACAAGCAGTTTTATTATTGTCGCCATAGTACAGAGAATCGATTTCAGAAATTTGCCCCAAATTACACAGCCATTAAATGACAGAGCCAGGATTTGAACCCCAACAGTGCTGGACATTTCCTGTTCTCCCAGCTCCTAACCAAAGGAGCCTGCAGAGGGGCAGTACCAGTGCCCCGCAGGCCCGGGTCCTTCACCACAGAGCAGACACTCCAGGCTCTCCTCCCAGGGATGAGGCCCTGGGCTCCCTGGGCTCCAAGAGCCGTGGAGGTGACCGGAGACTCAGAGCTACAGGCGGAGTTACGTAAGGGGGAAAAGATACAGGCCAACTTGCTGCTTAGAAGCAAACAGAAGAGGAGCCAGGCAGAGCTTCCCGGAATCCAGGACCAGGAGCTGCCAAAAATGGGCCTCCTCTTTTAGGAACAATTGAATGTCACTGGGGTAACCCAACACGGCTGGCCAGAGAGGCCTCCGGCTCACAGCCTCACAGAGCTGCCTGTGTGAGCCAGGCTAGGCTCCAGGGGAAAAAAAAGGCCTGGCAGGGTGCCCTGGGAGGCCATCCGAGGAGAAACTGTGCAGTCCCTGTCTCTGGACCAGCCTCCACTACGACAGGGCAACAGGTTGTAGGTTGGGGCTCCCGGTCGAGTCTCAGGCAGACAAAAAGTGAGGAGGGTTCTAGCCCTGAACACAGGAGTCAGGATCTCTGAGTTCCTTTCCTAGATTTTGCTGTGTGACCCTGAGCGTGGCATAACCTCTCTGAAATTCAGACTTCTCATTGGCAGAAAGGGACTGAAAATGGGAGCGTAGATAAAATGGGATTAGCAGAAAGGGATAAAATGTTACAAGAATCAAATAAGATAGGATTTGGCAAATCTTTTAGGTAAAGAGCAACATAGTAAATATTTTAGGCTCCGAAAGCCATCAGGTCTCTGCCGCAAATATTCAGTTTTGCTGGAGTAGGGTACAGCTGTACAGGTGCCAATAAAACTTTACTTTAGGACACTGAAATTGAATTTCATTGAGTGTTCATGCATCACAAACTATTTTTCTTTTGACTTATATTTTTATTTAAAAAAAAATATTTGGATGTTGATAGATCTTTCTTTTATTCATTTATTTATATGCGGTGCTGAGAATCAAACCCAGTGCCTCACACATGCTAGGCAAGCACTCTACCACTGAGCCACAACCCCAGTTCCTCTTTTGACTTTCAAAAAACCATTTAAAAAGTTCAAGGGTCACACAAAAACATGCAGTGAGCTTAATACAGAATTTAGCATAGTGCAGAGTACACTAAGGTGCTCCAAAACCTTAGTGACTATCACTTTGAAGGAATACACAGAATTTGTGAAAGTTATTATAGGTGACCCTATGAGACTTCAGCAGGTCAAATAATAACAGATAGTCTTTATTAAATCCTCACTATATTCCAGGCTATGCACTTTACTTGTATTGTGTTTAATCAAGATAATCCTATTATTGCTGGGTGTGGTGGTGCACACCTGTAATTCCACTCAGGAGGCTGAGGCAGGAGGATCTTAAGTAGAGGACCAGCCTCAGTAACTTAGTGCAATCTTGTCTCAAAATAAAAACTAAAAATGACTGGTGATTAACTCAGTGGCAAAGTGCCCCTGGGTTCAATCCATAGTACCAAAAAAATGAATAAACATAAACATAATACTATTATCCTGTTTTACCGATGAGTAAGAAGAGGCACTGAGAAGTTTTCTGGACAGCCGGGCTGGGACTCCCACCTAGGGAACCTAGTTCTAGAGCCACACTCACCACTCACTCCAGTGATAATTTATGTTTTAACCCTTCAATCGATCCGAGAACCCTCATTCTACAAAAAAAGAAAGTGAAGCTCATAGACGTCAAATAAGTTAACTAACATCATTCATCATCCATCTGCCAGCTAGTAGAGGGCAGAGATAGGGTTTGAACCCAGATAATCTGATTACAGAACCTATGACCTTAATCATAACCCTACATATCGTTTTCCTTAGCACAATTTGTTTTATCTTGTTTTATCTAGATTTCCATTCATTTAGATTTCCATTCATCCAGTATTTCACTCTTGTGCTATGAAGCACATCCTCACCTGTCTTTGTCTGATTCTTTCTTTTTGGATACTGGAGATTGAACCCAAGGCTCCCACATACCAGGCAACGGCTCTATTTCTGAGATATCCCACCAGCCCTTTTTAAAATTGTATTTTGAAGCTGATCCTTCAGCTTTCTGAATAGTTAGTATTACAGCACAAGCCACCACACCCAGCTTGATGATGATAATGACTTTTTCAGTACTAGGGATTGAACCCAGGGCCTTGTGCTTGCAAGGTAAGCACTCTACCAACTGAGGTATCTCCCCAGCCCACTTGATTATTTCTTAAATGAACACCTAGACCTGAAATGTGCAGACCAAAGAGCATAAACTTGGGAACTTCTGATCTGATGTTGCCTGGCAGTGCAGGTGGTGGTTAAAGGTCAGGCTCCGAAGTCCTACACATCAGGATCCAGTTCCCCCAGCATTTGCCAGCTGGGTATCTTGGAAAGGCATTTCACCAGTGTGGGCATCAGTTGCCTCATCCGTAAGCCCTTGAATCGTATCCCATAACACCTTCCTCAGTTCGGATGATTGCAACTGTAGCCACTGCAGGAGACGGGCGGGGATTTCCACTTCTCTTTTTCCCAGGCGGAGTCTCAAAAGAGAATCAGAAAAATGAACCAAAATCCCAAACCGGGAACCTACAGGATCATCGGGAATGGCTCAATGTCCTAGTCTGGGATCTTTGGACCAAAACCCGCCCAAACTGGCTCTAATGAAAACAGGGATTCACTGTAGGGGGATCAGTCAGGAGTGCTTCCATGGCGACAGAAACTAACTAAAATTAGTTTAAGCAAAAGATAGGCTTGGCCCACTTGGTTGAAAACACCAGCACACGTGCCAGTTCCAAACAAGCACGGCTGGATCCCAGGGTAAAACGCCACCTCAGGGACATTCCCTCCACCTCCAGCTCGCTGTCCAGGCGCTGCAGTGAGTCTCCGCCTCTGGGGACAACACGACCAACAGGAGCCTCTCTGAAAGCGCTGGACCCAGGTATTCCGACTCCTCGCTGGCTTCAACCAGACCCGAGAAGTCTCATTGGCTCTAACCGGGTCACGTGTCCACCTCTGAACCAATCACGGCAGCCTCGGGAATTGAGCGGCTGTGATTGGCCGCCTAGAGCCCGGCCCACTTGGAAAAGGCTCTGCGGGAGCCTGGCGGGCAGAAGCTAGGAGAGGGCCAGCTCTGCAGGGTACCTCGAGGTGCAGTCCTGGAAGGCCAGAAAGGCAGAGTCGGTGGGTGTCCCCGTGCCGCCCAGCTGCCTTTTGGAATTGCTGCAAGAAGTGCCTCGTATATTTCTGGATCTAGCACCTAAAAAGTCAGGTACCCTATGTCTGTTTGTCACTCCCCACAGGTTCCCTCCGCGCTGCTTCTCTCTGTTCTCCCTCCTTCCCCAGGCCCATGACCAAACATGGCCTCCTCACAGCTGCCTACCCACGTACATCCTTTAAGCAGCAACCCACAAGGATCACCAGGCCATGATCCCATTTCTTAACAGAGAAGATCTGATCGGTTCACTCAGTCACTACCCCCTTTATCCAGTCACCTGTGACTGAAGGACAGGCCCACGTGGCTTGGAAGCATGGCTTCCAGAGTTACCCACACCTGCTTCAAAGAGAGGGGTCCCCAGGAACCGAGCAGACACACAATGTGGGCAGGACTCTGCAGCTGAGTGAGCTGATTCACAGAGACTGAAGCCAAGTCCACACAGAAGCCGGGCAGGTGTCAAGAAGTCGTTTCCTCAGACAGGCACAGCCCTCACATCTGGACTACAACTGAGGCTGCTGGGATTGTTGGGTGGACCCAGCTGCCAGGGTGAAGGTGTGCGGGGCCTGCAGAGGTTTCCCATCTGAGCAGCTGAGAGGGCTGGAGCCCACCTGGAAGCCACAGGGATGCCTGTGGGAAATAACAATAATAATGACTCACTGAGTTGCGGAGGCTGGCCTAAAACTTGTAATCCTCCTGCCCCAGCCTCCCAAGTAGCTGGGATCACAGGTGTGCACCACCCCAGACACTTTAAGTGAATGTCTTTAATTCCCCATGGTGACATGACGTAGGTACTTATCATCTTCATTTGTAGGACATTGATTAAATGGACTAGCATTAACTGAGCACTTTCTTCATTTATTGATGCAGTCATTCCCTCACACGGCAAACAATTACTGAATGCCAGCAATGCCAAACACCACAGGCCTGTCTGCATGAAGGTTGCAGTTGAATGTCAGAGGACCGAATAGATTAACAAAGAGAGAAGAGAGAGAGGGAAAAGCATTCCTGGTGGAGGGAACAGCATGTGCAGAGGCCCTGTGGGAGAAGGGGCGTGGGAGCAGGAGTGATGGGAGCAGCTGATGGCTTGCCAGGAGGCAGAGAGCCAAATGACTCATACCTGCTGATACCCCGACTGTGCTGGTCCAGCACTACAACAAATACCTGGGATGACCAGCTTATAAAGGAAAAAGGTTTGTTTTGACTCATGGAGTTGGAGGTTCAGCCCATGAGCAGTGGGCTCTGCTGTAGAGGCAGCACGTCATGACGGAGGCACATGGTGGAGCAGAACTCTCACCTCAGGTCTGGGAAGTGAAAAGTACGAGAGGAGGGCAGAGCTGGGGCCCACAGCCCCCTTGACCATGACCAGAAGGACCCCCATGAGGCTTCACCTCTCCCAGTTTCCACCACTCATGCCACCACCAAACTGGGGACCACGACTCTAACATCTGGACCCCGGGAGACATTCCTGATCCAAACTACAGCGTTGACACCTACAGCAGTCCTGTGAGACAGCTACTGCTACTAATGGCATCCTGCAGATGAGCAAACCAAAACAGAGGGGTTGGTAACATGCCCAAAGACACACAGCACCACCCTCAGTGATGACAGAGCTGGAGTTAGCACCCACACCTCTCTGACTGGACTCCTAAGCAGCTCTCGTCCTTATGTAAAAGAAAGTAAAAGAAAGCAAGAGCAAGTCAACCACAAGGGACAGATGTGTAGTCTGGGACCAACGAGACTGTCTTCACTTGCAGTTTTAACCATGCAAGGGTTTCCATTGCAGAAGGAAGGAAGAGTGGCCAGAGGCAGGGACCTCTTCAGGCACTTAGAGATGCACAGTCAAAAGAGATGCCACGTGAGACAGGAGCCACCCAACAGAGGCAAAGGACAGCACTAACCTGGGGGCGCTCCTTGACTTTCCAGCCAGACCAGCCTCAGGTCAAATGGCTCTGCTGCTTCTTTCAGGCAGAATAAAAGTTCCCAGAAAAAGTGAGTCTCCCAACTGTCCCTCCTGCCTCCATCTGCCTGTCTCCCAGCCCCAGAGGCAAGCCTGTCGACTAGTCTCAGGTATATTTACATAGATAAATAGGTGAATGGATGGATGGGTGGATAGATAGATGGAGCTGGGTGTGATGTCACCTACCTATAAACCCAGCTACTCAGGAGGCTGGGCAGGAGAATGGAAAGTTTGAGGCCAACCTGAGCAACATGGTGAGACCTCATTTCAAAACAAAATTTTACAAAAGGGTTGGGGGGCTGGGGATGAGCCCAGTTGGTGTAATGCTTGCCTCACATGCACAAGGCCCTGGGTTCAATCTCCAGCATCACACACACAAATAATAATAATAAAGATAAGCAAAAGATACAACTTTAAAAAAAAAGGGTGGGGAATGTAGCTCTGTGGTAAAGCACCCCTGGGTTCAGTCCCCCGTACTATAAAAAAAAAGAAAAGGAAAGAAAAAAGGAGAGGCATATATGCGTATATGCGTGCACAACGTGTGTACACATGCGTGTATGTGCACATGGTGCCACTGTCAGGAAGCTTTTGGCTAAAAGTACAAAAACCTACAAATGTGTGATTAGCTTCTCAGAAGCATGGAGATAGCAGCTGCCTGGCTTACATGAATAGCAGCTGCCTATTATTGCCTAGTAGGAACCTCGATTTTTTTATTTGGACTTTTGCTTCTGACTCTCACAAACTTATTTTTTCCTTTTCTAAACAACTGGTTGCTTAAAACAAACAAACAAAAAATTCCAACCACTTTGGATTTCTCTCTTTCCCTCGTTTTTCACATCCAATTCATCACCCAGCCCTGTCCAGCGTTCCTGCAAATCTGGAAGTAGATCCACCACCAAAGACATTTCAATCATCAGACCTTCAATCACTTAGAGCTGCCCAGAGCCCTAGCCAAGTGGCCTCGGGGTCATAGCACCTGTAGCACCTGTGGAGGGACGTACTTTAACTGCAAGCAAGAGCCTTCAGCTCTCCCACATTCCCCGGCAGGTCTCAGGTGGCACTGGGGGGCCACGGGCAGCATCACTTAAGGGAAAGCTGAAATGGGGAATCCATGACCTCTTCTCTGCATGGTGACACTATTGCTCATTGTCCTGGCATAGAGATGACTTCCAGAACACTCCTGCTGCACAGGGCACTCACCCCATGTCAAGATGCGGGAGTCATACTGCTAATGTCTCCAGGGCAAAGGAAGGGAAGAACCAAGTCCCTTGGCCTTACCCTAAGTGAATCCGTGGGAAACTTTACAGCCAGCCTTTGTACAAGGAAATCGTATATTTATAGGTCACATGTGGTTTTGTGCTTGCTGCCCAAAGCATCCAACAGCGCTTACACACCCCCAACGTGTTCAGGGAAGGAGATACGCCAGCTGGGTATGCCGAATGCCTCTAAGGATGGGGACATCAGGCCCGAGAGAGGCAGGCTTATTTTTCCTGCATATTTGTATCGTCCTTGAATTTTGTTTATCTTAGGTCAGCTTTCACCATTTCAAAAACTGGGTAATGAAACTTCAAAAGACAGTGGAACAATTGGGTTTTACATTTCTTTTATGGGCATGAAAGAAATTCATTTAATCTGGCAAGGCTGGCTCTTGCGGAGACAGTCTCAGAAACTTGGGAAAGTGAAGAAAGCAATGTCATTGACAAGTTCAGTCACCAAAGGATGGGAAGGTGACGTGGCACTTGCATCTGAGTCAAGGGACTTCGGAATTCTTTCTGCCTGCTCCCTGCCTTCAACTCCCCCAGCCCAGCCTGACCTTTCAAAGGATTTCCAGGAAGGGGACCTGGCGCCATCGTGCCTCCCTGAAGTGCTGAATGTCTACTTCTAAGGCGCCAGGCGGACTCCTCTTCAAAGACGATAGAGAAAATGTGACCGGCAGCGAGGGGACCTCAAAGACAGTCTTGTCAGTTGTTTCACAAGTCGGGAGGCAGAGGTCCTGGGAGGAGGAAGGACTTTGTCAAGGTCACGCAGAGTTCATTGGTGGCAGGATGGGAGTCACGGAGGCTTCTGTCTGACCAGTATCCACTCAGTTTGGCTCATTCCCCCAGGCTGTCCTGCCCAAGGGCCTTCCTGGTTCTCAGAAGGTTGGCTCGAGGCGATCCCCTCAGAAACGAGCCCTAGACACCCCTGTCGTGTCCGGTGGAGGATGCTGCACCCCGACCGCTTCCCAAGGTTCTCACGTCAGCAGATCCCGGGCTCCAGAGTCTTGCAGTGGAGAAGACGATTAAAAAAAAATACCCTCCAAACAGAAGCCCTGGAATCAGCCCACCCCAGTTCAGATTCTCCGTCTTGCATCTCTTAGCTCAGCGGCTTTGGGCAAATTACGTCACGACAAAAGAAAAACAAGATTAATGTCAGGACCTCTGGGCCTGTTTCCTCATCTACAAAACAAAGATCTTGCGTGCCAGCCTCGTGGGGCGTCAGGAGGATTGGTATCACAAGTTCACGATCTTTTGGCAGAAGTCATTGTTTCCAAAGTTAGAAATGTTTAGACTTCAGAGAGGTGATGAGGTGTATGGGCCTCGACCCTACTCCATCCTCGTTTCTGTGAGACGTGGATATTCAAAGTAGGGCTCCACAAGAGTACAAGTCACCTCAGAGCAGGTCGGGACTTGTCCTCAAATGAGCTGTAGCATCAGACTGGAAACTCTTGGTTTTCATAGTCTTTTTTTTTTTTTAGATGTTGATGGATCTTTCTTTGATTCATTTATTTATCTGCGGTGCTGAGAATCGAACCCAGTGCCTCACACATGCTAGGCAAGCGCCCTACCACTAAGCCACAAGCCCAGCCCCTCATAGTCTTTTTTGGCTTCAGAGTTGAGGAATTGTAACAAAGATGAGCTGGTAGTTCCTGAGCCTGTCCCTGGGGCCGAGTGCTTCATGTGGATGAACCTGCTGACTCACAGAGCAAACCCACGCGGAGGGTCCTCAGGTAACCCAGCAGGCAGGGGAAGACCAAGGCCTCGCAGGCCAGGGGTCCACTCAAGCTGCAGGGCTGGAGCTAAATGAGGTCATGACATGAACGGCCGATGACAGCATCCGGCTCCCGCTGTGAACACGGCGGATTGACCTGGCTCCTACCATCCCCATCCATGGTGGGAGAATTAGGGCTAATCTCCGTCTTCTTCGTGCATGTGTGGGACTTCTGTTACTGTGGTAAGTCTATCAGGGGGAAAGAAAAGATTCTGTCTGAACTGAGCCTAATTTCTCAATTATTCTTCTGACTCTTTCTGCTGGGTTTGATGTTGATCTGGACAGAAATGGATTTGTCATCTCCAAGTGGACTTCCTGGGGCACAACCAGGCCAGACATTGGTCACTTTGTGGCAGCCCTTCAAGAAAGAATTCACCGTTGTCATCTCCAAGTGGACTTCCTGGGGCACAACCAGGCCAGACATTGGTCACTTTGTGGCAGCCCTTCAAGAAAGAATTCACCGTTGCCTAGAAAATGCTGCACTCCTGTGCGGCCCGCCTAGGCCAGCTCTCCTCCTCTTCCTCCCCCTCCTTTACTTCTCTTCTTCTTCTTGTACCAGGGGTTGAACCCAGGGGAGCTTAAACATGAGCCACAATCCTTTTCTATATTTTATTTAGAGACAGGGTCTCACTGAGCTTCTTAGGGCCTCACTAAGTGGCTGAGGCTGGCTTTGAACCTGTGATCCTCCTGCCTCAGCCTCCCGAGCCGCTGGAATTACAGGTGTGCGTTGCTGCGCCTGGCTAGGCCAGCTGTGCCTGGGAATCTCCCAGCAGTGGCAGAGCTGGGGGTGGGGGCAGGACCTAGCCAGCTCTATCCAGGGGCTCCTCCAACACGCAGCTCCCCGGCATGTTGAGGAACACTGACAGCCTGCGTGGCGGAGGGACACCCCTGCCCGTTCTGCCTCTCCCGTCAGGTTTCACAGACCTACCACTCTCCTCCTAACTCCTGGGAGCCCCGGCCCTCCTAGCTCCATCTGAGCACCAGCTTCCCCCAGGACCTGAACTAATCTGGAACTGACCTCCATTCTACAGCTGTTCCCAGCCCGTGTCCACTTCTGCTTTGCCCAAAGGACCTTGACTCGGGGCTCACCCTCAGCCTGTGCGTGCACTGACTCCTCTCCCTCTTCCCAGGTTCACGAGCTCTCTCCTCATCCTTCGGGCCTCTGTCTTCTCCCAGAGACCTTCCTTGGTTTCTGAAAGGCCTGTGAGCCCCGGGACTCCTGGGGACGCCTCTCGCACTGGGCTGTAGTCGTTTCCATGTCCGGTGGGTTTTCATTGTCGCCGTCCACTTCGCTGCTTCCAGCTCTGTTCTCCTAACTGCCAGCTCTGGTGACCAGAAGCTGGCTCAGGCCCATGGCCAGATAATTGTTGGCTATAGAGCCACAAAGGCAACGGCTTCCCGTAGACCTCTCCAAGGACTCCTGTTATGGCTTAGATAGGAGGTGTCCCCAAAAGCTCTTGAGTGAGACAATGCCGGAAAATGTAGAGGTGACCCGACTGGGCCGCGAAAGCCTTAACCTGACCAGTGCATTCATCCTCTGACGTGGAGCCACCGGGTGGTGACTTGTAGGCAGGTGGGGCGGGGCTGGAGGAGGTGGGTCACTGGGGTCCTGCCTTTGGGTTCTCGTTTTGTCCCTGGTGAGCAGCGGTCTCTCTGCTTCCTCAGGTCTCTGCTTCTCTTCTGCAGGGTTCTGAGCTGTCTTTCTTGGCCACACCGTTCCACCATGATGTTCTCCTCCACCTTGGGCCCAGAACAATGGAGTCAGCCATCTGTAGACTGAGGTCTCTGAAACCATGAGTCAGAATAAGTTTTTCCTCCTCCACATTGTTCTCATCAGGACTTTTGGTCACAGCAACACAAAGGTTGACTAGAACAGCTCCCCTTTGCGGTTTCACTTCTGCTGTTGGATGTGCTTTTTCTCAGTTTGACTGATGACGCTTCTCTGATCCTTTAAGTCCTCTTCTGAACCTTCACTTTTCTACCGCTCCCCGATGGGGGGTGGGGTCTGGTCCCTATAACAAGTCCTTCCTGCTAAGCCCTCACAGTTCAAAGGCGGACACCTTATCCTGGTTTTGGGGGTAGAGAAGTGATTCAGGACTCCATCCAGGGATCCTGTCTACTGTGATTGGTTCAGGCCTGGGAACATGATCTGGCCTTGGCCAATGAGAGCCTGCCCTGGGATTTTTACAGGAACAATTGGAAAGCAGGAATGATCTTCCCACTGCTGTTGTTTAGCTGGTTATGTGGAAGCCTGTAACTGTTGGCAATGATCTTGCCATAATATGGATAGAACCTGCTGAAGAATGAAGCCAACAGAGAGGAAAGCATACTAAGACAGGGAGACTCACAGAGCTGAACACTACACCACTGAGCTGCACCCCAGCTCTGGAATTGTTTTTTTTTTTTTTTTCCCTGATAGTTCAAGTCAGTATGAGTTGGGTTTCTGTTCCTGCCAATCGCAAAAGAGTCTTGGAAATCTGCACTTGGTAGTAGCACCTGTAATCCCAGCTACACAGGAGGCTGAGGCAGGAGGATCACAAGTTTGAGGCCAGCTGGGGGTGTAGCTCTGTGGTAGAGCACTTCCAGCGTCGCAAAAAAGAAAAAAATAATAATAATCCAGGTGAATATAGGCAAACAATAAATACATGTAAAATGAATGAATTCCAAGTTGACAGTGGCTATTGACATCTATTCTAAACTTTCATCAAAATAAAATTTGACAGGAAAGAACCTAGAGGGTAGGTACCACAGGACAGGTAAGAGTAGAGGTGCAGCACTTGCCTCCATGTACAGGGCCCTGGGTTCCATCCCCAGCACCCCAAAGCAAAAACAAAACCCCAGTGGGTGTGAGGAAACATTAAAGAAAAAGACAAAATGAAAAAGAAAATAACAGTAAGATCCCAGGAAGGGACTTGATCATCACCTAATCCCACCCAGTTGCTGCTGTTGTAGTTACAGATGGGCAAGTGGAGACTCAAGAAGGAGGTTTATGGGGCTGCTGGGAAGATGGCTCAGTCGGTAGAGTGCTTGCCTTGTAAGCACAAGGCCCTGGGTTAGATCCCCAGCACCAAAAAAAAAAAAAAAAAAAAAAAGAAAGAGGTTTATTTGCTCAGGATTACATAGTCGGGTCCCTCAGAATCAAGATTAGGGGCAGGCAGAGAATGCAGACTCTGAAACTGATCATGGGGGGAACACTACACAAACCCAAAGGGGACAGTCTTTAAAGGATGGAGTGGGGAGAGGGTAGTCTTCAAAAATGACATCATCGTTGGGCACAGTGGTGCATGCCTGCAATCCAGCCACTCCGGAGACAGAGGAGGAGGAGGATCACAAGTTGAAGGCCAGCCTCAGCAATTTAGCAAAGCCCTAAGCAACTTAGTAAGACCCTGTCTCAAAAAAAAAAAAAAAAAAAAATTAAAAATAAAAATGACTAGGCATGTGGCTCAGTGGTCAACTCCCCTGGGTTCAATCCCCAGTACCAAAAAAACAAAGGTCAGTGCATAAAAGGAAGTGAAAGGTTGTGAAATGATTCAGGCTAAAGGTGACTAATGAGACATGACAACTCAATGCAACACCTGACCCTAACTAAACTGGCTGTTGTACTGGAGGTGGGGGAAAAATTTAGGTCATTATCCAATCCATGAACAAAACTGAAGTACAGATTGGATAGAGGAATTTTCTCAATGTCAGAGGTCCAGTGTTGATAACTGTACTGGGATGATGTACCACAATATCCCTGTTTTTAGCAAATAGACATTGAAGTACTAGAATCCCATCTACTTGGGAGCCTGAGGCAAGAGGACTGCAAGTTCTAGGTCAGCCTGGTCAATTTAGTAAGACCCTGTCTCAAAATTTTAAAAGGGGCTGTGGGTATAGCTCTGTGGTTATGTACCCCTCGATTCAATCCCCAGTTTAAAAAAGGGGGGATTAGAATAATAAATTTACAAACACCTATCACCCAGGTTTAATATTATGAACTCATGGGCTGCAGGCGTGGCTCGGTGGTAGAGCCCTTGCCTAGCACGCATGAGACCCTCAGTTTGATCCCCAGCACCATGAAAAGAAAATACAGAAATTATGTATGCGTACACTGGTGGAGGGGGATAATAAAGAACAGAGTAAAATATTTATAATAGTGAATTCAGGTCAAGGCGATATCAGGGATCTTTGTCCTAGTTCATTTATGCAGTCTTTCTGTAAGTTTGAAACTCTTAGCGAATAAAAATTGAAAATGTTCCAGGTCAGCCCACTCTTCCCTCTGGGTTGTAAATGCCGGATCAGGCCGGGCAGCTCGAAGACTTCAAAGGCAGATGGCCAAGCCCAGCCCAGTGATTGGCAGAGTCTGGCCGCATCACTAATGCTTCTCAATGCAAGTGTGCTGGGAGGGGCTGCCCAGCTCTGGAGCCAGAGCCGGCTCTGTTCTGTCCTCCCTGTCTGCAGGTGGATCTGTGAGGGTGCTTTGGGCTGCAGGCAGTGACCACTGCAGCTCCAAGGTCCAAAGGCTGGAAGATTGTGTGTTTGAGAGAGGAGTTGGGGTCAAAACCTCTCTTCCCTCTCTCTCTGTCTCTCTTTGCAAATGCATTTAATTTTTTATCAAGGCAGGAAGTAGACTTTATTGGTGAGCGTGAGTAAGGAGGGGCTACACAGTAGGAGCCCTCATGACTGCAGAGCCCACCACCTGTGCAGGGGACAGTGACTGGGGATATGTTTGGCTCTGCAGCCTCAGGGATGAGTCACTTCTGAGCCCCCATGTAATTCACCAGCATTAAACTTGGTAAAGCTCCACTTCTTTGAGATGTGGGTCTTCCAGAGGGCAGGGACCCTGAATCCGGCCCTGTGTAGGCTCTGCAGCTTGTTGCCCTGTGGATATGATGACTTGGCAAATGTGAACCTGGCCACTGACCTAGGGTCCCAGAGGCACCTGCATGCACAAGAATGCGTGTGGGAGCAATTTTTTGTCCCTAAAAAACAACACCTCCACTCTAAATAATAGAAGAGCTCAAGCTGACCTGGTCCCATTTGCCTCAAGTGCCAGCATCGGGTGGGTACAGGCAGCAACCAGCCATGATCACAGGCCACAGGTCCAAAGTGATTGCCAAATCTGTTACTGCGGAAACATTAACATTTTTTCCAAAGTGCTCATCATTTGTAGGCTGCAGATGAACCCCCAACTCCATCTAGACTTCCCTGACGCCTCCACGGCCAAGACTGGGGCCTGTGCCCCGCGCAAGTCTAAGGCCAAGGGTGAGGATTACCGAGGCTGGCTCAGATCGAGCAGGATTCATTTCCTGGGACTGGCAGATTGCTCTTTGTCCCAACAAAATTAGGTCCTGTTGGCAAGGGAGACAGGATGAAGCGGCCCCCAGGGTCTGTTTCATAGCTTTGGTGGGGGACACCATGGGTCTTCTGTGATCTGGACTGAAGAGCAACTTGGATCTACAAGGAGGCCCGGAAGCCCTGAGCCCCCTCACAGGCTGGTGGGGTCTAGGCGCAGACCAGGGATCTCCACAGCACACGTTCGTGCTCAGCACCCCTCTCAGCCTCAGTCCTCGCTGGTCTTCCAGTCCCGCCTGTTCAGGGCGCGTTGACCCACCCCCTTGCTCAGGACAATTAGGGCGCCACCTTCCTTGAGTGAGTGGGAGAGAGATGGGCTGTGACCCGAGTCAATCCGATCACGGGTAATGGTGGCACTTCAGCAGAGTTCCCAGGAAGTGGCCCCGCTTCCCACCAGACTGGTTCCTGCCAGGATGTGGTCTGCAGCTGTGGTTGCCATCTTGCTGGCAGGCGGGCTGAGGCAGGAAACCAAGAGGAGGCAGATACCGAGCCCGGTAACCTCCTGAAGCCAGCCAGGCCCGAAGCCAGGACTCTTCAGATACTGGAGTCAATCAATTTCTTTTTTCACATAAGCCAATGCCAAATGGGTTTTCTACCCTTTAGGAGTAAAAGAATTCTAAGTTTTTCAACTTTCAGAGAAGCCGAAAGCCTTTGTTTGAAAGGCAAATTCTCAGGTCCTGTCCCCAAAGAGTATGACTAAGTCATCTTGGGCGGGGCTTAAGCCTCAGACCTTTGAAACTAGATCCTCTGAGGCCCTCATTTTAGGTGGCCCTGCCCATTAGATTCTGAGACTCTCCGGCCCAGGCCTGGGAGGTAAGGGAAGCCCAGAACTTTCCATCACAAAGCCCCACTACCTTCTTGGCAAAGGGTGGGGAAATACTTTTCATTCTTTCCCAATGACTGGAGTTGAGAAAATGGAAGGCGGTTGATTTCTCAATCAGGCTACTGGCCGTGAGGCTTCCCATAGCTATCCTTGCTGTATGGTTGCTGAGGTAACTGGGAACTCAAGCAAGAACTGCCTCCCAGCCAACCTCAGAGATTGCAAACCCCAGCGGCCCCAGGGGCCAGCCAGGGAGGACACCAGTGAAGCAACACGGAGCCAGGGAGGGTGGGGCCCATGGAGAGCAGAGCAGCCTCATCTAGCCAATGACATTGACTTTCACTGATGCACGGCAGCCAGGAGGGCGGGACTGGCTTCTCTTCTCATCGCAGCGTGTCTGCCCTCTGGTAGGTTGCCCTCTCAGAGACCCGCGCCGAGGCCACTGTCTGACAGTAACGGTTGCTCTTCCTCAGTTTTTCCAGGAGAAATCCTGGAAGAGACGTCCCGGCCGGTTTGGGATCCCAGGGCCAGCCCTGTTCTGTCACTGCAGCTGAAGGGGGCTGGTGATGGGTGGGTCGGATTGGAATCATGGGCCCATCTGGGAGATTGACCACAGAGACTGGGACAGGTTGCCTCATCCCTTGGTTGGGGGTCCCCAGGGGCAGACCCTGAGATCAAGACTTCGGAGGCAGGTGGATGACTTGGGAGGGGATCCCAGGAAGCACCGTTAGGGGAGGAGGGCAGGAGACAGGGGTGAGAAGGCAGGCAATACAGGATGCATGGCCAAGCGTGTCACCTCTAGAGATGACGGAAGCAACGGCCCAGGGAGAACCTGCAGCCAGGGTAGAGCGGGGGCCTCTGAGTATCCATCTCAGGGTTGAGGTTGCTGAGGAATTTTCATTGTTGTCCTAGAGCAGCTGCCAGGGGTGTTAATTGGAAGAAAGTCCTCAGATAGACAGACGAAGGATGGACCAGGGAGAACTGACGCGCGGGTCACGGCCAGGCGCTGAGAGCACTTGCTACAAAGGAAACCTGGGTGCTATCATCAGACACATCAGGCACGGACGCTGGGCAGACCACAGATGTTGGTCTCAGGAGCCCCTCATTCAGTCAAGCAGTGACCGTGTGGTGCACAGGCCTGAGCTGAGCCCTGCCTGGCCATTTCCCATCTATAATGTTAGGCTCGTCCCTGTTCCTTTCCCAGCTCCGCTTTCCTCATCTGGATAATATGGAAAATAACTCCCACCTGCCATGGGTGGCGCGGAATCCAACGGACAAATGTCAAGCACCTGGCAGCAAGGGCCAGACAAATAAACAGCAGCTGATTGGAGAGTAGTCTGCCAGCCACCCTTCTCCCCCGATGCATTTTCTTTTTTATGAGTAATAAAAACCTCAAGTTTAACTAGGCATATGGCCACGGGAAATAAAGGATTACATTTCCCAGCCTCCCTGGACATGAGGTGTGACCATGTGGCTGTAATCCAGCCAGTAGGATGTCAGTGGAGATCATGTAACTTTTAGGATGTACCTTAGTACATCCTAAAATGGTGGTGAGCTTTCCAGGTGTTGGCAGGAAGGTAAACCTGGTGGCAGGAGCTAAAGCAGACACTTTGGGCTGGGAAGCGGTTTCTACAGTAACACTGTTTCCATCCCTGCCGTCCTGTTCAGGATGGTTACAGAGGAGAGACACCGATCCCTGTTGATTCCACTTTACCCAAGCCTCTCACGGAGTGAACGCTGTATCTGTATTGGGTATTATTGTCCTAATATAAACCCTTCTTCACGCGAAGCTCAACTAACTTCGAGGGGTTCCAGTGCAGACAGAGGGCATGGGGGGAGATTAGTGGTGTTTGGTCATACGCAGGCATTATGTACACAAACTCGGTTTCAGATTTTTTAGGGAACACTTGACTATGACTTTCATCTCATTACCATATTAGATAGTATATTGGTTAAGACATAGAATTTGTTTTAACTTTCGAGGTGTACTAGGAATTGAACCAAGGGTGCCTTTGCCACTGACTTACATCCCCAGTCCTGTTTTCTTAATTTTGAGACACCATTTCTCTAAGTTGCTGAGCATCTCACTAAAATTGCTAAGGCTGGCCTCAAACTTACAATCCTCCTACCTCAGCCTCCAGAATCACTGGGATTCTAGGCAAGCACCCCCACACTCTGCTTGGTTCTAATATTAACAATCCAAAACAACTATTACCTTAAAAAGATAGGAATTCACCAACTTTCTGTGTGCCTACAAAATGAGCCCCATTTGGAAGACGCCAAGGTTGGCCACTAGTGGGGCCCACTTGGATAGTGGGTGCAGTGGCCTTTGAATGTCTCCGTGGCTGAACCACGGGAAAGGAATCCCAGGGGAAAGATCGTCCAGGCGCCTGGGAGACTCTGCTCAAAATAAAAGGCCTCAGGAGAGTTTGGGCCTGCCTGGGGTGGGTGGGGTCAAGGCATCTTTCCCGCCGTCCCAGCGCAAAGTACTTGGCTACTGCTTCTTCTTTTAATTTTTTGAGTGGACACAGTAGCTTTCACTGTTTTTATTTTTTATTTTCAGGGGGTGCTGGGCGAGCGCTCCGCCCCCAGCCCAGCCCACTTGGCTTCTCTCTAATGGGGCCAACCGCAGGTGTCCTGTCCTCCTGGCTCTCAGCTCCATGTTTGCTGCTTTTTCTGACCAAACTACAAGCTTTAAAAATCTCTCTGCTCCACTCTCTGCCCCTCATTCTCGCTGTAAACCTGGAGGACCAAAAGCCGCCCAGGCCCTCACCGGAAACCGAAGGCCACGTTGCCTCTTCTCCACCAGAGCGATTGTTCTCCACAAGCAGTCTCAGGGCACGGACAGAACGCGGACAAGCTGCGTCCCCTCATGCCAGGTCCCAGAGAGTCCTCGTTCCTCTGAAACCTGGTCAGCACCGTCTTCGCCTCTCATTCCCATCTGCACTCTGGTCTTCTGAGCTACCCAGAGTCACCTCTCAAGCCCCACTTACGGTGTCCTAGCCTGCTTCTCCAAACTATCCCCAGTCCTTTTTGCAAACCTGTCCAGAGTTAGGGTCGTGGCTCAGCGGTAGAGCGCTTGCCTAGCATGTGGAAGGCACAGGGTTCCATCCTCAGCACCACATAAAAATAAATTAATAAAATAATAAAGGTATTGTGTCCATTCACAACTAAAAAAAATATATATATATATATATAAAGAACAAACAGTTTCAAAGGCTTCTGAACCATGTGGTCAGGTATAGTCACAGAGAGGACCCCATTTCTTGATACCAGCTTTCTGTTTTAGTCAGCTTTCTGTTGCTGTGACAAAATACCTGAGGAAAACAAAAGGAAGAAAGATTTAGCCCATGATATCAGAGGTTTGAGTCCTCAATCGCTTGGCTCCTCTGATTTTGGTCACTGGCAAGCAGGACATTGTGGTGGGGAGTGTGTGGGAGCAGAAAGCAGCTCACTTCATGGAGGCCAAAAAAGCAGAACAGGAGGGAGGGAGGAAAGGGTGGCAGAGACAAAATACGCCCTTCAAAACACGTCCCCAAAGACTCATTTCCTCCCCATACACCCCTACCTCCTGAAGGTGCCACCCTCTCCCAACAGCGGGTCAAGCTTCGAATCCATCAATGCAGTGATCCATTTCTGAGGTCACGGCCCTCGTGATCCAGTCACCTGACAACAGCCCCCCTCTGAACCCCGCTGTTCAACACACCAGCTTCTGGGGGACAGTTACGATCCAGACCATCACAGGAGGCACGCAGACCTCGCTTAGCACTATGGAATCCACGCAGGCACTGGGACCAATGATTCTAAATCCAAATCCGTTCTCTTATTTTATTTTCTGCGTCCCTGTAGACCTGACCCTGAACTCTGCAGGCCTCAGAGTTCACCCTCATTCAGTAGCCTTGATTTATCACCTCCCGTGCCTGGGTCTTCGTGCTAACCACCAAGGGCATACGAACCCATAATGAGACAGAGTGAATCTCTGTTCCCCAACACTTGAGAGCAAAGATTTCAGCCCCAAGGCTAATGTGCTGATTGAGACAGATCATGGGACAGTATGTGACACATAGTAACATTCAGTTAACATCCATTTCCTTCTTTCCTCTCTCCCCCACCAGTTTCTGGAGACTCAGCTCCTCAAATACCAAGAGAGAGTTGGAGGAGGCCCAGTCGGCCTGAGCAGGAAATGGGAATCCCGGCGTGGCGAGGGCTTCCTCTGGTCTTCCTGCATGCTCCCCTCCCTCCACGTCAGATCTGCTCGGTTCCTGGGCCAGTCTGGACCTTCAGAACCTGTCTTCCTCTCCACCTTCTTTTTCCTCTGTGGTGCCTGCCAAGCAGTTTCCCCACGATGCTCTTCTCGTTCACTAAAGGTCCCTTCAGCTTCATCCATCGTGCTGTGTGGCCAGCGTGTTGTTTCCCTGATGCTCCTGAGTGGCTGTGTGTGTTCCGCCTGAATCTGGTGGACGCTTGGTCCTTTCCTTAAACAGGAAGTAGAAAGCTCTTACCTAGAGTCAAGCTCAAGTCAAATTCAAGATGAGCAAAACACCCACCTGACTGGATGTCCTAGAGAGATCCTCTGGTGACTGTTCCAAAGATGGGCCAGAGACATTTGGGGGAACAGGGAGCTTACTAATGTACTTGAGGGGGTAATGGACTAAATTATTAAGTGTATTTAATCAGCCTGTCTCAATATCTATGGTGCCACCGTGTCTCAATAGATACCCAGGAGGTGGGTAACCTGACCCTTGTGGGAGCCGAGCCCAGCTTCAGCGTTTTGGAGGAGTGAAGGCTTTGGACTCGAGGTGTGAGAAGGGCCTCAGCTGGTACCACTTCCCTGAGCCCCGGTTCCTCATCTGCATGATGGAAACAGAAACTCCAGTTCCCAGTGCGTCCTCCATCTGGCCTGTGCCTGGCTCTGCATCTGCTCCTGCTCCGTCACTGCGGACACACAGGCGGGCCTCCTGGCACCTCCCTCCTGCTAAGCTCCTTATGTCCAGCACCCTGTCCTGCTCCTCCCTCTGCCTCAGACACACTTCCCAGGTCCTGCTGGGGGCTCTTCTTCAGTTCTGTCAAACAGCATGTTGGATCCTGTTTTTATCCTGTCAATCCCTGTCTTGTCTTTTCTCTCTCTCTCTCTCTCTCTCTCTCTCTCTCTCTCTCTCTCTTTTTGGTACTGGTGATCAAACCAAGGGTTGCTTTACCACTGAGCTTCATCCCAACCCTTTGTGTTTTATTTTGAGACAGGGTCTCAGTAAGCTGCTGAGGCTGGCCTCCAATTTACAATCCTCCTGCCTGAACCTCCCGAGTGGCTGGGATTAAAAGTATATGCCACTGTGCCCAGCCACTCCCTGTCTTTTGACTGGACTGCTTATTGTATTGTCACTTAAAGCAGTTTCTGGTAAGTGAGGACTGTCTTCTGAGACAAGCATAACCAAGTAGGTGGGGTGGGGTGGTTCAGCATTTTATTTTATTTTACATAAGCTTTTATAATGTCATTTTCAATTGATGGATCCTAATTGTACACATTTACGGGGTGCGGTGATGTTCGGATACATCGGTAAGCCTTGGGAGGGTGAACTCATGCTCATCAGCATGCCTGTCTCCTCAGAAAGCCTGGTCACCCAGGACCTCACTTCTGGAAGGCGCTGTGCCGCGGCTGCCGACTCTGCATGAATCCCAGCGTGAGGGCATCGGGGGCTCCCTGGAGGCGAGGGGCCCACTGCCCCACCTGGAACAGACGTCAGACAGAGACTGTCTCACCTGGGACACTTCCCCCTACACTGCTCTTCTCTGAACTTTATCCCATGTTTCTGGGAAAGCAGAGATGGTTCTAAATTAATTTCTGTTTCTCACAAATCTTATAAGAAAATTAATCCTCCAAAGATCGTCACAGAAAAAGAACGTTTATTTCTCTCTTGCATAATGGTCTGGGTTGAGCAATCAGGTGGCTCCTTCCACCCAGTTGCCTGCTCTCTTTCCCACACAGGACTTCTAGCTTTGATGCAAAATGGCTGCCCTAGCTCCCTCCATCACATCCACATCCAGTCTGCAGAGGAAACAGGGGCATGGGCTGTGCTTTAAGGAAATAGCACGAAAGCTGTGCTTGTCATTTTGTTTGCACCTTGTAGGCCAGGCTTGCTCTTTTACAGCATCCCCTTGCAAGAACTAACCAAGGTCCCAGGAGAACTATGTTAATTGCTTCTAAGGACTGCATGCCCAGGGATTAAGTCACCTTCACTGGGACTCACCTCTCACAGGGCCTGTCACCTCACACTGGCACACTAATAACCAAGCCTTCCATGCGTGAGCCCTGGGGATACACCGCTTCCAAACCAGAGCACCCCTCCGATCCTTGCTACCTGATCTTCAGCTTTGAGGATGGGCTCCTTTAAGATGCCCGGTTTAGTAGAGGGCAGAGGACGTGGCACCCAACGGGCCCCAGGAAACATGCACGGGGCTGGACACAGAAGGCCTGAGGCCGTGGCGCAACATCCCTGGGCTACAAAAACCAAAACAAGACACCCTGAGAAATATCCCGAGTCCCTCTGGCTCCCAGATGATCTCAGGAACTGTGCGACTTGTGCACACAAGGTCTGGATTGTTTCCCCTGAACCTGTTCCCTTGACAACTGGGGGTGATCTTTAGACCCCAATAACAGCAACATTCCCACATAACCCAGCTCTTGCAAAGCCTGCACTACTGACATTCGGGGTCAGGTTTTGGACATTTATTACTGGTCTTTTTTTTTGTACTAGGGACTGAACCCAGGGGCACTTAACCACTGAGTCACAGCCCGGCCCTTTATATACATATATTTTTGAGTCAGGGTCTCACTAAGTTGCTTAGGGCCTCCCAAAGTTGCTGAGGCTGACTTTGAACTTATGATCCTCTTGCCTTGATCCTCCTGCCTCAGCCTCCAGGGGCGCTGGGATTACAGGCGTGGCCGCTGCACCTCATTGCTTCTTTCGGTCCCACGAGGGAGGCGTAAACAAGCCGCTTCAGCGTCACTCTCCCTGAGCTCTGCCCACCTTCTCTGTAGAAGCCTTGAGTTCACTTCCCAGGTGCAGTGGGGACTTGGGTACTTACAGTGTGTCATCCTTTGAGACTCTGCCACCTGCCACTCTCTCCGTTCCTCTGTGGCAGAACAGTGGTGCTCTCTGCTCTTCTTCCCACCTAGTGCTCGGCTCTTCCCCTGCCGGGGCAGCTGGGTAGAGCGCTGGGGCGGGCTCCTTGCACACTAGCGCAGCCTGGAGTCCCTCTGACTCGAGCTGCAGACCTTCGGGGCTGGACGCCGGTCGGCCTGTGAACTTAGGGAGCTTAGCAATGTCCTTGACCTCCACTCTCTGGACGCCAGTAACAACCTCCCTCCAGCCCTGGAAACCAAAACCAGATTTTGACAAATGTCCCCTGGGGGCACAGTCACCTCAGCTGAGACCCATTTTTAACCTCTGCTTTGAAACTGAGGTGGATAACATCATCACCATTTTCCAGATGAGGAAACCAAGATCTCCCAAAGAAGCGTGGCTTGTCCAGGCGCAAGGGGATGGGGCGTCTCTCTGAAACCAGTGATTCCCAGATTCTCCAGCTGGTAAAATCCCCCGGGGCCCTGGCTCATAGAGGCCTGGCCCCAGCCCGGATCTGTGGCACGGGAGGGTCAGGAAAGGGCGGGAGCCCTGAGTTTGCTCCGCGTTTGCTCCAGGGTGGATTTCCAGCAGGGCCCTCCCAGGGTCCAGCTCTCCTCCTTGGTCCTCGGGGCTGGGATCAAACCCAGGATTTCCAGTTCCCGCACCCAACCGATTGAAACTATCTTGCTTGTCTAACAAAATCTGAAGGTAAGAATTCATTCCTTTGCCAAATGAAATTAGCTGGGTTAGCGAGCAGGGTTAATAAAGTCATTGTCATGCGTCAAGTGTTCCTGAGAAGGATAAAGGTGTCCTGAAACCAAGATCAAGCAACCCTTGTTGGTCTGAGACATGTTGCTGACTCCTGCTGTGCGCTGCTCTCTTTGCACAAGTTATTTTTAATCCCACAGCAAATATTGAAATGTAAGAACTGTCCTGTTTTAGCAAAGAAACTGAGGTCTAGATTCTGAAAAATCACAGAGACAATGGGAAGGAAAAATATATAATTAAAAAGAGAGAGAGAAAAGAAGAAGAAGGAGGAGGAGAAGAGAAAAAAGCAAAAACAAATCAATCAAAACAAGGAAGAGAAGGCGAGCCCCTGCCATGTGCCTAAATCCTGCTGAGGGAATTGTGATTCACTCTGAGTAAACAAGACCTCCACACAGTGCTGGCCTTCCCAGACACACCCGCCAGGGCTGAGGGACACCCGCCTCCTGTGCCGCCTGGCTGCCCAGTGCCGGCCCAGTTGAACAGAAAGAAGGAACAGGCCAGGTGTTCTGCAGGCAGCCCCGTGTCTGCTGGGACCTCACTCACTTTAGAGAAGGGGCCTCACAACAGCAGGTGACCCCAGACCCCTCGCTAGGCCGGCAGGCTCTCCAGTCCCTCTGACACCTGGGCCTCCTGGCGAGCAGCCAGCCTCCAGCCCCCAGCCCCAGGCCACTGTGGAGGCCTCTCCTCTGCCCTCCAGCTCCTGAGAAGTCTACCCGGAGCGCACCTGCTTGAGCAGCCGGTGGTGACCCCTGGTCTACAGGGGACCCCTGTCCGTGAAAAATCCCATGAGTCCTTCTCCAAGGTTCCTGGGAAAGGACTCCCAGATAAGGGGCCCATCCCAGAAAGAAATAAAACCTTGGCCCAGGGCCCAGACATTCAGGGAAACCAGCTGCCCTGTCTTGTGGGGGAGGGGGCAGTGGTCACCTTGAGCCAAGTCTCCTCCTTTAGATTCAACCGATCTTTCATCAACTATTTATAGGTGTGACATTTATTCATACATTCAACAAATATGTATTAGAAGGGGCAGGGTAATCCTCATCTTTAACTGTGGTGTCCCCTCCTTATCTGACTGTGGCTTTGCTTTTCCCAATTGCAATCACTTGTGGTCCAAAAATATTAAATGGAAAATTCCAGACATAAGCAATTCATAGGTTTTGAGGTGCACACTGTTCTGAGTCCCGTGATGAGATTTCTTGGTAACATCTGTGGTTTTGAGCATCCACTGGGGGCTTTGGAATCTGTCCCCGCTTGAATAAAGGGGCACCTGTGTATTCACCTTGGAATTGTTGGCATTCATTATTCCAAGAAGCTTGTGCTGCTTTTGTTTGAATAGCCTTGGGTCTGATGTATTATTCTTGTTAAGATTTTCGGTGCTGGAGAGAGAACCAAGGGTCTCATTCGTGCTGGGCAAATGCTCTGACACCAGGTTGTACCCCCAGCTTTTGATATTTTTTGTCTTTTGGCAGGACTGGGGATTGAACCCAGGGGTACTCTACCACTGAGCTACGTTGCAGCTCTTTTTTCTTTTTCTTTTGAAACAGGGTCTCACTAAATTGCTGAGGCTGGCCTGGAACTTAGGATCCTCCTGCCTCAGCCTCCCGAGTCACTGGGTTACGGGGGAGGGCCCCTGCGCCCGGTCCAAGTGTCTTCACTTTGTGCCTGGCAACCCTGAGTCAAAGGGAGCTCCTCTTTCCCAGCAGTTCCAGCCAAAGTTCCAGGAATGAGGCTCAATGGTCCAGTTGGGATTGTGTGCCCATCCCAGACCCAGTTATCACAGCCAGAGGAATGTAATACCCTGCTTGGCCCCTGGAGCCATGGCCTAGACCCAACCCCTGGGGCAGAGCTGGGGAGGGAATGGTTCCCCAAAGGAGATCTGAGATGCTCTTTTCTGATTCAGAAGAAATAAATGTCACACAGGCAAGACAGATGGTCCCCACTGCAAACGCTTCCTGGAGAAGCTGACCTTTAGGTGAAAACCCAAGGGTGACCTGGACTTTGCCAGGTGACAGACAGGAAGTGACCAGAAAGGGCAAACATCTAGGGAACAGGTCTTGTTCTGGAAAATGCAAGGGATTTAGACCAATACTGTAGGAGGCGGGAGAGGAAGAGCTGAGGTCAAAGAGCCAAGGCAGCTTCAGGGAACTGCCATGTGAACCTGCCTCCCCCGCGCCCCCAACAGGACTCAGTCATGGGGTTTTCACACTGTCCTACTTCAAGCTTGGTGAATGCTCCTCAGCCAACATGTCACCCATCAGCCGGTCTTGTCACTGGCTGATTCATATCAGGGTCTGCAAGGTCAGCTGATTCCCACAGATTGGACCACAAATCTTCCAGAGTCTTACAGGATGAACCCCTTTTCATCTTTCTTTTTTTGTTGTTTTTTTTTTGGTTGTTTGTTTTTTGTTTTTTGGTATCAGGGATTGAACCCAGAAGGCGCTTAACCACTGAGTCATATTCCCCAGTCCTTCCTTTTTAAAATTTTTTTTTTTTATTTTGAGACAGTGTCTTGCTAAGTTGCTTAGGGCCTTGCTCAGTTGCTGAGGCTGGCTTTGGACTTGCGATCCTCCTGCCTCAGCCTCCCCAGCTGCTGGGATGACAGGCGTGGGCCACGGCACGCGGCAGGATGAAGGAATCCTAACTTGCGAATGGAGGGGGGCTTGGTAAGGATCGTAGCACCGCGTGTGCACCCTCGTGGTATTCAGGCAGGTTTCATCTAATTGGAAAAAAGACACCACATTATAACTACGTCTGGCCTGCCGTGGAGGCACGTGCTGGTAATCCCACATACTTGGGGAGCTGATCACATGTTCAAGGTTAGCCTTAGCAAGCTGCTTAGCAAGACCCTGGTTCAAAATGAAAAATAAAAAGGGCTGAGGATACAGGTCATTCGGACACTGGCTCCATCCCCAGCACTGCAAAAGAAAAAAAAGTTCTCTGGCCACCACTGTCCCTTGACTATGTCCTGTCTGCACAGCTGGGTCTCCTCTCATCCTCAGAAGAATCTCAAGAAGAACATGCTTTTGCTATCCCCATTTCACAGATGGGACTGGTCTGGACGCTCACAAACGAGACTGCTTCTCATTCCTTACAGCCCATGTAAGACACAGGGAAACTTCTCTTCCCAGAGTCGAAGCAACTTGCCAGATGCAGCAAAAACAGGGGGTGTTCCCACACTGCGATGAGAAGAGGGGCAGCCAGGCTGGGTTACAGTCCAGGGGCGCTTCCCACGGTTGAGCAGGGTGTTCATCTCACCAGCAGTTCCACTCCTGGAAACACACACCTGAGAATGGAAATCATGCCACAGAAAAAACCTGTACATACACTGCAGTATGATTTTTTTATAGCCCAACATGGCAATGTCTGAATGTCCAACAACCAAAAAATGCACACATGAAATGTGGTATGTCCATACAGTGGAATCTTATGCAGCAGAAAAAAGTGAATGAAATTCCGATAGATGCTACAGAACAGGTTAACTTTGAAAACACTATGGTAAATGACAGAAAACCAAACAGAAAATATATATATGATTTGTTCATATGAAATGTCCAGAATAGGCACATCTACAGAGACAGAAAGAAGATACATTTGGTGGTAAATGGGAAGTGGCTAAGTGTTAATGATGAAATACTCTAAAATTGATTGTGGAGATGGCTATACAACTCTGTATGAAAAACCTTTGAATTGTACACTTTGTTTTTTTTCCTAAATGAAGTTGCAAGCATTAAATGGGTAAATTGTATAGCCTGTGAATTATATCTCAGCAAAGCTGTTATGTAACAATGTTGCTGAAAACTCAGTCCTTGTCGAGGATGCCAATCCAACAATGACAGAGTTTCAAGAAAAAGGAAAAAGAAGGTTTATTGCTTTGCTAGCAAAGGAGAAGCACAGGGGACTCCTGCCCCATAAGATGTGATTCTGCCCATCAGCAGGAGCAGGGGACTTTTAAAGAGGTGACTCTAAAGCTCCATTCCATGTGTTCTCTGTTGGAGTTGTGATTCACTTGTTAATTCAGGAGATGGTCATTTCTGAGAGCTTCTGGTGCTATCCCCAGAGTCTGGATGACTTTGTTCCTGTGGTGGGTGTGTGATGACTCTGCCCAGGACGGGGAGGAAAGGTGATCCTATTTTCCCTGAGATTAGGGAAGTGGGGGGTGGTTAGGGAGGAGTGGACAGAGAGGAAGAGAAAGAAATGTCCATTTTAAAAAAATAAGTGACAGTGGCAGAGCAGCAAGGGCAGTATTCATAGCATAAAGTGGACACTGTTACAGCGAGATTACAATACATCACCAAGTTGATCTGAAAGCAGGAGACGGAACAACCTTTATTCACCAGCTGGTGGTTGGGATGGGCAGGCTGCAAGCCTACAGCTTGGCCCCCTCCAGGGTGAGAGCACATCTCTTATACCAGAAGTAAAGCATGTCACTACTTTAATCACAAGTGACTGTTGCCATGATTCAGAACTACAAACAAACACCGTGAGACCTAGAGCCATGAGCAGACGGGGAAGTGGGTCAAGATGACCCTAGTTGAATACAAGTTAAAGAATGACCACTAATATCTGGACAATCATTCTCTGACAGGGTACATTGTTCAAGAAAACATGGGGACCAAAAAGAGAAAAATTTTACATTGTGTAAGAATTGCCATTTTGTGTTGCCAAACATGCTTTACTAAGCAACTGTTGATGGGGACAGAGGCGGGGTGTTCCCACGGGAGAAGCATTTCTTACATGACCTAGAGTCTCAGGGTGAATGGAGTCTGTTTGGTCATTGCCTATGACATTACAATTCCCCAATTTCTACATTCTATTTCTATGGAAAAATGGGTGGCATCTGCAAACTGCTTCCTACTGAAAGGTGGTGAAGTTGGGGGAAATAACCCAAAGTCCTTGTACTCTATCAGGTGGGGCGTGGACAGTTAAGAGTATTCAGCACCAGACCCGTCCAGAGGTCCACAGTGGCAGATGGCAGGTGATTCCTCAAGGCATACATAGGGCAGGGATCATGCTAAGACAATAATAAAGACAGCAAAGCATTACTTTTTTGTAAATAAGTAGTACAAAAGCAATTAGTATCTTGGCCAGTCTCTGAGAACCACGAGGACAGTAACTCAAAATCTCATCAGTGAGAAACAGATCAAGTTCATCAGTGTAGGAGGTTAGGAAGATGTGTAGGTCTATGAAATCAGACTCCAATTAAATCAGGACAAATTTTTGACTCTTGTTATTGGCATCAGATCTGCTATTTTGCTGCCACCATTATTCTCCCTTCCCTATGCCACTTTACAACCCAGATTGTTAACCCATGAACCTCCTCCCCAGCCATTGGCCTGTTGTCATTAGCCCGCGAAGTTCCACTACTTAACAATGGCTTCCCCGCCATCTTCTCTCTCTCCCTCGCTCTCCCTCTCTCGCTCTCTCTCTCCTCTTCCTTTTCACTGTCTCCTCCTCACTCTTGCTCCCTCTCTCTAGCTCTCTGTCTCTCTGTCTCTCTGTCTCTCTGTCTCTCTCCCTCTCACCCTGTGCACAGACACTCTGTCCATCCACTTAATAAAATCTCTTGCATGAGTTCCCGTGTCCGGAGTGGTCTTTGGGTGCTTTCACTTGTGATCGTTATTAAGCGAGCTCGCACGAGAACCCTTCCTTTACAGACTTCAGCTTTACTTACTTTGGTAGGGCTGACACAAGTGTGCATCTTAAGTTACCTTTAAAATAATATTGTGCTTTTAGGCTATACTCTCCTGCCACTTTTTTAAGACCAAGATGGTCAAAACTGACCTTGTTCCTATCTACTCTTAAGAGTCAGCTGAGATTCTCAGAGATCACTCTTGGGGACAGGTGAGAATCCTCCTGGCTCCTTTAGCTCTCCTCTACCAGTGGTGCCACTTGCCAGGATCAGCCAGGGTCTGGTTGACCATTTCTGGCTTCTCTTGGAAGCAGGGATATTGCCGTCTCCAATTTGCTGAATGTGCACTGGTTGGCTCCCTGTTCTTTAGGGTCCTCTCAATCTCCCTGATCAGCAGATCTGATGACTCATGAGAGTTGCAGGGCCCAGAGAAGAGTCCTGTCATTCTCTGGGTCCTGGCTGACCTTAGAGGGAAGGGCCATATGGTTGACCACTTTTTCCTCGACCCTTTCACTTCCTAGACTTTGGTCTCCAAGTTTTTGGTTTTAAACACCCAGCAAGCCAGCTTCGAGGTTATAACTTCAATATATAAATTTTACAGATACCCTTTTCATTTAATTGGGGTTACTATTAGAATTGTAAGTCAGCATTATACACTGTCTGTCCTGTAGGTGATGGTTTATTATCTCAAATTAACCCAGGTTGGTGGTTTTCTTGGTTTTTTTTTTTTTTTTTTTTTTTTTTTTTTTTTTTAGAAGCAGTACCTCTGCAAAACACTAACGGGCAACACTTACAGAGTTTATGAGGAAAATACAAAGTGAAATTAACAGAACAAAAACATATTCAGTTTTTTTAATAGCTGTGAACCAAGAAAAATGACTTTTATAATCTTGAAACTTTACTTAGTTATTATATTTGCTGTTTGAGATCACACTAATTTTTTTTCAGTGCTGGGGACTGAACACACAGGACCTTGTGCTTGCGAGACTAGCACTCTAGCAACTGAGCTATATTCCCAGCCTGAGATCACAGTAATCTTTACAACAAAAATCAATCTTTTGAATGCAACTTTATTTTTAATTTTTTTAATTTATTTTTTTTATTTTTACAGACTGCATTTTGATTCACTGTACACAAATGGGGTACAACTTTTCATTTCTATGGTTGTACACAATATAGATTCATGTCATTCATGTAATCAGACATATACATGGGGCAATATTGTCTGTTTCACTGTACAGTCTTTCCTTTCCCCACCCCTCCTGCCCCATTTTCCTCTACACCATTCAAAGTTCCTTCATTCTTCTCTTTCCCCCACCCTGCCACCCTCCCTTGTTATATATTGCCATCCACTTATCAGACAAAGCATTCAAACTTTGGTTTCTTGGGCTTGGCCTATTTCACTTAGCATGATTGTCCAGAGCCGGCAGGTCATGCGCCCTGCCTTGCCTCATGGTCACGCCCCCTGCCTCGCCTCATGCTGAGCTAAGATGGCGCCTGCCAGATGCTGGTGGGGCGTGCCTCTACCTGTATACACAACTGTCAGACTATACCAGGTGCATCAGACTAGATTGTGTGGTGCTTCATGACTGGACAACTACATTTCCTTATTCGAGTTCTGGCACGAGGACTAGTCTTGCCTTCGCGCGCTTTCCCCTGATTGGTTTTTGTACTTTATATTAACTGTGTTTATTCCCCTAATAAATGAGACTTGATCAGGCTTTTGTCTTGTCTCCATTTCTCGTGTCTCTTGTCTCTCCCAATCCCCGCTCCCCTCTCCAGGTTCCCGTTGAAGTCCTGTGGGTCAGGACACATGATATTTTCCAACTTCATCCATTTACCAGCAAATGCCATAATTTTATTCTTCTTTAGGGCTGAGTAATATTCCATTGTATATACATAACCACAGTTTCTTTATCCATTCATCAGCTGAAGGGCATCTCAGTTGGTTCCACAATGTAGCTATTGTGAATTGAGCTGCTAGAGTGCTGATTTTAAGTCCTTTGGGTATAAACTGAGGAGTGGGATAGCTGGGTCAAATGTGGGTCCATTTCAAGTTTTCTGAGGAATCTCCATACTGCTTTCCAGAGTGGCTCCACCAATTTGCAACTCCACCAGCAATGTATGAGCGTGCCTTTTTCCCCACATCCATGCCAACACTTATTATTGCTTGTGTTCTTGATAATAGCCATTCTAATTGGGGTGGGATGAAATCTTAGGGTGGTTTTAATTTGCATTTCTCTAATTACTAAGGATGACGAGCACTTTTTCATATATTTGTTGATCATGTGTACATCTTCTTCTGTGAAGTGTCTACCCATTTCCTTAGCCCATTTATTGATTGGATTCTTTGTATTTTGGGTGTAAAGTTTTTTAAGTTCTTTATAAACTTTGGAGATGAGTGCTGTCTGAAGTGTGTGTGGAAAAGATTTTCTCCCACTCTGTAGGCTCTCTTTTCACATTATTGATTGTTTCCTTTGTTGAGAAAAAGCTTTTTAGTTTGAATCTATCCCATTTATGGATTCTAGCTTTTATTTCTTGCACTTATGGGGTCTTGTTAAGGAAGTCTGGTCCTAAGCCAACATGATGGAGATTCGGTCCTACTTTTTCTTCTATTTGGTGAAGGGTCTCAAGTCTAATTCCTAGATCCTTGATTCATTTTGAGTTGAGTTTTGTACAGGGTGAGAGATAGGGGTTTAATTTCACTTTACTGCATATGGATTTCCAATTTTCCCAGCACGATTTGTTGAATAGGCTATCTTTTCTCCATAAGTTATTGGCACCTTTGTCTAGTATGAGGTTACTGTACTTATGTGGGTAGGTCTCCATGTCCTCTATCCTGTACCATTGGTCTACCTGTCTATTTTGGTGCCAGTACCATGCTGTTTTTGTTACTATTGCTCTATAGTAGAGTTTAAGTTCTGGTATAGTGATACCTCCTATATCACTCTTCCTACTCAGGATTGCTTTGGCTATTCTGGGTCTTTTGTTCTTCCAGATGAATTTCAAGATTGCTTTTTCTGTTTCTATGAGAAATTTCATAGGGATTTTAATTGGAATTGTGTTAAATCTGTATAGCGCCTTTGGAAGTATGGCCATTTTGATAATATTAATTCTGCCTATCCAAAAACATGTGAGATCTTTCATCTTCTAAGGTCTTCTTCAGTTTCTCTTTTTAATGTTCTGTAGTTGTCATTATAGAGATCTCTCACCTTTTTTTGGTTAGATTGATCCCCAAGTTTCTTTTTTTTTTTTTTTTTTTTGAGGCTAATGTGAATGGAATTGTTTTCCTCATTTCCCTTTCAGATGTTTCATCACTTATGAATAAAAATGCTTTAGATTTATGTATTTTGATTTTATATCCCACAATTTTGCTGAATTTATTTATTAGGTCTAGACATTTTCTGGTGGAGTTTTTTGGATCCTCTAAATATAGAATCATGTCATCAGCAAATAGTGACAGCTTGAGTTCTTCTTTTCCTGTTTGTTTCCCTTGAATTTCTTTGATCTGTTTAATTGCCCTGGCTAGTATTTCAAGGACGGTGTTGAATAGAAGTGGTGAAAGAGGTCATCCCTGTCTTGTTCCAGTTTTTAAAGGGAATGCCTTCAGTTTTTCTCCATTAAGAATGATGTTGGCCATGGGCTTAGAATAGATAGCCTTTTCAATGTTGAGGTACGTTCCGACTATCCCTATTTCTTCTAATGAACACAACTTTAAATGAGCTGAACTCTAGCCTATTTTGGAGCCATTTTGACATGGAGCGAGGTGGGAGGCAGAGCCTTATCTCAGGTGAGGTGGGGCTCTTCACAAAACCACATCACATCTGAAGCACGAATTGAAGAAAGGCTAAGAGAGCTTTTAACTTTCTTTTTGTGGAAAAAGTGGCAGAATGCTTCCATATTTTACAGTGTCACCTTTAAACAGATAAGGCTCTCCTTATTTTCTTCCAAAAATGCATTTAAATTCCAGTTTCAGTGTGCAAAGTAACACAAAATTATATATATAACTTATTGACAATAGGTTATTTTATCTAGCTATAAAACGTCAAATGACATGAATAAATATCAACCAAATTTGTTATTTCTACACAAATCCAAGACTTGTGCTACAGATAATTTCAGTTTGGAGAATACCAACGTGGCAAAGTGTTTTCCTAAGCTTTACATTTAACCAAGTTTAACTTTTAAAGTTCAATTTAGAATCCAGAGTGTATGGTAACAATAATCACAGGTTGGCATGGGTTAACAAAAATCAAAGGATGGCCTTAAATCTCTTATACATTTAGGAAACGGTTAATGATCAGAAGTTGACTTAGTCAAAGCAAATAGATAGAAGACAGGTCTTCAAAGGACAGTGTGGCCCTTCTGTGTCAGATACAATGTATAAAAGAGCACTTACTGTTTATCTTGCCCATAAACTCATACAAACCTTCATTTTATAAACTTTTACATAATGATTAGATAAGGATTAAACAGATGGAGTTCTCAGATGCATCCATCCACCTAGTCACATATGTTTTGAGTATCAATAATATTGTTATAAACTAAATAACAGTTGTTTGTTTAACCAGTTACAAAGTAATCATCTAAGACTTTAAAACAGGTACAAACTCTAATTCCTTTAAGATTTAGTTTCCCCAAGTAATAAAACTGAACAAATATAAGAAAATAATCTTAATAGATAAGAGCAGATCAATGAGTCAGACTTTTGCTTCATTAAAGTTCAACTATCTTTAACTGACTTGCCAATCATAGCCGATTTAATCACAAACACAAATTTTTTGAGATTTACCTTCCACCAACCTTCTGCAACTTAAACATTCACAACTTCTTTACATCCTTAGTCTTGTCCTCTTTCATCTTGAACTTTAGCCTAAAAATATTACTTTACCAGACAAAATACTTTCTTATCCAGAAACACTTCTTCTACCTTCTAATTTCCATACTAAAATATTTCCATACCTATAACTTGCTTTTATCTTTTCTAGTTTGGGACCCTTTCTTAAAATCACATTCTGAAGCAATCCTTATGAATGTTATCTGTGCATTTAATTTATGCAACAAGTTTCATCCTAAGAGAGGGTTGGACAGTCCAGCCTATACAGAAACTGCACCTTGATCTTTTTTATCCCAGGCTGCATTCAAGGTGTAGAGCACGAGATATTTTTCAGCCTGATCTGTCTCCGGTATCGTTATCACAATGCCATCAACTTCAAGAGAGCTCCCCACTGTCAGTTGTATCCAGAGGCTGCTTTTGGGCCTTTTCTTACATTAAAGGAATTGCTGTGCAGTGGAGGAGGCCCTTTCCCACCTTCCCCTTAGGCTTCCTTGAAGATCCCTTTGCAGAGCAGCCTACCAAACACGGGTTGGCCCTCATTCCGTCTTCCTCTTTTCTGGGTGCAGTTGTTTACCCAGCCAGTCTCCCCGGGCATTCAGTTGGATGGAATACAGTTATAGCAAGCTTTGCTTTGCCTCATGATGAATATCCCCTGGTCAAATGTGGGGGTTCCTCTCAGATCTTAAAAGGGGAGACTATTCTGTCCCCAGGTCATAAACTGACCATGCTGGAACCTACTGCCACATTCTTTGTGGCCAGAAGCCTCTACCCCCAAGGGGCAAAAGGGGCTGGGAGGCAGGGCAGAGGCCAGGTCCTTTGGCCCTTTTTCTACAGTCCAGGCAGCTTTCTGGGACTTTTTCCCCAGTTTAGGCCTCGTGTCCTTGACCCCCAGATGATCTGTGGCTGCCTGGGGCCAGGCTGAGAAACAGTGCCAGCCCTGGGTTGAAAAGATCGAAGTCTCTTAACCCTTTCTTCTGCTGCCCTGCTGTCCTCGCACACCAGAGGCATGCCTTTGGCACCCTCAGCTTAGTTCCTGACAGTTCAGACCCCTTGTCATGCACAGAGTCAACGCCTGCACATACAGAATCTCTCATACACTCTACCCGACAGACCAACTTCAACTTCCAGATTTACAATAATCCAGAAAAACCACTCAAAGTCTAGATTGTGTTACAATAAAACCTCTTTCTCTCAGGCAGACTTATCCCCATACATGGCTCATGCAGCCAAGGTCTCTCTGCTCAAGAGCTGCAGGTAAGATCAATGCAGCATGGCCCGTGTCTTAAAGGGCCAGTAACAGACAGGAAAACAAGAGAGTATCACGGAACCCAGACAGAAAAACAAGAGAGTATCATGGAACCCAGGGCTGGCACATGGGAGACAGTATAGACAGCCTGCACATACAACTTTCTTCCGCTTACTTTACCTTTGGCAGCCAACTCCAACTGCAAGATTGTACACTAATCTAGAAAGTTATGTAAAAACCAGATCATTACAGTAAAACCTTCTCTTAGACAGACTTATTTATAGAGTGCCCTTTTTTTAACTCACTTTACCTCTGACAGACTAACTCCAATTGCAAGATCGTACAAAAAAGGAACGGAGAGGGACAGAGAGGAACCCTAAACCATGGCTGATGGACGGGAGCCTTTAAATTGGCCAACCAAGATCTTTCCCAAGAGACTACCTGTAGGATCAATGCAGTCCTGGCCATGTCTTAAAAGGGGCAGTAGCAGATACAAATGAAACACAGACAGACAGACAACCAGAGGGAATGCCCAAGCCCAAGGCCAACAAACAGACAAGAACCTAGGACAGACCAGAAGGGCGTTCATATCCCCAGGTTCTCGAGTCCCACGTAACCGTGACTCCTACACCCCGGCGCCACAGGTGTCCCCAGAAAGAGGGACCAGATGTTCCCACACAGAAGAAACAGCTGTGTGGAATCAAGGGTCTTGGTGTGCACACCCGGGGGCTTACCAAATGGCCAACGTTGCCGCAACTTTCCTGAGTTCAGTTTCCTTTTTCACAAAGTGGATCATGATGGAGCAACCTGTACTGTTCACGGAGAGAAGGCAAGAGTTCCCAGAAGCAAAAAGAGCTTCGGCCGCTGCTGGGACAGTCCCTCAGTCCCTCCCTGTCCTCCCAGGAACAGCTCCTCTGGTTTGACCCAAGGCAAACTCTCCATCTCCAGAAGCTGGCTCTCAACAAGTTGGCCAGCACCATGAATCCTCAGCATGGAAGAGGGGTTCCTTGGAGAGCCAGACCTGTCTAAGGCTGCTCCTGGGTCCCATCTGGGTCACCAAATTTGTTGCCAAAATCTCATTCCTTGTCCCCAAAGCCAATCCAATAATGAGGACACAGTTTGAAGAAAAAGGAAAAAGAAGGTTTATTGCTTTGCTAGCAAAGGAGAAGCACAGGGGACTCCTGCCCCATAAGATGTGATTCTGCAGGAGCAGGGGACTTTTAAAGAGGTGACTCTAAAGCTCCATTCCACGTGTTCTCTGTTGGAGTTGTGATTCAGGTGTTAATTCAGGAGATGGTCATTTCTGAGACCTGCTGGTGCCCTCCCCAGAGTCTGGATGACTTTGTTCCTGTGGTGGGACAGATGAATCTGCCCAGGACGGGGAGGAAAGGTGATCCTGTTTTTCCTGGGATTAGGGAGGTGGGGGGGCTGTTAGGGAGGGGCAAACAGAGAGGAAGAGAAAGAAACATGTCCACTTTAAAAATAAGTGGCAGTGGCAGAGCAGCAAGGGCTGTATTCGCAGTAGAAACTGGACACCGTTACGGTAAGAGTTAAATCGTAGGGGTTGGGTGTGGTGATGACCTGAACCGCAGCTGGTGCTTGAACGCCCGCTCCTATGATGGGTTCAAGTAGTCTGAGCCAGAGACGTGAGGAGGGAGCCGGATGTGTTAGTTCACACGGCTGAGAAGTCCGGGAGTATTTCAGGCATGGCTGGATCCAGAAGCTCAAACGACCTCACCGGACTTCGTTGCTCCTCAGATTTGCCCTGTGCTGCGTTCCTCTTCAAGCAGGCGACAGGTTGGCCTTGGCAGCGCTAGTCCAGGGAACTCTCATCATCCTGACACCCTGGGGAGCTACCTTTCTCCTTACGGTTTGAATAACAGTCTGAGGGAACCTTCACGATGATACAGCGGGGATCACCTCTGAAGCAGTCGCCGTGGCGAGGACCACTTGCGGCTTCCGTGGGCCAGGACTGGTACCACCGTCAGCCCTGGACTCGGGCGGGCGGTCGGCTCCGCTCCTGCTTCTTCCACGTGCGGCCTGTGAACGTGGCAGAGAACCTAGCCTCTCTCGCCCCAGCGGCTTATCGGTAAGATGGAGAAGATGGGGTCACTCTCTGAGGCTTCGGTGCACGGCCAGGCCAGTCACCCACACCCCTTTGGGGCGGGCAGGAGAGCAGAGAATCAAGAGATCGACTGCTGGTCACACAGGAGTTTTGGAGGTGCCCGCGAGGAAAGGGCAGAAGGTGGCCCTGCGACTCCCAGGGTGAGGGGTCAGGGCCACACAGCCTCTGCTTCCCCATCTGGCCCCACCAGCTCCCTCGTTAACTCAGGGCACCTGAAAGAAGGGAGCCGGACTCACGGGTTCAGAAGTGCAGGCCACTCTAGAAACAGAACGCAGGACGCTCGATGTGGAAGCGAGAGAAGTGACACCAATGACAAGGATAAATATGCGAATCATTCACCTCAAATCATCGACACTTGGAGAATCAGGATCCTTTCTTCTGAGACCTCTTTAGGCAGTTTACCGGAAATGCCTGCACGGGGTTGCCCCTCCCTCACTCCAGAGCACTCAGGAGCTCCCAACACCACCCAGCACTGGGACGTCATGAGCGCTGCCTCCGGACCAGTAAACATTCTGCGTGTGCACGTGAGCGTGTGTGTTGCGGAGGATGGAACCCAGGGGCTCTCTACCACTGAGCTGCACCCCCAGCCCTTTTTATGTTGAGACCATCTTGCTAAGTTGACCAGACTGACCTGGAACTTGTGATCCTCCTCCCTCAGCCTCCGGAGTCTCTGGGATCACAGATGTGCACCCCCGTGAAGATGGTGCACTCGGCAATGAAGATTTCTAAGAAGTGTCTGGTACATGCCTCATAAACTGCACCCCAGATTATTTCCTGCCACAGACAACTGACACCCACAAAGGTGAACAGGCAGATGCTTGAGATTCTTTTGTTTTGTTATTTTTGTTTTCTTTAAGCAATGAAGAGTTTTACAAAAATTTCTCTCCTGCCTAATTCAGTACTGAGGAGGACTCTGAAGTGAAACTGACCTGATTAACTCCCTGCTCTGAGTTCTGTGTTAGGTGAATCGCCTCCCTTCTCTGAGCCTGAGTTTTCTCCTCTGGGCAATGGGAAGAATTGAGAGGACTAAATAAGGATCATGTCAAGCTAATCACTAGCTTAGCAAAGTGTCTATAATTTGTGTCTAATAAATTTATTTTCCATTTTCTACTTATTTATTTGATGAGGTCTTGCTTTCAAACAGCACAAAAGGGTGAAAAATGAGTCTCCCTCTGGGTTGTGGGGGCAAATCCCTATAATCCCAGGGACTCAGGAGGCCAAGGCAGGAGGATTCCAAGTTGGAGGCCAGCCTCAGCAACTTAGTGACATACTGTCTCAAAATTAAAAATAAAAAGGGCTAGATCTGAAATTCAGTGGTAGAGTACTCGTGGATCCAATCCCCAGTACCAATATAATAATTATTATTATAATAATACATTATAATACAAAAATACACATACTTCCATGCCTGGTGGCTCACACCTGTAATCCCAGCTACTTGGGAGGGACTGAAGTAGGAGGATTACAAGTTTGAAGCCAACCTAAACAACTTAACAAGACCCTGTCTTAAAATAAAATTAAACTAAAAGGGATAGGAGGGTAGCTTGATGGCAGAGCACTTGCCTACCATGTGCCAAACCCTGGGTTCCATCCCTAGTACAGCAAGAAGCAAGAGGAAGAGAGAGACAGAGACAGACTCCCTTTTTCCCTAGTTCCTTGACCCACCTACTTCCCCTCCCAGATGCAACCATGAGTACATATTTCAAAACCATCCCAAGTTTCTAGAACTGTCACAAGAATAATTCAGAAAATCCCAGGTCACCCTTTGCCCTGAACCCCCCATTTTTAATATTTTGCATGTTCATTTTCTTGTCTTTTCTTCATGTTAATACATTGAATATTTTTTAAAATTACTTTTTAGCTGTGGATGGACACAATCCCTTTATTCTATTTATTTATTTTTATGCGGTGCTGAGGCTCAAACCCAGGGCCCTGCTGAGCCCCACCCCTGGCCCCAGTACGTTGACTGTTAGTAACGTTTTTCTCAAACCGTGTGGACAGGGCTGGGTGCCCCGCCGCCGTTCGCTCCTCCGTATTTCAACACGTGTTTTCTAAGATCAGGATGCTCTGTAGCCACAGCCTGTTACCAAATTCAAGAAATTCACCTAGGTGCAAGAGAGTCACGCATGTGTCACGGCGGGGACCTGTTCTGGGAATCTCACCCTTGCGGTTCTGTCACTGTGTGAATCTCCTCTTCTGGGACCACCCTGTGCATGTGCCAGCCTTCCCGGCCAGCGCGTCTGCCCGAGGCCACCTGTACTCCAGGCAGGTCCAGCTGCCTGTCACAGGTGATGTGGTTCCAATGTGCTGGGGAGGGTGGGGCTTCCCCAAAACTGAAGTGATCCTTGGGGCATGGGTAGGAGGCCATCATGGCCATTTAGATATTTTGCTCCTCATCAAATTTCCCCCCTTAGATTGAGTATCCAATGGTGATTTTTGCCTGAAACAATCTTTACAACAATGGTTATAAAACATTACACACATTTAAGCCCATGAATATGTAACTATCTCTGCACCTTGCATTCGTTGGTTTGTTTGGCAACAGTTCTATCTTGGAACGCATCCCACCTTGGCACGCTCTTTCTATTTGGCAGTGCTGGGGATCAAACTCAGAGCCTCACTGCATCCCAGCCATGGCGTGATCTTTTTTAAGAGTAGCTATTATTTGAATGATGATATTGTGAATGAATAATGATATTATTATTATTTTTTCTGGTACTGGGGATTGAACCCAGGGTCTTGCATATGCTAGACAAGTGCTCTACCACTGAATGATGTCCCCAGCCCTTTTTATTTCTTATTTTGAGACAGGGTTTTGCTAAATTGCCCAGGCTGTCCTCAAACTTGCAATCCTCCTGCCTCAGCCTCTGAGTCCCTGGGATTCCAGGCGTGCACCACTGCGCCCCGTTGGCTCATGTCATTTGGATGACGGTGGCTACTTCTCAGTCTTTCCTCACACACTAGAGTGGCCCACTCATCTTCTACAAGTCTTTCCTTAAACATCACAACATCGGGACACTTGGCCTGAGCACTCTATTAAAATCTGCAGCCCCTCTAGATACGTCTTGTACTCTATATCCCTGCCTCTTAATGTTTCCCTGTAGTATCCATACCATCTGACCCACCAGAGAGGAGAGCCAGGGTTGAGTCCATTTCCTACACAGGAGCATCCTTAGCACCCAGCACCATGCCTAATCTGTGCTCATTCCAGCTAGGAGTGCAGGTCAGGGGTAGGGCACTTGCCTAGTCTCCCCAGCACCAGAAATAACCACTCTTTGCACGTATGAATGAAGAACAGGCCAGGCCTGGTGGTACAGGCCTGTGATCTCAGAGATGTGGGATGATCAGGCAGAAGTTCAAGAGCATCTCAGCAAGTTAGTGAGAACCTCAGCAACTTAGCGAGACCGTGTCTCAAAAAAAATAAGTAAATAAAAAAAGTCTGGGGATGGAGCTCAATGGCCCGTGCATTCAATCACCAATACAAAAAAGAAGAAAAAAAAAAAAAAAAAGAATAGAGGCACTGTTGTGCCAGGAGAAGAGCTGTGTACATATTAGGTGTCCCCAAGTCCAAAAGTGTTACTTGAATTAACGAGTGACAGAAAGAAGGGCCCCGACCGACCCATTTGAGTTCCGGCTGAGGCTGAGCCAAGATCGCTGCCCGCCTGCCCGGAGCTGTCTCTCCCACAGTCCTGGGCTGACAGCACGGAGTCAGGTGGCTGGCATCAGACCAGACCCGGATGTGGTGACCAGCCCACAGCACAGGGTGGCTGGAGCCTTGTGGCCAGAGGCTCCAGTGTGGGTGCCCAGTGGAACAATTGCAGGGCATGCTAACGCCTGTGCTGGGATCTGAAACAGGAACCCGGGTGGCTGGTAAGGAAGGGGGCCCCACCTGGGCCCCTCGGTCCCGGCCACTGCTGGCTTCCAACAGACCACAGAAACTTTGGGGAGGAAACTCGATTATTAAATTGTGACATACATTCAGAAAAGTATGCACGTAAATGATAGCTCAGTAAGTGTTCATAAAGCAAGGAATCTGGATAACCAGTCCTCAGATCAGGAATGAAACCCTCACCCCACACCCCGTGCTTCCCTCCTATCTTCACGACATCCATCATCTCCATCTCAACACCAGTGATCACATTTTTATTTCACTTGGTACTGGGGATTAAACCCACAGACTTTAAATACTAAGCTGCATCCCCAGCCCTTCTCTCTTTACTTTTTAATTTAAGACAGAGTCTTGCTAAGGTGTTTAGGGCCTCACTAAATTGCTGAGGCCAGCCTCAAATTTTCCATCCTCCTGCCTTAGCCTCCCAAGCTGCTAGGACTGCAGGCGTGCACCACTGTGTCTGGCTTATACCATGCTTTTTACTTCTCGGTGTCTCTGTCTAGGAAGTGGGGTTTAAAGATTTACTTACCAAAATCAGGAAGATATGTGGTAAGAGTCGCTTAGTATATGAATTGAGAGAGGCTAGGCTGAGGACTTTAACTGGTGTGTGCTGGCTAAATAGACCCTGCCTGTCCAGAGACCACTGGCTCCTGGAGAGAAGACTCCAGGTGAAGCTGGGGGTCACCAGCTAACAGAATGAGCTGAGGAAGTGCCTTCCCCTGCAGGGTGTGGGTTCATCTGCTCAGGGTGCGTGGTCTGTCTGTCCTCCTGGTCTTCTCCCATGTCCTTGTAGCAGTGCCTGATCTCTTGGGGACCCCCTTTGCTTTCTGTTCATGTGGGCTAACTTGGTCCTTGGCTCCAGGAAAACCCAAATGCTCCAAGCTGGCCCATCAGCACCCCTCTTCCCTCTGCCCCAGTGAATCGGCCCTTGGGTTTTTGTTGCGATTTCTGGGAAAGTGTTGTCTTATTCCTCTGCTCTGGTAGGCCAGTGAGAGGAGGGGCCCCTGTTGGGAGAGTGAGAGGAAGACAGAGCCGAGCTCCTGAAACTTCCAAGCCCCCGAATCCAGCTGTACCTAAAGGCGGCACATACTCTTGAACGCTATTCTCCAGAATCGATCTGGTTCCTTTTTTGGCCTAGGTCACTGCAGCAGATGACCTTGTTCTCTGCCCCGACCCCTTTGGCACTCATCATTTTCTGCCACAATGACCCAATAGCTTCCAACTCCCAAGAGGGCTCGACCCCACATGCACAGGAAGGGGAGAAGGCCAGGGGTTCAGCTTCCCCGGGAGCAGCCCTTGACCAATGACTGGCAGGAGTGGGTGGAGGAAACCCTCCTGGGCTGCACCTGAGGGTGCCCTCCCCGGGGGCTGAGCCCAGTGCCGGTGGTGAGGGCTCCACCACGCCTTCCCTCCCTGCCTCATTTCCCAGCGCCCAGTCAAGCTTCCGGGGTCTTCCATCTCCCAAATAAGCTACTTGTAGGCAGATCCTGACTCGGATCTGCTTTAGCAGGAACCCGACCCGAGCATCTCCTAGGACGGTCGTGCGCAGCTCCAAGCTGCTCTGCCTGAGGCGCAGTTTGGCATTCTTCAAAAATATTTGCCTCATAACTTTGCATTTTTCCAACCTGTTTTCCAGCTGCAAAGCCGTGCAGGTTCCGTGGTGCGATTCCGCTCACACCAGCCTCTGGGCACCCCTCTCCCGCCCGAGATGGCCCCGTGCCCTCCTCCACTCTTTTATCTGCAAGGCTCAGCGTCACTCCTGCCAGTGATCCGAACATTCCATGTCATCTTCCTGTCCCTGACCTTTGAAGGAACCCTGTCCACTCAGGACCTGTGACGGCAACTCAGGCTGACACGTTCCTTTCTGTGGATCGAAGTGGCGGGAGGAGAGAGGAGCCTGCGAGGCTGTGGTTGTCTCCCCCCTTCCTTCCTCCCTGCCTCCCGCTCCCTCCAGTCTCCGCTGAGCACTTGGCGGGGCGTTCAGAACTGCCCACAGAAGAGCCAGCTGAGGCGGTTCAGCAGAAAGGCCCCGTGGTTAACGCCCAGGGACAGATAGAGCCAGTGGCCAGGAGCCGCAGGGGCAGGAGCCCTCACCTTCCCCCTGAGCTGTCACTGCCGCCGCCACCTCTGCTTGGGAATGGCCACTGGAACACCCTGCTGTTATGGACCTCTGCCAGTGGACTTGCTGGAATTGGTATCTCTGCTTGCTTTTGCTTCCCAGGTTCAGCAGGGGGACCCAGTGACAGAAGGCATTCCCGCTGCAGGGAGGTCTGGAAATTGTAGCTTTTCCCCTCCTGGGCTTTGTAAGGCAGGCCCGCTAAAGGGAGTTGGCGTAGGTGTTGAGTGAGCCCGTGGGCCCTGCCTGCCGCCCACTCGCAACAATGATAAAGTCAGGAAAGTCCCCCATTTTCCAAGAACCCACAGTTGAGGGGGAGAAAACACCAAAGAAGTAATTCCAGGAGGGTGAAGCATGACTTAAGAGAAAGTAGAGCAAACAGCAAGGACATTCCAAGAAGATTCTGCCCCTTCTAAAAGGACCTCCTGATAGAGGTGTCATTGCGCATACCTTGTGAAGCTGCTTAGAGGATAACCGGGCAAAGAAGAGCAGGTGGGAAGAGCACTTAAGGCAAATGGAAGCATCATGTGCAAATGCCCAGTGGTAGGGAAGACAGTGAGGGGAGGTATGGGAGCAACTGAGAGAAAGCTAGTTGGCTGGAGAACAGAGAACAAGGGAAAACAGGAAAGTAGGGGGTGGGAAAGGGACACTGAGGCATTCAAACTTTCTACTAAGGGCAATGGCCAGCCGCCAAAGGCATGTGAGCAGGGCACTAACAGGACAATAGCTGATGATATTTATCGAGCCAACTCTTTCGCTAAGCCGCTAATGTATATCGTATAGTTTGCCTTTGCAACAGTCGGATACGAAAGTTCTACAGACCCGACCCCACTCCTCGGTCACGATGTGGCTTACTTTCCTCAGACACACCGTGTCAGTAGTAGCAGAGCCCACCACAAAGGGTTGTTATGAGGGTTACAACGTGTGCCTGAGCCAGCAGCTCCGGAGGCCGAGGCAGGAGGATCATGAGTTCAAAGCCAGCCTCAGCAACTTTGCAAGGCCCTAAGCAACTCATCAAGACCCTGTCTCTAAATTGAAAAAAAAAAAAAAAGTGCTCAGTGGTTAGCGCCCCTGGGTTCGATGCCCCGCAGGGAGAGCGGGCCTGACGGGTGGGAGAGCCCGCCGCGTGTCAGCTTCTGCTGCTATCATTCCCGTCACCACCAGTGAAGACGCCGAAGCCCCGAGCGGGCAGTCGGCTTGCCTGAGGTCACGTGGAACGGACAAGACAGGGGTGGTGAGGGGGCGGTCATCTTCATCCGAGGGACCAGGGGGCGAGACGGCCATTGGGACCCACGCGGCCACCTTCCGACGGCCGTGGTCGGCGTCCTGCAGCGGCTGCCGGCCTCCTTGCAGCCTCCTTTCGGCCTCGTTGCGGCCTCGTTGCGGCCTCTGTGGCTCGGTGCCCGCATCAGGGGCGGCTCCCCAGCCCCGCTTCTGCGGGCCGCGCCACGTTCCGCATTCACCGCGCGGCGGACGCGCCTGACCCCAGCGCTGCGCGAGTCGCGGTTCGCGCACCTCGGCCTCCCGCCCCTGGCCTCTGCGGGGCGATGTGGCCGCGGGCGTCCTTGCTCCTGTGCAGCTTCTCTGGAAGTGGCATCGTTGGTCACAGGTCGTGGCCCTGCCGCCTCCCAGCAGAGCGCCTGCCTCCTGGTCTCCCCGCTTCCCCACCAGCCGGAACACCCAGCCCGCGCCGCGCGGCCTCCCCAGCCGCCTGCTCCGTTTCCACCACGTGGCCTCGCGGTGCCGGCCCAAATCCCGGCCTCAGGAGCATTTGCTTGGAGGACCAGAATTCCAGGCACAGCCAAGGCCATCGAGGGCGCTTTTCCAAAGCAGGCACCGACCGGCCGATGCATGGATGGAAGGATCCTCAGGATTCCTCCCCAGCAGGCAGCGCAGTTACACACTTGGGAGCATCTCACAGCGCGGACGGGTGGCAGTTTGCAACCAGAGAATACGGGAGTCACTGGCCCCCTGTGACCCAGCTAGCCCCAGACTCATGCCCTTGGTGACCCGACTCAACTCTGCCGCCCCGACGTCCTCTCCCAGGACACCCCCTCCTCTGCTTCTCACGGTCCCACCAGCCATCCTTCTGCCTGCCTCTGATGTCTCCTCCGCCCCAGCCCTCTTCCTGTGGTGGCTCCCTCTCACCCTTCAGGCCTCAGCCCAAATGCCACTTCCGCAGAGAGCTTGGTGACCATCCTGTTCGGGGAGACCCAGACACGAAGAGGCTGAGCTTAAGTGCCCAAAACTGTGTACCTGCAGATTTGGGATTTCCTTATTAAAACAGTATTTCCAGTTTTCCAAACTGATTATGGGTTCCCCCTTCCCCATGGGATTTCCTTTTCCTTTTTTTTTAATTTTTTTTTATTTTTTATTTTGTTTGGTACTGGGGATTGGACCCAGGGGCCCTTAACCCCTGGGCCACGTCCCCAAGCCTTCTTCTGTATTTTATTTAGGGACAGTGTCTGGCTGAGTTGCTTAGGTCCTCACTAAATTGCTGAGGCTGACTCTGAACTTGTGATCCTCCTGCCTCAGCCTCCCAGCCGCTGGGATCGCAGACTTGCACCCCAGCACCCAGCAATGGCCATTAATTCTTCGACCGTGGCCTCCACGGGTTTGAATGAGGCCTCTGCTGGGGCCATCAGCTCTCATTGCTGAGCACCCTCTGACATTCTGTAGCCTCCAGGGTTTGCTCATCTGCAACCTGGCCCACCTCCCTTCCATCTGCAGGTTGTCCACTCTGGCCTCCAGACCATCAGCCTGAGAGCACAGCCTCTGATCCACGAGCTGCTCTGATCCACGAGCTGCTCTGCTCCACAGCTGCCCACCCAGTGGGCACAGGGACCCACTGTCACCTTGTCTAAATCCTATCTAGCAGGTCAGCACAGGGGCGCGCCGGTAATCCCAGCTACTCAGGGAGGCTGAGGCAGGAGGATCTCAAGTTCCAGGCCAGCCTGAGCCACTTGATGAGATTCTGTCCTGAAATAAAAAATAAAAGGCCTGGGGAGGTAGCTTAGTGGTAGAGCGCCCCTGGGGTCAATCCCCAGTACTGCCAAGAAAAAAATGTGTCTGGTACAAGGAAGACTATTTCTGTGTGGAAACCGTGCTGTGTGCTGAATTACAAGTCTGAATTACCAACCCTGGATCTAAACCTGGCTCTCTGTGTGACCTCAGGCAACTCACTAGAACTCTCTGAGCCTCTGCTCCCCCATCTGTGGAATAAGGATAATAAAAATCCCAACCAAGTCCATGAGATTAGATAACATTTTTCACTACCTAAATTAACTTACTTGGCTTTCTGTGCATTTTCTCTTCTACAGGGATGTCAGCTCTGTGAGGAAGGGGACTTTCTCTGTCATTGCTGTTGCCAGCCCCTTGAACAGTCTGGCTAAGGATTTGATACATATTTGGGGTTTTTTTGGTTCTGTTTTTGTACCAGGGATTGAAACCACAGGCACTTAACCACTGAGCCACATCCCCAGCCCTTTCTTGTATTTTTTTTCTTTTAGAGACAGGGTCTCACTGAGTTGCTGAGGCTGGTTTTGAACTCGCAATCCTCCCACCTTAGCCTCCTGAGCGGCTGGGATTACCGGCATGGGCCACCATTTATTTATTTATTTATTCATTTTTTTATTGTAAACAAATGGGTTACATCTTATTTCTCTGTACATGAAGTAGAGGCATACCATTTGTGTAATCACACATTTACATAGGGTAATGGTGTTTGACTCATTCTGTTATTTTTTCCTTCCCCCCCACCCCTCCCACCCCTCTTTTCCCTCTATACAGTCCCTCCTTCCTCCATTCTTGCCTCCCTCCCACCCCCCATTATATATCATCATCCGCTTCTCAGCGAGATCATTGGTCCTTTGGTTTTTTGAGGTAGGCTTATCTCACTTAGCATGATATCCTCCAATTTCATCCATTTGCCTGCAAATGCCATAATTTTATTATTCTTTATAGCTGAGTAATATTCCATTGTATATATATCTCACAGTTTCTTTATCCATTCATCAATTGAAGGACATCTAGGTTGGTTCCACAATCTGGCTATTGTGAATTGAGCAGCTATGAACATTGATGTGGCTGTATCTCTGTAGTATGCTGATTTTAAGTCCTTTGGGTATACGCTAAGGAGTGGGATAGCTGGGTCAAATGGTGGGTCCATTCCAAGTTTTCTAAGGAATCCCCACACTGCTTTCCAGAGTGGCTGCACTAATTTGCAACCCCACCAGCAATGTATGAGTGTACCTTTTTTCTCACATCCTCTCCAACACCTATTGTTGCTTGTATTCTTGATAATTGCCATTCTAATTGGGGTGAGATGGAATCTTAGTGTAGTTTTGATTTGCATTTCTCTTATTACTAGAGATGTTGAACATTTTTCATATATCTGTTGATTGCTTGCAGATCTTCTTCTGTGAAGTGTCTGTTCATTTCCTTAGCCCATTTGTTGATTGGGTTATTTGTATTCTTTGTGTAGAGTTTTTTTAGTTCTTTATATATTTTGGAAATTAGTGCTCTATCTGAAGTATGAGTGGCAAAGATTTTCTCCCACTCTGTAGGCTTTCTCTTCACATTGCTGATAGTTTCCTTTGCTGAGAGAAAGCTTTTTAGTTTGAATCTATCCCAGTTATTGATTCTTGCTTTTATTTCTTGTGCTATGGGAGCCCTGTTAAGGAAGTCTGATCCTAAGCTGACATGTTGAAGATTTGGACCTACTTTTTCTTCTATAAGATGCAGGGTCTCTGGTCTGATTCCGAGGTCCTTGATACATTTTGAGTTGAGTTTTGTGCAAGGTGAGAGATAGGGGTTTAGTTTCATTCTGCTACATACGGATTTCCAGTTTTCCCAGCACCATTTGTTGAAGAGGCTATCTTTTCTCCGTTGCATGTTTTTGGCACCTTTGTCTAGTATGAGAAAATTGTATTTATTTGGGTTTGTGTCCGTGACCTCCATTCTGTACCATTGATCTACCTGTCTATTTTGGTGCCAATACCATGCTGTTTTTGTTACTATTGCTTTGTAGTATAGTTGAAGTTCTGGTATTGCAATACCCCCTGCTTCATTCTTCCTGCTAAGGATTGCTTTAATTCACCATATCAACAGACTTAAAGTCAAGAATCACATGATTATTTCGATAGATGCAGAAAAAGCATTTGATAAAATACAGCACCCTGCATGCTCAAAATACTAGAAAAAATAGGGATAGTGGGAACATTCCTTAACATTGTAAAGGCTACCTATGCTAAGCTCGTGGCCAATAGCATTCTAAATGGTGAAAAACTGAAAACATTCCTCCTAAAAACTGGAACAAGGCAGGAATGCCCTCTTTCACCACTTCTATTCAACATTGTCCTTGAAACTCTAGCCAGAGCAATTAGACAGATCAAAGAAATTAAAGGGATATGAATAGGAAAAGAAGAACTCAAACTATCCCTATTTGCTGATGACATGATTATATATTTAGAGGAACTGGGAAATTCCACCAGAAAACTTTTAGAACTCATAAGTGAATTCAGTAAAGTAGCAGGTTACAAGATCAATGCTCATAAATCCAATGCATTTTTACATATGTGATGAATCCTCACAAAGTTAGGAAAACTACCCCATTCACAACAGCCTCGAAAAAAATAAAATACTTGGGAATCAATCTAACAAAAGCGGTGAAAAACCTTTACAATGAGAACTACAGAACGCTAAAGAAAAAAATTAAAGAAAACCTTAAAAGATGGAAAGATCTCCTATGTTCTTGGACAGGCAGAATTAATATTGTCAAAATGGCCATATTACCAAAAGTGCTATACAGATTCAATGCAATTCCAATTAAAATCCCAATGATGTACCTCACAGAAATAGAGCAAGCAATCATGAAATTTATCTGGAAGAATAGGAAGCCACCATGTTTTTGGAACAACCATCATCCTGAAGTGGGCTGGTTCAACTGAGCAGTGCCACGGCTGAGCCCTCCCCAGGGCGGTAGGCATGGTCTGGAGGCCTCGGAGATGAACACGTGGAGCTCTATTGACTGACTGGGCCGCATCTGTTTCCCAGACCTCACTGCATGACTGTGGTGAGATCAATATGCAAACAAAACAGGGGGTGGGGGAAGGCTGAGACGTCCCTCCCAGAAAGGTGGGAGACCCGCCCTGCCTCTCATTAGGGGCCTGTGATCCACAGGGAGAGGACCTGAGCAGGCGAGGGTGACTCTGTGTTCAAGCAAGAACTGCCCAGGCAGGAACGGTCCTCCACCAAAGACCTGGACAGGCAGATCTCTCTGCAGGGCCACCGTCAGTAGCAGACTTTCTATTCTCACACTCCAACTGTCCCTCTGGTCACCCCTTGGTTTAAAGGGAGCTGGCCTGCCCTGGCGTCCTCAAAGCAAACCCACCTTCAGTCCAGGGCTAAAGGCAGAAAGGCCAGCATTTATCTTGTCCTGTTGAACAACACCCATTTACTCACTGGCCCCGGGTTCTGTGGGCCTAAGTTCTCCAGGCTCTGTTGGGTGCTAGCCTCAGGGCGCCACAGGCTGAGGGGAGAGGTCACCAGAGAACCTCCTCTGGGAAGTCAGCTCTGAGCGCACTCACGAGGCTGGCAGAATCTGGTTCCCTGCTTCCACAGAACTGAGGTGCGCACTCCTGACTCGCGGACTGGACGCCCCTCTTCCAGTGACGAGTGACCTCTGCACTGCGGGTCCCGCGGCCCTTTCCATGGTTGTATTTAAGACAAATACCTTGCCGAGTGTGGCGGTGCACACCGGTAATCCCAGCAGGCCAGGAGGATCTCAAGTTCAAGGGAGCCTTAGCAACTTAGGCCCTGAGTAACTCAGCAAGACCATTTCAAAAGAAAGAATAAAAAGGGCTGGGAATGTGGCTCAGTGGTAAAGAAAGAAGAAAGAAAGAAAGAAAGATAGGCAAACCCCTTGACTGTCCCACGGATGTGTCTTGAACGAGAATCAGAGCGACAGGGAAACCTCTCGGGAACAGGTGGCTGGTGGGGCCTGTCTTCTGCTTCCGTCCTGGTAGCGGCCCTGTGCTTCTGTGAGGTGTCCTTCCTAGAGTCTCCTGGGTAGGAAGCGGGAGCCTTCCCCACACCACCCGCCATCCCTCCACCCAGCACCGGCCCTGAGGTGAAGCCAGAGGAGACCAGAAGATCCCTAGCCGGAAATGAGGCTAGAGAGACAGTTACCCAAAGCGAGCTTTTCGTGCTACTGTGTGCACACAGCAGGTGCTTAATCCATGTTTAGTGACTTCTACCACACACTATTCTGGGTATGAGCACCCCTGACAGTCTAATGGGGATGACAGATAATGAAGAGGTAAATTTTTCAAAGAAATAGAATATTATGCGAAGTGGAAGAAGGCAGATATGAAACCCCACACTTTTATTCCATTCATATGAGGTGCTCAGCATAGGCACATTCATAGAGATAGAAAATAGCTAAGGAGTGCCAGGCCGCGGTGAGCTGCACAAAGCAGAGATTCTTGTCAGGGCGATGAAATGTTCGAGGATCCAACAGTGGAGATGGTGGCACTACCTGGTGACTACACCAAAAGCCACCGACGTGCGCACTTCAAAATGATGAAGGTTAGGTTATGGGAATACTTCAATGGTAATTTTAAAACACTTATTGAAAGAACGAAAAAAGGAGAATTTCACAAGGTGCTATGTGCCATGAAGTCAAGAAAGCAAAACGTTGAAAGGCAGTAATGGCAGGAAGCGGGACCTCAGTCAGGGTGGTCCCCTGAGGAAGAGGTATTGTGATGGGACCTGCTGCAGCTTAGGAGGCAGCTAGGTAGACACACAAACAGCAAGTGCAAAGGTCCTGAGGGAGGGATAGCTCTGTGTGTTTGAGGAGCAGAAACGTCAGCACCGCTTGAGTTTGAGCGGGGTGGGCTGGGGGGCAGCGGATGCGTATGCGGGGAGGTCAGGGAGCCCTATGGAGACAGAAGCAGACCAAAGAGGGCCCTTGAAGACCACTAATGGATGTTTGAGTTTTGCTCACCATCAAACGGGGAGCCTCAGATGACTCTGAGCAGGAGTAACATGATCTGAGATGGACCACCAAGTGACCTAATAGGAGGCGGTAGGGACAAAGGCAGAAAATACAGGTAAAGAGGATTGACGCTGCTCTGTGACTGGCAGCACCCAGGAACTGCCAGTCATCTTTCATAAACTAGAAAGATGCCAGCTCGTCAGGTTTATTTAAACACAGGAAGTCAAGGCCACAGGTATTTTGATATTTCCACTGACTCACCTCTGTATTCTGAGTCACCACGCCCTATCAGTTCTTCCTCTCTCCTCCCCACAGATCATCTTTGTGTCTTTGCCGCCATCCCCACCCTAAGCCCTGGTGACAGATGGAAACACTACCCTCCAGGCTGCCCTGGGCTTATCTTTTTTCTTTCTCTCTCTTAAAAGGATAATATTTTACTGGGTGCGGTGGCATATGCCTGTAATGCCAGCAACTCAGGAGGCTGAGGTGAGAGGATCGCAAGTCTGAGGCCAGCCTCAGTAATTGAGTGAGGCCCTAAGCAACTTAGAGAGACTGTCTCAAAATAGAAAATGAAAAGGGCTGGGGATGCAACTCAGTGCTAGAGCACCCCCGGGTTCAATCCCCAATACAAAAACAACAAATAACAACAACAACAAAAAACCCAGACTGGTTTTAGGTTTTATTTTTATTTTGGGGTGTACTAGGAATTGAACTCAGGGGCACTCAATCACTGAACCACAACCCCAGTCCTTTTTTGCATTTTATTTAGAGACAGTGTCTCACTGAGTTGCTTAGGGCCTCGATAAGTTGCTGAGGTTGGCTATGAATTTGTGATCCTCCTGTCTCAGCCTCCTGAGCTGCTGGCATTACAAATGTGTGTCCTCGTGCCGGGCCGACCCCTCTTTTTTGTTGTTGTTGTTGTTGTTGGTAGACCTTTATTTTCTTTATTTATTTATATGTGGTGCTGGGAATCAAACCCAGGGCCTCACAAGCACTTTATCACTGAGCCATAAACCCAGACCCTGACCCCTATATTTTTGATGTAGCACCTTGAGAAAGGGCGTGTGGGAAGTAGAAATTTTGAGACTTTCCATTTCCAAAAGTGTTTGTATTCTGGTTGTTTCTTTGATGACGGTTTAGCTGGGTATAGAATTCTAGGTTGGAAATCATTTTCCTTTGGAATTTGGAAGGCACTACTCTCACCTTCTTGCTTCTAAATTTTGATTGAGTCTAAAGTTATTCTGATACTTTATATGGAGTGTATTTCCCCTTCTCTTCTGGAAGTTTACAGGGTCTTTTCTCAGTATTTTGAAGTCTCATAATAATGTTCCTAGGCAGGATCTGAAAGTTTGGTTCTCAAATAGACTTTTAGTTGATTTCCTTATTTAAAACCCTCCTCTCTGCAGGTGCCCACTCATTTCAATTTCATTTTCAGAAGTACCTGGTGCAAGAATTCCTCAGCCTTCTGGAGTTTGGGGGAGTAAATCAGGTTGACCTTGGCGTTCCCATACTGACTCAGAGTTCTGTTTTCCCAGTTCTTCTGAGTTGTTTACCTACTAATCTATCCACTTGCTAGTATCCAAAATGTTCTATTATCTCCTCTCCTATTCTTTGGTGCATCAGAGCTTATACTCTTTAAAAAATCATAATAATCCCTGCTTTGTCAATGTAGTGCTTAGTGGTACAGCAAAAGTAAACGCATATGTTTGTTCTGTCATATTTTCCCCAAAGTCTCACTGGCTTTTCTTAAGATGGCACTTTCTACATTGCTGAAATCCTTTATCTTCTCTGTGGCCTCACCCGACTCACCTCTCCGTTCCTCATGCTACCACTAAGGCTGACCACATGGTAAACGGGGAGCATTTAACAGGATCCTCCTGAGTTGTGATTACCAAGTGTGATCACCCTAAAAAATCCTTGAGAGGAGTGTCTTAGTTTGATTTGCTCAGATGCAGCAATGGAGAATTAAGACAGTAAAGAGCGAGAAGTCAATACGGCTTGTTGCCAAGCCAGTCATCATCGTGGTTAGCCTGAGCTCAGTCCCACTGGGAGTTCAGGAAACAGTCCAGAACGTGCAGCACAGACTGGTCCCACCCGCAGGGTGAGGGAGTGGGGGTACTGATTCTCCAAATGCCACTAGTTATTGGTTAAGAAGCATTAACTCCTCAGGACAGCTGGCTTGTTCTGGGCTGAGAGGGAGTCCTTAGTCGATTTCTGTTGCTATGTCAGAATACCCGAGACTGGGGAACTTATAGAAAAAGAAGATTAATTTCTTACAATTCTGGAGGCTGGGAAGTCTAAGATTGAGGGGTGGCATCTGGCAAGGGCCTTCTTGCTGTGTCATTCCATGGCAGAAGGACCAAGAGAAGACGAGAGAGGTAAAAGAGAGCCAGATTTGTCCTTCTATAGAGAACCACTCCTGTATTCACAAAGCTACCCTCGCTATAATGGTTAACCCTTTGAGGAGGGCAGAGTCCTCAAGGCCTGATCACGTTAATGAAGGGTCCCACCTCTTCATACTATTGCATTAGGGAGACACGTTCCAAGCATGGGCGCAGGGATGGGATGGAGCTCATTGGCAGACCACCTGCCTAGCGTATGGGAAGCCCTGGGCACAATCCCCAGTACTGAAAAAAGAGCGAGGAACTATGCACAGTTCTCTTCCATTTTCTCTCTCAATACAAATGAATGAACACCGATTCTAAATGATATAAATGAATGAAGGTCAGTCCAACCTAGATCTTATTTTTCCTATGGTGCAGTGGGCAGAAAAATGGCCATTCTAAAGGTGTGCGTGGGCTAGCCCGACCCCGGTTGACACCCCTGTTACACGGCGGAGGGGCGATGGTTGCAGGCAGGTTACTTGAGATGGGGAGATTGTTCTGATTTTCTGGAAGTGTCCATGTATGGGAGAGAGGCCCGTCCGAGTCCACTGTCCCCCAAATGTGAAGGAAGGGAGGGTGATGCAGTTGCCGGCTTTGAGGACACACAGTGGGCCGAGAGCGAGGAATCTGGCCAGCCTCCAGAAGCAGGATCACAGGGACACGAGTTCTCTCCGAGGGCCTCCAGCAGGAAGGCAGCCTTGCTGACACCAGGATTTTAGCCCTTGTCGCTTATAAACAATAGAACAAGGCGATAATAAGGTCGGCCTGTTTTATAACGATTCCTGGCCGTAAGTATTTTTTTTTTTTTTTTTTCCTGCAGAGCTGGGGTGAAACCCAGGGCCTCTGTCACTAGGCAAGAGCTCTACTACTCAGCTACATCCCGAGTCTAAACATTTTTTTAAAAAATAGTTTTTAGTTGTAAATGACATAATACATTTATTTATTTTTATGTGGTGCTGAGGACCAAACGTAGTACGAGACAAACACCCTACCCTGAGCTACAACCCAGCCCCGCTGCATCTTTTAATATAATCTCCACTGGTCCTGCTTCTCTGAACCCTGACTGTCCATGTGGTAGCTACTTTGATTCCCTTTTTATTTTTTGATTTCATATATTCATTTATTTCTCACAGTGCTGGGGACTGAACTCAGGGCCGTGTGCATGCTGAGAAGTGCTAGCCCACTGAGCCACAACCCTAGCCCTAGGTTCTTTAAAATACTGTGAAAGATCAAATTCCTTAAAAAGTTCTTGTTGGTCCCTTATTTTGTTGACAGCTTCAGCATTTTTTTCTTCTCTTTTCTTTCCCAGCACTAGGACTCCAACCCAGGAGTGGCGTACTCCTGAGATCCTCCCCTGCTTCTTTTTATGAAGTTGCACAGTCTGACCTCAAACTTGCGATCCTCCTGCCTCAGCCTCCTGAGTCACTGGGATTACAGGTGTGCAACACCTCGCCTGGCAGCTTCGGCATTTTCTAAGCTCTGGGATAAGAAGTTTCCACATCTGTAAACTGGGCTAAAAGAGTATTCCTCTCAGGGGTTACTGTCGTGAGCGAGCCATGCCATCCACACAGACCACAGAGCAAACACATTTGTCTTGTCACAATGTCAGAATTCACTGGACAACAAGAAACTCACAGGCCCCACCATTTCAGGCATGGCAGTTCACCTGGTAGTCATAAGCCAGGCAATGACAAGTTCTTTAATTCCAATCTTAACTACTAAAATCTGTGACACTAGCATCACACATCACATTGTATAAAACTTCATGTATAAAACTATACATATATATGTATGTACACAGGTTATAGGACGGCTAAGAAGGGTTAGGGTGGCCACAGGGTTCAGGAGACTGAAGTGGGAGCAAGGCGGGTGATACATAGGAACGCAGAGTCTCTGTAGGTGGTCAGATGAGATTTCTCACTAGCTAGCCGTGGAGGGAGCTGTTCAGGGCACAGAGCTGTCAAAGTGCAGGAGTTTATTCTAAGCCAGGGTCTGAACGGAAGGTTCATTTGGAGAGTGTCAGCTGGGACTGTCAGCTTGAGATGTCGTGGTGGGTCATGCCTGGTCTTTAGTGGCAGGAGAAACCACGCTCTGCTGAAGCCCAAGGACAGAGATTTGCAAATTTGACACTGCGGAGATTTCCCAGTGGTCAAGTGTCCCAGTGGTCATTTGTATTGACATTATTAATTTATTTGTCAGTTTGTTTCTTATGGTGGTGCTGGAGGCAGAGGGTTGTTTACTTGTCCAAACAAGGTGTGAAGTCATTCCACCTCAGCCCTTCAAGGCAAAAGGGGGTAACTCACAGCAAACCACCGCTTTATAAATGGCATAGCTCGGGGTCAGGCGCAGGCTGGAGACTACTTTGCGTACATCATGGAGCAATGTGTGGCAGGGCACAGCCTGCTCTCCATGATTATTACAGGGATTAAACAAATGGCTGAGCACAATACACTTGGAACGATGCCTGGAACAGAGGAGGCGTTCGAGAAACGTTATGAGAGACACGGGAGGAAGAAGCAGGAGGGAGCCTTGGTCCTTGCTTTCCCCAAGCTGTGTCCTAGGGAGGAAAGGGGTGATAAACTCAGGAAGGAAGGAGAGAGGCAAGGGGGAGGGGGAGAAGGGAAACAATTCTGGTACTGACAAATGACTCAGACACTTGCTTGTGTTTAAAACTTTAGGCCAGAGGTCAGCAGCCCAAGGGCCAAATCTAGCCTGCCACATATTTTCATATGGTCCAATGGCTCAGAATGGTTTTCCTTTTTTAAATGTTTAAAAACAATCCAAAAGAGAAGAGTGAAAATAATATCATGTGAAAATAATGTGACATTCGAATGTCATTATTCATAAAGTTTTATTGGAACCCGGCCCTGCCTATTTATGTCTTCCACCCAACTTCTCACTGTGGAGTCGAGTTAGTGCCACTCGGGGCAGAAGGGCCGCAGAGCCTGCGTTCACTATCTTTAGAGGAAAAGCTTGCAGAGTCACCCTGCTTTAGACTGAGCTGTCAGAAAGGGCTCCCTCACCCAGGAGGTGACATTTGAGATGACAAGAGGCTGAATAACAAGGAGGAAGGTTGGAGGTAGAGCAGACCAGGCAGCGAGAACAAAGGCAGGCACTTTCTTTCTGCTGTCAAAGTCTCGATGGGTCCCTGAGGCCGCCCAGGCTGGAGGCAGAACTGCCACTTGCTTGCTCGCACTTCTGGGCCTGGCACAGCCCAGGAGCCCAGGAACTGAATGTCCAAGGGCTTTATTTGTCTTCCTGGGGCAATGACCTAGAGAGTTCAGATAAATTCCCAGGAATAGGTGAGAAGAGCCTGGGACTCATCCACAGGCCTGAGAGCAGGTGACCTGCGGCCTTGGAGCTGGTGACAGGCCCAGACGAGGCCAAGGCTGGCAGTCCAATGACAGGTGCCAAGTCCAGACCTGGCCTTGATTGCAGGCTCTTGGTGAGGGCAGGGAGTGGGCAGAGAGGGGCAGCCCTTGGTGAATTCCAGCCGGGTGGGGTTTTCTGGGGCTAGAAAAAGAGGAACGGCCTCCAGCCCTCGGTAACAAGTGAAAGCAAATGAAAGAGAATAGAAAAAGAAAAAGAAACCGAGAGGGACCGCCACGGGGCAGTGGAGGGGCACATTTTCAAGAGGGAAAATGGCGACCGGCTACAACAGGGTCAGAGATTGACAGGGTTCAGCGGGGCCAGGCCAGGGGCAGAGTTGCTCAGTTGCTTTCGGTGGGCAGGGAGATCTTGGGATAAAGGGAGATTGGGACAGGTCAGGGTTTTGTTAGTGTCCATTTCCTTCAACAAGCATGGCCTGAGAGCAGCCAGCACTCCAAACTCTGTCGCCCACTTCACCTCCCATGAGGCCCTGGGCCTACTTTTATTTTCGAGCCAGAGAAACTAAGGCAGTTACAGAGAAACTGGTTAAAAAAAAAAAATTGCTCTGAGCTGGTCATGGTGGCATACACCTGTAGTCCCGACTACTTGAGAAGCTGAGGAGAATCTTAAATTCAAGGCCACCTGAGCAATTTGGGGCCCAGGGAGTTGCTGTTTCAAAGTAATTTTTTCTTTTTTGCAGTATTGGGGTCTGAACCCAGAGGTGCTCTACTATTGAGCTACATCCCCAGCTCCCCACCCCCAATTTTTTTTTTTTTGGTAGTGTTAACCCAAAGCTCAGTCCTTGTCCCCAATGGCAATCCAATTATTAGATATGGAAAATGACAACTCCCAATGCAGCAAGACCTGGGAAAAGGGGAGTGAGCAGAAAGAAAGCCAAACACTGAGAGCATTGATCCTTTCCCAGACATTCCTTCCTGGTGAAAAGACAGACCCGGGAGAAGGTGTCCATCGAACCTAGGAAAGCAGTCGTGGGGAGAGGCCGAGCACTGATCCTTCCCTGAAAAAATCCTTTCCAGACACCAACCACTGACCCCAGCCCTTCCATCTGGTCCAGTCAGATAAATCCCAGAGACTGCCCCAGAGTCCCTCCCATTTCACCCAGTAAAACAGACCCCAAATTCCTAAGTGCCCGGCTGACACGTTCATTAATTAAGCGACCTAGGTGAGCTCAGGCCCCTCCTTTGTTTGGCAGCTCGTTTTCCATCAGGAAAGTGGGTCCAATGGCAGCTCCCCCTTCCTGCATGAAACTATTCCTGAATGTAAGGCTGACATGATCTGTGAAGTTTGTGTCTAGCCCGGCCCTTTTGTTCTAATTAATACCAATAACAAGGACATGGTTTTGAGAAAAAGGAAAAAGAAGGTTTATTGTTTTGCTAGCAAAGGAGAAGCGCTGGGGACTCCTGTCCCCGAGGTTGTGATTCTGCCCATCATGGGGAACAGGGGGCTTAGAGAGGTGATTCAAAGGCTTACTTGTTAATTCAGGAAACAGTCATTTCTGAGCTCTTCTGGTGTCCTCCCCAAAGTCCGGATGACTTCGTTCCTGTGGTGGGTGTGTGCTCAGACACAGGTGATTCTGCCCAGGATGGGGAGAAAAGGTGATCCTGTTTCCCCTGAGATTAGGGAGGGGGAGAGATTAGGGAGAAGAGACAGAGAAAGAGAAACATGTCCTTTTAAAAATAAGTCACAGTGGCAGAGCAGCGAGGGCTATATTCAAAGCATAAAATGGACCACTGCTACAATAGTGCTGGGGACTGAACTCAGAATCAGACCCCTGAGTTGCAACCTCAGCCCTCTTTATTTTTTATTTTGAGACGGGTCTCCCTAACTTGCCCAGATTGGCCTCCATTTTGGGATCCTCCTGCCTCAGTCTCCCAAATTGCTGGGATTACAGGTGTGCACCTACATCCAGGCTCAAAATAAAAATTTTAAAAGGGCCGGGTAGCTCAATGGTAGAGAGCTTTTCTAGCATGCACAAGACCCTGGGTTCCATCTCCAGCAAGACCCACAAACATACGAGAGAGAGAGAGAGAGAGAGAGAGAGTGAAAGAGTGAGTGAGAGAGAGTGAAAGAGAGAGAGAGAGATCTGCGTCTCAGTCCCCGCTTCAACCTTTGCTATTTGTGTGACTGCAGGCAAGTGGCTTGACTTCTCTGTGCTGATTCGGTTCCTGGATAATGACAGTTTCTGGCGGAGAGCTATGTAAGGAATTAAGGAAGCAGGAGCCTCACACCACACCCACAGGAAGGACTCAAACGTGAGCAGATTCTGACCTGTCTCTCAGTTTTGACAGCGGTCCTAAGAGGTCTCAGAGGGTGGAGAAGGCCGGGTTCGGTCAGGTTTCTCAGTCCAGCTCCTTAGACCAGGGCTCTGACTTCATCCCTGACTCCCCTCCCACCTGCCGCTGTCCATCAGCCACCCCGCCTTCCATCTGCACCAGTCCCACCCCTCCCTTTGGGAGGTACTGCCTCCACCCAAAGGCCACCAGCTCTCACCAGATGATTCCCCAGGCCTCCTGGCTGGCCTGGGGCTTCTCTAGATCCTCCATACCCAGTCCACACTCCACAAGCAGCCAAGGTTGTGTCATTTGTTCAAAGGAATCCCTTCTGTGACTCCCTGAAACACCTGAACTTATTTATTTGATGATTGATTGTTATTGAGAGTCCCCTGTGTGCCTGGTACTGTTCTAGGCGCTAGAGATAAAATGGAGAACAAAACAGACAAGAATCTCTGTATTATAAAGCTGCTGTCACGGGAGAAGAGATGTCTCTGGAGAAGGGCCCGAGGATTTCCCAGAAGAGAGGGGGATCTCAACTCAGGACCAGCAGGGTTCTTGCCATACGTGAGGGAAAGGAAAAGAATTCCAGCAAGAGCCAGACAAAGGCACAGACAGGTTTACTGAGGAAGGTAGACAGATATTCAAGAGACAACGGGGCTGTCGGGAGAGTGAGACGCAGCCCTGATTTGGGCTGGGGGCTCCAATATCTACAGCAGGATGTATCAGGGCTGGACTGAAGCTGGATTAAGGGTGCACATGCCAGTTTTCCCGTGCTTGTGTGTTTCCCTCATTTTACAAGGACACTGGCCTGGGGAAGGGCCAAGGTTGAAGGTTTGTTTTCTGCGCCTCAGTAGATAGATTCTGCATTTCAGGGGCTGGAGGGTGTTTCCCTATCTCAGT